>NW_024609897.1:0-1200000 GCF_016920785.2 Ixodes scapularis
GACCACGACGTTTCATCGAATGACTAGCGAATGGGTCTGGTTACATAGACAGCTCGGATTAGCTTTCTTTTGTAATGTGCCGCCTTGTCTGCCGCCGCGAAGCGACGTAAACGAGGGCTCCGAGTATGTTAGCACGCGTCCCCCCCCCCCCCCCCCCCCCCCCACACTCTAAGAAAAAATGGAGGAAAAAAGTAACAACGGCGCGTCTTCCTCCCTTCTACCGACGCGCCCCCAAGCGGACACGAGAAAAGGGAGAAACGAAACTTTTTTCTCCTTCTCCAGGCAGACGGGTGAAAGCTTTCGCCCTCCCGACTCATCGTCTTTCGGTTTCGTTTTTCGAGCAGGTCGCGCACGTTGTTTAATAAATAGCTGTTGAGTTGATTGAGCTTCAGCACCAGCGAAGGCCGCCTGTAATTCCGTCTTCTAGTCTAAACGTGCAGAACATTTCGGTTGCATTGACGTTTTTATCACTAATTTTATCAAACGAGCAAACGAAGTCGCTAGAAACAGCGAAGTTCCGGAACAGTGCCAGCAGTGCCACGTACACTGGGGGATGGCCGTCTCCGGATTGTTTGACTCGCGCGGCACGGAACTACAGCCGCTACAGCCACTGCAGCACTACAGACTACAGTAGCGAAAGCACGCGGAACTGTGTCGACGTTTTCGACGTTATGGAAACCGCAGGAACTGTGTCCGCTGTGTCCAAGAAAGGCAGGTTTTGCTGCCGGCTGCCTGGGTGCCTTCCCCCCTGAGTTCGGTTCTGTTTTCCGATGCCGAGTGCAACCGGCGTTCAACGTGGTTCTGTGTTTGTGCGTGTCAGCAACATAGCTGCAACATCGTGATGGCAGTGTTGTGGGTTGTGAACGGAAGACTGGAATTATCGCCGATGTGACCGTGTGTTCGCGTATCAGTGGTGTAACAAGAGGAGATCGTAAACGGTCGGGCATTGATGCCGCTGGTCGGGCCGTGATCGGAGGGGGCGGGTTGTCGCAGTTTGACATTCTGCTTTACATTAAAAAGTTTAATACCGCTTTAGGGATTACGTGCAATCGATCAACGTGCGGATAGTCATGTTGGAACGCTGGTCTGAGCAGTATAAGCTCCTATCGTACAGTGGCCAATGTGACTGTTGGTTGTATTGTCCCCGAGAGCGATTGCGCTCTGGGGCAAGGACAACAGTACGAAATTGTGACGGAAAGTACGTATATTTACAGTGTGGAATTTTAGCATTAAAAAAACAATAGTAGGTAAAATCGAAAAAAAAAGCTACCATTTATTTTGCTGTTTAAATATATACTACGGTTCCTGGAGAAACTGCCCTCCAAGTGGCACGCTAGGATGAGCGCTAGAAGTTTTCGGGCTCTCCACGGCGTAGCTCCGTACACTTAACACCTGCCACAAGTCGCGGCTTTGACTGCATTCAAGTTGATCGAAAAGCGATTTCTCAGCCCGTGAAGCATCACTTCCAGCTGAGTGAATATCCGCTCTACAGAGATTAATTCAAGACGGCAATTGCAGCTTTGCGCGAACAGCAGAAATAGAAAAACAAACACTACAATAGAAATACAGGCTACGACGCGCCGTGCGGGGAAACAACACTCATGGCTTCGAACCGCATTGGAGCGGTTTGATTTATTGCTTTCAAATAATTACGGCGTGATCGAGCGTTTACTTTTTAATAAGAGATTCATCCCCTGAGCCATTCAAAATACTCTCAGAGGTATGACATTGCTGGGAAAAAATCAACATGCTGGGAATGTTTTTTATTGCTTAGGGAGTCACCGAAAAGTTCCGCACGTTCAAAACGACCAGTATAAAAGACGGAAACGTAGAACACTGGTGTAGTGTTCGGGTTAGTGTGGTGTTCTGTTGTATTGATATTTGTGTGTGCAGTGCATGTGCTTAATGTATGTTCACCTGATGCTTGTAATAAGTGTAATGGGTGTCATGTGTGTATAGCAGAGGATCCTCAAGCGCAGTAGTGGCCTGAGAGAAGCAAATTATTTTTGTAGAACATGAATTGGGCGGTATTTAGCGCCACCTAGCCTAGCTACTTGCAATTACTCTGCTTGACCCCGCCATCTGGTGGCTAGCGATTTAACCTTCTTTCACGCTACGCGATAAACAGCGGCTTCGAGTTTGTTCTTTCGAGAACGGCTTTTGGTTTCGCGGAGTGAGTTTGCCCTTCTCCGTGATGTGCGGTTGACGAAGGAATTGTGACTCGAGGAACACCAAAGGTAAGACGCAAAGTGCACGAAGTAACTCGGTGTCGGTTGTCTCCGTTTAACATCGCAGTGCTGTCGACGAGAAGACTGAGTAACTGCTTTCGAAACGCAGGTTTCTGTACCTGTGGGGGGAATCTGGCTTCGGAAATAAACACAGTTTTCGGAAAGATCGTGTTACGCTTTCATTTGCTGCTGCTCTCGTCCCGTACAAGAGACGTAGCGTCCTCGTTAAGCCTTATTGGGCTCGATTTGCTCGATTCGGGGCCACCATATTGAGATGCAAGCGACGGAGGAACTTTGCTCACCTGCTTCAGGGACGAAGGTTTCTCCCTTTCTAAAGGAACATAGGTTACAAGACCGTTCCTCCCGTAAGGGAGGACTATCCGTACCCTTTTTTCTAAGAGTGCACACACACACACACACACACACACACACACACACGTTGCGAGCGTCTGGATTCGAAACTATTAATTGCCAGTTCTAAAGGATGGTACTTACTTGAAGTGGGAGCTGGAATTCTACGAGGTACCAGGAGACACTTACTATCGGGCAACGAAGCAGGGTGCCTGTGGGGGCGGAGTCTAGAAACGCTACTGATTAATATTGTGACAGGCGATTAGTTATGATAACAGACGAAACTTCGACTCGTTTCTTCAGAAGTTCGCGGTGATATTTTATTAGCCCTCGTTACAGCACACCAGGGATCTTAGGCAGTGAAATTCACATCACGCAGGCTCGTCCGTCGTAGTCAAATGAGCGCAGTCAACGACGAAGTGTAATAAGCTACTAAGCTTCACAAGGAAAATGCGCGTGAGAAAAAGTTTTGAGGCAGTCCAAAACACCGATCCAGGAGACGCATGTATGTACGTTTACTCCGGACTCCATGAACCTGACGGCGCAAGATCAAAGCGATCAAAGAGCACCGCCGCCATCGGCACCCGGTTTTCTCTGCACTTTGCGCGACAACGGCACTGCAACGGAGGGCACTCGCCTCGGCGTTAACAATTCGCGAAATAGAATAATTTCCAACTCTTGAAGCCATTCCAAATGATAAACGAAAATACCTCGGCGTCGTAGAACATCTGACGATACAACTGTGCCGAGCGCCTGCTCGGCATCGTTGTTGCTCGTGAAGGCCTGCTTATTGGTAGTTGAGACGATGATTCCACATCTTTCGTGCCACTCGTGGTGCTTGCAATAACTTAGAAGGGCAGGGGAATCTTCTCGCGAGGACGTTGAAGACAATCATCACCGGAGCCACCAAAGCAATCGCACAAACCGTCGCCATGTTTGCTTCTTCTTCGTCACTCCCGGCGCGGTCAACTCGTCGCGAGATGTTTTCTGGCTCGGCTAGATGGAAACCAACAGCGGCAAAGTGGCGTATGGACACACGGCTCTCACATTACGGGCACTATACTCACATACCGCGGTAAACAGGACCGATGCCGGCGAAACGGCAGTCGGCACACCAGCGAAGCCCTCAAGAAGCGGCGGCGCAGCCCCATGTCCCCGTGTGCGTCTGGGTTCGAGATTATTGTTCCCCTTTGCTCCTTGCGGTCGAGGCTAAAAAGAGCGCTTCCGGACACTGGTCTATAGACCGTTTTATCGTGGGTAGCGCCATTTTGAGAGCGAGAGAGGAAAGGGGAAAGGGCTACCGGCGCTTTCCCCCTTTCTGGTTGTGTAGAACGAGTGAAAGTCCCGGGTGAGAGGCTTGGCCGGTGTTGGGTGTCTGTAGTGCCCCAACTTCGTTCGCGCTTTCTTCTTTGTTTCAAACTCCCAAACTTAATTAGAGCCATGGCCTTCAATGGCGACAGTCGCCCGGTCATCGGGACACCATATCTGGGTGACAGGGTGCACGAATAACGACAGAAAGCGTCGAATACTGTCTGAAGACTTTTATGTAGCTTGCATGGAATCCGGCAAGGCGAGTGCGGCTGCAATGTTTTTTTAAGCTCCATCGCTTTCCGCATGACTGTAAATGGTGAACCAGTTATCAATTTTTGCTTGCAATGGGCCTATTTAGACGTAGCCATTTTTAGTAATCAACAAGCGATACACAAAACGGGAACCTCAATTAACTTTTGTAAACACCAGGAGCTGCTACTGATCGTTTTGCTGCGCTGCTTTTATCTTAGTATCCGTGTTCTTATATTTCCTTGTGGATGAACGACGAAGACGTTCTAGATATACTTATATCGAACCGCAGAAAGCCTCGAAGCAGTCGCGAATTATTTTACTATTTGATGCAATATTTTGAGTACTCACCTCTAATTTCTATCACTGACACGTTCGCTGCCTCTGTTCCCCCCGTCGCCGCACTGGCGGATGCCATGACTCGAACAAAGAGACTTGCACACTGGGCTCAAAAACGCAGATCGCGACACACGAGACGTACTCTGCAGCGACTATCTAGCGTTTCAAAGCGCCCAATCAACGGAAACAACCCACTAGCGCCACTCCAAGGAGCGCTTTTGCCGGTTCTCTGGTATCACGCAGAAGACCGCGATTCACGAAAACCGATATAATTACCATTTCAAAAATTTTCAGCCTCACCCGGCGGCGGAAACGAGCCTTCAACTAAGTGTCGTAGACGATAAAATCGAGTCAGTCACCACTGCAAATGATCAATATTAAGATCTATTCAGTTACAAAATTTTACAAGCTGAAACAGCAGTTATCACGAGAAAACTCGCACGCACCTTGCGAGCGTACCCCATGTTCATCGGCGGTAGAGCGTTCGGTGCGCGCTCCATTCACAAAGAAATGTTCCGAGCACAGTCGAGAGGTTGGCGTTGAGGAAACGCCTTTTCGGTTTACGGACGCAATCCACCGCCGCCTGAAACCGGGGTCATGTGGAAAGCGATGGAGCTTAAGCGCCGTTCACACTCTTGCGACCGAGTAAGACCGAGAGAGACCAGTCCGGTTTTTAAGCCTTTTGCGACTTCTTAGGACCGGATGCGCTGCAGCGCGGAGCTGGTCCTAAGAGATCGCAAAAAACCTCGCCTTGCCGGATTCCTTGCAAGCTTCATAGGTCTTCGGACAGTATTCGATGCTTTCTGTTTTTATTCGTGCACCCTATGACCGAGCAATGGTGTCCCGATGATCGGGGGACTGTTGCCATCGAAGCCCGTAGCTGTAATTAAGTTTGCGAGTTCAAAACAGAAAAGAAAGTGCGAACGAAGCTGGGGCACTGCAGACACCCAACACCGGCCAAGCCTCTCATCCGGGACTTTCACTCTTTCTACACAACCAGAAAGAGGGAAAGCGCCGGTAGCCCTTTCCCCCTTTCTCTCTCGCCCTCTTTCAGTAAAACGGTCAAAACTCGAAACCGAGCCGCTGGCCTCGACGGTGTCCTGTGCCCTGGAAGGCGCCGCTGCTCACGCTGCTCCCCTCGCTCTACCCTCGCCCAATTTTGACGGCGGTGTCGCGTGGTTTTGTTTACCCAAGGGTGCCCGTGCGAGCGTGGTTTCGCTCTCCGGCGTTCCGCGCGCCTGTCGAACTCGATGGATATTTTGGTGCAAACTTTCAGAAACTGTTGAGAGGTGCATTTTACGTGGCCATATCCCAATGGTGCACGAACAGCGCAAATGCCAAGACCCACAAGTTTTTGCTTGTTCATTTTTTTTTCTAAAGAAAAGAGGTGAGTATGTACTCAGTTTTATTTGCTCAGCGAACTTACCATTAAACTTTTGCTGCCCATAGCTCTTAATTTGCGGGTTTACCGTACTATAGGCAGGCTCGTTCTCGCATTAAAAACATATCACCCCGAACAAGTACGGTTTTTAATGAAGTTAATGAAGTTATACACTTAGCCCCACTTCGATTTGTGCACAACTGCTTATTTAAAGTGTAACAATTGGGTTTAATCCAGAAAATGCTCTTTGGCGGTCCTCGAACAGACGGAGGATAATAAAAAAAAGAAAGAATGAGGCTTCCTATATATTAATTTGAAGTTTCATTTATTTCTGCATGGTTCCGGGTGCGACAACGGCACTATGTCATTAGTTTATTCTCTGCATCGCGTTTCGGAGTGTGAGGAGCCGCCCTCGGGTACAAAGGGCACAACGTGCCTGCTATGGCGACGCACTGGTGGCACCTCCGATTAGTACACGATACCCGCCGTTTCTTCCCTTACAGCCAGAAAAGAGAGACGAGGGGAAGCGGGCAGCAAACTCCGTTGTTTCTTTGGACCTAATCGCTTCGGCTATCGTCGCAGGTGGCGTGCTGTGCGGCGAAGAGGCGTTAAGAAGCGACGCCGGGTAGTGGTGCGAGAGTTCAACTTCAAAAAATGTTTTCTCGCTTTAAACAAAAATTACTCTGATTAAACTTTCAGAATCAAAGGACGATCAATCGTTCTTCCAAACCCACCATATTTTCTATTTTTACTTGGACCACCTCAGGGTGGAATAAACGGCTATTTATGCGTCAAAACGCACTTTTTGGCAACTTCAGGATTTTTGTTTTACTGCAAGGTATTTAATTCAGCGGTTTAAAATATTTTTTATAGATTATATACCTAGAGGGCAATCAGTAAACAGTTATATTAGGTCCCGGGAGCAATTATATATTTTTTAATAAAATAACAAAAATGTGTATTTTTGAATAAAATTCTGCATTTTTTTAATATTTAAATTAAACAAAACTGCACAAACTCAACCACATTGTAAGCCGACAACCTTGCAAATTTAAGAAAAAAATATTGCTGGGTATTTCATAAAAAAGCTGATTTTTAGTAAATTATTGAGTGATGCCTAGTTTCACGCTGTTTTCAAAAATTAAAATCGCGCTGACGTCATCACAAATTTTGTTTCGTCAAAACTATTTTAGGGTATGGCTACGGACATTGTGGCCGAAGCCCATGAATTTTTTTTTAGAAATCGGAGGTGGTCGAGCGCAACGTCTGGGACGTTTCACATGGAATGACCCAACATGCTTTATAGGCGCGCACCCGGAGTGATACCGTGACAGCGGGGCGCGCGCTTAAAAGCATGCTTCAAAGGCTCCGATAGTGCGGTACGCGAACGCGGTTTGTTAAAAGTCCCTATTATTACACTACCGGGACCGGGCGTGGTGCTCAGGAGCCTGGATCCAGGCTCCAGCACGACCCCGAAGCGATCCATACGAGAACCACCCTACAAAAATAAAACGGCGCCATGTTGGATTCTTTACGGCTTGGCTTAGAAACGGATTCAAAGCAGACTACTACGTTCCAAACGTGCATATAAAAGTCGTTTTGAAAAGTGAGGTTGGCTAGTGATGGAGCAAAATCAGAAACTCGGATGGTATAAATGTGTCGTTTCATGTAATAAAATCAGTTGTTAGTAGCGCACTGTGCTGTCTGTTTCTCGCCTCTCTGTCCCTGTTTTTTGAGCGCTAAAATGTATTCCAAAGTAATTAAGTTAAGTTACTGAGTATTCACGTCAAAAGTAATTTGAGTAGAGTAGAAATTACTCAAATTGAAAGTTATTGAGAAAATGACTAATTACCGTAAAAAAGTAGCGAATTACTTTGGAAGTTACTTTTGAAGTTACTTTTATGTTTTTTTGTGGTAAAAAAAGTACACACGTTTTGATCCGTTAGCGAAATTGTGCTAGCCAAATATGAATCTGCTTGTTTTTTTGTTTTTTTTCACAGAAATGATTTAATAGCTGGTTTTGCTTGTACTTTCCTGTTTGTTTGGGCAATGATGTAATGCGAACGCGTCATTTCTACGTTGACGTTTAGCACTGACCAAGCCTGATTTTTTAGACAGTCTTTGTTTGTTTACAGTGTTGCGTAAAGTACATCTAAAAAATACTTGATGTAAACCACAAAGTGAATGAGAAGTTATGTACTTCAAGTAAAGTAGTAAGTTCACCGGGTTCAATGTACTTGAAGTAACGTACATAAATACAACATATCTCAAGCTAAAGTGCAAGCACTTTCAACAGAATCTTTGATGATGCCCTTTCATTCCTTGTAGTGTTTTTTAAGTGGTATGCATTGCCCCAGGGGTAATCGCAGATGCATTACTTTTTTACGGAAATGGCAGCAAATATTGTATAAGGTCAGGCCGCTGCAGAGTTGTTGTTTTACTCTCGCTGACGAGCTATTTGTCACAATCAATTTAGAAGACAATTTCCATGGGTCTTGCAGCCGCCATTACTTCACTCAGAGAAATGAACAGATGACGTCTCGATAAAGCGTGTTTTCACACGACGATACCGCCATTTTTTGTTTTCAAATTCGGCGAATGTACATTGAAGTCGGGAGTTTTACTTTCCTCGGTATATACAAGTACATGTCCAGAGATTTTACTTCGAGTACGGTACACTTTTTCTAAACAGTATAGTACTTTAATTACCATGTGCATAGTGTACTTACCAACACTGCTTGTTTATTATTTTTATAAAAAAACGTTGGAGGAATTACTACAGGTTTCTGTAGCGATCTTTGAATTTTTGAAGATCTGCATATTCTAAGTATTGGGAGGATAGGCAACGCAAAAAGGTAATCTTTGCGTTGCCCTTTAGCACGCGATTCTTCGAGTACAGCACAAACTACGGGAGCATCAGGTGAGTTTCAGAGCAGGCGCGGCACTTTGTTACCTCCTTTAAGAGAGGATGCAGTGTGTGCGCCTCCTTATAGTGGGCGAGAGAATCTACGTTGGGGAGAAGTGGGGACAATCCCTTTCTTCAAATGGGTCAAGTCTCCTTGAGCTTCGGGACACAGGGAAACGACAGGCATCGGCGCTGATCCCGCGGTTACTCTGCCTCTCTTGCGTCGTGTCTGTTCGCTCCCCGCGCCTCGTGGCAGTGTAGTTGCAGGGGGGACTTGTAAACATTTTGGGGGGTTTCGCTCTTTTCATACTATATTCTCCCCCCCCCCCCCCCCCCCCCATTTTAACATCTTATCTCCTTTGTGCAGGAATGTTTGTTGATAGGCGAAACAACCACTGAAATTCGAAAGTAATTTGTAACTTGAGTAGAAGTTACTCAAGAAAGTAATTAAAGTAAACTACTTATTACCGAAATAAAAATGTAATTGAAAGTTACTAAACTACTCAGAAACGTAGTTAAACTACAGTAACTTGAGTAGAGTAGTTGAACTACGTACAAGTCTGCTGTTGCCAAACCTCCTCTGAAGGTCGCTCGCTCGTCTGTTGCGGCGCCCGACGTGGTGCGTCGGTGCATGTTCTTGGGGAGCGGCGGGACGTGCAGGCGGTCGCGGACCGGGGTCGGAACCGCCGTGGTACGTAATGCCGAGCAACTCGAGGATGCGCCGGCCCGTCTTGGACTTGGACAGTCCCTCGTACTGCGCCACGTCGTGCGCCTCGATCAGTTCACTCAGGGTGCTGTGCAGGCCCAGCTCGAGGAACCCGTCCGTGCTCGCGTTGACGGGGACGCCGACCGCCCTCTTGAACGCCTCACCTATCATGCATGCACTCGACTTTGTTTCTTTCGGACGCCAGCCATTTTAAGTAAGGGGCCGCGTACGTTATGCGATTGATCGCGTGTGCCTCTACGAGACGGATCGTGCAGTGTTCCCGCATACCGCTGCGTCTGTTTGCTATGCGGCGGAGGAGTCGGATCGTGTCGTCTACCGAACGCCCGAGTCTTCGCACTGCCTCGCCGTTGTGTCCGTTACCCTGCAGATGCAGTCCCAATACCGTGATCTGGTCTACGCGCGGTATGGAAACCCCGTCCGCCGTTATACTCGAATTTCCGATCGCCCCCCACCCTCGGGGAGGAGGGTTTGGCGACCCCGGCTTGTGGGTCTGTAGAGTAAGAGCTCGGACTTGGCCGCCGAGCACTCGAGGCCAGTACCGCGCAAGTACTCCTGGACCGCGTCCACGCCTGCCTGCAGAGTTGTTTCCATGTGGCCGTCGCATCGTCCTCCGGGGACCCAGAGGGTGATGTCCGCGTAGAGGCTGTGATGCAGCCCATCTATTGCTGGTAGTTTCGCGGGGAGCCCGAGGAGGACCAAATTAAACGACATGGGCGACACGACGGAGCCCTGTGGCGTGCCCGTTGGACCCGTCTCGAATTCCGGGGATTCCGCGTTGCCGACGACGACACTCGCGCGCATGCCTGTGAGGAAATCGCGTACGTATTTGTACGTTCTTAGGCTTAGTCCCAGCGATCGGAAGCGGTCGAGAATCGCCGCGTGCTCAACGTTGTCGGAAGCTTTTTTGAGATCCAGACCGAGAATCGCCTTGGTGGAACTGGAAGTATCGTCTACAATCTGGTGTTTGAGCTGCAGCATCACGTCCTGCGTGGTGAGGTTGCGACGGAATCCCAGCACCGTGTGCGAGAAGACGTCGCTGTCTTCAAGATAATCGGTCACACGAGTCAGGACCGCTTGTTCAATGACTTTCCCCACGCAGGACGTGAGCGAGATCGGCCTTAAGTTATCTATCGTCACCTGCTTGCCCGGTTTGTGAATCATGACCACGCGGGCCCTCTTCCAGGCAAAGTAGAAATTTGGGCTAGTTGGTTCATGATCAGTATTTACAGCGCCAAAAAACGACAGGACAAAGACGAGAGTAAACAGGACGAGGCGCACTCGCAACTAAAGTTTATTTAGAAAAAAACACATAATATATAGGCCGTTAAAAATGTATATTCATGGAGCAGTGCGGCACAAAACACAAAACCAAATATGCTGAGTGTGCCGTGGGAGTGGTTTACAAAATTCCGCTGACTTGCGGCTCCGTGTACATCGGCCAGACTGGCAGATGTGTCAATGATCGTGCACGGGAACATGCGTCAGCTATGAGAGCAAGCCCGTCTGGTAACCTAGCTGTTCATTGTAGTCGCTGCCCGTGCTCACCAGTTCTGCATGATGTGAAGGTTCTGGCGAAATACAAAGATAAAATATGCCGAAAGTGCACGAGGCGTTTGAGATTAGAGCAAAGGGAGATGAATGCGTTAGCGAGCCTTCCCTTGCCCTCTCAGGGAAAGAGTTTGATTTTATCAAGAGGTCTTCTGGATTGATGGGATGAATAGGCATTTTTAACGGCCTATATATTATGTGTTTTTTCCTAAATAAACTTAAGTTGCGAGTGCGCCTCGTCCTGTTTACTCTCGTCTTTGTCCTCTTCCAGGCGTCGGGGAGAGAGCCCTCGCGCCAGCAATCGTTAACGTAGGCCGTGAATTGCGCAACCGACTCGTTGTCCAGGTTTCGAAGCGTCTTGTTGGTCACCCGGTCCGGGCCGGGCGCCGACCTGGTATTGAGACCGCTTCAAACTACCCTGATTTCCGCTTCGCTAAACTCCGCGTCTACACTCTAAGAAAAAATGGAGGAAAAAAGTAGCAACGGCGCGTCCTCCTCTCTTCTACTGACGCGCCCCCAAGCGGACACGAGAAAAGGGGAGGAACGAAACGTTTTTCTCCTTCTCCAAGTAGACGGGAGAAAGCTTTCGCCCTCCCGACTCATCTCCTTTCGGTCTCGCTTTTCGAGCAAGTCGCGCACGTTGTTTAATAAATAGCTGTTGAGTTGATTGAGCTTCAGCGGCAGCGAAGGCCGCCTGTAATTCCGTCTTCTAGTCTAAACGTGCAGAACATTTCGGTTGCATTGACGTTTTTATCACTAATTTTATCATACGAAGCCGCTAGAAACAGCGAAGTTCCGGAGCAGTGCCAGCAGCGCCACGTACACTGTACACTGGGTAAGATGGCCGTCTCCAAATTGCTGAGAGCCAGTGACCAAGATAACAACAACTCATGTTTACAAACAAACCGGAGCGCCCGGAGCGCCCCTAGCGGTCGCCACCGGCGCCGCGCATGCGCGATGGGGGTGTGGGCCAAAAGCTCGCCATCGCCCATAAACAAACCATTGGAATGGAATGTTGTCGGTGTCGGTGTGAGTCCCCGCGCTCTTTTTTGCGTTCGAATTGTTGATTCTACGTCCTCCTAACGATGTCTGAGTACTTGAGCGGCCTCAGCGAAATTAATGAGGCTCGTTACACCGCAAAACTTCGCGTGAACAATCTGACATGCGGCGATTCATTCCGCGTGGACGCCACAGAATGTACGCTAAAGCCTGATTCACATGATGAGATTTCGCTCGCAGTTTTCAGTAGCGACGTCGCTCGGATTGAAAAAGCGTGAATAGTAGCTGAGATGGTCGACGTCAATACTGAAAATCGCAAGAAAAGTCTGACCAAGTGAATCAGGCATAACAAGTCGGTGATGGCAACTGGTAATAATGATCAACATCACCTTGTACATACTGTTTACGTCCAGCCTGCTTACCAACCTTCAAGCTTAAGTCATTTGAGGCCTGCACCTACATTTTATCGCAAGTACCGGGCCCACGTTTGGTCTACGGGCCGGTGTTTTCTAAAAGAGCAGTCGACAAGCAGAAACGTGTAAAGAGCAGACGAGAGTTCGAACGATCAGGCGACCGTTCGAACTTGAAGACGCACTGAACGTAGTCCGCAGGTGGTCCGTACAACTTGACGGTTTTCCGGCGTTCATTTCGGAACAAAATAAATAAATCTGATGGCCAGAAGTATCCGTGAATTCAACCCAAAATGCTTCCCGCCCAAGCAATCGTGGTCCGACGGCGTCTGGTTTTCCCTTTTCACGGCACATATCCACGTTCTCGGACGAACCGAGCGCATGCAAACTGACCTTCGAACCTTTCTCGACCCTTTTGGTACAGCCTTAGTCGCAGCATTTTGACAAGAAGGCAGGTTTTTGTCTGGTTCCTTTCAAAACAACGCAGGAATACACGTCTCACATGGGCACTTCCGCCCACAGCCCCGGACCAGAAGCGCGTCCGACGCGCCACCACCGCGCCATGACGTAACAGAGGTGAGTTCGAGTATACACTATTGGCTCTCTCCTTTCCCCTCCAACCTCTACTACAACGCGTCTCCTCTCCTCCTCCAAATTGCTGGACTCACGCGGCACGGAACTATACAGTAGCGACACCACGGGGGACTGTGTCGACGTTTCCGACGTTATGGAAATCGCAGGAACTGCGTCCAAGACAGGCAGGTTTTGCCGCCGGCTGCCTGGGTGCCTTCCGTGCTGAGTTCGGTTCTGTTTTCCGATGCCAAGTGCAACCGGCGTTCAACGTGGTTCTGTATTTGTGCGTGTCAGCAACATAGCAGCAACATCGTGATGGCGGTGTTGTGGTTTGTGAACAGAAGACTGGAATTATCGCCGATGTGACCGTGTGTTCGCGTATGAGTGGTGTAACAACAAGATGAGATCCTAAACTGTGGGGCATTGATGCCGCTGGTCGGGTCGTGATCGGAGGGGGCGGGGTGTCGCAGGTTGACATTCCGCTTTACATTAAAAAGTTTAATACCACTTGAGGGATTAGGTGCAATCGATCGACGTCCGGGTAGTCATGTTGGAACGCTGGTCTGAACAGTAAGCTCCTATCGTACAGTGGCCAATGTGACTGTCGGTTGTCTCGTCCCCGAGAGCGATTGCGCTCTGGGGAAAGGACAACAGTACGAAATCGTGACGGAAAGTACGTATATATACTGTGTGGAATTTCAGCATTAAAAAAACAATAGTAGGAAATATCTAAAAAAAAGCTACCTTTTATTTCCTGTTTAAATATACTACGGTTCCTGGAGAAACTGCCCTCCATGTGGCGCGCTGGGATGAGCGCTAGAAGTTTTCGAGCTCGCCACGGCGTAGCTCCGTACACTTAACACCTGCCGAAAGTCGCGGCTTTGACTGCATTCAAGTTGATCGAAAAGCGATTTCTCAGCCCGTGTAGCATCACTTCCAGCTGAGTAAATATCCGCTCTACAGAGATTAATTTAAGACGGCAATTGCAGCTTTGCGCGAACAGCACAACTAGAAAAACAAATACTACAATAGAAATACAGGCTATGACGTGCCGTGCGGAGTAACAAACTCATGGATTCGAACCACATTGGAGC
Source organism: Ixodes scapularis (assembly GCF_016920785.2). Classification (NCBI taxonomy): domain Eukaryota; kingdom Metazoa; phylum Arthropoda; class Arachnida; order Ixodida; family Ixodidae; genus Ixodes; species Ixodes scapularis. Next base: position 14,116 of record NW_024609897.1, read on the forward strand.
GGCTTCATTTACTGCTTTCAAATAATTATGGCGTGATCGTGCGTTTGCTTTTTAATAAGGGATTCATCCCCTGAGCCATTCAAAATACTCTCAGAGGTATGACATTGCTGAAAAAAAATCAACATGATGGTAATATTTTTTATTGCTTATTCAGTCACCGAAAAATTCCGTACGTTCAAAACGACCAGTATAAAAGACGGAAACGCAGAGCACGGGTGTAGTGTTCGGGCTACTGTGGTGTGCCGCTGTATCGATGGTTGTATGTGCCATGTATGTGTATGTGCTCAATGTATGTTCACCTGATGCTTGTAAAAAAAATGGGTTGTGTGTGTGTTTATGCAGCCTAGAACTTGGTCTGCCTCACAGGGGCGACGAGTCTCCCAGCAGTAGATGAGAAATTTAGCCAGTGCGGTACAGCCGCTAGCCTGGGGTCTTTAACGTGCATCACGCAGTAGTGGTACACGACCGCACGCCGGTACGATGCTCATCCTGATCGAAACGGGCAGGGGTGGGGCTCGAACCCAGGGCCTGATGCTTGTACTATACGTAATGTGTGTATAGTAGAGGATCACCATGCGCAATAGTGGCCTGAAAAAATGAAATTATTTTTTTAGAACATGAATTGGGTGGTACCTAGCGCCACCTAGCCCAGCAACTTGCAATTACTCTGTTTGACCCTGCCATCTGGTGGCAAGCGATTTAACCTTCTTTTACGCGCTACGCGATAAACAGCGGTTTTGAGTTTGTTCTTTCAAGAGCGGCTTTTCGTTTCGCGGATTGGTTTGCCATTTCTCCGTGATGTGCGTTCGGCGAAAGAATTGTGACTCGAGGAACACCAATGGTAAGACGCAAAGTGCGCGAAGTAACTGGGTATCGGTTGTCTCCGTTTAACATCGCAGTGCTGTCGACGAATAGACCTAGTAACTGCTTTTGAAACGCAAGTTTCTGTACATGTGGGAGAAATCTGGCTTCGGAAATAAACACAGTTCGCGGAAAGCTCGTGTTGCGCTTTTATTTGCTGCTCCTCTCGTCCCGTACAAGAGACGTAGCGTCCTCGTTAAGCCTTATTGAGCTCGATTTGCTCGATTCAGGGCCGCCATAATGAGATGCAGGCGACGGAGGAACTTTGCTCCGGTGCTTCAGGGACGAAAGTTTCTCTCTTTCTAAAGGAACATATATGTTACAAGACCGTTCCTCCCCTAAGGGAGGACTATCCATACCCTTTTTTCTAAGAGTGTGGCTTCTCGTTTTCGGCTCCGTCGTACGCAGGGTGCTGGACCCTTTCGCCCGCTCTTAAGTAACGTTCGCGCACGGCCTCTAGAAAATCGTCTGGCGTGCCCCCAAAGTCGCGTACGAGTCTGCGGATCTTGTGCCCCTGGGCGGTCCTGGTCTCTTCCGGATCCAGTAGGTGCCGGAAGAGGTGCCGAGCGCTCACGCCGCTCAATTGAGTCTCTAGGCTGTTGCACGTCTCCTCCCATTGCGCGCCGCACACCTGGAACACATGTTCTTCTATGTCCCTGTCTAGTTTGGTTAAGCGTCTGCGTAGGGTCCTATTGTGTCTTTGACGTCTCCACCTCTCTAGGAGGGCCCCCTTGGCCTCCCACATGTGCAGGAGTCTGCTGTCGATGACCTCGAGGTTCGCCTCGGGCGGGACCTCGCGCGTTGCTGCGTCCACGTCTCTTCTAAGCGTCTCGGTCCATTCATCAATGTTCGTAATCGGCCCGTCGCCTCGCTCGCGTTCCTTGCGCGTTTTACAGAACGCGTCCCATTCCACGATTCGGAGCCTACGTCCCCTCGCCTTCCTGTCGCCGTCGCCGTCGGAGCGCGACCCGCGACCGTGGTGCCCCGTGTCTATTCGAATCTCGATCAGCGAGTGATCGCTTCCTAGATCCTCCTGCGTGTTCTGCCACTGCGCGGCGGCTACGTTCGCCACGAATGAATGGTCCGGTAGCGTGTCCACGCACGCGCTGTTACCCCTGCGCGTGGGGTCAGCAGGGTTCACGATGAATTCCAGTCCTTCGTCTGGCGAGTCCTCCCACAGGCGCTTACCCTTAGGCGTTTCTCGTCCGTATCCCCAGGCTGCGTGAGGCGCGTTGAAGTCGCCCGCGATGAGTAGCGGCCCAACGCCGGCGACCGCACGCGCCCTGCGGAATAGCTCCCCGAATCGGTGCTGCAGCGAGGGTTTGATGTATACGTTCAGGACGAACAATCCCTGACCACTCCTCGGGATTAGCTCTACGAGCACGTGCGGTACCTTAACCCCTTGAAGTTCGCGCTGCGCCATCGTTACGTTGCGCCGAACGAGCACGGCGGCGGCCGGCGGCGGAGGAGGAGGCGGCGCCGGCGACGACAGCGGCGCTCGCCGCCCCCGTCGCCCCGCCGCCACCGCCCGGCCGCGTCTGCTTCCCTGCCCCTCGCAAGTCCCGGCCGCATCTATTGCTTTGTACCCCGCGAGTTGGACCGGAGCGTTTGTTTCCTGTAACAGGATCACGTGGGGCTTCTCGCGGCTGCGTACAAATTACTGGAGATTGCCCCGCTCCCTCCTGTAACCCGGGCAGTTCCACTGCCAGATCGTGTACTGTTGTGGGCATTCGCTAGCGTGCGTGCTTTTCTTGTGTCTAGCCATGGTGAAGCGCGTATGTAAATGTGGCCCGCCGCCCAATCGGCTCGGCTGTTGCTGCTGCGTTTCTGCTTCCATCAGCGGAGATTGCTGCTGCTGCTGCTGCGGTCTGGCGTACGGTTTCCCGGTTGCCCGAATCGGCCTGTTCGTACCGGGCGGAAGCCTCACTTCTACGTCGTCCATGCGCGCCGTGAGCGTCGCGAGCGCCTGGGTCAGTTGCTCCGCAAGCTGGGCCACTGAGTTATTGACCACGCTAAACATTTCGTTGATTTGTTCAGTCTGTCTCGCGAAACGCTCGTCCAGGATTCTCTCGCTTTCGTAGCGACCGCCACTCGGTTCGGGCGCGGGTCTCTCGGGGTCTAATGCGGCCCTCTTCGAAGAAACCGGGCGGTCTTCAGGCTCGTCCGTGGTCTCCACCGAGCCCCCGTCCACCGCAGCCACCTCGGCCGGCACGGGCTGCGGCGGAAGAGGCGGCAGCGGTGGAGGTGGCGGCAGTGTTAACACCATCTGTCGTTTCTGCTGTTGCTGCGGTTGTGTAGACGCTCCTTGCAATTTGGAAGTTTCCTTTCTAAAAAGCGCGTTGGAGCGTCATACTTACGCCCGCAATAAAATCTCGACCCAAGATCGCGAGTACGGCGAGTCCCGGGAGATACTGAAAGCGCTGACGCCGTTTCTTCTCATTAAATGAAATTTTAAGCCTTACGGCTCCGCTTGCCGATATTGTTGAACCGGAGGTTAACTGCAGGCGTGTGTCTGCCGAACGAAAAGTTATTATTTTATGTATGCATAATCCATAGGCAGCGTCCCCTATAAGCAAGATAGCAGCACCGGTATCCAAAAGCGCGGCAAAAGGAAAACCGAGCAAAGTGATCGTCATGCGTGGCTCGATCATTTTGCTCTTAGGCTGAATTCAACATACCGATGGAACAAGTGACGCTGCGTGCGTGATCCCGGCTGTGATAGTGGCCATCGGCGGCTCTGTACTGGGGCTCATCGGCGCCGGCCGTAAAAGCTTTCCGATTGGGTTGCCACGTGCCCACACGAATTTTCACGGCCCATCGCGAGGGTTGACCGGATTTCCACAATCCCTCCATTCACTTCAAGCCCTTCCGCCATTTGTTTCGTTCTGCCTCGGGTTTGTATTTGGGCACTCTCTTTAGAAGTGGCCGCGCTGTCCACAGTTGTGGACAGCGCGGCCACAACTGTGGACACAACTGTGGCGCTTCGAATACCTGTTTGAGTAGCCTGCACCAGGGCGCTCTTCGGACGTCCTCCAGTGGCCCCGCATTGAACCAAATCTAGAGCGCCTCCGACTGCTTTGATTGGGCATTCTGTGCCCGTCCCGTAGAGGTCTTGACGCCGGGATTGCCCCAGGGCCCTGCCAAGCACATGCGGGTTCGAGAGAGCTTGCGGCCAAAGGCGGTGGAAGATAGCTCTTCTGAGCGAGGAAGATTTTCTTTGTGCTGCGGGCATGCCGGGCTAGCTCTTCAATGGTCTCAAAGGTGCGGCCGTGTAGGTACACGCGGTACTTTGGGTGACACTGTCTCAGGAACCGAGTTATAATCTCCGACTCAAAGGCATTAGGTTGCGCCATTGCTGTGAGTTCCTGTAATGCGCGAACATATTGAACAAGGCTTTCGTTCGGATGCTGCGTTTGGGATTCGAGTTCTTTCAAGATTTGTAACTCGTAATCAGGTGGCAGGAACTTTGCTCGGAATTGCCGCTCGAACTCCACTAGGCTGGTGAATGTAGGTTGCAGCCTTAACCAGCACGCAGCGCTAGACTATAGAGCGAGTGGAAGTGTTCGGCTTATCACGATGGATTCCGAGACGTCTGAGGCAGCTTTGTACACGTCGAGCTCACCCAGGAAGTCGGCGAATGACTTGGCGTCGTTGTAGCCAGTGTAGACCGGCACCTTCAGCTGGGGACGCTGCTCCGGCTCACGTGACTGCTGAACGGTGAGACGCCATAAGAAAAAGAAAATTGGGTTGTGGGGATATTTATACAGCGTGTAGTTGGTCAGCCATTAAAGATGCGACGAGTTACACGCTGTATATGAGCAATTTAGCCAGTGTAGTGCAACCGCTAGGCTGGGGTCTTTAACGTGCACCACGCAGTAGTGATACGCGACCGCACGCCGGAACGATGCTCATCCAGATCGAAACAGGCAGGGGTGGTGCTCGAACCCAGGATCCCTGGGTTCTGCAGCGCGAGCTTTCGCTCCGGTGAGACGCCATAGTAATATCCACAAGGTAAAGAGCGGACACTGCCATAGGCCCCAGTGGCCCACATAGACGAGTGACAGCTAGCTCTCCTAGTGGGCGGCATTAAGTATAATCTAGTTCGTGTTTCGGACAGGTTAGTCTCTGTTTCGGTTTGGGCGTTTCTGCTCCGGTTCTCCGGTACCCTTTTCCTTTTCCCTTCCTCCCTCTTCCCTTCTCGCGTCGCGCCTCGCTAGGCTCTCAGGTGCTCCTCGGCTCCCGGAGCCACTGTTTCTTTCCTTTTTTTGTAATGTTGACGCAGCTTTATTTTACTTTTTAGGATAGAATCCGTGCAAAATGTGTAAAACAAAATTTCTACTTCACAAAACAGAGATGTTTTTTTTTTGTTTTTTTTTTAATTTGAAACAATGATGTTGCACAATCTCCACATTGACTCCTGACTGGTGGAGCATTTTGGGATCACCAACAGTACGTGGTTCGAAAAAATTTTATTGGACCATATTCGTATATACACTATTTACTTCAGACGCTCTGTACGTTTTATAAAAAGCAGATACTAGTACTCACAAAAATAAATGAACATGAAGGAGTTCGGCATATCGTACACTTCATAATAGATATTTAGCGGAACCAAGTCAGGGGGCAGAGGCGCTGTCAGGCATCATGCCTTTATCTCTGCCCCCTCTGCGGATGATTGAAATCCGCAAAACAAATAAAGAAAAAAAAACATCCACAGGGAACATGCTGAAGAATCCATTCGCTTTCACGCCGACGCGGGCACGGGAAGTAAGTGCAGAAATAAAAAAAAATCGCTATTATGTTCTGTCATAAGAGTATAATAAGAGTGCAAAGCACACAGCGAAGAGTGCAAATTCCCAATTTCCGGCAAATATAAATCATACGAATTGACATAGTCTGAAACACACTGCGGGCGAGCCATTACCAAACAATGAGAACTCTAATCAGAGTCTGACAAGATTCAACGTCCCTAAACATTCCCCGAAATACATTTCATCAGAATGGAAGTATGGTTTAAAAAAGCGTGTAAAAAATATTGAGAGTGGATACAAAAGTGGATACATTTTCTTTGTAACATCTATTAGCGCCGAGATGTTTCGGTGGCGCCCTCTTATGGTTTCCCTCCGTGACGTCACGACTGGGATTTGCCTCGCCGTGACGTCACCAGTTATTCTGGCTACTTACCATCGGGTACGGACGACGAGTTCGATGGTGTGTTTAAAAAGCACAGTGGAAGCTAGGAGCCATCGCAATTCGAAACTTACACCGCCAAAGTTGACCAATCTGACCGTGCTCATATACCCATGGTTTGGCCAATCGTGGAAAGCTGACCACAGCGACGCTTTTGGCCGCGCACATCGCTAATAGCCTCTGTACACTATTTTCTATAGACATTCTGTAGAAAGTGGATAAATACATTTGCAAAAGGGCCGTGATACACAATTGCTGGAAATAAGGAAAACAAATGTTTGGAGTGCAAGCTGCACCGCTAAATTAATAATCACTTTCTGTTTTTGATTTGGCAACCACCTCCGTTAGTACACTATCAACAATTAAACTTGTCTAGTTGCTTTACAGGCACTGAAGAGTGTAATCAAACTTTGTCCAAGTTCCGGTTAAGAAATCGAACATGCCAATTCTGCAAAACATTTTTAAAAACCATTTGTGGCATTCTGAGCAAAGCTAAAACTACCCAGACCTGAAAGTGTGTGATACAAGACAGCACACACTCCTCGAACATGCGCCATACTCGTTATTACGACATTATGGCAAGAAAGCGATTTACGAGCTGCTGAATAAAATTAAAGGCAGCCTGGGATGACCTACTAGATTCCCGAACAGTTTTCTAGGTAAGCCTGGTCAAGCTGTCAGACTCTTCCCTCGGCAGCTGAGAACAGCCACAACTGTGGGTTGTCAGTTCAAGGAAATGCTTGATCTAATAGCTCCCAGCGTAATAAGTGGACGAGTCATGAATTATGTTAGACCTGATGTCTGATGTCAGCTCAGAAATATCCTCTAGTGGCGAGAAGTTATCAATTAAAAGACATTCCACATTGTCTGAAATTGAACTGCTATGGTGCAAAGATATTGGCAACTCCTTGAGGAGGTCAGCCTTGTCATCCTATACGCTTCCATTGTTCGACAGTTTGAACAGTTTCTTTATCCTTTTGTGTTTTAGTCCTGAGGTGAACTGATACACCTTTGGGTTTGTATTGCAGCCCAGCATTTTCATATAGCTCCAAAAATGTTTTCCAGTGGATCTTGCTGCGGGTGTTGTATAAGTAAGAACTTAATATTATGGCTGTTTGAAATCCCCTCCCAGAGCATGACGACACTCTTTATAGTAACTTGCCACCCTATGAGGGTTTGTGGCTGCCTCCTACTGCGGAACTTCCATGCTGAAATCAATCCGAGTTGCAGGTGAAGGCGATTGAGTACCTCAGATTCTCCTTTCAGAACGGCACGACGGAACATCTGCCCTGTCTTCTTCATTTGCGAGCTATTTAAAAAGTATGTCCATCCTATTGCAGAAATAGGCTATAGCAATGGCTGCCTCGAGAAGCTTCTTGACATAAACAAGGGATAGGATTGCAAGACAGAATGAGGCACTCATTACCTTTGCGGCACGTTTTACTTTCATGTTACTGAAAGGGTTTTGAAAAATGTGTCAGTAAGTTTCGGAGCCAATCGCAACCTCATTTCATGGGTAGAATGATAAAGTTTAACAATATGGGACGACTCAAGGACCTCATTTCCAATGCAAAATATGCGTGCTTAGAGATTGTTCCTGGTTGTTTTGATGAGGTGCAGAACATCAAAGATGAAGTAAACATTTTCGTTGTCAACTTCAAAAAATTGCTTACCCACAGACACAGTTAGTTGGCTAAGCTTACGTTTGAAGCCCCCTGATCGCAGACCAAAGCTTTTACTGTGAAACCAACAGTATTAAGCTCCTGCAATGAGAAAAATGAGGAGACTGCGGATAACAGAAGACAGTGTTGAAGTGGTTGAAGTGTGCCCAACAGTGTATGCAAGGGGCTGAACCCACCTCCTGGAAATTCCAGAGTGCACAACAATGAAAGCGCTCTTTGCAGCACCGTTCAACACCGTCATCTGTAAATCCATGGACAATGTCGTTCGCAGGGTCATAAATCAAGTCCTTTTCCAAAGAAATCTCATCGAAAATCAAGGTGCTCATACGATTTCAGCCCGACAGTCCGACGGAAACAACAGCGCGAGAAGCTCACGCCGCTCGGTTCCACAAATTCACGCCGAGCATTCGAGCACGCGGGCAGTCGCGCGTCACCTTGTTTGATGTGAAGTCGACCGAAAATGCTGCAGCAGAAAGCACAGGCGGACGGCACGCACGGCACGGACGAACGATGCACGGACGAGCAGAGACCATGCAGAATGATGCTGAGGCGACGGCATGCGGGCAAGCAGGCGGGCAGGCCCACGGCAGGCCATGGCTGGCGCCATTCATCACGTGGTTTTTGTGACGTATTAGATTAAAACTATTTAGTCGTTTTAAGTACTTCAGATATTTCTAAAGCTTAACAATCTCAAAAATGAATATTTCTCATATAAAGAGTTCTAATTTTAACCATATTACAGAAAAGCGCCACGTAGCGGATGGCATTAAACGCACTATCTGGGCCGCGAATTGGTCTCTGTGTAATCTCTTTACGTTTACTATATTGCTCTATGGAGACGCTGCGTGACCGCATCACACATGGCTGCCACTTTCAGTGGCAATTCGGCTTGCGCATCCGCCGAGCCTGCTCCGGGATCCACGCTTGCTTCAGGCTTTTCGCCATCCTTCGTCTCGGACCGTAGTGTGGGAGACATGGTGGGAAAAAACAGAAACGCCAAGCAGCCAAGAAAAACGTGTGTGGCGACAGACGGTAACTCGACTCGAGAAAGATAAACACGCCCCCAAACTGTCATCCGCGTCACCCGCGTGACTAAGCAATGCTTTGAGGCTGCAATTCTACGAGCAATCGCGCTGTCGCGAATACAAGCACTGCTTCGAAAAGAAACACCGCAGTTGAAAAAAAAAAAAACTTACCGAGAAAAGAAACCCAGCCCCGTGTCGCTCCGACAGAAGGGCAGCAAAAGTACGCTGGGCGTCATGTGGGAGGATTGCCTTGCTGCATGCCCATCCGCGAGGAACAACACGAATGACGGGGTTTACATAACAAGAAACTATTTTTATGAGAGTAACAGGAATGGGTTGTTAGTATTTAAAGTATAACAGTGCCGCAGCGTTTGACCGACGTGTCTCCGTGCCCTCGGGCCGTCTTCCCCCTTCTGTGGGAAGGCAGACCCCCTATTTTATATGCTCTCGTGCCTATTTCTCATACGCTGTCGGGCGCCTCGAACGTTTTCCGCTTTGGGCTTTCGGCAGCGGTCTCTAAGCGTGGTGGCAGACCCTCGCTCCCACAAATTACAACTCCCAACGTCGCGCAAAGTCCCAAGCACTGTAACTTTGCACGGGTGCATGTTTTTGTAGCGGGGCTGCCGTAGTCCTATACGCTCCGTTTCACTTTATGTCCGATTGCAACCTTCGCTACGATCAAATGGAGCCAATAACGCAGCACCAAAAGTGCAACGTCATGACGCTCATCGTTGGTTCGGCGTTTGATATCACCGGCTAAACCAATCGGGGGATCATTCATTGTGCGGGTTTGGTTCATTCTGCGGGAGTAAATGCACAAAGCCTACGAGCTTTATGACGATGCACCTTTGGCGCAGCTCAAGTGCCTGACATTGGATCGCAGAATTGACTGCGGTCGAACTGGGTGTGAGAAAGAGTATAGCTTCCAAATTCAAATAGTTAGTTTGATCTTGCTTGATTTCATTGTTTGCGGAAATTGATGTTGAAGAGAATTGTCGGTTCCCGGAAAAGCGGCGGAATTGCAACCATGGTTTCAGTAGTGTCAGAACACTTAGAGGTAAAATTCTGCGAACCACTTGACTGGAAGCGAGGCGGACCGCAACTTCGTCTGCTTCTTTTGAAGGGGTTGTGGTAACGCGAGAAAGATGCCAAGCTCTGATTGTTTTTGAATTAAAGATTGTGGGTAGACCTCAAGGCAGCTTGCTTTGAGGTCTACCCACTATCTCTGAATCAGAGCCGATAAGAACTCGTCGTCTTTCTGAAGTCACCGCAACTCTTGCGCAACAAGCGAACGATTTGTTGTTCGCATCGGGTGTTCGCCTAGCATCGGGTTTGCTCCCATCACTTAACGTCACTAAGACAAAAAAGAAAGTCACCCTGCCCCAGAGCCCTTTATTGTTAAATCCTTTGCAGCGTGGTCCAATCAAAGATTATGTTTCACGCTTTGCTCTTTATTTCCCTGAAAACGCGTTACTACTTCTTTCCTTGGCTTAGCTCAGCTGCATCTCATTAAATAGGGTTGGGGTGTGCAGATCAATATGTGATGTCGGTACTGTGAATCGTTGCAACGTAGGAGAGAGGGGCGCGCCAAGCTTAGGGTCGAGGTTTGCGGGCGCGCACCAGGAACTGGGTGTTGCGGAACGGTGAACTACCGGCCTCTTTCTCGGCGAACAACTTGGCTCCTTCCTCGGCGACGTCCTTGAGGAGGAGAGGCTTCTCTTCTTCTGTCACAAGGTTGGATAGTCTAATCAGTCCCATATGCGCTCCTGAAAATAAGAATAAAAATACGTTTTTACAGTTACTAGCCGGAAATGAGTATCAGAAAGTCTGTTCCGGCGCTCGTTTGAAAAAGGCTCACCTACCGTAGCCCCCAACAGCAGTGCGTTGCTTTAATCTATCGTCACGGTTCTTTTTTTCATAAATCTTTGTTTCTTGTTCTCATCGACTAGTACCGCAGTCTCATTGAATACGGAACGATAATAAAACGCTCTCGACTCGACACGCCCCGTGGTTCTCACACCTGCGGTGAATATATTATAATTATCGTTAATGCAAACACCAGGGGATCCCGATATGACGAGTACAAGTAGAGGGCCTGTAGGCATAAAAAACTGAGAGGAGGCACTATGAAAAGCAGTGGCGTCAAAAACGTTCAGAAGATGTCCTGGAGGGAAGGATTCTATATGGAGGGTCCGATGAGTCGAAATATCCAATGTTTAATTCCTTGACCCGTTGAAATGTTGGTTCTTGCACGTCTTGACTACATTAAACCTCTAGACTCATTTCTAACCAGTTAAGTGGTCGAACGACCCAGGAGATCTAATACCAGCCTGTCAACTTCTCTACCCCGCATGAAAAACTGCCGATATATACTTTCTAAAAATATTTCAAAATATGTCTGCACAGTCTTTGAAACTGAACGAACCGTTCGTAACACGTGAAACACGAATTTATCTCGAAACTTGCCGAAGAAGTAGAAAATACAGTGTCTTCAAAACAGACGCATAAAAAGGCAAAAATCATTTGATCGATATTCTCGGTTACCTCCTGTGTTGCAATACAACAACCGCGACTAATCACTCGAAACAACTTTCTTCAGCAAATGTTTTTTTTTTTGTTCAAAGGTGTAAATTAAGCTCAAGTGAAAATAAATTAATCTCACTTATCAGTCCTGTCCAACACTGGAATCGTCTCTGGTAAACAAAATTCGCTGTGGTTTAACTTTTAACCTGCCATAAATTGTTTGACTCGTTGGATCTCTTGATTAGTCGGATGTCTTGATTCGTTGGATCTCTTAACACGAACGACCTCTTGATTTGTTGAACCTATTCATCTATATTAGATCTCTTTACTCGACGGATAATTTGATAAGGCTTCCACACGCCTCTTGAATCGCTGGATCTCTTCGCACGATGAATCTGTTGATCAGAAGCGGCGGGGAGAGGAAAGGGGGGGGGGGGGGGGGCTTGATGGTAGCTTTTGCTAGAGTGATAAAACAAATCAACAAATCAAACCAATCGGGACATCCGACGGTCCCGTGCCAGGCAAGTCAAAAGATCCACGAGTCGCAGAGACACACTACGGTCAAAATTTTACCATGATGATATTAACCCGAGACTGGAGCACCACCAGCTCGCCTGCGCACTGACCGTAATTTCTTTAATGGTCAAGAAATCCGCCATGCCAAGCAATTGAATGAATCAAGATATCCGGTGTTTGTGAGGTCAAAAAAAAAAAAAAAAACGCTCTCCCGGGATTTCGGCATGTCGGCGACACTTAAGTTGTCTAGCCAATAAGCAACCGGTCAAAGATTTCCTTTAATTGCCAGCCCTTTTTGATCTGAGATTGTTTGTGATGTAAGACAGAGTTACTGTACGACAGTGTTTTCAGACAAAGGGGCGGTACAACGATATTCAGTTAGAATGTTTTTCACTTTATACGAGCTTACTGGCACTAACGGGACTCAAGGATACTCGCACATAAGGCCAACGGCCAAAAATCTCCTTTGTCGCGGTGTAATTTCAAGGACAAAAGGGAGTGTTTTTATTCATACTCTTCTTCGCAAGACTTGATGACGTAGCTGGGCGGTCGCAGTACCGCCACCTGACGATATTTCAATGCGGTTCATGAATTGAACCCGAGCATTCCGAGGGCACTCGATTAGTGCTCTTGTTAATCTATAGCTCGGGAAGCGTTCGGATAGTAACCCGTGTCCAATCGCTGCAATAACGATAATAGCCGAACCATAACAATGTCTGTAACTCAGCACGTGTCCTGCGCCTTGCCAGCCGCAGCGTGTGGCTATGAGCAACATTGGTGGCATATAACCGGCTCCAGATCACGTGGCCACTTGTTCGGGCTGCAAGTTGAGCGGGTGAACGCTGCTTGCTTTTTTTAATTTTTTTTCTTTGACTACAATTGCGTGTGTGAAAAACGAACGGGTTTTTCTCATTAACGTCAGGGATCAGCTATAAGCGGTATTAGCGCAAAGTACAAAATCGTTGCATGGCACCTTTAAGAGCTCTTTTCTTCATTCCAACATAGGTATCCATATTTTGTTATGAAAGTTTTTGTTTTCAAGCAGCAGCAATCTGGCGTCTGTGTTATGAACCTTTTTTGTTTTTTGTAATTCAAACATAGTAACCATAATTTTTTACGAAAGTTAGTTGTCCGCAAAACACAACAATCTATCATGTGTTGTGCGAGTTTGAGACACTTTGGAGTTTTTTCTGTTACATACGTGTCGTTGAGTTTCAGGGATTGGCCCAATGTGGTCTTGAAATATTTTGGGGGGAACCCACACAACCAGTTGATAATGAAAAAACGTCGAGTGGTCAATTTTGAATGTCCTGACTCGTCAACGTTTTGGGACGAGTCAAGGAATCATATATGAGTCAAAAGGGCAAACGAGTCCACAGGTTTATGGTGAGTCAAGAGGTTCAACGAGCCAAGAAATTCAACGAGTCAATAGGTCCAATATTGAATATTTCGGATCGTTGGATCTCTTGACTTGTTGGACCTCGTGTTTGACATCAGCGATACCTCTCTCTACCAAACACAACCTTGGTAGAAAGCCGTAGTGCTGAAGTTTAGAGCTCACCCATGAAACACCAGCCCAGGACGCGTATCAGACACGAGTGCTGTTTTAGCGTTTCGGTGGAAGTCATATTTTGACTTATTGAATACGAGTTTCAGCCAACTGCTAACGCGAACCTCGCGTTCAATGTATCAATGCGTTGACCCACGGTACGTAAGGTATAAACTTCAGGACGGCTGGTCTTTTTGCATGTTGGGTTGCCCTAATACCCTGTTAAGACAAAACTTAAAAAAGTGCACTTCCTTCTAAGCTTACTTTTATATTCCTCAACGGTAGACCACCTGCGATCTTCTTCCAGCACCTCGCACGTGGTTGGAATCAGATTGGCGTTCTTCACAAGACCAGATATGTAAGACAGACGGGTATCTCGGTCTGCCAAATCCAGGGTTGGAGAATGCGTCGCGATCACCTGCGTGCGAATGTGAGGAATTGTGCAAAAATGATATGACATTGTTTGATGTTAATCATTAAAAACGCAGAATTTCAAGAACGTAAAGTTCAAGGCCACAGATTACTGCCAAGGGCTATTGAAGAACTAGAAAATATGCACGGATACTGTGGCTGGCCTCTCTCTGCCGCCTAAGCCTCGGTAGTCCCAACTCCACGACGCCACACTATCGAAGAAGCGGAGTCGTCATAATCGAAGCTAGATGTTATTTCCAAACGTAGTCCAAACCCCACTCGCAAATGACAGTAATAACGTTTATAATATCATACTTTCCTGGACGTTTTTAAAGAACTTTATCATTTGCATTTTCCGTTAAAAACCGTAAACGTAAACAAAAAGATAAGGAAACCCTGGGTGACCGCCGTACACATTAAAATGATGCATAAAAAAGACCGTCTATACACGGGTTTCCTAAAAACGAGGGACCCAAACAGGCTCTCATCTTATAAGAAATTTAGGAATAATCTAACTTCTGAACTTAGAAAAGCAAAATCTTCATACTATAAGCATATGTTCCATAATGTCACTAGAGAGCGCCCCGATGTGGTTTGGAAAATAATAAATGAAGTCATAAATCGTACAAAGGTGTCGCCCTCTATGGGTGAATTAAAAATAGACGGTCAAGTTATGTTCGATGAAAGTCTGGCGGAATGCTTTAACACTCACTTTTCGGTTGAACAACCCACTGCTTTTAATCCTAGTGCCCTTTCATTTGTGAGGCATAATAACGATACTTTTTTTCTAAATCGAACTGACGAAATTGAGATATGTATTATATTTTTAGGACTAAAAAACAGCAAAATTAGTGACGTTGATCAATTACAAATAAAGCCGGCTAAATATGTAATAAATATAATCGCCCCATGATTAGCACACATATATAATTTGGCATTATCATGTGGACAATTTCCAGCAAACATGAAGTTGGCAAAAGTTTCTGCTATATATAAAGGAGGCGATAAGAACGTCCCGAATAATTACAGGCCTATATCAGTGTTACCTATCTTCTCTAAGGCACTTGAAAAAATTATACTCGCACGTCTAAATTCGTTTTTTACAAAACATTCTATACTATCGGACTGTCAATTTGGTTTTCGACAAGGTAAATCCACTGAAGCCGCTTTATTACTTCAAAAAGAATTTATATTGCAAAATATTGAAAAAAGGCTTCTTACGTTAGGTGTATTTATAGACTTCAGTAAAGCGTTCGATGTTCTTAATCACCACATTCTTCTTGCTAAACTTGGCAACTATGGTGTCCGCGGAGTACCCATTGCTTTACTTACATCATATCTACAATATAGGAAACAGTGCGTAGTAATTGACGGTCATTACTCTTCCTTTCATAATGTTGTTGCTGGTGTGCCGCAAGGAAGCGTACTTGGGCCTCTTCTATTTAATGTATACATAAATGATATTGTTAACATCGATCACCAAGTTCAGTTTGTCATTTATGCTGATGATACGAGCCTCTTTATTTCTGCTACTGGTGCTGATGTTCTGCTATGTAAAGCGAATAATATCTTAAGTAAATTTGACATGTGGTCCAAAGTTAATGGCCTTAATGTAAACACCCCAAAATCTAAAGCCATTTTATTTAGATCTATTAATAAACCAGTTCTGGTTAAAATGAAATCAAACTTGGTGATTCACAAATTAAATTAGTTAGCCAACATAAAATTTTAGGAGTACTTTTTTCCGAGTATATGATGTGGGACTGCCATGTTAACTATCTAATTGCTAAACTTTCCAGAGTTGTTGGCATTATTGCCCGCTGTCGTCATGTTCTACCAATCAGTATTAAGTGAAAACTTTACTACGCACTCTTTGAGTCCAATTTAAATTACTGTAATCTTGTATGGGCTACGACAACTAAGACAAACCCTCAAAATATACTATTATTGCAAAAAAAAGTTTTACGTTTTATCGCGGGTGTCTCATATACAGACCATCCAGAACCATTATTTTCTAGATATAAAATACTTCCCGTAGTACACGTATATAATTATCGTTTACTCTGTACCCTTCGTTTCTCATCGCCAACACTCATAGATTTTTTGTATTTTATTTCTGAACTTGAGAAGCGTGAAAGTAATCTAAACACACGCCGTGTCGACACTTGGCTCCTTCCTCGGTGCCGCACAAATTACAACCTCCTATCATTGCATTACAAAGTGCCATACGTGTTAAATAAATGTTCCACGAACAACATAAACATCTACACAATTGGCAAAAAAGACTTATGTACCTACTGTTTTAACTATTCATAGCTAATTTTGTTCTTCTGCTACTCCAATGTTATGTGACCTTGTTTTGTTTTTCTTATCACCATGGTAAAGTGTTTTATATGTTTGTTGTTCGAGCTGCTGCCATGTACAAGGGGGACCCAGACCCAGTCAAGCTGCTTTTAGCAGCTTTTTGTCTGGGGACCCCTCCAGTACTTCTGGAAAAATAAAGTTGATTGTATTGTATTGTATTACCTCATAACAACACATCTATAGGCTGGCGGCTGCCGTGGAAGAGAGACTGTCCATATGTGCTAACTGACGGCCTCAAAATAATTTGATCAATGAGTATTCACTACCTGGATAGCCGGAAGTGTTCTCCCAAATGTACTCGGCGGACTGTCCAAGCTCCTACGCGACGGCCCGTGGCCCCCTAGCAAAGTGTGCCCAACCAAAAAAGTCGTTTTCCCCCGATTTCCCCTGGTTTCCCCTTGCTTTGGCGGGACACCAGTCCTCAGTGGTCAATCAGGAGCGAAGTTTTGGTGTCCTATTGTTCGGAAGACGATGATGTCCCCACTGGAAATCAGAGGGAGGGCTGTCATGTCAGAGTATGGTGCAGTCTCGAGTAAGCGAGGCATACATATGCGTGGAAGACATGCGATCCGACACATGGATGTGCCGACAAAATGGCCGCTCCGACCCTCCACACACCAAAGTTCGAAATGCGACGTAACGGCAAAAAAAAAAAAAAAAAAACTTTGAAACAAGGTATTTTTGCAAATGCCGTCTGTCCTCTCTGCATGGTTCTTTTAGGCAACAACTTCCCATCTGCTTCTGATGAATTTTTCCAATAAATTAAACTACATTTCATTAGATGGCTTGTACCTTACCGTTGCTTGTTTAAGCACTTCTTTTACAAAGCTCCGTCACACGAAGGCTGCATCAGCTGTCGGCTGAAACCCATATCTTCACTGATTGAACTCGTGCCCCAGCCTAACGCTGCCGCGAAATTGGTGTAATAGCTGTACCCCGAGTGGGCGCTGGCCTGCCGTATTTGCCCGACATAAAATCCAGCACTACGGATTTGTTAACGCCCTTTCACACATCGCCATTTGTCTAGTTCCCGTCAGCTGGGCCTCAAATCTCGCTCGAGTAGATACGAGTTACTACCGCGGGTGAGACGACATGATCAAGCAGAGCGGCAAAAACGAGCTATCACTGGGGACTTTATAGAACTCTGCCAAGCAGGCGCGCCTTTTTACTTTTTATTCTGGTGTTTTTTTTTAATTTTTATTGAGCGGTTCACACGGAAGCCACAGCATGGCGTGATTTTTTTTCATATCGTTCCGGTGTGCCTCGTTCCCGGGGTTTCCGCTGAGGCAGAAAACGTGTCGCTACAATACGATATACCTCGGCGCTGCGTCACATTTTGTATGACCATTGCATTTGCCATAATGCTGAAGTACAAGGGCGATATTTTTTTCTGAAGAACAATGCCGATTTCATTTGAGCTTGACATGTTATACTTTCTGATGTTCATTAAATTGCAGCTGAAGAGCAGTGGCGCCACTAGGTTCAGCCGCACCGGAAACGATTGCCCGCTACGATCCTGGCCAAACTCTGAAAAAGGCCTATTGAGCGTGTAAAACTATGAACACATATCGAATGGTCTCAGAAGAACAAGAAAAAAAAATATTTTGAGAAAATGTTTTTTCGGCTGCTTTATGATTTATTTTCTCACGATGATTTATTTCATAACTCAACGGCTGCTAGGAATTTTAAACCTTCACCACCTTACTGAAAGGAGGATGGCACGTGATTTGTTAATTTGAAGCTGTAGATTTTCAGAACCAACCAACCTCAGAAGCTGCGTAAACAGGATGTGTAGGTCGGTCAAACTGCATCCTCTTAGCGATTTTAAACACAAATTTAACTGGTACCAACGATCTAACTAAGGTCACGTCGTGGAAGCCGAGTGTGCTGTTGACCGAGCTACGGACCCAGCACACAGGAATGGGAGAGCAGAAACAGGTGCTGTCGAAAGAGCGCACGAAAGGAGAAAGAGTGGAAAGGGCAAGAAACCGTGCTTCCCCTATCTTTGTTACCCCGAAAATCAAAGGCTTTGTTCGGGCGGTGCTGGATGAAAGCTTGAGCAAAGTCCCCCCCCCCCCCCCCCCCTCCAAAACAATATGGTGTGATGTAAGAAGTTTCCATGAAAAAACGCTGCCTAAGACACCACCTAAACTAAGAGCACCACCTACAACATATACTAAAAAACTGACCGTCCTTTCTCCCCTAGGCATCACCAGAACTAAGAAAACCACCTACTTTATAAAGTTACCGCATTTTAAGGCTTTCGGAGAATTACCAGACATGAGGGCTACTTTTGCATAAATGTTTTCACGGTTCCATTGGCTGCCCTAAACAAGCTTCGTACTTTTTTATTACTGTACGAAATAAAACTCTTCCTTCCCATCATGTATTTGGTTGCTCTGAGCCAAAAAGCATGCCGACCTTTTGAACGCATTCAATACACCTTTAATAGGTCGAATGTGGCAAGTTCGTATGAGGTAGCAATTTTCAAGCGTTAAAATGTTAGTATGTGGTTACCGCTCAAACTTTTTTGTATGAATTTCCTTTGTTTTTGTAGATTTGAAATTTGTTAGTTAGTATTGTTGTTCTAGCTATATCGTATCCCATTTTTTCTATAATTTTAGAAATCATATTTTTTTTGTGTTCATATTCGCATCCGATCCTATTTGATTTTCCTCTCCCACCACTTTTTTTACCCCCAGAATATTTTGTGTAACATACACATGCTTTAATACTTTCTTTTCGTTATAATGGGTGAATCTGACAAAAGGTGCACCTTTCTGTAGGCGTACGGGCTGTCTACTCCCCTCAACCCCCCCCCCCCCACAGAAAAAAAAAAGTTAAAGAAAAAACATGTTTAACAATAAACGAAGCGCAGCTTCCCTGCTAAATTTAGCGGGGGAACTTAAAACACGTGACTTATGCACCAATTGAGTTTCTTCGTTACATTCAGAGGGAAAATTGACGTCCCGTGACCAATGGACAAATCCAGTTGATGAATGTACAAATGAAAATAAACACTTGGGCGCACTTGTGCCTCAAAATAAAATAGGAAAGGCGCCTTACATGCTGCTTGACGACAAAGGTACGACTATCCCAATGCTACCACCTGCATATTATTTTACATGGCTTATGCTATCGAGAATATTCTAGCCAAAGATCCACGATCAGTTCCTACATTCTAGCGAAACGTTCCAGAAGAGCGAGGAAAGGAAAAATAAAAAGCTATGCGCAGCGCAAATTCCTCTGGGGGTAGCGATGATGCAGAACGCCGAGCTCTTATTGGCTGATGGAAAAATGCAGTGGGGACACCTCATGGCATTTTGCATTCAAGTCAACCCACTCAGGCGTTATGTTTAGCAAGAAATGAACCAAGTGTGATTTCATTCACTACTTGGTTTTTTCGGAAAAGAAAAATCTCCCAAAATATATCTGGTGATAAAGGCAAATATCATCTTACCGTTCGGTATTTTTGCCAGTGATCCAAAGTTAAGAGTTTTCTTCCCAAGCGCATAAAGCTTACGGACGCAGGGAAGTTAAGCAGACATTCACCACCTGGTCTCATCAAGTCGGCGATGTTCTTGAAAGCCCTTTCTTGATTCCCGATCCAGTGTAGGCAAAAGAAGGAATAGACACGATCGAACTGACCATATCGCCCGACAAAGTCAGCCACCCCGCTCCCTCCAATGTCCAAGACATCGTAGCAGATCTTCGGGTGGGCAAACTCCCTCTTGGCGTGTTCCACCATGTCCTGGGACACGTCGACCGCCACAATCCTCCCGACGTCTGGCCAGAGAGGGAGGAGCTGGTCGCGGGTGAAGTCTCCGGTGCCGCAACCCAGGTCGAGAAACTGTTGCTCCTTGGTCTCATCTGTGAACGAGCCTCGCATTAATTCCAGAACCTGGAGGTTAAATTTCCGCTGATAGCCATTGTTTTTAACGTAGAAATCAGGATCCATGGTGATAGGCGGCTTTTTGCTGTGAGCAAGCTTGTTCGTAGTTCGGGGCACAAGAGTTGCCATTTTCACTAGTGACGGGTGAGCACGATGACCAGTGGTTGTGTAAAAAGCCCCGTCTAAAGTGCGCTTTTACATCAATTCTGGCTCGCTCAAAGTTACACCTGCTTTCGTACATATATATATTAAAACATATGGTTGTGGGCATGCGCAGTTTAGTGAAGCTCATCCGCCGCTACATTTGTGGAACAGGAAATAATTAACTGGCGAAAAGCGCAACGGATTCGCAAAGCGGTCGTCGACTGTACGGTGGAGCACGAGCCTACACTGAAACAGGAGCCGAAGCTACAATTCGGTAGAGCCCATCAAATTTCGCCAAAGTTGCATCGTCATGGCGCTCGTCGTGTTTTACATTTGATTTCCTCAATCATAGCCGGCGAATGCGCCTTAATCTTGGGCTTTTGTTTTTTCCCTGCGAGAATGATTTAGCCGCTGATAGCAAAGGCGCAAAGACAACGAACGCCGTGATGGGCTGCTGCTTGATAGGCTCAATCAAACTGTGGCACAGACTAGGTTGTATTTATATTGAAACGGAGCATACATTTAGGAGTGTTAATAAAAAAGGGTTTCCTACAACCTAATGCGATTGTACAGTAGTTGAAATTATTAGCTATACAACAAGGGCAGCTGTGGCCGTCCCGTACCAACAGGCCACATACACTCTCAACAAAAGGGTAGTCGTAGGGTAATACATTTGGGGTAGTCAGAAGCCGTCACAGATATCGCTAACCCCCCTTAGTAATACTAACGACCCCATGCGTAGTCACGCGGCATGAAATCAACAGGTTGTCACAGTGATCACCCTCAAAAGCAACATGGCGGCTGGCAAGCGACAGTGGAGCAATACGAGTAAGGCCTAGCGAGCTGGACTGCTTTTTGCTAAAATACGATTCTCAAGTGCGCATCCCCGTTCGCTGCCTTCCGTGCGCACTAAAACCCTCCAAAACGCGCCTCGAAGCACCGGCACCGCACCTATTACGAGAAGGGGCGGCGATGTGAGGGGGGGCATTCGAGGGGGCTTGTCTGCTTTCGCGCGATCAGGCTGCATTTACTTCGCGGCCAGAAAACATTCCAAGAAGGAATCGTATGGCGACAAATGAAATGATGTCTTTATTGAACAGAGAATCTGCTCGCTGTGCTTGCTGCAAGTGATCCGGCGTTTTCGGTTGACAGCGGGGAGGCGAGGCATCACCGATTCAAGCGGCGTCGGTTTCGATCGTTCTACGCTCCTGCTCACCTGTTAGCATTCGTTATCCAATTTCAAATCCCTGGTTATCCCCACCGCGTCTGTGCACGCACTATTCACCGCACGGAACACCCATTCACTGGCTATGGGACTGATCCACTGATCGCACTGGGACGAGCGGCCGAGAACCGAACCCTTTGTGGTTGCTCCGTGGAGCTATGGAGCGCCTCCATGCTTTTCACTCAAATAAGTAGACACATAAACGCGCGACTCCTTGAAGTGGGCGGCGACACGCGCCACCTAACGGATAGCGCTCAAACTAAGAAAAAAGAAACCAAACTGCAGTCTTTGCTCTCAGCGCCTCGCCTGACATGCCGGTACTACTTATTCCACACCACACATCACACATACGCGACGTGCAGACACCATACAAAACTATACATGAACGCGGTCACAAACAGCACAAGGTACGATATTGATTTCTTTTTTCTTTGTTGAGCATGCGATATTGACACTATACACCTATATACACGACCAGCTTATATACTGCTGTATTTTCTGTGACCGATTAGGATGGTGACCACTGTCATATTTTGCATAAATACGAAAAAACTGTGCAAGATTTATCCGTATATATTATTTTCCTCTACTGCCCTTTGGAAAGCGCTCGTATCTCTTATGTAATCCATTGAAAAAGTGAACTGCAGCTTATAAATCAAATTGAATAGTCGCTACACGCCACGTTTTGATCAGTTTCGTTTTCTCGCTTGCCTACACTTTAAGTATAAAGAAGCTTGTTTAATTAACTGTATTAATTATCTGAACCAATTTCGTCTATGATAACTTTCTGAACACGCTGATGCATTTTCTTTTCTCTTTTTACATATCCGAGTGACTTCAGCGGCGGTTGAGTAAATGTTGAGTACACTGAGCGCGCGCAGGTGATTCTAGCGAAGCCCGTCCGCCGGTCCTCCCCAAAGCGTTGTTTCAGTTTTCTTCTTTTCGCTACAATTGTTTCTGCTCAAGCACGTGTCTTTCAAATATGCGTTCTGTGCGCTCGCGCTCGCGCCAAGAGGGGCCCATGCCTTCACCTACAGCGAACGCGAAATACGTATGCTAAATTATCTGAATCCTGGTTCAGACAGTTGCGTTTAGCCTGGTTCAGACAGTTGCGTTTGACTGCGTTTGACTGCGTTGCGGCAGCGAGAAACCAGGGCATCCCAGCTGCTTATATCGCGTGCCAAGACGATTCCTTGAATTGGATTCCACGCTTCATACGAAGCACAGATGTGCCGGTGAGTCGCTTTCGGTTCTTGACGCAACGCTGTCAAACGCATTCAAACTCAAGTGTCTGAACCGGCCTCAAGCATCAAAGAACGCCGAGAATATAGTTCTCTGCGCTGCACCTGCTGACATCTCCAGCAGTACTTTTTCTAAAAAAAAAAAAAAAAAATCTATACCGAATAGCACGTGTATGTTTGCCAACGCCTTATTTTTGGAAATATACTTGGAATCCTTTATATAGGTAAAAGGAACGCGTGCCGAAAGGCCTGAAATCCTAGTCCCCTTCAAAGTACTCCACCTTGGATGACACACTTGTTTGAAGCATTTTTTATCGAGTATGCTCGATGAAATGTGCCAAATGAGCCAGTGAAGGCGAATCAAATATCCCAAGACAGAGAAATACTGAAATACACAGGCATGACCCCAGATATCTGTGTACGTTCGTCCTGTCCGGCCTCAGTCGTGGTGTTCAATGAATAATACTTCACTGCACTTGAAAGCAAAAAAAACTGGGCATGACAGGCGTGCAAGTTCGGCGGAAGCGAGGGGGCCATTTGCAACTGATCTGCACGCAGAACTGACCGATCACACCTTTAATGAGGTCACGCTCTTTACTGAACCGTACAATAAAAGATGACAAGAGTATCTCGCCCGGCGAACATTCCAGTCAACTCACGCCTGTGCGTAGCTTCCTATGCTTTTCTAAAGATTTGGTTAAATTCCCCGAGCACGACGCCAGCTGCCAACTGTTTACTAGCAGTACATGGTAAAACCCGCGATGGAACCAAAACGGACAACCGCGATGCTTTTTATCTGCCTCGGGTTTTAGTAGGTGCCTACCAAGGTTGCCTGTACATGTTTGTTTTCTGGCATGTTTGTTTTCTGCCAGTTTAGGCGAACTGAGCCACACGCCTGTTTCGACCGGTTCAAGTTTGAATAAATGGTAACCAACGGCACAAAGATAACAAGTTTCAAGTACTTTTTGAGATTTTTGAAGTGAGTTTTACTATTTAACGGCTGCATGTACTTGAACGTTCAATTCAAGAGTTTATAAGACGTGACGACCCCATGCTTCTCACTTGCCAACAGGGTGGTAACGCTCAATGGCTCGAGCCCAGTGGGTAGTTAAGTAAGCCTGTGGGGTAGTTACAGCCGTCAAAACGCATGATTACTAGGGGGGTGCTCACTTTTCCTTAGAGTGTAGCAGGGGCAATGGAAAACACCGTGTGTACACCACCTACACTGCGCGACGGAATTAATCTTCCAGGTTCTAGTTACACTTTCTCCTTGTCGTCTGCTAGGTGCAAAACGGACGCCGCAACAGCACTTGCTGATACTTGCTTCACAGGCTTTTGTCGGTGCCTATTTCGGTGCGATGATTCTGCGACTAACGGAAATGAGTCAGCAAAACAACCACCAAAGGGACATAATCGTTGGCAATTATTTTATACTTATCTTAGTAGATTACTTGCACGGTGATTTCTCGATGTCCAAAATAAACAAAATTATAATTATTCTCACCCAGGAAAAAGAATGTCGGACGCTAAAAAATCGTACATCACGTAGAGGTTGAAAGTCGCATTTGCTTGCGTAGCTGGAGGGGTCAAATTTGGTGATTAATAACGGAAGGTATACTTCTTAGGTCAGTTTCATAATTTTTGGGCACTATCTATGTGTTCTTAGCAGTACGAAAGAAATATTGTTATTGTTTATTATGTTTAAAAAAAATTATGAAAACCATCGATTTCTGCTGCTTGACCGTTTTTCCCCAACTTTGCAGGGCAGTATCTTAGAAAATAATTTAGTCAGAAACGTCATATTTTGATTCAATACGCTACTCATAAATGGAAGTAAATTAACTAAAATTCAAATTTATTTATGCGCGGTCTGGGGAGATTTTGGCAAACAAACACGAAACAAGCACCAAAATAAAAATAGTTCTAAGGGCGACTAAAAAAATGTTCTCTATCTTTTTTTAAACACTGACTAGTAATTATACTCTATGTGAGGATTAATATTCATTAAGAACATGTTGCATTATATTGATGGTGTAATCGATACAGCTCCTCTACCGAGACCCTTATCCGAAGCTCGGCACGGTGTGTCCCTGTGGTGCGACGCAGTTATTGCGCCTTCTTACTTTGAGAGAAGAGTATTTTTATTTTTGGTATTCGAGTATAGCAAGTAATATAGTTTGTCATATCTTTTGCACGTTATAATAAATTGCGCATTATATAGAATATAGTACAAAACATATACAGGGGGATTTCCGATGCGATCGAAAAGAGGATGGCTGGTCAACCTTTTTAATTTGCTTCATAATTTTATATGTTATTTCCCGATGTCCGTAATAAACAGAATCATAATTATTCTCACAAAAAAAAAATATGGGAAGCAAAAAAATCGTACATCACGTAGAGGTGGAAAGTCGCATTTCCTTGCGTAGCCGGAGGGGTAAAATTTGGTGATTAATAACGGAAGGTATACTGCTTAGGTGAGTTTCATAATTTTTGGCACAACCTATGTGTTCTTAACAGTACGAAAGAAATATTGCTATTGTTCATTATTTCTTAAAAAATATGAAAACATCAATTTCAGCTGCTTGACTGTTTT
This sequence comes from Ixodes scapularis, assembly GCF_016920785.2. Classification (NCBI taxonomy): domain Eukaryota; kingdom Metazoa; phylum Arthropoda; class Arachnida; order Ixodida; family Ixodidae; genus Ixodes; species Ixodes scapularis. Next base: position 39,335 of record NW_024609897.1, read on the forward strand.
CCCCCAACTTTGCAGGCCTGTATCTTAGGAAAAATTTAGTCAGAAATGTTTTATTTTAATTCAATACGCTACTTATAAATGGAAGTAAACTCACTAATATTCAAATTTATTTATGCGCGGGTTTGGGGAGATTTTGGCAAGGAAACACGAAACAAGCACCAAAATAAAAATATTTTAAGGGCGACATTAAAAAAAATGTTCTCAATTTGTTTTTAATTTTTACCAGTCATCCTACTCTATTTGTGGGTTAATATTCATTAACAACATGTTGGATTATATTGATGTTGTAATAGATACAGCTCCTCTACCGAGCTGAATCCATTACTAAGGAAAAAAAAAACTCAAGAAAAAAACTGTTGTTGTAACAGAGACGGTGGGCCATGAAAAGGGGGGGGGGGGAGGAGGAGGGGGGGAGGCGAGGCTATTTACCAGGCGTCTGAAGGTCGGTTGTTGGGTCTTCCTAAAAACTGGAAGGGAAGATAATCATTCGACGCTGAGTTAGAGATCTTTGTGTGTGTTGCCCTTTTCGTCCTCCGTCTGGGGTCTACCAAAATGTTGGGATACAATAAACGTTGCTGCCAAGTTGGACGGCGGTGATTAGGATCTGTTTGGATGTTGACAATTCTCAACGTAAAAGGAATTAGTGGGAAGTAGTGTTTTGGGCAGATAGCGAAAAGGTGGCGTTTCGTTTGGGGAACCGATACGAGTAACGGTGTGCCTCAAAGACGCCTTTCAGCAAGAAATATAGATATCTGCATTCGACCCTGAATAGTTTCGCCGCTGCCTATTTCCTTTGCCTAGAGACTTTCCCTCTCTCTTTCTTTGCGGCGAATGGAATTTCGTTGAGAGAGTCATTTGTGTACTTCTGTGTATAACTGTGTACATGGAATGAAAGAGCCTCCCTGTTTCAACTTGTCACTAACCTGCGTTACTCCAGCTCAGCCATTGTTTCAACCCGCAATTTCGTTCCTTTACTTCATGCTGACTTTTTATTCATAATGAACTAGTTATGGCGACAATACTACTTCGAGGGAGTGTTTTGCGCAGATTACCTTGCAAAGCACAAAAATGGGATCCTGATGCAGCGAAATTTTCGCAGTGTGAGAGAGCTTGGTGTGGACTGTTTGAAGCGAATTCTCCCGTCTGGCAGCTCCATGGCAAGCTGGACTAGCTGTGCTACAATGTTTTTACGCATTTCACCAAGCAAATGACTTTGCGAAGCTCAGAGTTGGGCGTTGACAGCTTTAGGCTTCCTGAGGAGGCCATTGAAGACCTCAACCGCAGCGTACGTTCAACGTTTATGTCAACACTGAGACCACCAAGTGAAGTGAGAAGTCGAGACAGGCGTGCCTATGTAAAGAGGAAACAGACAGAGTTAGAGCAGTTTGTGAATGAGAATTTGCGCTCCAGGATGCGTCTTGCGTACGATGAAAACGTGGCATCGGGGTCGTCGGAGCAAAAGTGCTCCACATGCACGGAGTGGGCGGAAAGCATTTGCCGTGCCTCCGCGACCACAGCCTCTCCCCGGGAACGCTGTCAATTGCTGGCCCTCCTGCCTTTAACCTTGACAAGAAACGAAGTTCAGAAGATCATCCCAGGGGTATAGATCAAAATCAATAATAGGTTCCGGAAGCTGAGGGAGAACCACGGCGTAAGGTATGTACCCGATCCCTATACAAGGTGTAAGGTGAGCTCTGAAAACATATCTACAGCGGTTGAGTACTACATGAAGACGAGTTAGAATTATTTAGGCAGAGCCCCAATCAGAAGGACGTCATTTCCGTTGTGCTCGATGGCCAGGAAACGCTCAAGCCAAAACGTTTTATGACACGGTTAATCAGGGAAGCGTTTCGTGTATATAAAAGCGACCACCCCGACTCCGGCATCGGACTGACGAAGTTTTACTCCCTGCGACCCCGATGGGTGAAATGCAATCCCCAACAAGAAGCCTGCGTTTGTGTGTACTGCGCAAACTATAACCTCTGTGTCGCCTCTCTACAGAACGCATCTGGCTCACAACTTGACGCAGCGGAATTGAACTCGGCATTGATTTTGCGGGCTTCTGGATCCGATTCCCTCAAACCCTGTCTCCGGATGAATATGACACAGCAATACTTCGCTCTCGGCAAACGGGTTTATTCACTCACTTATTGCCTTGGGGGTTTCGGGATCGGGGGACGGTCATCAGCGAGGCCGGGGTAGAGTCCGCTGCCGCTCCAGCTGCTCCAAGTCCCAGCGGTGGTCGTTCACTCCGCGTCATGGGGACGTCGTCGTCCAAGGTCGCCGTCCGGTCCGTTTGTTGAGTCCGCCACTCGACGACTTGCCCGCACTTTCCCCGCGCCTGCGTCCGTCTCCCGCCAAATCCCGCGCCAGCGTCCTCGCCTCCTTGTCCCCGCCGCACGCTGTCTCCGTGTCCCACCGTTCGAGAGAGCGTCACCGTCCAAGAGCGCTGCCGTCCAAGAGAGAGCCTTCCTTTGTCCGGCTTCCCCTTTTCAAGCCTTCGCCCCTTTGTCTTGGAAAGCCAGTCGCGTGACGTCAGTTGGCCTAGGAGCGCCGTACCCGGATCTCTGGTACGCGAGGCCATGGCCGCTCCCCCGAGGCATGATGTATCTCGGAGGCCGGAAATTAGGGTCCGGAGGGTCGGCGCGGGGGAGGGCAGCCAGATCTCGACAATTTGCAACCCGCCATCGCGCCAGTGCCTTTTAGGCAAATGTAATCATTGTCCGAAAAGCCAGTCTCTCACACTCGAAAAACTCAACATTTCCTAGAGTGAAGAAATAGGTTTGGCAGCATGGGAGTCAGGCGAGCTCGTAGAAAAGACTTTAGATCCGGTCACTTATCTGGAAGAGCATCGTGTGTCGGTCTCAAGGTGGATCATTCACAACCATGTCAGACAGACGCAAGGCAAAGCCATCTACGAAGAAAAGCAGTGCGCGCAGCGTGGTAGCATTGTCTTCCGCTTCAACTTTGCTGAGAACTGGACTGTTATCCTTCCTGACGAGATTCAAGCGTACCACCGAAAAAGAGCAAGTCTCAATATTTACGTGTGGGGTGACGACTAGAAAGTCGACATACAGTTTTACTTGCATCATGACTCCCTTCATGCCTGTCTGGCTCTGCAAAAAGTGATGTTGAAAATAGATCAAACTGGTCGAGTACCAGCGAAGCAGTGTTGAGCAGCACAATGGCAAGCTTGCACACGAGATCGGGGCCTGCGCTCGTGGACGGCGAGCGTAGAGCTCGTTCAATTTTTTTTTTTACTACCATTTCTTTTTTTCGCATCGAACGCACGTCGGAATTAAAGCTCTTCAGTTTTGTGAAGCTGCCGCTGTTCCTGGGTCTTCATATCAACATTTTGGTGCCGAAACCCGGGAGTCAAGGTCCGGGACATCGCAGGAGAAGACTCGGCAGCGCAGTGGATCCCCATGGAAAGGCTGAAGACTAAAAGAACGACCCGACGCGCGCAAAACACAAGACTCATCAACGAGGCAAGTGCTCTCTTACAAAATCAAGATTCAACGATTAGCCAGATTACGACCGTGGCCGAAAGATTGCGCGCCAATAACTATGAGCTCAGGAGGTTGAACGAAGAGTTTGAGGGACACATACCAGATGGTTCGTTCGAAACCGAATTTCAGGCAGTCGTCCAATACGAAGATGAAGCGACTGCCACCATCAGTGCCCTCCAATGCAGAAAAGATCTCCTAGATGAGATATCGTCTCGAGGGGCCTCTATGGAACCTAGTCGTCACCCGAACGACACTCAAGGCAGCAGACAAGCTGGAACTAGGTTACCGAAGCTCACCATTACGCCATTCAAGGGTGAAATATCAAAGTGGTCAGCGTTCTGGGAACAGTTCGATAAAACAATTCACAAGAATGCCAGTCTGTCCACCAGCGAAAAGTTCGGCTACCTTCGAATGTACTTGGGCGGAGAAGCGGAAGCAGCTGTGGCTGGATTACCAAGGACAGAGACTTGCTACGCGGATGCAATTGAGATCCTCAATCGCCGTTTTGGAGACAAGAAACGATTGGAGCAGGAATATTCCTCCAGTCTGAGGCTGATTTCACCTGTCAAGTCACCCAACGATACCTCAGGTCTACGAACGATGTTCGACCAGGTGCAAATCAATATACGAGGCCTCCAGACATTGGGTGTGAATAAGTCAAGTTTTTCGTCGATGCTCTGCGATATTTTGATGCGAGCTCTTCCACGTGACATCGTCGTGAACTACCACAGAACCGCTCATTTGTCTGAGGCAACTGCCATGCCTGGCCCAAGCAGCCAGCCTGACCGCTCAGAACTGGATCGACTCCTTGATTTTCTAGCTATCGAAGTCGAAAGTCGGGAGAAAAGCGAGTTTAAGATCACAGAAACGAAGAACACAAAGACCACAAGATATGAGGACAACATAGCTCGACGTGAATCGTCTAGACCGACCTCATCGGTGCTCTACAACAGACCCTCACCACATAAAACGAGAGGCTGTTTCTGCAACGGAACAAGCCATAGTTCTGCAGACTGTTCTTCCTCTCTTCCCCTGGACCAAAAGAAACAGCGTTTGACAAAAGAGATGAGATGCTTCAGATGCACTCTCAGTGGCCATCGAGCAAGAGACTGCAGACGAAAGATCAGCTGTGCCACATGCGGTGGAAGACACGCTAAGTCCATGTGTGACCCGACGCGGATCAAAGCTAAAGAAGGTAAATCGGACACACAAAACTGCATGACGGTTTGTACTACATCAATTCGCCGAGAATTCAGAGAGTCCGGAGCGGTTCTTCTGCAAACCTTCCGGGCATGGGCTGTCAGCGGTACCTCATGTAGGTATGTTAGAGGTGTTATCGACGGAGGCAGCCAACAGACGTTTGTCACCGAGGATCTGTCAAGACACCTTCAGCTTAAGTGCGTTGGCTACACCAAGATGGTGCTCAACACGTTTGCTTGTGCTTCAACTCAACAGTGCAAGAAGCGTCGTGTAGTGGAGCTTGAACTTAGAAGCCAATTCAACATGGACGGATGCAAGATCGAAGCGATCGAAATTCCAGTGATATGTCAAGACATAGCTACCTTAACGACGGATTCAGTCTTCGTAGCTGACATGGAGAAAAATGGAAAGTTTATTGCCGATCGCCTCATGTTTCCAGCGGTTGTCGCACAACCAGGCATCAGTATTTTGATTGGCTCTGACCAAATGTATGGCTTTATGACTGGTGAAGTCACTCGGAGTAAGACCTGCAGCACCCTTGTTGCATTAAACACCAAGCTTGGTTGGACCTTCCAAGGACGGACATCCATCCTGAAGTCGCAAAAAACCCACTCGAGCTTGGTCGTCTGTGTCCTGCAGATCACCGGTACAGAACAGGTTGAAGGCGTTCTCCGATCATTCTGGGAGTTAGAAAGCCTGGGAATCACAGATTCAGAAGACCAGATGTCCGAAACAAGCCAAGTGATGCGCCATTTCGAGCAGAACATTCGCCGGTCTGGCACACAGTACGAAGTGGCTCTACCATGGGAGGACAATATAGGTGTCCTTAAGGACAACAAGCAAGTAGCGATGACGAGACTGAGGAAACTAGTAGGTCGACTCTACAGAACTGACTCTCTAGTACTTCATTACGACGAAGCAATCAGAGAGTATTGATAGCGGGTCACGCTGAAGTGGTACTGAACGAGACAACTGGTGAAGAAGGCAGACTATTTTACATGCCACATCGCGAAGTCATCAGAGAAAATGCACTGACGACACGACTTCGAGTTGTTTTCGATGCATCCTCGCACGCAGCTGGGTGCAAGTCTCTAAACGAATGTTTAGAGAAAGGAGACAACCTGTATCAAGACCTTCTTGGAATATTGCTGCGATTTCGGGTGAGCCGCTTCGCCATAACCTCCGACATCCAGAAGGCATTTCTGCAAATATCTGTAGCAGAAAAGGACAGAGATGCATTCCGTTTTCTCTGGTTTAAAGATCTACCATCTTCGACCTTTAAAGATGAAGAGGTACAGACATGGAGGATAAAGAGGGTTCCTTTTGGTGCAACCTGTAGTCCATTTCTTCTGACGGCTACGATCCTCCAACACCTGAAAAATCTGCCGACTGAAAAGGAGGAAGTGGCTGACGTACTTCGTAACTCCTTCTACGTGGACGACTTGGTTACTGGCACAGCTACCGAGGAGGAAGCCATCAAGTTGTACCATGACGCCAAATCTATTATGCAGAACGCAGGAATGACTCTCCGAAAGTGGACGACGAATTCACAAGCGCTGAGAGATGTGCTACTTCAAGAAGAGGCAAATCCAGAAAACACTACGCCTATCCTTGAACAAAGAACAATGAAGGTTCTGGGAATTGTCTGGGATCCAGAGAAGGATGTTTTGAAGTTTGCGTTGCCAATTTTACAAAAATTCCTAGAGCTGCATGATGGCACTAAGCGATTTGTTCTACAAGCAGCGTCTAGGATTTTCGATCCCCTGGGAGTCTTGTCGCCCTTCACAATCCGTGTGAAGACACTGTTTCAGAAACTATGGGCGAGAGGAATCACTTGGGACAGTGCTCTACCCGAGGATCTGAACAACGAATGGCACGAATGGTGTGGTGACCTGCCAAAGATGGATGCACTCGTCATCCCCAGATTCGTATTCCAAGCAGGAAAGGGCAAGGACACCCAGATTCATATTTTCTGCGACGCAAGCCCAACTGCCTATGGAGCTACAGTGTACGTAACAACGAAGTCCTCGCCACCTGAACAACCTACACTTTTATTGGCAAAAGTACGGGTTGCTCCAATCAAGAAACAAACTCTTCCTCGCCTGGAACTTATGGGAGCCGTCATCGCATCGAGACTCCACAAATATCTTGAGAAGACCATCCCATGCATTCCGTATGACTATACGTTGTGGACGGATTCTCTCATCACACTTGCATGGATCAAGAGCGACCCCAGCAAGTGGAAGACTTTCGTGTCCAACCGAGTTGCAGAAACACAAAGGGACACCGATCCTTCTCATTGGAGGTACTGTCCGGGAAGTGACAATCCAGCGGATTTGCTTACCCGTGGCATCACAGGTTCTCGACTGGTGTCGAGTGATTTATGGTGGTCAGGACCAAAATGGTTGACTGAAAACGAAAATGAATGGCCTGATTTGAGGTCGAGTAACGAAGCAGAGACTGACTCGTTGAAAGAAGAGAGAAAAGCAGTTCATGTGATATTGCAAACAACACCACCTGAACCGCTGTTGGATCTGACAAAGTACAGCGAACTCCATCGGGCTTTAAGAGTGACGGCGTGGTGCCTTCGATTTCTGAGGAACTGCCGAAATGGCAAACCGTCAAATGGACCACTGAGTGCCGAGGAAACCACTGTGGCCGAACTATACTGGATCAACAACGTTCAGAACAGTACTTACTCAGACGAGATAAAATGTCTCTCGAAGAAAGAAAATGTTCACAAACAATCGTCTCTAGCAGAGATGAGTCCATTTTTGGATAAAGACAATATCATGCGGGTTGGAGGCCGGCTTCAGATGCTGCCAGCATCGGACAATGTGAAACACCCAATCATATTGCCGAGTGAGCACTACTTCACCACCCTGGTCGTACAGAACGCCCACTCCACACTCTAAGAAAAAAGGGTGTATACGGGTACTCCCCTCAGGGGAGTTAGGCCGTGTCCCATATGTGACTCCCCTGGGGTGTTTGTGGTATCCTCTGAAGTTGGGGATTTCAAGTACTCCCCAGGTATACGGGATCACTTAGCACCCCCCTCAAAGTCCACGGGCCTCAACCGACACCCCTTACTTCGGGTGCTGTTTGGCGCCGTCTGTTACATTCAGGTACCTATATTACACTGCTAATTAGAGGAATTATTTGAAACCATTTTCAACTCTCAGGGAGTCAACGGATCCCTTCTGAATAGGGTGCTTTTTGACGCCTTTTGTTACACCCAGATACTCATGTGACACGCGTAAATCCAGGCATTATTTAGTACCGCTTACAACTCTCAGGGAATCACTTGATCCCCCCTAAATTGGGTGCTTTGTGGTGCCCGTTGTTACACCTAGAGACTCGCGTGATTCCACTAATTGCGAGTGTTGTCGGACACTATACACAACCCCCGAGGTTTTCCGCGACTCCCCACTTTTGGGGTCGCTTTTGTACACCATGGGTCTCGCGGAGCCCCAAATAGTGAGGGCCCTTTTTCAGACCCCAAGACTCAGCTAACTGGCTTGTTCAGGTGTGCTGGAGGGGCGATGATTCCTAAGGCCAGCTGTCATACGAGAGAGTTCTGAATTCTTTGTGTGTCAAGTTCTTTAAGGAGGCACTTTGAGGAGGTTTTAAGGGATGAGAGAATAATCCCACGGGCAACGTGCCGGCATCAAAATTTAACTGAAAACTTCTAGAAACAAAATCCAGACATTAAAAAAAAAGTTATGCCAGTCATGTCAGCCAACAATATTGTCAACCACGTTTTTATTGTAAAATCAAAAACTCGAGACAGGTCAAAAGCTTAAAAAAATAATTAGTAAAAGCTTGTAGCCTGCCAAGAAGCTTCAGGGCAACCCTTTCCAGTGGTGTTTCTTTGAGCCCGATCGTACGTTCAAAGAGAGCCAAGGCGGTCTTGATCCCCGTTGCATATTGGATATCCAAAGTCCAATAGATTATGAGGCTGAAGCCATGGATGACGTTGCCAACATACACCGACAGGTCCTCCATCTGGACTTGGACAGCTGCAGAATAGAAGACGTCCTCTGTAGAGAATAGGACCGTCGGATGAGTTTATCTTTCTCCTGGAACCTGCAATATAATAAAGTACCACACTTAAAAAAGTATGCAAACATGGGTCATGAATATACGTTCTATTATTTTTCATATTTATATATAATAATCAGATTGCCTGCTTCCGTATGCTGTGTGAGTAGATCATTTATCTTTTAATGTCACGTAATGATTTCGATGTTCGCAGCCATTAACTTTGCCATTATATGAAAGGCCTCAACATTAACTGTTGAGGCCTTTCACCAAACGGTCACATATCACAAGATGAAGTGAACAGGTAGTGTTTAAATTATTTTAACATACATATGACCTTCATCTGCCTAGTACGAAGCGGGCAAATGATTAGGTGATGCATATAATTCGAATATGAATTTAGATCAATTTGGACCCAATTAGTGCAACGCCGATTCTCGAAACGTCGCACACGATTTGGTCATGTACTAAGCTAGAAAACTGGGCCAGTTTAACTTCGTAATTTGTCAGGACTCATAAGAAACCCCGCCAGGCACGCACAGGAACAGGAAAATATTGTCCTGCGCAGATCGCGTTTTTGATTTAAACAGTGTTATGAGCTGCGTCATTCGCTTGAAGGGCTTTGTAGATCAAAGAGATTAACCCACCGCGTATTCTGTGAGGACGTCGACACGCGTTTCGCTGCATTTTTGTGATGGGTAGGTTTTCTTGATCGGTTGCTTTAGCTACTCTGCTCCAGCTGCGCATGTCTGAGGAATAGCGAGGCGTCCTTCGTGCACACTTAAAATTTTAACACCCTTATTGGTGTAAATGGCTTGTCCTATGGGGAGCACCCTTATTCGTGTAACAGAACACCCTAGGAAATGGGTGTAATTCTTAGCACCTTAAGATAGGGGTCTAATATTCTCACACCCTAGAATAAAGGTGTGATTTTTCTAACACCCTTAGTCTTGGGTGTGATTTCTAACACCCTAAAAAGGGGTGTGATTAATGTCTAACACCCTAAAAAGGGGTGTTACTTTCTAACCCCCCCCCCCCCCCCGGTAATGTCCACCTCTCAGAAATTTCTGGGGAGAACCCTGCTTGCGACATTTATTCTTTCTAGCACTGGTGACATAAGCAAAACTCAACAGGCTTGGAAAAACGGAACGACCGGAAGATGCTTGGGACACAAGCGGCAGTTCATGTTTTTAAGCATGCTTGCAAAGTACTTCCAAATAAAAGAGCGATCTCATGTAATCCGTGATAGATGCATAATCCGATTCGGGCAGCACAGAACAATTCGCAAACACTATGCCGGGGATGAAGGCGGTCGCTCACATTCAACGGAAGCCTCGCGGTCACCGATGAGCAGCTCTCGATCTGTTGTGATAGATGCACAGTCCGATTCGGGCAGCACGAAACACCGCAAACACAATGTCGAGGATGAAGGCGGTCGATCACATTCAACGGAAGTCTCGCGTCCGCCGATGAGCAGCTCTTTGTCGAAACTCGTCCAACAAACACAGCACAATAATTCCGTAGACTCCGACGAAATAAATGGCCAATAGGTGAAAAAGTTGGCATAGATGTATTCCGGCCGTTCACGACGAAAAACCACGGTCGCGAAATGGAACTCGTCAGGACCTGCTTGCACGAAAAAGAGAACACTGACGGACGCTTTTTGGAAACCGGATTTACGTGGTCCCTACAACTCACCATAAACTGGCAAACGGCGAAGGCTATGACCCCAGTAAGCCATCAGCGTGTCAGAGCGAGTCGCGTGACAAATGTTCGTCCAAGCGTTTTTGTACTACGGAGAGCGGTCACGTGTTTCGCTCCACACCTCTGATTCGCTAGAAGCGGCCTTCGCACTCGCTCACAGCCACACGGACACAAAAGAAAGTGGGGAGGCTTATCAGAATAAGAGGTCAAAGGAGGGTGGACAAAGCTGCTAATCTCCCTCTGCTGCCTCCTGGGCTGCACAGGGAGGGTATGTGGGACTTTGAAGTTGTTCGAGTGGCGGTTTCCTTTCGAAAAGTGTGGAGCCGGGGAGTGGCTTATGCTTTCTGGGTAGAACTCGTTGATCGTCGTCTTGTTTATGCGTTTGAATTCCTTCTTTCTCTTTCCTTTTTTTTCTTTATGCGTTTTATAAGTGTATTTATTGGTTCAGTCAGGTGAGTTTGTGCTACCCAAAAAAAAGGCGCCACTGTTTGTTCCAAGCTTCAGCGCAGTTAAAAAGAAAATGAATAAAAAGATTAAGCAAAGCGGAATTTGCTCGCTTTTTGCCCGAGAAAGACTTCTCGGGCTAAAAGCAAGCAGATTCCGTTTTGGCTAGTCTTTTATTTTTAACGTCGTATTTTAGGCGGCAAAGAAATAGAAATACCTCTCCGGCATAGCCGATTCACGCAGGATAGTCTCAAAACTCAACTAAAAACGGCGTCGCGTACGTTATGTCAGGATATCGTTGGCGCGACTCACCCCATTCGTTAAATATCGGCTAAACCAAAATGGTGTGGGCACAATCTTTTCGAATAGATCCAGTATCGGCGACGGGAGGCACTCACTTGATCGAATGACGTTTTAGCGAACGCCCACGTTTCATCGAACGACACTTTAGCGAATAGTCGGACGCCGCGAAGCGGCGTTTTCGGGTGGGCCAAATGAGTTCATACTTTTTGTAATGAGTTGCCGCAGACTGTCGCCGCGAAGCGGCGTAAAGCGCAGCGCGACGGATGGGTTAACGCGCGCCCCCGTTATTCGCTAAAACGACCATTCGCTCAAATGTCGCCGTTCGCTAAAATGTCATTCGCTCTTGTGATATGGACCCATCGGCGTCATACGGTGTGTTGCCTGGGCTGTATATTTACACGTCTTCGGTCACCTTTTGCGAGCAGAGGTGATTTTTTAAATCGAAGTTGAACTGATAAAACTGATGCACGCGCGACACGTAATTTTCGGCTCCTCTCAAACGAAGAGTTCGATCGGAGTTGCAAAAAACATTCTCTAGCACTTCCTAATCATACGCGCCTTTGTGTGGCGATTAATTATATTCGATGTTGGTACCGCCGTACATCAGCAACCGGTTCATCAAAGCAATAAACATGAACGGTTATAAAATCATGGGTGTAATCGACAGTATCAACATTACGCCCGTCTCACACCGTGTGAGTGAAAAGTGTGTGGACGTCGGTTAACCACTTGACCGGGGACGGAAGCATAGAGCACTGCTCATCGTCATTTGCGCCGGGTTTTCGGGCAAAAACCGGTAGGAATAAATGGCCTCTCCTCTGGCGTGAAGAAAAACGGCGTCGATGACAATGATATTGACCGAACAGAGGGGAAAGCGGATTTGTGTAAGATTAATGTGACGCGCATTCTTGCACGTTCTCGTTGATGTCCTGAAGTTTTGACGGGACGCCGGACCGATGCATCGCTACATAATTCCAAGCAATTTGAGCTACGTCTTGGTATTGCACAAAGTATAAAATCCACCGCTTAAACCACATATTAGATAAAAATTCGAGCTTGCTAATGCAGGCGACATTTTTTTTCCGACTCATTTCATAGCTAGCTCCTCGATTTGGTTCACATGCTGCTATACCGCGATGACGATCAATCGATGTCACGATGTCCTTACCGGTTCCTCTCGTAGGCAAGGGTTTCTTCGACGTGATTAACTCCAACTCCTTGAAATCATATAAGTCCATCACACACTTCCTACACGTTATGAACGGGGGGTGTTGCGACGAGTGCCTACACCCTTCTAACACGATTTCCTGAGCATATTTCAAATTGTGGGTGTGATAGGGGTGTATGTAGGGTGTTAAGCCTTCTCGTACACCCCTGTTACACCCAGCAATAGTCAAAATCGCGTAAAAAGGGTGTAGGAAGGGTGTTGGTTAAAACAAACACCCTTTTAACACGATTTTGGGTGTTAAAATATTTATTGTGTGAGCCCACCTTCTCCATGTCAGTTCAAGGATCTGCTAGTACTTTGGCTCGAAAAATACAGTGAGGCTTTCATAGGGCATCTTATCACTGCGCTGCTCAAATTTGTTGAGAACTTGTGGAAACAAAAATGATTGTCTGAAATTAATATTGTTCTTAGAAATAATTAGTATAAATCTGAAGAAGCGTAAAAGGTTGAATATAGTAGATGTTAAGCATAGAAAAAACAAGGACCCTAGTGAATAAAACAACAACCTCTTCGCATTCCCTCAAAGTCCTAAACAGATCAACAATGATAGACACTTCTTTGCCGTAATGCAAGTGGAAGTTATACCTGTCCCAGTGACGTTCAGCGCCTGGCGAGAGTCCGTTTAGCGCATAATCAAAGCAGTTCGCTATTGCCGAAGAATATGAAGGAACCTCTTTGCCTCCGCGGCTGGAGTAATAAATTGGGAGTGTGAATGCCTTTTGGCTGATCGCAACTACACATCAAGGTTGATTTAAAATCCTGAATTGTATATTGCGCCGTTTATAACAATATTCAGCGAAAGAAAAATATCGCATTTTGACTTTTTTAATCTATTACTCATGGTAATAAACGAAACCGATTGATCAATTAATTAATCGAATGAGAGAAAATATTTAATCGTGCTAACATGTTTTTTTACCGACGTTTAGCCCTACAAGTAACCAAGCGATTGAGATGCTTTGAAAGACTAATACATGAATGGTTTACTGAATTTCCCCTGAGAGCTCTTTCATTTTGTAGTCTTTTTATTTAAGCAAGAATTTTCTAGACAAGCCAACATCTATGTCAATACTTTGGTATTTTACATTTGTGAACTTAAATAAATATTCCGAGAATGTTCCTGCTTGCAACATGAGCTCGCCAATTTCGGCAAGCCGTTTACTATGCGACTTTGTTTTTTTAGCAGGAATTATTCGACTATAACACCAGTCGACAGCAGACTATTCCGATGGCCTTAAATATAATTTGTCGGAACCAGTACGCTCTAAGCAATTTGCACTAAGAGAAATATGAAGCGCCACATCTTACCTGAATCATCAGTCTCGTTGACGAACACCTTGAGGGCCGATTCTAAAAACGCTTGGCGCACTCCTTTCTCTGTTCGACTGCCACCAACAACGATAATTTTTTGTAGATGTCTTGTAAGTCACGTACAAGTGTCACTGGCGCACGCCGTTGAAAGTTGGACGGGAGGAGGAAGCAGACGGATTGCTGGAGAGGAGAGGCGGGAACATCCCCTCTCTCCACCATTCCGCCTGCTTCAACCTCCCCAGCGTACTTTTCCCTCGCCCTGAACCTCTAGTTGTTGCTTTTTTTATTTTCTATAGCCTATTTTTTTTTCTTCTTTTTTTACAACACCCGTAGCCGTACCACGTCGCCGGCGACGCCATAAGGGTACGGGATGACACGGCTGTGAACCGGACTTTAGAGGAAAGTCAATGCCCATCCAAGGGCAGAAGGGAACAACAAACCTGTCGAGTCAAGTCTTCCCCTAGCTTAGCGAAATCGGGTTGGAGGACGTAAGGGATTATAAGGAGCGGCCGGGTGCTGGCGCACCTGCCTCCATTGTGAGCGTACGCTGGGAAAGCTTTAGCGAAAACATTTTAAAGCCTCGGGAGAAATCACCATCACGTTAGTTTTCATAATTACTTCGTCTTCTTTAGGCCGCCCTCTGTATTCTCCATCGTGATTTTATGGGAGAGCAGAGCAATTAATAAAACACTGACCAGACTTGTTCTGACGTCCTGTATATTACACCACGTCTTGTGTATAAAAAAAAAATCCTGCCTCGAGAAACGAATATTTATGGAAGCGGTGGCAAAACTATCCGTCTACAGTAGGAACAGTTTCAATCCAGTACAACTTTTGACTGCCTAGACCTCTCCACAGAAAATATGTACATACCTTTGAGTTTGTGACATGTCAAATAGAGTGCATTGCAGCAAAGACCCGAAAACATAAACTGAATTTGTTAAACGTAATCACAGTGCTGTTTTTGTTTTGTGTTTGGAGCATGTGTTTCGAACTTTCGATGAATGCGTGGGATTCCTAGATTGCTGTAAAACAAGCATCTGAATAGCCGGTCATCACACTAAAGCGAAATGTGGAAGGGCGTTTTGTTAACGTCAGATAATTGATCGGGACGCAGAAAAGTCGATTGGCGGACATGAACACCAGAGAAGCGGGGAAAAGTGAACTTGCGGGGCTCGGGACCTTTGTTTCTCTTGGGGAATGTCCGCCTGCAGGCCACCTTCTATCGTTCAGGAGCGCCCCTGTGCTGCATGCCGTGCCCCTTCCCGATAACTTGCGTCATGAAAGCCTAAACCTAGTACAACACGTTGTAAGCCTATTTTCTAACCGTGACACATCGAAAACTTAGAGAGACAATCCCTAACAGACCCCGGAATCGTGAAGCAAAAAATAAAAAAAAAACCCTGCAAAAAAAAAAAAGTCATGTTTTGCATTGTGTACACTTTATTCCCTAAAAAAGGGCCCCAACCACAACTTCAGAGTTGCTCATGAACACGTTTAGCTATTTCAGAGGTCGTTGTATTGGTCTTGGCATTCCTTTTATGCTCATTTAACCTGTCGTTAATGCGTCTTTATGTTTGACCTACATACGTATACCCAGAAGCTAGAGATATTTCATGCACGACACTGTTCCAAAAAACTGATATTTCAAGATGATAATTTTGCACTTATTCGTACCCGCTTGGAATGGCGTCATTCTGTTGGACTTGAAAGCAGAAATAGACACAGGTATCTACACCAGTCATTCGCATAAAGGCAGGAGCACAGGTTTAACCTGTGTGTCTGGATTCTGTAAATAGTCTTTTTAAGGTCGAGCCCCCTTTCATCGTCCCTTTTGTGTCTGAACGTGTGTGTGTTCGCATTCTTTCACCACAGCATCATAGAGAATAGTTTTGTGCGCCTCATGCAGATGGCGTCGCGAAAACTCACCGAGATGTACCCAAATATCCGTCACGCCAGCCGCCACGCGTGGTTTAAAGACCCGAGATATTACCGTTTTTCGCTTTGCATTTTACGAAACGGAATCGCGGTATTTATTTAAAAAAATAGACGTGATTTTAATCTTTTTTTAAAGATAAACGATACAAAAATTACAAGCTGCAAATTCCTTCAGCATTAAAATCATTCCATCGCCCCTTTAAATGTTCTTGTTTTCGATCCACCGCCCAGCCCGTCTCACGTTGTAATGTTACATCTATTCGGTCGGATCCCTCGTATAACAGGGACGTTATAAACGAAAACGACCTAAAATCCGCTCGCAGTTTACGCCAGGGCCGTAAGCTTGTCGAAAATAAATAATTGGGTTGTGTGTGTGCTTATACAGCCTAGAACTTGGTCTGCCTCAGAGGGGCGACGAGTCTCCCAGCTGTAGATAAGAAATTCAGCCAGTGCGGTAGAGCCGCTAACCTGGGGTCTTTAACGTGCACCACGCAGTAGTGATACACGACCGCACGCCGGTACGATGCTCATCCAGATCGAAACGGGCAGGGGTGGGGCTCGAACCCAGGATCCCTGGGTTCTGCAGCGCGAGCTTTCGCTCCACGTGCTCCGAGCTGGTGTGCGCTAGACCACTCGGCCACCGATCCCCCAGCTTGTCGAAACTGGAACACGCAAAATGTAATTTACGGAATGGCGTCTCGGCCCACAAGGCAGTGCGCCAGCGCCGTACATGAAGCAATCAAGAAACTTCTCAAACTGACAAAATAAAAAAAAAAAGATGGCTCCCAGAAGTTTTTGCCCTAAAATATCCTAACGCGAACAAAGAGGGTCATCATACCAAGTGAAAAATTCCGACGATGTCCTGACTCCTCAGCACTAATAACTTCGGTTGAGCGAGGTAAGGAGCTGTCTAACAAAAACTTTGTTAAAAGTTGTGCCCTGAATGAGTATAGTCGCGGGCTTTTTATTTCGCAATTTATTTGTACGATATATAAAACGCGGCATAAATTTAATATTGGGTAAGCTTCGGGAGTTCGCAAAAACGTTGTGCCCGCGGAACTTCAAATCTAGAATAAATGCTGTCTTCACGCTTTCTCCACGATTTTATCTCTTTGCTATATATTTCCTTAGTTAAAAGTTTTTCAGTCGCCAGCGCGTGCAGCTGACTAAATTGGTTATGACCGGAATGCACATTTTCAGTGTTTCCCACCGCTAAACAAATTAATGGCGAGATATTTTTATTATCGTTTTAGCTACCCAGAATGTCTCACATTGGTTTCTGTCCTCTATCTTACCCCATCAGACCTTCGACAACGACATTTGTATCAGAAGCGTAAACATGACCAATCTAAACATCCTTTGAAGGTTACACGCTCAACTGTAAGCTTGTAAAAACTCGATCTCGCAAAATGTAAGCCACGGCATGGTGTGTTGGTCTGTCGATCTAGAGTTCCTGTATAGACGCTTTGCAGCAGCTGTGCATGGGCGCCGCCATAACTGACCTTCAGTTTTTGTTCCCTCTTATTCCATTCGCCTCACTTCATCATTACCACAGCAGGACAGGTTATTGCCACTTTATGTGTTACTGTGTTATTCTCCCCAGCATAGGTCGTTGTGGAGACTCGTCAACGCCCGCTTCAGTGGCTCGGCATCTCGGTAAGACAAGAGAAGGGCGGCTATGGCGGCTCAATCTGGCGCGTGTGTAAAGCGTCTATAGGCTCCCTACGGGAGCCAGACTTGCGCGTTTGATTCCACGTGCCGCGTGCCGCCCTCCCGCCCGCTATTCGTCGAGATCCGATCACGTGAGGAGCCGTATTAAGTGTCGTGCAGCAAAGTAGACGTTGCAAGCGCCCCGGCCGCCCCGGCGTACGTGACCCGGCTTTTGAGCGCTCCGCGCGCCTCGAACGCGCGGCGCTGCTATTCGCCCAATTCAATCACGTGAGGAGCTGTATCCACATGCCATGCATGAACGCGCAACACTGGCTCCCGTAGGGAGCCTATACAGTTACTCTATGTCGACCTAGAGTGCCTTCATACACACGCGCGCTTTTGCTTGAGTGGTGACATCTCGGCCATTTTTCCGCCCAATCGTTCTTTCTATGCATTTTGAAGTGCGCGCAATCCGGTGTCACTCAGCACGAGCGCGTAGCTTTGGTTAATGCAAAGACGCCATTTTACCGCCCAAGTCACGCACCAAGTGCGCGAGAGCGTCACGCGCTGGCACATTCGGGGTAACAATGGATGTCTTCACCCTGAGACAGACAGACATGTAGGCACCCTATGTCGACCTGCCCGCCAGCGCCCTCCATGAAACAGTCAGGTAACCTTTTGAACTTGGAAGTAAATAGGAAAACGTAAAAAAGAAAAACGAAGAAAAAGGGAACGTCAGCAATTTCAGAGAATCGGTGAAGCAAAAAAGAAAAAAAGAAGTAAAGTAAAAGCATAAACTCCAGGATCGGATTTAACTTTCTCAAGGCTAGTCATCCACGTTCCCCCTTCGCAAAGGAAGCCTGGCCCGAGGGCAGGCTTCCCCTTCCCATAATCCTTTCGAATCCCCAGGGGACTCTTGTAGCACCCTATTCTCTTTCCCCTTGCTCGCTCCTTCTCTTTGAGAGAGGATATTCCTTCCGAAGGGGTGCTAGCGCACGCTGTGGGTGTTGTCACGCCGTCTAACTCCCTCGAACTCCCCTCCTTTCTTAGAGTGCAAGGTACTTCACGGAGGAGCACGAGACACGTTGGCGCAACTCCGAGAACGATTTTGGATTATAGGAGGGAGAAGATTGGTGAAGAAAGTGATCTTCAGCTGCTGTTTATGCAAGAGGTTCCGCCTCACGGCTGACACTGCCCCAACGGCTCCACTTCCCCTTGACCGACTGAAGCAAGGCGCGCCCTTTGATGTTGTAGGCGTAGATTTTGCAGGTCCTTTGTATGTCAAGACAGCAAGCGGCAGTGTGAAGTCCTACGTTGCACTTTTCACTTGTGCAGTGTCTCGCGCCGTTCATCTCGAACTTGTTTCTGCAATGTCTACAGAAGCGTTTCTAATGGCCTTTCGACGTTTCACGGCACGGAGAGGGTTGCCAACAACGATCTATTCTGACAACGCACCAACATTCAAGAAGGCATCAAAGGACCTATATGCGTTGTTTAGAGCGATGCAAGAAGAAGATTTTACGTCTCATCTTGCCAAGAACCGAGTAACATGGAAGTTCATTGTTCCCAGTGCCCCATGGTAGGGAGGCTGGTGGGAGAGGCTCGAGCGAACAGTAAAGACCACCCTACGGAAAGTGCTAGGGAGGGCATGCCTAACCTCTGAAGAATTATCCACTGTTTTGACCGAGGTTGAAGGAATAGTCAACTCCCGACCTCTAACAATGGACAGCACAGACGCCACGGAGCCCAGGCCGATAACCCCAGGAGATATATTGCTTGGGAAAAGATTGGCGTGCTTGCCCGACCCAACAACGGAGACGGAGCACCAATCCAAAAGAACAGACCTACTCAAGAGGATCAAGTACCGACGGTGCTTAACGGACAACTTTTGGAAACGCTGGCAGCACGAACACTTGTTGCAGCTTCGATCAGCGCACCATATGCAACCAGCTTCTGCGTCAACCCTAAGTGTAGACGACGTTGTTCTTCTGCACGATAGTAATGCACCGAAACAATTGTGGCAAATGGGAAGAGTGCTCAAGACCCGCAGAGGAAGAGACGGTAACATACGGTCCTGTCAGGTAAAACTGCAAAATGGATCGATTACCGACCGACCAGTTCAACGCCTTTATCCCCTGGAGGTCAGCGCGCGACTCATTTCGCGGTCGGGATTGTGTTGAAAATAGATCAAACTGGTCGAGTACCAGCGAAGCAGTGTTGAGCAGCACAATGGCAAGCTTGCACACGAGATTGGGGACTGCGCTCGTGGACGGCGAGCGTAGAGCTCGTTCACTTTTTTTTTTTTACTACCATTTCTTTTTGTCGAATCGAACGCACGTCGGAATTAAAGCTCTTCAGTTTTGTGAAGCTGCCGCTTTTCCTGGGTCTTCATATCAACAGTGAGAGAGTGGGTCGATATGACAACCTTGCTGTGTACTCTCATTTTACTTATGTAATTGACGGTGCATCCAGTCACTAAAGAATCCTTTCTACCTTCATGAATTAAAAAAAAAAGATATATATATATATATATTTTTCCCAAAACCCTAATGATTATTCTTAGCCACTGGGCATGGAAAAGACGCGTGTGACGGAGTTGGAGAATTCGTCAAACACCAAGCTACGCTTCACAACTTCAGACAGCTCCCAGAAAAGGCCATTCAATTTGCAAAATGCATGGTGAACTGTATTTTCCAAAAACTAAAAGGAGTGAATTTCACTCTTCTGGACAAAGATGAGGTTGTTGAATTCCGTGAACGGAAAAATGAAGAGTGGGTGGGAGTGCGCGCCCTTCCTGGTATTCGGGTCTAGGAGAACTCGTCACAAGCAAACTCGTGGCAGCCAACTCGTCATAGGTAAACTCGTCAAGTAGGGCAAGTCGTCATAGGGCATCTCGTACACGGGGAAGCCGTAACAGAGGGCGATTGACTACTTGTCCACATCGTCACAATTTACCTTTTTCGCCGATCTTGCGTTCGCAATTCGGCCTCGATAACTGATGACCAGTAACAATAAAGCTGGCAGCTTGAGAGTTCGTCCATATGGCGCGTGCTTTGCTCGCTTTCCGAAGCAACGAACACGCACGTGATGGTCTGTAAATATTGCACACTGGGCCGTAGCTGAGAGTGGTGTACACTCTAAGAAAAAAGTTGGCCTCAAGGGACTAACGGCAGCATTTGGTCCTCTGAACTTCCAGTTGCTCCCCGTAAGGACCATCTGGTTCAAGCTAGGTACCGCGCGCAAAAGCTGGGGACTAACAGCGCTCGACTGGGACTAACCGATAGGCGTGCGCGAGCAAAAGCAGCCATTAGTCCCCCTCAGACAGTGTGCGTCTGTATGATTTAGTCCCCGAAGGGCAAACGAAATGTTCGGCAGGAGGACGGATGATATTTCGCTCGTCTTGGGGATCGGCGAGACTCTGCCCAGCACGGCTGAAAGTGTTGACAAAACTCGGAAGAAACTGGCGAATTTGTTAAATGTGCCACGGACGTTCAGACATTACATGGCAGAGCTTCGCGCGTTATTCGAATGCGAGTTAACGAAAGTGTTGACTCTACTTCACCCAACTATCTCGTCAAAAATGATCTGTTGACATTTCACAAGTCCCATACACGTAATTTGCCTTCGCGCAAAAAAATGAGCATTAATCCAAACGCAACACCTCCGAATACTAGCACTTTTTTTTTTCTTAAATGAAACTTAAGAGCTTGTAGAAGACGCGCTTTCAACACCGGAGTATCGCAGCCAGAATAAATGGTCACTTCACTCGCTAAAACTGAGTTACTGAGAACAGGTCGAGCCTCGTCTCTGCGTCTCCCCGTAACCAACCTTTCTCGGTAGTCCAATGTCGAACTCAAAATCCGCACTGACACACTTGATGCACGGCACGTTCCACTTAAACAGCACATTCAGGGGCAGTGTCTAGACGCCTTCATATGCCATCGTCGTCGATGTTTCAGATAACATTCCAGATGAACAACGGAGAACGAACCGCGCCCGGACGTCACTCATGGCAACACCCTGCTAACACAAAACAAATGCGAACAAAAAAAAAAAGGCCCCGAGAAAACTGAAGAGAGAGAGAGAGAGAGAGAAAAAACCGTGCTTGCTTGTACGTCACTTGACCGAAGTGTTGAAAATGGCGAAAATAATCCCTGGAGAAGGCGAACCTTCGACCTTCTCCTGTCCTTCGGGCATTGGCGTCTCCGTGTGTCGTGTGTAGTGAAAGGGGGAAAAGAGATTTTCGGGGAAAAAAGATTTCCCTTCCACCTCCCAGCAACCCCCCACCCCGCATTCCTCGCTCACGCAGGGGGCGGGCAGATGGGCCAGAGAGGGTCCGTCGGGAAAATGGGAAGGGGTCTTTGTTTGAAAAGAAACTTAGAAGCTGGTCGTCTCCGATCATTGCGGGATCCGGTTTGGATTCGCGGTGCTGCAACACTGCACTTGATCTGTTTGGAAGTCACAAGACAAGGGAACTCGATTAAGGTATGTCAAAGTACTTAAGTTTATGGTATATTCATTAACTGCGGTGTCAGAAAGTGTTTTATTTTGAGCGCGTTCTCTAGCTTCCAAAGCACGCGCCATGCTCTATTCTTTTTGGCACTATGGTTGCTTATTTTGTTACGCAGCACAGAGACCTGATATTCAATCGTATCGTGCAAAACGCCAGTTCTACCGATCGCTTATTTTTTGTGTTTTGCAGACCCTGGCAGGATTGTTTTACCATAAAGGCCTCTTTACACATGCAGCTGAGAGCTACAAGCATAGCGCTGACCTAGCGCTAAACGCGTGCTGACGGGAGCTTTCACCAGCTGTGTATCGCACCGTCAAAACTGTTGCTCATGGCAGACGAAAAGCAGCTCACGACACGTGAGCAGCGCTACTTCAGCGCTTCGCTGCGTGTGGGAACCGGCCTTAATTGAGACATTCATTCGATTGTACAGACTTTCGCGTTGATGGCGGGAGCTCGTTCCGTCATTTTGAAGCATAGTTTGAGCACGCACACGCTGGGTCTGTAATTCGCAGCGAACGGTCTACTAAAAATATAATATTGCGCTAGTCTGCTGTCATCAGATCGCATGTTGGATGTGAACCATTGTAGCACTTTTGTAGCCTATTTGTTATTTTAATATGTGTGCGTTATATCTCATACTTTTGCTGAGCGATCGGGTATTTCACGCTGCCCCTGTTGCTAATAATCCAAATTCCTCGCAAACAGGCAAGAAGCTGCAGGTGCCCCAATAAACGGTGCTTGGGCCACAACCGGTTTGGACAGCCGTCCGAGTGTTCAAGCCATCGTCGACGCAAGTGCACTCTTCGGAATCTGGCCTTATCGTGGAGTCTACCGCTCAGGAAGTTTGACTTCAGTCATCCTTGAATGCGATGTGTATTTACGAGGCAATAAAGCTACGTTTAACCTGAACTGAACGATTTCGTTTTGGAGATTTGTGGCTCGGGACCAAATGCAAAGGATAAACCTTTAGTCCCAGGAGTCTAAATCCAACGGCGCAACGTTTAGACCCAGGGGTTCAAGTGCAAGGGCCTAACAGTTGGTCCTCGGGGTTCATTTGAAACGGTGTAACAGTTAGTCCCAGGGGTCCAAGTGCAAGGGCCTAACAGTTCGTCCTCGGGGTTCAATTAAGCCGGTGTAACAGTTGCTCCCAGGAGACCAAGTGCAAGGGCCTAACAGTTGGTCCTCGAGGTGCAATTGAAACGGTGTAACAGTTAGTCCTAACGGTGCTAGTGCGAGAGACTAATGGGAGGGGCGCAACTGTTACTCCCCTTCCCGTTAGTCCCCGAGGGGACTAATGGTTGTGGCAACGCACTTGCTCCCTTCGGGGACTAAGTCGCGCTCCCTTTTTGCTTAGAGTGTATTGTCGGCGACAAGTGAATAACGCGCACGTTAGCTTCCCTCGTGCTTTGGTTGGGCGTGCGCGCTCGTGCTACCAAGGGAAGCAAACTCATTAGCCCATGACCGACTATAGCAACCACTCTGAATCATAAAAATATTGGGTTTAAGAGAACTCCTCACAAGTCAACTCGTCACAGGTAAACTCGTCAAGTAGGACAAGTCGTCATAGGGCATCTGATGGTGGTTACTTTAACCTTGCAATGCTTTCTATCTCTACAGACCCAGTACAGAGCGTCGGGGTATTCTCGGCTACGCGTATACGAATACCCTTCGCAATGAAGCATTGGAGCGGCACGCTGGGTTTTCGTTAGCTCTATATTACGAAACGCGGTCGTGCTATCTGAAGGTCCGCGCATTGCGGCCCTATATACTATATACGTATTTGAAGCCGCCTCAAAGGAAAAAATACCCTTTGGAGTAGAGATAGAGAACAGAGAAGACGGCCCAAAAGACGAAACCTAACATACCCTTCTTGGCATCCCGGTGTGGAGGTCTGCATACCACAGGGTGACCCTTGTTTTGTCATTGAGCAGGAAGTTCCCACCTAGCGAAGCTTCCAAAAGGGGTCTAAAAACAAAGGGACGTCGAAAGTAAAGATAATACCGGAAAGCCGACCACAACCGCCTCCAACAAACAAACAAAAGGCGGGGCCACGTTTGAGACTGACACAAGTTCGATGCGACCACTCTTCAGGTTGAAGTTAAACCCCTCCCCCTCCCTCCCCCCCCCCCTTTAAAAAAATGTCTGTGACGAACTTTCCAAGAACGATTAGGTCACTGCGACCAATTTCCCTACTACGAGTTCACCTAGAACCAGAAGCCTTCTTTGACCAGTTCACCTGTGACCAGTTTCCCTATGGCGACTTGACTGTGACGAGTGTCCCTGTTCCCCTGGTATTTAGTCGTGGCATGTGTGGCTATGCAAAACACCAGAGGCTTCCACCTGTGACTTGCAAGTAGCACGGACTGTCGGGTCCCCTTGGAAGAAACTCTAAGTGCCCACCTTCAGAAAATGTTCGAATCAAAATATATCCATTTTGAAACCTGTGAAGGGAGAACTGTGTTCTATATGATGTGTAATTAATTCTATATAATGTGCAGTTTCTTATAACGTGCCAAAAATGTGACAAACTATTACTTGCTATACTCGAATGACAAAAAAAAAATACTTTCCTCTCAAAATAAAAAGTCGCAATCACTGCGTCGCGCCACAGGGACACACCGTGCCGAGCTTCGGATAAGGGGCTCGGTAGAGGAGCTGTATCTATTACACCATCAATGTAATGCAACATGTTGTTAATGTATATTAACCGCCAAATAGAGTAGAATGACTGGTCAAAGTTTAAAACAAAACCAAGAACGTCTTTTTTTCTTTTTCTGAGGTCGCCTTTAAAATATTTTTATTTTGGTGCTTGCTTCGTGTTTGCTCGCCAAAATCTCCCCAACCCCCGCATAAATAAATCTGAATTTTAGTGAATTTACTTTCATTTATAAGTATCGTATTGAATTAAAATATGACGCTTCTGACTAAATTATTTCCTGAGATAGAGGTCTGCAAAGTTGGGGGAAAAACGGTCAAGCAGCCAAAATTGATGTTTTTTTAATAATTCTTTTATAACATACTAAACAATAACAATGTCTTTTTTTCGTATTGCTAAGTACACATTGATAGTTCCCAAAAATTATGAAACTCACCTAAGAAGTATAACTTTCATTATTAATCACTAAATTTGACCCCTCCGGCTACGCAAGCAAATGCGACTTTCCACCTCTATGTGATGTACGATTTTTTGCATCCGACAATTTTTTTATTCCGAGTGCAAATGTTTGATTATGTTTATTTCGGACATTTGAAAATAAAACATAAAATATGAAGCAAATTAAGAAGGTCGACCAGCCTCCCTTCATATAAAAATAGATATTTTTATGTACCGTACATTTGTTTCTACCGTGTTATTTGCAACGTTGTGGCCCCTCTCGCCAAAACTGCCCGTTTAAAGCACTTGTCACGAACGGCTGTCTTACACAGACGCGCTTAAAATGTTTAGAGCATTTCTTTATTTGCTTTGTAATTACCAGAAGTCAAGTACGCGTATTCTGTCTTTGGAAAGTGCTTGGAATAAATGGTGATGTTCCTTGCAACGGACCTTAACTCACGAACGCATTCCCGATGTATATTGCTCGACATATCGTTACGCAACCAGTTTTCTCTCACTTAGCACAAAAAATAGGCTTTTCGTAGACCGTACCCTAGAGGTCTTCATAACCAGCGGGATCGTTTGCCGTCACGTTAAACACAGATTTAGCTGGCGGCCATGCACCATACCAGAAAGCCGCACCGTATCCGATGTGCGAAAAGTTCCTAATGAAATTAGACATCCCGGTCCCTGGTGCAACGCTGTTGGAAGGCGGAGCACAAGAATTCCTATTATAACGCGCTCAATTTTTTTCGAAGAACAATGAAGGCGATTTTAATTGAATATTTTAATGGTGTTTTTAGGCTTCTTGGGAACCTAGCACGCTGTCCAATTTGTTTTAGACATTTGTGAAGCGTATTTTTGTGCTTACGCAAGAACTGGAGAAACCGTACTTGAACTATTGACATTCTCATTTCTGGGCCTCCGAAAACGGAGGTGACGCAGGGAGTGCCGTCAAGTGTGAATAGTCGGTATCGGTAGTATTTAGGAGATCGAGATTCTGGTTACCGCGGTAGGTAATAGCACCGCGTCGGCGCGGTCGTTTCGTCGAATCTGTCAACATGGACGACAATGCCGCTCTCTCGAGCGAGTTCGTTGCTTCCGTTCAGTGACCAAACACCAACGGAACGGGAGCACGTGTGTGGCGGCCTCCGCCATCACTCGACGGAGACCGCCCAGCCGGCAATGAGCGGCCTGCAGGCTCGGAGCAGTGAGCAACATTCGCACGGGCGAGACGAGAGCTGCGCGTTTCCGAAGTACAGGGACTCGGGGGGAGATGCCGAGTTGAAAGCAGTAGCCATCTGTTCCGGGAACCGGTTCCTCCGCGGGGTACGCTCCCCAAGAAGGAAGAAATAAACACCACCATTTTTGGTTTTCACCAAAGTCGGACGTCCCTTCTTTTCGTCGTCAAAAAACACGAACAGCAACCCACCCGTGAAAACTAGCGTCGCCCGAACGAATACTGGACTTCAGTCGACCGTTTGAACAGCCATCTACGGCGCACAAATTTGGCCTGACTACCTGACTGCCACTTCGCAGAATCCTTCCGAGTACCGTGGTCCCAAAGTAAACACGACACCGACTTCTGACACCGAAACCGAACGCCTGCAGCGTGTCCCGAGCTGTGTTCTTTTTTCTTTTTTTTTTGCCCATATTTGCTTGTTGCCCGTTTAGCGTCCACCGTAGCAAAGAGAAAAACAATTAAGCTGTTTTATTTACGGCTTAGTAATAATTTTCGGTCCGATTTATACTTTTTATGGTTATTCAAGCGGAAATTAGAACCGTATTTATAAAAATCGAGAACCAAAACTTGACCAAGGCCACTCCTCTTTCCACCGATCGCTGACGCGTCTCTTGTGACGTCGCGCTTCTAGGCACCGCAACGGTCACGTGAGCTCCGCTGCTCCTGGCTTCTCCCGCAACTCTCGGGGCGTCGCCGCAGTCGATCCCGGGACGATTATTACCACGACTGTTTAATTGATTTGCGCGGCACACAAGCGCCGGTTTCGGCTGAAATTTTGGCAACGTAGTCTGAGACGTGCCTGGAACCCAGTTCAATCCCCAAAAAATATCCGAACCGAAGCAGATGAAGATCTACCTTCCCATATGCATCCAGTTCCCGTTTCTCAAGAACAGTTCGACAATCTCGTGGAGACATTTGTGGTTCAGACGCTACAGTCATATACTAACAGATGTAATATACCGACAGCGAAACACAAAGTAACGACAAACTAACGTTAAAGTAACGTTCGTTATTCAAGGCGAATAACGACACCTGTATTTCGTTACGTTTGAAAACTGGTAACGGAGCTCTGTAACGCGTTGCCTTTTTTCCAGGCTAACGAGTAACCCCATTTCGTTACTTAATTCCAGTAGCGGGCGAGACACTGCCTCTCACGCATCATCATGCGTAAAAGAAAGGAAAAAGTAATACAGCCTCGCAACACGTACATATCATTGTCATAGCGATACCATGTATCGATGGCAATCAAAATATGTAAAAAAAAATAAAAACTTAAGCACATTTGCCTTTTGCAGTTGTATTGTTTTTATTAAGCGCTCACAAAAGAAGAACGTTGTAATTTTGTTTTCTAGGCATTTTATTTTTCTGGTGGTAAAATTCAAGTGGCTTAACCACGTAGGTTCAAAAAGAGCGCGTCGTTTTATATAGGTAATTCCAGCCAGAGAGATAATCTTGTGGGTGTTTGTTTTGCACTCGGGACTGCAGCTGCTATCAACGGATATAGGTCATTCCAGCATGAGAAATAAACACGTGCGTGTTTCGGTTTTGCACTCGGGACTGCAGCTGCTACGAGCGGATGCTGACATCCTGTTATTTCTGGGGAACGGTATAAAACAAATTAATATTGTGGAGAGTTTAACAGCCTTCAGAATTCCGATAGTCGACTGACCTATACGCCAAAACAACAAGTGCCTTAAAACACCAAGGGTAGGGTGTTTCATAATAGGAAGCCCCACGCTTTCGGTCCTCCCAATCAGCGCAGAGGAGGACCAACAGCGTTTAGGCGCCTTAATGTAAAATCCTTCAGTGGCGCGTTGACACTGGCGGTTGAGCTGCGTTTTCGAAGCGGTCGAATGCCGTTCGCGATTGACTCGTTCACACACAGAGACGCGGTTGGCACGTTCTCGGCGATCACGCGTGATATCCCGGGATTTTCGTTTAGCAACCTTGGTTTACAATTTAAAATACAGGTTAGTACACGATACAACGCAAAATTTAGATTTTTCGGTACAGGTTTTTCTTCGGGCTGTTCGCACGCACTCCAACACTACTATGACGATTCCAATGACTTCGGCCACAAGCAAAGCAAAGCTAGGCGCGCTTGGTTGAATAGAGGCATGTGTCCCGACCTTTTTCTTCCAAGTGGACCATTCCCATCCGAATAAATGACCTCGGTATAGGGATAACGCCGGATTCACACTCGTGGTTGTACCGCATTCGCAAAGCGGTGGCTAACGCGGTTACTCAAAAATCAACCCATTTTCATAGCGATGATGAAAACGAGCGGATCCGTTAATACACATAAGATATGCCAGCGTCTCGTCCCCCCCGCCCCGATGAGCATGGTTGCCCGCGCAGATATGAGTGAGCGTCTGTTCCTGGCGGGATGGTCGTCGCGAAAAAAGCTCGCTTGAAGATGCGCGTCTCGTTCAACGCTTCGGCCCCGAGCTGGAACCGTCGATGGTGGTCGACGACACTGTAGTCCGTTGCGACCTGAGAACGAAGGACGAGGGTAAGACGGGCTGGGGAGGAGGAAGCAGACGGAACGCTGGAGAGGAGAGGGGGAAACCTCCTTCTCTCTTTAGCGTTCTGTCTGCTTCCTCCAACCCGGCCCGTCTTACCCTCGCCCTTCGTTCTCCGGTGTCACAGAGCACAGACAACAAGGTGGTCAGGAATTCATGAAGCAGAGAAAACTGCGAGGCTAACATCCCAAGTGCGGTGTTGTGCTCCAAATGAATTTGTTTAGTCGTTTTTGCATTACACTTGGTGTTGCAGTATCTTCTTTTTGGTTGCTTTAATTTTGTATTCAATTGGTTCCTAACGAATTAAACGTTTTTATTCATTTCAGTCTTTGGTTTTAATTAACTGTTGTAAATGTATGTTTTTAATGCGAATCTTATACAGTAATTCTAGAGTAACCCGGATTTATGAGTATTTGGGAATTTTTTTCAGTATGTTAAGAAAAAAGTGACGCTAAAAAATGTTCATAAAATTTCAAACGAAAATGTATTAAAGAGTGTCATCATCGTTTAAACTCATTGTTTTAAATCCCATTCATACGGGGGCTACTTCCAATGGAAGCAGTTTAAGTTCACATGTTGAAAATAAGTTGGGTCATCTGGAACAACTGTTGTAGTGAATGAGTTGTCAACCAACGAAAAAAAAAATTGCAAAATGATCGCTGATGTTGGTATTTACCGTATTAGAGAATATGTGATCTGTGTTTACATTGGTGATGAACAGAGCAATAACATTAGTTTCTTTCACGTTGATTAGGAACAGGCTGCTGGAATAATTATTTAGCCCGTGCAGTACTACTCGTAGCCTGGGCTCATTTTAACGTCCATCACGCAGTAGTGATATATAGACCGACTCGCTGTTTACAAACACGTCCGCGTTTGTCCACACCAGGTGTAGGCACTGCGCATGCGCAGAAACCGAATTCGAGTGAACTGAAGCGTTTGCGCATGCCCAGTGCCGTCGACAGCGCCACCGCAGCTGCCTGACGTCAGGGACGCGTGTTGGTCTATAAACGTACACTGGTACGATGCTCATCCAGAACGAATCGGGCATTATTTTGCTCCTCGTGCTCCGAGACGCGGTGCCCCTCCGTACTTTTTTCCACTGCACCACAGCTTGTGCGAATGCGAGTTGGCGAATGTGTTGACTCTACTTCACCCAACAATCTCGTCAAAAAGGATCTGTTGATATTTCACAAGTCCCATTCACGTAATTTGCCTTCGCGCAAAAAAAAATTGACATTTATCCAAACGCAACACCTCCGAATACTAAAACTTTTTTTTATTTTTTTTAAATGAAACTGAAGAGTTTGTAGAAGACGCGCTTTCAACACCGGAGTCCCGCCGTCAGAATAAATGGTCACTTCAATCGCAAAAACTGAGTTACTGAGAACAAGTCGTGCCTCGTCTCTGGGTCTACCCATAACCAACCTTCCTTGGTAGTCCAATGTCGAACTCAAAATCTGCAACGACACACTTGATGCACGGCACGTTCCACTTAAAAAGCACATTCAGAGGCAGTATCTAGACGCCTTCATACGATCGTCGTCGCTGTTTCAGATAACATTCCAGGTGAACAACGAAGAACGAACCGCGCCCGTAACGTCAACCATGGCAACACCCTGCTAATACAAAACAGATGCGAACAAAAAATAAAAAAAGACCCCCGAGAAAACGGAAGAGAGTGAGAGAGAGAGGAAAGAAAAAAAAATGTGTTTGCTTGTAGGTCACTTGACCGGCGCGCTGAAAAAAGCGACCTTCGACCTTCTCCCGTCCTTGGGTCATTGCTATGTCCATGTGTTGTGTGTAGTGGGAGAAGGAAAAGAGATATTCGTGTGCGCGCCCTTCCCCCTCCCACCAATTCCCTACCCCGCATTCTTTCAGATGGGGCAGATAGGGTCCGTCGGGAAAATTGGAAGGGGTCTTTGTTTGAAAAGAACCTGTTTTTAGTACAGCCTTCGTCAGAACTTAGAAGCTGGTCGCCGTTTTTTCTTCCTGTGTCGTCTCCGATCATTGCGGGATTCGCGGTGATGCAACACTGCACTTGATCTGTTCTGAAGTCACAAGACAAGGGAACTCGATTAAGGTATGTCGAAGTACTTCTGTTTATGGTATATTCATTAACTGCGGCTTTAGAAATAGTGTTTTATTCTGAGCGCGTTCTCTAGCTTCCATAGCGCGCGCCATGCTCTTTTTTTGTTTGGCACCGAGGTTGCTTATTTTTTTTATGCAGCACAGAGACCTGATATTCAATCGTATCGACTATCGAGCAAACCGCCAGTTCTACCAATGGTTTATTTTTTTTTTGTTTATTTTTTGTGTTTTGGAGACCCTGGCAGGGATCGCTTTACCATAAAGGCCTGTCCACACATGCAGCAGAAATCTACAAGCACAGCGCTAACCTAAAGCTAAGCGTGTGCTGACGGGAGCTTTCACCAGCTTTGTATCGCACCGTCGAAACGGTGCGATACACTGTTGCTCATGGCAGACGAAAAGTAGCTCCACGTGAGCAGCGCTACTTCAGCGCTTCGCTGCGTGTGAGAACCGGCCTTAATGGAGCCATTTATTCGATGTGTACAGACTTTCGCGTTGATGGCAGGAGCTCGTTCCGTCACTTTGAAGCATAGTTTTACACGGCGACAGCGCTGGGTCTGTAATTCGCAGCGAATGGCCTGCTAAAAAATATAATATTGTGCTGGTCGGCTGTCAACAGATCGCATGTTAGATGTGAACCATTGGGGCACTTTTTTAGCCTATTTATTATTTTATTATGTGTGTGTTATATCGCATACTTTTGTTGAGCAATCGGGTATTTCACGCTGCCTCTGTGGCTAATAATCCGAATTCCTTGCAAACAGGCAAGAAGCTGCCGGTGCCCCAATAAACGATGCTTGGACCACGACCGGTTTGGACAGACGTCCCAGTGTTCAAGCCATCGTCGCCGCAAGTGCACTGTTCGGAATTTGGCCTTATCGTGAATTCTACCGCTCAAGAACTTCGACTTCAGTCATCCTTGAACGCGATATGTATCTACGAGGCAATAAAGCTACGTATAACCTGAACTGGAAAATTTCGTTTCTGAGATTTGTGGCTCGGGACCAAATGTAAACGATAAACCTTTAGTCCCAGGGGTCTAAATCCAAGGGCGCAACGTTTAGACCCAGGGGTCCAAGTACAAGGGCCTAACACTTGGTCCTCGAGGTTCATTTGAAACCGTGTAACAGTTAGTCCCAGTGGTCTAAGTAAAAGGGCCTAACAGTTCGTCCTCGAGGTTCAATTGAAACGGTGTACCAGTTAGTGTCAACGGTGCTCGTGCCAAAGACTAATGGGGGAGTGCAACTGTTACTCCCCTTCCCGTTAGTCCCCGAGTGGACTAATGGTTGTGGCAACGTACTTGCTCCACTCGGGGACTAAGTCGCGCTCGCCTTTTTCTTAGAGTGCAAGAAAATACCAAAGGCTGTGCATATTTTTCTTAAGTATTATTAATAAAAAAGAAATACATAGCAAATTTCTAGGTAATTGTGTTGCACGTGAAACTCGGGGCGTCTACTTTCTCGGCGCTCTCCATAGGTTAATTTAGTGACTGACTTGACACTGACAAGTACACTCGATGGCAATGCCCGGGATGGAGATACCACCGCTAACCTCGGTTTGAAATCGAGCGATAGGGTGCCAAGTTTAGATCTGCCGGACACACAGCGGATGGCCCGCAGGGCATTCGATCTGCGTGGCATCCGCTTTTCGATCTGGATTACCATCCTACCGGCGTGCGGTCGTTTGTTACCACTGCGTTGTGCACATTAAAGACACTAGTCTAGCGTTTGTACTGAACTAGCTAGATTGCTTATCCACAGCTGAGAGACAAGTAGCCCGTCGTGGCAGACTAACTTCAGGCTGTGTAAGCATACACAAAAAATACACTGGGCTTTCCTATCAAATAGCACCTCAAGTCACGGTGACGTGTGTGACCTCCTGGAAAGACGCTTAGTTAATAATTTAAATTGCCTGGGTTCAACTAGTGCCTGCCGCAGACACTTTTTACTACGATGGCCTGTACCTCCCACATACACACACACACACACACATACATACTCAAATCCAATCACAATGGAGTCTCGCGACCATGTTCCTGTCCAAGCTGAAAATTTGGGTTTCACAGAATCCCGAACCCCTGGCCAAGGAACTTTTCAGAGAACAATGTCCGCTGAGATTAGGTTTTTTGTGCCCCAATTCGTTGGATTTGTCGAAGGAGTCTTCATATTTCTGTTTTTTCTAATCTTTTCTTATTCTTGGAATCGTGTGTTCCACTCATGTTTTCAAGCAAATGGAGATCATTTTGGGGCCCAATGTTGCTTCTCCTAAAGTCAGTGGATCTTAGGAAAGTAGTGCCATTGCCTACTGTACCCGCTAGCCGTACACAAACAAATACTAACATACAAACGACCAAATCCTCGCGATGCGAATATTAATTTGTCTACTTTGCCATGGAAATCGCAATCTCGGTCCATTCAAATCTTCGAAGCTTCCAGGGAGTCGTCCTAAACCAGTCGCACCAAAATTACCATGGAGCATCATCGTACTGGAAGCGTTCCTCGCCGATATAAGCGTGTTTGGCATTGTGTATGCAATCAACTTCATCAATCATGCCAAGCTACACGAATCTTTTACAATTAAATTGTTCTTGCGTATTGTAAAACAGCCAGCTTATTTTTCATTTACAAGCACAGACACAGCATATGGTGGTGGTACGAACATGTATGCTTGTTTGGCCGGTGTATGATAGAAAAGTATCCGTATACAACGAACGTCTCCATAAAGCTACTCATTACCAGCGAATTCAGGTCGGCTCACCAAGAACGGAGGGGTCAAGAAGAGATTGCTCATTTCACGGAGCAAAATGGCGACCATACAGAGAGCTTGGCGATACTTTCCCAGGAACCATGTGACTCTTGCTCCTCCGTCTGCGCGTAAAAGCCTGTTGAGCTCGGAACCCCCGCAGCTACCCCCCCTCCCCCAAACCCACACACGTCATACACACGGACACACGCAACCAGTGGAATATGGTTCGAGGTCTACACCGGCGTGCCTTGAGCCGAGACCCTCCTCGACGGCACGGCACTTCGACTAGTTTACGAAATGCCCGGCCGGTCGACATGTTAACTTAGGGGTTCTGCTGCAGGAGGTTTGTGTGCCTGAACGCCTTCGCCTTAACCCTCGGGTTTGGGGGAAGGCTTGCGGGCAATGAGTCGCCGTGAAAATGATACGGCTACACCCATGGTTAAAGAAAAGTACTCTCTATATTTAGTATGTAAATGGACGTATAAAAATTATTTGAACATAGCGCAGTCTCGGCGACGCCCAAAAATACGACCACATCTACTATGTTGTTCCACGTGCCTACAGGTCTCCGTTACAGTTCCATGTAAGAGGTTACGTTCGCGTTCGTTTCTACACCTAAAACAAAAGCGTTAGTGGAAAAGCGTTCCGTACTGCGTTGCTATTGTGACCTGGAAGGTTTGGAACACAACGTGGGACCTGCTAAAGATACACGACTGTCCTAAAGAAATCCTATTTTTTGAGTGCCTTGGTCGGACACGCATGTCACAAAATAAATTTTCCGGAAAGAAAGCAACAATTGCCGCAATATTTACGCCAAACGACACAGTTAATGTGGTAGAGACCACGCACGGGCGTGGTCTCTAGCACGCACTGATGCACTGGGCGGGACCTATAGATCCCACCCAGTGCATCAGTTATAAACGCCGAGTCAGCTCTCATCGGCTTCCGAGATGATTGACGTGCGGAATGTCGGTTGTAAAATTGTTGGTCGTAAAATAGCATTGGTTTTTTTTAGGCATACTTTCATGCTTAATTTCGGCTTCGAGTTCAAAAGATAGCAGGCACGACTGCCGCCACTCGGGGCGAGTAGCTGAAAACACCGAATAGCTCGTTGGGCTGGTGGAATTATCATGAGCGCGAGCAGTTTTGCGTTTGCCGAGATGTTTATAGAGAGATCTCCAAGGCCGACGTAGTTTGCACCCAAAAAACGTGTCGCAAGTACAACACCGAACGTCGCGCAGAGTCCTAAGCACTGTAGCCTCGCATGGGTGCATGTTTTCGTAGCGTGGCTGGCATAGACCTATGCGCTCCGTTTCACTTAATTTGCGAATGCAGCGGACGCTGCCTACATCCAATGGAGCCAATCACGCAGCTCCAAAAATGCCTCGTCATGACACTCATCTATTTTTGGGCGCGTGATATTACCGGCTAAACCAATCGCGCACGAATGAAAACGCGGGATGGCAGCACATTCAATGCGTGGGATTCGTTCATTCCGCGAGAGTAAATGCACAAACACTAGGAGCTCTATGGCGAAACAATTCAGGCACAGCTTGAGCGCCTCACATTGGATCGTAGAATCGATTTCGGTCGGTACGGGTGAGAAACAGGGTATAGCTTCCCAACTCAAATTGTTTGTTTGATCTTGCTTGATTTGATGGTTTGCGTACGTTGATACTGAATAAAGATGTCGGTTCTCGTAAAAGCGGAGCGATTGCAACCATGGTTTTTATAGTGTCAAAATACTTACAGGTAAGATTTGCGAGCCACTTGGAGGGTACCAAGGCGAACCGCAGGTTCACCTGCTTCTTCTGAAGAGGTTCTGGTGACGCCAGAAAGACGCCGAGCTCCGATTGTTTCTGAATGAAAGAGCGTGGGTAGACCTCAAAGCAGCTTGCTTTAAGGTCTGACTACTATCCTTCAATCAGAACCAATCAAAACTCGTCGCCTTTCTGGCGTCACCGAAACTCCCACTCAAGAAGCCGACGACTTGTTCTCAGCGTTGGATGTTCGCCTAGTGTCGGGTTTGCTGAAGTATGTTCACTAAACGCCACTGGGACTTAAAAAAAAAGGAAAAACGCCACCGAGTCGCAGTTTCGTTTTTTGTTAAATTCTCAGCAGTGCAGTCCAATCAAAGATCGTGCATCAAACATAACTCTTTATTTCACTTAACACGCGTTACTACTTTTTTCCTCGACTTTGTTAAGCTGCATCTCATTATTTAGGCAGGGGTGTGCAGATCAATATTCGATGTGTGCACTGTGCGTCGCGGCAACGCAGGGCACGCCAATCTTAGTGTCGAGGTTTCTGGGCGCGCACCAGAAACTGGGAGTTGCGGAAAGGTGAGCCACCGGCCTTTTCCTCGGCCAACAACTTGGCTCCTTCTTCGGCGACGTCCTTGAGAAGGAGAGGCTTCTCTTCTTCTGTTACAAGGCTGGCGAGTCTAATAATTCCCATATGCACTCCTGAAAACGAGAGTAAAAAAAAAAGAAAACGTTTTGGCAGTTACTATATAGCCCGGAAATAAGTATCAGAAAGTCCGTTGCGGCACTCGTTTGAAGAAGACTCCCCTACTTTAGCCCATGAAAGCAGGGCGCGTCTTTTGATTTATGCTCACGATTCTTCTTTTGTGTTTCGTTGTTTCTTGTTCTCATTGACTGATACCGCAGTCGTATTGAATAAGGAGCAATATTACCATTCTCTGGACTCGATACGCTGCGAGGTTCACGCTATCGGTGAATATATTATAATTATCGCTAATGCAAAGACCAGGCGATCCAGATATAACTTGTCCAAGTAAAGGGTCTGTAGGCATAAAAAAGTGACAGGAGGCACAAGGGAAAATCAGTAGCGTCACAAGCGTTGAGAAGAGGGCCTGGCGGGAAGGATTCAAAATGAAGAGATTCAATACAGAGCCAACGACTTTGGCTCTTGCACCTCTTGACTACATTAAAACTCTTGACTCATTTCCAACGAGTCAATTGGTTCAACGACCCAAGTGATCTTACATAAACCTACCAAATCCTCAACCCCGCATGAGAAACTGCCCATATATACTTTCCAAAAATATTTCCGGATATATATGCGCTATCTTAGAAACTGAACGAACTGTTCAAAAACACGTAAAACACCACTAAGACTGGAAATTTTCCAAATAAGTGAGAAACTGTGGTGTCGCAAAGGACAGACGCATAATAAACAAGTTGACTTTGATACAAATTTACGGCTACCTCTTGATTTGCATTGCGAAAACCGCGACTGATTATTCGAAACACCTTTCGTTTGGAAATTATCATTTTTTCAAAAGTATAAATTAAGCTTGAGTAAAAAATTAATTAATCTGAATTATCACTCCTGTCTAACGGTGGAATTGTCATTGGCAAACGAAATTTGCTGTGGGTTAACTTTTAACCTACCATATATCTTTTAACTTATCGGATCTCTTGATCCGTCGGATGTCTTGATTGGTTGAATCACTTAAATCGATCGACCTTTCGATTTATTGGGCCTATTCATATATATTAGATCTCTTCACTTGATGGATCTCTTGATATGTCTTCCACACGACACTTGACTCGCTGGATCTCTTGACAAAATGAATCTCTTGACCAGAAGCGGCGGCGAGAGGTTGTAGGGTTGATGGCGGCTTTTGCTAGAGGAAGAAAACAAATCAAGAGATCCAAAAAAATCGGGACATCCGACTGTCAAGTGCCAGGCAAGTCAAAATGTACAGGGTGTCACAAATGAAAATTTACACGGTCTTTTTTTCCGCAAAAATAAACTAGGCATCCCCGAACGCTCATTTTCCGCCCAAAGGTAGAGCTAGAGGTCACAACCAGATGCCAAAGTTTCAGCCCGATCCGATAACTTAATCAAAAGTTATAAATAATTTTCTGAAAATTTCAATGGGAAAATGGAGCCCATTTTCGCCCGTTTTCGGTTTCTGGTGCCATAGAGCCCCATGTGTTTGAAAACTCCGTCGGCCGCCATTTTCCCATTGAAATTTTCAGAAAATCAGTTATAACTTTTGATTAAGTAATCGGATCGGGCTGAAACTTTGGCATCTGGTTGTGACCTCTAGCTCTACCTTTGGGCGGAAGCGCAAAATGAGCGTTCGGCGATGCCTAGTTTATTTTTGCGGTAAAAACGACCGTGTAAATTTTCATTTGTGACACCCTGTATAGTGATGTCTCGTTAATATGGACGCCTCCGTTCTCCTCAAAAATCGTCCAAAATGTGGGTTGTCCAAATTAATGGAAAAAAAGGCGTGTATTTTTCCTGTTAATCCTCAAAAATGGTGTTCATATAGCGGGATATCTATATTAAAGGGGTCCGTATTAACAAGACATGACTGTACCAAGTCAGAGAGATGCAATATCCTCAGCAGTTTACCATGATGATATTAACTCGAGACTGGAGCACAACCAGCTTGCCTGCGCGCACTGACCGCAATTTTGTTAGTGGTCAAGAGATCCGCCGTGTCAAGCAATTGAATGAATCAAGAACTCGGTGCTTGTGAGGTTAAAAAAAACACCCTACCGAGGATTCGGTCGGTCGGACACGATTAAGTTGACTAGCCGATCTGCACTTGATCAGAGAATTCCTTTATTGTCCAGCCTTTCTTTTTTTGCTGAGACTGCCCGTGATGTAAAACACGGTTACTGTACGACAGTGTTCTCTGACAAAGCAACGGTGCAACGACATTCAATTGGAATGTTTTTCATTTTACACGAGCTTACTGGCACTAGTGGGGCTGAAGGATACTTGCACGCAGCACCAATGGCCAAGAAACGCATTTGTGGCTGTGTAATTTCAAGGACAAAAGAGAGCGTTTTCGTTTAATTTCTCCGCAAAACTTGACGGCGTAGCTGGGCGGGCGCAGTGCCGCCGAGTGACGATATTTGAATGGGGCTCATGGATTGAACCCGAGCATTGCGTGAGTACTCGATTTGTGCTCGTGATAATCGATAGCTCGAGAAGCATTCGGGTAGAGGGCCGTGTCCAATCGCTGCAATAATGACAAAAGCCGAATCATAACAATGGCTGGAGCCCAGAGCGTGTCCTCTGCCTTGCCAAATCCAGCGCGGTTATGAACAACATTGGCAGCATATAACTGTCTCC
Organism: Ixodes scapularis; assembly: GCF_016920785.2. NCBI lineage: Eukaryota > Metazoa > Arthropoda > Arachnida > Ixodida > Ixodidae > Ixodes > Ixodes scapularis. The sequence goes on from NW_024609897.1 coordinate 77,992, forward strand.
AGATCACGTGGCCGCTTGTTCTTGCTGCGAGTCGAGCGGGTGAACGCTGCTTGTTTCTCTTCAATTTTATCTGCGTCTACGATTGCGTGTGGTGAAAACGAATATGTGTTTCACAGACCATTAAAGTCAGGGATCCGTACTACGCGGTAGTTGCGCAAAGTACAAAAATTGTTCCATGGCTGATTTAATAACCTTTTTTTTTTCATTCCGACATTGGTAATTATTCTTTTTTGTTATGGAAGATTTTGTTTTCAAGAAACAGCAATCTGTCATCTCTGTTATGAATCTTTTTTTTTTTTTATTCCTACATACGTAGCCATAATTTTGCTATGAAAGGTAGTTGTTATTTGCAAAAGACAACACTCTATCATCTGTTGTGCGAGTTTCTAGACAATTTGGAGTTTTATGTATTGCATTCGTTTAGCTGAGTTTCAGGGATTGAGCCCATATGCCCCGAAATATCATTGGGGAACCCCTAAATCCAGTTGGGAGAAAAAAAAGTAGAGAGGCCAATCTGAAATCTCCAGAGTCGTCAACATTTTGGGACATGAGTCAAGTAATGATATATGGGTTAAAAGGACAAACAAGTTAAGAGGTTTATGGTGAGTCAAGAGGTTCCTCCAGCCATGAGATCCAGCGAGTCAAGAGGTCAAATCGATCTTTTTGATCGTTGGCTCTCTTGACTTGTTTGTCCTCTGATCTGACATCAGCGATACCCCTCTTTGCCAAACACCACCTTGACAGAGAGCCGTAGTGCTGATTTTTTTAGCTCACCCAGGAAAGACTAGCGCAGGACGCATATCAGACACGAGTGCTCTTTCAGCGTTTGACTGGAAGTCATACTTTAACTCATTGCAAACAAGCTTCAGCCGAACACTAACGCAACAGTCGCGTTGAATTTATCAATGCGTTGTGCTTCGGTACGTGAGGTATAAACTTCAGCACTGCGACTCTTTAGCGACATTCGATTGCCCTGCTACACCCCTATTAAGAGCATACTGAGGAGCCTGCAGTTGTTCCCAGGCTTACTTGTATATTCCTCAACGCTGGACCACCTGCGGTCTTCTTCGAGCACCTCGCACGTGGTTGGAATCAAATTGGCGTTCTTCACAAGACCAGATATGTAAGACAGACGGGCATCTCGGTCCGGCAAATCCAGGGCTGGAAGATGCGCCGGGAGCACCTGCGTGACGGTATGAATAATGAATCATAAATAAAAAGGTACACTTTTCTGTTCATCATTAAAAACACAGAATTTCAAGAACGTAAAGTTCATGGTCACGGAGTAGTGCCCTAGGGCTATTGAACAACTAAAAAATATGCATTAATATTGTGGCTGGCCTCTCTCTGCCGACTAGGCCTCGGTAGTCCCAACTCCACGGCGTGACATCATCGCAGAAGCGGATTTGTCGTAATCGTAGCGTGATGTTCTTTCCGAGCCTAGTTCGAACTCCATTCGTAAATGACAGTTACAACGTTTGTTACCTGATGACAACAAAAAAATGTGCTAACGACGGCATCAAAATATTTTGATCAAGGGGTATTCACTTCCCCGATAGCCGGCTGTGTTCCTCAGGACGTCCTTGGTGAACTCTCCAGGCTCCTACGCGGCGGTCCGAAGTCCTCTAGCAAAGTGCGCCAAACCTGAAAAGCGTTTCCTTCGGTTTCCCCTGGTTTCGGTGGGACACCGGTCCTCAGTGGTCATTCAGGAGCGAAGTTTTGGTGTATTATTGTTCAGAGGCCTATGATGTCCCCCTTGAGTTCAGAGAGAGGGCTGTTCTGTCAGAGTATGAGACTGTTTCGACTAAGCGAGGCACACATCTGCGTCCAAACAAGCCGATCGGGCATTCAAATACGCCAAAAATATGGCCGCTCCGACTCGCTGCACACCAAAGCTCGAGTTGCTTGATGCAGTTGCTCCACTTGCGGAGCGGAGCGGCGCGCAATTATATCCCCTGTCACTTTCTCGACTCCAGCGAAATCCGTGCTACGTAGCGGCAACACAGAAAAACTGAAAGAAGGTCTTTTCGCAAATTTCGTCTGCCTTCTGTGCTGGGTTCTTGGAGGCAAGAGCTTCCCATGTTCTTCTAATATTAATTTTTAATAAATTAATCTAGAATATGTTATATGGCTTGCACCAAACCGTTTACTGTTTAGGCACTTCTGTTACAAAGCTAACGTCACACGAAGGCTGCGTCAGCGGTCGGCCGAACCTTGTTTCTTCAGTGATTGGACACGTGCTCCAGACGAACGCTCCCGCAAAATGGGTGCTGTGCAGGGAGCGCGCTTGGCTGCGGTATTTGCCTTACTCCAGCACTACGGCTTTGTTAACGCCCTTTCGCACATCACAATTTGCGTAAGTCACGTTAGCTGGGCCTCAAATCATTGCTCGTGGAGATACTAGTTATTACCACGGCCAGATGACATTATCAAGCATAGCGGCCAAAACGAGCGACCTCTGCGTGCTTTCAACATCTCTGCCAAGCGTGCGTGTTTTTTTTTGTGTGTGTGTTTTTCGTGGATTGAGCCGTTTACGCAGAAGCCAAATAACGGCGCGATTCTTCCATCTTGTCCGTTCCGGTACGACTCGTTCCCGGAGTTTACGCTACTGCGAGAGTGGTGGGGCTACAATGGGATATAGCTCGGCGCTGCGTCACATTCTGTAAGACCACTGCATTTGCCATAATACTGAAGGACAAGGGCTATTTCTTTTGAAATGGCACCATGTGAGTTTGAGAATTTCCATTGACCGATGTTCATTAAAGGGAAGCGGAAGAGCAGCGGCGTCACTAGGTTCAGCGGCACCGGCGACGGTGGCCCACAGCGAAATCGAGACAGCCTCCCCCTCCTCTCGTGACCAGCCGCGACACCACACTGAGCGCTGCACCCGGGGCAGTCTCCCCCCCCCCCCCCCCCCCCCCCCACACACACACACACCGCAGTTGTAACGCCACAGCTAAAAAGGTCCTGGAAAAAAAATGCAGTAAATGTTGTAATGTAGACACCTTCATGATCATGTGTCTTAAGTTTTATTTCGATCTTATAAGTAGGAGTGTCGTAATAGCTAATTAGAATTTCAACGTAGACCGTCCCGTTGCAGCGCACCGTTCCAGCGCACCTACACTGGGAAAGCAGGAGAGCGGAGAAAGAAACTAGCAAAAGTGACATCTTCAGCGGGGTCAGGTGACTTTTGCTCGCCACTAAGCTATCTCGGGGATGCCGCCAATGACGTCACGACGCTCCGTACAGATAACAGGTGGCAGAGAGGATCGCCGGATGCCCAGCGGCAATCGCTGTACGGATGTTTCAAAATAAATGCTATTTACGTTTACTTCTGCCCAAGGTACGTGCGATAACTGAATTAACGGGACAAAAAGCTATATTATAAGTCCGCTCCAAACTCAGATTTCTTGGCAAGTGCTCCAGCTTCCCTTACTTTTACAAGGAGTGTGTGTTTGTAACTTTCCTTCTGTATTTCGTTTATTGCCACGCGTTGGGCAAAAATACTATTCTCTTCAGTCGATACTGAGTGTGTTTTTACGAAGAATCTCTGAACCAGAGATACAAAATGGAAACTTGAGAAATCTGAGCGACCTGCAAGCCACGCTTTGAAACCTTTGGGATTTACATAACGTTTATGACAATATGGCGAGAAAATGAGCGGAAGCAAGAAATGTTAACAGCCGCGGGGCCGTCAGAACACCAAGTTATGGTTGGAAGGATTAGTGGGTAGACGCAAAAGCTAGCATGCCGTTGGCTCAACTCTTAGGCTCTTTCCATTTACCTGCACCTCCTGCACCGGTGCAGAAAAGTATAGAACGGTGTACTTCCGATCGTTTCTCAATGCATATATCGGAACTACACTGCCCTAGATTTTCCTGCACCGGAGCAAGAGGTGAGAGTAACTCGAACGAGCCTAGTATGTCCCGCAATTAGATCGAACAATAGGGTCGTCTGTTCTCCTGCAGTGTCTCGCGTTCGAAAGCCTGAAACCAGTGTTCGGCGCTTTAACGGTTTCGAACGGTGAGTAGAGAGACAAAGTCAACTACCCTGTCTGTTCGCCCCCTCTCCTTCCAATCAGACCTCGGGGAGATGACGTTCCAGGGAAGTTTCATCTTCCTCTCTCCCTCAGGCTCTCTCCATCTAGGGAGGTAGAGTAGATCGTTCCGATGACTTCGACGACAATACAAAGTACTCCGCCGACGCCTTCGCGCAGACATCTTGTCGTTATCGGCTATCGTTATCGCAAGTATCAGGGAAATCTTTAATTCTGCATTGAAATATGTGCTACTAATTTCATTGTCATTTCGGCTTGTGAGAGATACGTTTTTCATAACCTACAGCCAACAAATTGTATCATGTTTGATTGTCACTTAAAATCATAGGAAATACACCAGAAAATTCTTGTATGAACTACTTCGCTTGCCAGATTCCTGTCGGTTAGTATTGCAACTGAAAACATTAAGGGTTACGTCCACTCTCGTGGTACTGTATCGTCAGTTGTACGTTTTTAATGTGAAAGCATAAAGTGTGTGTGTGTGTGGGGGGCGGGGGGGGGGGGGGGGGGGTGGGGGGTCCCATGGAGCGAAGCCAGCCTTATGTGATGTTTGTCGCAGCGAAAAACAGCACATAAATACCCATAGTCTGAGCGAAACGGCACATAAACTCCCATTAACTGCTAAACAAACAGGCCTCTAAAAAAATAAACACACACACACAAAAAAAAAAAAAGCACAGCAAAGAAAAGGACAAGGTTTGACTGAGTTTCAGAGGAAAAAAAAAACTGCCACGTCAGTTTTGAATGTTTTCGCACGGCGCAGGGGCTTAGATTCACCTACAAACTTCGGGAGGGTCGCTTTTTAAAATTTCTCGACTTCTGGTTAGAATTCACAGGCAGTCGTTTTTCTGGGTCGTATGATAAAACCATCGAAGAAGGGTCTTCTCTCTTTCGACTCCTTGCATTCTGAACTCGTAAAAAAGTATTGCTTCATCTTGCCTACATGCGGCTGTGGCGAAATCATGCCACCATGTTATGCATGCCAGTTTCACCCGGCAGGTGGAGCGACTGGTTGCGGCTGGCTTTCCCACATCGTTGTTCGTTCCAGTTGCAGAGTTTCTGCTTAAGAAAGTGAGGGGGGGGGGGGGGGGGGGGGGGCAACGGTGTAAAAAATTGGCCAACCAATAACACGATAGACATTTCCTATTTTCATCAAATTCCCACAATCTAAAAAAACTAGCCCAGGGATACGACGTGCCTATGCTGTTTTCAGCACCTATCAAACTTGCGCAATTCTTCCCAAGAGTTGCCAACAAAAGTGGGTCCAAGCGCATTTGCTCAGTGAAACATAGGAACAAATATGTGGAGTGTACGATGGGCGTCATGTAGAGGATTCCGCTAACGTGTGGCAAGGTATGCGTTGGCCAAACGGACCGACGTATAAATGAAAGACTGAGTGAGCAGGCTTGGTCACTGGGGTCGAAAGCTTTGGGGCACTTGCTACTTCATAGTGCAGATTGTGAATGCCAGCCCGACTTCTATCACGTCACGATTACTGGAAGGAGGGGGGGGGGGGTTGAGATGACTAGGGAAATGTCAGAGGTTTACACTAAAAAAATAAGCAACTGGGAAATCTTGAAGCCAAACATCTGTCCCTCTTCATTCTTCATGGGTAAGAGATCTGTTATCTGGAAGAGTGCGGAACTAGCCATGATGATGTGAGATGCGATTGTTTACTTTGGTGTTAATCTTTAGTAAAAAACCAGTTGAAAATAAGCACTTGTCCTGTGTACACCTTCTACATCGTCTTTTTCTTGTGTGCTGTGTCGAATTTACTCAGCATCAACCAGCTAGCCCACATCGCCACCCTAATTGAAGAACTTAGGCACACAAGGAGAGCGCAATAAGCTGTTTGTGGTGACCTGCCCTCATAAACGGAGCGCACAAGCTCCGCACAAAGTGCATAGCTTGGTCGGGATTGAAGCTGGTCTTCATTACTTTCTTTACATAACGCTCTGCCTTGAAAGCAGACACCTTTTTCAGTTGCTTGTACGACGCGACACCGGAGTGACGATTGCGTGACACTGTGTAGACTGAAGGAACCGATGCGGCCTAGGCTGTCTATCCATCTTTGAATGTGCATAGACGAACTAGGTCGTAGACAGTGACTTTCTCTTTATCGTAGACAGTGACTTTCTCTAAATCTCGAGGGTCATTCTCAGCCTTTTCGAACCAAATATGCATGCGAAGCGACGCCAGAATACACGTTCGGAATGGCGAAAGGCTGAACAAAAGAACAAACGTAAACACACGGACAAGGAGACACGCCTGGCGCTGGCACAGACAAAACTGTCACGGAGCTCTCACAAGCGTTTCAAGCGATGTTAGCTGGCCGCGCCACGATCCTGGGCAAATTCTGAAAAACGTTCATTGAGCGTGTAAATCGGTAAACAGATATCCAATAGTCTCAGGATAACGAAAAAAAATATCACTTTTAAAAAAACTTTTTCGCGTGCTTAATGACTGTTTTTTCTCAGGCGGATTCATCTCAGACATACACGACTGCCTGGAATTTTATTCCTTTACCACATTTCTGAAAGGAGAATGGCACGCGATTTTTATATTTCAAGCTGTATTTATTAAGAACCAACCAATTTCAAAGGCCGTGGAAGTACGATATGTAAAGGTCTCAAACCACAACCACTACACGATTTAAAACAAAAAGTCAACTGGTGCCAAGGATCTAACGCTGGTCACCGGAGCGGAAGCCGAGTACGCCGTTGACCTTGCTACAGACCCAGCCAAGGAGGTTATAATGGGCAGGAGGTGGCGTCCCTATCCCCAATGCATGGAGCGAAGTGTAACGGAAGTAGGCGTGGCCACGAGCCGCAACAAACATTTCTTGACCAATGGGAAGCCTAGTGAGCGGGCGCCGCCATTAATTTCGGTGCAGACAACCGCGTTGCCATGACATTTCCGTGGCAACACGACTGTGTGCACCGAAAGTAATGGCGGTACCCACCGTTATTTGAAACAGCGCTTAACGGGAGACTTTTAAACCGGTATGGTCGGAATTGGATGAGATTATTATAAACGAACGCATGGTTGCCCAGCAGAAAGTAAGTGACTAGATTTGAGACGCTCTAGACGACGCACCGTGAAGGACTTGGCGGTGCGCAGCGCATTTTTTAATAAACAGCAGCAGCAGATGGCACGAGCGCGCATGCAAGCCAGGAGCGCACAGAACAACGGGCTCGCGCTTCCAGTTCTGACTTCGCTCGCACATAATGTGGAACTAAGTATAAACACTCACGCTGCAAAGCCTTTGCATCGTGGACGCCCATGGCGGACGCCGACCGCATCGAAAGCTAGCCTCGTGAACCTCGTGAAGCACACGCCGGAGCAGATCAGAAAGCAGACGAACCTCCGGTACGCTACCCCACGGCCTCGGAACGGGTGCGCAAGGCAGTCTGGGATTAAACGCCTCTTCCGGCTTCACTCAGGCTGACGTCATGCCGGGTCCTGACTGTTTAAACGTCCTTGGACCCAGCACACAGGAACGGGAGACGCAGAAGCAGGTGGTGTGAGGAAGCGTTCGGAGAGGAGAAGGGTGCAAAGGGCAAGAAAGAGAGGAAAGAAACAAGTAGTGTCGAAAGAGAACGCGGATCGAGAAGGGGGGGCAAAGGGCAGGAAAGCGTACTTTCCCTATCTTTCGTACCTAGGCACCTGAAAACGTGGTGCGGCTGGTGCCGGAACTGCATAACTTCGTGCTTTGACACGGCGTGGCGCCACCTTCGTGTAGGGCTTGGGGCGCATTTATATAAACGTTGCCGCGTCGGCTTCGTTCAAAGAACGAGTGTATTCGATGCGCTAAAGTCGCTTTCATGTAAACGAGGCTGTAATTGGGACAAAAGTTGCTTTTCCCAACCCGTTCACCCCTAAGCTGACAGTGCTGTGGAAGCTACGCGTGCTCCTTGGGCCAGCCACGTGCTCGTCACCCCACGGGTACTTCGAACGGCTCAGTTGTAATGCGTTGACTCTATTTGACACCACCACAACGCTGACGTCACCAACGGCAAATCTCATAACCACGCCAGCCTTGCTACGCCACGAACGGGGGAAATCTTTTCTTTCTGTTTTTGTTTGCGGCGGATCTCCCATGACGCATCGCGCTCTCCGTTCGTTTCTCTTCGAGCGCTTGCTCGAGTGCACTGTTTGGAACGAAATATATAGCCAGTCATTCAAAATACAAACGTGCGATTATCATTTACGGTTATTATCGGTCATACTTGACTCATTTCCGAACAAAATTTGAATATTTAAATTTTTGTTTCCCTACCTTTTTAAAAGGACTCTGATATCCCCAAAACTTTTTTTTAATTTTTTTCCCCTTGCGGTCTATTATGGGTGTCAGAAGACCTCCCAATCAATATTTTGCTACATGATCAAACCTATTTTTCATAAAGTAAAAAAAAAATGCAACTGCTCAAAACCGAAACCAAACTGGACTGGGGAGGAAGAAAAAATATAAATGAGGAGAAAGATACCGAAAATCATGTGGCTGTGCAACTTTTTCTTTCTTTTTTCATTCAACGTATTTTTAGTTTTTTAGAAGCCACAAAAAACAGCATAGTATTTTTTGTCCATTTCTAGTACTGAGTGTGTGGCTTCGATGACCCACGACTTTGATTATCTTTGGTGGTTGTGTCTAAAAAGTGGAAAACGGCTCGTGAACACGGGGAAGAGAGTGAGCGCGACTCAAACCGGCCAGCTCTCGATCGGCGGTCTTTGGGCGGAAAGAAAACAAAGTTCGAGCCCCAAATTGTGTTCTGGGTAGTTGGGCTCTCATATGTTATGTACAAGTAAAAACTTTAGTGAGCATAAATAGCCCGTCAGTGTCCCTTTAAATGCTTTCGACAGAATGACGAGACGTGCGGGCAATGTTTGCATAAATATCTTCACGGTCCTATTGATCGCCCTGAACTACTTCGTTTGTTTTTATTACGGTACCAAATAAAACTCTTCGTTCCCATCGTGTATTCGGTTGCTCGGAGCCAAAAAGCGGGTGCCCCCTTAAACGCATTCAATATAATTTTAATAAGTCGAATGTGTCAATGTTCACCGTTCAAAATATGGTAGATATTTTGAACGGTGAAATTTTCTTATGCGATTACTGCTCATACTTCTTTGTGTTAATCGCCTTTGTTTTTGGGAATTAGAAATTGGTTAGTGCTGTATTCGGAGAACGATAACTTTGATGCCTGTGTTTTTAAATGGGATATAGACATGCCTGGTGTTCTTGCATATTTTACACAATTCTCTATTTTGTGTGTATTTCAAGTGTGTGGAACTGATCCAGTAGGTTTTGCAGATGTTGGTTAACACAAGGGAACAATAAACATTTATTTTATTTTATTTTATTCGATTTGATTTCTGTTCTAGCCATGTTATTAACCCTTTTTTTCCTACAATTTTACATATCATTTTTTTCTGTTCCATATTCACATCCGATCTGAATTGATTTTCCCCACGCACCATAGGCCTCTTTCGCCCCCAGAATATTTTGTGTGCCACTAATAGACCCTTTCCGAAATTCAGTCTGGCCACTTTGATCACCATCATCATCGGAAAAATGGGATATGTGCCTTACTAATGGCGGCCTTCTGTTTACTGATGAAGGAAGAAGTTGAAGATGCTCCTTAGCAGATAATTCGAGGCTTATACACTCTAGACGTTAGCACGATGCGAAGGAGGAATTGAAAGCAACATTTGCGTAAGCGTTCATTTCTAGCTCGGGGTGCGACGACGACAGAAATGCAACTAGCCCAATGCTACCAGCCTCACAATTTTTATGTGTTAGCTGTCGAGAATTTTCTAGCCAAGGATACTCGATCGGTTCGTACCTTCTACCAAACGCTTCAGAAAAGCAAGAAAAGTAAAAATTAAAAGTTATGCGTAGCGCAAGTTCGTCTCCTCTTTGCACAGGGCTGCGATGATGTTTGAGCGCCGAGCTTTTATCGGTTGATTGGAAAAACATAGTGGGTAGACCTCCAAGGCAGTTTGCATTCAAGTCTACCCACTATCCTTCCAATCAAAGCCAATCAGAACATGACGTTGGTTTGACGCCACCGCAACTCATGCACAGTTGCAGATGATTTGCCCCTCGCACACTTTGTTTGACATTAAGTCCTACCGCAGCAAACGTTGCGATTACCTCGGGGTTATAAATCAGCCACAAAAGTGCATTGTCATAGTGCTCGTCGTTTTTCTTGCTCTTCTTACCACCGGCTCTACCAATCACGCACAGTGGATGTTACGTCATTCCTCCTTTTTTCTGTGCAGGATTGCTTTTCTGGTGACAGTAAAAGCAACAAAAATGACGAGCACCATGACAATGCACTTTGGTGCTGCTTGGTTCGGCTCCATTGACTGGTAGCATTGGGGGCGGTCGAACATAGAGTAATACGAAATATGGGCCTCCGGAATTCATCAATTCAAACTCAATGCTTCCGATTGAACGAATCAAGGCCCTTTTCCTCCAATTTCGTTTAAACAGAATTATCGCGTTGAGTGCGGGTTGATCGGGTTGTCTTCAGTATTTTTTCAAGAGCATGGCGTCGGTGGAGCGTTGTATTTAGCAGGCAATGAACTAAGTGTGCTTTCGTTTACCACTTGGTTTTTGCAGAAAAGAAAAATTTCCCCCAAACTAGCTAATGATAAATGCAAACGTCATCTTACCGTTCGGTATTTTTGCCAGTGATCCAATGTTAAGAGTTTTCTTCCCAAGCGCATTGAGCTTACGGACGCAATGAAGTAAAGCAGGGATTCACCACCTGGTTTCATCAAGTCGGCGATGTTCTTGAACGCCTTTTCTTGATCCCTGGTCCAGTGTAGGCATAAGAAGGAATAGACGCGATCGAACTGACCGTATCGCCCGACAAAGTCGGCCACCCCATTCCCCCCAATGTCCAGGACATCGTAGCAGACCTTCGGATGGGCAAACTTTCTCTTGGCGTGTTCCACCATGTCCTGGGACACGTCGACCGCTACAATCCTCCCGACTTCTGGCCAGAGAGGGAGGAGATGGTCGCGGGTGAAGTCCCCAGTGCCACAACCCAGGTCGAGGAACTGTTGTTTATTTGTCTCCCCTGTAAACGAGCCTCGCATTAATTCCAGAACCTGGAGATTACTTTTCCGCTGACGGCTATTGTTATTAATGTAAAAATCAGGATCCCAGGTGATAGGTGGCTTCTTGCTTTGAGCTGGCTTGTTCGTAGAGCTGGGCGCAAGCATTGCCATTTTCGCGAATGACGGGTGAGCACGGCGATGAGTGGTTGTGCAAAGAGTTCCGTTTAAAGTGGACTATTAGATTAATTTGGCCTCGCTCTAACTCACATCTGCTATAGCTCATACATGTTGAAACAGCTGTTGGTGGGCATGCGCAGTTTAGTGGAACGCATCCGGCGTTGCATCTGTAGAGCAGGAATTCGGTAGTTTACGAAAGGCACACCGGATTTGCCAAGCCGTCGTCGATTCTACGGTTGAGCACCAGCCTATACTCGGACCGCAGCCGAAGCTACGATTCGGTAGAGCCAATCGTACAGCACCAAAAATGCATCGTCATGGCGCTTGTAGTTTTTTTTTGTCTTAATCATGGGCAGTGAATACCCTTTAATCATGCGCTTTTTTTTCTCTGCGTGATTGATTTAGCCGCTGATAGCAAAGGCACAAAGACCACGAATGCCGTCACGGACTCCTGCATGATAGGCTTCATCGAATTGTGTCATTGACTAGGTTGAATTTATTGTGAAACGGAGCATAGGCGAAACATTTAGGAGTGTAAATAAAAGAGAAAAAAAACGTTCACCTACAACCTACACGGTTGTACTGTCGCGGACACTATTAGCTATGTAACATGGCAGCCGTGGCCGTCCCGTACCCACGGGGCCACATAGCAGGGCCACTGGGAAACACCGCGCGTACACCGCCTACCCTGTGCGGCAGAATTACTCTTCCAAATTGCATTCACACTTCCTCCTTGTCGTCTGCTAGGCGAAAAACAGACGCCATCACAGTACTTGCTGATGGTTGCTTCACAGGCTTTTGTGTTTGCCTCTTTCGGTACGAAAATTCCTCGACTGAAAGAAACGAGTCAGCAAAACATCCAACAAAGGGACATAAGGAGGAAAACATAATCGTTGCCGATGATCTTGTGCATGTCTCAGTTGATTATTTGTATTATTTAGACTGGCGCCTGTTCATGCTCTTGTTTTTGTAATCTATCAGACTTTCTGTGCTCAATATTCTTAGCTCTGTATCTCCCCTTTGTTGGTTGTTTGGCTGACTTGTTTCCATCAGTCAGAGAGTCTCCGTACCGAAAGGGGCGCTCCCAAAAGCCTGTAAAGCAAACATCAGGAATTGCTGTGGCGGTGTCTTCTTTGCGCCTAGCAGACGACCAAGAGAGAGTGTTATTGGAATCTGGAAGAGCAATTCCGCCGCACAGGGTTGGCGCGGTGTTTCAAAGAGTCCCTGCTATTTGGCGCTGGCACGGAACGGTGGAACGGCTAGAGTTCCGTGCGCTACTCTACTCGAAAAGCGAGAGAGTTGCGCGTTTTTTTTAGTTTTTTTTTACGGGACGCCATGCCGCTATTCACAGAGGTCGATCACGCGAGGAGCAAAGCATCCAGGCCAGTGCAGGAAAGCCGGCGCTACGGCCCCCCACCGCGTATGAACGCGGAACTCTGCTACTTTAGGTAGGTATATACAGGAACTCTACGAACGGCCATGGCTGTCTTCATAAAGCTATAGTGTCCTCAAGAGTACGCTCACAGATTTACGTCAGGTGCATTCTCACTCTCATACACCAAAACGACAGAAACGGCAGGAGCACCGGCACAACCGTTACTCACGATGGCTTTACAACGCTAGGTGTTGTATTTCTTGACACACTAAGGAGAGCAATTTTAATTGTGAATTTGTCGTCCTAGTTGTTTCGGTTATTCTGAACGCAACCAACACAACTCTTGGAAACCGGCTGCAGGGGCAGCGCGCTAGCGCCACATGCTTTCCAGCAACATCTCTACTACAGTAGATACTGCACTCGAAATGTTTTTCTGCATCAGTTTGAAACCTAAAAATATTGAGAACAATAACGCTCGGACGATTTGTCAATTTCGGTCCCACAGAGAAATATCGTTACAGGCAACCTACAATGCTGCAGTGCTTGGTTTGGAGCTATCTAGCGACTGAAGCAAGAAACACTGGACATACCTGGGAGTGGCGGCTGCATTCTTCAAATGTCATTTATTACTCTGGTAACGCCGCTTCGCCCAGAGTTTGAAGCAAGAAATAGTGGGTAAGCAAGAAGCCGCGATCGCATAACGTGTCAGTACGGCTGAAGCTGCTGCCCTGATGAACCAATCGGAACGGAACGCTGTTACTGCGAAAAAGTATCAGGCTTTCCACTGCGTCATGGTAGAATTTGTGTGGGTTGCGCTCGTATACGTATCACACATCGAAGCCTTCAACTCTGAATGTGGAGCGTATTGTTCGCCCTTTGCCAAGTTACTACGAGACAGGGGATAACGGTGGGATCTCACTCTGCTGGCTCCGGCTCTTTGTAACCGGCTGGCTATGCACCATTTCAGACTTAGTGCGAGTGCAGTGACGGAAACCCTTTTTATCAAACCAGTCCAGCAGAATCAAAAGTGCATCGTCACGGTGTTTGTCATCGTCATGCATTCGCTATGACCGACTAAGCCAATCACAATCATAAAAAAAAATTTAAGTTTGCCTCGATCATTCCGATAAACCAACCCGTAGAAGACAATGTGCCATGCGTGTAATGCGTGCGTTTTTTTTTGTTTTTTTTTGTGTTATGCTTGGGTGGCTTTGGATGTGCTGCACGCTCAATGCACTCCTGTGATCTCTGGCTTCTTACAAATGATCGACTAAAACAATTTAACTTCTTTAGGAGTAGAGTGTCACGAGCATGTTTTAATGATAAGGTTTCCATGGCTGCTGCTTTTTATATGGGTGCGCGTTGAACTCTTAGTACTTTTGGATTTTTAGAAGTTCCTCGGAATGGATTAAAGTTAATGGCAAGGGGAGGAGGTTTTTTTGAGCCCTCTGCTCTATCATGCTGATTTTAACCCGAAACTGGAACAGAGGGAGGACATATTTTTACAGTAGAAGAGGAAGTAATTGGGACAGACAACGTCTCTAGTTCTGATAATAATTTTATTCACCCAACCTTCTTATATACAGTACTGCGACCCCCCCTAACACCGCAGAACATCCTGGCTTCTAAGGTCGCAAGAACAACCTTCACACACATCCCAAAACAAACCAATTGGTGCCACCTACAAAGCACAATCACCTTCCGAAGAACGTCGCTGACCCGGAAATGTTTAAACATCTTACAAAATCTGGAATCCCATGGAGCATCAAGACGAAGATCCTCAAAACAAATAGAGGGGCCTCAAAACGCCGGAGTGAATACGTCCGCACTGCATATGACAGACTGTGGATACTCCTCCTGGGAAGCGTCTTCAAGCGTCACAGGGACTGCAATCATTGGAAAAGTATCAAGCGGGCCCACTTCTACAGATTTTGGTATGTCAAACGAAGACATGTTTTGAATAGTATTAAGAAGAACTCTCGAAAACAAGAAGGTACAACGTCATGGTTTTGTGATTATGCAAGCTACCAACCTCGAAGTTCTAGTATTAGCCCACGTGGTGCAATTTCGAGCAAAAAGACAGAAGAAATGTTGAAATGTTTTGCATTGTATAAATGCAAAACCATCAAGGCTGGATTTTTTTTCTTCATCCATACAGGCAGTTTCGATGATGGTCAGTCCCGAGGAGAAAGCAGCGTTTATAGATATTGTTACCTGTAAAATGAAAAACGTAGTGGGCAATGTATACTCATGTGAGGAAGGGAATTTCCCGATATAAAAAGTAATAAAGAGTTAAAAAATAGTTCATTACAGCTGTTACAAACTGATAAATCCGGTAGATTTGCTAGTCTTCCTAAGTCATCCTTTCAGATCAAAACAGAGACTGCCACAAACAGTTTTTGACACGAATAGGGTGTTAACACAGGAATAAAAAGGAAGAATATAAGTACAGGTCCTAAAAGAAGACGATTTCAAACGTGTAGTCAAGAATCTGGGCGGATCGTCGAGGTCGGCATTCAGTATAAAGCTTTCCCTAAAAGAACATAAACCGGAGATGCCACTTTTAATGGTTGTTAATGATACTGTAACATAACAGAAAGTTGTTTC
Organism: Ixodes scapularis; assembly: GCF_016920785.2. Lineage (NCBI taxonomy): Eukaryota > Metazoa > Arthropoda > Arachnida > Ixodida > Ixodidae > Ixodes > Ixodes scapularis. Next base: position 93,276 of record NW_024609897.1, read on the forward strand.
CGTGTTTCTTCAAAAACGTTTAGGCCTTGTTCATCTACTCAATCTCTGTCACTAAGGAATTCAGCGAGTTGATCAAACTCCTCAAGGATCACCATGGGAAGGAGTGCACAATTTTTTTTTGATGGACATCAAAGATCTATATTACTCACTGATAAAGAGCCGTCTTCTAAAGAAGGTGAAAAACGTTCTGGAGCTGAATTTGATTGAATTTCAAGGAAAATCAGGAATTTCCATGGAGAGTCTTCTTCGCATTCTTGAATATTGCCTCCAGTTGACGGTTGTAGAATATGAAGGAAAAAAGTGAAAGGCGTTTACAACTCCCTGTAAAGCCGTATTAGAGCGCGGCTCTTGAGGAGGATGAGGGGAGGGTACGGAGGGGAGGGTACGCCTTTCTTGCTCCCTCCTCATCTACTCCTCCCCTGCTCCTCTCCTCCTTCCCCGTCTTCACTTCCTCCTCCCTCTTTCTCCTCCTATCTCCTCCTCCCTCCCACTCCCTCCTCCCCCTCCTCCTCCTCCCCGTCACGCGTCACGTCGTCGGCGAGACGCGTGGTGCATTATGGGAAACGTGCCAAAATGCAACGCGCGCGTCACCGGGGTGCATTATATGACATTTCCGATAATGCACCGCGTGGTTACGCCAACGGCGACGCGTCACGCCGACGCGTTACGGCTACGCCGACGCGTCACGAAAAAGCGTTACGCCGATGCCTTACGACTACACCGATGGCGATGCGTCACGAAAAAGCGTTACGCCGATGCATTACGGCGACGCTGACGTGTCACGAAAAAGCGTTACGCCGACGCGTTGCCGCTACGCCGACGGCGACGCCGACGCGTCACGAAAAAGCGCTACGCCGATGCGTTACGGCTACGCCGACGGCGACCCCGACGCGTCACAAAAAAGCGTCACGCCGACGCGTTGCGGCTACGCCGACGGCGAATTCGACGCCAACGCGTCACGAAAAAGTGTTCCGCCGAAAGTTACGGCTACGCCGACGGCGTCGCCGCTCAAGCCCGAAACGGGCGCCTAAGAGCTGGGCTCTAAAAGTATGTACAAAAAGGAGTGTGCGTAGGGTTGCCTCTTGCACCGTTGTTAACCATATTTTAGCAGAACACTTTGGATTGTGTCGTGTCTGATAGGTTGCCAGAGTCGTCAGATACATGAATTCTTAAAGGATATGTTGATGACATATTTATTTGCTCTTTTCTCAAAGGTCTATGAAACAGCAGAGAAACGTTGATTAGATCAGCAGCACCTCAGTTTCAGTTCACGGTGAAAAGACCTAAGAATGGAGCCCTTCAGTTTAGTTTGTTAATTTATACTGAAGACGGGTTGTGCTGGGAGTATGGCAAAGAAAGTTCAAAACCAGGGCTATAAAAATTATGTTGCCGCTTAAAAGTTTGAAGGCAGGCGTAGTTAAATTATTGCCCAGCATTGCACTAAACAGGTTTTCCATTCATTTTATGACCCAATCGTTTGAAAAGACTGTGGAAAAGATAGCACGACGCCGGTAATGAAGGCCACTTCATCGAAAGACAATTATGCCTACAAGTTGCAGACAAAAGTGAAGGAGACCAAAAATCAAATTACAAGTTTGCTGTAATCACGTACTACCATAAAATATCGCATAATCTGAAAGCAGTTGCAAAACAGTTCGGAGTAGACACCGTTTTAAAGCGCAGCTCTTAGGGACCCGTTTCCGGCTTGAGCGGCGTCGCCGTCGGTGTAACCGCGAGGTCACGTCACCCCCCAAGGTCACGTGACTCCCCTCCGAGGTCACGTGACCGCCTGAGGTCACGTGATCTCCCTGAGGTCACGTGACCCCCTGAGGTCACATGACCCCCTGAGGCCACCCGACCCCCCTGAAGTCGCGTGACCCCCAGAGCTCACGTGACCCCCTGAGGTCACGTGACCATTTGTGGTCACGTGAAACCCCCCCCCCCTCCCGAGGTCACGTGGCCCCTGAGGTCGCGTGACTCCCCTGAGGCCACGTGACCCCCTGACGTCACGTGAACCCCCTGGGGTCCCGTGACCTCATGGAGTCACCTATTTCTCAGTACGCTTCCATCCTCCTCCTCAAGAGCTGCGCTCTAACCGGCGTTATAGAAAATTGTAAACAGTTTTCATTTCTTTAGTTTAAACTTTAAATTTTAAGTTGAGTAGACTCACGCCACTTCAGAAAGGGTCGTGCGGATGTAAAAAAATACCACAGTGAGAAGTCGGCCTCCTGCAAAGTGGAGTTGTGTATGAGATACCTCTGGCTTTTGGTTTTAAGCACGTAGGGCAAACTTCAAGGTGTATCAATGGCAGGTTAATGGAACACGAAAGAAACGTTTTGAATAATGCTGCGAATTCGGAAAATAGCTAGTGACGTAGTCGAATGCAATAATTATAGTGCCCAGTGGTCAGGAACAGAGATAGTACACCAAGAGATAGATAACATGAAGACGGCTGCAAGAGAGACAATCCGGAAGAAGGTAAGAGAGACAATCCGGGAAAAGCAACAGCAAATTGTCTCAGTCAGGCCTTTTGCAGCTTGGTAGTACTTCAGAGTAATGTTTGCAGCTCTAGTTGTGCATTGCTTTGTTTGTGCATTATTTGTAAATTTTTCGTTCACCCCTTGATGGTCTTTCCTGCGTACTAAAAGTAGAGGTGGCGAGGTTTTGGGTTAAACATGGAGCTTTATGCCTCCCTGTCAATATTTGCTTTTTTTTTTTCTATTTCCTTAAATTTTTTTCCCAGAACAAAAACGTTCTTTCTAGTCAAGACTCTATTGAGAAGATCACTGTGTAGATGATGCATCAAGGGTGCATACCCTGACTATGTGTCACTGTATTTTTTATTAGTGTGGTCTTTTAAGCTAGTAATTCAATACCTTTTCGTCTAAATAAACTAAAGGTGTATGTCATAGTTCAAACCATACTTCGGTAGTAATTCAATTACAGTAATTAAATTACTGTAATTTAATTACTTTTCCTGGTAATTTGTAATTGTAATAATTACTTTTGGCTTAAAGGAATTGTAATTGTAATTTAATTACTTTCTAGCGTCAGTAATTGCTAAATTTCGGGCACAATTACAATTACTTTTGCAAGATTTTGTGGCGGCGGCGCTTTTCCCCCCTGGCCACGGAGACGACAGCACAGCCAAAGCGACAGGGGAGAGAGCGTCTCCCAACCTGCTAAAAAAAATGGAAAAGAGGGATGGGAAAGAGAGGCTGGGATAGAACGGAATGAAGGATTTTGTAGACTGTAAAACGATTTAATGAAGAATTTGAAAAATAATTTGATAAATGAGGGCTACATTCGCGTCCGTTTTCGTTCCTGTCGTAGTTGAATCTGACTCTTCGTCTCGTTTGCTTCCTGTTGCTCCTGCTTCTAGGGGTCTTTCTTATTTCTCATTCCCACACGGGGGCATCGGAGGTCGAAGTCGAGCTGATTGGCTCCGATCACATCATCCGGTCGAGGCGGGGAGGTTCGAGGTTCTCCTTACGCGTCTTCGCCGCTAGCATATTCGCTTACATATTTCAGTCAAGTTTGGAACTTTTTTGTTCATGAAATTATTCTCTTTTCTTTATGAGTTTTTCACGTCCTTCTCCTCTATCTCGTATGTTGATACCACTAACAGTAAGTCGTGCTACTCTAACATCGAGGCGAAGAAGCAAAGAAGCAGCAGGTCTCATTAACACGACTCACCCTGCCTTACTTCCAACTGTTCTTGCTACACTGCTCTTCCTTCTCCCAATCCTCGTCTACCTTTTTGTATAAATCTTCATTATTTAGTGTTCGCTCTACCTAACCCTTTCAACCGTTTGTCAGCCTGATTGGACGAGATTCCAAAACTTACAAATCGCGGCTTTAGCTGCAGGGAGCTTGTTTTTGCATTTGTTGTTCGTTGAAGTCTTCTTTTTTTATAGAGGGCTTGGCTTGCACTTTGTTTTTACACCTCTATCGTGACCCTCCACGCGTTGTCCTCTCGTCTTGGCCTGTGGAACCGCCCCGAGGCGCGCAGTGCTGCTTTGCATTGAGAAGCTGCAACAGTCTTATCTACAATGGAAAAGCAAAGGCTGCCGGGGCCTTGTTGCAAAAATTCTCTAAACAGATTAGCACCAATGTAAAAAACCATAATCGTGAGGAGCAAACTCTCCGGACCGTTTCTGAAAACAAATTCAATAAACCGAAAGGCGACCTCCAATTTGCGGAAACACTTGCAGGTAGGCAACTTTCTTGTTACTTTGAATAATAATTACAGTTATAAAAAAATAATAATAATAGCTCGTCTATATCTTCCAGCTGAAACACGTTCAAGTAAATCGTGAAATCGAGGCGTCCAAGAGGCCGCAGTTTTGGAATAATTCGCGGATTCTAATTTTCGCGACGCGGTGCGGTCGCGATATAGATTCCAATGTGTTTACATTTTTTTTCGCGAATTGTAGGCGATTCGCGAAATTCGCGAAAATAAAGTCGTTTGCAGTGTATCATGAATTTTTCGAGGTTGTTCTTACCATGCTAAATTCAAATCGGTCTTCTTTATGAGACGCACAACATCGATACAATCATTGCTATCCTAATGATTAGCTACATGACGATCCTAAATTTATTATTTATCTCAGGAGCTTTTTGGGTGTTACCGTGCACTGAATTAACCCAGAATCCCTGGCAATAGAGTTGCTGCTATTGTGACACTAGTTTTGTGGAAGCGACCACAGTTCGTGTGCTACGGTTACCCACATCCGGCATGTTACAAGTCCACAGACAGGGAGAGGCAGCGAATCATCGTGGCTGCAATGTTTTCATAAGTTGTCGCATCCTTTAGATGTTTGACGTCGTTTACAAGTTTCTCTTATTAGCCCTTTTTACGTGAGTTTTATGATACCAGTACTGTCGCATATTTGTTTCCTTGTATTATTTTTAAGTTTATTTTTTCTTGGTTTGACTTGGATACCATTTGCATAAGCTCTAAGGAGATTCACCTCGCACCTGTGAATTTTGTCGCCATTTTTTATGTTTTGAGAATATATGAACGCAAGAGTTCATTACTCCAAACTATTAAGTTCTATAATCCATTTAACAAATTTCATAAAAGGAAAGTACAATGCGTGACATTTATACAGCGGCCATATAACTCGTTTACAGTTATATGGCCCAATGTGGGGGGTAACTCTGAGAAATATGTAATTGTAAAGTAATTGCATTACTTTTAAAAAGTAATTTGTAATTGCAATGAACTACTTTTGCGTAGTAGTAATTGTAATTGTAGTTAAACTACTTTTGGAGCTAATTAATTGTGATTGTAATTAAATTACATTTTGAAAGTAATTTACCCATGTATGGTTCAAACGCATTGAATATTTCTTTTACGTCTAGCTGTCTAAACGATTTTCTTTTTTTATTTTGTCTAAGCGGAAAGGTGGTTGTGCTTTATAGGTGCCATCACTTGGTTTGCTTTGCGATGTGGGTGAGGATTATGCAGGCGACCTTGGAAAACAGGATTCTCGGTAGTTTTGTGGCGGTTATAGTTTTGTATATAAGGAGGTTGCTCGAATAAAATTATTTGCTGAGTTTTAGATGCTGTCCCTGTTACGTTCTCTTCAACCGTAAGAAAATTTCCTCCTTCTTCCCCAGTCTCGGCTTAAAATCGTCATGGTAAACTTCCACCAGCTCATCTGCGCGCCGACTGCAATTTCGCTACTCCATCTATTGAATACTGCCTGAAGTTCTGACGGCATACGCCCGCAGCGCTATCCCTTGTGATTCCTCCAGCGACGACATGATTCCATGTGGGGTCCGACGGCTCGTCGGGAACCAGCCGCGCGCGCCGAAGGTCGCCTGTGGACTGTACTCTGTTTTACCCTAAGTGCGACCTCAGCCAACGCTACAATTGGATGCAACCAATAGAGCAGTTGCAAAAGTGAATCTTGCTGAAGCTAATCGTCTTTGTAGCTTTGCTGTCACCTTGTAAACCAATCACGCAAAACGAAGCCTCCGTTATCCTTCGCGTTTTTCTTGCGAGATTGGCGTAACCGGAGAGAGCAATCAAACAAAGAAAACGAGCGCCGTTTTCCTGCACTTTTTTCAGTACTTGATTGGCTCCGGCAGAGCGTATAGCGCCTGCTGCGATAGTGTTTAAGTATAATTATGTTGGACTAAGCATTAGGGTTGTGCGAATACTGGCTCAAATCGAATTGCGCTGCGTCAACCATAGCCTTGGTAATGAAAGGGAAAACCAAAACGGCAAGATCTTAGTACAGTGTAGAAGCTAGGGATGACTCTGCGCTATTCGATTTAAACCACTATTCGCCCACCCCTAATAAGCATGATTCGCCGACGCCGGTTGCTTCGAAACTACAAGTTTGGCGGACCAAGTGTAACACGCATGCGACGGTCGCCAGCGCACTAAGTATGATGGACTCAACTCACCTCCGCAGTCGCCTACGGACTACGTACGCGGGAAAACGTATAAGTCGCCACCAGTTGTTTCCTGCAGACTAAGTATGGTGGCCAAGGTATGACTAGCCGCGGACGTTCTTCTGTGGTCGAAATATGCTGGAATTAGTGTAACTCGCTTGAGATGATCGCCTGGGAACTGCATATGCCGAATCAAGTATGGAGGTCTAAATGTCGCTCGCCGCCAACTATATACTGCAAGTCACACTCCAGTGGCTTGCGAGCTCGTTTATCTCCCGATTGTGATCCCCAGCAAAGATGTCAGACTTCGGATCGCAAGGTCTGGCGTTTGATTGCCAATGAGCTCCTTAGTGAAACTTTCTGCTTTTGATTGTTTCTTTCTAGTTATGATTATGAATGAATTATTAAGACTAATTATGTTTTCGACGCTTATACGTTGGCTGCTACTGGTTATGCATCTTTTATATTGGCTTGGCCTCCGGCTAACACATTTTCCTCACCCTCGAGCATTAATTTTTTCGTGAAGTCCAGCCCCTGTAAAGATTTTGTGTTAAAAAGCGCAGGGTCACGACGGGTTCACTGTGTGTGATAGGTTTATAGAATGATCGAAAACGTGCGAAGATGACGGCCGACGCTGCGATGTGCTACTCCTGTAGTGATGGCTACGATTGCACTTGGAGTGAAACGTTTTATAGATGTTCTAAGCAGTGTACGGAGCTACCCAGATCTCAGACTAACGATTCAATAAAGTTTTGAAGTAGGAATAATAATAAAGAAACCGCTTGTTTTGCTAGTATATTTGAGGAAATTGTTGAATGCATTAAAATACAAGTTACTTTAGTAAACTTCAGGAAAACAGCTTTGTAAACGTCTGGTCTGCTAGGAAAGTTTGTAATTGAAATTCATATTAAAAATAGCGCAAAAAACCTTTTTGACCCGTCTTTTTTGCGCTATTTTAATATGAAATTTTAGAATAACATTCTTCTGAAACCACACAGGAGCTTTTCCAATTGTTGAAAAATGTATCTTGAAATATTTGGTTCGTGCTGGCACTCGTCGAAGGCCAACTCTTTATAAGTTCGTTTGCAGAAAACGAATATCGTCGTAAGCCTTAAAGGAAACCTTCCGAAGATGACTTCGGTGAATCGACATAAACGAAAAAAAGAAAGGAGGCTGTGTTTTGTTTTTCTTTTTGTTTGTTATTAATGTGTTTGTCCTCGAGCTCTATTTTGTTCATTTTTGCACGGAGATGAGTACAAGGAGTTCCGACCCCTTCCTTTAGATTATGAGCTTGCTTCCCTACAGTATGCATCGCGTGTTGGAAACGGCCATGTTATTCCTACGACAGTATTTGGGATGGCTAAAGAGCGAGCATCTGGTTTTCTTTATCCGTCCCCGAAGTTTGGGAAGACGAAGATATTAGTATCTTTTAGCATTCTAGAAACATCCGCTAGTATTCGTAACATAAAGATAAAACTCAATCGAGGAAAAAATCTGAATTCCCGAGAAGACGGAATTATATTCATAAATTCATTAGATCTAAGAATGTTAACTAATCATGACGTAAGTGTCGAGCGTTGAGGTGATAAATCTGAAATCACTTCCAAGGGGAAACTACCGTTTAACTAACAATTTTAATTTATGAAATCTATCTAAATCAAATTTAAATAACCAAAACATGTCCAGATGTCAGGTTCAAAACACGGCACGCATGTGCAGGCGCGGAAGAATGATAAGTGGATAGAAACAATTGTAGAGCAAATCAACTTGACGCGAAGGACCAGCAAAGCTCTTATCTTTACGCCAACTTTACAACAACCATAATACATCTATACGATTTACATATGACTGCAATGAAAACAGGTACACGACTTTGTTATTTCATTGTGTTTATTCAATTCTTACCGACTAAAGGGATCATTGCCTAAATTAACTTGTGACCAAGTTCTAAACCCAATATTTCGAGGCACACCTCGAGGACTGTTTTTTTCTTTTTTTTCCTTTTGAGCTCAAGTCTCTTTATCAGCATCGCGGAAACGAAAGAAAAGAAGGTTAGATCGTCGCGTTATTGTCTCAGCCTCGTCACAGCGCACTCTAAAGCTGAGATTAGTCGGTGACAATAGATGATGACAATGGATCAGGACCTCACTATCTAATAATGCAAAGGAAGGCTGACTCACACGGGTTGCCCCCTCTTTTTTAAACGAGAGAGCTCCGTTTAAACGGGAGTTTTTTTTGTTTTTCTTTTACACATTTATGGACGCATTTTTTTTTTTTTTGAGATCCTAGTACATAACAACTTCGCTGTAAAAAATAAACCACGAAATTTCAATATTCTCCCAAGCAGAATCAAAGCCAGAACCCCAGAAATTACGAGCCCCACGCTCAATCACTGTGCTCATTGGGGAGCTTTTATGAAAGTGATTATTGTGGCGTTCTCTTTTATCCCTATCACGCATATGCCCTGGTAGCGGGACGAGGCATTCACTGTATGTGCCGCAGTCTTCACAATGTCTCAAGAGAAAAAAAGAGGACAGGACAGGAAAGAACTGAGCAAAAGCTGCGACGTGTTGAGTAAGACCATCTTTATTAAATCAAAATGTACGGAAATTCGTGCTTTGTACAAGCGCTAATTTAGGTACGCTGGAATTTAATTAGCGAAATGTAGTCTTTAGTGAAGACAAGCAGTACCATCGCATTTCCCCGTGCGTTGCCCTATCGAAACAATCATCGATCAATTATAAATGTCTCTAATTAAAATATGAGAACTAATACGATTTATATTAGTCCTATTGAAGGCATACATCAGTTAGCATATGATTATATATTTTTTCAAACATCTGTTTACCATTTTCACATCTATTGTTTTCCTTTTTACTGGCACAAATTACCGCAGAAGCACAAGCCCTTTTTTCTGAAACGTGGCGCTACTTCATGAAGGTAAAAACCAGCTCTCTAGCGCATTCTGCATTAAAAAAGTAATATAGCCTCGTAACAGGTGCATATTGTTGCCATGGGGATACCATGTATCGGTAACCTTCGCAAAAAGTCTAAAAAAGAAAAAAGCAAAAAAAAAAAAAAACGTCAGCACACTGGCGTTTTTTGTTGCTAATATGTTTTTCTAAAGCGCTCTAAAAAAATAAAACTTTTTTTAAACGTTTTTATGGATATTTTTGTTTTGCCTCCGATGGTAAAAGAAAAAAGTTAAACCACGTCGCTTCAAAAAGAACACGAACTTTCATAGAGGTCATTTCAGCCCGATAAATGAACACGTGCTTATTTCGGTTTTGCGCTCGATACTGCGGCTGCGGCCAGCGGATGCTGACATCCTGTTATTCTTATAAAGCGGAATAAGAGCACATATTATTGTGGAAAGCTTGACTGCCTTAAAAATTACGATGTAGTGGAGTGACCTTTACGCCCAAACAACAAGTGCCTATGTAACGAGGTGCCCGTTGTGTTATTTTAAACATCGCATACTAACTACTTTCGAACTTTTAAGAAGACATTGATAAGTGTTACAAAAAGATACTTTCCCTGTAAATTTCGTGCGTTTTAGTGCCAAAGTGGGAGAAATTGACTTTGTGCGGGCGGGAAGATTTCTAGTTGTTTCGAACTCAAGTCAGCATACTTTTTCAGGGTTTAATGGCTCCCATATATCGATGATTTGTCGTAAGTTAGAGTTACGGAATCGTCATTTTTGCTTAAGCTCAGAAACATTGTGGACATTGAGAGTTCACAATGCTCGTGCGTCCAGTAACATAGCACGGTGGCAGAGATTTAAACATGCTTTGAAGTTTATTTGTACGTGAATCTTCGATTCAGATTTCTAAGTCTTCCAGATGAAATGGACTCAGTGAACTATAGACATAAATCAATAAAAATATCTATATTCATAGGATATTTAAGATGTATCCTGGAGGTTTTCCGCGCCGTCAGACCAGACAGATACCACTTATTGTATAACAAAAAATTGTGTGAGGCATGCAAATGTGGCCTGCGAAAGTCTGAACTGCCGACAATGTTGCTCAAAATATCAAAACGCAGGAGGTGTACGCTGGCAGGTGTAACAACACAAGTAACAAGGTGAAGCAATAAATATCATTCTGAGCGCAGAAGCATTTTTTTCTAAGTAAGGAGAGTTCTGTTTCAAGGGTTGCCTTGCTGATTAACCTGATTAGTGCAAAGTATCTTTCACTGGGTCTTTAATATAGCATTTTAATGGTGGCCCTGGATGCCTATGACGAGCGCTAGTTTGTCTGCTCCTTTTGCAGGGGCTGGTGGTTACGTCATAGCGCCGAGTTATGATTGGCTCTGATTGAAGGATAGTGGCTAGACCTCGAGGTAGCTTCCTTTGAGGTTTACCCACAATCCTCCAGTAGGGGGCCGACCAGAGCTCGGTGCTCTGACGTCACCGCAAGAGAAGCAGACGAACTTGCGCTCCGCATAGAGATGTTTTTATATTTTGAGTTGGCAACACTGAATGACACTAAGTTATCTCCTTCACTGGTATCTGACGCTTCTCACGTCCGTTCGTGACAGCAATTTGATTGATACAAAACATTTCATTGAGATAAAGAAGTAGAAGCTGAGTGATATTAACATGATGTTTTGATTTCCGCCCTCGTTTCCTCAACTTATCAATATAAGTGAAATAACAAAATTACTTGTTTTTGTTTCCTAATAAAGATTCTGAAAGACAGGAAGTCCGTGTTCAAGGCGGTAGGAGTGCCTATTGCCAAAACAGAGCCGGACATTTATTAAATTTTTAACAGTTCAAGCCGGTTGGATTCTGTTCGAATCTGTTTGAACTATTATTTACGCTCTCCGGAGCTGCACCGGAACTGAACAAAAAGCCGCGAACCCGAAGCCAGACCGAATGAGCAAGACTTCGGTTCGACACTGCTGAAAGCCATTCATATACCGTACAAGACCAGCAAGAAGGCCGATATAGACGTCATGAGCGTACTTGCATAGCCTACGCATCACCGTTGAGGTGGCGTGAGATAGCTGTGTTAGCCTAGCCCACAACATTTGTACCACCAAAAGGAATAAAGGGCACCTGCTAAAGAAACAAAAATGTATCCGTACCACACGATGCATTTGCAATTTATATGACGTTTATTTGAGCTTAATGTCCAACAGTACACCTCAATGAACGTGTGACGAGAGACAAGTTCGCCACCGCAAGACCAGATAGTACCGAACACATCCACCGCACCACCACTGCCGCTCATCCTTCCGAAAAGGAAAAGCGAACGACGAGGGGGGGACTGGCTTTTTTAAGGTGTATCCACACTGGCGTCCAAATCGCAACCCCAAATCGGATCTGCCCGTTTTCATCATTGAGATTAAAATGTATTTGATCTTTAAGCAACCGCGTCAAATCACCGATTTGCGAATGCCGTTCAACACCACTGTGGATGCGGCGTTAAACACTGTAAGCGAAAATGTAATATTACGCCTGTTTACACCCCATTTTCACTCGTAAGCATATTCTTACACGCTCTGCTAGTGATAAATCGTCAAAAAATTACTTGGGGTAGTAAAAATTGGTGTTTCGGTTTCGGTTTACAGGACTAGGCGTGTAAGCAACACTGAAAACACCCCAGCCCAACACCACAAAGGTGAGTGTTTGATTTTTTTTTATCAAGTTTGTATAGAATGTAGCACGTCTCAGATTTTTATTACGTGCCGTTCAAGAACGTTAGATTTGCTTTGAGCAAGCCGGCTCAGGCGTTAAGCCCGATTCACACAACCGGCGTTTAGCCACCCCGTCGATTGGAAACGACTCGACTGCTCGCCGGTTCTTTTGCGCGAGCTTTCGCTCGGGCGCTGTGAACCCTATGAACTGTGGTGCTCAAAGCTAGCACAATTAGGCACGGCTAGCGTCCCGGTGGAAGCTGCAGAGAGCGGAAACCGAAGACACCGTCGCCTAAGAGTGGCGAAGCCGCGATCCTGCACTGATCGTTGTCCCGCCGCTCTCTCCGGCAATATCGACACTTCGCTGCTGGGTGTCTCGTATTTCGACGTTGTAGAGAAACTTGGTAAGCGCGAGGAGTCTCTATATCGTTTTCTCCGTCGCCTGCGCGGAGGAAACACGGTGGCGATAGAAACATATGCTCATGCAGTCAGTCAGTCAACTTGGACAATCCCCCTGTTGTTTCTCAATCCTATCGCATTCTTTGACTGCGTTTGTGACAACAACAACGTTTCCCCAGTGTGAAAGCTTTCAGTCACAACGGGCTACAAACTGTGTTGTGCATTGCATGTAGCCCTGAGGGAATTCTTCGTCGGAGACACCAGCACATTAGTTTCATTGGTAAGGTGACCGGCCACTAACGTGTTTGGCAAATGAAGCCATCACGGGTAAGTAGAAATGCAAACAATGTTGAATGAATATTAAGGTGGTTGTAGCCAGAGTCTGCCAGTTGAAATTTCTAAACAGCAACCTTTAACATTATAGTCTGCGGTAACTTCTTTTTTTCACTTGGGATTGCAATTTTAAACACAAAGCCACTCCACATAGCTGTCGAAAATCGTGTAAACAACAGCAGTCATCGTCCCCGGTTTGGATGAGCGAAGCCTTAGCTTGATGAAAAGAATGGCGGTTTATGCTTCTTGGTTGTTTCAGTCACAACCTCGCCCAGCTGAACACACAAACAAATCAAGGAAATATATCCCGCGCTGGCTTGCAAATCACAGCACACAAGCAGGGTACATAGCAGAGCAGAAAACACTGGCAATGAGCACACGGAGGCATGCAGCTTCCTTTCTTTTTCCCTCGGCGAATGATTGGTTTGCTGCAGCATTCCGTAAGCACGTCGACATTCAAAAGTTGAGCCTGATCTGTCTTGCAGTGCCTTGCGGAACGGCAAGTATTGCCCACCATTCCACAAGGCACTGCAGGACTCGCAAATGTGTGAACAGTGCTTTGCAATAAAGGCCATGATCGGGCAGCAGGTGCCCATCTAAAGACATTTAATATTGATTGGCATTGAACTAAGCTTTGGGCTTCATCACGTAGCAAGCATGGGTGAGGTGTAATTCAAGAACATTTAATGTTCGACGAGTTTAATACTTTGTGGTGCTTTCCCATCTGTTTCAGTGTCACGGAGTGGGGTTCAAATTAATAAAAATAATTCAATGATCCACTCTGAGGATAAACGAGAAATTACGGGAAAAGAACAAAAGAGCTAAGTTCGACCAGTGACTAGCGCTAGGTCTACGCCTGGTGTATAATCGGTAGAGAAAGACGATGACACAGGGAGGATAAGCAAACAAAAGATTATATTTAATGAAGTGAAAAACTAAGCTGTACACGGCAATAGAGCACTCAACACAAACCACACTCCAGCTCAAAGCTATGGAGCCCTGCGAGCCAGAAACTAATACTAAAAAGACTCGACGCTCATAAAACCGGAATAAGCCAACAAAACAGTGACGAAAACCCGACACTAACAACGAGAGCAAACCGAGATGGAACTCGAACGTTGCCGTTACACACATGGGATAATCCCCCAAAACAGTCGTGACAGAAAGTAGCACTGTGTAAAAATCTTCCCTACGTTGAACAGTTAATACTTCAGAGCCAGAGGATGAAGTAGACAAGTCCTAGAAGACCAGGCTTAGCTTTCCGGTAGGTGCTGACTCCAGAGCAGTCCGTAGTCTGGAATTGTCGGCCGAAGAACGGCGTATCGGAGTCCGGCGGTCCGGTTAGAAGCTTGATGAGGTCGACACCGCGCACCACACAGCCACACATGCTTCAGCACAACAAACTCAAACACTTGCTTGACAGGCAGGGCAGAAGCCAAAAATTACACGTTCCAAGACTCATCTGCAGGGAGTAACCGCGTTGAGCAGCGACCCGGCCAGCTCTGGGGTTGGACTACCTTCTTTGTTCCCGAACACCCTTTTATAGGCTCGTCTACCGACCAACCTTCCGTTTCCCCGCATTTCGGGTGAGTCAACTTTCAAGAAAAACAAAGCTACACAGCAACGACCAAAATGGCAAAACCTATTACAATTTTCAGACAACCAAACATATGTGCCCATCCATTCCCCCGTACGAGTCCAAAAACATCAATTATCGCCGATACATAGAACACGACAGGCGGCAGACTGAGCAAAACCGCCGCCTTTAGAAAGCGCGCTAGCCAGCGTAAACATCTTTGTATCCCGGCGGCGCCCCCGCATGTCAAATCGGCACCATACGCAAGCCAGCTTACGCACCCCTCCGTCCGCGAGGTCAAAGCCACAAACTGTGACCTGGGATGATCTACGTCGCCCGTTAACAAAGACCCATTCAGCGAACGAGCAAATTCGTTAGGGACTTAGAAAGGAACTACGACGGGACGAACTGAGATTAAAAGTGGAACCACACTCCCCCTTCCTGACCGTACCGACACTTAAAGTGGTCGAAAAAAAAAGATCATAAAAGTATTTAAAAAAAATATAGAGAAGCCTGAATATGTGACACCCGGTTTCTCTATCCTGTGTTTTTTTTTTTTTTGTGTGCTTTTTCTATTACGAAGCAAGACATTATTCCAGCCGTAGGCACCAGATGTAATTCCCGTCTGCGATCATAAGATTATAGGATCCTAACTGCCGGCAGCTAAGTGTCAATTACATCCGGCTTGTGCATACAGTGCTACATCTTTTGCTATTCAACCGATCATTTCTTTACAGCCTGGGTATCTGTTCTTGTAAACGACAGTAGTGCTACATCTTAAACGGCTCTAAAGCGATAGAGCAAACTCACATCTCATTATCTTTTAGCTGAATAAACTGTTTGTTTGGTTATGCTTGTTATCCAATCTTTGTTTTAAATTTAATTTTCTCATATAAACACCTTACATTATAGAAAAAAAATTTTATCGTACGGAGGTGTCCATATTAAGAAGACATGACTGTATCATCTTTGAAACTAGTTTGCCACAGCCAGTGTTCTAATATGTATTGATTTTTTATGCAGTGCCTGCCTTTCCTTGCCCCTTGTGAGGACGACTGAGAAAGCGACTTTCCGCCATAACGACGGATGGCTAGTATCTCAAGTGTCGTCACCTATAGTGGTCATGTGCTATGTGTTCGCAGCATTGTACACTGTTAGCAAAAATAACACGCCCAGACGTGTAAACCGTTGTCCCATAGCGGACACGTCGAAACGTGTTCGTTTTACACGGAGCCATCTGTGTTTTTCGTCTACACATGAGGTGCTGTGTAAAGTTAACACGCTACACCGTGTTTGCCTTCCGAGAAGCACGGTTCAACGTGTTCCTTATGAAACATGGCGGCCAGCAGCCGAGAACAGGCGAGGGACGAGCCCAGCCAGCCGCGCCTTTCAGCCGAACTGAAAGCAAACAGGACGCGTTCGTTCTCGTTCGATGTCTTTTATGCACAGTAAACAGTCTCCGAGCGGCGGACGTAGCTACGTGCAAAGGTACCTACGTGCATCGTCGGCGGTCGGTGGCGTCGGCAGCTACGACAAAATCGCTAGACAAAAACAAAAACAAAGAAAAAAATGAATATTGAACTTACACGGATAAATAGCTCAAGCAAACTCTTGTAATCGGGCGGTAACTTGCGCCACCTAGTGCGATTTCTAGCAACCAATGAAAAAAAAAAGCAGGAGTCGGTTAATACGCTGGGAACTATCACGAGTAGACTGCTACTCTCATACATCACAGACAACACGAGCACCACGTAGGACACAGCAGCGACACATACACAAACACAACACCGACACTAGGCCCGACACTTCCTACTAACAACTGACTCTCCCCGCGGCGTATATATGCTTGACATGTACGGGTGAGCTCTTTGGTCGCTGATCGTTACCGATTTATAGAAGAAGACACAAAACACGGCACAATGGACAGCCGTATGTAAGAACTGTTTGCATTTAAAAAGTATGGAGGCAAACTCTGTAAAATTAGTCCTTTGCGAAAATCAACGATGTACTAACAAAAAATCTTAAACCAGCCATGAAAAAGTTCAAATTTTTGTTATTTTCATGCTCGACCGGTGTTATGAGCAGTCCGACTCGCTTGAATCAGATAGAAAAACAAATGATTGGGATTTTATCAGTACGTATTCAATAATCAATGGAAATTATACTTGCGCAAGGCATTTTTTATATATATTATTGTGAAGGACATCCGCCCAACACTTCACTTCCGCTAGTTGTAGTACGCGTACGAGAGCAGACGCCTTCACTTTTGGGGCGTTTTGATGCAGATTGTTGTCGTATGTCGTGTTGGTGTCGAGCGAAGCGGTGAGGCTTGGGAGTTTGTGACCGGTGTTATTCGTGATCATTAATGTGGCGCTGATGCGTTTTTTTTTTGTTTTTTTTTTTAAATATTTCTATATAGCCACATTGAAAATTCACGAGCCCGTGGCACTGCATTATGCTAAAATCGCGAGCTCCTTCTCTGTTGACGTCGTTTTTCTGGTAGCACTCGTGGATACTGCAAGCGTTTAAACAGTGCACAGTCTCGCCTACATCCGCGGTGACGTAATCGACCTGTTGAAACTTATTGCTTGCGTCATTTTGGAGTACGCAAGGCAATTATCTCGCTGCTCTGGTTTCGGTTATAAAAGCAAGGCAAAACGCTCGTAGTTCCGGCCCTCAGTACACGTTGGACATCTTCCACACTTTGACACTGGATAACTGGATGAACGAGGATTTACATTTAGTTCAGAGGTCACACTCGCCGCTTCCTCACCGTCGAGCAGCAGGATCAGCTGGCGACAAGCCGCGTATGAAAGGCTCGAGCATCAACAGCCCAAGTGCACTCCGTGCCGATGCGGGCGATGCGGGTTTCTGTCAACCGCTAACCCAGCACAGACCGTGACCGTTCCAGCTCTTCGTCATGACGCGGTGTTGCAGAAAGCAGCGTATAATACCACTACACGGACCACCGAAGCGAACGCACTGTTATCGTAAATCTTGGCTTGTGATTGCGCCTAAATTTGTAAATAATCTTATTCTTTTTCTGGAGACGCAAACGAAGGGCATAACAAAATCGTTTGCATATTCCGCATACTTCGCAAAAGCATCAGTCACCTTGCGAGAAGCGCAAAACACGGTGTCCGCACCGTCCTGACTTCCCAGTCTTTTACCTGCTTTAGAGCAGTTTGTACCTGTTAGTAGGTATGTCTACTGAAACTGCAACTTGCAACTTGGAGCAGTGCCAGAGGGAAAAGAGACAAATTCGGGCCTCTTCCCAATGTAAAGAAAAACCACTATGTTCTCTACGTAAAAAATTGGTCTCAGTTCATGCATCTGTGGGCAGGTAGAAAATCTTGCCCTAGTTTATTCACACCGCATGATGAGCGCAACAAACTCACACGAGATTTACAGGAAAACATCGGTGGTGACTTAAGTTTCCCTGAAATTCTGTATAACCGGTCGTTTGCGGGACCGAATCATCTACTCGAGCGGTGTGCGTCGCTGTGCGAACACGTCGCTGTGCAAATGCAGTCTAACGACACAAAGCATAGAAACGGCAGATTTAGGGAAACTATCCGAAGTCCCTTGTTCAATTAAAACGACGTAATTTTGTTGAAAACGTCCGCAGCATTTTACTCACGGTATGCGTCGGGAATCTTCCACATTTTGAAACGGAACGAAGGAAGATTTACTTTTAAGAACGCTCGCTGCGTCTTCCCCGACCAGCTGGACCGGATCAGCTGACGACGACGGGGCTAAACCCGTCAAACGCAACCCCACAACAACCAATATGAGCTCCGCGTTAGTGCGGGTTTCTACCTACAAGCACCGCACCACACACCACGAACGTTTCGGCCCTTTCTCGCATCGCCGTGTTGCCCCAAACAGAACGAGATCGCCGAAGAACGCAGCGCTGTCGTGAACCTTGGCTTGTGGTTGCGCACTCGTGGACCCTGTGACTCCCCTCGCTTTCAAAGCACACACGACGAATGGTACTTTCCGTCTTCCGGGAACATCACAGGGGCACTTCTCCGGTCACGTCTTCACTATGTGCTCGCAAACTGCGAAGCTCTATGCGAAGCTTCTCGCGTCCCGTCAAACCAAAACAATAGCGGCTGCCAGAAATTTCTCCGGTCAAACAAAAAGAACGAAAGCCAACCGGCTCTTGCTTCCACCGTACATCGACGTTGCGCGGTTGCGCTTGCGCCATGGCCAGATCGGCCAGATCGTTTGCTGTTGAAGCAGTTGAAGGTTGAAGCAAAAACGAAACCAACTGCAATGTCACGTGTTCACATCGAAGACACGCTTTTTATATCCATTTTAACTGTTTTGAACGAATAATTGGACCCATGACTTTATTTGTGGTGTGTAAGAAACTATTATCAAGAGCCCTAAACTAAATGCAAACATGGGCGACATGAGGGAAGCCGCATTGCCATCGACCAGAAAATGGCGGCGAGCCACGGTAAGCGCGGGTTTCGCCAACGTCCCGCGACATGGCGTAATTGCTTGTGGTGCTTATCTGTTTCCGAGACATGTTTCTTTCCGCGGCATTTGTCTCGACGGTCCTTTCTAAGTGTGTCCCCAAGCATTCCGGTGCTTCGATAGCCGGCAATGCCGCGGTCGTCGCCGGAGGCGATGCGTGTTATCGAGGTCGGCTACACGGTTATGCGCGTATGACCGAACCAAAACACGTTTTTTACAACCTCGCATAATATCTGAACGTATTATCCGTTACTCATCGTGTAAATTTATGGTAATTTGTGTAAATAGCGTGTTTTTCACCCCAAATATTCACCAAATACACGGCACTTGCTAACAGTGTAGGCTGACCGTGGAGCACTTTCAAAGGGGAACTTTCGCCGTGTGCACAGTATGACCGTGTACAATACGGGGCACGTAGTCAGAAGAATTATGAGAGGGAACATGCGGGCGCGTGTCTCTTGGTACAGGCAGAGCAGCCTAGCAAGTGCCATGCTTGTGCACTGAGGGCCCTGGTTTGAAGAGCCGAGGCAGAAGTTTCAGCGGCGGTGTCACCGCCCTGGCGGCTTGTCGCCGAAGCAGAAACGGGGTTAGCTAGCTTTGCTCGTGGCTGGCTTTGTGTAGTGTGTGTAGACCGGGAACGTAGGCGTATGAACTTTGGCAACAAGAATACTACGCGGCTTTGGTGTTTTGGTACGAGCAACAAACGTGACACTATCTGCTACGACTAGCTACGACCACCCACCGCAGCGGTGAAGGCATCGAAGAAGCAGAACCTGTGTATTACGCCGTTGCCGTAACCCAACAGTGCTCATTTGTCATGGAGGGCTTTCCGCCCAGAGACTTTGCTCGTCACAGAGTGTTATTTTCCGTGTTTCTCTTTGTGTGCTCAGTGGCTGGACGGGCCTCATACAGCAGTTCTTCAGGCTCAGAGGTGACTAAAAGTTGAGGGCGGATGGACTTGCAGCAATCCCCTCGGTTGGTACGTGTGACAGAACCTTTGTACGTCATCATCGGGAGGACACTGTTGTAAGTTAGCAAGTTGTCCAATTGTATGTTCATTATGCTAATATTTGAAAAATCTTGTTTAAAAAGATGCTGGACCAAAATTTGGATTCCATAAAATAAGGCCGCGGAAGCTTTGAATAGGAGCTCTACAAACTCCGAAACATCACTCATACATTAATATCTCAAACGGATGGCCGTATTCTTGGAAAGGAAAGGGCGCAATCAAACAAGAAATGTGACATCATACTTCTCCTGGTGCACTTTTGGAATGAGGGAAAGCGGCCTCGCTTCTCTCATTCCCGCTTCGGTTCACCTGCTTAAGGGGAGGAAGCCTAGAGGAGAGGGAATGAGAATAGCGACATCGCATGTCTCATCGGCCTTGTTGAATCCCAGATGTTTCCAAAAATATGGCCATCCGTTAGACATAATGCTCTATGTGTGATGTTTTGGGGTTTTTGCAGCGTCCCGCCTACCGCCCCAGTGTTGTTTTGCAAGCTTCGGATTTCGGTTAAGCATACCTTTTAATATGAATAATTGTGTCATCAGAATGTTAGAACATGTCAGTTCTACACAGCTACTCTCAAACATTTTCGAGTGGTCTCGCCTGACAGATTCAAAGGGGGGGGGGGGGGGGGCAACATGTACATGTTTTTATGTCTACAGCACAAATAGTTCCTATCATGCACTGTAAATAGCTGTCATTTGACAGACTGGGTAAAAGAGTGAGCACAAACAAGTCCAACTACCAACAATGCCGTCCATGGCGAATCTTGGACACCATGTCTTACGTTATGTGGCCTCAGCGGTCTTTGTATAGTTCTTTTCATTGTTGCCGGTAGAGAAGCTACCGATAGGGGGGGTTGCGAGAACGTCAACTTTGAAATGCAGTTTCTTCACATAATGTTTGCATTTTGGGAAGTTTCTACACATATACCTTGAAGTCGCTTAAGTACAGATGAAACAACTTTGTAAAAGTGTCTATGAAAACTTTGGCAGGGTTCTCTTTAACGTGCCTGACTTACAACACGGCTGTCCAACTTGAGAAATTTCACTGGTGGGAAGCTTATTTTCATATAAGAATGGTGTACTTCTTCACAGCGCTGTATGTATGCAACAGAAACTCCAGATCTATTTAATAAAAGTTGCATTTGCTAATATTGTGTTTTCTGTGTATCTGATGCACTAGGTTGTATTTGTTTTGAACGCTTGCTACGTTTAGGCTATAAAAATAGTCTAAATTTTTTGAGCATTCAAAACCCAGTTCAACTTAAATCCGACAAGCTTATTGAAAAAGAAGTGTTCGGTCTGAATAACAGATTCCAGAAATTACGCTAAAATAAATTGCTACTTGGGGTAGCAAAAATGGTGTTTTACAGTCGACTCTCGTTATTTCAAACTCCAGGGCCCGTTTGCCCGAAGCGCTAACCGCGGCTGAAGTCAGCCGCAGTACCTAGGAGAGGGATTTTCAAATCACGTGACTGGCTTGGTAGGGATGCGGGGAAGCGTGGCGGTGCCCCGGTGAGTGAGCGCCGCATGCTTTGGAACTAATATGTTGTTGTAGCTGCAATACCGGGCGCGTTAGTCAGCAACGAATGGTGCAGGAGGCTTTCGCTTTGCCTTACCTCACTTCATCACAAAGCATGAGCAAGGCTCTCGCCGCATTTTTTAGATAGTCTTTCGACTCTGGCCATTCCTAAGCCTAAATGAATGCGGTAATTGTCGGCTTGGCAACATCTTTGGAAACCGGATTGTCTTGACTTAATCGGTCGGGTATTGATTGCACACAAAAGCAGACAGCATCCCTATAGACCTTTTTCTAAATTACCCAAGCATCGAGAAGAACGCTGGAAGTATAATTCTGCGGTCCGCGCGCACTGGCCTTCCTCTTATAAAAGATTTGAAGTAAATAATCATAATAAAAATTTGACCAACGCACGTGCAAGCTAAAATTTGTTTTAGACTTTTTGCTTTAGAACAGTTACTACTTCAGACGCCAGCACGTGCAACGCGTGTAACTACACTTGTAGCATGCACCTCGGTGCTTGGGAAATTTAGAGAAAGGTCTATTATGGTCTATTGGGACGCTGTCTGCTTTTGTGTGCTATTAATACCCGGCCGATTGAGTCAAGGCAATCCACTTTCCAAAGACATTTATCGCGTTCATTTAGGCTTAGGAATGGCCAGAATTGAAAGACTATCTAAAAAATGCGGCGAGGTCATATGCTCATGCCTTGCGATTTAAATGAGGTAAGGCATAGCGAAAGCCTCTGGCACCATTGATTGCTGACTAACGCGCCCAATATTGCAGCTACAACGACATATTAGTTTCAAAGCGAGCGGCGCTCACTCACCGGGGCACCGCCATGTTTCCCCGCATCCCTGCCGAGCCAGTCACGTGATTTCCAAATCCCTCCCTTAGGTACTGCGGCTAACTTTAGCCGCGGTTAGCGTTTGAGCAAACGGGCCCTGGAAGCCACACACTTTAGTTTGAAATATCAGAAGATTGAATTATGAAAATTCATCTAAATATTGTCACGAATAAAAACATACTTATTTAATAAACTTAAAATCAGTGTGTAATGCGCCAAACTTGTGCTGAGAAACATAAATTAACAAAGACCTTTAATGGTGTCGGAAGGACAACTGCCTCAAGCAGCCATGCGAAGGTACTTTTGTAAGCGCGTGGGTATCTAGAAGTTTCTGAGTTCGAACAAAAAAAAATTAGAGTCATCTCATCATTCCAGTCGCGCAAACAAGAGAAAGAAGGACATGCGCTGGCGGGGTCAGCGGCATGACAGTCGATCACGCTGCTGACTCGGCTATTTGCACGTGGCATTACTCCCCTCTTGTGAAAGACTCATCGTGTCTATGCAACACAAAATTAAATTAACAGCTTAAACAAGACTAGGTCAAAATACAGTCACGTAAATAGCAGATTTTCACAGTCCTACCGAGCATACCTAGTTCAGTTGAGTCGGAAGACGTGAATCGCCTTTGGGTCGCAGAGGGCAGCGTGAAAATGTTGATGTGCCATTGGCCAACGACTTACAACTTAGGTCTCATGTAGCGAATAACCTTGAGGTCGAAGCACCACTTTAACAGTTCGTTGCTGCGACGATGAATTGGTGTTTAGATTCACAGTGGGTAGCCAGGCTGAAACTGGGCGTCGTGGTGACAAAGATTGTAGCAGTCATCGTCAGGAAGTTGTGGCTTGCATCAAAATGCGACCAAGCTGGCAAACTTCCTCCGTTCGTTGAGTGACATACCAGGCGTCGTCGTCCTGTTCGTCTTCGTGGCAGATACCACACTTGCCGTAGGCATCGTCATCGGGTTCATCATCAAGGTCGCCGTCAAGTTTGTAGTCGTGGTTGTCATTAAAGGGCAACTCCGAACCATACTTTCAATTTTGGGATTATGACTGTTTTTAGTGCAGTCAGCGTCCCTGATTTGCAAGGTGTAATTTTTTCCTCGTTATTGTGCGTAGTTTTAAAGATATGGACGCCTCAAAGTTTTGTTTGGGGCACGGCTAACAAAACCGAAACTAGCCGCTCGAGGCCCTGGCAGCACTAGAAATCAGCCGCTATGTGAACGTGACGTCAGGATCGTTCTCGTTCAACAAGTATGTATGCAAGTATGCAGCGGCCGCCGTACTCGGCGGCCTATGCCACCATGCGTGCGCCATGCCGTTCTTGTCGCTAGTATACCCAAAAGTAACTTTCAGGGCGCCGAAAATACACAAGGACAAAATACAAGAAAGGAGACGTGAACAAGGCGCTTTGTTCACGTCTCCTTTCTTGTATCTTGTCCTTGTGTATTTTCGGCGCCCTGAAAGTTATCATGAACCAACTAGCCCAGATTGCCATTCTAATATACCCAAAAGGTAGCGACTGGAAAACGAGTGAACTCGTTCAGTACCGTACTCAGCGGCTGTCGCCGTGAGTGTGGTCTCCCGTACTCTGTCGCTAGGCCTAAATTGTCATCGGGGCTCCGTGGAGGGAGCGGCGTTGCTCTACGACGCGCTGCGAGTGAAGTACAGTACTGGGAGCCCTCTCGCTTTCGCGCTGCGGGTCAGTAACAGACACGCAGCTTGGAGGCTTTCCGGCACGGGCTGCTGCGTTAGGGCTGTACATGTCTGTTTTTGCGTTCTTTTTTCCTTGGGCGCGTAAAAGCGAAAATCCACTCGTCGAACAGCGTTTACCCACACCTTCTTCAATTTCTGGTACGTTGAAAACTTGTGAAAAAGCACCTCCGGGTTGTGCAGCGGGTTATTTGAGCAGCCCACAACACTACAAGTTGTACTCGGCATCCTTCGAGGAACAACTGGGCAGTCTTGGGCGCTACGTGTTGCTCGCTAAAACCAGTCTTTGAGTCCTCACAAGCAAATAAACAACAGGCTATACCGAAGCTACACGGCTACAGATAAAAGCAACGGCTAAACATGACAATCACAAGTCCAAGTAGCGGTGGTAGCGGCTCAAAGAAGCGCACTCCGCATAACGCTCGGACTGGAGGAAAAAAAGAGAACGATACTGACGTCACGGCCCAATGTTGCTTTAGTGATCGGCAACCCGCTAGCTGCCCGCTAAAGTGCAGCGGCTCGCGGCGGGTCACATTTTTATTATCGGCATTAGTTGAGAATGCGGCATCCCACGGACGTAATATTTTGGCTGGGGTCGTATTTAGTGTCACTACAGCGATACCAGTAATTTCTTTAATTTCAAGTTTTGGCCGGAGTTGCCCTTTAAAGTCATCGTCCGGATTGTCCTTGGGTAATTGTCAAAGCCGTAGTCGGGATCGTCTTCCACGAAATTGTTTGAGTCTTCGCCTGGGTCGTCGTCAGTGTCGTCGTCAGTGTCGTCATCAGTCTCGTCATCACGGTTGAAGACTGTTTGTCATCGAGGCCGTTGTCAGGTTGGTTGTTGAAATTGTAGCCGGGTTTGGTCTTTGGAGTTGTCGTCCGTTTCATCATCAGCGTAGAAGTCGTCATGATGTTTTCGTCTAAGTGTGGTGGCCAGGGGCTTTGTCAAGTTCACTGTCCGGGTCGCTTCCGAGGCCATAGTTGAGGTCGTGGTTGATGTCACAGTTGGAGTCGTCCTCGGATGATTTCAAGGACGTCGCCTTCACGATCGTCGTCTTCAGAGTTATCGTGTTCACAGATGGTACGCTTTATGGGCATAGACTGCGTTACCCTGCAGATCCACCAATATGTCATGAACAAAAACAAACTTGAATTATAAAACTTCAGATCAATGTTAAATGCAGCGAACTTGTGCCGAGAAACATAATGTAACAAAGACCGCACATACTTTGACAGCGACAAAAGGACGACCGACTCGAGCAGCCATGCGAAGCTCTTTTTGTAAGCCCGTAGGTATCTAGAAGGGTCCGAGCTCGAACAAACAAGCTTCTCGAGTCATTTCAAACATTCTAGGCATGCAAACAAACGAAAGATTTCCCATTCCACCCAACTCCATTCCAGAGAATTGGAATTTTCGAATACTAATTCCATTCCTTTGAACTCCTGGAAAGGAAAAACCTGGGCCCATCCCCACTCCTGGAATGGCTGAACTGCTGCATTCCATTCCTCTCAATCCCTCCCAATTGTGAAAATGGCACTTGACAGCTAGTACTGAGTTACCGGAAAATAACGTCAGCGTAAAGCTGGCGTTGTGAAATGCGTAGACAACTGCAAAATTCAAAACCCTACCCGCAATCATTGATTTTACTAAGTTGAGCGTTTGTCGCACATAGCACTAGTGGCAATTGGTATGGGGGCACTGTAGATATCGATCACACCACCAGGCGTAAAAGCCTCATAACAGACAGAAAAACTAAGTCACCCATCTTTTCCACAAAAGAACCGTATATGTCCTCCACTTTTACGAGATACATAATAAGTGAGGAGTCACGTGTATTAACGAAACGCGGGTGGTGTGACATTGTCCCTGCCTGGTGGCCTGCAACTATTGCTGTAATCACACATGGTCCCAACAGCCTTATGGTTGCATCTCGTAGCGCCAGGAACGACACTTTGGCTGTGTTCCAAATCTTACCCAAATGGATCCGAGTTACTCCGGTGGGTCGTGTCACGTGACAACACAGATTGAGAAGTGCTGGGCACGGGTAGGTTTTGGAACGCCGAGGTACAAAACCCTTACCCTGGAGTAAGATCGAGTAAATTGCCCTTGTCCGCCTACAACTCTACAGTTTGGGTTGCTTCACTGGGGTTGCCACTTTCATCCTCGAAGGAGCATAAGCAGTCAGATAACCAAACCGTCTAAACCTAAGTGCAATAATGCCGTTTGGAAAGCCCCTTTGACGGCATCGACACAGCTCGCATTAGAACAAAGCCTATTCCATTCCTACTCTATTATGGGCAAAATGTAACTACTAATTTCGTTCCCATTCCATTCCAGTGCTGCCACCATTTTATTTGCATTCGATTCCAGAGTTATGGAAGTGCGGAATCGTTCCAACTCTGGAGTGGCAACTCCTCAACACTGGTGATAGTAACCGAGGCACCCAATTCAGTGCGAATGCTGTCCTCACAGCCCATCCAAAGCTGTTATTACTGTAACAGACTCCAGTACGACGAAGTAGTTGAATTCGGAAGCCTGTTGTGCAGATTTGTACCTTGCATTGTTTCCGGTATTTTTTATTTCTTTTGTATTTGATAATGGACAACTCTTCTTTGTTAAGAGGGTAACAAGCGTTGTAATCTCGGTATTGTTGCCAAACCTGAAGGTTTTATCATCGGTGCACTTTTAAATAAATATATGCCACAGCCGCAGCTCAGCGATTAGCACTTACACTGCGACTTAGGTGTTTCGTAAGTATCCATTTTGATTGCGCGATAATGATGTTTGTCTTCTGTTAGAATTAAAAAAATACCAAAACAGTATTCAACATGATGGATAATTTTGGACACCCGCAGCATGTGTGATCTGAGCATTTGTTATTTTCATCTGAAGTGTGTCTCTTGCTTACTACCTATAGAGTATATGATGTTGTGGACGGAAAAGATGCTGCGACTGACTCCGAGCAATAAAAACATTCTGTTTATTCTCATGTCGTTGAGCTCGTGGCAACGAGTATGAGTAGCATTGTCATCTTTGGCGATGCCAAGGCTGAACCGATAGACTGGCGTAGAGCTATCGCCCTCAGCTCTGCACTGTGACGAATGGCACGATTTTTGTTGAAGTGATTGCGGTTCCAGAGAGGTGTCGTTGCTGTTGACATGTACCGCAAGCAGGATGACGTACTAGAGAGCAGGAAAGAGAGCGTTTGGAAGCCGTGCATGGTAGTCGACGCCGAGGTCAGGAAATGAGGCAGCAGACGGGGGAAATCGACCCTGTCGTGCTTTCAGTCCGGCTCGATCAGTTTGGAGTGTACAGCCTCGGACTGAAAGGGGGATGCCGGCCGACTGCGGGGCCGAGGCAACACCCCCTAAGATGAGGAACCGAACTGAGAGCGAATGCCTGACGTGGCAACGATGAGGAGACCCTGGTCGGCTAGCAACATGCCTTGTGAACAGTGTGAAAATGTCGATGAATATTCACTTGCCGAGCCGGTGGGGCAAGCAAGGTGGTCGCAGCCCATTTCTGGGAGATGCCGGCTCTAGATGCGACAGAGCAGAGGCGGTTGCGAAGGCGCTGCAGATGCAGAGGCTGAGAAAGTTGAATATGTGCCTACTGCATTTTCGTCCGAAAAGGTAGAGCCATTGCCGTGCCCTTGGCCATGAAAAACATTCCCCTGGACAGGTGCTCGGAATCAATCATCATGTCCAGGTCACCAATTTGTAGCACTTTCGATCTTGAGGACGGAAGAGACGGTGCAACAGACTCTAAGTTTAACCGTGAAAACATTCTCTTTATTCTCGTACCGTCAAGCTCGTTCCGACGAGTAGCTTGCTTTTATACACTGCAGTCATTAGCATTATAGTTGATCTAAGTATTTTGCAACACTATTAATACGGCAGATTGGGCGAGTTGGTACGGCATAATTACGAACCGGCGCACAGGTAGACAGTTACTCAAAATCCAAATACACAAAAATATACACTCGCACAGCGCTGATGTGAGTTTTTTATGTTTGGATTTTGGGTAACTGTCTACCTGTGCGCTGGTTCGTAATATTGCAACACTGCCGTCTTTAGGCGGTGTGGAGGCTGAACCGATGGACCGCCAGAGGCCCATATCTGTATCTGTTTCATATACGGAATGCCTTTTTGCACGGCTCTGTGTTTACCTTTGTCTTCCAGATTTTTACTGCTCACTTGTTTTTTTTAATTTTATTTAGAGGGTACTACAGGCCATTGAAGGCCCAAGTAAGAGTGGGGTACAACATATGCATTCAAACACCTATAATAACAAACAAATAACACGACATTAAGAGGTTTACAACAACTAACCAGCAAATATACAGGGTATATATATTTAAAAGGGGGGGTGGGGGGGGGGGGGCACAGCATGCATCAAGCAGCATGTAGTTCAATCATTTGTAATAATAGATGTGAAATTTAAAACTCATATTTAAGATTGAACATTATCAAACAAATGTGAATTTAATTAAGGTATAAATTTTATATAGACTGTTATTTTTATACAATTTTGTCTAGATTTGTCAGGATACAATCTGCAAGTACGCATAAAGTAACTGGAAAGTTGAAAGAAGCAAATTAGAGATTGCAAAACCTACTTCTCAATAGATATTTTTTCCCTAAAGTATTTACGTGATAGTGCAGCTAAATTAAGGCTCCTTTTTCAGTTTTTTTATTTGAAACACCTTAAAAATACATTGTTTTCTCTGATTTTTTTATTAGTATGCTTGGAAAATTAAGTTACCGATTGTGTTCTGTTTACTCTAAATTATTTATATGAAATGCCAGAGTGCTTTTGTGCATAACAGTGGCTAGATAAGGTTTTTATAATTTCTGATAAAACAAACTGACTAGTTTCTCTTTAGTGACTGTTTCGCCAAGGTGACAGCAGAACAAGTAACGAATCCCGACGTCAAACTGCAGGAATTTGAGATATATGTTTTCTTAGCGAATGCACGCCACTGTTGTGACATATTTGAATATCCTTATCGCTTGCTTGGGCTCAGCGGGTAATGCAGGTCGGCACTAGCGTGAGTATAAAGGCTGAACTGCATAAAGCGATTTAGCGAGCGACGGCGACAGCGACGAGTCAGCGACGTATTACGAAGATTTCTTACTATCGCTCGTCGCGTCACGCGGTTTTTGGATTTCTAAAAAACATCGTTCCGGCTTTCATGCGGCCTGCGTCGTCGCGCGAGTGACCGAGCGTCAGCGAAGCGGGTCGCCGTCGCTTTTGTCGTCGCTCGCAAAATCGTTTACATTCGGTTTATACTTCACGCTGTGAATAATATCGACTCGAGCGCGCATAATTTCATTTCCACGGGAGCGCGTGTAAATCAAACCCTAAACCAAGACGAGGGCTGCAGCCAGCAGCTTTGAGAGCGTCATAGAATGGATTATAGTTTGACAGAAGCAAGCACACACTTCGCTAGCGCATTCCAGCCTTGAGCACTCGAACTTCCGAAAACGAAACCAGATTTGGCTACATTTTGGCTAGCTCGAAACATTTTTTTTTAATATAGGATGTCTTTTAGCTATAATCTCGACTAAGATAAATGTGTACCTTCTCAAATTATATTTATGTCACCCTACTATATAAGTAATAATTGTGTAGTATCGTTACGTTCATGTAAAATACGGTGGGGGTCACCGGACCTTCGTCTGAAACAAAAAGTCTGCTATATCTACCGAGCGGGTTACTATTGAAATTGAATAGGAGTTTCGGGTTGTTAGTGCCGCTGTTCGTTGTTTGTGCATGTACGTGGTGGTATGTTTATATTGTGGTATGTGCTGTGATGTATATGTGGTATGCCGCCGTCCGTGTTCAAGCGTGTCACTTCCAAAATGGCCTTCATTTTTGTAGTTTTCCGCATACTCACTAGGTGGCGCAAGCAGCCGCCCAATTTTATTTTAGGTTCGTTCGTACATAGTCCATTTAGTGTGTAAGTAATCACACCACTCAACGAGGTAGAGGGGCTTAGAGCGATAAACCGGGGTTCCGGTCTGCACTCGAAAGTGACCCCCATAAGGCGGCTACCATTGTACGCAAATTTGACCACTCGTCACATGACCAAACTAAAGACGTGACGTCACAGGAAAGATGGCAGCGCCCATGGAGCGGCTGGCCCCAGCGGGGCCGGAGCATTGGCCGGAGCTTGTCGGATGCTTTGTTCGCTGTCGTTCGTCTCGGCGAGTTGATTTTAGACGCGGAAGCCGTCGTATCAGGTTGTATGAGGCCGGTCGAAGGCGGCTTCAGAGTTCAGCGTGGTGTCCGACGTAGGTATAACGTGAAAATGTGGAGGAACGGTGAGCATTTCGCTAATGACCTACGAGGATAATGCCACGAAGGAGACAATCGGCCCTACTTTGCTCGGACCTCGGATTGATTCGGACACCGCTAGGATAAAATTTAAGGCGACGTTTTTGTGCTCTCGTTGACCATCGGAACCTTCGAGATCTGCAGTAACGCGTGTGCAATATATTTGGATACACAGTTTAGCGACGGAAATTGCGTGAGTCGTGCTTGGCAGTGTGCAATCGTGGTGCCGCTTCGTTCAAATGCCCGAAGGCTCACTTTGGTTGTGCGGTGCTCCGGAGAGCTGCCTTGCCGCTTGTAGTTCCCGTGCCGTGCTAAATGGTACTGTGCTGCTTCCCAAATTGTTCCGGCGTAGACGTGCACTTTCACGGAGCACAGGTGTGCGGCGCGCCGAAGAGCTGCCTTCAAGCTGGTAGTTCCTGTGCCGTGCTTTAGGTGATGCTGTGCTGCCTACTTAATTGTTCTGGCGTAGACGTGCACCTTCACGGAGCCCAGGTGTTGCAGTTGGTATTGATTCCGCTGGTCTGTTGCACGTTTCGTCGACACCGAAATTTCATCAACACTCGTTACGTGAATTGCAAGCTGTATGGACATTTCATCGCGCGTGTTACCTACCCAGTCCACCCATTCACGCCGCTTTGCGACGGCAGTCTGCAGCGGCTCAATACCAGAAAAGTGGTCTCACATCGATTTCAGTTCAGCTTATCCACGGCAGTTGCCAGACCCCGAAGGAGAGGATTTATTCGGACAGAATGCCACTAAAGCAGTGCAGCTTCTCTAGAGGTCAGGATAGACTCTTTTCTGTCTCTTTTATTATATTGTCACGGATGCTTGCTCCAGTCCTATTTTCGATCAATATTTACTATTCTGGAAAGTTCCATAGTTCATGCTCAGCTGTCATTGTATGTTCTTGTGGAGGTGCTGGGCACTTTACCCATAGCCCTTTACTCTGTGTGTACACTGGCGGCTCCTCACCCGAGTTGCCCGATAACAAGACACGGGTGGCACATTATCCTGAGTCTTAAACCCCCGGCGAGCCGTGAATCAAGTAATATCCCGAGCCCGGCAGAAAAACCGCAAGACCGAGCGAGTACCACAAAGACAAAACTCGGAAATACACCACGAAGAACTTGAAATCTAAGCCAGGCGCTGCTACCAGCAAAAACCACCGAAATTAGGTCTTTTGCCAGAAAAGCCGAAGCTGACTAAGCCAACAATGACAAACCTGTAGCAGCAAACCACGTCCGCTCCCGCCATCGTTTGCATGCCCGTCGCACCTCGCACTCCGATGCCCTTTCATGCAAGGTGCATAAGACGTCGAGGGCTGGATTGAACAATATGACCGTGTCGCCCGCCACAGCGGGTAGATGGACAACCAGCTCCTGCAGAACCTATACTTCTCGTGGAAGAAACTGCAAGGCACTGGTTTGAGAACCACGAATCCTCCTTAACGTCGTGGGAAGTTTGCAAGATCGAGCTGAAATGCATTTTCATCTGCCAACATTGACGAGAAAAGCCGAATTCCTGATTTTGTCCAGGACACGGCCCCAACGAAAGCGTCACCACCCTTGTGGAGGATGTTTTGCTCCTGATCAAGCACCCACGCCAACCCTGATGCTACAGAAGACAAGAAGCTAAGAATCCCATGTTCCTCATGTGAAAGACAACACCTTCAGCAACCTTGTCCGCAACCCCACGACAACGGTCGAAGGGTTCATATCAATGAAGCTTCCAACATTGAATGTGCACTGCAAGCCCGAGCATGTCACTATCAACAACTCCCCAGCGTTGCGACACTTGAGTCGTCCAGCTGCAACTTCGACGCCAGCCCCCCAGGCATCCGTGACATAATTCACAACGGTGTCCGGGAGGAGATAAGAAAGCTAGTTCCTGCCATCAGTTGCCCGGCGTTTATTTTGATCGCCGAGATTGTTTCAGAAGTTAGACAGGCATTTCAACTGGAGACTTCTTTGAGCGAAGCGGCATCTCACAAAACGAGGGCGACTTATGCCACAAAGATAAAACGAGGGCGACTGATGCCACAAAGTCACAACGACCACCATTGGCTACCTGTTACTATTCAATGCCAATTCAACGAGACACTCCAACGCCAAAGCATTCCCGACATCGGGAAGAACCAGTGTAGGTCCGCACTGAACAAAGTACACCGAGGAAAACGGAGGTACTGCGAATGGCCGACCGAAAACCACTCTGCTACCACTGCATGAGGCCGACCATGTCTACTGGAGGTGCCCGTACTAATGAATTGGCCTGCAGGGGTTCGTGCCGAACGACCCTCGACCACGTCTCGACGAGCGTCCGGGGAAGATTGAGGATTATCTTCGGCGGTCTTTGTCCCTGGTACCGACATTGCCCCGAAGCTCGTGATCTACTTCATCTGGACGGGAGTTAAGCACGACAAAGGAGGTGAGCGGCAATGTAAGGAGAGTTGATCTGGTGTCGGTTGTCGCCCAAGGACAATACCTAATAATTTGCTGACACTAATTATCTGTGTCCACGCCACGAAGCACACAATTTCCAACTTTGAGGGAGAATGCCGCTCAGTGACCTTATTAAATAGAATGGTTGGTTGCTCTCAAAAGTTGACTGCAAGCATCACGAGACTTCACTTTGCCACACAAGACTTGCACAAGTTGCAGTGGTCGTGGGATGCAGAATAAATCTCCATTACGAAATGGAAGTGAAATGGCTTGAATAGCAAACATTGTTGCCAGCTACCAAGTCAGCGGTATAGCAAATGGCACAGCCACATGACCAATACATGCCCAAGCCTGCTGCATTGATGCAGAAAACTACCAGGAATATTTTGCGGATTAGAAGCCAGCCCTGCAGCTTCAGTGCGTCAGATGTCAGTGGGCGCACATGACATATGATTACAAGACGGCATCAGTCGGTCAAAGTTGCTACTCGACCAAACTGAACACCGACGTGACAGGAGCGTCATCCCACAACAAGGTCCACAGGTATTACGACTGAACGCATGACAGGAGGCTGTCGCAGAAAGAACTCGTTGTGGAACCATTAACTGAGAATCAATAATAATGCAATCCAGTGGAAATAAACATATTTGATACACTAACCAGATAAACCTATTTCCGCTTGCCTTTACGCCTTGAAAGTTTATACACAAAGAATTGTGCTCACCACACGCGCAGGTCCTTTTGAGGACACTTGCATCTCTGACCCTTCAATATGAATTAATGAGACAACATAGACTGGCAGACTTGTTGCATTGGGCTGCACTCATTCTACTTCTCCTGAACACACTTCTGAGCATATAATTTAATCCTATGTGTTGATGCATTGTTATATAGCAGGACACTTCTTATACGTATGACACAATTGACCCTTTGCAGAACCTCATCAAGCAACACAACTGTTAACATTTTTTTCGGCATAAAGCACACAAATGGGCCCCAGTTCACGTGGAATGCAAATGCAGCATTCGAGTCCACTAGGCGCTGAGCCGAGTTCACGCTGATGGCGGACATAACACTCTTGTCGAACAAATCACCAAAGTATGAAAGCCTGGGGTAAATAGAGTTGTAGCTACTGTAATTCGTGTCATTACAATTTAGCTAACAGTAAAGGCTACAGTCTCGGTGAGCCAATATGCACGTTGGAGAGAGGCACATGACAACATGTCATTCAGAGTGCTCGTCTGCACAGATTTGTCACACACCTTCGCTCTGTCTCTCTGATTGGTTCGAGGGGGCTGTGGCGGTTGCCCTTTTCCAGGTTACAATGATACGAAGTATAGTCAACCCGCACTTTTCAAAAAAGGCTATTGAGGAGACCGAAAGGAATGGTCAACATTTTTCAACAAGACTGCTCTTCAGGCAAGGGATGAACACAAATATGAATCATCTGATCCAGGTAATTAGAACAAGCAAATAATTGACCGACTAATACAATGCACTCTTGATGAAAAAAAAGTATTGCCGCAATAAATCCTACGAAAGAGAAAAAGGTGTAGTTCATCTATGCATACACCAAAACAGTTTTTCTTATTGCAAGTCGAATAGCTTTGAAGCAGGTGTCTACAACGATTTATTCATCTCCACACTCAATAAAACGTCATCCTCGTAGCAGAAAATAAGTGTGCACTTCGCACTCACCAAAAAAGGAAGAAAAGCTATCGAATGTAGAATCGTCGATTAGCACAAAGGGTTAAAGATCGCCGGAGCTTCCTCGCTATAAGTTGCTATTGTTATTCGGTGACGCAGGCCTGAAACAACTTCTCCTAGGCCTTAACGCGACGGATACCTTTCGCGTCGATTCTCAGACATTCCAACGTTCAAACAAAGCTAAGAGAATGCGAAAATTTTATGCTAAAACCACTCAAAGTTCTATCGAGCCTTGAACAGTTCCCGAATCCGAGCATCGGTACGGCGATACGGCTGATGCTGTCTCACAGTTGTTAATATCCAGATGATCCAGATCGATCTTGCGCAAAAAGGGTAGAAAGTCTCATTCCTTCATACTTTCACATTATACCTTTGTCAGCGAGCACGAAAAAGCCCGAAATTGTCGGAAAGCCGCTGCACATCACGGCTGCCGCGCACCGAACAAGCTCCCATCCACCAGCTGTGGGCGCTGCCATCTTACCTGCGACGACACGGCTCTTGTGAGGTCACGCGACGAGTGGTCACATTTGCGTAAAACATGGCGGCAACCGGGGGGTGCCACTTCCGAACTTCCGGTTTATCAGTCTAAGTCCCTCTACCTCGTTGACACCATTATAGCTACAGTCTAGTAGAAAAGTAACCGCGTGTTTAAATGGCCGCCAGCGTTCAGTTCGTCTTCGTTCGCTGGCCGTTTCGGTAGCCGATTCGTACCCGGAAAGCCGCAAAATTTGCGTACACACGAGATATGAGTGCACACCAGCCGGGTGCAGCCGCAGCTTCCACCATGGTACGGCGTATGAGTGCATACGTCGAAACGTCGCGTACAACTTTGCTCGCGGTAAAGAGGTGAGCGGGACGTCGGTAACGCCGGTAGGGTAGGGTCGGGTCGGGTCGGGTCGGTGTCGGAGCTATTCCTCGTCGCTCACGTTCAATAAAGTTCATGTCTGTGGTCGCGAAAAGATAACTCCTGTGGAAATTACCCGGCGTCGGTGACAATGCAACCGGCTTGAGGCCTCGGCGATCGGCTGAACCGCCACGCGAACGGGACCTGCTCGATGGGGAAACACGCTGCTGGATGCAGCCGATGGTCGCTCCCACTGTCGCTTAATCGCCGTAATGGATACGGCGTCCGCGCTTGGGGGTGAATGCCTGCGGTAGTTCAGGCATCCGGTTCGTTCTGCGGAGTGATCGCAGAACGAAGTACACGTTCAAAGATGTTCACTTTACACGAGACCTCGGGTGTAAACGAAATACACCGAGCCTCGCGTGTAAAACGAACACCATTTGGGGACTCCGCCCTGGGACAACGGTTTACACGTCCAGGCCTAAATAACTAAGATTATTGAGCTAACCTTTCGAATATTCTTTTAAGGGCCAAGATGTTAATTGTAAAGTTGCCGGGCGCATTGAGAAACACCCATTTAAAGTGTTTGAAACATAATATGTTTTCGTGCTTTTTTCCGGCCTTCAAAGCACGCACATTCGCGGCGCGCTCGCACGCCGTGATTGGGGAAGCGAGTTGTCACGCGGTATTTTTTTGTATTTCGCGGGCGTTTTTTTGAAGGCTAGGAAAAAGGAGCATGCAAAGCGCACCTTGTTGAAAACGGTTTAATTGGGTGTTAATGCGCTCTACAACTTTCCATTTCACACCTCGGCTTTTAAACGAAGATTTAAAAAGTTAGCTTGTTACTCTTAATTAAGTAAATAGGCGCACTAAAACAATTTCCTGCACTTTCGCAAGAGACTTTCTAACAGCGTACAGTTGGTTTCACTCCCGGAGGAAGTGAAACCAACTGTACTCCGCTTCTTTTTTTTTGTTTTTTTTTTTTAAAGTTTGGTGGAAGTTATCTGGGACACTCCGCATATATGTACTGGTAGTGTACATGTAGTACACGAAAAGCATACATGAAGTGTACTAAACGTGCACTTGTAGTATGCTGAAAGCACACTCGAGGTGCACTAATGGTGTACTACATATGTACTTGGGGTGTACTAAAGGTACACTATTTTGTTCATAAAAGTGTGTAACTAGTTCGATTTCAGTACATACCCTAAGTTCACTATTAGTATACTTTCAGTATACTTTCAGTATACTGATTTTGAACGACTTTTCGCTAAGGGTGGCCCCTAGCCACCCCAAACAAACAGTCGCAAAGTAAGCACCAAAAGAATTATACAATACAATTTTATTAATTCATAACATAAATGAAAAATTATCACATAAAAGAAACCGCGTTTTACAAAGCAATAGTACATTGAATCAACACACAACCCTTTAGACATACAGTGCATTCTAACTAAGCTCAACACAACCAGCGCTCATTGTTGATACTAAGGTTTGAATTAAAATATTCCGTTGAAATGCTCACCGATGTACTGTTGATATCTATATCTTGCCTAGTCAGCTGATTAAGGATATTTGGTAAAGTATATGCCATAGTTTCATTGCCGTAATTAGTTCTTGAAGAGCGTACTTCCCAGGGTTCCTTAGTTCGTGTTGGATTTGTATATACTTTTTGTTTTAGGTTCGCTAGGTTTTCTAGGTGACGCTGAGGTACATTTTTTTCTATATTATATTTTGCACATAAACAATATTTGTATAAATCAAATTTTTTTATTGTACCAAGTTGACCAAAAAGATTATTAACTGGATATCGAATGTCAACATTACATATACTTCTTAGTATCTTTCTTTGCAAATGAATATTTTGTGGTGGTTGGTATGGGTTGCGGTGCCCCATATGAGACGACCAGAATTTAAATGTGAATAGATTGATGAAATATAAAAAATTAACTTTGTTCTGAGTGGTAAGATGTGTTTATGACGATATACACTGCCGGCTATGCAAGATAACTTAGATATAATTAATATGGTCATCCCATGATAGGTTTTCTTGAAAAACGACGCCTAAGGTTTGAAACTTGGGAACAATTTCAATTTGAGTAGAAATTAAAAAAAAATGTTCTTGGTAATACTGACATGCTTATTTTTCGGTCGAAAGAAAACTGCCTTCATTTTATTTGTGTTTATTTATAAAGCATTATATTTACTCCAAATATGAAGATTTTTCAGTGTTTCATTCGCATCATCTATAAGATCCGAGGCGTTATCACCATTAAAAACTAGGCTTGCGACATCAGCATCAATAACAAAATATATTGATGGACCTATATTTATTAAGTCATTTATATAAATGTTGAACAAAAAAAAGGGCTTGAGAATACTTCCCTGAAGATCGCCTGATTTAATCGGTTTGATTTCAGATAAATTACCAGTTATATTAACATACTGTCTGCGGAAGGATAAATATGATTGTAAAAGTTGGTGCACTTGCCCACGAAATCCACACATGTCTAACTTTTTTAACAACAATTAATAATCGAGATAATCGAATGCTTTGGTAAAGTCAATGACTACACCAAGCGTGAGTTTTCTATTTTCAAATTTTTTAAGAATCTCTTCTTTTTGCGCAAGAAGTGCGAGTTTTCTAGATCGTTGGTTGCAAAACACCAATGGGGATGGACTTAAAATGTTATGGTTATCAGCAAAGTCTGTTAGTCGTAGAAAGGCACCGTTTGTTGGGCCTTGAAAGTCACTCAACTACATCGTCATTTTTAAGGCTGTAAAAACTCTCCACAAAAATAATTAATCTAATTCCGCTCTCTAGGAATAACAGGATGTCAGCATCCGCCAGCAGCGACTGCAGTCCCGATTTGAAAGTCGAAAAACAAACGGCTGAAATTTTTTGTATGAATCTACGCGCTATTTTCGAAGCTACGTGGTTCAACTACTTCCTTTTGCCATCATTAGAGAGCTGATTTTACCATCATAGTGTAATGTCATGTTACAAAAAAATCAATTTGTACTTCTGCGGTAATTTGTAGCAATAAAAAATATAGATATATATCAAAATTGCAAATGAAGATATGAGACAATATAAAATCAACTGATTTATGTATGCCTTACATACGACTAATATAATGTTGTCTAAGTTTCCATATATGTATTGGAGACATTTATAATTGATTGATAACTGTTTCGATTGAGCAACGCACGTCGAACTCGAATGGCGGTGCTTTTTTCAATGAAGACTATAGTTGTGTAGAATTGTTCAGAATTGAATCCTTGTCGCGTACGCTGCGCGCGCCAGTCAAGCAACCTTGCCATGCATGTCACTTAAATTCCGTTGCCGGCGCCGGCTGGTCACGTTTGTTCCATTTTGGTCAGGCTAGAGGGCGGACCAGCCCTGTGGGGTCCACCCTTCGGGTGGTGACGTGTCCTAAATGTCGGTGTGAGGTAGGGGCGGCGCAAGAGGGGAGTGCCCACGTGACCATCTGACGTCAGTGCCAGCGGCCCGAAATTCTAGGTGACGGTGCATCGGTTGGAATAAAAACTGGGACGTTGAAATCAGAAAGCGAGCAGCTTTGCATCACGGAAATGCATGCTGGTCCCGTAGCGAGTATACGATCGAGCTGAGTGCTGTGGGTTGCTAAGCGTTGCTATCAGAGACGCGTCTCGCGTCGCCATCTGTGGATAAAATGTTGAAATATGGAGGCGAGCGTTGCGCCATCCGTTTGTAAAAAGTTGAAGTTCGCAGCCAGGGTTGTTTGCTGAGTTGGCTAAGGGTGGCCCCACTAAAGGCCCAGCAAAGTTTGGGGATTGGCAACATCCACTGTTCAAACTTTCAAGTGGTCCTCGCTAAATTTTCTGACATCTGGGGCCCTAAACTCGTCAAAAACAAAGTTGGGGCAGAAGTTAACGGAGCGCATTGATTGGCCTATCACGACGATGACTTCGCGCTTTTTTCGCCGGCGTCCAATCGGCGCGCTCCGCGAACTTTCAGCTCCAACCAACGTTACTAAAACACTCAGTTGGGAAACTCGCCGTCGAAACCTGGGCCGCTGGCGTCCACCGAGACCGAGCTAAATGCGACAACAGCGCCACTCTTTATCATTTGTCTGTACTGTGGTCACCTTGAGCTTTTTGAAAGCCTGTTTTTGCGTAAAAACAAACGAAAAAGACTCTTTTTGTATGAAATTTATTGGAGTTTAGTACCAAAAGAGGGGCGCGTTATGTTTTTAAAATCTTTAGTTTGCAGGGTTTTGCGGCACAATTAATATTGTTTTTATACAACCATGCCTCAGCGGGCCTTTCAGGTAGCACGTCCCGCCCTAGGTGCATTTTAACTTCGGTATCTCAACGCGGCGCGTCGGGCGCGTCCGCCGGGGAGACGGGGGTGGCACCCCTTAACGCCAAAATAGAAGTCACGTGCAGTTCCTCGAGTGGCCGCTGCGGGAGAAATGGTGTCGTTGTGTTCGTCATTAGCTCGGTGCTCGGAGACAGTTTGGGGCCACTTTTTCAAAGCTGTCTCTATGGGAGTTTCCCAACTGAGTGTTTTAGTAACGTTGGCTCCAACTTTGTGTTTGACGAGTTTAGGGCCCCTGGTGGTCAATGCCTCGACCCGCTAAATTTGGGCGTAATGTGACGATACCTTAGCACCAGCTGGGTCTCGCTAAATTGCGTTGGGGGGAAGGTAGAACTTTGGAGCTCGCGGACCGTGCTAACTCTTGGCCCAGCATAAAGCTTCGAAATGACCCTGCTTAATTTTTTTGCTCAGCGTAAAGTTTTGAAGCTCACAGATCGTGCTGGACCTACTGAATTTCGCAATAGGCACCATCTAATATTAACGTTTTGAAGTGGTCTTCGCAACACTTGGTGACATCTGGTGGTAAAAGCTTCGACCCGCTAAATTAGGTCGTCATCTGACGGTCGCTTAGCACCAGCTGGGTCCTGCTAAATCGGGCTGAGAGTGACGTTAAAACTTTCAAGCTCGCGGACAGTACTTAATTTTGGCACAACGCAAAGCTATGATGAGGCCCCGCTAAAGTTTGGGCACCAGCACGTAAAGCATTGAAGCCGCACTGCTAAATTCTGAGTCCAGCGCATAAAAATTCGAAGACGCCTAGTAAATTTGGGGATAGGCGCCATCTAGTGTTCAAACTTTGAATTGGTCCGAAATACATTTGGTGACGTCTGGTAGTAAAAGGTTCCAGCCGCTAAATTTGGGCATCATCTGACGGCCCCTCAGCTCTCAGGAGTTGACGGTAAAACTTTGAAGCTTGCGAACCGTGCAAAATTTTGACCCAATGTAAAACTTTGAAGTGCCCCTGTTACTTTTGGGGCCCAGGGTAAATTTTTGAAGCAGATGTGCTGGACCCAGCGAATTTTGAGATAAGCACCACCTAGTTTAGAGCTTAGAAATGCTCCTTGCTTAATTTGATGACATCTGGTAACAAAAGCTTGAACTGTTGAATTCGGGCGCAACGTGACGGTTCCTTAGCGCACGTGGCCAGCTGGGTCGAGCTAAATTTCAACGTGGCGTGTCGGTACAACACTTAAGTTCACTGACCGTGTGCTATTTGTAGCCCAGCGTAAAGTTTTGACTGGCGCTGCCATGTTTAGTGGGCTTGCCCCAGCGCGTAAAACTCTGAAGTGGTCCTGCTCAAATTTTGTGGCCAACGCGTATATCTTTGAAAAGGCCCAGCAAATTTTGAGATAAGCGCCATTTAGTATTAAAACTTTGAAGTGGTCCTCAATAAATTTGGTGGCATCTGCTCGTAAAAGCCTTGACCTGCTAAATTTAGGTGTCACCTGACGGATCTTAGCACGTATGTGCTCCTGTCCTTATGGGTATCTCCATCTGTTGGCAAAAAGTTCAAGTATCTTCCCAGAGTTGTTTTTCCTTAGTTCACTAAAAAGTATAACCATAGGCATGTGTGTCAGAGGTCAAGCCTGCAACGATCCGTTGATAAAAAAACACGTATCCGCCCTGGTTTATTTTCTTTAGTTGGACTAAAAAGGA
This sequence comes from Ixodes scapularis, assembly GCF_016920785.2. Lineage (NCBI taxonomy): Eukaryota > Metazoa > Arthropoda > Arachnida > Ixodida > Ixodidae > Ixodes > Ixodes scapularis. The sequence goes on from NW_024609897.1 coordinate 134,551, forward strand.
TTGTCGTAACGCAGTGTGTCAGATATCGAGCATGGCGCCATCCATCGATAGGAGTTCAAGTTTCCTCCCAAGGTTGTTTTTTTAGTTGACTAAGCGGAAAACGGACATTGTGAGAAAGAGCAACACCTACTAGACAGCTTTCAAAGCCTGCGCGTCACGTGACATCACGTCCCGAAGGCCTGCACGGGCGCTGATTGGATGTGAGTGCCGCGTCAGCGTTCGCGTGGGACTCGTTTCCTATCATAGTTCCACTCGAAGGCAGATGCGGCACTTGAATTGAATCAGCGCCCGTGTGCAGGTCTCCGGGACGTGACCTCATGTCACGTGACGGGCAGCTGGAAGCAATGATGCCTAGTGAGGTTTTCCTCTCGCCCTTTCGAGTCGACGAATGGGACAGTATCGATAGCTGCTGTTCAAAGTGTCGTCAGGAAGGAAATGGAGATTCTCTGCGCTTCTTTATGCCCCCGCTTCCAACCCACCTCTGACCATCATATTTCTGATCGTTACCCCTGTCAACCTCCAACTGCAGCGACAGTCTTCAGACCGCCCCAACGTCGGGACCCAGCCGCATGGAGAACCCCCGACAATCGGCCAATTTGTTTCCACTGCAACGTGGTTGGTCACGTCACCCGCTATTGCCGCAACCCATGGAGCAACCAGCAGCCCAGGTTTCCATTTTCCAGCTCCAGTCGCCCTTACAGGGGAAGCTTCTCTCCATCTCCCGGGCTCCCCGCGAATGAAAGTATATTATCGCTCGTCACGCAACAATCGTTCGCCATCGCCGCGCCGTCGCCAGTCGCTGTCTCCAGCCTACGCAGCGCTGACGTGGGAAGGACGATCCTGCGGATCGTCCTTCCCACGTCAGCGCTGCGTAGGGTAACTGTCCCGGGCTATCATATCCCGAGTCTCGCTGCGAAACCACGCCGGGATTGTCATGGCCCAGGCCGGTATGGACTGGGCTCGCCGTTTACGGTTCTGGTCAGAACCTCGCTGGGGGACCGCTCCGGGGATCGGCATGGTCCAGACCAGCCAGACCGGCTCCGTCGTTCTTGCCCGCCCCCAGCCTTGCGCAGCACGCGTTGTCTGGCGCCAGCTCGCGTCTTCTCGGCCAACCGCCTGTGACGTACCCACCGCCCCGTTGTCTTCCAGCTCGTCTCCCACAATCTTAATCACCTTTGGGCAAGGAAGACGGTAGGGCTTTTAAAAAATGAAGAGTTTTTTTCCTGTTGATTAGGAAGCGAGCCATGGTATCAATAATTCAAAGCTTGGGCTAAGACAATTTCATACTTTTAATAGAGCAAGTTCCTAAGCTGATAACATTAACCATTGTTCCTTCAAACTGGTACACAGTTTAAGGAAAATTCACCAATTACTTTAGCTGCCAACAGTTGCAAACATGGATTATATTATTAGTTTGGAACAAATGCAGGTTCTTAGCGAGCTTTAAGTGGGCCTTTTTCATGCTTGGGAGAATATAAACAACAGACCCAAAATTTACCTACCGTTAAATGCTTAAACCTCCATTGTAAAAAAAAAAAAAAAGTTGACTTTGACAATTTTTGAGGAGCTCAAGCAGGAAGGCGAATTTTACCTTGCGAGGACCTTTTTAATCCTTCTTTTATAGTTAGGTTGTTTTTGATAACCTGGCCTAGGCACTTTAGGTACATTATGGAATATTTTAGAGTCACATTAAACAGATGTTTGAGCAGACGCGTGTGAACATTTTATTGTCATACTCGTTTCTTGCTCTACGTGACTTCCGGCCTGCCAAGGTCGGCAATACCCGATTTGGTTTGCCCCAGAGCTGGACGAAATCTCCCAAATGCATCTCACGCAGTTGAAGCCGCTAACTTTCTCTACGGAGTGTCTTGGACCCCTTTTTGGCAAAGAAGCCTGTAAAGTCTGCGCTCATTTTTGTTGTTGCATTTGGAAAAGGTTCACATAAAATTATCGCTCATTCTAAATACTTTGCTAAAACTTGGCCAACACCAGAATGACAGGACCAACCGCGAAGTTTGATTTTTCTATCTGGTCGGACAGGGGGAAAGCGAGACAAAAAATGACCGCATCTCGACGTGGTGAATGACGTTGATTGGGGCGACGCTCTGGGGGCACTGATGATACTGATTTTGTTCATAGGTAGTGCTGATGGTGCTGATGGTGCAAAGTTTAACGCGATTATATACGCATTTGACCGCAGCGCCCTCTCCTGTATAGACGTTGAGCGGCTACATGCAACTTTTTATCCATGACATCCCCAGCTCTTGAGTTACTACCACATCTCAGACCCCCCCTACTCGTCCCGCCGTCGTGGCCGAGTGGTTAAGGTGATGGACGAGAAATCCATTGGGGTCACCCCGCACAGGTTCGAATCCTGTTGAATGCGAAACATTTTTTTCTTTTTTTAAGAAGGCAGATGTGATGGCAATCGATGTGAGCATGGACGCCGGACGGACAAGGCTAGACCCTAAATAGCTTCGCCCGTAATAAATAGAGTTTTTAATTTATTTTCACGAGTCTATACTATCCAAAGTGGTCAGCCTGTATCGAAGAAAAATCACGGCCAGCCGATGCACGTCGGTTGCTTTGATGTGGCACTTGAATCGCTCTGACCACTTTATCGCATACACCGTGTCCAAGAGGAACCCCATCACGTCCGTCTTTTCCTCATTGGTCACTCTGGACAACACTCTGCTCACCCATCTCGACAAGAAGGTGAAAGGACCCTCGTGCGTTGGCCACTACTTGTCATTTCCCTCGTAGTGCTCGTACACGCAGGACACTACCCGGAACACAACTGCGTCCACTTTGTAGTGAGAAACTTGCCGAACACAATTAGATTGATGATCAGTTCGAGTGCAGTTAGAAAGAAGTTATTCTTTGTCTTAAGGTCTCCAGGGCACACTTCTATTTCGCTCCAGCGAAATAGAAGCCTGCCGTGCAACTAGTCAGACGTCCGTTCTCAAACATGTCGACAGCGCGACCACAAGAATGATGGACAGAGTTTCCTGCCGGGGGCTTACGGCACCTTGCGGTCAAGTCAACATTTAAAGGTCACCTATGTCATTAGCTTCGCTACTAGTTCTTATGGGAATATGACCAACAATTCTAAACTGGATGTAGCGACATCCAGCTGCGTGCCTTCACACTTACGTAAGGTCCCTCTATACTGAAAGGTAGCGACATCTTTTGAAGAATGCCGCCAGCTCCTACCTGTCATTGAACGAATGTAGTTCACCCTACCATTCGCAGCGCGCTGCGCGCGGATTTTTTTTTGGTTGTTTTTCCTTTTCGAAGCCTCCCGTCGCCATTTTCGCTCCGGGCGCCCGCCGCGCCAGCTTTAGCGGATAGTTTGGGTTTTTCTCTCGTTCTGCTCAGATTATTTACACAGAATATTCCGATTTTGTTATGCCGCGTACAGGGTAAAGGCTCTCAGCCGCGCGTTTACAGCAATGGGGATCAAATGTTAGTAGATCGTTCCTGAGCAACTACCACGACGCGAAGAGCGCGCCAAGGACGGGTGTCGGGAAAAAGGGAAACTTTTTTTTTTATTATCCAGGCAGCAGAAATTTTTGCTTAACATAAACTAACCGTAAACGTTACGAGTGGAGGCTCCTTGCATTCGATGGCGACACGGCTGCGTGAACGCTCATGCAGCGGGAGTCCGAGTCAAAGCTGCCCACTCGCGCCTGTCGCGTCTGTGGTTAGTCAATGTTAAGGTGATATGAAGTACAGTCGCTTTGAGGAAAGTGCTTCAGTTGTGAAATAAAAACAGCAATCGCTTCATGTTTCAGTTGCGAAAGAAACAAGAGCAATCGCTTTGTGCTTACGTGTCGAACCTTGCCTCGCTTACGAAGCGACGAAAAAACCGAGCGTGTGATCTCCCTTGTTTGCGTCTGGGGCACGGGTGGGGTAATAGAAAAACACTGGCTTCAATTGTACCAAAGTCACTGTGCAACATGCAAGAATTCGCTGCTGCACGTAGTCGCTCTGCTCTGCTAGCATAGTAGCCTAGACCGTGCTCGGATCGCGTGCGCATTTTTGCCCTAGATCGCGTTTTCCAGACTGGCAAGTTGTTCTGCTGATATCTTGAAAGTTTCTGTAGTCAATTACGTGTTAAACTGTAGAGCTCGCGACAGAAATTCAACCGCGAAATACAAAAACCAACGAAAAGATCCTACCACCTTACTTCATTCAAGCGGGAGCGTCTGCGACCTTGAAGCGATCCAGGCGCCGCAACCGTCGACACGCGAGGGCGAGAGAAAAAAAAGAGGGGGAGAATGGAGAAGTCGCAGCCTTTCGGTATAGACTAGAGGGACCTTACGCTTACCCGTCAGACAGAGCCGTATATTTGGAGAGTGTGGCCAGGGGCCCTAAACTCGCGAAACACAAAGTTTGAGCCGGAAGTTTGCGGAGCGCACCGATTGGACGTCGGCAAAAAAAGCGCAAAGTCATCATCGTTATAGGCCAATCGGTGCGCTCCGTCAACTTTGGCCCCAACTTTGAGTTTCACGACTTTATCGACCCAGTGGGTGTGGCGACGAAGGCGCGGGAGAGGAGAAAAGTGGAGGATAGAGAGGGAGAACGCCGAAGGAGCCAGAGATAAAAAAGGAACAAAGAGAAAAAAAAAACATTTTGATGGAACACCCTGTCCACACACAGCACTGTTCACGCTTTTAACGCACTATTAAGCACTGAAGCATATTGCCGCGCGCGCAGCTGGCCAAGTAGGCAGGGCGCGCGTGGCCTAACGGTTATCGCGCTTGCTTTCCGCGCTGAAAGCCAGGGTTCGATTCCTGGCCGCGGAGGCGCATTTTTGTTGACACTGTAATGTGATGTTCTCGTGAATTCGAGAACAGTCTTGCTGATTCGAGGTTAGAATGTCCCACGCGCCGAACCTTCTACACCGAACGATCCAGAAAGCCACGAGGGTACTGTCGTGAGCAAAAGTCTGGATAACACGGGAGCGCCGACCGAATTGCATCGCCGCGCTCCCTGACGGCGCGGCGCCTGGTGCCGAGACCCGCGCAATGCGCAGGCGCGTCCTTTCTTATCTGCTGGCCCACTCGTTCGCTCGCTTCAACGCGATGCGCTCCTTAGCAATTAAATGGGTGCTAGGTGCCGCCCCGGGAAGCAAGATTCCGAGAGCCTCGCTCACCGCTCGGGACGAGTTCGCGTGCTCCCCGGCAGGCGCCGTTCGCGCATATCTTTACCGCGACTCGGCGACGCGTTAAAAACTGTCGCTTCCCTCCATTCGTTATTTTTAGGCTTCCCCCTATATTTGCCCCGGCTACAATGCAAACAGCTGCTGCTTAATTTATTATGCAAGCGTTAAAGGGTTAAGAAGTCAAGAAAACAACGAGAAAAAAAAACATGGTACTGGCCACAAATTCTCAGCATGGTAGTTCGCGAAGTGACCTTAAAATGTTCTGTTTGACATCAGCTGTGATGACTTGAACCGGAGGTCATAAAATAAAGCGGCTATGCAACGATTTCCGGACAATGGCCAAATAATTATAGGAGTTGTTCTCCGACACTTCTAAAGTAAAGAACAGAAAAGCGATTTAGTCTGTGTGCCCTAATTATAATATTAAAACAATAGCAAAGATTCACGTTTCCGGCACCCCTCAACTCTCTAAATGACGTGCTCAGTGATGTCGACGTGAGGATGCACCGGTTTCCGTGCGCTCTCCTCAAGGCTGTTTACTTTTCCTCTCTCTACTGCTCTTCGTGAGGCGTTGAGCTGCAGCGATCCCAGCGTCACCGTCTCGGCGCGTTTCCCATGGCCGCCGCGCACGGCTACAGAGGGGGAAATATTTCCATTTCTGCTTTGCGATTACACAACAGAATTGCAACATTTTGCAGAAAGGTGATGCTTTTTCGATTCTTTCTGACGCTATCAACAGTATAAAAATTACAAGCCACCCAAACGGAACCAGCGCCTCTTTTTCCTTCCGTTTTCTTTCTTGTTTTTTCTTGGGAGGGGGGTTGAATAAATATTTCTTTGTTATTTGGCGTTACCTTTTTGCTCGTCATTCACCACTTTACCGCGCGTGCATGATCACTCGGAAGGAAGCCCAAGGCTGCCTCGAGTACGCGAATGCAAGTTCTACAATTCATTGCGGCTGCACCAACATAAGCGACCGTTTTTAACGCGTCGCCGAGTCGCGGGAAAGGTATGCGTGAACGGCGCGTGCCGCGGAGCACGCGAGCTCGTCCCGAGCGGTGAGCGAGGCTCTCGGAATCTTGGTTCCCAGGGCGGCACCTAGCGCCCATTTAATCGCTTAGGAGCGCATCGCGTTCAAGCGAGCGAACGAGTGGGCCAGCAGATAAGAAAGGACGCGCGTGCGCATTGCGCGGGTCTCGGCACCAGGCGCCGCGCCGTCAGGGAGCGCGGCGATGCAATTCGGTCGGCGCTCCCGTGTTATCCAGACTTTTGCTCACGACAGTACATAAGGGATTCCGCAGGGCGAGCGGAGTCAGTCTCGCCCCAGCGTTCGACTCTGCTGCCACGCCGACTTCGACGCCGGCGACGCTCTATTATTATCTTTTGTACTCTTTATTTTTGGCACAAGTTCGCCACATTAAACGTTTACTTCTTCCTGTTTATTTGTTATTCTTGGTCACCACCCGTGACATTTTGGTGGAGGTGCGGGGTAACGCATGCCCGTGCAGCGTTCCCCTCCCCGGGCCCGCAGTGCAAGTCCGATTCCCGGCTCGGTAAGAAGACCACTCACCGGAGAACATGAAACTCGGACCAGCCGCCGCACCAAGGGAGAGGATCCTGAGTACGGTTTGCTGCTGGACAAGCCCAAGCCACAGAAGACGACGATGGCCAACCAGTCGCAAGCCCCCGTTGCTTCTCCCGTCATCTACATGCCCGTCGCACCGCGGACGGCTGCCCCCTTCCACGGTGAACTCTACGAAGACGTAGAAGACTGGCTCCTGCAGTACGACCGAGTGGCCCGCCACAACGGATGGACTGATGAGCAGCGCCTCCAGAATATCTTCTTCTCACTGGAAGGAACGGCAAGGCAGTGGTATGAAAATCACGAAGTCGCCTTGACCACGTGGGAAGTTTGTAAGAACGAATTGAAGAAAACCTTTGTCAGTCAACACCGACGTGAGCTCGCCGAAGACCTGCTTCGAGGGAGAAACCAGGGACCCAAGGAAAGCGTGACATCTTTCACCGAAGACGTCCTCCGCCTGTTCGCCCGCGCCGACCCACAGGCCACAGATAAAAAGAAGCTGCGGGTACCCATGCGAGGTGTCAGAGATGACATTTTCGGCGGCCTTGTCCGTAATCCTCCGTCGACGGTGGAAAGCTTCATCTCGGAGGCAACCAACCTTGAAAGGGCGCTCCTCGCAAGGGCGAGCCATTACAAGCGGTATAATGGCGCCACCGTGATTTCACCATCTACCTGCGGCATCAGTTCCGGCAACTCTGACCTCACTGCGATCCGTGAGATGGTCAGAGACATTGTCCGCGAAGAGCTTAGGAAGTTGGTGCCGGCAGCAGAACGACCAGCTGCGCTCTCACTCACCGAGCTCGTTAAAGAAGAAGTGCAGCGCGCCATTCAACCGGAGTCTCCTGTCGACATCGCTGAACCAGAAGAACCGGTGGTAACCTACGCTTCAGCGGCGCGACGACCACCACCGGCTGCTCACCAATACACGCCGCCACCTCGACGAGACGCCCCAACGCCACACTACCTCTGACGACAAGAAGAGCGGGTCCCGTACGTCCGTCCGGAACAGCCCGCACCCAGAAAAACAGACGTGTGGAGGACAGCGGATCGACGACCCATCTGCTACCACTGCGGGGAGGCAGACCATATCTACCGCCGTTGTCCCTACCGGCAAATGGGCCTGCATGGGTTCCACCCGAACGACCCACGTCCGAGGTACGGTGAACGCCCTCAAGACATCGAGGAGTACCTCCGACGCTCGCCCTTCCCAGTATCGTCTCTCCGCCGTGAAGCCCGCTCCCCATCGCCACGACGTTCAGCGTCCCCAGTGTCGCGACCCCGCCGAGAAAGCGTGTCTCCCCTACGTCGCCGGGAAAACTAAGGGCGGCAACGCCTGGAGGTGGCGTTGAAGAAGACGACCGTAGTAAAGAGCCTCCAAGAACGACGGAGCGCTCCCTCTCTCTCGACGCTACGGATCACAACGACGTCCCTGCATCGGTGTCCAACAACCTAAACGTTATAACCGACGGCCACGACGCATCGGCACTTGTGGACACCGGAGCAGACTACTCAGTCTTGAGTGGGAGGCTCTCTCGCCGCCTGCGAAAAGTCATGACGCCGTGGGATGGACCCCAAATACGAACCGCCGGAGGACATCTCATCACGCCCATCGGGAGACGTACTGCTCGCGTCGAGATCCACGGTGAAACGTGCCCTGTGAAGTTCGTCGTTCTGCAAGACTGTTCAAGGGACGTTATCCTCGGAATGGACTTTTTCTGCGAGTATGGTGCCGTCATTGACCTCAGGCAAACCAGTTGACGCTGCGAAAACCTGTTTTACCGCCGGTGGATACCAACACGACGTCAACCGCGATCCGAGTTATCGCCGACCATGTGAACCTACCGTCGCGGTCGAGTGTTTTCGTCACCGTTATAACCGACGCAGCCATGCACGGTGAAGCTCTTCTGGAAGGCAGCGTCCAACTGCTCCTCGAAAAAGAATTGGTGTCGCAAGAGGCGTAACGGATCTCCAAGAAAGACGTACGACTGTTCTTGTGACGAACTTTCGAGAGGAGCCGCAGCACCTAACGAAGGTCACCACCATGGGTTACGTCGAGGAGCTTCAGGCGCCAGCCGTGGTCACCGCAATCTCGGAGGAAACCTCGTCGCCACAGCAGAAGAGCACGACGCCGCCGCCGCTCGACATCGACCCCGAGCTCCCAGCTACGAAGCGCCGGCAACTGGTTGATCTCCTTGCCGAATACAGTGACTGTTTCGCCACGACATCGAAGATTCGTCAAACACCAATGGCGAAACATCGCATTGTTACCGACGAAAACGCACTTCCTGTCCACCAGTCGCCGTATCGAGTCTCCTTAAAGGAAAGGAAAGTGATTCAAGATCAAGTCCAGGAGATGCTCGACGACGACATCATTCAACCCTCAAGAAGCCTATGCGCGTCCCCAGTCGTCCTTGTAAAGAAGAAGGACGGAACCGTGCGGTTCTGCGTGGACTATCGTCGACTGAACGCGGTGACGAAGAAGGACGTCTATCCGCTCCCCCGCATCAACGATACGTTAGACCGACTGCGCCACTCCCGATATTTTTCGTCGATGGACCTGAAGAGTGGTTACTGGCAGATTGAAGTCGACGAACGTGACCGGGAGAAAACTGCCTTCGTCACTCCCGACGGACTGTACGAATTTAAAGTGATGCCGTTCGGACTTTGTACAGCACCAGCCACCTTCCAGCGCGTCATGGACACCGTGCTGGCAGGTCTGAAATGGCAGAGCTGCCTCGTCTACCTGGACGATGTCGTGGTATTCTCACGAGATTTCGACGAACACCTCAGAGGACTTCGAGCCGTGCTTCAAGCCATCAAGCCCTCCGGCCTGTCACTCAAGCCAACAAAGTGTCGGTTCGCCTATGGGGAACTAAAGTTCCTTGGCCACGTCGGGAACAAGGGTGTTCTACCTAACCCCGAGAAGACCCGCGCCGTAGCTGCATTTACGCCGCCGTCTGACAAGAAGGTCGTGAGAAGATTTCTCGGACTCTGTGCCTACTACAGGCGCTTTGTTCGAGACTTCGCCAAGCTATCCGCACCGCTGACACACCTCACGAATAACGCCGTAAAGTTCGAGTGGACAGAAAAACACCAGAGGTCATTCGACAAGCTCAAACAAAGACTCCAGACGCCCCCGATTCTTGGCCATTTCGACCAGTTTGGTGAAACCGAGATCCACACCGACGCCAGTAACACCGGACTGGGTGCTTTACTAGTCCAAGTGCAGGACGGAGCAGAGTGAGTTATTGCATACGCAAGTCGGACGCTGTCTAACGCGGAGAGGAACTATTCAACGACTGAAAAGGAGTGCCTCGCTGTCGTATGGACAATAACTAAGTTTCGCCCGTATTTGTATGGAAGTTCTTTTCGCGTGGTCACAGACCACCACTCGCTCTGCTGGCTGGCGAATCTGAAGGACCCCTCCGGACGCCTCGCTCGGTGGAGCCTACGACTGCAGGAGTTCGACATGACCGTGATGTACAAGTTCGGACGGAAGCATAATGACGCCGATTGCCTGTCAAGGGCCCCAGTCGAGGCCAATGCTGCCTGCACCAAAGAGGACGACGATGAGTATTTCCTCGGCGCTCTGGATGTCAGCGACATGGCAGCACTCCAACGAGACGACCCTGAGCTGCGAGCACTCATCGAGCACCTAGAAGGACAAGGAAGCGCCGTTCCCCGCGGTTTTGTACGAACACTGCCAACCTTCTCCATCCGACAAGGCGTGCTGTACAAGGAGAACTTCAGCGACAACAACACGGCGTGGCTTTTGGTGATCCCTTCCAGTCTTCGAGAAGAAATTTTTCAAGCCTGCCACGATGACCCGACGACGGGACACCTTGGTTACAGCTAAACTCTTGCAAGGATACGCGAAAAGTACTACTGGCCCAAGCTTGAGAAGACAGTACACCACTACACCCGATCTTGCCACGAGTGTCAACGACGGAAGAAGCCACCGACGAGACCGGCAGGACTTCTTCAGCCTATTGCGCCGCCATCTGCCCCATTCCAGCAAATCGGTATGGATTTACTGGGACCTTTCCCACCGTCGACGCAAGGAAACCGATGGATAATCGTCGCAACCGATTATGTCACGCGGTACGCCGAGACAAAAGCCCTTCCATCAGCAACGGCTGTTGAAGTCGTCAAGTTTTTCATCGAGTCCATCGTCCTCCGGCACGGCGCTCCCGAAGTCCTGATCTCAGACCGTGGATCATCATTCATGGCCCAGCTGACGCAAGAAGTCCTTCGTCTCAGCTAAACCAGCCATCGTCGCACCACGGTGTACCACCCGCAAACCAACGGGCTGACGGAGAGACTCAACAAAACCATCGCCGACATGATCTCCATGTACGTCGACGTGGAGCACAAGACATGGGACGAGGTGTTGCCATATGTCACATTTGCCTACAACACGGCCGTACAAGAGACCACCGGAGTGACACCCTTTCAACTGGTGCATGGCCGCAAGGTAACGACAATGCTGGACGCTATGTTACTCCACGAACCGGCTGTCGACGCAAGCGACGACGCCCAGGTAGTTGCCCAAAGGGCAGAAGAAGCCCGTCAGCTCGCCAGACTCCGTATTAAGGCTCAACAACGCGTCCACTCTGGCCGCTACAACCTTCGTCGTCGGGGCGTCCACTTCCAACCCGGAGACAGGGTGTGGGTGTGGACACCGATTCGCCGCCGCGGTCTCAGCGAGAAACTCCTGAAACGTTACTTCGGACCCTACAAAGTGCTTCGTCGACTCGCGGATCTGAACTACGAGGTGATGCCCGACGGAACACGGACTTCGTCGCGCCGCCCTCCACGACCGGAAGTGGTCCACGTCGTGCGACTGAAGCCGTACTACGCTCGATAGGATTGTGGACCTTATGTGTTCCAAATGACTCTTTAGTTTACCGTTATTTGTTTTGTGTTGGGTTGCATCGGGTCGATGCACTTTATAAAAGGGGGAGTAATGCCGCGCGCGCAGCTGGCCAAGTAGGCAGCGCGCGCGTGGCCTAACGGTTATCGCGCTTGCTTACCACGCTGAAAGCCAGGGTTCGATTCCTGGCCGCGGAGGCGCATTTTTGTTGACACTGTAATGTGATGTTCTCGTGAATTCGAGAACAGTCTTGCTGATTCGAGGTTAGAATGTTCCACGCGCCGAACCTTCTACGCCGAACGATCCAGAAAGCCACGAGGGTACATGGGATTCCGCAGGGCGAGCGGAGTCAGTCTCGCCCCAGCGTTCGACTCTGCTGCCACGCCCACTTCGACGCCCGCGGCGCTCTATTATTATCTTTTGTACTCTTCATTTTTGGCACAAGTTCGCCACATTAAACGTTTATTTCTTCCTGTTTATTTGTTATTCTTGGTCACCACCCGTGACAATATTATTTCAAAATTAATTTTTACTTTTTTGGAAGGTGGAGGAATGTTTTACCTCCACCAGCACGGTCATCGATCCGGCCTTTCAACCGTAACCCAGACTGTAGAGACGTTTCATGATTTCGTTTTTTTCGCCGTAAACAATAGGCAACAAGTAGATGTTATTTGCGACGATTTTTCGAAGGCACCTGTTCGAATAACTCGCAGGAAACTAATAGGAAAGTCGAAAACACTATGTTTATGTTCTTGTATTGTCAATTAGATTCAATTATATATCTATCAAACAAAACCCAAAGAGTTGAAATTAATGGAAACCTATTCGCGCATTCCGTGTAGCGTCATGGGTCTGTCAAGGCTCTGTATTGAGCCCATTGTGGCTTTAGATATACATACATGATATTGCTTTCCACATTCAAACATCAACTAAACTAAAGTTTTTTTAAGATGATTCACTTTTTTACGCTTCTATTAACAATACTGCAGACCAATCGAATCTGAACAGAAATTTGGAAGCCCTAAGGCAGTGTTGTGATGATCGGAAAATTCAGACAAATGTTCGTAAGTCAGCATACATTAACATAACAAACGAAAATAATGTTTAGAAATTTTCTGATAACATGGAGGATGTTAACTTGATTGATGTGGACAGTTTCAAGTACATTGGTGTCACCATCTCACACAACTTACAATGGCGGACCCATATTCATAATGTTTGCTCTTCGGCATATATTGGAGTCTATACTTCATACTACGGAAACTAATTAACGCCAAATACAGACGCAATGTTAACTGCTTACAAAACAATGATACATTCTATTTTGGAGTATGCGAATGTGGTATGGGGTCCTAATAAGAAGACAGACACAAATTAGAAAGGATTCAAAGGTTGGCTGTACGTTTTATTTTTTCTAAGTATAGACGAACAGACTCTGTGACTAGAATGCTGAATCAGTGTGGTCTCCATCCATTAGAAACTAGACCGAGGATGGCGAGGCTGAAACAGTTTTCCCTCTATAATAGGCAATTAAAAATTCACCCTGAGTTGTATCTGAAAGGAGCACTTAAGCGATCACGAAGTTGAAATCATGACAAGGCGGTTCAATCATACTACGGTAGAATCGATGTTTTTAAATATTCTTTTTGCGCACAAACAATTGAAGAATGGAACGGTTTTCTAAACTGTGTTGTAGACTCAACAGATATGTCTACTTTTGAGTTGTTTTTAGAACAGTTGTTTTTCCAATAGGAAATCGCCTGGATGGATGTATATGCTAATATTATTGACAATGTTAAAATGTGTGTCGTGTGTTAAAACTAGTATTGGAATGTCTATGTCTTTCCTATCCACTGTTCACATCCCCTGTAATGGCCTTCAAATGAAGGCTGACAGTATTGTTAAATAAAATAAAAAAACAAACAAAAATCTCTTGGCAGTTGTCCCTCGACTGGCGTTAAATCAGTGATCTATTGTTGCCACGCGGGCGGTCTTGGTTTGATTCCCGAATGTGCAGCAAATAATTGTGTCCCACGCCAGGAACGAAACGGTGACAAAAAATATATTACTGACAGGTGATTGATGGGGAACTGACAGGTGATTGACAGGTGAGACAAATTTCGGGCCCCACTCTTTTCGCCGTGACGTCAGGACGGACCATAGGTCCCGAGACCGTATTACTTTGCTCCCCTGTCGTCTAAAAAGCGCGAAGAAAAATCTACACCGAAAAAGCTATATTTCGGCGTTGTATATTAACCTGTATTTTAAATTGTAGACCAAGGTTGCTAAACGCAAGTCCCGAGAGATAACGCGTGATCGCCGAGAAACCGCCAACAGTGTCTCTGTGTGTAAACGGGCCGATCACGAACGGCGTCCACAACCGCTTCGCAAACGCAACTCAATCGCCAAAGTTAACACGCCATTGAAAATTTTAGAAAGAGGTGCCCAAATGACCTTGGGTCCTCTCACGTACTGCTTGCGGGGACCTAAAGCGTGGAACTTTCCAATCGAAAATACCATAGACTTGATGGGTTAAAGTACTTGCTGTTTTGGCGTAAAGGTCACTCAACTACATCGTCATTTTTAAGGCTGTCAAACTCTCCACAATAATAATTGCTCTTATTCCGCTCTCTAGAAATAACAGGATGTCAGCACCCGCTTGCCGCAGCCGCTCTCCCGAGGACAAATCCGAAATACGCACGTGTTCATTTCTCGGGGTGAAATCAGACGTATGAAACTCGTCGTTCCTTTTTGAAGCTGCTTGTTTAACGACAATAAAATGCATAGAAACAAAAACAAAAGTTTTAGTTTTAGAAGCGCTTTATAAAAACGAAATCAGAAGAAGAAACGCAAGAGTGCTTACCTTTTTTTTTAGTGATATATTTTGATGGCCATCCTAACATTGTATCGCGGTGACAATGCATGATATGCACCTGTTTCAAGGATATATTACTTTTGTTTTAGCAGATTGCGTTAGAGAGCTGGTTTTGACCCTCATAGTACAGTGCCACGTCGGAGAAAAAAGGGCTTGTGCTTCCGCGGTAGTTCGTGCCAGTGAATACGAAACAATATAGATGAAAATGGTCAATAAACACAAGAAAACATATAAAATCATATAATAACTCATGTATGCCTCATATAAGACCACTATAGATTTCTATAAGTTTGGTGATTTTATTAGAGCCATTTATAATTTATCTATGTTTGTTTCGATAGCGCAACAAACCTCGAGGTGCGATGACACTGATGGTCTTCAACGAAGACTACGATTCGCTTATTAAGTTCCGGCAAACCTTATTTAGCGATTGTACAAAGCACAAATTCCAGTACATTTTGATTTAATAAAAATGATTTTACTCAACACGTCGCAGCTTTTGCTCAGCTCTTTCCTGTCCTGTCCCCTCTTTTCTCTTGCGAAGCATTGGGAAGACGTGCGGCACATACAGTGAATGCCTCGTTTCGTGACCCGGGCATATGCGCAATAAAGGTATTAGAAAACGTCACGCAATCACTTCCGAAAACCTCCCCATGGGCACAGTAATTGAGCTTGAGGCTCATAATCTCTGGGGCTCTGGCTTTTATTCTGCTTGGGAGATTATTGAAAATGCGTCATTTATTTTTGTCTAGTCACACATCATTTCCCTTGGACTGCAATGCTTGTCGTGTTTTAAAACTGACACTTAGACATGTTTTGATAATTTAAATTTGATTTAGATAGATACCTTAATTTATAATCATTAGCGAAATGGTACCTTCCTCTTCAAAGTGATATCAGAGTAATCACCACAATACTTGACATTTACGTCATGATTAGTTAACATTCTTAGCTCAAATGAATCCATGAATATCATCCCGTCTTCTCCGGAATCGAGATTTCCCCCTCAGTTGGGTTTTACTTTTGCATTACGAATACAGGCGGGCGAGTTAAGGAGGCTTGAAGACACCAATAGTTTCGTCTTCTTAAATTCTGTGGATGAATGAAGGAAAAATACGCTCGTTCTTTGTCTATCCAAAATATTGTCGGAGGAATAATTCGGTCGCATCTATCACGCGATGCAAACCGTAGGGAAACAAACTTACAATCAGAAGAAAGAAGTCAAACTCCTTGTCATCTGTGTGGGAAAATAAACAAAAATGAACTTAACAGAACGCATTAAAAAAAATCAGTCTTGTTTTGTGTTTTGAGGTTGATTTGTTGAATTTTGTTTTGACAAGATTGCTATAAGGCTTACGACGATATTCATTTCCCGCTAACGAACATATAACGAGTCGGCCAATTAAACACGCTGGCCTTCGACGAGTGTAGGCCTGGACCAAATATTTTAACATATATTTTTTACGACTTCAAACACTAATGTGTGGTTTTAGAAAAAATGTTATCCTGAAGTTTATTTCAGTACACGTAAACTTATATTTTAATTCGTTCAAGAATTTCTTCAAATACTCTAGGAAAACAAGCATATTCTGCAATTATTAGTCCTGCTCCAAAGTTTTATTAAATCGCTAGTCTCATTTCTGTGTAGCTCTATACACCGCTTAGAACATCTATAAATCTTTCCACCCCAAGTACAATCGTGGGCGTCGCTACAATCTGCAGGAGTAGCTCATCGCAGCGTCGGCCGTCGTCTTTGCACGTTTTCGCTCAATCTATAGACCAAGCACGCACACTGAACCCGTCTTGACCCTGCGCTTTCTAACACAAAACAAGTTTATTGGCTGGACTTCATGGGAAAGGTGGAACGCTCGAGGGTGAGGAAAAAGCGTTAGACAGAGGCCAAGCAAACATAAAGGATGTATTTGCCAGTAGCAGGCAACGGATAACCGTCGAAAGCGTAAATAGCCTTAATACTTCATTCCTAATCATAACTAGAAAGAAACAATCAAATCCGGAAAGATTCAACAACGAGCTTATCGGCACTCGAACGCCGATCCTCGCGATTCGCATTCCGACATTTTAGATCGGTGCCACATTCGAGAGATGAATGAGAGTGCAAACCACCGGACTAAGTTTGACTTGCCGTAGATAGTTCGCGGCGAGTGACACTTAGACCTGCACACCTGGTTCAGCATACGTAGTCGGCAGGCGCCCATCACCGCCGAGTCCTACTTATTCCAGTATACTTAATGGGCAGGCCACAGTCGCTAGCGAGTTATACTTAGTCCAATATGTTTAATCCGCAGGGACTGTCGGCGGCCAAGTCCTACTTAGTCCAGAATACTTCGTTCACAGCTAACCGGCGGCGACAAGTCATACTTAGCCCAGCATGCTTAATCTTCATGCGACCGTCAACGGTGATTCATACTGAGTTCAGTGTACTTAGTCTGTGGACGACTGTCGGAGGCGAGTCATAGTTAGGCATATTTTGTCTATAAAAAAAAGTCCGCGGCTAGTCATACCGAGACCAAAATACTTGGCCTTCAGGCAACAGTTGGTGGCGACTCATGCGTTGTCCCGCGTACTTAGCCCGCGGGTGAGTGCGGAGGCGAGTTTAGTCCATGATACTTAGTCCGCTTGCAATCGTCGCCGGCTTTTTACGCAAGGTCCGGCAAACGTATAGTTTCCAAGCAACCGGCGGTGGCGAGTCATGCTTAGTCCAGCATACGGAAGTCGTGACAGTTGCCGGCAGTTGCAATACTTATTTCATCATACTCAGCCCAGAGGCGATTGTCGACGGCGAGTCATATTTAGTCTAACGTATTTATACTTCAGTACTATCGCAGGCGACGCTATGCGAACTGATGGAACCAATCAAGTAGTGCACAAAGTGCACAAAAGCGCGGCTCATTTTTTTTCTGGGTTTACTCTCCCCATTTAAACGAATTACGCAAGAGAAAAGCGCGGGATAACGGCGCCTTCGTTCTTCGTGATTTGCTTGCACGCTGACAGCAAACGTGCAAAGACGATTAGCGCCGTCAAGATGCACTCATGGCATTGATTTATTGACTGCATCACATTGTAGCGTTCGCTGCGGCCGGACGTAAAGTTAAACGGACTACTGTCCACAGGCGACCGTCGGCGCGCGTCTGCTTCCCGATGAGCCGTGGCTCTCCACATGGGCTCACATTGTCGGTGGAAAAATCATAAGGAATTGCGCTGCGGGCGTATGACGCCAAAGATTCAGGTTCAATCCAATTTATAACGTCGTGAAATTGCAATCAGTGCGCAGGCGAGCTGGTGGAAGTTTACCATGATGATCTTAAACCGAGAATGAACAGAAGGTGGCCATTTTTTTACGGCTGAAGAGAACGTAACAGGGACAGACAGTTTCGATAACTTAGTTAATAGTTTTATTCGGGCAACCTTCTTATCTACAGAACTACAAGCCCCACAAAAACACCGTCGGGTGCACAACCCTCACCCACATCACAAAACAAGCCAAGTGATGACACCGACAAAGTACACCCACTTTTCGGTTAAGACAAAAAAAAAAAAAAAAACTTTGCAGAAAGCTAGAGGATAAAACATATTCAATCCTTCTGAATTATGACATACACGCCAAACGCAGTGATTTCTTTGGTTCGTTTAGAAGAAACTATTCTCAACTACTAGCTCAAAAGACCACAGTAACAAAGCTAAACAAAACAAAACTTACAATGGCACATAGCCAAAGTTTCCACCCTTGACGCATCATCAGCATAGCTATCTTTTCACTAGAGACTTGACTAAACAGAACGTTTCCTTTCTAAAACAAAAAATTAAGAAAATAGAATAAAAAGTAACAAATATTGATAAAAATGGCATAAAGCTCAATGTTTGGCCGAAACCTCGGATCCCCCGTTTCTAGTACACAGGAAAGTCCATTAAGGGGCGAACAAAACATATGTAAATCATGAGCAACCAAAACAATGGACAACTAGACCTGCAAACATTACTCTGAAGTAATATCAAGCTGGAAAAAGGCCTGTCTGAGACAGTTTTCTACTGTTATTATTCGGATTGTCTCGCTTACAACTACCTTCATTTTATCTACCTCTTGGTGTACGTTTTTTTCCTGACTTTTGTGCACTAAAATTATTGCATTCCACCACGTGTTTCACCAACAAACCTTCGAAGTGGCATCTCCGGTTTATGATATTTTAGGCGAAACTTCGCACTCAATGCCGACATCGACGATCCCTTCTGATTCTTGGCTACACCTTTGAAATAGTCGTATTTTAGGACTGCAGATGTATTATTCCTTCTCCATATGTTACCACCCCATTCGTGTCAAAAGGAGTTCATAGCCGCCTGTTTTTATCTGAAATGATGACTCAGGAAGAATATGATGACTCTGGAAGAATAGCAAATATACCGAATTCGTCAGTTTGTAACAGTTGTAATGAGCTAGTTTTTCACTAATTTTGATTGTTTTTATATAGAGGAAATTTGTTTTCTTACTTGGGTATACATTGTTCATTACGTTTTCCATTTTTCCGACAGTAAGATCTGCAAATGGTGCTTTCTCCACGGGACTGATTATCCTCACAAATGCCTGCATGAACGAAGCAAAATGCAAAATTGTTGGCTTTACATTTATACAATGCTTAGGTCCTTTTTCAAACACTTCTTTCGACTTATCAGTAAAATTACACTACATGGGTTAACAATAGAACCTCGAGATTGGAAACTGGCGTAATCACAGAGCCACGATTTTCTACCTCCTTCCTTCCGAGAGATCCACTTAATACCATTGAAAACATACCTACATTTCACGTACCGAAATCTGTGGAAGTACGCCTGCTTGATACTGTTACAATGATTGTGGACCCTGTGACGCTTAAAGTCGCTTCCCAGGAGGAGGGTCCACAGTCTGTCAGATCCGCTGCGGAGGTATTCAATCCGGCAACTTGAGGCCTCTTTATATGCTTTGAGGATCTTCTTGATGCTCCGAGGATTTCAAAAGTTGAAAATTGTTTCAATATCCCCGGGCCAACAACGTTCGTACGAAAGTGGTGTCGCTTTCTATGTGCCATCACTTGGTTTGTTTTGGGATGTGGGTGAGGGTTGTTCCTGCGACCTTAGAAAACAACGGTCGGTAGTTATTGTGGCGGTTGTAAATCTGTATATAGGGAGCTTGGTAGAATAAAAAGGTTAGCTGAGTTTGAGACGCTGTCTTTCCCTGTTACTTTCTCTTCAATTGTAAAAAAAGAATCCCCTCCTTCAACCCAAATCTCGGGTTAAAATTATCATGATAGAGTTGAGGGCTCCCCAAACCTCCGCCCCTCGCGACTAAATTTCATCATAACGAGGAACTTTTAAAAATCTCGAAGTACTAAGAATTCAACACGCACCACCAAAAAAGAAGCCCTGGAGAACGTATCATTAGAACATGCTCTTGACACATTCTGCTTCTGAAGAAGTTTAATCTTGTCTCGATCAAAGAAGGCATAAATCACAGTAGTGTATTGTGCGTACAGCGTATCTGAAACCACCTAAAGCTTCTCGCAACCTAGCATTGCAAAAAAAAAACAAAAAAACACCGATAATTACGCGCATGCAACATTCTCTGTTCTCCTGGTTTATCGGACTGTTCGAGACAAACTTAAAATATTTTGTGTGTGTGATTGGCAAAGTCGGTGATAGCGAATGCACGACGACGACAAACACCGTGACGATGCACTTTTGACGCTGCTTGACTGGTTCTGTCAAATCGTGTACGTCGAGTGCATTCGGACGACGGTGCATAGCCTGCCAGAAACAGCGAGGCGGCGCCAGGAGGGTATTATGGTATTATCTTGCTTGGTTGTAGCTTGGCAAAGGGTGAACGATACGCCCCACATTCAGTGCCGATGGCGGTACGTATACGAGCGCAACGCACAAAACTTGGAGCATGACGCGGCGAAAAGCCTGATACTTCTTCGCAGCAAAAGCGCACTCCGATGATAGGTAGTCACGTCGCGATTGGTCCACCAGGGCAGTAGCTTCAGCCGTACTGGCGTGTTAGGCGATCACGGCTTCCTGGCCTACCCAGTATTTCTTGCTTCAGACTCTGGACTAAACGCCACCACTAGTGTAGTAGCTCACGCTTGAAAAATGCAGCCGCCGATCCCTGATATACCCAATGTTTCTGGCTTCAGTCGCTAGATAGCGCCAAACCAAACATCATTGAAGGTTGCCTGTAGCGATATTTCTCTGTGGGATGAAAATAGTCAAATCGTGCGAGCGTTATTATTTTTATAATTTTTAGGTTTTGTGGGGACCCTCTCCCTGGCTCCTCCGCTCTCCGTGACCTTGCCGGTCCCCGCCGCCGTATTGTCGGGCGCTCCTTCGTTCCCTGTGACCTTCCCGTTTCCAGTCGCCGTCCAGTCGCGGAACGTCCGAGCTCTCCGGGAGGGATGGGGCCAAGCGCCCCCTCACCCAGCGCTGACGTCGGAGGGTCGGCTCGCAGCAAGGTTCCCGATTGGACGGTCGGCGGGACAAGGACTTGGGGAGGTCTTAAAAGGGGAACGAAGACAAAGGAAGGGGCTTGGGCTGCCGACTTCACAAGGGACCGGTCATGGAGGCGAGCTCGGAGGGCGCCGGACGCTGGCGCATGGAGTGCGGGCACTACGTCGAGTAGCGGACTCGACAAGCGGACCGGACAGCGACCCTGGACGACGATGTTCCCATGACGCGGTGTGGACGACCACCGCTGGGACTCGGAGAAGCTGTTCGGGCAGCGGACTCTCCCCCGGCCTCGCTGATGACCGTCCCCCGATCCCGAAACCCCCCCAAGGCAATGAGTGAGTGAATAAACCCTTTTGCCGAGAGCGAAATATTGCAGTGTCATATTCATCCGGAGACAGGGTTTGTGGGAATCGGAGCTAGAAGATGCCCGCATAAACTGGCGCCGCAACGTGGGGCCTGATATTTGATCAGGCAGGCATTCCGATTCCTAACCTGTTTCCGGTTGAATTAGGGCACTGTTTCGCGCTCTTTTTGGGGGTCATCTTTGTCGCGGGAGCGCCGCACGAAGTTTCGTTGCGGGAGCGCCGCACGGAGGCCCTGACATTATCGCCTGTCTGACTAGGAGGCGCGGATTTTGACCGCTGTTTTAAGGGATTAACCCTTTTGCCCAGCCTGTCAGGAATTCACTTATCCCCCGTTACGAGAAGCGCCTTGAGTATTTGCTGTTCAGCGCACGGTTGGATGCTGGCGGGTTGATCCTGCTATGCAAGAGCGCTGTGTGCGTCGAAATTACCGCACTTCCCGAGGCAAGTAGCGTCGGGCGTCCCCCCACCTACGCCTCCGGCCGTCCACGTCTGCTGGGAAAGATGCCGGCTCACGGTTTGGGAGATGTGATGCGCCTAACCGCCTTTGTTCGCGTATCGATGTAATGGTTTGTAACGCTTGTTACTGATCGGACGCGTTAAAGAGGCATCGCTTTGGGTGGAGAACGCTCCCATTGCGGATGGCGGTTGCATGGACTGTGTTTGGAAATTATTCCCGCATTGCATTTTGTCCGGGAGGAGACTAGCGTCTCGGTTTGATCCCATGCTAGCTCCGAGTTGGCCTTGCTTGAGCTGTCGGCGCGGTTTTGAGCGTCGTTAGTTGACAGCGTTTTAAGGTACGGATGCGCTCTTGTGGTTCCGACCAAGATCGCTTTGAACGAGTACCTTCTGGCCAGAGGCTACATTTAGGGGCTGAGCCCACTAAATCGTGCCGGGTACGCGATGTCCGGTGCGTGGACATCGGAATCCCGAAAACCACAGAGTTTCCGTTTTCACTTTATCAGTGGCTGGGCGTGTGTAATGCTCCGAGGAGTCCAGTCTGACGCGATGGGCATGACCCGTGCGTTTCTGGTTGTAGAGTCGTGAGGTTGATTCCGTTTAATTGTGCGCACAGTTGGTTCCGGATCCTCACACCGCCATATCGAGGGTTGAGCCTCGCGGCGGGAGTCACTCTTTCATTTCGTTTTCTCCGCCTCCGGAGGAGCGGCGGCTAGCGCGCGCTTTGCGCTGCCGCCGGATGCAGTACGGCTCTCGGCCGTGGTTGGGTTCGCGTTGGGACGCGAGGGCGTAGAGAGCGTAATTGGTCGTGCAGAGGCCTGGATTAGAGATAAATTATAAATTTAGGGGAGAAAAGACAGCTAGGTGAGGAAAGAGCTGGGCTCGTGCAGTCAAAACCTGCACGAGGGGAGTGGCGGTCTTGCGAGGATGTGACGAGTGGTTCATAGTTTTATCCTGTACAGATGCGCGGTTGGCCCAGAAAAACGTACGGTTCACGTCGGCGGGTGCGTGCCCGGGAAGCCTAGAAATTATGGCAGCGGCATGGCCGTCGGCGGCCTATAACTGTTGTGCGTTGGGTCAGCCCGTCGCTGTACTAACTGCAGTCTTTGCATGAATGGGTAGCGGGTGTTGGAATGCGGCGGTAAATGCTGTAGACACTTCGACGCTGCGGAAACTGTTTATGCAGAGCAAATATAGTTTATTAGCTCGTCCATTGCCAAGACCGGCCGGTTAGATTATTTGACATTTTGATATCGCGCTCGTTGCGCGGAAGTTGAGAGGTGCGCGTGTGGGGTACTTACATTGGTTCGAACCCTGCCTGCCCTCACAGTCGCAAGAAGACTTTTCAGTCATGCGGCGTGTTGACTTGGCTGGGGGCGAGCTTTGTGCGTAACCCACTGCGTTTGTATGTGGACACGTTGCTCGATTCGAGAACGTTGAAGAGTCGCGAGACGCGTTGACGGCGTACCTTTATTGCTCGATCCCGGCCGGCCTTGACATCAGCTGGAAGACTTTTTAGTTATGCGGTGTCGGGGTTTGGCCGAGGGAGAACTCTAACGTGCGTCGATGCGCTTATCGCGTTTGTCGAGCCCGTGCGGGGTTCGGTGCGGACCGCCGTTACGCGCTCGTCGCTCCTGTTGGGTGGTCACCTCCGAGCGGTGAAGCGGTAACGTCTGGTACATGCCCAGACGTTACGGACATAGCCGTGTAAATAGGCTGTCCAATGAGATCTGCTGTTCGTACGATCCAGGTACTGTTCCCTTTGTACTGGTGTTTGTGGCCGGTACCACGGAACAACGGCCTCTCAGTAAGGTGATTACCCCTTCTGATGAAGGCGTGCTGCGTAGCTTGGCTGTAGCGTGTTTGTAGCTCGGGTAGCGTGAACGCCGAGTGCATGGGTGCCTGTCTTGGGTAATTGCTACGGTTGGCAGCGTGTTTTTTTTCGGTAGCTATTCTGAGTCGCACCTCGCGAACGGGGCAGGATTGGTTGCCGTCTCTGTCTCACCGGAGGTTATTGTTAGCTTTTAAGGTTTTGTACGTTCTTCGCGAGTGTGTTGGAGATTAATAATGTTGTAAAAGGTGTGCGGTTCTGACGCTCTGGTAGATTGTTTTCTGCTTTAAAAGAATGCGGTTGAGTTTTATAGGAGCAAACGTTGTATAGTGGGCGTATGTACGATTTGAGTATACAATGATCGAGTGCTCATACTTTTTAGTTAAGGAATAGTTTTCCACTTAAGTACCTCATGAACGCGCAGCGTGATGTTCTTGATGATTGCCTGCCTGCTAGTATTGAGATGAAGAGTTTTGTTTTTATCTCGTGGCATGTCCAACGATCGAAAGATTTTGGTTTCGTCACGCTGTCTGATATAGCGTGCCGCTATTCGTTTTTGCGCGATTCGCTGTCTGTTACATTAGGGACGGAAGCGAACTTTAAGTGCCGGCGTGTTGTGTGTGCCTGAGTGCCCGTCCATGTTGTGAGCTGTGGTGCTCCGGACCAGTTCGTGGACCGTGCTCCATCGGTCACGAGCTTCCCAGTGAATCAACGTTCACCGCTGACCTGCCTGGTTTGATGCCATCATCATCATCGAGGGAGCTCGTCGTCATCGGCGACACTCAGCTGAACGAGCTCCCTGCCCAGGGTCCTGGGGACCACGCAACCTCAAGCCCCCCGGGGTCCGAGCCTTGAGGGAGGGGAGGTGTGGGGACCCTCTCCCTGGCTCCTCCGCTCTCCGTGACCTTGCCGGTCCCCGCCGCCGTATTGTCGGGCGCTCCTTCGTTCCCTGTGACCTTCCCGTTTCCAGTCGCCGTCCAGTCGCGGAACGTCCCAGCTCTCCGGGAGGGATGGGGCAAGCGCCCCCTCACCCAGCGCTGACGTCGGAGGGTCGGCTCGCAGCAAGGTTCCCGATTGGACGGTCGGCGGGACAAGGACTTGGGAAGGTCTTAAAAGGGGAACGAAGACAAAGGAAGGGGCTTGGGCTGCCGACTTCACAAGGGACCGGTCATGGAGGCGAGCTCGGAGGGCGCCGGACGCTGGCGCATGGAGTGCGGGCACTACGTCGAGTAGCGGACTCGACAAGCGGACCGGACAGCGACCCTGGACGACGATGTTCCCATGACGCGGTGTGGACGACCACCGCTGGGACTCAGAGAAGCTGCCGTGGCAGCGGACTCTCTCCCGGCCTCGCTGATGACCGTCCCCCGATCCCGAAACCCCCCACGGCAATGAGTGAGTGAATAAACCCTTTTGCCGAGAGCGAAGCATTGAAGTGTCATATTCATCCGGAGACAGGGTTTGTGGGAATCGGAGCTAGAAGATGCCCGCAGTTTCAAACTGACGCAAAGGAGGCTACTGCTACTATCTAGTGCAGTATCTACTGTAGTAAAGATGTTGCTTGAAAGCGTGTGACGCAGGTGCGAGCTCCTGCAGAATACTTCAGAGTTTTGTTTGTTGCGTTCAGAACAACCTAAACGACTAGGATGACAAATTCAAAATTGAAAGTGCTCGCCTTAGTGTGTCAAGCAGTGCAACAAGTAGCTTCATAAGGACATCGTGAGAAACGGTTGTGTCGGTGCTCCTGTGTTTTCTATCGTTTTGGTGGATGAGAGCGAGACCGCACCCGACGTAAATCTGTGAGCGTACTATCGCGTACACAATAGCTTTTAGACGGCAACCTTGGCCGCTCTCAGAGTTCCTGTATATAGCTACCTACGGTAGCACAGTTGCGCGTTTATCTTCGGTGGGTGGACGTAGTGGCGGCTTTCCTGCACTCCCCTGGATTTTTGGCTTGTCACGTGACTGAAATTCGCGAATAGCGGCGCCGCCTGCGCCTCCGCGCATGGAAAACAACGAAGCAGGAGAAGGAGCCAGAAGCAGGTGAACATGTGCCGCCGCGCATTCAACGTCGGCGAAGCGCCCGTATCGGTGGGTTTCCTGCACGGCGCTGTATACTTTGCTCCTGACGTGATCGACCTTGGTAAATATCGGCGTGGCGGCTTCTGGAAAACAATGGCGCAACTCTGCTCGTCCTTCGAGCAAATACGCATCGAGGAACTCTAGCCGTTCCGCCGTTCCGTGCCAGCGGCAAAAACCAGGGACACTCTGAAACAGAGCGCCTACCCCGCGTACCATGTTTTGCGGAATTGTTTTTCCAGATTGCGATCACACAGTTTTTCGTCGTCTGCTAGGCGCAAATAAGGCGCCGCCACAGCAACTGCCGATGATTGCTTCACAGCCTTTTTTCGGTGCCTCTTCCGGTACAGAGATTGAATGACACATGGCTTCAATCTGGTGTAGCTGGGAGCCAGTTTGTTCCTAACAGGTCAAACTGGTCTTCCATGGAGCCAATGTGGTCAAGCTGGAAGACAAGCTGGTGAAGCTGGTCTTGCTGGGAGCGCACACAGCATGGTCGTCTAAGCTGGTCGAACTGGCCTTGCTGCGAGCGCGCGTGCCAAGGTCGGCTTGGTCTAGAGCGAGGCCACTTCCTGTGCTTTGTCCTCTCGTTTTTGGCCTGTGACCGGGCGCTTCCGGCGCGCAAGGCCTCTTCCACCCGTTCAACACCCAAAAGTCAGCTACATCCTCTTTGCCCATTTAGCCGCGATGAACCGGCTCCCCCAAACTCGCCTTTTTCCCATCGCGTGTTATCTTCTGCCCCGAAGTCGACACAAAGCAACCATCTTCCCTCTCTGCTCGGCCAGAAGAAAGAGACAGAGAGAGGACCATATCCATTTACTCTCGAAACGATGTTTCTACAAAAGGTCCATTTGGGAAGGACGCATTGTGTGACATATGTACACGGCCACGGGCCGCGGAGCACTTTCTCTGGTTTCCCTGGACGGAAGTTGGGCTCTGTACGGAGATTACTTGGAGGGCGGTGCGGGCAAATGGGGTTTTGAAGAGACAGCGCACGGGAGTCCGTTGAGCGCGGAAAGAGGGATCGGACGTAGGGTGAGCACCCGTCCCGCGACTCGCGGGACTGTCCCGCATTGAGGGCTCGTGTCCCGCGTCCCGCAAGGAATTCCAAAATCTTCAAAATGTCCCGCATTTCACATTTTCGCAACATTCACTGCTCAGATTATGGCGCTTCCGAACAACGGGCAACGGGGAACCGTGGAGGTCGCTGATAAATGTGTGAATCTCGATGGTATGTCATTTTCTTGCCAAGCACTGCGGGAAGCAACCGTCGTTCTTGCGGGAGACTGACGCACATGCGCCGTTGTGCCTCTCCCCTTGATGGCAAAATATTGCAAGCGAAAATTTATCACCAAAAGCTGAAAAATCACCTATTGTAATTAGTTGGAAATCATACTGTACCATGCGAAGTCATACTGTATCATGTTGTGGAAAACTTTTCTTCTCTTTTTTAGTGAAGACGGTTACAGAAGGCAAAAAACCTGCAACTCAGAACGGTAAAAAAAAAACAAAAAAACATAAGGTTTTATTTTTGTGTAGGAGCTTGTTAATATAAGAGTAAGTATCGACAGAGAACAATAAGCCGTAAACTATTTACTTCTTTTATTTCCTTTTGATGCATTGATGTCGGGTGCAGTCGATCTTTATGTTTTGAACTTAGATACTTCTAATAAAATATTTACCATTACAAATAAACAAAAGTATATCACTGTGAGTCAAACTTATCTTAATTTAATTGCCGCGTACAATTTTTCAGGTGTATAATACGCTTTCGGACAGCACAGGATTTTGGGGTGTGCGCGTTGGTGAATTTTCCTTAATACTTATACCTTGAGTCGTAAAAATACCGTCCTCCTCCTACTTCCCCCCCCCCCCCCCCCCCCCCCCGGTCAGGGTGTCCCGCATTCCACCGGCAGGAAGGTGGTCACTCTAGTCCGACGTCCCGACTGAGGCTTCGCTTCATGTCTTCGAGCGTGGGTGTGATCGTGCATGACGGCGGTGCCGAGCAGTACCGACAATGCCATCCGAGCCACACGCATTTCCTTGCCTCTGCCGACCACGCGAGAGGCTTCTTCGCCACTGCAGGACCCAGGTTCGCTTTTCTCGTCCGTGTAGTGTTTCAATTGCCATTGCCTGTTTGTGGCGTCAACCAGAAGGACCTGCAGGACCAGCATGGTAAATGGGCATGCTGGTGCAATAACGCAGCTTGAAACTGGGACTAGCTTAAGCTGGTCTTATCAATAGGGATCGTTTCCGTGAGTCGAGGAATAATCGTACCGAAAGAGGCACGCAAAAGAGCCAGTGAAGCAAGTATCGACAAGTGCTTTGGCGACGTCTGTTTTGCTCCTAATAGACGGCAAGAAAAGAGTGTAATTGCAACCTGGAAGAGTAATTCGGCCGCACGGGGTACGCGGTGTACACGCAGTGTTTCCGAGTGTCCCTGCTATGTGACACCAGGGGTATGGGACGACAACGTCTGTCGTGTTGTATAGCTAATAGTGTCCTCGACAGTACAACCGCATAGGTTGTAGGTGGACCTTTTTTATTTACACTCCTAAATGTTTCGCCTATGCTCCGTTTCAGAATAAATCCAACTTTGTCGATGCCACAATTCGATGGAGCTTATCGAACAGCAATACATTCCGGCATTTTGTGGTCTTCGTGGGTGTGCAATCAGCGGCCAAACCAATCGCGCGGAGAGAAGAAAAAACCGCAGAATTAAGGGTTATTCAATGCACGTGATTACACTCTTAAAAATTACTGCGTGTCTACTTTCCCTCAACACATTGGAAGAGCCAATCACTGCTATTCATGGGATCAGCTCAGGGAATGATGAGGTGGAGCATCCGTTTAGACCTAAAAATGAAGTCTGCGCTGTGGCATTACGCAATGCAAGCATGACGTTTTGCATTGCGTAATGCCACAGCGCAGACTTCATTTTAGGTCTAAACAGATGTTCCACCTCGTCGTTCGCTGAACTGATTCCGTAGATCGCAGTGACTGGCTCTTTGAGTGTTTTACGGGTAAATAGACATGCAGGCATTTTTAAGGGTGTAGTTTCTCAGAGAATATAAAAAGCAGAAAAACGACGGGCGCCATGACGATGCACTTTTCGCGCTGCCTGATAGGTTGTACCAAATTGTAGCTTTGGCTGCAGTCCGAGCATAGGCTCGTGCTCCATCGTACAATCAACGACCGCATGGCAATTCCTGTGTGCCTTTCGCCAATTAGTGCCTGCCGGGGTGGAAGCAAGCTTTAGCCTTTTGTAGCATGTCTGGGAGCAACAAAGATGCCTATTTGGAGCAGCTTTGGAGCAGTAAAATGTCCGCTTCGGAGCAGCTCAGGAGCAACAAAAGTTGAGTTCGTAGCAGTAAAAGTAAATCCTGGAGCTGGTCACCCAGGTAAAACTCGGGCTATACATAATTTACACATGACGCCACCCAAAGAGCGCTTCGATGGCCACCAGGAAAAACGGGAAAAAGGTGCTTCCCTTTAACCACGATACTCTTTTGTGTCTTGCCGATTTGCCCAGATGTCGTTATTCTCCTCCCAGAGGATTACAGAAGATTAACCCGCCATTGAAAATTCCTACAAAAGCCACTTCTCTCTCTAAAGCAAGTCCCTAACTACGAATTTGATTGGGTTTTACCTAGAAAACAAGGATGCACTTCTATGTAAAGGGACTGAACAGGTCTCGTGACTTCACTTGAAGGAAGACGAAGCATCACTTAAAAATTAGTCGTGTATAAAGTAAAAAAGTGAAAGCCGTTTACAACTCCCTGTAACGCCGAATTGGAGCGCAGCTCTTGAGGACGGGGAGGGAAGGGTACTGAGGGGAGGGTAGACTCCTTTTCCTCCTTCTCCTCCCCTCATTCTTTAATATGCTCTGGGGGGTCACCTGACCTCGGGGGGAGGGGGTCACGTGACCTCGGGGGGGGGGGGGGTCACGTTACCTTGGGGTGACCTTGATTACGCCGACGCCGACGGCGACGCCGACGCCGCTCAAGCCGGAAACGGGCGCCTAAGAGCTGCGCTCTAAAAACGACCTGCCAAATGTTTAAAATTGTGGCTCAAAAAGTGGGATCAATTTGTTTTAATAAAATGCGTAATTTTTTGCACTTTTCTTTCATGAGAACAGCCAGGAGTGAATAAGAAATGCATACCAGTTACGAATGTGATAGCCAATGCCGCTCATGTTTTTGCTATTAACGGCAGCTAGCACACTCATGACACTGCTGTTGTGGAGCTTTCGGGTGCCAAGCAGCCCAGGAGTATGTCCTCAAGGTCACTGACAAACTTAAAAAGAGTCAATGACGGGTACACCAGGCCACCGACATCGCAAGATTTGGCGAAAACGGCGGTCGTCAAGGTCTTTCCTTCTGAAGCAGAAAGTCGGAGCTGATCCATACACACACTATGCTTTGTCTTCAAGACGCACTTTCCTGCAACATACCCAGCGACATCGTATGTTAGTCTTGCGTTGCTCCTTGGGATGTTGTATGGATGTTCGGGTGGGGATATGATGTCGCTCTCGAGTGCAGGTTCCGATTCTCCAAGGTTCCCATTGTTGATAAGCAAGTCAATGGGGTGCCTTAAAGGTCAGGAGTGAGCTGGTGATATCCTCGCCGACATTTGACCTAATGACGCTCTTTGCAAGGTTGTAATAGCTAAGGCAGTTGACAGTCGTGAGGAACTGTTGATGAGTGCGGTGCGCGTTGCAGACTGACGACTGTCGGACGATGCCAAATAGGTCCTCAATTTTATCCTGGCTTAATCGTGATGTCATTATGAACGAGTACCCCAACTTTGAATGAACAGACTTGAGAAGCTCCAACGTACTGGAATTGCAACCCTGAGCCCTTCTGCCGTCATATAGCTGAATAAACTTTTTTTTTTCTGCGTGATCCTCCCAATCTGTACGTTAGTCCAAGTACTTTATAATCTCTTGTACTAAAGGAGAGGTATCTCTTAAAGCTTCAGCTGAGAAGCGTGCCGTAGTCATTGAGATGAGGGAGTTAATCATCCCGAAAACCAACAATTGAACCGCGTTTAGAAAACGTACATTCAGAAACAGTAACATAGTTTCTAAGAAATAAAAGCTCCGTTAGAGGAACAATTGTCAAAGATAGAAGTAAGTATATCCGGGCACTGAAAGAGGTCAACTCACAACATACAATCTCGCTCATGGAGGAAACAACGAAAGAGTAAATTGCTTTAGACACTTTTGTCGTCTCAAAAAGTGAAACACTTCTTGAAGATGCAAATCTAAAAATACCAATTTAACATTATAAATGCAAACCTGGAAACTGCAGTGTGGCATTGATGTTTCTGCGGAGCTGCTGAATTTGCGGGTTGTAAAAGCGAAGGTTTCTAAACGTCTCTGAGTCAAACAGCTGAAAAGCGTAAGTCACTCGAATCTTTTCACAATTATTTGGTTATAAATTTGTTTTAGTCAGCCGAGGCATTGCCTTCATCGTTATATTGTTTGCGCCTAGCTTTAAAGCATTTCGGAGGGGCTGGAGGGAGGTCTGAAATAAGAGAATAAAAAAGAAAGCAAAGACTAGATTCTAGATCCTTTGTATTTTCTGTCCTTAGGGCAGAAACACGACGCAGTGTTAATAAACACAAATATTTTGACCGCTGCTGCATGATGGCAGAGACAACAGGTTCGCAAATACTGCCCCTGTGCAGCAGAGACATCAGATGTCGTAGCAAGTCAGAATTACTTATTACTGTCAAAACACTCATACCGCACATTTTCTATTGTTAGATTCTTTTTAAATCATCTTGTCAAGCTGTTTCAACTATCAATAAAAATACTTGACAATTAGTGCAATAGCAATGCTTGTGATGCCCATTATTAAGATAAGACGATTTGTTTCACCAGTTGCTTCAAGATTATTCCACACGGATTTACTAGAGTCAGTCTTGAAGAACTCATTTCACTTCTGCCAGATTTAAACCTCGATTCAATTGTCGACGTACTAATTGCTTTTCCTCGAATTCTAACTAGTTGACGCACTACCACGAGTAAAAAATAGGTGCAACTAAAATATGCGCTCATTTATTGTACAACTATTGATTTACCGTCCACCTGGCGTGTCGAAGCTTGTTTGGAGAAGCCTCTTGCGAAAGTGTTTCACTAGGTGAGGGAAGTCTGAAACGAAGTAGAGCAACCTCTTGTTGTCCAATAGACGCAGTCTCTTCGCAACTATTTCCTTTGAAGTCGCCTTCACGCCCACCAGTCGCCACATTTGTCGATCCCACGACGCAACATTACACGTGATATAGTCGGCGAACAGTCCTGATTTGTCGGCTGAGACGGTAGCTTCAAGAATAATCTTAGCTAGCAGCTCTCCTTTAGTGTTCGCGTGAGTGGGAAACATGCCTAAAACTTGAGCCCAGGTCCCCACTAGAGGCACAAACATGACTACAAGGCCGTATTCGGACACAAGGCGCTCGTCTTTTTTTACCGTGTAGGGGCCCAAGTCTACAAAGCCAGCAAATTTCCCAGCTGCGTCGACGGGAAAGTGCTCGGAAAGTTTCATTCCGTCAATTACCAATCCGCCGTGGCCCCTGAAAGGCTTCATTACAGATGTTTTTTTCTTCGAGGTTTGCAGCGTTTTCGCATTGAATCCAAAGCTGCCCCTCAGAAAAAAAAAAAAAAAAAGAATACGGCACTCGTTTACAACTTTGAAAAAGCTGAGGACACAACTGTCTTAGATTATTTGGATTATTCTCTCGATTCTTTTCGCCAGGACGTTAACGTTGAAAGCCTCTGGAATCACTTTAAGGAAGCAGTAAACTACTGTCTAACAGCGTATGTTCCTCAGAGAATAAAAGATTGATAAGACAAATCCTTGGGTCACGCGTTATATCATCCACTTAAACCGCAGATTAAAACGTAAGAGACTGTGTAAGCACCGGAACTTATTAGCAATTAGTTCTTTAAGCCGTGATGTGAAAAAGAAACTCAAAGACTCCAAAACTAACTTCTTTGCAAATACGATGAATAGGATTTTAAAAACGTCGCCTCATAAGTTTTGGCAACATCTGTCCCCTGAGCAGAAAGTTATAAAAGAAGTTTATGTGGACCGTGCTATAATAAAATCTCAAATGAGTTCCTGAGGCGGTACTGCGAGCCGGTTTCACGTTTTTTGACCATTATCTTTCAACAGTCGCTAAATACATGTTGCTTACCAAAGAAGTGGTTAATTGCCAAAGTTGTACCCATTCACAAATCGGGCAAACATCTTGAAGTTAAAAACTACCGGCCAATATCTTTGACATCACAACCTGCAAAATGCTCGAACATGGCATTTCTAAACATCTCGTTGATTTTCTAGAAGACAGAAACCTTTTTTATGATAAACAACACGGTTTTCGCAGGAGCTATCGACTATCACCCAGTTGTTTGAATTAACTCATCAGTTTGGAAAAGTGCTAAATGTTCCTTGTCAAGATGTTGTATCTATCGACTTATCTAAAGCATTTGACAGAGTCACGCATACAAAGTTACTTGAAAAGTTATTGCTTCTTGGTGTTGATAAGAACTTGGTTCTCTGGATTAAATCATACTTATCTGATAGGACACAGTACGTTGAAATTGACGGTCATGCGTCATCTGTTTTACCGGTCACGTCTGGCGTACCCCAAGGATCTGTTTTGGGGCCAGTTTTGTTTTCAGTTTATGTTAACGATATCGCTCAAGATATCGACCCAGCTGTAGAAGTGCGTTTGTTTGCTGATGATTATTTGGTTTACATTCCCGTAGTAACTGTAGGTGATCAAGAATTATTGAATGACTCCTTGACAACTATATTTCACTGGTGTGAAAAATGAAATATGCGAATTAATTTTGATAAAACTACTCTCTTAAGCATAACCAAAACGAAGTCTCCGTCGATATTTTTGTATGAAATAGATCGTGTAGTCTTGCAACGTTCTAACACTAATAAGTGTCTTGGTATTACTATCTCGGGTGATCTCAGCTGGAATACGCACGTTACAAATGTATGTAATTCAGCATATAGGAAACTTTGTTTTATGAGGCGATCTCTAAGAGGGACGAACTCCGATATCCGGACCAACGTTTATAAAACTCCAGTGCGCCCGACATTGGAATATGCATCGATAATATGGGACCCCTACGCACAAACTCAAATAGATAAAGTGGAGCGCATTGAAAGGCTAGCAGCAAGGTTTATCTTTTCTAAATACGATAGACACGAGTCTGTTTCGGCAATTTTGAGGGAAGCCCAATTATCCTCCTTAGCGCCAAGACGCTAAGAAGGATAATTTTATTATTGACACGCAAACTTATATCAGATCTCCTGGAAGACGGTCTCGACGACTAAACAATGAATTGTCAGTCGACCCATTTATGCCCAATATTTACATTTTTAAATATTCTTTTCTTGTCAAAACAATAGAAGAATGGAACAGATTACCCCCAAGTGTTATTTCGGACGTCACATCTGTTGAAGAATTTGAAGAAAAGTTGGTGAACTGGTTCGCTGACGAGTAGTTGCACCTGTGAGAATGATTGTTCTATGCATACTTTCTTGTGTCACCTGTATTTTGTTTGATGTATTACTGTATCCACTCCTGCTATAACCCGCAAAGGTTGGCAGTATTTGAAATAAATAAATAAATAAATAATTAGACACCTACTTTCGGATTGTGCTTTGTCCTGGAAGTACTAAGATGTTCTGTCTTCGGATATAGTCATAAAGTTCGGGGGTTCGCATTTCCAGCAGAATGCACCCAAGCCTTCACTCATTGTCATAAGCCATGCGTTGTGTGCTTTTCGATTTGCGGCTTCAAAATATTGCCTTACAGTCAGTTGCTGCTTTGGCGAAAAGGATTCCAGCCTCTGCTGTAGAACATTATCTGCAGTTGCAGCTCTTGCACTCCTCATATTGGCAATTTTGTTGCTCAGTCTCTTCACCATACACTCTTTAAAAAAAAAGAGTCGCTATGACTCTCTTTGGGGGTATTGGCGCGCCGCAGAATCGACTCCAGTTTGTAGAGTCCCTCGACTCTTTTTTTAAAGAGAGTCGCCAGGACTCCCTGTGGGGGGTCTTTGCGCGCTACAGATTTGACTCCTCCACGACTCCAGTTTGTAGTCACTTGACTCTTATTTAAAAAAAGAGTCCTGCGACTCTCATCACACTGGAGTCATCGTAGTGTATGGGCGACTCCAGGTGACATTGTCAGCTGCGACTCTTTAACGACTCTTATCTAACGGAGAAAAAGAGTCACACGACTCCTTCCTGCTAATCCCCGTGACTCTCTAACAAGAGATGTGAGGACCCTCCTTTTATGAAGAGTCCCCTGACTCCTATCGCAAAAAAGTCATTGGAGTGTTTGAGCGACTCTCCGAAAGATAGCCAGTGCTGACTCTCACTTTGTCTGGAGTATAGCAGCTCGGGTCAAGTATCAGTTTGTCGAACAAAGGGAGGCATTGTGATCGTTAGGAGACTTCCTGCCGCCTGCGAGGTTCAACTTGAATTTCTCTAAAACAAAGGTAGTAACATCAACTGTGTGAAAGTATAAAAGTTGAAATGGAAACTTCGGTTCCACCTAAAAGAAGCGGTAACATCAATTGTCTGCAAGTGTAAACGTCGAAATGCAGAAGTGATATCTAACATTTTCCTGTATTGAAACATGGAAAAATGAATGATGATGGTCTTAACTATGGTGAACTGAATACTGCTCTAAAATGTATCATGAAACACAACAGAAGCTTCCAGGACAGCATTGTTTTGTTACATTGGAATTTGCACACAACAAAAAAAAGTAAAAGTTTGATTTTAATCGGCAGCTTAACTATTTATTAGTTTGATTTACTTATCATTTACAATAGGTTGTATATCTTTTTTATCACATGTCTAGACTATTGGCAAGAGCTGGTGTGAACGAGCATGTTCTGTTGCTTCATGCCTGCTTTGAGTGGACCGGTGGGTGGCAATAAATTGGAGGAATCTTCAAATTTAACAATAAAGATAGCTGTTTTCTCTCAGCTCATATCACTGCCATTTGTGCAAATGCAACTTCATGAGTCCTACCATGCAGGTACTGCAAAACAAGCCACAAGTATTTGAAACAATTACTTTATTAGAAACTAATGTGATACATATTGGCGCAAAAGCCTGCTTCGGCTTATCACAGTGGATTTATCACAATAACTAAACAAATAACATCGTAAGAAATAATACTAATACACAAAACTGGTATAACTATTAAACAAGAACGAATATAAATTACAATGACAAGTTTCGTGAAGGCTTGCTTTGCCTGCTTGGTGTTGAGGATTAAATTAGAATAAAAAAAATGACAACAAGTTTCCTAAAAGCTTTGTTTGCCTACTTGCTGCTTTTTCAAAGCTTTGTTTTTCTTTTTTCAGTTTCTTCTTCTATGGTTTGAATCCTCATATCAACAGATGCACAAAAAAAACATAACAGAAGTTTAGATACACAATGGAACACACAAACCTTTGGAATATTCACGAAATACATATGGAAAACATTAAAACAGTAACCGTTATTGGTAATTCTTTTTCCCTGTTCTAGGAATCTGCTCCGAGTGCTGTCACAACTTTCACAGCTCTTCCCGAAATCTTTGTATTTTTTTACCCATGAGGTACTCAAGCACAAAAAGTGTGCTTCGTCGATTCCCCCCCACATACTGACATTTCTATGCTCGGTACATGACTAATACCCGAGGGATTTTTGCTGAAAAGTCCAGGATGTCGATTCATAGGTCCTCGCAGACAACGCACATCCTGCCAGATGTCCATGGGTGCTTTCCAGTGAAAAGTAATGCCAGTTTCCCGAAAGTTTTTACTGGGTCCGGAGAAAAAAAAGCCAATGATAAGAAATAGGTTCTGCAAGTCAGACGAAGTTGTAGGTGAGCAAAGTAAAATTGTCGAGGACATGTTAAGTGCCCAGTGTCATAGATGGGAAGTCCATGCAGCAGAGTGAAGGCAAGTGAGGCAGACGCCCATTGCTGCCTTTCTATATTTCGCTTTCCCGAATTCTCACTTGATTGTGAAGGTCGTACGGTGGAACCGGTGCATCAGGGTGTCTACCAAATTACTGATTTCAAATTTCTTGACTTTTCTAGAATTTCCCTTGACTATTTTGATAAAAACTTCCTGACCACTTCTGGGTCAAAGGATCATAATTCGGAAACATTCAGCATAGTCGTGCCCATGCGCAACCGTCAAGCTTTGCTCCGTATCCCCGTTCCACTTTCAGTGGTCATTTTCCCTGAAGAAGCCAATTTTTTTACGATTTCCCTGAGAATTTCAGGTTGGTAGACACCCTGATGATGTATCAGGTTACAGATGGACACCATAAAAACGCAGACTATTGCATTCAAAATTATTTTAGCCATCAGGAGGAACCTAAAATATTCCCATGGAGAGAGATAGAGAGTGGAGGGGTGGGGGAGGCTGCTGCTGCTATTGTCTGCTTTTGCTTTTAAAAGAATATCAATTTAAGGCTCAAAGGGAACGTAAATAATAAATAAGTAAGTGCACTGAGAGCACTTGAAGCACAAGGCGCGTGGTCTCTACTGAGGAAAGAGGGGAGGGTACCAAGTCTAGCTGAACCTGTTCTGCAGCACCTTGCATAAGCTAGGTGCTAGGCAAGACTGGGGCTTATCTACTGAGACTGTCTAGTACAGTTAAAGAAAGCATTGCAAAATTCTTTGCTGGGCAAGCTCCTTCGTGGCTGCAATGAAAAAAAAGAGTACGCTAAGACATTGACAAGGAAGGAAGGGAAGACTTTTTCTGAATAAACTAGTTGGTAGTGAGCACTTGTTTCTTCCTTTCTTGTCCCTGTCTTAATGTGCTCCCTTTTTAGTTGCAACGAAAGGAAGCCACGATGAAATTTAGAGAGGGCTTAAAGGTTGCTTTAACATCTGTGCGCATGTGAGGGAATGCTTCATATACAAGGCCTACTACATTGTAGTAATCATCACAATTTTCCATCTGAGTAACAAAATAATGCATCTCTGCACTACAAAGTATCCTATAACATTTCGTCTGCTGTACCAATATAGGCATCTTTTGCATGTAGAAATGGTGGGACACTAAAACTAATAGTAATTTGTTTATCATTTTTGCTTAGATATATGTTTCTGAAGTTTGGCAGGAAAGAACCGCCTTCCAACATGAGCCCGAATCTGGTCTTTGGTTTGTTTTGAAGTCCTGGCCAAGTACTCCTAATAAAATATTGAAATAACCAGTTGAGAAGACAGCGGATGATATTCATCTCACTTGGTATCCAGCTTTAAAAAAAAAATATGTTTACAGATTGACATAGCGAAGACACCCTTTCAAACAGATTTATCTTAAGCAACCATACTTGCATGTGATTTATCTTTAGCATGAGTAGTTACATCGACCACGCAAACGGCACGGCTTTCCTCCGCTCTTGTCCCTTCCCCTATCTTGTTTTCTTTTGCGAAGATCGGCATCGATAAGAAGAGCGTAGGCCCTGGCGACATCAAACAGAGCTTGTTAGTGGTTGTCCGCACCAATTTAATCATAACAGTCTAACCCTCCTTTTTAAGAATGCAAACAAAAAATGCCCTCTCCCTGAAAAAAAAAAGGACAGCAATGTGGCCCTGTTTGCTCGAGCGCTTTCTGAAGACGTCGGAGATTACCGGAGTATGGAAATAATACTGAACAGAGATGGAACGCTCGAGCAGATTCATGAGCTGATTGAAACGTACGAAGAGCGAGCAAGACAAGTTCCTCGTATGTACATCCTCCATGTGGGTATGAACGAGATATTACAAGGTGGTCAATCAGATGCTATAATAGAAGGCTTGAGACTGAAGTGGACGAAGCGTAAAAACGCACTTGCCATCTGCTCAGTTCCGGAGATTCGCAGCAGAGGCAAGCAACTGCAAGCTGAGATAATGCTGCTTAACGTTAAATTAAAACAGCTGTGCAAAAACATCAAAGCACGGTTTATAGACTTTACCCTAGAATTTGAAAATACAAATGCAATCCAGACAGATGGGATTCACTATCGGCAATTAGGAGTACAAATAGTCACAAACCGGCTGGGGGCCGTGGCAAGCCGTTTTTTAGGGCTCCGGTCACGTTGGAGCAAGCAGAAAAGCCGGTCAATGAACAACAGGCACAGGAAGAACCAGACACCAGTCCATCGCGTGTCAGCTGCGAGAAGCGACTACACAGAACTGGTTCCGGGCGCACCCCGTTCTCGTTCCAACATGAGACCACACGTGATGACCAGCGACTCTGGATACAATCAAACGCCGACTACGATCGGCCTGGGGTATTCCCCGGAGTACCTGAAGGAATACCCATCCGTGGCGGGACTCGAGATGCGGCCTCCAACTACCGGTGCGACGTGGCTTGTACACCCACAAAGACAATGCTCCACACTACCCCTTCACAGGGAAATGGATCACAGGGACAGCCTTCGTTCTGGGTGCGACAAGATGCTGAACAACTTATTC
The DNA here is from genome assembly GCF_016920785.2 of Ixodes scapularis. NCBI lineage: Eukaryota > Metazoa > Arthropoda > Arachnida > Ixodida > Ixodidae > Ixodes > Ixodes scapularis. The sequence goes on from NW_024609897.1 coordinate 173,771, forward strand.
CCAGAAGGCTACAACTGTCACCCAGCAAACCATCTTTTGCCACCCACGAGGGAAGCCAAACTGACCGACAATTTTCCTCCAGTGCCGGACCTCCGGCCTCACCATTGGATCACCGGGGACTTCCCTCGGCACCCTGCTGCCCTTCCATCGATGGAGGTGATGCACTTCGTGCACCAAGTGGTGCGACAACAGTTGGAGGACCTGTACCGAAAGAGGAGATAGGAAGTCGGGGTTTCGGAACGGAAGACGAAGTCGATCACGTCTACGTTCCGAATCGGACGAGGCTAACAACACGCCGTAGAAAAAAGCAAAGTGTGGCGGTAGGCTTCTTGAATGTCAATGGTGCAAGGCGGCAGCGAAAGTGGCATGAATTGTACGCGGTTCTTTGCAATAAGGGTGTTTCTCTATTTGGCGTGGCGGAAACCCACTTGCGAGACATGGAAAAACCCCCTATAGACCCAGCCAGGTGCTGGACTGGCCGTAATAGAGTTGAAGGAGAGCGGCGAGGTGGAGGCATTGGACTCCTTTGGTCCAGTAATGGACAACCATGGCTTCGAACATCGGAAGATTGCCGGAAACACCTATGGGTGCATGGAAAAATTGGCAACGTATTGGCAGCTGTGTGCATCATTTACATTTCTGTGGGAAGCAGCTATTACGAAGACAATAGAAACGTCCTTGACTGTGTTCGTCGAGATATCCACAGATTGGATCGAGGCATCTCCGTGCTTATATTGGGAGATTTTAACGGACATCTAGTTGAATTAGACATGCGGGAAGATTACAGCGGCAGTATGATGAGACAATTGGCAGAGGATCTCGAACTGGAAATATTGAACCTAAGGGAAGAGTGTGAGGGACAATATACATGGACAGTGCGAGACCATCGGACCTGCATAGATTATGCACTCGCGTCAAACAGACTTGGCAGGCGTCTTCAAAAAATGGTTGTGGATGAAGAGGGCGAGTACAGTGTCAGCAGCGACCACAACAGCATCTTCCTGCACTTTGGTACTGTTGGAAAAACTTGGAACTGCACGCCGCGCAAGGTTACAACCCTACTGGGCGAAGAAGACATAGATATTGTTGTCCAAAATTTTGAAGAGAGTACTCGACGTGCGCAAGCCCGCAGCTATGATGATTTTGCAACCGAGCTTAGGATAGTCATTGCTAAGCACTCCATCGTAAAGAAGACGGGAGGAAAACGAAACTTTGTTCCATGGTGGGATGTTGAAATTAAACAAGCAATTCAAATGCGACAGGAATCTAACCGGCGACACAGACAAGCGGTAAAGACCTTTGGGAAGAGTCCTTTTACTTTACGACTATGGGAAGAGTAGCGAAAGAACAAGGCAATCACGCAAGACATTGTGGAAGCAAAAAAACAAACACACGAATGCAAGGTCATGGCAGAGATTAGAGATGGCGGAAAAGGAGCTGTAGAAAAATTCTGGAGATATATGAGATCTCTAGATGGCAAACACAGTGCTCCTCAGCTCCTTGATTATGACAGTGGAGGCCCAGTTCAAAGTGTCGGAGAACTGCTTGAGCAACAACTCTACCTTCTGTTTGGCTCTGATGTGGAAATTCCTGCAGAAAACAGACATGACCAAGTCTGGCCCAACGAAGCGTTCCCATCGATGGCCTCTACAGATGAATATGTAACCCTTGTGGGGCGGGTGCATATAAATCGCGCACTCACGAGATTACACGCGAATACATCGCAGGGCTTGGACGGAATCTCGGCTAAGGTGTTGAAGCGCTTAAAATCAGATTCACGAGATCAAATGGCGCACCTATTTAGTCGCATAGTTCGCGGAGAGGATCCAGTTCCCAGTGATTGGAGACGTGGTCGAGTCACGTTCATTCCCAAGAAGGGAGGCAACAAACAACGATTGAGTGACTATCGCCCTCTCACTGTCACAGCTGTGGCATACAGGCTGTTTGCAAACATTCTCAATTTGCGCATATCCTATTGGGCCGAAAGTACTGGTGTTCTCACGGAACTACAAAACGGTTTTCGAAAAGATCGTCGGCTTGATGACAACGTATTCATCCTGACGCAGTGCATAGAGATCTCGCGGGTGGAAAAGCGGAATCTCATCTGTTGCTTTCTTGACGTTGCTAAGGCATATGACAGTGTCCCCCATTCTTTGATGCTAAAACAACTTCAACAGCTCAACATGCCTGAACCCTGGGTAGGCTTAATACAACGCCTATATGATGGCAATCACGTGATGGCAACGTTCAACGGGGTCGCCTCTAATGACGTTCTGGTGTGCAGAGGACTACGTCAGGGCTGCCCGCTGTCACATGTTCTTTACATGCTCTACACATCCGATATAGAGAGAGCACTAGAACGCACGGGCGTTGGCTTTTCCCTGCAACACACTCTGCATGAAGACGTCGTCGATTGGCGGCTTCCTGGACTCGCGTTTGCAGATGACATTGTCCTTCCCTACTGAAAAAAAACATTTGAAATTCAAACTGGTCGACCCGTTTGAATCAAACCTGTCGATCCGTTTGAATCAAACGTGATTATGGGATACGGGTACCCGTTTGAAACGGTACCCGTTCGAAACGGTACCCATTTGATACAGGTGCCGTTGGATACGGCTGCCCGTTCGACCTGGCACGGGACCACACGTTTGAACGTGCCATTCGGATTTGCTAGCCCTAAATGGGTATCGTCTGGGAGGTTGGTTATTTTAAACTTACTTAAGACGTCCCGAAACTCATAAACGTATTTATAACATGGAGAAAACACGTAGAACAAATGCGATCGCGGAGGTGCTTGCAAATGGACAGGAAAACAGACACAAAGGATTGTTTTCAAATTTTTTCGAAGTTTATTACCTCTTCTGACAACAAGTACAAACGTGCAAGCGATCTGTGATATGTGCGAGGTTAAGCTTTTATACAACTGAGAAGATTGCAAAGCAACCAAGAACCGAGGTAATTCTAGATTATACAGCTAGACTTTAAGGGGAAATTATTCTCCCGGCTGCCGCGTGAATAGGCGCTGCATAATTCTACGGATAACCTGAAAGAGTACGCGTAGAAGAGCGGTCAATCGTTGCCAACACGTATCTTGCAGTGTACTTACCATAATATTAGCGGCCTTGACAGATGTAATCCGTGATATTTGTCGTCACGGGCAAAGCAGGACAACCACACAAACACAAAAACGAGAAGGAAGGCTCGTTGACGTTTCAACACGATGCGGCGCACAAGCTGTCATTTGCCGAACCCAGTCAAACCGCAAGAATTCCTGACTTCTTTGAAGAATCGCTTGTCGCCGATATACGTGTAGGACTTTTCGAACATTTGGTGCACATCCCCTACGTTGTCAAGAGACATTCTTATAAGACCGCAGGGAAAGGCGGCAGATCGGAGCAGGCAGGACAAACGAAGTTGCAACGGAAAACAAGCGACTGTCAACGCGCGCGCAGCCGGATCTGGCTATGCTTATCAGCGTGGAGCGTGCCATACCCCATCTCTGGTCACGTGACAGAGCCGACCAGAGAGGAGGAAGGGGACGACGGCGAGGTCAAGGAGCAAGACACCGGGACACCCCACCTCCCTCCCTCGCACCCTCTCCTCATGCATTCTATAAAAGAGGAAAAAAAAAACAGAAAAAAAAACTTGCGGTTGGCTTTTTGTGGCAATGCAGTCAATGCTAGGGGAGAGGGTGCACGGACCGCTGTACACGCGCTTTTCTTCTCTCTTGGAGTTGACACTGCACGTCCCGTTTGCAGCCTTGGAAAGCAGGCGAAACGCGTGCATTTCAGCACGCACGCTGGAAGTGGCGTCCGCCATGAGCTCGGCTTGCGCCCGAGCCAAAGAAGCACCCAGCACGAGCTCGTAATTTGACTGCTGCAACGGCGGGCGTGCTCTCGCAATGCTCGACGTTCTTGCAGGCACGTGTTCGCGCTACCTTCGCCGCGCCTTGAAATGAAGTGAAACGGACTCTAGAAGTAGATTCTTTCATGCGGTCGCGTCTTCTGCGAGAGAGATTCGAGCTGAATAAGAAAATTGAGGCAAAAAAGATGGACAAAGTTTTAAAGTTCTGTCAAAAATATCGGCTCACCAGCGTCGCGCGTTTACGTAAAAAAAGAAAAAAAAATGTGTTCGTTTTAGTTGCAGTATAAGCGCACATCAGCGCACTTAAAATATAAATACAATTACTTGCATTACGCGGACGATCTGAAATCAGCCAGCCTTCCGGAAACATTGCCTGCCACGGCTCAAACCGCTAGGCGTGCAGGCCGCCGATCTGTACGTTCAATGTCAAACGGGCTCCCGAGAGCCGTTTGATTAAACCGGTACAGTTTGGCGGTCCGGTCACCCGCTGGTGCAACATGTTCACCGGTTTGAGCAAACGTGCGACAACTTTGCCCAAACGAGTCGCCCATTTGCCCCGACGAGTGACCCTTTTGCCAAAGAAATGACCAGTTTGTCCAAATAGGTGAACGTTATGGCTCATACGGGGGACCCCTTTGAGCCATACGGGCGACCCCTTTGGCAAACTGGTGACCGGTATGGCTAAACTGTTACCGGTATGGACCCGTTTATTTTCATACAGGCGCCAAATGGTTTTTTTCAGTAGGGTTATGGCTGATAGCGTGCCAGACATGAATGTGCTGCTCATCGCCTGTGAAACAGAAGCGGCTCGACTTCGACTACGGTTCAATGCCAAAAAGTCGGCAATTGTGCTTTTCTCCGGAGACATGGAGGGCCTTGAATCCCTTACCATTCAGAACGCTGTGCTCCCTGTTAGTGCCAAGTACAAATATATCGGGGTTACACTAACTACTTCAGCAGATTATCTGGCAGAACACCACCAAAACCTCAAGACATCGGCACTGAGAAAGCGCAATGTGCTTCGTCGAAAGAGCCTGTGGAGCTGCGACCGTTATTTAATAACCCGGGAACTGTGGAAAGCTGTCGCTGTACCAGGCCTCACTTTCGCCAATGCTGTTACATCTGTCCCCAGCGAAATTAGGGAATACCTTGAACGACGACAAAGAGAGATCGGGCGCCAGGCGCTGGGATGTCACGGGTGAGTGCCTAATCAACTTGTACAAGGTGACCTTGGCTGGTCCTCGTTTGAGGCACGGGAGGCCAGCAGCAAGCTGGAGTATTACGCCCGACTGCGACATATGGACGGAGATCGCTGGGCACGAAGGGTTTTTTTATACATTCATTTAAAGAACCTACACACGACATGGAGGAGGCGTACCAATCGACTTGGGACAAAGTACGGCGCCTTCTCGATGAGCGACGAGCCCTCTACACAGAAAGATTGGGTTGCGAAGGTGAGAGGACAAATTAACACCGCCGAGACGAATCGGTGGAGAGCCGACATGGAAGAACATTCCAGCATGCACCTATACGCGACTTTCAAGACCAACATCGCTGCCGTCCGCTGGTGTGGAAACACACTGGGCAGCCGACTCCTTGCCAAGGCCCGCGGTGGTGCCTTACGCACCCGCATCTACAGGCATCGGTACGATGTGAACGTGACCGAAACCGTGTGCAGTGCATGTGGTGAGGTAGAAGAAACTATCCAACATTTGCTCCTTGAGTGTCCGGCAATCGTACCTGCGACAGACGTCGGCACCCGCATTGAGCAGGCCCTCGGTTTTACGGAGGAGAACGAACATGTGATGTGCTCAAAGAGAAGGCTCGAGGCATGGTGGAAAGTCCACTTGTGATACTTCAGAGTGCCTACGAACCATTTCTCAGACTTTCTAGTTCCTTTTCATTATCTTTCTCTTTATCCTCTTTTCTTTAATGGCATGTCTATTTTATAGACGCTCGTTAAAAAGGGCAATTGCCGCCAGAAATACATACATACATACATACATACATACATTAGAGTATGATCATAGCACCTCGCAACTCACAAAGCCTGCCAGTTCGAAGACGGAGACATAGAGTGCCTGGCCACAGATTTGGTAGTACGGAGCATTAAAGACCCATTCCTCGGAGAATCTGGACGTCAGCACACAGCTTATGCAGTGGCGAGGACCCAAAACATACTTTTTTCGTGTTTCGCGTCCGCTGCGGCGAGACTCTTGTCAGTTGTATGCCACTCCACCTTTTCCATTTCGGCGACCGCTTCTCGTGGCAATCTGCCAGGTTTTGTCAGTATAAAGGAGGCTATGGTACGACATATACTGGTGCTCTGTAGCGGGGCGCGATCTTGCTGTGTAATCTTTGGGCAGCCCCTTTGTCCACAGAACTCTGAGAATGTTGAGGTTATCTATCCTACCTGTGACCATTATCTACAACTCACAAATTTCAGTGCTGCATTGGATTGTTTACAGCAAGGCATGCAAGTGAGTCATGTTTTTTTTTTTATCCGCGAAAACGCAAAACTTTCAAATGGCAAAATTGTTTACCTCGGCAAAAACTGCACGGTTCGGGGCACATCCACGCAGGTGGCAAGGCGTTGACACCAAGAAGTCCCGTTCTCTTTCCCTCGCTGGCTCTTCTGGTACCCTTTTCTCCGTCGACTGAAAGGAAAGTCCCTTCAGTGTCGTGCATACTTGAGCCTCCACTGAAGCAAAAATGATTCCATATGAACCTACTTGCCATTAAAGACCAAAGTTCACTTCTTCACTCTTATTTTCTACCTACCTAATACAATGGTTTGTTAACAGGAACACCACCGTTAACTAGAAAACTCATTCGTAAGGCAAGTCCTACGTAGTAAGGAATCACGTTCAAGGTCTAATTTAACAACAAGCATGGGCACTAAAGACACCCTCCTACATGGGTGGGTATTAGTGGACCCGATTTGGCTAACATTTGCGAGGCCTACTTTGACAACATAATAAATGACATTGTTTCTGGTCACATTATTTTTTTTTAGATGCCTTGGCATTAGTTCTGACCTTGGACTGGTTTTGAGCGCACCAATATAATGTTTGCAACTTCGCCATGGGAACCACGAAGTTCTTTCAAAACTAAATAGCAAGCTTTAAAATAAAATAAAAAAAGTTGTACAGATGCACGAATATAATTACCATTGTCTATGCCCGTACCTGCTGGCACCTGTTTCCAGAAAAATCAACAGATACCAAAGTAATGCACATATTATACATCGTGAAGAGGCCTGCCGACAACCTGATGAAATGCCAAGAACGCATGAACTGTTAAGCTTTCCGTTCACTGCATGGTTCTCTAAAGACCCGTTCACACTCTTGCGACCTCTTAAAACTGGGTTCCTTAAAACCTCTTACAACGAGAGGACACACTGGCGCCATCTATTGGGTAGCAGTGTAAACTTGGCGGTCCGGCATATTTACTATTTCTCTTGCGCATTATCTTTTCTTTCTTGGCTCGAAAAACTTTTGTCAACGTTATAAACAAGCCTTCCTTACAAGTATTACACAATTTTGACCTCGGAAATTCCGCGAAACCTTCGCTCCTGTAAAATGCAGTTCCAGGGTCACCGCATAGATGGCGCCAGAATGCCCCCAGTATGTACCCTCGTCCTAAGAACTTTTAAGAAGTTTTAACAGAGATGGTCTCTCTCGGTCGTACTCTATTGCAAGAGTGTGAACGGGCCTTAAGACTCAAGTTTTTGCCAACTGTGTTCATTTTCTTTAATCTTGGAAAGTGCTTCCAAGATAGCAGTGCCCATGTATCCTCCCGAAGTTGCTGGTGCATGCTTGGGACACCCTCGGAAGCTTCTGCCGTTGACTTTGGAAACCTGTGGACGCACACATACTGCGGTTGCATCCTCCAGTCAAGGCTACCCGCTTGCGCTTGCACAGCTTTCGCAGTTAGTTCATGCTGAGTCGAGACGAGGTATAGTGGTATTTGCACATTCAAGATATCAAAACGCACCGCATTTCGCTCCGAGCGGCATGATGATGATAGTCAAGAGCTATTTCGCGTATGGTCTATAAAATCTATATAATGCATGATGCTGAACCTGCAAATTTCTACATAGTTTAGAGCCGGGAAGGCGGACATGCAGCAAGGCACGCACCTGCAATTGCATTGACTTTGACAGGTGTTTCCTGGGCTTCCTTCCCACGGCGCCATACATTGTCACGCCTGGAAGGTTGGCCTGTCACACTCCTATTGACCAGGTTTTCGCCCTTGTAGAGGCACCGAGACAACAGGATTAGCACAGCGAGTCAAGTTTGGCCTTGCCTATGGCCCAGTCAAATTTTTCTTCTAGTAGGGAAACCCCGCCTCGGAGGTAACGCTGCAAGACTAAAGATAATCATAAATAAACAGCTGCTCAAGCAAGTTTTAGTACAGGCATAGTGCCTGGACGTATTCCCCACTGGTGCAATTGCCATCTTGTTCCTCCCATGTATTAAGAGTTGTCCCAAGGAAGCAACAATGATGTTACAAAACCGAAAGTGTCATGCTGTCGAGAGTCTGCAGTTGGTCTTCAAACCTCTAGTGAATAAGACAAGCAGGCACAAGTGCCGCTGTCATCATGGCGTCCCAACTTGTTACTGTTAAGTGACCTTGGACAGTCGAGGCACCGTAAAGAATGGTGCGGCAAACACACCGGATGGCTAACCCCACCTAAAACCCCTTGACAAGTTTGTGCTAGTTTCGTAAGTGGCATCAAAGCGCCTGAGCAGTAGGCCCGTGCAGGACTTGAAAGCAAATGGCAGTGTAGCCCTGAAATGAGAGGCACTTGGAGGTGAGTGGCAGCGCGGTACTCGCTCGTGGCACGTGTCTCTCGCTTTCAGACAATTAAGGCTGGACCGCATGTGAGCGATTTAGTGAGCAACGAGACGAGCATCGGCAACAGCGACGGAGATTTATCACTGTCGCTGGTAACGCTGCTCGGTTCTTGAATTTCTAGAAAACGTCGCTCATCACATTGGTCGCTTGCTCCTGTCGCTTTCATGCAGTGTGCCTCGTCGTGCGGCTGAGCGATAGCAAAAAGGGCCGCCATCGCTTGTCCCGTCGCTTCCTTCATGGTTGTCAGCGCTTGCAAAAATGTGAAGTGAGAAATTTATGTAGGGCTTTGTCTATGCCGGCTCTCAGACTGCTGTCAGAACTTTGGGTTTCAGTGAAATACGACCACATGGTTTTCCACTTTGCTCATGTACTGAGGAGGGAAGCTGACGAGGAAGTACACTCTAAAAAAAAAAGGGAGTAGTACTTCCTCCCTTAAAGGTGGAACTCGCGTGTATCATATATTGCTCTACAAATGGAGAAAATTTTCCTCCTACAAAACGGGAGGAAATTTCCTCCCCTAGGAAGGGAGGAAAGTTGCCACCTATTTTTGCTCGTGGAGAAAACGTTCCTCCCCTAAGAACGGAGGAAAATCGCCACCTTTTTGCGCCCAATGGATGAAACTTTCTCCCCTCGTGTAATTCATATAACTTCCACCAGATGGCGCTCAAAACAGAAAAAAAAAAGTTGGTGAAGTGCCAATTTGTTTTCCAATGTCCCCCGCCCTTGAACGCTCCATGGCAAATACAACACCGATCATACAGAATACACGAAACACAAGGAGAACACCCCACAAACGCAACAACGCACCGACACGTACGCTAACTTCGCACTCTCTGTATATATGGCAGTCTTATTTTTGAATCCGACTTGGCCGGTGACTGCCATCATTTGTCGCATAAACACGGAGAGACGGAGCGAATGTTACTCGTACTTCATACATTATTTCACTTGTCTCTTGGAATAGCCCCTATCTCTTAATTCAACACCCTGATCAAAGCAAATGTAGATCATTAGGTTAATTAACTAAAATTTAATGAATATATTTTTAATAAGTTCGAAGAATCATGTTGGCAATGCAGTGTTGAAATGCAGTACACTGGTGCTAAAATTTGCCACCAAGCTATAGCTTGATTAGAGTGTGCAGTGCCACTGTAATCTATTTTAAGTTTCGGCGGGGGAATGATTAATTTTAATTGTTGCACAAGAATTTCAAGGAATTTTTCAAACAAAAAATATTCCTGGTTTTAACAAGACTCGTTGCAAGAGCAGGGGACATATCTTGGGTCACGCTTCGTCACCCGTAAAAGTGAAATTTAATATTGTTTTAATTTTCTAACCTGGAGCGTTCTACCTATAAATAGTAAGTGCCGGGAGCGATAAGGACCCACGAACCATGACTTTGGTATCGCAACCGCTTGAAAAGATCATGCTGCCCAAGTCAAAAAGTTAAAAAGCCCGTGTTGAGAGTTTTAGATCGTTCAGTCACTTCCGCAACTCTATAAGCAATCCATTAGGGAGTTTTCGTAGACCGCGCTGCCCCCTCCGCTAAGCGTTCCGCAACGAAGAAGCCGCTACTGCGCCTGCGCGCCGGTAGCCTTGACTGTGGAGTTCCCGCTATCGTAGCGGGTTGCGAAGGGCCTTGCGGGACGGCGAAAACGATCTACGAAAACTCCCTATTATGGGTATGGCCTCCGCTATATGTACCGTAGCGGAGCCGTGTTTTCATGTTTTAGAGAACTTTGCAACCCGTTGCAGAATATAGCGTTACGAGAGCTAACGCAATGCAACTATTTTGGACACTAAAGCTAAAATAAAAGGTTGTACAGCAATTGTTAGTAATATTGTATTCATGTCGCTATCTAAATAGAACGTTAATAGTAAGCTTATGTTCCTCCTTGCTTCTTTTAAAAGTACGTCCAGTACATTTGCGACGAGCAGACTTGAGATTCACGTTGTTGACGCCGGGTGAACTTGGTCGTGTGCTACAGCCGGCCAGCGCTCGTTTCGCGACACGAGAGAAACCGCGAGATAAGGGATTAAGTGGGCCGCATAAAAGAAAACAAAAGTGCGACGGAATTATTTGTTCACTTTACCTTCTTTTTTTTTTTTTTGCGAGTGCGTTATTTGATATGTAGCACACAGTAGCAGGAGATGCCGCACAAACTAAAAAAGCGGCGGTGAACCGTCCGCTTGGTTGGATCATCCGTTCCTTCAAGGCCGCAGATCCGGCTTCCCTCCCCCCCCTTCGCCCCGCAACCAGAATGGAATGTCTGTACTACCCTTTCTTCCAAGTGGACTCTTCCCGAATGAATTGTTGACCTTGTCTCCCGGATTTGTTGCTTCGTTCCTTCGCCGAATCGTCATTTCAGCGTCCTTTCTTGTGCGGAGATCAGGTTTAAAAAAAAAAAAAAATATATCGCGTGTTCCCGCAAGCCGGTCGTGGTCCCGGTGTTGACGGACTACGACGTGTGTCGGACGGCAGTCGCTCGCCGCATCGCAGTTCTCGTTCCTATCGACTGGATATGCTGTTCTGTTTTACACAGAACTGAAATAAACGCTGCACGGATTACCTTTCGCTGTATGGTACGTACGCTTTATTTCAAGTGTATATGTTTTTCGCGGAGGTGACGGGGCTAGGAACGTATAGACGTGTCGACTCGAATAGAGCAGCGATCTTAGCAACAACGTGATTAAAGAAAAAAATGTTCCACGCTTATGACGATTATTTCTTGTGCGCCCTAGTTGTTACTGAAGTTAAAGCCAATAGGCAGGCGAGCTGGTTAAGGATAGATAGTTTCGAGTCTGTTCGTCCTTTTTTGTTCCCTCGCTCCAGGGTCACTATGTCCACTTGTAATGTAGCAAGTAACGCGACGAAAGCAGTCGTACTTGCCATGCCAGTGATAAGTCGCCACCTGTACTTATCGCAGCTGCAAGGTTTCATTCACAATGAATAAGCGCGATCTCGAAGCGGGCACATACGGCGTGATTCTTGCGAGACGCACGGCGTGATTCTTGCGAGACGCACGCCGCGCTACGCGCTTCGCTTTTTGTTTTGTTAAACAAGTATACCTCCGCTAGCCCCCGCAGCTCCGCTTTTTCTCTCCTAGCACCGCGCATGGGCAGTAGTGGGATTGATCTAGGTGACGGTAACCAATCCCTCAAGTTGCCGTCACCGCCATTGAACATGTTCGCGGCGGCAGCGGCGGTTCGAACCGCCGCTGCCGCCGCGATCGTGGGGGAGGAATTTTCGTCCCTTTTTCAAGCGCCACCAGGTTGCGCTGCATCTAAGTCGGTGAAATGGAGGAACGGGTGTGATTTCCTCCCTTCCGTATGCGACAGGGAGGAAAATCACTTTTTCCTCCATTTCTCCTCCCTTTTTTTTTAGAGTGTAGTTGAAAAATCAGTTCATGATCTCTTCAAGAAAGTTGTTCGAAACACCTCGTTGTCTGTTTTTTTGGCTGTCTACAGTGCCGTCCGACGGCACTCCACCCGCGCCTACAAGTGCCTTCCGAAAGAAAGTCGAACAGCACATGTATTCCTGGGGAGCTCGTTAACCAACCCCCCGCATACATTCATGCCGCCTCGCGGCAACAGTATGCGGCTGCTAATTACAAAACTATTAACCAACTTTGCCCCGTCGCACATGACGCCTAGCAGCGTCCAGCCCCTACCAAGCCCTGCTGTCCCCCATATACCTCCAGAAAGGGATGCCCTTACCATTTTGTTAAAGGGGCCCTGCAATCATATTTAAGCGCCTGCCATCTTTACGGTTTCCACGTCTCTTGGGGTCCAAGCAAGCCAGCGGGCACGGAGAGAGTAACTAAATATCTGTGAGTTATATTTTAACCGGAAGACGCGGAAACCACCTCCACCTACGAGTGGGACCCGCATAGCCGAAAGCGCGCAATATGTGACGTCTTTGGTCCTGGGCTTACCACTGGTCAGAGCCGCTAAAAGCTTTTTTTTTAGTCGCAATACCAAATATAAGTGTCGCGAACCGTTTCCATTATGTATGAAAGTAGTTTTTGTTCGGTAATTTAGATCAGAAAAGAAACAAATGCAGTTTATAAAGTACGGAAACAAGAAAAGACTCGTCGACAAACCCGCCACCAAGCGGCGGAAAAAACGGCGCATATTAGAAAAGGCTTGTGGGATGAGGCTCCGACGAACAGCGAGCGTAGAAAGGTCCCGGACGTACGCGGCGGCGCTGCGGTCGTATACCGGATCGAGGATTCGACCGGTTCCGAGCGTTCCGAAGGCTTTCGGCGCGGGCTTGGCTGGCGATTTGGCCATTTGGCGGTATGGCAGCGCGAAGTGGCTCCCGTTCTGAACTGATCTTTACACCGTGTTTGCTGTAGTTTGTGGCCAATGAAGTGTTATGCCAAATTAGTCCTTAATCGCGCAGCAAATGCAATGCAAGCCGCCCTGGCCACCCGCCTCATACAGCCTATCCAGAACGTGCTTTAGTGGCGCCCTCTCGAGCCGTCGACACGGAGTGCGGCAGCCGTGAGCGCCTCGATGACCTCACTACTCCTCTAGTTCACGGCCACTCAAGCCAGGACCTACGACGTCATGAAGGAGGTTATTTTTTGTTTGTTTTTGTAATTCTAAATCGCCTATACCTTTTAAAATAAAGCAAAATTTGAGAAAAGATTAAGTTACTACGTTCAGTGCGCTCAAGTTCGGTGCAAATTAAAAACCAGTCAAAAGGTTGTTGCAGGGCCCCCTTTAAGCAAAGTTTCGTTGACAACATCCTTCTTTTTTTCCCCAGTGTTAATGGTAAAAAAGAAATGACGTAAATATCGCCAAATGCCTCAACGAAACAAAATTTTCGAGAAAAAGATTTTAAAAAGTAAGCCCACACTGTGGATCGAATCCGGGTACGCTGCCTATGAGGCGAGCTATGCTACAATTTCCAATAAGCTACGCTACAACTTCGAAAAACTCGTTTTGACAATTCGCTTTACATAAGACATTCGGACGGCACTTGACACTACATTATATATATATATATATATATATATATATTTTTTTTTTTGTAATTACTTAACGCGCGTTTTTTCCCACAACCTTCACAATACACTACAGCCAGAGGGCTAGCAAATAGGTGCAACATATACAGCATTTTGTATAAAAAGTTCGTGCCCTAGTAAAAAAAGAACTCTTTGCAAGCAACATCATCAATGCAGAGGATTGAACCTGAATTCGAACACCCGCAGTGAAAGCAAACGGGGTGCAAATACGAGCGCCAGCACGTAATGGGTACTTTAGCAGTCATGGGTTCCGCAAAACACACCACCTAGTTAAGTGGTACCAAGGCGCCACCCGATTTGTAGAACTCGTCTTGTCCACCGCTCCACGAGATAGGCAACCTGCAATGCAGTTTAGCGCTACACGTTGCGCCATCTAGCGGCTGCAAAATAATGAAACTGGGTAGGCCATGATGCGGGGCTGCGGGCGGGCGCATCCAGAAACCACGTGTGAACGTTGCATTTCGGACCGGCGTGAGCTTTTTTGGAACCATTTCTTTGTAAAAGTGAGTCCCAACTTCACGCCTCCAATAAGCTCACCAAGTTCCTGCGACATCTCGCCTACCTCCTAGAGTTCCCCCCAAAAATAAACGTTGCTACTGCTGCATGAAATACGGCCACGGTCGCGAAGGTGACTCAAGCGTCGAACTCCACCGCTTCCCCAGCTTCCATTCGAGATCTTGGGAGTGGATTACTGCAGTGCGACGCAACAAGTAAGTGAATTTTACAGAAGCTGTCGGGGGCGGGGGGGGGGGAGGGGGGGGGGGAGTGAACGAAAATATGTGTGTAGGCTTGGAAAGTGGTCGGACGAACTCGTTTTGCAGACTACTCGACAAAATAACATATTTATACAAGTTGTATTACGAGTCGCTTTGACAGCCACATTAGGGAAATACGATAGGAACAATCGGGCCGATTGTTGCTTCTCAATGACGTCGAGAATCGGGCGATCAGGTCTTCAAGCGACAGGCCCGTCGGCCCGTTCCGGCACTCCTAATGCCGTTCGGCATGCGTGGTTGCAACCAAAACCTTCTAAACCAGCGAGTTTTCAAAAAATGAATTTTCGTAGTAAAAATTTTGTTTGTTTCAGCAACCAAATTTAATGCTGAGTCTGGTAACAAAAGTGACGGCGTGCACAAAGCAGAATGCTAAAGTTTTTCTTCAGAAAAATCTCGTGCGAAGCGTAAATATCCTTCTTCCACGTACACTTCGTTGCCTGGCGCCATTTTACACAAGGCTTTGCAATGTGCGTACGATTTTGTAGCATGCAGAGTTTGGTTCTAATTACCCACATTTCATTCTAGTGTGTGTGGGCGTTGGGAGCAGAGGACGGCCGAGAGAGGCGCGAGCGGGGGCCAGCCGGCGAGGAAAGAGGAAGAGCCTGCTGCTCGAGGCTGGGCCGGGCAGGAACGATAGAGCCGTTCTGGCTGGTGTGGCCCATGGCGATACCCGGGAGCATTCCACCAGCGAAGTTCGGATCAAGACCGGCGGAAGCGGCGAACCCTGACCATACTGGCCTCCATGACGATCTCGGAGTGGTTCCGCAGCGAGACTCTGGCTGAGATAGACCGGAACAGCTAGCCTACGCAGCACTGGCGTGGGAAGGGCGATCCGCAGGCCTGGACACGGGCTCCGACTGTGAGCTCTGAACGACGGGCGACAACTAAGGTCGGCGGGTCCGAACTGCCGGCTCTCGAAGCCGGGTGTTCGGACCCCCCCCCCCTTTTTATTCTCTTCCAACAGGAGAGGGCAGCCAGACGGCGAGAAACGCGGAGCCGGAACTAGCTTGCCCTCCACCGATTGGCCGGGACACAGGAGCGTCCTACTACGTCACCGCGCGTTTTTGTGCGCGTTGAGAAGAAGTTGAAATTATCCAACTTTCTTGTGCGCGCCCGGAAGGAGCGAAGAAGTGGCGCGACGTCACGAAAATATGTCACATCCGCAGCCGCACGACCTACAGGCGCAAAAAGAAGCGTTGGTTTGGATCGCGCTTTAGAGAGCTCTTCGGTGTGAGCGCTCTTACCTTCACTGTGTGCAAACTCTTCGAATGGTTATTCAACAGGCGGCGCTGCGAGACGCGAGCCTTCGGCGTTGCTTCAACTTGCAGTGTGGTGGTGTGGTTCTCGAAATGGGCACTTATACTCATTTTCATACATAGCGTGCAAAGCTGTCAAAGGTACTGAAGTGGTGCGCATGAAAATACAGAAAAAAAAAATGTGTTCCTGGGCGCGTTTCGTGGACGAGTGGTAGGGCTGCTTTGGCGATACCGATGTCTCGGCGGCAGTGCTTCGAACCCACTATAGACGCGCAGTTTTTTTCTTTTTTTTTTCTTTTTTAGACATTTTTTGTGCAAGATTGTGCGCATTGCCGAACTGAATATTTCAATTCCTCCTTTCTTCTTTCTTTTTATTTATAAGTCGCCGAGAGGCCGCATTTCTACCATCTGCTCTGCCGCTTTGCAAGTGTTATTTGCCTAAAGCACCGAGTTATATTTATTTTTTTTCGTGCAGCGTGGAATGAGGAATTTCACTGATAGCAGCCTTGCCCCAAAATTTAGAATAGGACGTTAATCGACAATAGTTGCGGCCTGAACAGTTTAATTTGAAATAGCTGTCAAAGGTAGGAATCCCCCTCTCGGGGTACTTGCGATGCACCTTCAGGCGAATGGCGTTGTGTGTGAATTCGGCATGCTTGACAGTCCCCGTGCTCGAAACTTCTACATGGCGAGGTCTTCGCTTCGGGGACACCAGCTTGCCAGATAGACACTGCGCCTTGTACTTCGCGACAGTACGGGTGCACACTCCGGTGTCGTTACTGACCGTCTCCAAAACTTCACGACTGACTTCTCCGGGAAACGCGTTCTTGTACTCGCGTACACGTTGGCGATCACCTGCTTGCACTCTTTCAAGGTCTGCGCACAACGAATCTTCAAAAATATCTGAGCAGGAGAGGTACTTGAGCTAGTTGCGTAAGACGCCATCTTCTCAAAACCAGCCAGTGCCACACAACCCGAAAACCCGCAGCTGCTGCCGTACGGACGAAAACGAAAACAATTTAAAGTAGTTTTCATTATCTTTTGATTTTTATTGAAAAAAAGTTGTGCTCCGTCGAAATCATAACACCACTAACAGTTGCTAGCTCCAAGGAGGCACATTTTTCGACTTTTTTAAAAGTGTTTTCGCAGGGGACGCACTATTTTATGGGGTGAACGTAGACACGGTCGGCGATGCAAACCGGTGCGCTAGCTTTGACTGTGTTGCATGCTACGTATGAAACGGAGTGTAGTCTTGAATAAGCTGCTGCACCTTCACTCCCTCCCAGAGACGCACCCCCACGACAGTTCTAGAAATATGTAAAATGCCGACGCAGGATTCGGTTTCGAATAATATGCACGACGCGAAACTTGTTGAATCTCGTATAAAACGAATTCTCAAAACGAGTACTCGCAGGTGTAGCTATGTGGAAAGATGCCCGCTTCTTACGGAGCGAACCCAGGTTCGATGCAAAAAAAAAAAAAAAAAACATTTTTTTTAACGATTATTCTTGAGAAAAGTGAATGTCGACGAAACTTTGTGCATTATTTTTTTCCTTACCTTTTTGATTTTATTTTTGCACAATTATTATTGAAAAAAAATGTCGACAGAGCTTTGAACTAAATGGTGTCAGACTCCCTTTCTAGAGGTGCATACGGAAACGGCGGGGCTTGGGTTGCCGGCTGGACGCCGCGAAGCAGCCTTCATACTTTTTTTTCGGTAGGGCAAATGCTGCTGACCTGTGACTCCCGTTGAGAAGGGGAAGAGTCAAAACACAAAACAGTCACACGAAAAATTGACTCTCTAAGAGAGTCGTGAAGTGTCAAAGAGAGTCATGGAAGCAGTGACTCCCTTTGGACTCCTTCTTTTTTTAAGAGTGTAAACTCCAGCCGTCTAACTTTTTGTTTGAAAGCACGGAGTCTGCGGGCTCTGCTGGAGACTGTCTTGGAGGTTCTTTTTTTCAGGCGAGATTTTCTTGTCTGCAAAGCTTTGCGGAGGTACTTGCAATTTATACAAGATGCTCCTGTAAGAATAAGAACAAATTAATCAATCAAAGTTAAATTTAGTTTAATATAATAACGGTTAAACGCAAAACTATACATATCGCAACCTGTGTGTCAAAATCATGGCCACCGAATGTGAGGTATTGCACTATTCTCTTTGCTTCATGAAACATTCAGAACATTTAGTTAAAAATCTAGACATATTGTGTGAGTTTTGAAAATTGGCTTTGATGTTAGTGCTGTTATCTACTACATTAGTTTTGTTCTTCTGAAGTATTAGTGGCCTTCAAGTTGTATTTAAGGGAATGATTGTGATTGTTCAGTTTATTCTCACCTTCTTTTGGTGACGTCCCCGAGCAGTTCACACTGAACAAGGCTCTTGATCTTGAATGCATCTGCCTGAAGTCCTTTTGTCAGCTCAGCTGACGACACTGACGAATGCCCCGCCGCTCTACAACAAGGGGGAATCCTCGCAGTATTTTGTAGTAGATTCCTGGTTTCTTGCACGGTTATCAAACGGGACTCCTCGATTAGCTTGTCCAGCAGAAGCACTTGATACTCAACACTGCCGTCATTTAAACATTTGAAGAACACGTCCCTTTCAATTGTGAGTTCGTTTGTGCGGAAGTTAATTCTACAGGCTATGTATGGAGACTCCAATGAAGCCTGGGGATTCATGCGGCACCCACGATCTCGTCAAAATCGCGAGCTTGCGAATGATCAGCTAGACCAGCAGCCACTTCAACTACCGCAGCACTTGTGCAGACAATTTCTAGTTTAGGAGGGGAAGGATGGCGAGGTCTCAACTTTTTTGCGGTGTCTTGTATCCTTGTTGCCTGCGGAGACCAGCTGCCGTCGCTTAGTTTGGAGCCTTGGAGCTGGAGTTTTCTTGCTTAGATATGCGGGCAAGCTGGGCAGGATCGTTGGAAACACATTAGGAGCAGGCGTCGGTATTCCTCTTGGAGTTCGGACTTCTGTTCCGTTAGTAACCTGCACGTAATCCTGCAAATAAAATGTGACTCAAAGTGCACCTCGCACACGGCACAGTCGCCGTTAAAGCTCCTGTTGGACTCGAGCGTATCCAGTCTTGCCAACTGGCTCGTAACAATGGCTTCAACGGCGTTTTTTTAGCCATCGTGCTTGAAGAGAGAGCGAAAACACGACCGGCAGATACGCGAAGAGCCGGCGAGAAGCGAGCGCGCTTCAAGTGAGGGCGACGACAGCGCCGCCGCTACTGTCGCCGCAAGTGGGTACGGTAGCGAACAATGGGAGCGGCCTTCACTCGCGCCACTAGATCCCTCTAGCCCACTGTACTAGCGGTATACGTAATGTATCTACATGCGTCTAATAAAAATCCCCGAAGGTCCCGAAGCCCAATGAACGCGCGAGCAACTAAAAATATTTTTTGTAGAACATGAATTGGGGCGGTACCTAGCACCACATAGCCTGGCTACATGCGATTGCTCTGCTTGACCGTGCATCTACTGGCAAGCGATGTAAAAAAATTTTCACGTCTTGCGATAATTTCTGGTAACCGTGCAACATATGTTTTGAACTTGCTTTTTTGAGCAGCTTTTAGTTTCGGGAATGGTTTACAACTCTTCCGTAATGTGCGCTTGACGAAGGAATTGTGGCTCGAGGAATTGCAAAGGTAAGACGTAAAGTGCGCAAAGTAACTGGGTGCCGGCCGTCAGTGATGACGACGTGAAGAGTAACTGCTTTCGAAACGCAAGTCTCTTTACCTGCGGGGGGAAGCTGGCTTCGGAAATAAATACATTTCGCGGAAAGATCGTGCTACACTTTTGTTTGCTGGTTCTCTCGCTCTGTGCAATTGACATAGCGCCCTCGTTAAGCCTTATCGAGCTCGATTTTCTCGAATCGGGGCGCCACAATAAGACGCAGGCGACGGAGGAACTTCACTAACCTGCTTTCAGGAAGAAAGTTTCTCCCTTAATAAAGGAATATAGGTTACAAAAGCGTTCCTACCTTTGTCGATTACTATAGATATCCTTTCTTCCAAGAGTGTAGGCGCAGCGCTTCCACACATGTGCCTTCCTACTACACAGATGTAAAGCGGATGTGCTCCAGTAAACTGCGAAAGCAAGACCACAGGCAGCTGTTTCAGCTTCTATAAGCGATAGCAGGTGAAAATTCTAGGGAGGAAGAGTTAATATACTTGCGCACTTTACGGGATGCTTGACACAAACACTCATTGTCGTGCTCACCCGTGATCCAAAATGGAAACGCTTGCACCTACCACTCACAGCATGAAGCGAATGATCACCATAGATCCTGCAGTTTACGTTAACAACAATGGCCGTCAGCGGAAGGATAATCTCCAGGCTCTGGAATTAATGCGAGGTTCGTTTAGAGATGAGACCGAGGAGCAACAGTTCCTGGACCTGGGCTGCGGCGCTGGAGACTTCACCCGCGACCATCTCCTCCCTCTCTGCCCGAAAGTCGGGAGAATAGTAGCGGTCGACGTGTCCCAGGACATGGTGGAACACGCTAAGAGGAATTTCGCCCACCCGAGGATCTGCTACGATGTCCTGGATATTGGAGGGAACGGGGTGGCCGACTTTGTAGGGAGATACGGTCACTTCGACCGTGTCTATTCCTTCTTTTGCCTACACTGGATCGGGGATCAAGAAACGGCATTCAAGAACATCGTCGACCTGATGAAACCAGGAGGTGAATGCCTGCTTTACTTCAACGCGTCGAGCAGCTTTATGCGTTTGGGAAGGAAACTCTTAAGTTTGGATCACTGGAAAAAATACCGAAAGGTAAGGTGATATTTGCGTTTCTTCATTAGCTATATCTTGAGAGATTGGTCTTTTCCGGAAAAACAAGTGGTGAAAGCGCACTTGGTTCATTGGTTCAGTTCCTGCTAAATACTATGCTCCACCGACGCCATGCCCTTGAAAGGGTACTGAAGACACCCCAGTAATCCCGCTCTGAACGAGAATGTTTTGTTTAAACGTAACTGGTAACAACAAAGTTAAGGGTCCGTTCCAGCGGAAGCACTGAGTTGGAATTCCGGCTACCGATATTTTGTTCCACTCCATGTCCGACCACAGCCAACGCTGCCATCCGGTGGAGCCGACCAAGCTGCATCAAATGTGCATTGTCATAGTGGTCGTGTGCTCGTCGTTCTTGATGCTTTTACTTTGATCGGCAAAACCAATCCCACACAGAATAGGGCGAAGAATGACGTCACATCCATTGTACGTGATTGCTTTATCCGGTGGTAGGAAAAGCAACAAAAAAATGCGACCACCACGACAACTTTTGGTGCTGGTTTATAATAGGGACGCCGCGGACCACCCTAGGTTCGAATTCGAAAGGTTTCGATATTTTCGAACCAAACTGATGTTCGATTCGAAAAGTTTCGATATTTTCGACCGTAGAGAGGTTCGAATTCGAAAAATTCGCAACTTTCCAAAATCGTGGGGTTTCGAATTAGAAAAGTTCGAAGCTTTCACGGTTTCTAAAAGTTCGGGTTCGATTATTTCAAATATTTGTTTACTCGAGGTTCGATAAATTCGAAGATTTTGAACTTTCCTAATTTAAAATTCGATAGATTCGAATGTTTCGAATTTCTTTGGATCCAAAATTCGAAAAATTCAAATATTTCAATTTTCTAAAGACATAAAGCTCGATAAATTCGAAAATTTCGAATTTCTTTCTACATAAAGTTCGAAAAGGTCGAAGCTTTCGATTCTCTTTTAAAGCTAAATTCGAAAAAAAAACTTCGAAGGTTTTCGGTATTTTTGAAATCCAAGTTCGAAGTCCGGTTTTCATGTTCCGCCAGAGTTTCAGTTTCAAATGACGTTTTCACGCCTCACTGGTTTTCACGAAATCAGGTTTAGAAAAGTTTGGGTGTGATATTTAGACTGCGCGAAGTTGGTCAGGCAATTAAATGAGACGACGAGCGCCCCGGATGTGCTGGGATATTTGTCAGTGCAGTGACGCGTAACTATAGATCAGTAATTCTGACCGCCAGCCCGTGGTGGTCATTAACACGCATTGCGAAGTAGTGATCCTACGAACGCACTGTTTAACGATACTCATCCAGTTCGAAACGTGGTTGAGGTTCGGAAAAACCTTGGAGTGATCTGGCAAACTGCCCCCGTACCCCCTTGCACGCTGGTAGTAATCCGATCGAACGCCGCCCGAGTGACGCTGGCATATAGTAAGTTTAGTTTGTACATGATGCGAAATCCTGAGACTGGGAATGAAATTTGAAAGAAAAAGTGTATTAATACAGAAAAAAGGGGACAGGACAACGTCTCAAACTCAACTCAGCAGAAAACTCAGCTCAGGACAACGTCTCAAACTCAACTCAGTTGAGTTTGAGACGTTGTCCTGTCCCCTTTTTTCTTTCTTCTTACCAGCCTCGGGATTTTGCATGATGATCAACACACACCAGCTCGCCTGCACCTTGACAATTTTTTTGTTTGTAATTGCTTTGGAGGTTTATTTTCTGGGCGGAAGAAACGCCTAGCAAAAAGCACAAAAGCTGACGCAACTTGAGGTCGAGGAGGGTTCTACCGTTGGTTCTGCCATACCAGTCGCGTCCGAAGAGGAAAAACGAGGGGGGGGGAGCTACAGTCTCTCCCTCCCCCCCCCCCCTCCTCCCAGGTATTTCGAACTGTTAAAGAAAACAATACGGGGAAGGAGGGCATGGTCCAGCCTATTTCAATGTGAAATTATTTATGCATATGTATAGCCACTGTCGCTCTTCACTGCATAAAAGATCGCGTAGATGGTCATTGTTAAGACCGGTTCTCACATGCAGCGAAGCGCTGATGTAACGCTGCTCACGTGCCGTCAGGTACTTATCGTACGCCATGAGCAACAGTTTTGACGGTGCGATACAAAGCTGGTAAACGCTCCCGTCGGCACGTGCTTAGCACGAGGTCAGCGCTATGCTTGTAGCGCTCCGCTGCATGTGAACAGGCCTTTAGAGACTCGTTGTCAGGAGGCACTACTCGTCACATGCTCGGTGGCTCGAAAGTTCAAAGCTATGTCTTTTCGACCTAAATAACTGTGCCATTGGTAAAAAATAATCAATACATAAACATAACAATAAATGCAAAAGTAAAAAGCTGGAGAGAAAAAAAAAACTATCAAGAACCCGTCGGAAGTGTTGTATTCTTGCGTATTCAGAGGCCCAGCACTATGAAACAAGTTTCTCCTACCAAAATGTGTACAGGCCAAAAGAAACACGTCCCAAGAACGTAAAAAGAGAAAAAAAAATTGTTTATGACGCGCTGAATTTGAACAATTTTAGAAATTTTCCCCCATGAGTTAATTTATTCCTCAGCGTGGAAAAAACAATAAATACATTATTTTGTATTCTGCAGATGGCAATGATATGTACTGTCTTTGGTCTTAAACAACAATAACCATATCTTAAGACGACACTAACCTAGGCTATATATAGATCATTCTTAAAAAGTTCAACATCTCTACCGTAAATAGCTTCGACTATAGCGCGCTTCCAATATGGCACAAACGACAATTGTCAAAAACCCGTCGTCCTTTTTCGCTCCTTCAGAAATCTATTTTTCTAAAACCAAGCATGCCAGATAATTAAAATAAACTGCATTGTCTTTCGCGAGGAATGCGGCACCCCATGTGAAATTGCGAAAACAAAAATTACGGATGTACCTCACTGCTTAAATCCAAATGAAACCGCCCGCCGGTCTTTCGAAGTTCGACGAACTTCGAACTTTTACCATAAAAGTTTGAAGTTCGTCGAACTTTTGACTTTTCAGGAATCGAAAGTTCGACAATTTTCGATTTCTTTAGATTAATAAGCTCGAAAGTTCGAACATCATCGAATTTCTTAGCGTAGGAAGTTCGAAAGTTCGAAAAGCTTCGACTTTTTAGTGCAAGAAATTCAAAAGTAGGAAAATCATCGAATTTTTACGCCTATCAAGGTCGAAAGTTCGACAAGCATCGAATTTTGCAACGTAATAAGTTTGAAAATTCGAAAAATGACGACCTTCTTAGTTTAATAAGTTCGAAAATTCGACTACCGTCGAATTTCTCGATATGGTAAGTTCGAACATTCGAAATCTTTCGAACCTTTCGAACCGCTTCCTTCGATCATTGAAAGTTCGATTCGAAAAAAGTTCGCGGCATCCCTAGCTTATAACCTTCATTAGGTATCGGCGTTTGCTGCTGTAGGACCTAATGGAAAACAAAGTATGCGAGAAGCAAGTCGCCTGTTATATGCGCAGGAGTTGCGGTGACGCGAGACTGACGTCGAGCTCTGCATGATCGCCTTTGATTTAAAGTATAGTGGATATACCTCAATGCAAGACGCCTTGAGGTCTAGCCACTATATTTTTTAATCAGCCAATAGGAGCACGGCATTCTGACATCATCGCAGCCCCAGTGCTGGAAGTTGACGAACTTCTGCTGCGCATAGCTTTTTATTTTTGGTTTCTTTGCTCTTCTGCAACGTTTTGGTAGGATTTATCCTTGGCAAGAACACTGTCTGAAGCATAACCCATGTAAAAAATGTGTGGCTGGTAGCATTGGGCTAGTCGCACCTTTGTCGTCGTCGCAGCATGTACGGCACCTTTCCCATTTTAGTTACGGGCACAACTGCGGATAAGTGTCTGTTTTCATTTGTAGATTCATCCACTCAGGTTATTAATATAAATGTTTTTTTTTCTTTTTCTTCTTTCTTATTTGGGGGGGGGGGGGTGCCCCTAGACAGCCCGTAGCCCTACAGAAAGGTGCACCTTTTGTCAGAATCATTAATTTTTTGTTAGAATCATCAAAGCATAAAAGCATGTGTACTGCTTTTCGTCTCACCCGCGCCGGTACGAAAGGTGCTCCGCGTGGCGAGCCGGAGTCAGTTTCGCCCGAGCGTTCGATCCTGCTGTTACACCGACTTCGACGCCCGCGACACTCTGTTGTAATCTATTGTTTCATTTGTGTTTTGGGCACAAGTTTGCCCCATTTAACGTATCAGTTATTCGTCGTTCGTCACCTCGTCATTCGCGGCAATAATTGGTGTTACACAAAAAAGTCTGGAGAAAAAGGTGGTGCGCGAGGAAAATAAAATTAGATCGGATGTGAACATGGACCACAAAAAAAAATATGATCTGTAAATTTATAGGGAAGAAAGGGGACACAAAATGGCTAAAACAGCAATACTAACAAATTTCAAATCCACAAAAACAAAGGGAATTCACTCAAAGATATTCGAGCAGTAATCGCAAAATAAAAGTTTCACGCTTGAAAATACTTACCGATAGGAAGTTGCCACATTCGACGCATGAAAATTATATTGAATGCGCTCAAGAGGTCGCGTGCTTTTTGGCTCAGAGCAACCAAATACACGATGGGAACGAAGAGTTTTATTTGGTACGGTCGAAAAACACCCCAAGTTTCTTTGGAGCAGCCAATAGAATCGTCAATAGATTTATGTAAAAAGTTCCCTCATGTCTCGTCATTCTGCCGAAAACCTTTAAACGCTGAAGTTTTATGGGGTGGGTGGCATTTTTAGTTCGCGTGGTGCCTGGGGCAGTGTTTTTTTATGAAAACAGATTACTTCCCGAAATTGTGTCTTTGGTACGCATCTCGTGCTTCCCTTCAGCGCCACGCGAACACAAAGCCTTTGCGCTGAATATTCTGAGCCACCAAGATACGGGACGCACGCTTTCCTGCCCTTTCCACCCCTTTCTTGTTCCGCGCTCTCTTTCAACACCACCTGTTTCTCTCCTCACTTTTGTGCGCTTTGCACCCCTCTCCGCTCCGTGAGCTTTCCCACACCAACTGCTTCTGCTTCTCCCGTTCCTGTGTGCTGGATCCGTATCTCGGTCAACAGCGTACTCGGCTTCCACGCCGGTTACCGGTGATAGAACCTTAACACCAGTTGCCATTTTTTTTTTTCCTTTAGCGGTTGCGGTTTTACCGACCCACACATCGTGTTAACACGGCTCCGGAGGTTGTTTGGTTCTAAAAATTTACCGCTTAAAAATCAGAAATCACGTGCCATTCTTTTTTCAGAAAGGTGGTGGTCTAAAAGTCCTAGCAGCCGTTGAGGTCTGAAATATATCCGCCTGAGAAATTTAGTCATAAAGCACGGGAACATTTTTTTCTAAGAGTGTTGTTTTTTGTTCCCCTGAGACCATTCGATATCTGTTCATAGTTTCACACACTCAATAGACCTTTTTCAAAGCTTAGCCAGGATCGTGGAACGCCGTCGTGAGAGTTGCTTGAAACGCTTTTAAGGGCTCCGCGACCGTCGCTCCGTCGTCCGCGCCAGCGCCTGGCGTGTCACTAGGTCCATGTGTTTACGCGTGTTCTCTTTTTCAGCATTTCGCCATTCTGAACGCGACTTCTATCGTCGCTTCGCATGCACATTTTGTTCGAAACAGTTGAGGATGACCCTGGAGGGTCAACAAAAGCAACTGTCTACGATACGAACGGCCTAGCTGGTCTATATATCTTCAAGGATGGATAGACCGCCTCGGTCGAATCGGTTCCTTCAGTCGACTCAGTCACTCAATCGTAACTTCAGTGTCGCGTCGTGCAAGCTACTGAAAAAAAGGTGGCTTTCAAGGTTGAGTGTTATGCAAAGAAAGTAATGGAGAACAGTTTCGATCCCGACCTAACTATCCACTTTGTGCGGAGCTTGCGCGCTCCGTTTATGAGGCAGGGTCACACTCTCAGTAAAAGGAGGTGTACAGGGGCACACCCCTTGTTCCATATGTAACTCGCCATAACTGCATTTCGTCGTTCTGTCCACTGATGTCGAGCTGGCGATACCAGCCTTTACGAACGGCTTGATAGCTGTTGTATATAACCTCTAATGAGCGTACCGAACGCTACACACACACACACAAAAAGAAGAAGCCGGGTCAAAAAAAAATTATTGTCTTACTGTAGCTTTTAAAAGTACATTAGGTATTTTAATAAGTTGTATCGCTTGATTATCAAGCCGCTCGTAAACGTTGGTATCGCCAGCTCGACGTCCGTGGGCAGAACGTCAAAATGTAGTTTTGGGGTGTTACATATGGGACAAGAGGTGTACCCCTGCACACCCCCATTTCTGAGAGTGCACTACAAACAGCTGATTGCGCTTTCCTTCAGCGCCTGCTATTCAACTAGGGTGCGATGGCAGATAGTTGTTTCGTGCTTAGTAGATTCGACACAGCGCACAGGAAGCGAAAAAGAAGTAGAAGGTTTTCACTAGACAAGCGCTTACTCTCAACTTAAATTTGTTTCTCGAAAATTAACTCCAAAATAAACAACAGCATCTCCACACCATCATGGCCAATGCAGCACTTGTCCAGATAACAGATATATTTGCTATGTAGAAGGACAGATGTTTGGCTTACACATTGCCCAGTTCCTTCTTTTTGGTTCGTGTAGACCTCTAAAATTCCTATAACCATCTGACCCGCCCCCCCCCCCCCCCCCCCCCCGCCTTTCAGGAATCCTGACGTGATAGAAGTTGGGCTGGTATCCAAAATCTGCAGAACGAACCGACGAGAAGGTACCATTAAAAAAAATTACCCGTGTTCTTCAGTAATATTGCAAATGGAGTGGTGATACAAAATATGCTGAAGCGCCGAGCTATATCTCATTGTAGTGCCACCGTTTCTGGCGCAGCGGAAACTCCGGGAACGAGGCACACCGGAACGGAAAAGATGGAAGAATTGCGCCTTGCTGTGGCTTTCTCGTTACCGGCTAAGTAAAAAAAAAGAAAAAAAAACAAATAAGCACCAAAATGAAAATTAAAAATTGCGCCCACGCTTGACACAGATATTAGGTCTGTTCGACTCGCCTCCACTGGCTGACCTAGTTCAGCAGTGCAGGAACTGGTGCATTCGATTCAACCGGAAGTTGCACGGCTGCTGCACTGGCGCGTTCGATTCATTCCAGTTCTGAACGAGTTCAGACCCAGTTCCCCTAAATGTTGCACCGGCTCGGGAGTCAGTTCAGCGTCCGTGCAGAAGCAGACGACAAGTGCAGACGGTGATTGCAGACGACACTCCTCGTCCGTCTCTGCTCGCGGTGCCATTTTTCGCAGCTCTTGCTCAAATATCTGCGATGTTTAGCAATAACGCCAATACGGAGGTTGCATCTCCTCTCATTTGTGATAATAACGTACGCGCAGTGGGCGCGGAATTGAGGTCATAAGCGAGGGTAAGAATTTGTTGATTATAATATTCCGAAAGTGTTTTAGGCACCTGCTCGCGTAGGTTTGGCTCCCTGTGGTAAGTGTCGAAATATTGGCTCACGTAAATTGTTTCTTTCTGATGCTATGTGGGGATCCACAGTGTTGATATTCTTCCTTACTGTCACGGGAAAGGTATCGCACTCTTGATGGTCCCAGCCTTCAGTTGCTCTTGGGTGCATACTGACGACTCCGATCCATTGCAGAGGTCTGGGATTTAGTACATTGGCCGTCGCATGCACCGTAGCTGAGCATAATACTGTAATGTTCGGCGAGTTCGCGGGACAGCGGGGAATTGACGAGTGCACGCAAGCTTGCCCGGTGTTCAACTGTTTTAATCTCGTGCGACATGCTCTTTATATACCAGGTGTGCAGGGGGCGCCACCTGGCTGTCTATCACATTCCTCCCCCCCCTAACAAAAATGAGCCAAGGTCCCACCGATTTTCACGGTGAAAAGCGCACAGGAGGCTTTCGTGCTCGATTACTTCTCCTCGGTAGTGGAGTACCAGGACTCCTTGGTAGCGGAATGCCAGGAACAGGCTGAGTGTCGTCATGCTGGTATTCAGCTGTTACGGTTTGAGGTACCGCTTGGGCAGAATCCTCTAGTGGTACAGGCACATTCCCATTAGGAGGAGCGGCCTGATCCACCGGCTCTGGTCGCGGACCCGATGATGCCCTAGCTTGGGATAGGTCAGGACGCAGATGTCCTTCATGACGTCTCTAACACCGACCATCTGGGAGTGCGATATCTGTGATGTGGTCACTTGGAGTGTCGATCACAGTTGCCGGTACCCATGGTGGACCTTGTCGAAAATTTCTCGCATACACAGCATCACCCGGTTGGACAGTTGGTATCAGTCGAGCACCCCTGTCGTGCGCCATCTTCTGGATGAGTTGTTTTTTCGATACGCTTGACCTCAGGTCCGGGTGAAGTAGAGCCAAAGCAGTCTTCAACTTGCGGCCCATCAGTAACTCCGCCGGAGTGCACCCTGTGGTTTCATGAGGTGTAGTTCTGTAGTTGAGCAGGATTCGGGCCAGCTGACATTGGAAACTTCCATCAGCTGCCTTCTTCAGCTTCAACTTTATGGTTTGAACCGCTCGCTCAGCGGCTCCATTTGACGCTGGGTGATACGGTGGTGTTAGAATCTGCCTTATTCCATTTTGTTGAAGGAAGTTCTTAAAGCTACCGCTTACAAATGCCGGCCCGTTATCGGATACGACGAGGTCTGGTAGTCCGTGACAGGCAAACATCACACGCAGGCAAGGGATCGTGGCTTCTGCCAACGGCGTGGACACAGGAACGACCTCAATCCATTTTGAGTAGGCGTCGACCACGATGAGTAGATATCGGTTCTTCATTGGTCCAGCAAAGTCGATATGAAGACGAGACCATGGCTTTTCTGGGAATGGCCATGGCATCATTGGTGCTGGTCGTGCGAGTCGCTGGTTTTCTTGACACACACGACATCCCTGCACTGTAGCCGCAATGTCTTCATCTAATGATGGCCACCATACATGACTCCTAGCCACGGCCTTCATTTTGGCGATCCCTGGATGACCTTCATGCAAGAGTCGTAGAACCTCTGGTTGTAAGGATCCTGGGATGACGACTCTTGACCCCAACAGGATACAGTTCTCTTGTACGCACAGCTGAGTTGTTCGAGGAGCGTACGGTTTTAAGTCTGGGTCATGCAGCTCAGCTCCAGACCACAAATGATCTCGAAGCTTCGACAAAATCAAGTCTTTTGAAGTGGCGTCAGCCACGACAGACGCAAGTAGTACGCGAGGATAGGCCCCCTCGAGCATAAATACCTCGGCTGGCCGCTCGATGGAACATGGAGGAACTGGCAGCGGCAGCCTACTCAAGGCATCCGCATTTGCTATGTGTGAACCAGGTCTGTACTTCAGTTTGTAGCTGTAAGCCGACAGCATCAGTGCCCAACGCAGCACCCGTGACGAACAGGTCTCAGGTACAGGCTTGTCCGCAGCAAGCAGCCCCAGCAAGGGCTTGTGGTCTGTGACCGCTTCGAAGTCACGGCCCCACAGGTATTGCCGGAACTTAGTCACACCAAATATCAGAGCCAGGGCTTCCTTGTCAAGCTGACTGTAGTTGCGCTCAGCCGGCAGAAGACCTCTAGATGCAAACGCAA
This sequence comes from Ixodes scapularis, assembly GCF_016920785.2. Lineage (NCBI taxonomy): Eukaryota > Metazoa > Arthropoda > Arachnida > Ixodida > Ixodidae > Ixodes > Ixodes scapularis. The sequence goes on from NW_024609897.1 coordinate 203,919, forward strand.
TTGGTTTCTCAGCACCTGAATCTTCTCGGTGAGCAAGGACAGCCCCAATTCCGTACGGCGACGCATCGCAGATAAGCACCACTGCTTTCTTCGGGTCATAATGCGCCAATACCGCGGCAGACAGCAGTAACTCCTTGCTCTGACGAAAAGCCTGTTCCTGGTCCGCACCCCAAGTCCAAGGCGTCTTTGCCCCCAGAAGATGGTTTAACGGATGTAGAACGCTGGACAAGTTAGGCAGGAACCGACGATAGAAATTGACCAGTCCCAGGTAGCTCTGCAGCGTTTTTACATTGGTAGGCCTTGGAGCTTTCAGTACTGCGTCAGTCTTTTCTGGGTTTGGTTGGAATCCCGCAGAGCTAATGACATGACCCAAGTATTTAACCTGGGGAACCAAGAAATCGCACTTGCACAGCTTCAGCTTCAGCCCAGCTTGCTGCAGCCGACTCAGCACTTGGTTCAGGTTTTCCAGGTGGTCTTGATCGTTTCGCCCTGTCACGAGAATGTCGTCGAAATATACAACGACATGCTTAAGTCCTTGCAATAGGTTCTCCATCTCTCGTTGAAAGATCGATGGTGCAGAGGTCACACCGAACGGCAGGCGAGTGTACTGGTACAGACCTCGTGGAGTGTTGATGGTAACCAGTTGTGACGACTTCTCATCAAGTTTAACTTGTAGGTATGCATCTTTTAAGTCCAACTTGCTGAATTTCTCGCCTCCGCTCAGCTTAGCAAACAGGTCCTCCACTCGCGGGATGGGGTACTTTTCAGGTACAGTCACAGGATTCACAGTGACTTTGAAGTCTCCACAGATGCGAATTTGTCCATTTTGTTTCAGGACCGGTACAATAGGGGCAGCCCATTCCGAAGTCTTCACTGGACGTAGGACTCCCTCCCGTTCCATGCGTTGCAACTCCTCGTTGACTTTGTCAAGCATCGCAAATGGAACTGAACGAGGCTTGAAAAACCTTGGTTTGGCGTTGTCCTGAAGATTTATCTTTGCGGCCACCCCCTTGAAAGTTCCCAGACCTTCATCAAAGATACTGGAGTATTCAGCAACGAGGTTCGCAACAGAAGTCACGAAGTTGACATCCTTCGCGTTGGAAAGCTTGATGCCAAGGCCTTTCATCCAGCCACGTCCTAGCAGAGATGGGCAGGAGCCAGGGACAACATACAGGATGTCCTGACATTCGCGGTTTCCAAGTCTCACCGTTGCAGTAAGGCTTCCCTGAACTGGGGAAAGTTCACCTGAATAGCTTTTCAGCATGATGCGCGACGGGTCCAGCTGCCTTGATGGAAATTCGCGTCGAAATGTCTCCTCAGACACAACAGACACGCTAGCTCCCGTGTCAAGTTCCATCAGCAATGGAGTCCCGTTAACCGTAACTTCCACTCGGAAAGGTTGGCCGTCGACTGCAGAAGATGTCATTTCCCACATCTCGTAGACTTCTGGCAGTGAGACATCTTGCGACTGGCCCGCTCCGTTCAAGGTGTGGACCGATCTCGGTATTCTAGTGGACGTCGTCGGGCCGCCGGCGGTTGCATCCGCTGTCTTCCCCTTGCACACACGTGCCAGATGCCCCTTTCCCCGACACTTGTGACAAGTGGTACTTGCATGACGGCACTGTGTGGCGTAATGCTCGCCTCCGCAACGAAAACACGAGATGGTGCCAGTCTTCCACTTCGGGTTCACAGCTGCATCGCGTGACACTGTGTTAGCTGACGCGAGGTTTGGCTGGATAGACGTCGATAGCATCTGCGAATCTTTCTTCGCTGCTTCCATTGCAACGACCGTCTTTTTGGCGAGGTCAAGGGTCAAATCTGGAATCTCTAGGAGTCGCCTTTGTATCATCTCGTCGTTAATACCTCCGACGATGCGGTCTCGCAGCATTCTATTTCGGAACGCGCCGAATCCGCAATCATCCGCCAGCTTGTTCAGACAAGCAAAGAAATCCGCCGCTGTCTCACCGTCATGACGCATCCGTGAATTGAACTTAAAGCTTGCGACGACTTCCGAAGGCTTCGGTGAGAAATGCTCGCCTAATACCTCAAAAATGGTTTCTAGGCTGGCCTCCGACGGTTTCACAGGAGCCAGAAGATTTCGAAGCAACGAATATGTGGCGGGTCCAAAACACGTAAGTAAAACAGCTCGCCTTTTCTCATCCCTGACATTGTTGGCGATGAAGTACTGTTCAACCCGCTCCCGGTACTCGCTCCAGTTCATTTCAGTGTCAAACGGCTCTAGTTTGCCGACCACCGGCATTCCAGAACAGGCGCACGGTCCGACGGCAGCAGTTCAACACTTCCACTTCCTCGTCGCCACTGTAATGTTCGGCGAGTTCGCGGGACAGCGGGGCATTGACGAGTGCACGCAAGCTTGCCCGGTGTTCAACTGTTTTAATCTCGTGCGACATGCTCTTTATATACCAGGTGTGCAGGGGGCGCCACCTGGCTGTCTATCACAAATACTGCATGCTTTGTCCGCTGGTATGTGGACGCCCTTTAAAGGGCCTGGGAAAAACGCCGAAAATCGGCATTGGCTTGGTAGTTCCACGCAGGTCTTTTTTGAGAATCAGAATAAACGCTTCAGCTTGACACCAAAGTTACGGTCGATAACTGACTTGGTCAAGACGCTATTGTCAGACCTTCGTCTTCGAGGTGACCGCTACCGACCGCGCGCTACTACCAGTCAGACTTGTGCCCGTTACTCCAAAAAAGTAATTAATTACAATTACAATTACTTGGCCCAAAAAGTAGTGGATTACCGTTACAAATTACTCCCCGTAAAAAGTAACGGATTAATTACTTCGTTACTTTACTTAATTACTTTTGCGTTACTCCAAAGAAACACGCAAAATACCTGCAATATCTACTGCGTGTTTGGGGAGCGGGAATTTCGGGCCCCATTAATAATAAAACAGATTCAGTACTATATCTACCGATTATTTTAGAAAAATAATTTTAGGAGGATGGATCTATAAAGCTGTAAAGGACTGAAACAGGTGTTCGATATGAACGAATCTAGCGTTGTTCACCCGGGACAGAACTGAATCCCATGAACATGAGACGAATGCACATGGGCGGCGGAGGCACGCACACCATTCGAAATAGGGCATCGGCAAAGTTTAGAACACGACTCTCCTGAAGATATGGTTTTTGTACGGTTGCTATACATATATTGCCTAAATAGGGGCTGGTTTAGCCACTAAAACCAACTGGCTGTAAGACGTACATGCGGTACTTGCGTTTGGGCAGATTTCAGAGTACCGCTTGTTGAAGGTTGTTATCCGGCCTTGACCCACTTGGATCTTTTTTCTTGGTCATCAAACTAATCAAAAGTGAAACTTCACACGAAATATTCATCCACAATCTTTCAGCTCAGCTGATTTTTCTGTTTAGAGAATATTAAAAAAGCGCAATTTTCAGTGAACAGCAGGCTTCAATATATCTCACGCGTGTACAGCCAGCCGCTTTGCGCTGCCTTAACTACTAAAGAGGCACCCTACGGTGTCCAAGTGAGCCACTGTTTATTCTCAGAAAACTCGGGCTGTGTTCCCTTTCCCTAAAATGTCGGAGTAAGTTTCCGTAGGCACAATCCGCTGACGAGAACCCCAACATTCTCGTTTCTAGGAATATGGGTTCAGCTTCGAGGTCCCAAGCCATTTTGGCTGTGCTCCCCGGCCACCTTATCGCCTGCTGTCTAAAGTTACTGTTTGAACTGACATTAGTGTTGATGCTACATTTTTTTTTTCTGTTCCAATGAGCTGTTGCCATCGCTTCCCTTATGCTTGTGCCTTACGCATCCGCTAGTCCGAAGTCAAGTGACAGAAGCCACAAAGCTGGTTGGTCCAGCCAGTATTTAGCTTTCATAGCGCTGTCGAAAATGAACATAATCAAGGTTTCGTTACACTTTTCTTTTTTTTTTTCCGGCGGGGAGGGTGTGTGTAGGCAGAACATCGACAAACAAAGGACGGTCTCATGTGGCAAAAAAAAAAAATGCTGATTGGTTTTTAGGGGACAACACGCAGGGTGTGGGGCGGAAAGGACGGGGGGGGGGGGAGGGGGGGGGGGGGGAGCGGACATATGCACCGCTGTCACAGTGTCTACGCTCGTACTCTTCACGACCCCCACGCGACGGTTTTATGGGTCATTAGTTTTCTGCTTTTTTGTGCGCTCGAAGCAGTCCATTCGTTTTCAAGTCGAAGCTTGTTGCCTTCGTGTAGACAGTCGAATCCTCCCAGCCTGGCTGACCGTACGAACGAGTAGTCCAGAAACGGGCTCTGGCTGGGCTGTCGCGGTTTCCGTGAAATCCTTTCCCTCGCCAGCACTCTCTTCGCGAGCGAACCCCCGTCTTGTGTTACCATGCTAAAAGCGCGAAGGCCGTTGCATCGCCCTTCTTCCACTGTATTTTTCCCTTTGACGGGGTGGAAGAATTGTAACGAGTAATTTCAGTAACACGTTACTGAAAAAGTAATGAAATTACATTACAAATTACATTTTCAAAAAAGTAATGGATTAATTACAAAATTACTAGAAAAGTAATTAATCACAAGTAACTCCGTTACTTGTAACGGATTACTTCCAAGTCTGCTACCAGTGACTCCCGATGCGAAATCATCCTGATGCCGCGAACCTATCGTCGAAATGCGAAACTCGAGAGACTTGGAATGAATCTACCATTGCTAAATGAATGTGAAGGACACGAACGCTTACGGAAACGACAGGAACCGAACGGCCGTTAAAAACGCAGACAGAAACATATTTCCTACAGAAAACGTTTTAGTACACTCGAATAAAAAATATTCACATAAAAGAGTCTGTTATTATACTTTAAAACTAAGGAAACATGAATGGTCTCCTCAAACCGCGACTAATTAAATGTAGCATACAACGTGGCGTGGAGAAACAAGAGCCAACAGATGAGGACGACACCCTGCGCTTTCGCTCGGAAAGCCGATTACAGCGCCAGTCCTAGCGTGGCGGCTGCACTGGTTCTGCGCCGCCGCTGCACGACTCCTGCACTCGTCTGCACTCGGACAGAACTAGTTCAGAACTTTCTGGCCGAATCGAACAGACCTGTTGAATCCCGCAAAAATCTCTCAGTTACCGCCTGCTATTAGCGGCGAGAAGTTTTGGTTTGCGCCCTTCAATGGTTCCCTCCCATGACGTCATTACCTTGCGAACAACAAGTTCGCTGATATTTATAGTGAGAGTGGTAAAAGCTTGAAATCATTGCGCTCTGAAACCATTACTCCCTGAACCGTACCAGTTGAAGTTCTTACGATATTCTGATTTCTGCCGATGAGATACCTTTACTGACGTCATAGTTAGCATGCTGCCAATTGAGGAAGGCCGACCAGGGGTGCTATGTTGCGCTTTTTGGACTCCGAGGAGACTAGGGAAAAGTAAATGACGTCAACCACACAGCAAACGCAGATTGGATGTCGACTAATCAACATCCAATCTGCGTTAGCTGTGTCTTTGACGTCACTTCCTTCTCCCTAGTCTCCTGGGAGTCCAAAAAGCGCAACATAGCACCCCAGGGCTACGCTTTTGATTGCACACGTTGCCAATAGGACTTAGCTCCGCTCTGCTTGATCATGCATAGTATCTGACCCGCAGTAGTAATTCGAATCTGCTCGAGCAGGATCGGAGGCCCAGCTAACGTAACCTAGACGAACGATGATCTGTGGAATGGCGTTAACAAACCCGTAGTGCTGCATTTTGTGTAGAGTAAATGCCGCAGGCAAGGTCGCTCGCTGCACAGATATTGCGCCAGTTTTGAGCAAGCCTTCGGCTGGGGCTCGTGTCCAATCACTGAAGACACAAGTTTCAGCCAACCGCTAACGCAGCCTTGATGTGACGAAGCTTTCTAACAGAAGTGCGTAATCAAGCAGCGGTTAGGTGCCCGCCATATAACACATCCTAGTTTAATTTATTAAAATAAAGGATTTTGAAGTACATTGGAAGCTGTTGCCTACATGAACCGAGCAGATAAGGCCAACTCACAGTTGCGAAAGGTCCTTCTTTTAGAGTTCTTTAGTGTTGCTGCTCTGTGGCTTCGATTTCACTGGAGTCGCGGAGGCAAGAATGGGGATAAAATTGCGCGCCACCCAGCTCCGTAAGTGGAGAAACTACAACATGGATCTCTAACTTCGGTGTGCGTGTAGTGAGAGGGGCCATCTTTTCGGAGCACTTATGTGTCGGATTGGATGGATTGGACACACATGTGTGCCTCGCTTGCTCGAGACGGTGCCACACTCTGACAGGACAGCCCTCCCTCTGAACTCAAGGGGGGACATCATTGGCTTCAGAACAATAGGACAACGATACTTCGCACCTGATTGACCACAGAAAACTGGTATCCCACTAAGACTAGGGAAAACCGGAGGAAACCAGTTGAAACGCTTTTCTGGCTGAGTGCAGTCCTGTAGGGTGCTTTGGGGCCGTCGCGTAGGAGCCTGGAGAGCCCACCAAGGATGTTCTGGGGAACACAGCCGGCTATCCGGGTAGTGAATACCCCTTGATCAAATTATTTTGATGCCGTCCGTTTGATAATCTCGACAGTTCCGCTTCCAAGGCAGCCAACAGCATATACCTATGTTGTTATCATGTAATAAACGTTGTTACTGCCATTTACGAATGGGGTTTGAAAAACGCTCGGAAAGAACACTACGGTCCGATAATGACGGATATGTTTGTGCGATAGTGTCACGGCGTTGGGACTCCCGAGGCTTAGGCCGTAGAGAGGGGGCCACCCACAGCATCGTTGCACCTTTTTTAGTCATTCAATAGACTTTAGGCATTAATCCGTGACCTTGAACATTACGTTCCTAATATTAAGTGTTTTCAATGATTAACAACAAAAAATGAAATTTTCTTTTTGCGCCATTCCTCACACTTGCACGCAGGTGCACGTGACGCATCCTCCAACCCTGGATTTGGCAGACCGAGATGCCAGTCTGTCTTACCTATCCGGTCTTGTGAAGAACGCCAATCTGGGTCCAACCACGTGCGAGGTGATTGAAGACTATCCCAGGTGGTCCAGCGTTGAGGAATACACAAGTAAGCCTGGAAGAAAAGAAGCAGCAGTGCTGAATTTGCACCTTACGTAACGAGGGTCAACACATTGATACATTAGACGCGAGTGTTGCGTTAATGTTCGGCTGAAGCTTGTTTTCAATGAGTAAAAGTATGACTTCCATCCAATCGCAGAAAGAGCACTCGTGCCTGATATGCGTTGTCGCGCTTGTCTTTTCAGAATGAGCTACAAAATTCAGCACTATGGCATTCTGTACATAGGTGGTGTTGGGCAGAGAGTGCTCTCTTGCCCCTCCTCCTCCTCAAAAGTTGCGCTCTAATTTCGTATTACAGAGTTTTGTAAACATGTTTAACTTTTTATATTCACCAACACCAGGTTTCTTGAAATATTTGAATGCTTGACTTGGCAGATGTCTGGATCATTAGCGAAATTATGGTCAGCGCGCATGGGAGCTGGTGGTGCTCAAGTCTCGGGTTAATTTCATCATGGTAAACTGTTGACCCTATTGTATCTCTCTGCTCGGTGGATCTTTTGACTTGCCTGGCACGTGACCGTCGGAAGTCCCCATTGGTTAGATTTCTTGATTATTTTGACCCCTTTAGCAAAAGCCACCATCATCCCCCCTTCCTCTCCCTACACTCTAAATGTGATTACTCATGACATGCGGCACAAAAGTGCATCTTTTGTGCCGCTTGATTTATGCGTAATTATGTTACTCATGCGAACGTTACTCATCCCATGAGTAGCAGGACGTTACCCATCCCATGAGCAAAAACGGTTTCCTATGTTTAAAACCTCCTCACCACTCCCCCCCCCCCTTTACGTGCGAAGGGGACCAGTGAAAGAGTGGCGAGAAAATTTTCCCGCCTTTGAATGTTTCTTGCAGGCCTGGATTTAAGAGCAGCGCTGATCCCCGAGCTCTTGTGAGGGTGCTACTGGGTTCGGCATGCTGTCAGCTTGCCCACCGGACCTGGGAATTAATATACCTATTATTTAAAGATGACGCGTGATCCTCAACCGCAATGATGACGAAATTCTTATAGCTTGCTCTCCAAATAAACTGGAAATGGGGACGCAGCAAGTTGCCTGGCGGTTCGATGGCAACTTTATAGTGGATGCAGAGAAGCGGGATGAAATCTATTCGCCAACAACCTCCCAGGTGCCAGACGGGCTTGCTGGAAGGGCAAAAATAACTGTTTGGCATGAGAGAAGCAATACTCAACTTGAAAGAACTTTATTCAAAACAAATTTTATCACATCTCGGGATGATATGCTTGTCGCAATTTCTAACTTAGAACTACAGCCTATTTTACTCAAACGAACTTTGAAATAAAAGTACTAGAAAATTTCGCAAAGGAGGAAGATCTGTACTCTTGTCAAGAACCAGAATAGCGCTCAATTTGTTAAGCTACTTCAAATACTGTTTGCAAGCACTTATTAGGGAGCAGAGGCGAGCTGATTGGTAACCTCTGTCGAACCTTGACCCCCGTTTTACAATGAATGTTTGCAAAAACCCTAAAAGCTGCCCATAGGAAGATGGATAGCTCAAGTTCAAAATATAATAAACACCCAGCTGAAGGACAGACGCCTTGAGGTCGGAGCAGGTGCTTGGTAAGTTGACCACCTGGGGACTGCTTCCGGGACAGAGAATACCCTTTGTTTTGGACCCCAGAAAAGCTTTCGGTCCTGGGCATCCTCTCTCAACTGTCGGAACGTCTTCCTGGAAACAAAGTGCCCAAAGCTCTAATAAAATAGCTGCTACCCATCTTCACGCTCTCACTCTATAGCTGCGCTCAGCGTCAACGTGGGCTTAAATTTAATTATTTTGATTTGCCGGACTATAGACTGCTTGGCTTTCGCCAGCGTGTCGTGACGATGCCGACGGAGCGCGCTGAGTCGGCTCTTGGCGCTGCGTAGGCACGACAGATCAAGAAGCTTGAGCTCTAACCAAAACCAACCAAAAGAATAGCGAAACAGATGAGGCGAAAGCGTCGTCACTGAGCTCGAAAAAGCCACTCGTGCTCCTAATGGAAATAAGTACATCGGGAGCGCACTCGGGTTTCGGTCGCCGAAGGTGCTGCTCCTGTCCGCTCAGTGAATCGTGCGCCGGCCGAACGCGCGCGCTCCGGGACAGAGTCTGAGCGCAGCAACGTGAGACGCGGTCAAGACCAGCCCTGTTTCCACAAACTGACTCACCTAAAGTCCCGTGCTGTGCTGGTGGATGGCCACAAATCAAGCACCAACCGGCCGGACAGTCCGCATATCCAAATGCGTCCTCACGGGTCACAAAAGCCCCACACGAGCAGTCCAGGGACGCGCAGGAGCCGCGAGTGGTGCCGCCGAGGTCGGTGTTCGTTAGGCCTGGCCTGACTGACATTGTACAGGCTGCCTTGTCAGAGGAGTGTCTGTATGGATATACCGAGGTCAGAATAACAAAAGCGAATCCAAGGATTATGCCGCTTCGTACTCACCTTTCTTGAAAAAGTTATGCCCGCCGCAGCGGTCCCCGGTCTCCAAAAATTATAGCAAACAAACGTCCCCTTCTCGGAGAGTTTCGCTTCCCGGCACCCGTGTTATTTTCTTTATTTTATTTTTTGCTTCCATGGCTGCTCTTTGTTCGTAGACGACTTTTCGCGAAAAGCTAGATTTAGCGGCATTACATTTTGCAGGTCTTCGTAGTCCGCATGAGGAACAATGCGAAAGCATGGGTAACGATTCGCGAGTGAAGCGCTTCGTTACCCATGAAGCTCTCGTTTTTCACGTGTTACTCATGAGGCAGCTATCTATGCCAGTGCTTCGGAAATAAATCACAAAAAGAGGTTTGATTTTGTTACTCATTACCATGAGTAACAGTGTGCGCATCAGTAACAACATGAGTAACCTGATTTAGAGTGTACCGCTTCTATTCAAGAGATCCATTGTGCCAAAAGATCCAGCAAATTAAGAGTCGTGTGGAAGCCATATCAAGAGGTCTGTCGAGTCGAGAGATGTAATATAGATGAAGAGGTCAAGCAAATCAAAAGGTACATCGAGTTTAGAGATCCACGGAATCAGGAGATCCGACGAGTCAAAAGATCTATAGCATATCTAAAGTCGACCCATTGCGAATTTCGTTCGCCAGAGACAATTTCACTGTTAAACAGGATTAATAAATCAGATTAATTTATTTTCAGTCAAGCTTTATTGATACCTTTAAAACAAATCGTTTGCCGACGAAAGATGTTTAGAGTGATCCGTCGAGGTTTTCGCATTGCAAAACAGAGGTAACCCAAAATGTGTATCAAAGCCTTCTCTTTTATTTTCTTGTGCGTCTTTTTTGGAGCTGCTACAATTTGTCACTTCTTGGGCGAGTTTCGAGAGGGATTAAGGCTTTACGTGTTAGGCACAGTTCGTTCAGTTGCGAAGAGTTCGCAGATATATCTGGGAATATTTTGGGAAAGTATATATTGGCAGCTTCTATTGCGGGGTATCGGAGTTGGCAGGGCTAATATTGGATCTTCTGGTTCGTTGGACCACTTGACTCGTTGGACATGAGGCAAGAGATTTAATATAGTCAAGAGGTGCATGACTCAAAATTGTCGACGAGTAAAGGAATTGAATATTGGATATTTCTTTTCATTGGACTCCTTGATTTGGAGTCTTTCCCGCCAGGCATTATAGAACTTTATAAAAAAAGAACTCGGAAAAAAGACAGCCCTCCCCCCTCCTTTCGATCCACGTCATCTTCTGAACGCTTCTTACAACACTGCGTTTCCCTGGTGCCTCTTGTCTTATTTGTTTTTAGGCCTACAGGTTATGTACTTGGGCCAGTCATATGTGGAATCTCTGGTGTTTGCTTTAGCAATAACTAGAATATATTCACCGAAGGCGTAAAAACCGAGGAATGCGTCGAGTCCAGAACAGCAATTATCCCTCCGTATTCAATAAGACTGTGGTATTATTCGATAAGAATTAAAAAAAACGGATAACGACAAAAGGAATTGTTACCCAACTGAAAGAAGAAAACCACTTGGCGCTTATGTGAAAGTAAACGGGTTCATACCGGTAGCAGTTTAGCTATACCGGTGACGAGTTAGTCAAAGTGGTCGCCCGTACGGCTCAAGTGGGTCACCAGTATCAGCCATAACGGTCACCCATATGAGCAAACAGGTCACTCCTTTGGGCAAAAGGGTCACTCGTCTGGGCAAATGAGCCACTCGTTTGGGCAATCTTGCCGTACGTTTGCTGGAACGGTTACAATTTTGCACAAAAGGGTGGCCGGTGACCGGCAAACTGTACCGGTGTAATAAAACGGCTCTCCGGAGCTCGTTTTGATACTGAACGTACAGATCGGCGACATAGGCTCACCCGCTTCAACCGTGGCAGCCTATGTTTCCGGAAAGCCGGGAGCGACGGTTCATCGATTTCAAATCGTCTGCGTAATGCAAGTAATTATATTTAAATTTGAATTGCGCTGATGTTCGCTTATACTGCAACTGCTATAACAATTTTTTTACGTAAACGCGCAACGTTTGTGAGCCGATTTTTTTTTTTCAGAATTTATAAAACGTTGGCGTTCTTTGTTGCCTCAATTTACTTATTCAGCTCAAATCTCTCTCGCAGAGGACGCAACCGCGCGAAAGAATATACTTCTAGACTCCGCTTCACCAAGTCAGATGAAGCGCGACATCGTGGCAGCAAGAACATCGAGCATTGCGAGAGCAGGCGCGCTTCAGCAGCAGTGAAACGACGAGCTCGCGCTCAGTGCTTTCTTCGCTCGGGCACAAGGCGAGCTTCTGCTTCTAGCCGGCGTTATCTCTTGCGTTCAAGCGTGCCCAATGCGCGTGATTTGCCTGCTCTCCGAGGCTGCAAACACACACAAAAAAATTGGTTTGCTCTTTATGTTTATACAGCCTTGATGGAGATGCGCCTCAACGAGTAATCGGTCTCTTAGCTGTAGATGAGAAATTTAGCCAGTGCAGTACAACCGCTAACCTGGGGTTCTTAACGTGCATCACGCAGTAGTGATCACACGAACGCGTGCCGGTACGAAACTCATCCAGATCGAAACGGGCGGGGGCGGCGGGGATTGCACCCAGGAGGTTCCCAGCGGAAGCTTTCGCTCCACGCTCCGAGCTGAGACGCGTTAGCCCACTGGGTCACTTCCTCCCCGCTGCAAACACATCGTGCTGGGCACAGCAGCTCCACAAACAAGCGTTACGTGTTTGTGCCTGAAATTCCTGAGGAGAGTGTTCGGTGTGTCCCGGTGTCCTGCGCCTTCACCACGCCTCCTCCCTCCTTTCCGGTCCCCTCCCTCAGATGACCCGAGGAAGAGGAGGGCACCAGCCGCGCGCGCGCGACTGTTGCGCCTGCTACGCTACACGCTGATCTCCGAGATCCGGAAGCGCGCGCGCTGGCAGCCGCTTGTTTCGTTGTCTGCTTGTGTCCGTTGTAGCCTCGTCCCGACAAACACCGGTTTTTGTCCGACGACACCACAAAGTTCCGTGTCGCCGATGCTGTCCCACTGCAACGACCAACACCCGCGACAATCGCCGACAAGCGCCGACAAACGATCGACGACGGACCAGTTCTTGTCTGTCGCTGGACTTGAAGCGCAGCAAGCTGTCCCACTGAGGAACATCTCTCGGAGACAAGCCCGTTTATACACGAACTCAACTCTCCTACGTCACGCTGCGGTGGTGGCGCGTCGGTCGCACTTCCGGTCTGGAGCGGTGGGCAGAAGTCGCCGTGCGAGACATGCATTCTTGTGTTGTTTTCGGAGAAACCACACAAAAAACCTGCATCCTCGTCAAAATGCTGCGACGGGGGCTGTACCAAAAAAGTCGGGAAAGGTTTGAAGATCAGTTTTCATGTGTTTCTGCCCGCTCCGTTCGTTCGAGTACGTGGATAGTAGCCGTGAAAAGGGTGAACCAGGCGCTGTCGAACTACGATTGCTTGCGCGGGCAACACTTTGTGGTCGCCAGATCTATTTGTTTTGTCCCAACATGAATGAGAGAAAACCGCCACGTTGTCCAGGCCACCCGCGGGTTTAGTGCGTCTTCAAATTCACACGGCAGCATGATCGTTCGAACTTTCGTCTGCTCTTACAAGCCTGCTTTTTGTCGTCTGCTCGTTCAAACAAAAGCGGCTCGTAGACCAAACCTTGACCCGGTGATTGCAATAAGAAGCAATTGCAGGCCTCAAAAGATTTAAGCTAGCTCGGTGTAAAGAGTAGATACAAGATGTTGATCATTGGTACCAGTGGCCATCACCGACTTGTTACGCTTGGTCTGTTCCCGCTTCCGAATTTCAGTATCGACGTCGATCATTGCCGCTACCTTCTACGCTTTTGCAGCACGAGCGACGTCGCGACCGAAAATGTCTAGAAGTATCTCATCATGGTTTTGGCGTCCATTCTGCGGCGTTCACTTGAATGAATCGCCGCACGTCAAATTATTTACGCAAAGTTTAGCGGTGTAACGAGCCTTAATAATTTCGCTCAGGCGATTAAAGTGCTAAGACATTGGTATGAGGACGTAGAATAGACAATTCCAACGCGAAAAAGACTAGGCAGACTCACACAGACGCCGACAACGTGACATTTCAATGGTTTGTTGACGCGGGAAGCGGTGCTTCTTGCCCGCACTCCATTGCGCAAGCGTTCGAACTGTCGTCTGCTCTTTCAAACTTTTCTGCTTTTTGTCGTCAGCTCGTTCAAACGACAGCGACCCGGAAACCAAGCGTTGGTACGGTAATTGCGATAAGAACTAAGTGCAAACCTCAAAACACTCTTGAAGGTTGGTTGGGGTAAGTAAGTGTAAACAGTAGATACAAGAAGATGTTGATCATTGTTACCAGTGGCCATCCTTGACTTGTAATGCCCGATTCTACTTGCGGTTTTCAGTATCGACGTCCACCATCTCAGGGTCCACGCTTTTGCAGCCCAAGCGACGTCGCGACTGAAAATAGCGAGCAGAATCTCATCGTGCGAGTCAGGCTTTAGCGCCCATGCTGCGGCGTCCACGTGAAATGAATCGCTGCAAGTCACATTATTCACGCGAAGTTTTGCCTCGTTAATTTTGCTAAAGCCGCTAAAGTAGTCAGACATTGTTAGGAGGACGTAGAATCAACAATTCCAACGCGAAAGAGAGCACGGGGACTTCCACCGACGCCGAAAACAACGCAGTTCAATGGTTTGTTTATGGGCGACTGCGGGCTTCTTGCCCACCATCTACCGCGCATGCGCGGCGCCGGTGGCGTCCGCTAGGGGCGCTCCGGTTTGTTTGTAAACATGAGTTGGTGTATAGGCTCCTTGCACTGACGTCACATCGCACACTTTTGAACACCAAGTAAGAGGAGGAGAGGGAAGCTGCTTTTGTAAGAATTTTGAGCGACAGGTTAATCTTCTATAATCTTCCGGGGGGAGAATAGCGACGCCTGTACAAAGCCGGGAGGTACAAAGGAGGGTCCTGATAAGAGGGGAGCTCCTTCTTCCCCTCTTCTTTGGAGGGCAACGGAAATGACGTCCTGTGCAAGGAGCCTATACGTGGCTTGCACATGACGTCATTTCCGATGCCCTCCAGAAAAGAGGGGGAGAAGGAGCTCCCCTCTTATCAGGATCCTCCTTTATGCCTCCCGGATTTGCACAGGCGTCGCTATTCTCCTCCCAGAAGATTATGGAAGATTAACCTGTCACTCAAAATTCTTACAAAAGCAGCTTCCCTCTCCTCCTTTTACTTGGTGTTCAAAAGTAAGCGATGTGACGTCAGTGCAAGGAGCCTATACCTTCTGTTGCCTCCCTTCCCATCCTTGTACCCTTCCTCCCGGAACGAAAAGCCCTTGGCGGCCACTCCCTGTTCCCGGCCCCGCAGTTCCGGTCCCTCGATTGCACGTAGTACCTGGCGCGGCTTGCTGGCTGGCGCCGGGCGGTCGTGTTCCGAAAGGGAATTTGCTGTGACTGGTTTTGCTCGCGAAAGCTTGGTGCGCGAGGTGGTGCTTCAAGACGTCGAAGCCTACGCCCCTGCATCAGGATGGATACACCCATGTGCGAGGACTGACCAAGACCCCACGAAGTAGGACACGACGTTCCGCGGCAAGCCATTCCGGCAGACGAGAGACTTGTCATCACGTTCTGTGATAATCGGGATGCCGTATTGTCCACCAAAGAGCGCCTGCCAGCGATCATTCGATATAAAGTTATAAACATCCTCAACATCAGCGTGAAAGTACGTGGCGCTCACCCAGAATGCTCCGAACGGCCCAAAAAAGGAACGATTCGGGTATTTCTAGTACGGAAAAAGTTTTGTGTCGATTGTCACGACTGTTTACGGAAAGTCACCAACGGCAAATGAAGAGAAGCGGAAGCTTTAATCACGAAATAAAGTAATCGTCTCGACTTTCACCGTGTTCGTGGGCGCGTTTTTTGCCCAAAGAGCAGAACACGAATACCGCGTCGCCGGACTCTGTTTGTCTGTGTATTTTGAGGTCTTTTGTTGACAACTCCAGTCCCACTAGGAAAGAAGTTTCCTTGCCCCCGTGTTCTGCGTCATGTCCCCCAGGTGGGAGGGCGGACTCCGAATAACAGGCTGTCTGTCGGTGTCGTCTGTCGCTCGTTGTCGTGTGTCGCTGTCGTTCGTTGCTGTCTGTCGCGCTAGTGGGACCCGGCTATTGCAGTCAAAACTTCGTTCGTCCTCGCTGTTTCGATCAGCCGCCTTAACCTGCGGTCTTATTAGGATGTCTCTCGACAAGATATTCAATGTACGCTCAAGCTTTGAGCGTTCGAAAAGTCCTAGGGATATATCGGAAACAAGCGATTTTTCAAAGGAGTTAGGAATTCTTGCGGTTTGGTTCGGATCGGCAAATGACAGCTTGTGCACCGCATGATGTTGATACTTCAACGATTCCTTCTTTCTCGTTTTTGTGTTTTGTGGTTGTCCTGCAGTGACTGTGTCGACATATATCTCGGATTACATCTTTCAAGCCCGTTATTATTATGGCAAGTGCAGTGCAACCTCCTTCTTGGTGACTATTGACCATTCTTCTGCGCGACTTCTACAAGATTATCTATAGTATTAGGCAGCGTCTATTCCCCCCGCAGCCGGGAGAATAATTTCCCCGAAATTCTACCGGCGGTCGCCTCTCATTAGATGTCTGAAATCATCTGACAACTGCCGGTACAATACTGACTTTCTTGTTCTCCCGACATTTCATGGAAACACGTTTCATAGAAAACTTCTCGTGGATGCGAGTTTTATTAACAGCTTTCGTCGACACTAACATATCACCTACACTCGTTACGCGAATTGCATGCTGTAGGGACATTTCGTTGCGCTTGTATCACTGGTCGGCGGACCCGTTCACGCAGTTTCACGGCAACAGTATGCGACGGCTCATTACAAAAATGCTATCCTACCTGGTCCACCTGCACACGCCATTTGCGGCGACAGTCTGGGGTGACTTACTACAAAAAAAGAATAATCATAGCTGTCCATAAAGTAATCAGTCGATAAAACAGCGTGTCAATGAAGCGAGATGTGAATGGAACGTCGTTCAATGAACTGAGTGCGACCACCCATGAGAGGCGTCCGCCGGTATAATTTTGGGCAAAATATTTTCCCAGCTGCCGAGGGAATAAAAACTATAGTCTAGAATTATCACGGTTCTTGTTTGCTTCGCAATCCTCTCAGTTGTATAAAAGCTTAGTGCTGCCTCTTCACATTTCACAAATCGCCTGCACGGTTGTACTTGTCTACGGGATAGGTTGTAATAAACTTCTAGAAGAATCGAAAGCAATCGTTTGTGTCTGTTTTCCTGCCCATTTGCAAGCACCGGCGCGAACATAATTTTTCTACGGGTTTCCTCCATGTTATAACCAGGTTTCTCAATTTTGGGACGTATTAAATAACTTTAAGATAGCCAACCTTACAGACGATACCCAATTAGGGCTAGCGAATAATTTGACCGACTACCCGAAGGGCGCGTTCAAATGTGTGGTCACGTGCCAGGTTGAACGGGCACCCGTATGAAACGGGTACCCATATCCCATAATTACATTTTATCCGAACGTATTGACAACTTTTCTACACGTTTGATTCAAACGGGTTGAACAGTCTGCCACCTGTTTAAATTTCTTTCTTTTTTTTTTCTTTTTTTCAGTGGTGGAGTTTGAATTAAAAGCCACGCTCGGCCTTCAGGGGCTAGAGTAAGGGAGTCTTTTTCAGACGAGTGCTGCAGCAGACGTTTCCAGTATAATAACTTCAAAAAGCGTGTTTTTACTCTCATTTTCAGGAGTGCATATGGGAGTGATTAGACTCGCCGACCTTGTGACAGAAGACGAGAATCCTCTTCTTCTCAAGGACGTCGCCGAGGAAGGCGCCAAATTGTTGGCCGAGAGAGAGGCTGGTGGCTCACCTTTCCGCAACTCCAAGTTCCTGGTGCGCGCCCACAAACCTCGATACTAAGCTTGGCGTGCCCTAGTCTACTACGTTGCTACTATACACTGTGTTGACTTCAAATATTGATCTTCCCACCCCGACCTAAATAATGAGATGCAGCTTAATAAATCAGAGGAAAGAAGTAGTAACGCCTGTTAAGGGAATAAAGGGTTAAGACTGAAACACAATCTTTGCTTGGACTACGCTGCTAAGGAGTTCACAAAAATGGCACTGGGACTGGGTGTCTTTTTTTTTTTTTAGTTCCAGTGACGTTTAGGGATGGGAACATACCTGAACAATCCCGATGCTAAGCGAACATGTAATGCGGAGAGCAAGTAGTATGCTTCTTGCGCAAAGTTGCTGTCAGGGGTTTCCACAGGAATTGAAATTAGGGGGTGTCTAAATTTTTAGGGGGTGGGAGGGAAATGACAATAGAAGAGTTGTTGCGAAATAAGAGGGTGCCTTTTGAAAAACAAGGAAAGTGTACACCCCCCCTCCCCCTTCCCTGGGAGGTGTGTAGGGAACAGTCTTGGGTAGTAACGCGTTACTGTAACTTCGTTACTTTTTGGATAACTTGTAGCTGTACCGAGTTACTTTTTCAGAATGTAACTCGTAACTGTAGTTCTAATACTTTTTCTAAAATAACGATGAAAGTAACGACGTTACTTTTGTCGTTACTTTTCAGTTCTTCGTGAATAATATATCATTGAACGACTATAATCTAGCTATTCCTTGCACTTCCCAAATCGCCTGTTCAATCAAGATGCGCTAAAAAACTTGTTCCCGTGTGTGAGGCACAAACATCTAATCCCTCTAGCAATGGAGTTCAAGTTGACTCTGAGATTGACTGCCCTCTCACAGTTTCTTTCTCCAAGCCGTCATGGCAATTATGCCATTAACGACAGTGTAGATCTGACATTCTTTTTGCAGTCACCACCAGCACCCATGCAGGATAAGGAGGTTTTCGACCCGAGTCTCTAGCCTATCTGGCTGGCTATATTTTGTGGTCTGTCCTGAGAAAGCACAAATTGTGTGAAGTGTGCATTGATTTCTTGAAAGAAGCACGTGCGACAACAAACACCACTTCGATAGAGCTCAAGTCGTACACACTAGACGAAACCAACCCCCTCTTTATGCCCTCTCGCATTGCACTTGAACTGCTGCAGCATGGGGAGAGTACATTCAGGTTGAATAAAACAGTTGTCTTGAAGATCAGTACTAACAAGCTGACTGTAACAGTAATTCCTACGCATCTTGGGCCGCTATTGCCACCCTGCCATGACCTGGCGTACAAGCTTGTACACTTGTTTATTTGGTGAGACTTCGCTTTTATCTGCGGAAGTTGAACCTCCTTGCTTCCATGAAGACCGGCTCAAAATATGGTAGCCGCACGTCGCTATGAAAGTTTTAGCAGAGAATGTCAAATGATGTTTGCAAAGTATTTATTCTTCATCTGTATGCGACATGACATCCTTTTTTAAATGTTCTTTTGCTGTTCGTGGATTTTTGAAATTTAAATTTACAGTGTGTACCTAATGGACTGAATGCACGTTAAAAAAATGTATAAACCTATTGCGTGAGCTACGGTACTGTAATTTACCATGAAGATGCAGCTTGGCAGTGATTTTGTTTTTGTGAAACAAATGAAGAAAAACTTCCCTCAATCAAAATTTGCCTCAATCGATGGAATTGAGCCTTTGTTCATCACTTATCTTCCTCTTTTGCCCGAGAAAAGTTCTTTTCTATCTCAGTAAAATAAAAATTATCGATTTGTTTTTAACTTTTAATTTCTGCAAGCTTTTTCTTCAATATTTTTTACAAGATGAATCAACTACCTATCAGCATAGCTGCATCTTTATGGTAAATTACGGTACCGTAGGTTACAAAAAAAGATTATACGACTTTTAAAAGTGCGTCCGATCCATTACGTTCACACTGTACATACCTTTCTTTATTAGTATAGTGTTTTGGCATAAAATCTAATCCAGATTAGTTCCCTGAGTGCATTGGTGTCTCCCTTTTACACTGACATGTGAGCCTTTGTTTTGGGTATGGTATTTTTTTCCCTGCGATGTATTGCACTGCTAAAAAGCAAAACAGCTGTTTGTGTGATAATGCAAACAAAGTAAATAAATATGTATCACAGGTGACTTGTTATTCATGGGCTTGTCGTTCATAACATTTGGTATAGCCATATTACAGTGAGGGCAAAGCATCCTACTACTAAGCGTCTTTTAACATTATTGTTTAAAGGGCCTCTGACATGCCAAAACATTTTTCTTCATGCTAGGTGTTGAAATGGCATGTCAGGACATTACAAAAAAATTGTTTCACTAAAGAGTTCCGTAGTTTTTTTTATAAAAATAGAAATAGGAGGCCGAATTCAAGGTTCCCGCCAGTGCACTGTGACGTAACAGTGTACCGCAAGGTGTTGGGGTGGTCAGAAGGGAGGCATCGACCTACGTCAATAAAAGTGGGTTCGCAGGAAGTCACATGAGTTTCACTCCTCGTGCTCTCCGCGACCGTGCCTAAGACTTTTTTGTTTCTGCTCTTTGTACGAGCGATTGTAGAAAATGAAGTTTCAGTTCCCCTAGCTCTTTATCGCTGCACCGTTGATTAGTTTCTGTGCTGTAAAAGTTGAGGACGAAGAGTCAGTAAGGTCAGTGATGAAAGCGTTGCGAGTACAAGCCAGTGTACGAGTGCATGCGATCTGTCCGATGATACAGAGCTATACTGGGTGCAAAAGAAGCTATCAAGTCTTGGAAAAAAAATTTAGAACGCTAGCAGAAATTAGGATTGCTTGCGTACGACACGCGCAATTGCATTGCTGAAGGTTCGGACACCGTTGTCGTCGAATCATTGTATACTCTCCAGGCTTAAGATGCCAGCCATCCCTAGGAAACGCATGCAGTGGGATCTCTTCTTCAATTGCTGCAATACCGGGACAGTCCCTCACACAGCACCTTCTAGGCATTGTAGTTGATCACGTCAATTCACTGACTCCTCTTCTTCTACTTTTACAGCAACATTAAGCGATGAAAAGCAGATAAAGGAAACTTGTCTGCTTGGATCGCTCGTGGAGGTGCGGAGAACAACAAAAATATTTTAAAAATATTACACGCGCTTGCGGTAACCACGAGGAGGGATACAACTCACGTGACTTCCGCCGATGCTTCCCTTCTGACCGCCCCGACACCTTGCGGTACACTGTTACATCACAGTGCACTGGCGGTAACTTTGAATTGGGCCTCGTATTTCTATTTTTATAAAAAAAACTACGGACCTCTGTAGTGAAACAATTTTTTTGTAATATCCTGACATGCCATTTCAACGCCTAGCATGAAAAAAAAAATATTTTTTTTTAGGGTCAGAGGCTTTTTAAAGGGATACTGAACCAACAAACTTAGTGTCCATAATAAGCGGCGCGCGTTCTTTCTACGAGCCAGCAGCCGCCGGTATGCGCGAGCACACGCAACAAAAATTACGTCACATACCTCGATCCGCGGTTGAGATGACAGTGAAATGCATGGGCTTCAGACTAAAGGAGAATAAAGACAAGTTTTTCAGCTACACAGTCGTCTCTGGTGTAAAGGGTAAGCGATTAATTGGTCTAACAAGCACGGAGCTTTCACTTGTGGAGATGAAAGCCTGCCTTTATTCTCCTTTGGCCCGAAGCCCATGCATTTCACTGTCCTCTTAACCGCGAATGGAGGTCTGTGACATCATTTTCGTTGCGTGTGCTCGCGCACACCGGCGGCTGCTGGCTCGTGGAAAGAACGTGCGCCACTTATTATAGGCACTAAATTCTTTGGTTCAGTATCCCTTTAAGTAACCTAGGTAGTGAAAAAATATAACCTACAAGCGAAGAAAAATGTCTACACAGGTAAATCAAGTAAATGCTGCGTTCCTAAGCTGGCCTTCTGCATACATGCATAGAATACGGCCGCGACCCGTCAACGTTTAATTGCGTTAACAAACGAAAACAAGCGATGCAGCTTAACGTCTGAATGCTTTGACCAAATTTTAAAATGAGGCTGGGCCCTAAGCGATGCAGTTCCGCACGACAGCAGGAAGGAATAAGGAGGTCGCCCTCGCCTGCGTTGTGCGCTTGCGGCCGTCTTGGCCGTATGCGGTTGGCCGTATGCGGAAATTTTCCACAAAAACTTCGAGCCTTCAAAACAGTTTACTCAGCATGTGTAGCGTATACCAATAATAAGTAGAATTGTGCAAGTCCGGACTCGGATGCATGTGGAGATCAGAGTGCAGAGGAAAACACAAAAAGGGAGACGCGTATGTAGCACATCGACTTGAATTAATGTTTAGAAATGTTCGGTAGAGAGCAAATTATGTAATGTAATGTTAATTCTCTACGGAAGCTACTCACAGCACCACAGAAGCTTTTGTGTAGGCCATCGACTAGTTTAAACAAAGCTCTTTCAACACGCTCAATGCATGTCACTGTCGCCTTCATAGCCCTGTCGACGCGCGGACCCAAGATGGCGGCGCCATAGTATCGGTTTCAACCCCGCGCCGCGGTTTTCAAACGAACCTTCGGAGTTTCGTTACTCTGGGAAGGCATACAGTGACTCTAGTGGGAACTCTCGCGCCTTCTCATCATATTTGACGGGATGTTAGGGGAACCGCTGCCGCCGCTCGAAGGAAACAGATATACACGCAATCTGCTCGTCGCCGCCGCCGCCACGAGCGGATCCGCTCCCGCGACAGCGTATTTCTCCTCAAGTGTAAACGTACCGTTAGGCGCCCGTTTCCGGTTTGAGCGGCGTCGGCGTCACCGTCGGCGTAACCGCGCGGTGCGATATGGGACGTGTGACGTCACTGATGATGTCATCAGTGACATCATCGGCATCGTCATCGTCATCGCCAGTAATGACATCATCAGTGACGTCACTGATGACGTCATCTGCATTGTTATCGTCACTGATGACGTCATCGTCATTCGCATCGTCGTCGTCATCGTCACTGATGACGTCAACAGCGACGTCACTAGTGACGTCATCGTCATCGTCACGTGACCTCATAGGGGTCACGCGACCCCTGTGAAGACACGTGACCCCGGTGACGTCACATAACCCCCGCGAGGTCACGTGACCCTCGTGAGGCGACGGCGACGCCGCTCAGTGGGAAAAGTGGCAGACAGGATGAGGACCTGAGGAGGAGGGAGGAGGGGTATATTTTCCCCTCAGTATCCTTCCGTCCTCCTCCTTAAGAGCTGCGCTCTGATTCGGCGTTACAGGGAGTTGTAAACGGCTTTCATTTTTTTTTTATTTTCCGGCAGTTCCTCCATTCCCATAACCATAACTTTCAAAGAAACGAAAGAGCGAGACTACAACCCACCCTTCTCGACGCGCCTTTACTGAAGTCGATGACGAATGACCGCATCCATCAAGTTTCCGCTTCTCCAGAACGGTTCGACAATCTTGTCGACACGTTTGTGGTTGAGACGATAGAGTCATACTTTAACAGTCATATACTAACAGATGTAATATACTGACGGTGAAGCACAAAGTAACGACTAACTAACGTCCAAGTAACGTTCGTTCGCCATGGCAGGTAACGACACTTGGATTTCGTTCCATGTGCAAACTGGTGACGGAACTGTGTAGAGCGTTAGCTTTTTTCGAAGCTAACGAGTAACGCTATTTCTTTAATTATTTTCAGTAACTGGTAAAAACTACCTCTAACGCATCATGATGCGTAAAACGAAAACAAGTAATATTGTCTCGCAACACGTACATATCCTTGTCCTCGCGATACCATGTATCGGTAACCACCAAAATATAACACACCAAAAAAACTTAGGCACACTTGCGTTTTTTTGTTGTTAATTTGCTTTTGCAAAGCGCTCATAAAAACAAAACGTTCGGATTTTTCTTTCTAGGCATTTTATTTTCTTTGATGGCAAAAAGAGTAGTTAAACCACGTAGCTTCAAAAAGAGCGCGCCGTTTCATACAGGTAATTCCAGCCCGTGAAATAAACACCTGCGTATTTCGGTTTTGGACTCGGGACTGCAGCTGCTCTTAGCGGATGCTGACATCCTGTTATTCCCAGAGAGCCGGTTAAGATAAATCATTATTGTGGAGAGTTTGACAGCCATAAAAATGTCGATGTCGTGGAGTGACTTTTACGCCCACACAACAAGTGCCTTAAAGCACCAAGGATAGGGTGTTGCATTGCAGGGAACCCCACGCGTTAGCTCCTTCCAAGCAGAACGGGGGAGGACCAAACGCGTTCGGCCGCCTTATTCTAAGTTTTTCGAAGGCGCGTTGACACTGGCGGTTGTGCAGCGTTTGCGAGGCAGTCGAGGACGCGATTCGCGATCGACCCGTTCACACACAAAGACGCGGTTGACGCGTTCTCGGTGATCACGCGTGATCTCCCGAGACTTGTGTTGAGCAACCTTGGTTTACAATTTAAAATCTTTTTCTGTACAGGTTTTTTGTACGGCGGTTCGCACGCACTCCTACATTATGCCGACGATTGCCTTTATTTCGGCCAGAAGCAAAGCCCAGCTAGGTGCACCTGGTTGAATAGAAGAGTATGCCCTGACATCTTTATTCGAAGAGGACCCTTCACATACGAATAGATGACCTCGATTTTGGTATAGCGCCGTATTCACAATCGTGTTTAACCACATTCGCAAACCAGTGAGCGGACGCGGTTGCTTAAAGATCCCCCCCACCCCCCACCCCCCTTCGTCGTTCGCTTTTCCTTTTCCGGAGTGGACACTTTATTTCTTAAGCAGGTGCCCTATGTTCCTTTTGGAGGTAGAAGTGTCGTAGGTCAAGCTAGCCAACTATCTTACGCCATCTTTGCAGTAATCTGTAGGCTATGCAATTGCACTTATGACGTCTATATCGGCCTTTTTGCTGGTCATGTACGGCGTCAATAGCTTTCAGTATTGTCGAACCGAATTCTTTATTGGTTCGGTTTCGGTTCGGGTTATTGGTTTTTTGTTCAGTTCCGGTGCAGCTGCGGAGAGCGTAATTAACAGTTCAAACTGATTCATTCAGGTTCGAACCGGTTTGAACTGCTAAAGCTTAAGCAAGTACTTCGCACTGTTTTTGTCAATCGGCACTCCTACCGCCTTGAAAATCAGCTTCCTCTGTTTCAGAATCATTATTAAGTAACAAAATACATTGATTCTACAATTTCACTTAGACGGATTAGTTCAAAAAACGAGGGTGGAAATCAAAACTTCATGTTTATATCACTGAACGTTTATTTCTTTATGTAAATCGTATGTTTTATATCAATCAAAATGCTGTCACAAAGGGACGTGAGAAACTTCACAAACCAGTGAAAAAGATAGCTTATCGTCAGTCAGTGTAACGAACTCAAAACATATATAAAACAAATCGGGAAAGGACTACAGGAACACTATTAAAACTGCTACATTTGAGGCGCAGTAAAAGAGATACTTTTCAGTAATCAAATTAATCAGGAAAGCAAACCTTAAAGAAGAGCTCTCTTTATTTTTAAAGTTGATTCCATGATCAGAATGATGTTTATTGCTTCATATTGTTAAATATTTTGTTACACTTGCCGGCGTACAGCTCCAGCGTTTTGATATTCTGAGCAATATTGGGTGGCAGTTCAGACCTCCAAAGGCCATACTCGCATGCCTTTCGCAACGTGTTGTTCTACAGTTGTGGTATCTGACTCGTCTGACGGCGCAGGTAATTTCCAGTATGCATCTTAAATATCCTTAACCTATACAAGTTATTATTATACATGTTTATAGTTCACTGAGTTATTATCATCTGAATGATTTAAAATCATTTTCAAACATTCACGCGAAAATAAACTTTAAAGCATGTTTCAATGTCTGGCACAATGTTTCTAAAGTAGCGAACATCATTCTCAGTGATCACAAATCTTCTGAGCGTAATCATATATAATCATTCTACAGGGTGAAACAAGGAGACGCCAGGCTATTTAAATCTACCGGAAAATTCGGTTTCTTAACCTATCGCGCTACGACTTTGTGCAGCTTTGCCCAAAGATGGTGCATTTTTTTTTGTAAAATTTGCGAAGAGAGAACTTAACCTGAGGAAAAAGTAAAGAAAGAAAAAGGTTTAGCTCCTATGGAAACGCAGCGACGCCACCGGTCTGCAAACAAAACGGCGCCGTTTCGTACGGGAGACAAGAGATGGCGCAACAAAAGCCGCCAACGAACGAGCATACGGCGCCGAGAGCAGGCCTTTTTAGCAGGCGATCTTTTCGACTCCAAAGCGGCGCGCGTTCCGCAGGCGGCGACCGTCGCAGAAACAAAAAAAAGACAGGCGCGGTAACAGCAAGGAACTGCAGTTCCTTGCCTGCAAAAGGGCCGGCTCTCGGCGTCGTGTGCTCGTTCGTTGGTGGCAGTTGGTGTTGCGACCGCTTGCGCCATCTCTTGTCTCCCGTAGGAAATGGCGCCGTGTTGTTTGCAGACCGGTGGTGTCGCTGCGTTCCCATAGGAGATAAGCCTTTTTCTTTCTTTATTTTTCCTTCAGGTAAGTTCGCTCTTCGCAAATTTTACAAAAAAGAAATGCACCATTTGTGGGCAACGCTGCACAAAGTCGTAGTGCGATAGGTTAAGAAACCGAATTTTCCGGTCGATTTAAAGAGCCTGGCGTCTCCTTGTTTCACCCTGTATAACTCTAACTTAGAACCAATCATTGTAATAGGGAAGTCATTAAACCCTGAAAAATTAGGCTGACCTGAGTTTAAAATCACTAGAAACCCAGCCGCTCGCAAAAAGGTAATTTCTCCCACTCACTAAAATTAAATAAACTTAGAGAGAAAGCCCCTAAGTTGGCAACACTTATCAGGATCTTCAAAGTTGGACCGTAGTTGTGATCGTAGTATTAGGCATTTTGTGGGAGGTTTAAAATACTCCAACGAACACCTCGTCACAGTATGGGCCGTTTTCGTGTTACGGTTGCCATCTTGAAATATCACGTAGTGTTGTTAACCACTTCACTTTTTTTTTTAAAGCCCAGCTCTTAGGCGCCCGTTTTTGGGTTGAGCGGCGTTGCCGTCGCTTTCGCCGCCGGCGTAACCGCGCGTTGCATTATGGGACGTTTCCCATATTGGTGTCACAGATGTTGTCACGTGGGTCAAATTTTCCCGCTAAATTTGGCGGAAACTTTTTTGCTAAATTTAGCGGGAAAGATTTTACCTTTTGTGACGTCACACTTGACGCCACTCAACGCAGGATTTTTTTTTCCGCTAAGTTTAGCGGGAAAATATTTCTCTCTGACATCATACACGAGGTAACGTGAATGAGTGTGACGTTACGTGAAATATAGCGGAAAATCGTTTCCGCTAAGTTTAGCTGAAAAATTTCCCCAGTAACTTTAGCGGGGAAATTGACGTCACGCGACCCCAACACCAACTCAGTTTCCCCGATGGATTTAGCGGGAAATTTAGCGAAAATATACCGTTAAATGGGAGGGGAGCAGGAGAGGAGGAGGGTATGGAAGGGGGAAGGAGGGGCATATTCTCCCCTCGATACCCTCCCCTCCTTCTCCTCAAAAGCTGCGATCTAATTCGGCATCACAGAGAATTATAAACGTCTTTTATTTATTTTTTTTTTTTTTGCTCTTTGTTTTTTGCTTTTATTGTGAGAGCGCGGCTCTTAGGCGCCCGTTTCCGGGTTTAGCGCCGCCGGTGTCGGCGTCGGCGTAACCGCGCGCTGCGTTATGGAACGTATCCCACAGTGAGGGTAAAATTTTCCTGCTAAACGTGGCGGGAAAAATTTTTCCTTAATTTAGCAGGAAGATTTTTCAACTAAATTCAGCGGGGAAATGGTTCCGCTAAATTTATCGGGAAAACTTTTCTGCCAAATTTAGCGGAAAAATTTTACCTCAACATCAGACGCGATTTCTCCTCTAAAGTTCTCCTTAAAATTTCGTGAAAAAATTTTCCCGCTAACTTCAGCGAAAGAATTGACTTCACGTTACCTGAACACTAATTCAGTTTCCCTATTAAATATAGCTGGAAACGTTTCGCTATGTTTCGCTGTAGATTTAACGGTAACATTTTTCGGCTAAATTCAGGGGTGAAATTGTTCCGCTAAATTTAGCGGGGAAACTTTTACTTCGATATCACACGGGATTTCTCCTCTAACTTTCTCCGCAAAATTTAGTGGAATATTTTCCCGCTAAATTTAGCGAAAAAAATTGACGTCAGGTGACCTCAACACCAATTCAGTTTCCCCATTAAATATAGCTGGAAAGGTTTCGCTATATTTCACTCTAAATTTAGCGGGAAAATGTTAAATTGGCCGCTAAATTTAGCGGGAATATTTTCCCGCTAAATATAGCGGGGAATTTACGATAAGGAAAGAGGGACATTTAAGACAAACAGACAAGACAGGCTTTCGACTTTCAACAAAACGTTTACTGGCTCGACTCCGCCTCCTGAAGCTCGACGAGGGGCGTCGGGGAGGTAGAGAGGGAGGATGGTGGGTGAGAGAAGCGCGAGCCCGCTCGCAGCTGAGCGTGCATGCCGGAAGGGGTGCTGCTGTGTGTCAATCCACACGTCACTGTTACACGCAGCCCCGAGTGCGGGCGGTGCCCTCTTGGGGAAAGAAGGGAGGAGGGGGACAGGGCGCGGAGAAGAGGAGGTGGAGAAGATGTGCCGGTGATGCTCTCTTGGGGAAGGAAGGGAAGAGGGGGGGGGGGGGGGGGAGGCGTTGACAAGAGAAGGAGACGAAGATACGCGAATTTAGACTTTTTAGGTTTTTGGAGGAACCCTCTCGGCCCCGCAGGAAGCGAATCTCTCGGTCGGAAAGAGAAAGGGATGGGCTCGACAGGTTTGAAACGGAAGATTTGATATCTAGGGACTCAAGGATTTCCCTGCCGAATCGAGATTTGTGGCCGCCGAGAATTTTGGTTTTCGAGAACTCGGGGGTGCGGGAGGGGCAGTCTTTTTTGGCGTGAACCACGACTGGATGGAATGAGTCCGGAGAGGGAGACGAGATCTCCTTGGCGTGCTCCCGGAGACGGTCATTCACGCACCGCCCCGTCTGGCCGATATACTCGGCCCCGCACACAAGAGGAATGCTATACACCTTTTCATATGTGCAGGGCCGGAAGCACCGCGCGTGTTTTTTTGTGCATGTGGGTGGTGTGGGTGGGGGGGGGGGGGGGTCTGGGTAGGTAACTCGCTTGCACATGCCTCCCAATTTAAATCTGCATATGAAAAGAACTCTGGTGTCGAATCGACGTGCAAGCGCGCGGAGTCGGTGTGCCGTGTTGTGGGTGTACGGGATGCACGCAGGGCGGGCAGACCGGGTCCGGGAGGGGGCCTCCCTTGGTCGGCTCCTCGACTGTAGGATGAGTTTCTTGCTGATGTTGTCTAAAAGGTCCACCGGGTAGCCCGCCCTCCGGAGCCTGGTTGCTTGCAATAACAGGCTCATCGCAGGACTTTTTGCAAGAGGAGGAAGGAGAGACTGGACAATTCCGGACTTAACGGTTTTTGAATGATGGCTAGAGAAGGGGAGGACAGGTTTCTGGGAACGGTGTTGAAAAGACCAGCATAGACCGTGAGACGAGTGGGTCCGTCGAAGATCGAGGAATTGAAGACCCTCCTCAGTAGGGTCTTCCCTTGTGAAGGTGAGGTCACTGGCGTGAGTTTTGAATGCCTGAAGAATCGAAACATCTGAGTTGGAGACAGAATGAAGAACCAGATAGTCGTCAACGTACCGAAAGATCCTACATTAATTACCCGAGCGTGCAAGATGCTCCTGCACCGCACCACCCACAAGAAAGAGATAAATCTCGCTGAGGATCGGTGCGAGGCAGGAACCGATGCACACACCCGATTTCTGAATGAAAACCTTTCCCTCGTGCTCAGCCAGAGTGGATCCCAGGTAGAGCCGGAGGAGATCGCCGTAAGGCAGGCCTGGATCCCCGGAGGAGACCGCAGGCCTGGAGTGGATCCCAGGCCTGGGATTCACTCCAGGCCTCGTGCTCAACCAGAGTGGATCCCAGGCCTGGAGCCGGAGGAGACCGCCGCAAGGCAGGCCTGGATCCCCCCATCCACCTGTCCGACACCAAGCTGTCGGCGGAGGCGACTGCCCTTCTGTCTAAAGGCCCCAAGTTCGCGCCGCCTGTGGCATCATCGAGGGTGGACATGCTGGCCTCCTTCTTTGAGAATGCGGCGAGGGTCCCGGAGTGTAATCGACAGGACTTTGCAGGGGCGGCGGCTGGCGTGGTTTGCCCTCACGGTGCCGCGAGTGCACCTGTGCGCTCGGAGGTGACTTGCGTCGTGGAGGAGCTCCGTCGATCAGACCTGGTACTCATGGAGGCGGACAAGGTGGGCCGATTCGTCATAATGAATAGAGACAAATTCGGAGAGAAAGTGGATCAGGCACTAAAAAAGAACTTTATTCCCCTAAATAAACGACCATCAGGAGCACTCCGGTCCGAGGTCAAATCTGTTTGTAATTCTCTCGGCCTCCCTTCCTTAAAAATGCTAGTTTCTGCCCCGTCAAAACAGTACCTTTCCATCTTCACGGCAAAAACATACAAGCCAGACATTCCCCTTCGAAGCATAATCTCTGAAGGGGGATGCTGGCAGAAACCTCTCGCCCTCTTCCTACAAAAGCACCATTCTTCTATTGATCTTCCACACCCCTTCCGCGTTAAGGGCTCCCTTGAGGTAATTGATTTCATTCGACCTTTGCACTCCAATGAGGACCAGTACATGTTCTCGCTGGATGTCGAGGACATGTACTACAATCTCGACCTCAAAATTCTTCTAAGCTCTGTTTCTGAGGCAATTGACCTACATGGAATGACGAGGTTTCAAAACGCGTCCGGAATCTCGGTCGGAGGCTTCCTCGATTTCCTCCGGCTCTACCTGGGATCTACTCTGTTTGAGCACGAGGGAGAGGTTTTCATTCAGAAATCGGGAGTGTGCATCGGTTCCTGCCTCGCGCCGATCCTCAGAGAGATTTATCTCTTTTTTGTGGATCGTGCGGTGCAGGAGCATCTTGCACGCTCGGGTAATGAATGTAGGATCTTTCGGTACGTTGACAACTATCTGGTTCTTCATTCTGTCTCCAACTTAGATGTTTCCATTCTTCAGGCATTCAAAACTCACGCCAGTGGCCTCACCTTCAAAAAGGGAAGACCCTACTCAGGAGGGTCTTCAATTCCTCGATCTTCGACTGACCCACTCGTCTCACGGTCTATGCTGGTCTTTTCAACACCGTTCCCAGAAACCTGTCCTCCCCTTCTCTAGCCATCATTCAAAAACCGTTAAGTCCGGAATTGTCCAGTCTCTCCTTCCTCCTCTTGCAAAAAGTCCTGCTATCATAAGATTAGAGGGAGCCTTTCATATCAGGCAACCAGGCTCCGGAGGGCGGGCTACCCGGTGGACCTTTTAGTTAACATCAGCAAGAAACTCATCCTACAGCCGAGGGGCCGACCAAGGGAGGCCCCCTCCGGGACCCGGTCTGCCCGCCCTGCGTGCATCCCGTACACCCACAACACGGCACACCGACTCCGCGCGCTTGCACGTCGATTCGACACCAGAGTTATTTTCATATGCAGATTTAAATTGGGAGTCATGTGCAAGCGAGTTACCAACCCAGAACCCCCACCCACATGCACAAAAGAACACGCGCGGTGCTTCCGGCCCTGCACAAGGGAAAAGGTGTATAGTATTCCTCTTGTGTGCGGGGCCGAGTACATCGGCCAGACGGGGCAGTGCGCGAATTGCCGTCTCCGGGAGCACGCCAAGGAGATCTCGTCTCCCTCTCTGGACTCCTTCCATCCAGTCGTGGTTCACGCCAAAAAAGACTGCTCCTCGTGCACCCCCGAGTTCTCGAAAACCAAAATTCTCGGCGGCCACAAATCTCGATTCGGCCGGGAAATCCTTGAGTCCCTAGATATCAAATCTTCCGTTTCAAACCTGTCGAGCCCATCCCTTTCTCTTTCCGACCGAGAGATTCGCTTCCTGCGGGGCCGAGAGGGTTCCTCCAAAAACCTAAAAAGTCTTAATTAGCGTATCTTCGTCTCCTTCTCTTCTCAGCGCCTCCCCCCCCCCCCCCCTCTTCCCTTCCTTCCCCAAGAGAGCATCGCCGGCACATCTTCTCCTCCTCCTCTTCTCCGCGCCCTGACCCCCTCTTCCCTTCTTTACCCAAGAGGGCACCGTCCGCACTCGGGGCTGCGTGTAACAGCGACGTGTCGATTTCATTTCATTTCATTTCATTCATTTCATTTATTGGTACCCTCAGGGCCCGAAGGCATTACAGAGGGGGTGGGATTATTACGTACAAGTTAATGGAACACTCAAATCACAATCAACTTCTAGTAGTATTGATACAGCTTTTTTAAAATCAACAGGATTAACAATTGTGGCGATGGATGTGGAAAGGTGATTCCAGTCAGCAGACGTACGAGGTATGAATGATCTGTATTAGGTATTAGTGTGGCACTGTGGAATTTCGACTTTATGTATGTGATCATTGCGTGATGATATGTAGGATGGCTGCAGTAGGAGTTCAGTCTTAAGTATAGGGTTGTGAAAAAATATTTTCTGAAATAAACTTAATCGATAAAACTTTCGGCGTAAAGAAAGAGCTGGCAAGGATAGGCATTTTTTCATAGAGGTTACGCTTGATGTACGATGGTAATTAGAAAGAATGAAACGCACAGATCTATTCTGGACAGCCTCCAAGGCGCCGACGAGGCTCTCAGTGTTAGGATCCCAAACAGCAGAAGCGTACTCAAGTTTTGGCCGGACTAGTGTTTTATAGAAAAAGAGTTTCAAAGTCGAAGGAGTCTGGAAAAAATTACGTTTTAGATAGCCAAGCATGCGGTTGGCATTGGAAATGACGTGGTTAACATGCGATTCCCATGAGAGGTTAGATGTGATGTGAACGCCCAGATATTTGTAAGTGTCAACCCGCTTTAAAGTCATAGTATTAAGGATATAGGAAGGAGGATCGTTAACTCGCCTGGAAATTATCATGTGTTTACACTTGTCGACATTTAATGACATGTGCCAAGAGTCACACCAACTTGAGATGGAATCGAGATCATTTTGAAGAAGTAAGATGTCGGAACTGTTAACAATTTCGCGGTATACAACACAATCATCTGCAAATAAACAAATAGAAGATGTTACATTCAATGGTAAGTCATTAATGTAAATGAGAAAGAGAAGAGGGCCAAGCACAGATCCCTGAAGTACTCCGGACGTTACTGAAACTTTGGACGAGTCGGCATTATTACAACTTACAAACTGTGAACGATTAGTTAGAAATGCGCGAATCCACGAAAGTACATGCGGTTCAATGTTAAGTTTGTGAAGCTTAAGAAGAAGAAGGTTATGAGAGACCCTGTCAAACGCCTTGGAGAAGTCAAGAAAAACACTGTCAATTCGTGAACCACGATCTAGAACGCGATGGAAATCATTTGTTAGTCTTACAAGTTGTGTCTCGCATGAAAAAAATTTCCTAAAACCGTGTTGGTTAACGTTGAAGAATGAATTAGATTCAAGAAAATTAACCAGATTAGAATAAATTATATGTTCCATCGTTTTACAACAAATACTTGTGAGTGAAATGGGTCTAAAGTTAGAAGGGGAATGTTTGTCTCCAGTCTTGTGCAGTGGAATCACCCTTCCAGTTTTCCAGTCGTCTGGAAGCTGACCTGGTGAAAGAGATTGCTCAAATAGTTTAGACAAAATGATTGATGTATATTCTTTTGTATTCTTTAGAAACTTTGAGTTAATATTGTCAACACCAGATGACGATGATTGTTTAGTTGACTCTATAATCTTTAAAATGCCATACTCGTCAATGACAATTGGATTCATGGGAAAAAAGTCATATGAAGGATATGATGGACAAAATGAATCAGTAACATTATTAAATACACTAGAAAACATGTCATTGAGAACAGTTGAACACAGTGAATTGGGAAACATTTCACCGGACTCATTTCTAAGTGAAAGGGAACGCTCAACACTGGGATTCATTACACTCCAAAACTGTTTAGGATTATTAATTAGCATAGATGGTAGGCACTCATTGAAGAAGTAATATTTAGCCTCCCCGACTGCTTTTTTGTATTCATTCGCTGCGAGATTATAACGTTGCCAGTATTCCTCCGAGTCAATGCGCTTTGCGTTTCTGAACAAACGTTTCTTTTTATTTGAGAGCCTTCAGAGTTGAGGAGTGAACCATGGAGACTGTGTGTTTGTTATAATTGAGCGTAATGGAATGTGCTCATTAAATAAAGAAATGGCTTTGTTTTTATATAAGTCCCAATTGGATTGAACGGAACGCTCGCAAAACTCTGCTAAAAAGTCCTCCAAAAAACAGCACAGACCTTTATTAATCGCTGCGTAGTTGGCCCTCTTGTAATCCCGAATTTGTTTGATCTGTTTTGTATTACGGCACACGGGAGTTATAAAAGAAAAATTAAGCAACGATTGATCACTGAGACCAGGAAGGTATAAAATATCAGAAATTAAATCAGGTGTATCAGTCAGTATCAGGTCGAGCACGTTCGCCGACGAGTCTGTTGTCATTGTCGGAAATCTTACAATTTGCGAAAGATTAAAGTCAGAACATAGATTTGAGAACTGGTTACATTAAGTTGAGCGGTTTTTCGATGAAGAACTTAGATCAGACCAGATGATGCCGGGATAATTAAAGTCGCCCATAAGAAAAATGGGTAAGTTTGGAAAGCGAACACGGACAAGGTTAATTGCATCATGAAGTTGCTCAACAAAAGTATTTGATCCAGTTGGAGGACGATAGCAACAGCCTAATACTAGCTTTTTGTGTCCAATGGAAAGACCTACCCATATTATCTCAAGATCAGATTTTATGTTTATCAAAAAAGATTTAAGTTCAGGCACAGCTGCTATCAAAACTCCGCCTCCAGAACGTTTCCTGCGGTCATTCCGGTAAACATCAAAACTTTTACTACAATGAAATATTTCAGAATCCTTAACTTGAGAGGAAAGCCAAGTTTCAGTGAGCACAACCAAACCAGCATCACATGAGTCAATAATTGAGCGTAAGCCATCGCGTTTTGTAATCATACTTCGAATGTTAGAAAAAACAACTGGCACATTAACTGGTCCCCCGCCCCTCTCGGACCGCTAGGCGGAGCCAGACGGTTGAGAAAGGGGGGCTGAAATTAGTGGAAGCACGCTAACATTTCTTTCAGAGCGTTGGAACGAGGTTGACACACATATTCGGTCTTCTTGGGGGTTGTACGTATAGCAGTTGTTATTTTGATAAAGCTTGTCGAAACGCAGTTTGAAAGTACTTCCTTGGGATTTGCCAAATTCTATTAGTTTTCTCCTAGCCAGGCGAGTAGCAAAAGAGAAATCTTCACTGACAGTCACGCCTACCGTTTTTAGTTGCATTTTGCAAGATAAGATAAGATCCCTTGTTTTGAAAGAAGAAAACTGTACGAAGATGGGGCGACATTTGTTCGCAGCAAATGCCCCTAGCCTATGTGAGCGTCCTATACCAAATGTTCCGCTTATGGAAGGCAAGGCGCATTCGGAGAGCAGGCTTGTTATCTTTTGTTCAGCGTCACTCCACGTTTCTGAAGCAAGATCAGGAATACCGTAAAAGATAACGTTGTTTTGACGAGACCGGTCCTCCATATCATCAAGACGCTCCCGCAGAGCGATGTTTTCGCTCCGTATGCAATCAGCTGCTTGACCGGCGACACCGTATTCTTGCTGTTTTGTTTCAAGAAGGATTGTTTTAGTCTCAACGACATGCAACCTTTTGTTAATGTCAGCCACCTCTTCTTGCATAAGTTTCTGGTTTTCCTTTATCTCATTTACACTGGTAAGCAGCTTTGCCTGTCCCTGTTCAAACTGAAGCGAGCGAGCATTCAAGCTCTGTAAAAGATCATACATTTGGCTAAACTGCTTAGCCTGAACATCGCTCATGGGACCCGGATTGGCCTCAACGTCGCCACAACATAGCAAAGACTGAACAGTGTTTCTGACACACTAAAAAAAATGCACATATTGGTGTGGGCAAGACACCAGCAGTAAAAAACGATTATCGGATCGGTAACAATGATCATTCCTTCTTCCACATACCTGGACAAAGAAGAAGACTCGTTTAAGCATGGTGAACGAGCTGCTGCTGTCCTGCCCACTGGCGTCGAAGCCTTGTCCGAAGGTTTTTATGCCGTCGATGTGCGCCGTAGTCATCCCGGTGGGCGTCACAGAGTAGCCCGAAAACACGTGACCGCGGTTGTCGTTGTCACACAGAACAGTCTCGGGTATCGGGGAAGATTGTGCGTCAGCACAATTCACGGTACCCGTCACGTCGCTTGGAATCACCACGATGCGATCTTGAAACTGTTCATCCGAGGCCGCAGAAATCACGTCAAGGTTCCCGAAAGGCAGCAGCAAAATCTGGACAAAGAAGAAGACTCGTTTAAGCATGGTGAACGAGCTGCTGCTGTCCTGCCCACTGGCGTCGAAGCCTTGTCCGAAGGTTTTTATGCCGTCGATGTGCGCCGTAGTCATCCCGGTGGGCGTCACAGAGTAGCCCGTAAACACGTGACCGCGGTTGTCGTTGTCACACAGAACAGTCTCGGGTATCGGGGAAGATTGTGCGTCAGCACAATTCACGGTACCCGTCACGTCGCTTGGAATCATTACGATGCGATCTTGAAACTGTTCATCCGAGGCCGCAGAAATGACGTCAACGTTCCCGAAAGGCAGCAGCAAAATCTGGACAAAGAAGAAGACTCGTTTAAGCATGGTGAACGAGCTGCTGCTGTCCTGCCCACACCACACTCCTGCCCACACCACAATCACACCAGACCCCCGAAAGGGGGTCTGGTGTGATTGACACACACCAGACCCCCTTTCGGCATGCACGCTTAGCTGCGAGCTGGCTCGCGCTTCTCTCACCCACCATCCTCCCTCTCTAACTCCTCGACGCCCCCCGTCGAGCTTCAGGAGGCGAAGTCGAGCGAATAAACGTTTTGTTGAAAGTCGAAAGCCTGTCTTGCCTGTTTGTCTTAAATGTCCCTCTTTCCTCATCGTAAATTAATAACCAACACGCTCAACCATCTACATAGTGGGGAAATTTTCGCTTAATTGAACTGGAAATTTCGCGAAAACCACGTTAAATGGGAGCGGAGCAGGAGAGGAGGAGGGGAGGGTACGGAGGGGGAGCAAGGGCATACCCTTCCCTCCGTACCCTACCCTCGATCCTCCACCTCAAGAGCTACGCTCTAATTCGGCATTACGGAGAATTGTAAACGTCTTTTATTTTTTGCTGCCTCTTTAGGCCTCGTTACGGGGTAAGTGTTAGCATTTGCCAAAGGGGGGCATGTGTGCCTTTTCCCAAGGGTCATGCTAACGGATTCCCCAAGAAGTCAACAATGGAACTTCCTCTAATCTTTTTTTTCACCCCTTCTTCGCGGGCAGACCTCCGGATGCTACGAAGCCAAGGCATTATCGGACCGACACAAAACTCCGACTAGACACGCCACTACTGGTTGTAATAAAAAGTACATCACAATACGTATTTAGGGAGCCTATAGCAGCACAATTAACAGGGCTGCGAATGCAGCGTTGTATCAGATGCCGACTGTAAAAGAGATGCTTGCAAGCGTGCAGGGGGGCATCATATTTTCAATGCTCGACATCACCTAAGCATATCAACAGCTCTATGTGACATTGGAGATTGTGAATGTGCTCATCAAGAATATTACCAAGGGACTATACAGGCTAAAAATTACACTGCTCTATACTTTTATACGGACGATGGTCAATATGTTTTACAAATATGAAGATAATACAGAAACTGCAGCAATATCAGTGTGCTACCACCCGCTCTGCCAAATCTCAAAAACCGGTACTCGCGCCGATGCATTTTTCAGTAGTGCATGCAAGTATACTAAGTTCATAGATAGGCTGACAGCGCGTCAAAGCTACAGGCACGAGACCGCAGCACACCTTGAGATAACGCTTGAGAGGCCCGTTTCGAAAAGTAGCTTTCGTAGATCGGCTCCGTAAAGCCACTCTATCCTGGCAAAAGTGGTGCCATTCATTGTTATGGAAATGGTCGATACACATGCCGCGCGCCATTCTGGGAAGAACATGGCGTCTGAAATCTAGCTCAGTGCTACCCTGGGCCGCCATAATCTACCCAAGTGCTGCACGTTGCACTTGCCTTGTGCATCGACGGACCTTGATCTACTTTTAAAGCATGAAGAGGCTTTACGGCTCCGTGCCTCCGAATTTCCTAGCGGAGGAAGACGTAGTTACTGATCATGTGCACCGC
This sequence comes from Ixodes scapularis, assembly GCF_016920785.2. Taxonomy (NCBI): domain Eukaryota; kingdom Metazoa; phylum Arthropoda; class Arachnida; order Ixodida; family Ixodidae; genus Ixodes; species Ixodes scapularis. The sequence goes on from NW_024609897.1 coordinate 241,676, forward strand.
TTGCTTTGTCTGCAGAATTCCAGGGATCATTTTGGGTCTCGGTAAGCTAGAAGATATTTGTATCCACTGATTGGTTCATTGAAGAGTAGCCAACTTCTGCAAGATCTTCGGATAGGCCAGTCGACAAAGAACCATGCAAAGCGTCTCGCCAGATTGGCAACACCCTACGCCGATCTGTCGGGTGCTGGGATTTGGAGGTCCGCTTGCAGAGCAGCTGCAGGTCCTTCTGGGAGCGGGATTGAATCCTAAAGGATGTCTCTTCTACGTTGGCAATGCCCAGCAAACCACGTTCGAAAAGGAAGCTTCGGCGCTTCAGAGCATGAGTGATACAAATCGTAGATTCGATGTCTCGCCAGATTAATCTCTTTAGTAAAAGTTTCCTTCCTTGAGAACAGCGGAGATTCATCGTGCAGGTGTCTTGCTAGCCCTTGTGTAAAACTGTACTTGTACTTCGCAAAAGGGTGTACTTGCAATGCGCAAACTTCGTCCTTTTCTTTCGTTTTAGAGCGCAGCTCTTAGGGGCCCGTTCCCGGCTTGAGCGGCGTCGGCGTCGGCGTCGGCGTCGGCGTTGCCGTCGGCGTAACCGCAACCCTCGTAACCCTCGTGAGGGTTACGAGGGTTACGAGGGTTAATCTCATGAGGGTTACCCTCACGAGGATCACGAGGGCCACGAGGGTTACTTACCCTCGTAACCCTCACGAGGGTTACGAGGGTTAGTTACCCTCAAAAGGGTTACCTTCACGAGGGTTACCCTCACGAGGGTTACTTACCCTCGTAACCCTCAGGAGGGTTATGAGGGTTAGTTACCCTCAAAAGGGTTACCTTCACGAGGGTTACCCTCACGAGGGTTACTTACCCTCGTAACCCTCACGAGGGTTACGAGGGTTAGTTACCCTCAAAAGGGTTACCTTCACGAAGGTTACCCTCACGAGGGTCACAAGGGTTATGAGAGTTACCCTCACGAGGGTCACGAGAGTTACCCTCACGAGGGTCACGAGAGTTGCCCTCACAAGGGTTACTAGGGTTACCCTCACGAGGGTCACGATGGTTACCCAGGTCACGTGACCCCGGGGGGGGTCACGTGACCTGGGGATACCCCCCGAGGTCACGTGACCCCCTGTTGACGTCATAGCCACTGATGACGTCATCAGTGACGTCACTGACGACGTCACTGGCATTTGCATCGTCATCGTCATCATCACTGATGACGTCATCAGTGACGTCACTGATGACGTCACCGGCATCCGCATCGTCATCATCATCGTCACGTGGCCCCAAGTCGCGTGACCCCCCCGACGTCACGTGACGCCCCAAGGTCACGGACTCTTACAAGGTCACGTGACTCCCACAAGGTCACGTGACCCCCAATATCACGTGACCCCCCGCCCCCCGATGTCACTTGACCCACCCCCCCCCCAGTACCCTTCCCTCCTCCTCTCCTCCTCCTCAAGAGCTGCGCTCTAATTCGGCGTTACAGGAAGTTGTAAACGGCTTTCATTTTTTTTTTTTACTTCGAATACGTAAATCTAGAGTGCCTCAATGACCTTCTGTTTAGGGTGATGCCATTGTTTGTAGTACCCGATGCCGAAGCACGCGCTCACAGAGAAAATACAATTCTCAGGAAACAAAATGTCGCCGTAGCAGAGTCAGCGCCACGAGCGCGTGCAGGGACACGCTCTTTCACGCGCTTCAGAACAAAAAATAAAAATAAGCGTTCGAAACAAAATGGCCAGTTGTCATCGCCCCAAGGAAAGCGCACATGAAGGCACCCACGTAAATCTGTTTCATTTCTCATTTGAGTAGAGCAGAAGCTAAAAGAGCGAGTGCCGGCCTTTCAGCGTCCTTGACCAGCACGCGCGCTCGTGCAGTGCTAGTACCATTTAGAGAAACACGCTCATGCTTATACCAAGCTTCACTCACATACAAGGTGGAACGATTATATTTATATTTTATAGATTAATATTCTTCAGATGTGTGCCTACTCTCGTGTTTATTATTCTCGCCTTCGTTTTTACTATCTCTACAAACACGCTCCCTTACGCTCTCTTGGTGTTAATGTTAAGGTTTTTTGTCTAATTAGTAGTATAAACGTCTACTTGTGGGGCTACGCAAGCGAAATTTCCGAACTCCCTTGAAACGCTCTTATGCTGAAGAAAAACAAGAAAAACGGTACACTAAAACACGCTTTTGGACCTCCGTTTTCAATTCCGGCGAAGCAGGTCGTGCCGCAGTTTGGCACCCTCAAAGCGGAGCGGAAAGTGGAAACGGTCTACTGAAACTCTCTAATATGCGATTGGGTAGAAATAGCAATGAAGTTCTGATGTGACTGTTAAGATGCTGCATCTTGTGAAAAAGGGACAGGCGTGATAATGTTATTCTTTATGAAAGTAAATCGAGGTTAGAGTTTATTCATAGTGAAGTAATACTGGTGTCTAGTGAGTTGTCTGAAGATATGAATTTGATCGCGCGATATTGAAGTGCCCCTATATATGTTATTAATGAACGTTGCCAAGAAAGACCAAATGGATGACGCGTATTTTAGTTAAGAGCTCACAAATGCATTGTAAGCTAGTGGTTTTACTGATGACAGTGTGTTTTAGACTGCGTCGAAGATAGCCCAAAAAGCGGTTAGCGTTAGACAGCATGCCCGTCAAATGAGTGTTCCATGCGAGATGGCTAGATAAGTGAACACCGAGATATTTGTACGATAGACTCTTCGTGGTGGGCTGGTTGCAGATTGTATAAGTAGAAGTGATAGGACTTTGAGCACGTGTGAAGGAAACGAGTTGCATTTTAGAACTAATTGTCATTTTCCACGTTTTACACCAGCTGGCAATAATGTTAAGGTCAGCTTCCGGAGATATTTCGTCGTCCAGGTGTGACACGGATCTGTAAATTACGCAGACATCTGCGAAAAGTCGTATACATGATTTTATGTGATAGGGGAGGTAATTTATAAATATTAGAAACGGTAAGGACCCAAGAACACTGCCCTCGGGGACTCTGCATGTTATAGGACAATATGACGCGGAGGAATTGTAAAATACAGTCTGCTTTGTTCTATTAGTTAAACATTACGTGATCCATGATATCTGTGATCGATCAATATGAAGTTGATTTAGTTTAAGCGTGAGAAAAATCTTTAATCAATAAAAATGACATAAGTTTGTACGATATTATTGATGTTTCCGTGTATTTCATGAACGAGCTGTACCAGTTGAGTTTCGCAGCAAAATGATTGACGGAAACCATGCTGATTTGAAAAAAGAAGGTGGTTGTTTTCGATATCCTTCATGAAGTTTGAATAAATGATACGCCCGAGAAGTTTACACGGAACACTGGTTAGAGAGATGGGACGATACTTAGATTCTGAAGTTCGATCGCCCTATTTATAGATCGAAACAACTCTGCCAACTTTCCAGCCTGTTGGAAGCTTGTCAGAAGATGAGCATTGCTGAAATATAATTAGTAGAAAACGAGCTGAATTTGATTTTATTTAGTAGTTTGTAATCAATTTTGTTGTCACCCAAACTTGATGATAGCTGTATCATTTCTATTGCGCTTATAATTCCTGAATAGGTTATTCCAATGGTATTCATGGGTGGGTGTTGAGAATCTTAAAGGGGCATTGCAATCATATTTAGGCGACTACCTTTTTTACGGTTTCCGGGTCTCTCGGGGTTCGGGCAAGCCAGCGGGCACAGAGAGAGTAACTAAAGAACAGTGCACCATATTTTAACCGAACGACCAGGAAACCTCCTCCACCAACGAGGGCGACCCGCGGTGCCAAAAGCGCGCTAAGTGTGACGTCTTTGGTCCTGGGCTTACTATTGGTCAAAGCCGCTAAAAGTTTCTTTTTAGCTGAAATAAAAAATATGAGTGTCGCGAACAGTTTCAATTATTTATAAAAGTAGTTTTCCTTCGCTATTTTAGATCAGAAAATAAACAAATGCTGTTTAGAAAGTACGAAAACAAACTGTCCGCAACGCCGGATTCCCGGCGTTGCGGACAGCAACGCCGGGAATCAACGGTTGTTAACGGAAAACAAACAGTTCTTAATTAGAAGAAACATGCCTAAAAATAAATTATATTTATTTGGCCACCAGGATCACGAATATCAAGATTATTTTACAAGTTGGTGTACGGAGGCTGCAGAAAATAAGTTTCAAAGTACCGCTGAAGCCCGTCCATCACAGGGCATGACGTCATATTAGGAGTTTTCGGAATGTCCGCTCTTGCGCAACTTCTTCGCCCGTGAAAGCTATGCACGCGTACTCTCGATGTTTAAAAAATAAAAAAAAGATAGAAAAAGGCAGTCATAACTGGAGTCATTGGGGAGGAAAATACCTGGCGTGTTTGCAATTGCATGTAGGACGTACACTAGTATGACGTAACAAGTGGTCGGACGTTTTTAGTGTTTTTTCGCGTTTAGTTACATATTTGGGACAAGCGAACGTGATATTGAGATCACGGGCTAAAAATACGCCAGAATTCACCTCCAACTCGTTTTCTTCAAGAAGTGTTTCAGCTCTCCTTTAAGGTAGAGCAAGAGACTTTGTTAGGTTGTCGTAAAACGCTCGTGCAATGTGGGCAAACAGTACTTTTGGCTAATCTGCATCACCCACAACAAGCACGAATATGATTATAAGCTAAGATTGTTAAAGGTGAATATGTCAACAAATAAAACCCTGCTTCCGCTTGTTTCCGTCTTCTGGTGCTCTTTCATCACGGCATTCAAAATCGTATGTTCCCATTTGATGAGGCAGATAAAATATTCGACAGAGACATTTAAGACTGCTGACCTGTAGGAATGCAAGTACATTCCTACACGCAGCGCATTCATACAAGCGGCGCGCCACGTCCTCCTTGTTCACACGGAGCTCCGGCGGTGACATCACGCTCACTCGCTGCTCAGCCGCGGCGATCTCCGCCGGCTTCACGACGGCTTCCGTGATGAAGCATTTGCGTTGCTCTGCTTTTCTTTGTGTTCATTTCTGAGGCGCGTCCGCTTTGACCTTGAGCTCGAGTGCTTGATGACGTATTTTTATGGCCATCTTTCGGGCACAACACCGACGCCTTTTCACGTAATGGAACAAGTAGGGCTTTCGCCTTAATAAAATAAAAAATAAAAAAAATCTTTCCTTGATTTTTTATTTTGTTTACTGTAACGGGAACCAGTTACTTTTTCACATCTAGAACTTCTAATGGGAACGCGTCCCAAAAATCAGAAAAAGCGAGGAGCGAGGAGCGATCTCGCGTCACTTTTCATGAGGAACGTGTACAACACTGGCTAAGGGTGTCCTTGCTAAACTTTGAATCCGGCGCATAAAACTTTAAAGAGGCCCAGTGAATATTGGGATAGGCGACATCTAGTGTTAAAATTTTGAAGTCGTCCTCGATATATTTGGTGAAATTCGGCGGTAAATGGTTCGACCAGCTAAATTTGGGCGTCATCTGGCGATCCCTTATAGCACAAGCTGGGTCCCGCTAAATTGGGTTGAGTGTGGCTGTAAAACATTGAAGCTCACGGACCGTGTGAAATTCTGGCCCAACGTAAAGCTGTGAAGCGGCCCTGCTAAAGTTTGGTGCCCGTGACCGTAAATCTTTCATATGGCGCTGCTAAATTGTGGGCCTAGCTTGTAAAATTTTGAAGTAGCCTTGCTAAATCTTGGGTCCAGCGCATAAAAATTAGAAGAGGCACAGAAAAATTTGAAATAGGCGCTATCTAGTCGAACTTTGTAGTGGTTATCACTAAATTTGGGCGTCATCTGACGGTCCCTTCGCGCCAGCGGGTTTCCGCTAAATGGGGGGTGGGGTGACAGGAAAATTTGAAGCTTGCGAACTACAATTTGACCCAGCGTGAAGCTTTGAGGTGGCCCTACAACTGTTGGGTCCCAGGGTAAAGTTTCAAAGAAAATGTGCTGGACTTAGCGAATCTTGAGATAGGCGCCATCTAGTTTTAGAACTTTGAAGTGCTAATCGCTAAATTTTGTAACATCTGGTGACCTGTTGAATTTGGGCGTTACGTGACAATTCCTTAGCACACGTGGCCAGCTGGGTTCAGCAAAGCATGGAAGGGGGGGGGGGGGGGGGGGGGTAACGGTAAAACATTGAAGCTCACAGACCATGTTAACTGTGGCCCAGTGTAAGGATTTGAAATGGCACTGCCATATTTTAGGTGCTAGCCCCAGCGCCTAAAACTCTGAATTCGCCCTGCCGAATTTCTTGGACCAACGCGCAAATCTTTGTAGAGTCCCAGGAAATTTCGGGATAGGCGCCATCTGGTGTTAAAAATTTGAAGTGGACCTCGCTAAATTTGGCGACATCTGCTGGTAAAAGCCTCTACACGCTCAATTTGGGCCTCATCTGATGGTTCCCTAGCACTGATGTACCCCTGTTGAGATGGGCATCTCCATCTGTAGGTAAAAGTTCAAGTATCCGCCCAGGGTTTTTATTTTTTTTCTTATCTGACTAAAAATGATAAGCATGGAGATGTGCGTCAGCGCTCAAGCCTGACATCATGCTTTAATAAAAAGTCCAGGCATTCGGCGAAGGGTTGCTCTGGAGTAATCCTTCGGAGCAATCCGTTGAGAAAAAAGTGCACGTATCTACACAGGCTTGTTTCCCTTAGTTGACTAAAAAGGATAATCGTAAAGCTGCGTGGTGCGGACATTGTGAGAAAAAGTCGCAGGTAGGGAGCGATGACAGATTCATACCCCAAAATACTCATATAAATAAAAAAAGGATATTATTTTATTTTTTAGTTCCAGGTAGTTTTATGCTTTCTTAATGCTTATAAACCAAAAATTTCAAAGCAAATAGTCAAAGCCATGCTTGCATGCGTAAGTTTCACTGACAATTTAAAACAGTCTCCATTGCGCTAAACCTTTTGGTGTACAACGTGTAACAATAGAAAGAAAGAGACGCCAGACTGCGTCGAGAAAAAAATTGCGTTCATTCACGATAACTTAAAGCTGCATATTTACAAAGCAACTATTTCCAAACTTCACGATAGAACACATTTAACAACACTCACTTCAAAACAAAGTTGAATTTTCGCAAACGTTTAGAGGCATGCGTTTATTTATAATGAAAGTCACCTCAAGGGGGCACGTTTTGTTCTAAAGATAGGGAATCAAGAATTCTAAGCAGTTCAGCCAATTCTCTACCGGGATGATCGGACAGCGTCAAATAAAATAACCCGCTCGTTCCGCCGCATAACGAAGACACTGGCCGAGTACTAGTGGAAGTGATCTTTCGTTATGAAGACCGTGGAACCAGCCTGGATATTCCAGCCGCTACAATAAAACACTCCATACATTGCTGGGCTCTTGAGTGCACTGATCATTTTAATTATACTTTTTTTTTATGAATGCTCGCACTCTCTTTAGGATCGGGATTCCATTGAGGTGCGGTAGCACCATTATATAGCTCCCCGCAGGGCACTCAAACTCGTCCAAGGGGTCGCAATGGGAGCGTACTTGATCCACTAAATGCATTGATGAACGGCAAAAGTGAAAGAGAGGGAGGAGAGCGTCTAAGGAGCGAAAGAGAAAGGAGGGTGCAAAGAGGAGAGGACCGCTTTTTTGACGCAGCACTCTCTCCGTACAGAGCACCGTTGAAGCTACGCGTCGTCTGCTATAGGCCAACTTCTTTTTCGTCCGCATGAAATTTTGCTGTTAGATTTCAAGAAAACTTCATTCGTTTGCTTTTTAACCCAGTGAGGAATAACAGTATATCATTTTCTTATCAGAGCCAGAGATATAAAACAGAATAACCGAAATTTTGACGCCGATCCGACGCATTCTATCGGACGAATTAATGAAAATGGCGGCCCTCCCGTCCAGCTGGGAGTAGCCGGGAGTTCACAAGCATGAGCTCACGCCTCTCACTCTGCGACGCTGCCTGATTGGCTCACTCGGAAGGGGGGCGTTACGGCGGCGAGATCATGAACTGGCCAAACTCTCCGAATATACGGCTCTGCCATTAGGACATCTCAAGCACCACCTTGTGGGAATATCACCAACTATTTCAAACGGGACAAAACGACATCCAGCGACCGACAGACGATCATCGGTCAATGGACAGGACGCATTGCAGGTCACCGATGTCTGTGATTCCCTCCCTCACTGCAAGCCGATGCTTACAGAGACAATGGTCCTTCGAAGGTACCGTGAGGAGATATCATGGGAACTATACGAGGCAATGACGATAAAAGAAAAGGAGAACTCGTGTGTCAGTGCACCATCAGTGGCATTATCTGACAAAGAACTTCATTACCTTAACTTTCCCACTTGAGGTAGTTTCATTGGTTTACTGTGGACAACTTCTTTCTTTCCGCTAATTCTCTGTTTTTTTAACGTAACGCCCTCTTTTTTATTGTTGTTTCTCAGTTCTTTCAACGTATCTTCTTCTTCCCATCAAGGCAATTTCATTTCGGGAATTTTTTTATACCGAAAAGGATGACGAGAGAGAAACGCTACCTCTTCCTCGTCTTCTGTGTGATTATTAAAACGACAGTTGTGAGTTAGCGCTTGTACCGTCAGTTTGTACTTGACCTTCGCGCTATTTATTTCGGAAATGCATATCCATCTAGCCCACCTTAATACTTTAGCTCAGAAAAGACTCTTGGCTGTTGTCCCTCGACTGGCGTTAAAGCAGCGACCTCTCGTTTCCCCGCGGGCGGTCTGGGTTCAATTCCCCACAGTGCAAAAAATTTTCCACACCAGAAACGAAGCGATGACATGCGATTTATGACCGACAAGTGATTGATAGCTGACTGACAGGTGATTGTCAGGTGAGCCAAATTAGGACTGGCTCGAGACCCATGTCGCGTCCTGTGTTGAAAAGTGATTGATGGGTGGCTGACAGGTGACGGAGAGGTGACTGGCAGGTGAGCCTAATTTCGGGACCCACTCGCTTCGCTGTGCCGTCAGGACAGACCGTGGGTCCCGAGCGTGTCCTGCTCTGGCTCCCCTGTCGTGTTCACAGCCCGAAGAAAAACCTGTTCCGAAAAATCGATATTTGGGCGTTGTATATTAACCTGCATTTTAAGTAGTAAACCAAGTTTGCTGAACGCAAGCCCGGAGAGATATCCGTGATCGCCGAGAAACCGCCAACCGTGTCTCATTGTGTCAGCGGGCCGATCGCAAATCGCGTCCACAACCGCTTCGCAAACGCAGCTCAACTGCTCTGTTAATGCGCCTTTGAAATTGTTTTTAAATAAGGTGCCCAAACGCTTTGGGCCCCTTGCACGTACTGCTGGGGGACCTAAATCCTGGGACTCTAAATTCTGAAACAACATATCCTTGGCGTTTTAATGCACTTGTTGTTTGGGCGTAAAGGCCACTCGACTACATCGTCATTTTTAAAGCTGTCGAACTCCCCACAATCATAATTTATGTTATTCCGCTCTCTAGCAATAACAGGATGTCGCCATCCGCTTGCCGCAGCCGCAGTCCCGAGTGCAGAATGAAAACACGCAGGTGTTCATTTCTCGGGCTGGAATTACCTCGACGAAACTACGTGTACTTTTTGATGCTACGGGTTTAACTACTTTGTTCTACCATCGGAGGCAATAAAGTGCATAGACATTTTAAAGAATGTTTTACGTTTAAAAGCGCTTTATAAAAACAAAATAAAAATAGAAAACGCAAATGTGCTTCTTTTTTTTTTTTTCTTCAGTGGCATATTTTGATTATTTGCGATACATGGTAGCCCGATGACAATGATATGCATCAGTGGCGAGGCTATATTATTTTTGTTTACGAAGACTGCTTTAGAGAGATGAATTTGACCCTCACAGAGTAATGCCACGTCGCAGAAAGAAGCTTTGTGCTTCTGCGGTAATTCGCGCAAGTAACAAGGAAAACATACATATGAAAATGGTTAACAGATATATGAGAGAATATAAAATCATATAGTAACTTTTGCATGCCTTATATACGACTAATATATTTTTTCTAATTTCTGAAATTTTTATTAGAGACATTTAGAATTTATCAATGTTTGTTTCGATAGGGCAACGCACGTCGAAATGCGATGGCACTGCTTGTCTTCAATGCAGACTGCACTTGGTTTACTAAATTGCGGCGAACCTTATTCAGCACTTGTTACAAAGCAGAAATTCCCGTACATTTTCATTTAATAAAGATGGCCTTACTCAGCACGTCGCAACTTGTGATCAGCTATTGACTCTCCTCTCCTCTTTTTTCTCTTGCGAGGCATTGTGAAGACTACGGCACATACAGTGATTGCCTCGTCCCGCAACCCGGGCATATGCGCGATAAGGATAAGAGGCAACGTCACATAATCACTATTGCCTTAGAAACCTCCACATGGGCACAGTGATTGAGCGTGGTGCTCGTAATCTCTGGGCTCTGGATTTGATTCTGCTTGGGAGAGTTTTGAAATTTGACATTTATTTTTCTCTATCCACGTATCATCCTTCTGCGCCTGCACATGCGTGTCGTGTTTAAAAACTGACACTTGGACATTTTCGATAATTTAAGTTTGATTTAGATAGATTTCTTAATTTATTATTGCTAGCTAAACGGTACCTTTTGCTTGGAAGTAATTTTAGCGTAATCACCTCCACACCCAACACCTACGTCATGATTAGTTAACATCCTTAGGTCAAAAGAATTTATGAATATCATCCCGTCTTCTCGGGAATTAAGGTTTTTTCCTCAATTGTTTTTTAACTTTGTATTACGAATCCTAGCGGACGTTCTAAGGACACTTGAAGACACAAATATCTTCGCCTTTTCAAACTCCATGGACGGATGAAGGGAAACAGATGCTCGCTCTTTGGCCATTCCAAATACTGTCAGAGGAATAACCCGGTCGCTTCCATCACGCAATGCAAATTGTAGAGGAGGAAACTCATAATCAGAAGAAGCGGGTCAAAACATCTTGTACTCATCTCCGTGCAAAAACAAACAAGGTTGAACTTGAGGGCAAACATTAATACCAAACAAAAATTGTATAAGAACTCAGCCTGGTTTATTTTTTTTTTTTGGTCGAATCGCCGAAGTCCGTTTCGACAGCTTTCCTATAAGGCTTACGACGATATTTATTTTTGGCAAACGAGCTTATAAGTATTCGGCCTATTCAACACGCTGGCCTGCGACGAGTTCAGGCACGGACCAAATGATTCAAGATAACTTTTTTCACTACTTCGAATGATCCTGTGTGGATTAATTTTAATACACATGAAACCTGTATTATAATGCATTCAAGCATTTCCTCACATATACTGGGAAGACAAGCAGTTTTGTTATTATTATTCTTGCTGCTCCCAAGTTTTCTTAAATCGCTAGTCTTATTACTGGGTAGCTCTGTACACCATTTAAAACAACTGCACAGTGCTAATCACACTTGTCTATATCCCACGAGCGTGCGGCTTTCCCCTGGGAGCGCTAGACTGGTGCCATTCGTGGAAACTAAGCTAGTCACGTGGCGCAACATGGAACGGCCCGCTCGAGGTGTGTTCTGCCCACTCTATCAGCTTGATAAGCGATAAAAGTAAAGTGCTTTATGATATATTCTTGCTTTTTAATGACGACATCGTTGATACCCCTTCATGTTTCAGTTTGCTTATTTTTCGAGCGATGATGTTCGTAAAAAGCATGCGAGCAGCCTTCCGCGTTCGCCGCCAGCTGATAGAGTGGGCAGGACACCCCTCGAGCGGGCCGTTCCATGTTGCGTCACGTGACTAGCTTAGTTTCCGCGAATACCACCAGTCTAGCGCTCCCCGGAAAAAGCCGCACGCTCGCGCGTTATAGACAAGTGTGATCAGCACTTTACATCGTTTCACCCCAAGTGCAATCGTAGCCGTCACTATAATCTGGAGGAGTAGCTCGTCGCAGCGTCGGCCGTCGTCTTCACATGTTTTCGCTCATTCTATATACCAATCACACACAGTGAACCCGTCGTGACCCTGCGGTTTCTAACTCAACATTCATTTATGGGCTGGACGTCATGGAAATGTATAATGCTCGACGGTGAAAAAAAGTGCTAGACAAAGGTCGAGCCAACATTAAACATTGCATAACCCATAGCAGGTAAGGCATGATTGTCAAAAGTATTCTTGGTATAATAATGCGTTCATAAGCATAACTAAAAAGAAACAATCCAAAGCGGAAAGGTTCACGAAGAAGTCCATCGGCAATCGAACGCCGGACGTTACGATCTGCAGTCCGATCGACATCTTTGCTCGGTGCCTCAATTGGGAGGTGAACGAGAGCGCAAGCCACTAAACTATTTGTTACTTACCGTAGATTGTTACCACCGAGTGACACTTGAACCTACATGGTTGATTCAGCAAACGCAGTTCGCGGGCGATCATCAAATTTGAGTCACGCTTAAACCAACATATTAGTCCTGAGTCGATAGTAATCGACTATCGACTAAGGGACATACAAACACACTTTTCCATGCCCGGAAAAGTGTGTTTCTATGTTATACTACGCGTCAAGTGTCCGTTTGATTTTGCTTCCTTGCTTTGTTGAACGCCATCCCGGGCCTATTCAAATTGAACACGTGCTGCAAAATATGCAATTAGCTCTAGATGACTGGATAGACAAAGTTTTCGCAAATCAGTCCGCAACGAAACAGACAATGAAAATCAGATTTGCAGAATTGAACGACACGCTTAAGTTCTTAACACGGCACACAGAAGAAATCGGCCAACTACGAAATAAAGTTCCGTCTCTTACATAAATAACTTCGTATAAGCCAAAAACAAAATTGATGAATTCGATGATCGGTGTCGACCCCCCACTTGGTGATCTTCGATCTCTCGACAAATTAAGGCGAAAATCAGAGACGCCTAAAACATCACGTTTGTGAATAGGTATTTCGTGAAAAAGTCGGCGTAGAAGTGAAGCCCGTTGGAAGGCTGCACAGATAGGCAAGAAGAGAACCGATAAGCCAAGAGCTGTTATGTTAAATTTTTTTTTACTATAACGAGACTATTTCCGAGTTGCTCTAAATTAAAGGTTTACCCATTTCCATTCATCACGACTACTGCAAAGCTACACTACAGAAACGCTCTGGTGTATGGCAACATGGCAAAACATCCAAAGAACAGGACCGTAAAGTTACCCTTGACTGCGACCGGTTACGTGTCGATGATACCGTCTATGTCTGCAACAAAGCGAACTTGACGACTGGAACAAGTCCACCCCACTAATTTATGATTTCAAAACGAATTCAAAACGCTACGCTTTATATTTCCCCATGACGAAGAATTATCAATAAAACATCCCAGTTTGAAGATGTGCTATTTCTGTATGCTCTTGGCATTTTATGTATTGCAGAAACAGGCTCTCATAGAATATATTCGACTCCGAAATTATCCCTCCCTTCCACGAAATACTACGACGAGGTTGTCAAGGACGCCGAAGTGGCGTGGATATCATAGTAAAAAAAAATTATTAATGTTCAACATAAAGACATTACCGACAACGAAATCAGTTTTGCAAAACCAGCTATCGGACAATTTCGACTTTGTTTGACGTCATTTACAATCTTCCCAAAGGCACGGTGTCATTTATGGAACGTTTGGCGGTCCTTTAGGATGCATACTCACACCAAATCAAAGGTTTGTGCTCACTGCCGATTTCGGCCTACCGAGCATAGACTGGAATACATTAGCTATGTCGGGATCACAGGACGTCACCGGTACAACCCATTCAGTTGTACATCTTATCTTCATAAAATAATTTTCGGATGTTTCCACTGTCACAACCAGGGACGGTATTGCCACATCAAAATGAGCTGTTGGGCTAGTTGGTTTTGCATAATTACAATGTAGCGCAAAGACAACACCGGAAGGAGAAAGAGATTGGAATGAACGCTTTCTTTCCAGTCTCTGTCTCCTTCCTGTGTTGTCTTTGCGGTACATTGTAATTATAGGGCATTGCCGATCATAAACTTGTGTATGAGAGTTTGAATACTCGTAACAACAAGGTAACGCCATTAGTTCAAACGTTTACTGATTTCGCAGCCACATATGAAGATTCTATTCATATTGCAGGCCCGTCGGCGAGCGGGCGCGTGCGTGGCCGTGTGGTTACCAAGCTTGACTTTCCTGCGGAGTCCCAGGGTTTGATTCATGGGAGTTACGAGTCTTTTATTTATTCTTTCAGTTTAATGTTTTGGTAAATTCAAGAATCATATTGGCTGTTCAAGGTACGAATATTCCAGTCGCCGAACCTTCTACGCCGAATATTTCAGAAACCCACGCGTGTACTTAAGGGACTCCGCATGGGGAGCCGGAGTCAGACTCGCCCCAGCGTTCGATTCTGCTGTTATGCCGACTCCGACGACCGCGACACTCTGTTGCTATTTTCTATTCTCTTTTCGTTTTGGGCACAAGTTCGCCCCAATAATCGTATCAGTTTCTTCAGTTATTGTCAGTTTCGCCACTTCGTCATTCGTGACAATATGCAGCCGCATAGGATTAGTGAATTCTCGATTGTGTGTTTTTTCTTGGCGCAAAGTACAGATATTGTCACGGGTGGTGACCAAAAAAAAAACAGGAAATTAACAGAAAGAAATAAACGTTTAATGTGGCGAACTTGTGCCAAAAAATAAACGAGTACAAAAGATAATAACAGAGCGTCGCGGGCGTCGAAGTCGGCGTAGCAACAGAGTCGAACGCTGGTGCGAAACTGACTGTGGCTCGCCACGCGGAGCCCCTTATGTACATGAGTGGTCTTCTGGAATAATCGGCGTAGAAACTTCGACGCGTAGAACATTCGGGCCTGGAACAAGCATCATGATTCTCGAATTCTCCAGAACACTGAATTGCGCAAAATAAACAAAAGACACGTCACTCCCAGGATTCGAACCCTACCTTTCGCGTGGGAGGCAAGCGCGATAATCGTTAGGCCACGCGCGCGCTGCCTACTTGGCCAGCTGCGCGCGCGGCATTACTCCCCCCTTTAAAAAGTGCATCGACCCGATGCAACCCAAGAACAAAACAAATAAAAATAACGGTAAACTAAAGATTCCTTTGGAACATATAAGGTCCACAGTCCTATCTAGCGTAGTACGGCTTCAGTCGCACGACGTGGACGACTTCCGGTCGTGGTGGGCGGCGTGATGATGTTCTTGTTCCGTCGGGCATCACCTCGTAGTTCAGGTCCCCGAGTCGACGAAGCACTTTGTAAGGTCCAAAGTAACGTTTCAGGAGTTTCTCGCTGAGACCGCGGCGGCGAATCGGTGTCCACACCCACACCCTGTCTCCGGGCTGGAAGTGGACGTCCCGACGACGAAGGTTGTAGCGGCCAGTGTCGATACGTTGTTGGGCTTGAATCCGGAGTCTGGCGAGCTGACGGACTTCTTCTGCCCTTTGGGCAACCACCTGGGCGTCGTCGCTTGCGTCGACAGCCGGTTCGTGGGGTAACATAGCGTCCAGCATTGTCGTTACCTTCCGCCCATGCACCAGTTGAAAGGGTGTCACTCCGGTGGTTTCTTGTACGGCCGTGTTGTAGGCAAAGGTGACATACGGCAACACCTCGTCCCATGTCTTGTGCTCCACGTCGACGTACATGGAAATCATGTCGGCGATGGTCTTGTTGAGTCTTTCCGTCAGCCCGTTGGTCTGAGGGTGGTACGCCGTGGTGCGACGATGGCTGGTGTGGCTGAGACGAAGGACTTCTTGTGTCAGCTGGGCCATGAACGAGG
This sequence comes from Ixodes scapularis, assembly GCF_016920785.2. NCBI lineage: Eukaryota > Metazoa > Arthropoda > Arachnida > Ixodida > Ixodidae > Ixodes > Ixodes scapularis. The sequence goes on from NW_024609897.1 coordinate 257,372, forward strand.
ATCCACGGTCTGAGATCAGGACTTCGGGAGCGCCGTGCCGGAGGACAATGGATTCAATGAAAAACTTGGCAACTTCCACAGCAGTTCCGAAAGGAAGGGCTTTCGTTTCGGCGTACCGCGTGAGATAATCTGTGTAGACGATGATCCAGTGATTTCCTGACGTCGACGGCGGAAAAGGGCCAAGTAGATCCATTCCGATCTGCTGGAAAGGTGCCGTTGGCGGAGGAATTGACTGCAAGAGTCCGGCCGGCCTCGTTGGAGGTTTCTTTCGTCGCTGGCATTCATGGCATGATCGTGTGTATAGGTGTCCGGCCAAAGCATCTGTGTTAGACTCAGACTGTTTTTTTTTTAGGATATGTGCAGGTAATCTTCGTAGCAAATGGCTGCGAATCAGGAACACAAGTTTGTTCTCGGCGTCCAAGAGCAAGTATTTTCAAGGTGAGCTATTACCCGCCTGTATGAGTTTTGTGTTTCATTCCTCTTGGATGCCATTTCCTGTGTGTTCTGGTCTTGCATTAGTATTTTGTTGTGTCTCTTCTGCAAAACACCCAAGTTTGACTAAGACCGGGTCTTTCTTATACATGCAGGTCTTGGTGGCGAGCACCAGCCAATCAAGGCCAGAAGTTTGCTTTTGCCGCTCATGGCAAATGTTTTCAAGGCGAGTGATTGATGCCAGAGTTGTGTGTTTTATTCCTCACAGACACTCTATTTCCTGTCTTTATAGTGGTCTTGTGTCAGGCTTTTGCGTCTCTGTCTGGCCAAAGCATCTGTGTTAGACTAAGACTGGGTTCTTTAGGATATGTGCAGGTATTCTTCGCGGCAAATGGCTGCCAATCAGGAACACGAGTTTGTTCTCGGCCACCAAGAGCAAGTATTTTCAAGGCGAGCTATTGCCTGCCTATATCAGTGATGTGATGGCTGCGCCAATTGCTCCAAACTGCGCCAAGGGGCTAACCCTGCTACATCCTACTACATTTTGCCAAAAATATGGGTAATCTGCGCCAAAGGGCCAATTTTGGTTGCCTGTCAAAACTGAAACTAAACTAAGTACCGTAACTGAGCATGCATGAGCTAGGCGGCGCAAACGGCCGCCCGATACAAAATACCCTGCATCAATCGTCCATGGTATTTTGCATGGTTTTTTCCGCCATGCCGTCTCTCCTTTCATGTCTCGTCGTCTCGTAAGCGTGAGTCTCGTCTCGCTTTTTTTTTTAACGATAGTTGCCGGCGTGTGTGTGTGTGCTGCGGCGCTAGCGTGCTGGGTACCAGCCATGACGTGACGCTGTGAAACGAAACTATGTTTCGGCGCGGCGGGAGTTACTTTTTGAGCTGAAGCTCTCGCTCCTGAAATCAACGGCCGCAAGACGTTGGAGATATGGAGCTTCCTAAACTGAAACTAAGGACCGCCGCATGTTCATCAACATTCATGTTCTTGTTTAAAACATACGCTGCTACAAAATCCCTCTCTAGCTCAAAGACTGCTGTGTCGAAGGTTTCTCTTGGTAGGCTTTTTTTTCGAGAGGGACCCCGGTACGTGAAAAATGTGTCGCGAAGAAAAGTTGAAGTGAGCTGAAGCAAAGAAGGGAATGTCTGCACGCTGAACCCACAGAGCGCGCTTGTTTGTCTCGAGTTCAGTCGTTGCACGAAGCGACCCTGGCTCGCGATGTCTTGCATCAATGCGCTCAGGTTCTTTTTTTCTGTGTTTATCTCATACCTCACCTGCCGGCCTTGCAAGCACGCGGCGCTGGACTCTTTTTTGTCGCATGCTGTGCAGTTACATTTTGCATAGACTTTTGGCAACCAGTTGGCGGTAGAGCGGAGAGGCATGGTTTCGGTTTCGATCGAACAGCCGTTTCGCTCGCGCGACGAAGCACGTGACCTGCAAGCCTGCAGGAGTAGCCCTTACGTGCATGTGAACCAACGATGCGAACATAATTGCACAACAGAGGCACCAGCCGGGACGCTTGCAATTCATTGTTTTACATTTAATTAGTTTTGACGAAAATCTGGCACGTCGGCAACCAGTAAAACGGTGACAAGCGGTTTTTCGGAATTGCTTGGCAATGCCTACAGCACTGTACACTTGTGGGATGTCGCAATATTTCTTTGGAGACATTGAAATTGGACATTCATTACTACCCTAAGCTAAAGCAAAGCTTGCTCCAGCCTTGCAGCATGTTTCGAAAAGCAAAAAGAAATGTGTCATGTCATTGGCATTTCAGTTACATCTTGAAAGACTCCCAGGTGGCCCAACTTCACCATAATTGGTTTATTTCGGCGAGCATGATTCTCTTCGCGTGTCCAGCATTTAAAACAAATATTTTTATTTTTATTAGAATATCTGCTTTAAAAGCTACTTTTGCTGCTCCAAAACACTGTTTTGGCTGCTCCAAAGGCCACTTTTTCTGCTCCAAAACGGCTTAGGCCAATCACATCACTGCTATATGAGTTTCAGCATTTGTCAAGGAGCGCAAAACTCACAGCCCGGGGGTTGGCCATTGCAAAAATGTTGACTCGGAAGCGAATAGGGAGGAAGCTTTACAAAAGTATCCACCTGCCTCTACAAGTGAAACCAAAACTAAGAATCTGGGTTCCATTTGAAAAAAAAAAATTGTCAGCCCGAATTAACTCAAGGCGGCACGGAGCAAACAAGCCATGGTACGAGTAGGCTTGGTTCAGGCTTTTGTAGGGGTGGTCGATGACTTGGTGTTTTCTAAAAAGTTATCTTTTTCTAAAAGTGTGGTGGTCAAATATTCGGGGATGGGCATTGAGTCAGGATCTTAAGGTAAACATTTCATCCACATGCCGGGATTCATGTGCGTTGTCCCCCTAGCTAGGGGGACAAGGCCTTCAAAATTTTAGGTTCGCAAAAGGGGTGCGTCAGTATTGACGTCTCATTTTACGTCAGGCCTTTCATTTTAAAACTCCCTATGAATGACATGGCTAAAATTCGTTTGGGTGTACTTCCTCCCAGCAAGTATATGGTTCTGTCTCAAAAGGTCTAATCTGATGTTGACTGCACCTCAGGTCTCCACCGACGATTCATCAGGACGAGACCCAACCGGGACACTAGGGAGGAGCGGCTTAAGCAAGGGAGGCTACATATTCGACAGCTTCTTGCGGACAAGAAACGAAAATAGATAGATGGTGAGTGTTTCAATTGCTAAGCCTTTTGGCATGCACATTCTGTTTGTTATGATTGAAGATTCCTGCAGAGTTCAATTTCAACTATTGTTAAATACCGAGCATGCGCTCAGATCGCAGAAGCGCCTACCCTCTGATTCGAAACGATCCGCAGCTAATCAAAGGGCATACCAGACACCCATCCACCTGTTTTCAGCACTGCTCAAAATATTAAAAGAGCACATCAAGCGCCAGGTGCTTTGGCGCCTTTGCCATAATGGCGCCAGTTGCAGAGCTGACAGAACTGTGACTGGCACAAGCCATGGCATGGCCTTTGGGATCCAGGGAATCGAGATTAAAGAAGTAGCGCAGAAATTGGAGGCGGGTGGTGAAGGTGAGCAGAGTTAATGGAAAACAAGGATGAAGGGGGTCCGTCGCATGAGGCATCTATGTCCCGTGCATGTAATTTGAATGTGCTGTAGGCAGCTACTCGAAAAAAATTGTTACTTGTACGTTACTAATAAAAAATCTCTCTTGCAGTTTCCACGGCCCGCAAGCCAGCAGGTGCCAGTTCGCTCTCGTTCAAAGGTGAGGATTCCAGATTTTCTAGTTTGCTCTGAAGCAGCAATACTGAAGCCAAACAAGCGGTACGGCATATTTAATTGACGGAACTTAAAATGACTGGGGACGCTTTCACTGAAGCTTGTTTTGCTGCAATACACGCGTGTATTGTAGCAAAACAAGCTTCAGTGAAAGCGTCCCCAGTCGTTCTGAGCTCCGTCAATTAAATATGCCGTATCGCTTGTCTGTCTGGCTTCAGTGTTGCTGTAGGCGACAAAACATGTGCCCAGTTTTGTCACAAGAGGCATATTATGTCACGCACATGTAATTTTGATTTTATCTGGCTTAGTGTGCTGTAGGTGGCTGGTCAAAGAAATCGGTACTTGGACGCAGCTAATCGCAAATCTTTCTGACAGTTTCTAAGGCTTAAGAGCCACCAGGTCCCAGTTTGCTTCTCCTCAGAGGTGAGAATTCCAGATTCCCGAAGCAGGAATACTGAAGCCAGACGACCGGTACAGCATTTTTAATTGACAGAGCTCGGAACGACTGGGGGCTCGTGCATTGAAGCTTATTTTTCTGTAATACACGCGAGCGACATTGACGTATGCCCAGTTACGTTGCAAGAGGTTATCTATGTCCTGCGCATGTAATTGTTTTAATCTTTTTGACTTAGTGTACTTTACGGGGCTACTCAATGTAATTGCTACTTGAACGCAACTAATCGTAAATCTCTCTTCCAGTTTCCATGGCCTACAAGCAAGCAAGCACCAGTTTGTTTTTCCTCTAAGGTGAGCATTCCAGATACTTTAGTTAGGTGCAAAGCAGGAACTGTGGAGCCAGACGAGCTGCTAGGTTTATTTAATTGACGGAGCTCAGAATGATCCGTGGCAGTGGAATGGAAGCTTATTTTTCCACAATCAAACGCAGACATAATTTTGAATCTATCCGGCTTAGTGAAGGATTGCTACTTGTTGCGAACTAATCACAAATTTTTATTTTGCAGTTTCTATATGGCTACAGCTAGCAGGTGCTGCTTTCATTAAAAGGTGAGGATTTCACATTCTGTTTTCAAACAGAAAGTTTTTGAATGAGGGTCCTAAACAATTAACTTTCTTTTGCAGTAAATGCCAGATCCTCCAGTTCAGGAATATGTTAAATATATTTGGTATGAATGAGCCCAGTGTTTTGCATCTTTATTCATAATTTGACAACAACAACACTTTTTATTTTATCACTCAGAAATACACACAAGAAGAGACTGCGTTGCAAAGAAATGTCGTGCTGAACGTGATATTCCAACTCGCATATAGTTTTATTGGTAGCCGATATAATATATTGGATTCCAATATCCATAATACGCTGAGTATATTGGAATCGTAAACCCTTATTGGATCTCCATGCGACACATGGGGATCCAATAAGGGTTTATACGGTATTGGAATCCCATAACAAATCCTTATTGTAATACAATACAATAAATGTAATGTTTTCCAATACAGTGTCTATATTGTATTGCAATACAATAAAAAGATATTGTTTACGAATATCCATAATACGCTGTTTATATTGGGGTTTTCCAATAGGGTGGACGGTTTTGGGGAGCTTGGGCCAGTAATACTTTTCACGAATACGGGCCAGTGTCCGGCTGTAACCAAGGTGTCCGGATGTCGGGTCGTCGTGGCAGGCTTGGAAGATCTCCTCTTGAAGGTCGGTCGGGATTACCAGCAGCCACGTAAAGTTGTTTTTGCCGAAGTTCTCTTTGTAGAGAACTCCTTGTCTAATGGCGAAGGTCGACAGGGCTCGTGAAAAAACGCGTGGTATGGCACTCCCACGCCCTTCCAGGTGCTCTATTAGTCCACGCAGCTCAGGATCGTCTCGTTGACGTCGGGCCATGTCGTCGCTGTTCACTGCGCCCAGGAAACACTCGTCGTCATCGTCGTCGCTGCTGTCGGAGGGTGTTTCGACGGGAGCTCTGGACAGGCAGTCGGCGTCGCTGTGCTTGCGGCCCGACTTGTAGACTACGGTCATGTTGAACTCTTGTAGTCGGAGACTCCATCGCGCAAGGCGTCCTGACGGGTCCTTGATGTTCGCAAGCCAGCAGAGCGAATGGTGGTCCGTGACTACGCGGAACGGGCTTCCGTATAAGTACGGACGAAACTTCGTGATCGCCCAGACGACCGCAAGGCATTCTTTTTCAGTCGTGGAGTAATTTCGCTCCGCCTTGGACAACGTCCGACTTGCGTAGGCGATGACTCGCTCGGTGCCTTCTTGTACTTGAACCAGTACCGCGCCAAGTCCTGCGTTACTTGCGTCCGTGTGAATCTCGGTTTCCTCATCCTGGTCGAAATGTCCAAGAACAGGAGGTGCCTGCAGTCGTCGCTTCAGCTCGTCAAATGCCTGCTGCTGCTCCTCGGCCCATTCGAACTTCTCGGCGTCCTTTGTGAGGCTTGTGAGCGGTGCGGAAATCCTTGCGAAGTCTCGAACGAAGCGCCGATAGTAGGCACATAGCCCAAGGAACCTTCGCACGGCCTTCTTGTCCGTCGGCGCTGGAAATACTGCGACGGCGCGAGTCTTCTCTGGGTCGGGGCGAACGCCTTCGTTACTGACCACGTGACCTAGGAACTTCAGCTCGTCATAGGCGAACCGACACTTTGACGGCTTCAGGGTGAGTCCGGCGGTTCGTATGGCTTGGAGAACAGCTTGTAGTCGTCGCAGGTGCTCGTCGAAGTCGCTGGAAAACACTACGACGTCGTCGAGGTAGACGAGACAGCTCTGCCACCTCAGTCCTGCCAGTACGGTGTCCATGACACGCTGGAAAGTTGCTGGCGCCGTGCACAGTCCGAAGGGCATCACCTTGAACTCGTACAGCCCATCCGGCGTGACGAAAGCTGTCTTCTCTCGGTCCCGTTCGTCGACTTCGATCTGCCAGTAGCCGCTCTTCAGGTCCATCGATGAAAAGTATCGGGAGTGGCGCAACCGGTCTAACGTGTCGTCGATGCGGGGGAGTGGATAGACGTCTTTCTTCGTCACCGCGTTCAGTTGCCGGTAGTCCACGCAGAACCTAAGTGTTCCGTCCTTCTTCTTAACCAGTACGACTGGAGAGGCCCAGGGACTGCTTGAAGGTTGGATTATGTCGTCGTTCAGCATCTCTTGAACTTGCTCCTGGATCACTTCCCTTTCTTTAGCGGAGACTCTGTACGGTGACCGATGCACAGGCCGCGCGTCGTCCTCGGTAACGATGCGGTGCTTCGCAACGGTGGTTTGGCGCACCTTTGACGACGTGGCAAAGCAGTCGCGGTATTCGGTGAGGAGGTCACTGAGCTGTCGTCGTTTCAGGCCCAGAAGCTTAGGGTCAATGTCGAGCTGCGCTGGCGACGTACTGTCTTGCTGAGGTGGCGAGGATTCGTCAGTAATGGCGGCGATAGCGGCGAAGTTTCGGAGTTCCTCGACCTGGCCCACGGCTGTACCTTTTGTGAGGTGTTGCGCTTTATTTCGGAAGTTCGTCACGAGAACCACAGTGCGGCCATCGTGAAGTTCAGCAACTCCTCTTGCGACGCCTATTCCTCTTCCAAGAAGCAACTGGAGGCTTCCTTCGAGCAGAACTTCGCCGCAGAAAGCTTCGGTGATCCCGACGGGTACGAAAACACTCGACCGCGGCGGTAGGTTCACGTGGCTTGCGAGGACTGGGACCGCAGACGACGTCGCTATGGGTTCCTCCGGTGGTGAAACAGGTTTTCGTAGCGTTAATCGGTTTGCTCCGAGGTCGATGACGGCGCCATACTCGCAGAGGAAGTCCATTCCGAGGATAACGTCCCTGGAACAGTCTTGCAGAACGACGAACTTCACAGGGCACGTCTCACCGTGGATCTCGACGCGAGCAGTGCATCGCCCGATTGGTGTGATGAGGTGCCCACCGGCGGTTCGTATTTGAGGGCCTTCCCACGGCATTGTCACTTTTCGCAGGCGGCGAGAGAGCCTCCCACTCAAGACTGAGTAGTCTGCTCCGGTGTCCACGAGTGCCGATGCGTCGTGGCCGTCGATAATGATGTGTAGGTTGTTGGACACCGATGCAGGGACGTCGTTGTGATGCGTAGCGTCGAGAGAGTGGGAGCGCTCCGGCGTTCTTGGAGGCTCTTTACGTCGGTCGTCTTCGGCAACTCCACCTCCGGGGTTGCCGCGCCTAGTTTCCCCGGCGTGGAGCGAGGGGCGACAGGCTTTCACGTCGGGGTCGGTGCATCGGCGAGGCTGGACGTCGTGGCGACGGTGACCGGAACTCTCGGCAGAACGCTGGCTCAGGGGACTGAGGTCGTCGCAGGTACTCGTCGATTTCCCGAGGGCGTTCACCATAACGTGGCCGCGGGTCGTTCGGGTGGAACCCGCGCAACCCGAGTCGACGGTACGGGCATCGGCGGTACACATGGTCGGCTTCCCCGCAGTGGTAGCAGAGCGGGCGTCGGTCGGCCGTTCGCCACACGTCGGTCTTCCTCGACGAGGGTTGCTCCGGGCGAACGTCCTGGACTTGTCCTTCCTGGCGTCGAGGATACTGTGGCATCGGAGGGCCTCGTCGGGGTGGCGCCGTGGTCTGGCGGTTAGCTTGCGGCGATCTTCGGGCCATGGCGGCGTAGCTCAAAGTAGGCTCCTCTGGCGTCGTCGTTTTGATCGGAACCTCAGGTTGGAAGGCTCGGTGGACTTCCTCTCGGACGACCTCGGCGAGCGACAGGGAGGACGAGCGATCCGTAGCGGGGAGCATCTTGCGGATTTCTTCCCGGACGACTTCACGGATGATGTCACGGATGCCTGGGAGGTCGGTACCAAGGTGGTATCCGGATGTCGTCAGAGTAGTCGCGCCAGGGTGTCGCTCGTAGTGTCTGGCGCGTGCTAGTAGGGCACGCTCCATATTCGTCGCCTCCGTGACGAACCCGTCGACAGTTGTCGGAGGATTGCGAGTGAGACCTCCGAATATCTCGCTTTTGACACCCCTCATCAGGTGCCGCAGCTTCTTCTCCTCTGTAGCCTGAGGATCGGCGCGGGCGCTCAGGCGAAGAACATCCTCAACGAAGCTGGTGATGCTTTCATTCAGACCTTAGGTCCTTGTTCGAAGGATGTCTTCGGCCCTCTCGCGTCGGTGTTGGCTGGTAAACGTCTTCACTAGCTCTTGCTTGCACACCTCCCACGAGGTTAAAGAAGCCTCGGGGTTCTCCAGCCAGTACCTTGCAGTACCTTCCAGCGAGAAGTAAAGGATCTGCAAGCAGTGCTCAGCTGACCACCCGTTATGTCGGGCCACACGTTCATAATGTTGCAGCCAGTCCTCGATGTCCTCGTGGGTGTCTCCGTGGAAAGGCGTCGGAGTTTTTTGTGCGACGGGCAGGTATACGACGCTGGCGGTGGACGGGTTCTGGGACGACTGGCTGTCCATCGTTGGCCTCGTTGGCTGCTTAGTCTTGGGCGGTAGAGGTCCGAATTCCGGGTGTAGACCTTGGGTGCGACGACTGAACCGGATCTCGGAAGTGCTTTCGTCGGTTCTTCGTGGGCTAGGCGTCGGACTTGCACTGTGGGCCCTCGGAGGGGTACGCGGCAGGGGCATGCGGTACCCCGCACCTCCACCAAATGTCACGGGTGGTGACCAAAAAAAAAACAGGAAATAAACAGAAAGAAATAAACGTTTAATGTGGCGAACTTGTGCCAAAAAATAAACGAGTACAAAAGATAATAACAGAGCGTCGCGGGCGTCGAAGTCGGCGTAGCAACAGAGTCGAACGCTGGTGCGAAACTGACTGTGGCTCGCCACGCGGAGCCCCTTATGTACATGAGTGGTCTTCTGGAATAATCGGCGTAGAAACTTCGACGCGTAGAACATTCGGGCCTGGAACAAGCAACATGATTCTCGAATTCTCCAGAACACTGAATTGCACAAAATAAACAAAAGACACGTCACTCCCAGGATTCGAACCCTACCTTTTCGCGTGGGAGGCAAGCGCGATAATCGTTAGGCCACGCGCGCGCTGCCTACTTGGCCAGCTGCGCGCGTGGCAATATTAGTGATCATGGGGCACCCGTGGCTGGATAGGTGCAGAGCCCTTTATATTGGAAGCATTTGGCACTCTTTTGAAGATGTCGACGATCCAACAACCACAGCAGGAAGAAAGGCAACCAGGAGGTGACCCCTGGCGTCCGGAATTTTGTGTTATCTAATTTGGAACCCACTCTGCATTAGGCACACAAGGTATGCTGTGACCCACGATTATAATAAAAGTATTTATCGCTAATGTAAGTGCTTTTGGTGCTGCATACGAAGTCAGAGGCTCAAACATAATTCACCGATACAATCTCTTAAAAAGTATAAGACATTAAACTTATTCCTCGTTTGTGAAATTAAATTTGAAATAGTTTGTATATTGGGTCTCAAAAATGACCACCGGTAAAATTCAGAGCCATGAGTGCAAGGGCGCCGCGCGCCCGTGCACTCAATCGAGAGATTAATTTTTGTTTGAGAAAGCCTAGTTATGCTTAAAGGGACCATGAAATTACGTCTTTACTCTTGCCAGATAACTTTTACATTAGACCGTCAATATTCACTGAATGCCGAACAGGGATCCGTTTTCGTCTCGGTTTATTAACTTCTACACAAAAAAATTAATGAAATATCGACTTTTTCTTTCTCTTCAACTGACCGCGAAACAAGCTGCGGCGTAATTTTGACGGTCGTGACGTACCCTGTTTCCGGAACCGGAAGTTTTCTCGGCAGTAGGAGAATGGAAGCGTTAGCGGCAGTTAGCGGCGGCGAGTTGGCGGTATGCCGGTAGGTTTTACTGCGCTGATGGCGCTGATGTCACCGATGTGTTTTCTGAATCGGCGCCTCTCATCGCCGCGACAGCCATGGACACATCACAGCTGAGCGAGATTCAATTAGATATGTTGCGCTACAGCGACAGCATGGGACTAGTCCTACACACCGGCATGCCTGTTGGGAAGTGCGGCGAATCTTCCGGAGAAAGACTTTAGAAGTCAACCCAACTGTCATTGTTGGTAAAAGGCGGCCCGTGTCAGTCGTTTGCAAAGCGACGTAGATAGAGACAAATGTCCGAGGCGTTTTTCGCGGCCTCGGAGATGCAGAAGTGAGCCGACATTACAAAAGATACGTTGGAACTACGAGGGTGTCAGCAAGAGCCACGTAAATAACTATTCACACTCGGAGCGGACGCGCGCGTTTGATGGAAGTGCTGTATTCGCGCTGTTGGTAAGCGCTTCGGGGCCAATCTTTTACGATTGGAACTCGATACTGACGCGACACTCGGCAAAGGAAGGATGGACCGGCATTGCACGTAGCTCCCACGAACTGTTATAGCTCAACAGTGACGTGCAGTCTGTCAAAATAAAAATGGCATACTAATAACAAAGTGTACATACCGTGTTACGAAAGTAATCCTTACGGCGTTTATTTGAGCTCTATATCACACAAAACAAGAAGATAGAATCGACGAGAGTCTCTTTTCAACGACAGTGTTCGTCAACACTGCCTCGGAAAACAAGGGGAAGAGATTGACCTCACCCCTTAATCTAAAATTGAGGTCAGCGATCAAAATACGAGAAGGGTCCACAAGGTTTGCGCGGGCATATTTCATTCAGCATGCCAGCCGGTCGTGGGCAGGCGGTCTTGGCCAAGTACCGTCGAAGTAACGCTGCGCCGGGGTCGGAGTGCCTGCTTCGGAGTGCCTGCTAGGCCTATCTGCCGAGCTCGCTTGGTCGCGGATCGGTGAATTCGTGGCCGTTCTGGCTTTTCTCGGGTGTTTGTGGATCCAGCGTTCTTGTTCGTCGTGGTCTGTTTGAAGTACTTTTTTCTTGCTACTTGAAGTCGGGACACGCGAGAAGAACATGTAGAAAAATAAATGTTCCTTGATCGTCGCGGCCAAGTAACTGAGCCCAACGCAGTCGGCCCGTCGGCCCTACCAGTCCCTACCGCCCCTGCTTCGTTTACCACACGATAGATGAAGCTTGGTTCTCAGCATTAGCAAATTTGGCAATTTTCGTCACTCTCTAATCATGCTACAAAATGTGGATCTGCATATTATTTAACAAAATTTTTAGGAAACATTCGCCGGCTATTTATTGTTTACGATCGCGGTGCTGGTGAGGTAGGCTCTTACCCAATAGGCGATGTGGACTCGGCTGACGTGCATCGATTCCGGGGATACATCGCAGTGAAAAGGCAGAGAGCTTTCGAAGGAAAGAAGGCGCAAAAGAGTCCACTTTTCTTTTAAAAGTTCTATAGCGAATAATTTTGTTTGGCTCTCTATTTTTGTGTTCTTCTGTTGTTTTTTTTTCACACCTTTTACGACGTGCTGTGTATGAAATTCGATTTCGGAATCGTTTCATGGTCCCTTTAAGACCAAAAGAAATAAAGCTTACTTGTAAGTCATGTTTATGAAGATCAATAAAGAAGACCAGTGCTTGAATACAGTGACCAATAACAGGCATAAGAAAATGTCAGAGTACGAGAAATGGTGCATAAAACAACTACTAACCGCGCATATGACCTAGCGCACGTAAGTAAAGTGGCCAAAATCAAAATCCTCAAATTTTTGTTATGTACTCTCCCAGTATATAGACCAACACGCGGCCCTGACGTCACGCAGCTGCGGTGGCGTTGTCGACGCCACTGCGCATGCGCAGACGCTTCACTTCACGCGAATTCGGTTTCTGCGCACGCGCACTGCCCACACCTTGTGTGGGCAAACGCGGGCTTGTTTGTAAACAGCGTGTCGGCCTATAGGGGTCTGGATAGGTGGTGACGTTCGCGTGCTAACAGCAATCCTCGTTGCGGCACGGCTGGACAGCTCTGCGCGGCTCTCTTTTTCATCCCTGTGCGGCTCGCTGGTTTTGTTTGGATTTCCACTTTACGAGAGCAATGTCAAAGTTCTTTGACGGACACAATTGTCTTGCTGCAGATTGTGGATCTCAGTTCATACGAAAAGCCTTCGCGGTCAGCGCGCGCACGGGTGCTCCGCGTCTGTAAACGTACTAGCAGAATTAACATTTCGAAAGTTAATTTTTGTTCTAGCTGTTAGCCAGCCTAGAGCGTTATCGGTTACATTTTCGCTGGTTATAAATGTTTTTCGCAGGACGCTGAAGAAGGCACTAACGTATGTTTGTAGTAGTGTCAAGAAAATAATTGTTCATTGCGAAGCCCCGGCCTCAAAATTTGCGGTAGTCCCGGTTGTGATATACCGAATTGCGGGATATATCGAACTAAAATGCGTATCTGACGGGGTCCGTTACACACAGAATCAAATTAAAAAACTAAGATTCGAAAGTAATAAAACTTCCCATCTTAAAAAAAAAAACGAACAAAAGAAAACACAACAACAAAAACATTTAAATGATTGCCGCGCTAGATTTCATAGACTCTTTTTAACTCGTAGAGTTGTCCCTGTATTTAAAACAGGTGACAAATTAGACTCTGGGTATCACAGACGCATATCGCTAAAAAGTAAATACTGCACCCTTCGTGAGCACATAATTGCTAATCATGTTTCCGACTACTTTAAGTCAACTTTTTTGACAAACGTCAACTTCGATTCCGGAGAAATATTACTCCAACAGAACTAATATCTGTAGTCCACCACTTTGTTGTAGCGATTCACAACCGCCAACAGATTTATGTTTTTTTTAGATCTGTCTAAAGCGGTCGATAGTGTGCCTTATTATTTGCTGTTTCATAGACTAAAGGAGGCAGGAATTTCTGATAGGATTCTTCATTGGATACGTGCATACTGCCAGGCACATTAGCGAGTAAACGCGTGCGAGGCCGAGTCTTTACCGCGCTTCACTGTCGCGCAGAAGGTGTAGGTTCGATTCCAGTCAGTGGACTGTCCTTTGATTTACTCTTTCAACTTGGCCTTCTTGTAAGTTCGAGAACGTTCTCGTCTGATCGAGTTCTGAATGTTCTACTCACCGAACGTTGTACTCCAAATGATCCACAAACCCACGAGGATGCATAGGGAGGCAAGGAGAGCGAGAGTCAATCTCGCCTCAGCGTTTGATCCTGCTGTTTCACCGCCATCGACACCTGCGACGCTATCCTTTTTCTATTCTTTTTTGGGGCACAAAATCGCCACATTAAACGTTTAGTTCTTCCTGTTTATTCTTTGTTCTTTTGTTCTCCACCCGTGACATTTTGGTGGAGGTGCGGTGTATTGCATTTTATGCCCGTTCAGCGTACCCCTCAGAAGGCATCCCGGCCAAGCGACGTGCTCAACCCCGGGAGGCTACCCTTTGCCGGAGACGCCAAAGTCCGAAGAAGCCGCCGTACCCGAGGTCAGTCCCCCGAATTGTGTCTCTTCCCCGAGAACCGGAAGAAAAAGATCTCGACCATGACCACCCCGAACGTCGTCGTCCTGCCCGTCGCACCCCGAACTCCAACGCCTTTCCACGGGGAGGTACACGAGGACGTTGAAGACTGGCTGCGGCACTACGAACGGGTAGCTCGCCACAACGGATGGACGGCTGAGTAGTGCCTCCACAACCTCTACTTTTCGCTTGAATGCACTGCGAGGCAATGGTTTGAAAACCATGAAGCCTCCATCACTACATTGGAGTCCTGCGTCGCCGAACTGAAGCGGACGTTCCTTAACCACCACCGTCCCCAGCGAGCAGAGGACCTTCTTTAAACAAGGGTGCAGGTCCCCAACGAAAGCGTGAGCAGCTTTGTTGAGGATGTCCTGTGTTTAAGTGCCCGAGCCGATCCGGAGGCCGCCGAGAAAAGGAAACTTCGAGTCCTTATGCGTGGCGTGAAGGCAGAAATTTTTGGAGGCCTGGTCCGCGATCGCCCGACGACCGTCGATGATGTTGTGAGTGAAGCCACAAACATCGAGCGCGCTCTGACGGCCCGAGCAAGCCACCACCACCGATTCGAAGGGGCGCATACTGCTCCAACTGTCGCAGCTTCCCTACTGGACCCAAATACCAGCGCCAGTGGTGTGACAGCCTTCGGGAGATCGTCCGTGAAGTCGTCCGGAAAGAACTCCGCAAGATACTCCCCGCTGCGGACCGCCCGTCCTCACTGTCGCTCGATGAGGTCGTCCGAGAGGAAGTTCACCGAGCCTTCTAACCTGAGGTTTCGATCAACACGACGCCACCAGAGGAACCGACTTTAAGCTACGCCGCCATGGCCCGACGAGCGCAGCAAGGTAAACGCCAGGCCACGGCGCCACCCCGACGAGACCCTCCGATGCCGCAGTAGCCTCGATGTCAGGAAGCACAAGTCCATGACGTCCGCCCGGAGCGATCCTGGCTGAGAAAGACCGTTGTGTGGCGAACGGCTGAACGACGCCCGCTCTGCTACCACTGCGGGAAAAGCCGACCACATCTACCGCTGCCGCCCCTACCGTCGACTTGGGCTGCGTGGTTTTCACCCGAACGACCCACGCCCGAAGTACAGGGAACGCCCTCGCGATATCGAGGAGTACCTCCAAAGCTCACCACCTTCGGTGCCGTCTCTCCGCCGTGAATCTCGCTCGCCATCGCCACGAGGTTCACCGTCTTCAGCGACACGGCCCCGCCGAGAGAGCCTGCCTCCCCTGTGTCGCCGGGGAAACTAAGTGCGTACGCCTGGAGGTGGCGTTGCCGAAGATAACCGAAGCAAAAAGCCTCCAAGAATTACGAAGCGCTCCCACTCTCCCGACGCTGCACATTGAAACGACGCTCCTGCTTCGGTGTCCAACAACCTAAACGTAATTATCGACGCCCACGAAGCATCAGCACTCGTGGACAGCGGAGCAGACTACTCAGTCTTGAGGGGGAGGCTCACTCGCCGCCTGCGAAAAGTGACAACGCCATGGGAAGGCCCTCGAATGTGAACCGCCGGTGGGTACCTCATCACACCAGTCCAGAGATGCACTGCTCGCGTCGAGATCCACGGTGAGATGTGCGCTGTCGTCGTTCTGCAAGACTTTTCGAGGGACGTTATCCTCGGAATGAACATTCTTTGTGAGTATGGCGCCGTCATCGACCTCAGGGCAAACCGGTTGACGTTGCGAAAGCCTGTTCTGCCGCCGGTGGAAACCAAAACGACGTCAACCGCGGTCCGTGTTGTTGCCAACCATGTGAACCTGCCGCCGTGGTCGAGTGTTTTCGTAACCGTCATAACCGACGCAGCAATGCGCGGTGAAGCTCTTCTGGAAGGCAGCGTCCAACAGCTCCTTGAAGAAGGAGTTGGTGTCGCACGAGGCGTAACGGATCTCCAAGAAGGACGTACAACTGTTCTCGTGACAAAGTTTCGACGGGAGCCGCAGCACCTAACGAAAGGTACCACCGTGGGCCACGTCGAGCAGGTTCAGGCGCTAGCCGTGGTCACCGCAATCACTGAGGAAACCTTGTTTTCCCAGCAGAAGAGCACGTCGCCGCCCCAGCTCCAGCTCAATATCGACCCCGAGCTGCCGGCTCTTAAGCGCCGGCAGCTGGTTGGTCTCCTCGCCGAATACATTGACTGCTTTGCCACGTCGTCGAAAGTTCGCCAAACACCAATGGTGAAACACCGCACTGTTACCGACGACGACGCGCTCCCTGTCCACTAGTCGCCGTACAGAGTCTCCTAAAAAGAAAGGAAGATGATTCAAGATCAAGTCCAGGAAATGCTCAACGACGACATCATTCAACCATCAAGAACTCCGTGGGCGTCCTTAGTCGTCCTTGTAATGAAAAATGGCGGAACCCTGAGGTTCTGCGTAGACTATCGTCGACTGAACGCCGTCACTAAGAAGGACGTCTATCCGCTTCCCCGCACCGACGATACGCTAGTCCAACAGCGCCACTCCCGATATTTTTCGTCGATGGATCTCAGGGATGGGCAGTATTTCAAATACAAGTATTTGAAATACGTATTTCAAATACTTTGTATATTTTGCATTTGTATTTAATTACAAATTGGGTAATGTATTTGACGTGTGTACTTAAATACTAAAACGTGGGTATTTAAAATATAATTGTAATTAAATACAATTTTGTGGTCGAAAATACATCCTTCAAATTTATTGTCACTGTCCAGAGCAGGAAGAAAACTACGTTCTGCACTGAATGCAGTGTCTCTCAATCAAGCATAAGCGTTTAGTGACTTTGTGATTACGGTGCTAGTCCAGGGCAAGAATAGGGAAGAAATCGACGTTCACAGGCAGACTGGCTAAATAAGTGCCTGTGACAACTTGTGATGCTTTCCATCCTGATTTCCATCCATCTTTTTGCTTGTAACATTCTAAATGCGCGGGACGTCCAGATTTTCGTAACTCGTGCGAGTTGCAACAATAAAAAATTCTCTAGCTAGTGCTGCGCGTCTTGGTCGTCTCGGTTCTTTGTTGGTCTATACTAAAATGTAATCGACAAAAAAAATCTGCTTGAAGCTCTGTGTTTTTTTCACCTATTACGTCCAAGCTGATTGCATTTTTTTGTGATTATATTTCTATTACGTTACTAGGGCCTCGCACACTAACTCGAGAGTGTGCGATGCAAAATTAAAATGAGATACCCAGAAACCCGCTGCAGGTGCCCTGAAATCGCTGAAGCAAATTTTGAGGAATGTATTTGGAAAAGTATTTGGAGGAGATCAAATACATTTGGTTGTATTTGTATTTTGTACTTAAATGCTTTTTTGAAAATGTAATTAGATTTGTAATTAAATACGTTTTTGAAGAAGTATTTTGTATTTCTATTTCGATACATATTTGCATGTATTTTGCCCATCCCTGATGGATCTGAAGAGTGTCTACTAGCAGATTCAAGTGGACGAGCGCGACCCTGAGAAAACTGCCTTCGTCACTACAAGTATAAAGTGATGCTGTGTGGATTTTTTACAGCCCCAGCCACTTTCCAGCGTGTCATGGACACCGTGCTGGGAGGTCTGAAATGGCAGAACTGCCTCGTCTACCTGGACGATGTCGTGGTATACTCACGAGATTTCGACGAGCACCATAGACGACTTCGAGCCGTGCTTCTAGGCACCAAGACCACCGGCCTGTCACTTAAGCCAGAGAAGTGTCGGTTCGACTATGGGGAGCTAAAGTTCCTTGGCCACGGCGTGAACAACAAAGGTGTTCGCCCTGACCCCGAGAAGACCCTCGCTGTACCTGCATTTACTTCTCCGTCTGACAAGAAGGCCGTGAGAAGATTTATCGGACTCTGTGTCCACTACAGGCCCTTGGTTCGAGACTTCGTCAAGCTGTCCACACCGCTGACGCACCTTACGAAGGACGCCGTAAAGTTTGAGTGGACAGAAGAACACCAGGGGTTATTCTACGAACTCAAACGAAGACTCTAGACGCCCCCGATTTTGACCATTTAGACCAGGTTGTTGAAACAAAGATCCACACCAACGCCAGTAACACCGTACTGGGTGTGGTATTAGTCCAAATGCAGGACGGGGCAGAGCGAGTCATCGCATACGCAATTCGGACGCTGTCTAACGCAGAGAGGAACTACTTAACGACTGAAAAGGAGTGCCTCGCTGTCGTGCTGTCGTCTTGGCAATAACAGGGTTTCGCCCATTTGTATGGATGTTCTTTTCGCATGGTCACAGACCACCACTCGCTCTGCTGGCTCGCAACTATGAAGGACCCCTCCGGACGTCCCGCATGGTGGAGCCTATGGGTGCAGGAGTACGACATGACCGTGGTGTACAAGTCCGACGGGAAGCACAATGACGTCGACTGCCTGTCAGGTGCCCCAGTCGAGGCCGGAAACACGATGAGTGTTTCCTCGGCGCCCTGAATGTCATCGACATGGCAGCACCCCAACGAGACGACCCTAAGCCGCGAGCACTGATCGAACACTGAGAGGGACAAGAAAGCGCCGTCACCCCTTTTTCGTACGAACACTGCAAACCTTTTCCATCCGACAAGGTGTGCTCTACAAAAAGAACTTCAGTGAAAACAACATGGCTTGGCTGTTGGTGATCCCTTCCAGTCTTCGAGAGGAAATATTTCAAGCCTGCCACGTTGACCCGACGGCGGAACACCTTGGCTACAGCAGGACTCTTGCCAGGATACTCGAAAAGTGCTACTGGGCCAAGCTTGCGAAAACAGTTCACCACTACACCATATCTTTCCACAAATGTCAACGATGTAAGAAATTACCGACGAGACCGGCAGGACTTCTTCAGCCTATTGCGCCGCCATCTTCCCCATTTTGGCAAATAGGGATGGATTTACTTAGACCATTCCCACCATCGACGCAAGGAAGCCGATGCATAATCGGCGCAAACCGATTATCTCACACGGTATGCCGAGGCAAAAGCGCTTCCCTCAAGTACGGCTGTTGAATTCGCTAAGTTATTCATCCAGTCCATTGTCCTCCAGCACGGCGCCCCGAAATCCTCATTGCAGACCATGGATCATCGTTCACCGACCAGCTGATGCAGGAGATCCTCCGTCTTAGCCCTACCAACCACCGGTGAACCACAACGTACCATCCTCAGACTAATGGACTGACGTAACGCCTAAACAAGATTATCGCCGACATGATCTCCATGTACATCGACGTGGAGCACAAGACATGGGACGAGGTGTTGCCGTACGTCACATTTGCCTACAACACGACCCTACAAGAGACCGCCGGAGTGACACCTTTCCAACTGGTGCATGGGCGCGAGGTAACGGCAATGCTGGAAGCTATGTTACCCCACGAATTGGCTGTCGACGGAAGCGATGACTCCCGGGTGGTTGCCCAACGGGCAGAAGGAGTCCGTCAGCTCGCCAGACTTCGGATTAAAGCCCAACAGCGCGTCGGCACTGGCTGCTACAACCTTCGTCGTCGGGACGTCCACTCCCACACTCTAAAAAAAAACGTGTCATAGGAGAGTAAGTGCCCTAACTTACTCTACTTTAACTCTCTCTACATCAAAGTTACTCTTTCGCGACCGCTTCTTTCGATGATACTCTCCCTTAACCCTCACTCGAACTTGAGAGTAACTGTAGCGAGAGTTATACCCCTGTCAGACGGGCACCTCAAATGACATTTACCCCAGATGACATTCAGTGTAAATGTCATTTAGGCAGTGTCACACGGCAACTGAAATGACATTTGACTTAAATGACATTCGAGCTCTACTGAGTTCTCCCAAACTCATTTACGGCTCGTAAATGTGTAGTCTCGTCAACAGCGGTCAGCACAAGTTCCGCGAATTGAAATAAAACATTATAAATAATATAAATACAATTGAAAACAATGTTTGTAGCAATTATTTTTAGAAAAAAATGCTTATAACGTGTATATCTCGCACATTTTTTGCGATATATTTGTTTAATATACTCGCGGTCTCAGTTGCGCGTCAGGAACGCGATCCTACGTTCCGACAGTTCCGGATCCATCGCACTACGATCATTGTCGTCAGCAGGCTCCATCGCTACATGGCCACAGTCTTCGCTTGAATCAATCGCAGACGTAAATGTCAATGGGGTATACGAATCTGGCGAAGAACGAAAGAGCGCGAGGAACAACGGCGAGCAAGATGCACGGATTTCCGAAAGCAGACGAGTTAAGCGGCGGAACGGCTACGGCTACGGATTACTTGGCATTGCTGACGTCGTGTCGTTGCCACAAAACACCTTGTCTCCGTCGAAACGTGTACTTAGTTTTCATCTCCGCGTTTGAATTTTATGTTCTAAGAATTCATTACATTTTATTTACTTAGTAAACAATAAAATAAACACTAGTTTTCCGGGTTAACAACAGACTGCTATCGTGATAGACATCACCTAAATGACATTTGAGTTGCCCGTCTGACACGACACGACTTAAATATCATTTAAAAATTCCAAAGGCCTTTAGCGTAAATGACATTCAAGGTGCCAGTCTGACAGGGGTATTAGTTTCTCCTCGCGATATCACGAGCTGTCAACAGATGGCGCAGCTATGGTGTCGGCGCATCGTATACTGGAGAGCCATGATGACACAAGCGCAGATGCACCGCTACCAGACATATCGCTCACACTGACAGAAGGCATGGCTCACACTGGGTTGCTCGACGCCAGTGAAACGGAGTGTCCTAGGACTCCAGACCGACCATACTCGGGGATCGAGGTGAGCCATGACATGCCTTGTCTCACCGCTCCGGAGTCGACGACCGCAACGGTTCCCCTCGTTCGGTCAGCAGAAGTGGACATCGACCAGAATCTGACAAGCTTTATCGAGACGATCACTGGTTTGAAGGCCAAGGCGAACGGAGGTGATACAATGAATAACGCAGTCAACAGGACATATGCGCAAAGATTAGGGGAACTAGAGAAAAGCATGAACGAAAGGATACAGCGGCTTGAAGACGGAGCAAGAAGGGATGACCCGAATCTGTGGGAGGAAGTATGTCATCTTCGAAACAAGGTAGCTGAACTAGAACTACGGGTAGAAAAATTGAAGAAAAAGCCGAGAAGCCCAAGCACTGAAATGGAGCTTAACCCGACTGCGGTTGAAGCAATATATGAGATCAGAAATTCTACAGATGTGGGGAAAGAAACAGAAGATGAAGTTTCTGAGGGAAGTCGCACCGACTTAACTCGATGTCAGCAGACTGACATCCTCTCCGCACTGAGGAACACCGGGACACAGTGCGACACTGACGACTTCCAAGGAAGCCCTCACAATTCCGAAGCTATCAGAGACTGCACGGTCAAGTTCGCCCCGGAGAAACATGTCCGCGATATCGCTGAGACGAGAATGGACAGCATACAGCCGACAGTTAAAGAAGAGCAGATCAGACCTCCGCCGGGAATACAACGAGAAATAATTATAGCCGGAGATGGAAATGTCGCACGGATTGCTAGGGCGCTCATTGAAGAGGTCAGAGCTCCCCAAAGCTTGGAGTTTGTAATGAACAGAACTGCCACGACGCAGGTAGTGCATGAACTGCTCGAGACGTATGAAGAACAAGCTAGAAACGTGCCACGTCTGTATATACTACATGTGGGCGTAAACGACATACTCAGGGGTGAACAACCGGAAGCAATAGTGGAGTGACTGAGGATGAAATGGACCAACCGGAAGGCATCTTTGGCGATCTGTTCAGTGCCGGAGAGCGACAGGAGAGGCAAACGAATACATGCGGCGACCATGCTACTGAACGCCAGGCTCAAGCAACTATGCAAGAGCATCAAAGCAAGGTTCATCGACCTGAGCCGTGAGCTGACAAGCAAGAGAGCAATGCAAAAGGACGGACTCCAATATGGCGAAGAAGGTATCCGAGTGGTGACAGAACGACTAGGTGCAGTGGCAAGCCGTTTTTTAGGTCTCAGAAGAAGGGACAAGGTCGGAAGCCAGTATCAGAGCGATCCGTGGTGATATGGGAGCTACCCACAAATGGGACGCACAGAAATATCGCAAAAAAAGTGCGTTACTTACGACATTCCAGGGATGACTGTTGGACCCCCCCCCCCCATATCGGAGTGCCTCACGTCAAGGATCTACGACTGAAGACTCAGGTGAAAGGACACAAACCTCCGCTGAGCAACCAGCCGGAGTATATGCTGCAACCCCAAAGCGAACAACTGTCCCAGGTTCCTACTTTTCCCGAGATAGGGGTACACCTTATTCCTGTACACCAGAGCGGCGGGATGACAGGGCCGAGGGTGACCATGCAAGACAGAGAGAGTTATCCAATGTCAACACTGAGAATGGGTCTACCTACATATCAGGAGTCACCCCAATTTCCTGGCTACGTCCAGCACCAGGCAGGCATGACGCCGCTGGAGGTTGCGCAAATGGTGAATCGCATAGTCCGCCAACTATTGGCGGGAATGCAGTGTTAGGGGGTATGGACAAGAAGGAAACCACGACTTCCGAACTACCGCTGCCTCCTGGTCGAACGAGACAAAAAGGAAGTGTTATCGTTGGTTTTTTAAATTTGAATGGTGCAAGACGTCAACGGAAGTGGAATGAGTTATATATAATGCTCAGTGAACAACAATTCTCTTTATTTGTTGGGGTTGCTGAGACTCACTTGCGTGACGCTGAAGAGCCCCCAGTGGACCCTTCATGGTGCTGGGCTGGGTGTAACAGGGTGGAAGGCAACCGACGGGGAGGGGGTGTGGGCTTACTATGGCCTCAGAAAGGGCAAGCATATGTCAGGAAATTTGAAAGGTGCCGAGAACACATATGGGTGGAAGGACAAGTCGGGAACGCACCGACAGCTGTATGTGCCATTTATCTTTCGGTGGGAAATAACAGGCAAGATGAAAACAAGGCCATTCTAGACTGCGTTCGACACGACGTCCAAAGTTTGGAACGAAGCCATTCCGTGCTACTGATGGGGGACTTTAATGGTCACCTGGTTGAGCTGGACAGCCGCGAAGACAAGAATGGGCACATGTTGAGACAACTGGCGGAAGATTTGGACTTGGAGATATTAAACCTGAGAGAAGAGTGTGAAGGAAAGTATACATGAATGGTGCGGGACAAAAAAACCTGCATTGATTACGCCCTCGCCTCCAAGAGGCTGTCAAACCGCCTTCAAGAAATAGTTGTGGACGACAATGGTGAACGGAGCGTTGGCAGCGATCATAGTACCATACTACTACATTTCGGAGCAATCCAACGGCATCGCAGTCGACCAAAGCGCGCATTGACGTTTCGGCTGCGCGAGGGGGATATCGAGGCTGTATGTCAAGACTTCGAAGAAAGTGAGAACCGCATGAAGGCCGCAACGTATGAAGAATACGCCACGGAACTTAGGCAGGCAGTTGCCAAGCGTTCGGTGGCAAGGAGCACGCAAGGAAAAAGACGGCTTGTCCCGTGGTGGGACGCTGAAATCGGGAGAGCGATTCGGTACCGACAGGACGCGAACCGAGAAAATGCCAAGCACTAAAGTCGTTTGGAAAATATCCAGAGACGTTGCACCTCTGGGAGGAGTACCAAAGACGCAAGGCACTAACAAAAGCTATTGTTGAAAAGAAAAAACAAGCACATGACTGCAAGGAGATGGCAGACATACGAAAGGGCGGAAAAAAAGCCGGAGAGAAGTTCTGGCGCTACATTAGTAGTCTAGATGGGAAAGACAGCTCTCCCCAACTGGTGGATCCGGACAATGGAAGTGAGGTAAAGAACATAAAAGAACTTCTGGGTGAATATCTCTACACTCTCTTTGGGACGGAACAAATAAACTGCGATCATGAAGGCATGAGGGATGAAATCCCGCATTTAGAAGATGCCCCGCAGAGTACCACAGTCGACCAAAATGCAACAGTCGTGGGGTGTGTTCAGGTAGAACGTGCACTGGCGCGGCTAAACGGCAGCACAGCACAGGGGCTGGATGGAATCTCCGCCAAGGTGCTCAAAGGTTTAGGACCCGACGCACGAGAGCACCTGGCACACCTGTTTAGTCAAATCTGCTGCGGCGATGACCCGATTCCCAGCGACTGGAGACGCGGTCGAGTTTCCTTCATTCCAAAGACAGGCGGCAACAAGCAGTTGTTACACGACTACCGACCACTCACGGTCACGCCGGTTGCCTACAGGGTGTTCGCGACCATAATTAATGGGCGTATAACACAGTGGGCTGAGGAGAGCGGCATACTGACTGAGTTGCAGAACGGTTTTAGACGTGGGCGACGCTTGGAAGATAATCTTTTTACGTTGACGCAATGCATCGAGATTGCACGGAGGGAGAAGCGACCACTGGTTACTTGCTTCCTTGATATAGCGAAAGCCTATGATTGCATTCCTCATACCATGCTTCTAAAAAGATTAAAACAGCTTAATATGCCTGAAACCTGGGTGACGTTAATCCAGCGGCTCTACGATAAAAATGTTGTGACGGCATCTTTCAACGGTGTGAAATCTGACGAGGTTATAGTTGAAAAAGGACTACGACAGGGTTGTCCATTGTCGCCGACACTGTACATGTTGTATGCATCTAGCATGGAAAGGTCGCTGGAGAAAACGGCCATTGGTTTTTCTTTGACGCATCTCCAACACGGGAAGGTGATTACATGGCGGCTACCTGGACTTGCATACGCTGATGACCTTGTCTTGATGGCCGACAGTGTGGGTGACATGAGGAAACTGCTGGCCACATGTGAGACCGAGGCGGATCAACTCCAATTACGCTTCAATGCTCACAAGTCAGCGACAGTTATTTTTTCCCGCGAGGAGGAGAACATTGTACCATTCATCCTACAGGGTGCGGCGATCCCTGTTTGCACCAAGTACAGGTACCTTGGCGTGACACTATCAGCTACAGAAAACTACCTCGCTGAGCATCACCAAAACCTCAGGACGTCCTCAGTGCGTAAGCGAAACATACTGCGAAGACGGTGCCTCTGGAGCTGCGACCAATACGTCGTTACCAGGAAACTTTGGAAGGCCGTCGCGGTACCCGGGCTGACTTTTGGAAACTCTGTCATTGGCATACCCAGCGAGCTTCGTGAATATCTTGAACGACGCCAAAGAGATGTCGGACGTCAAGCGCTGGGATGCCATGGACAAGTGGCCAACGAGCTTGTTGAAGGAGACGTCGGATGGTCATCTTTCGAGGCACGAGAAGCCAGCAGCAAGCTAGAGTACTACGCGCGACTCCGGCATATGGACGAAGACCGCTGGGCACGGCGACTTTTCATCTACATTCACCTCAAGAACATCCATTCGACGTGGAGGAATCGTGTCACCCGCCTCGGCCCAAAGTTTGGAGCCTTTTGCATGAGTGATGAGCCTCAAGCTGAAAAAGATTGGGTGCGTAAAGTGCGAACGCAGATAAAGGCTGTCGAAAGGGAGCGCTGGATATTGGGAATGCAACAGCATACTGGCATGCATTTGTATGCATCTTTTAAGACCGAGATCGCTCCAATAACGTTCTGCAAAAACACGCTGGGAAGTCGCCTACCCATGGAGGCCCGCGGTGGTGCCCTGCGCACAAGACAGTACCGCCGAAAGTTTGACAGCAACGTGACGGACATGACATGCAGCGCCTGTGGAGAAGACGAAGAGACCACCGAGCATTTGCTGCTCACGTGCCAGAAGCTCCTGCCAGCGCCCATTGGGGATTCCCGCGTCGAGCAGGCACTCGGCTTCACGAACGAACATGACCACGTGGCCTGTTCTAGGCAAAGACTGGAGGCGTGGTGGAAAGTCCGACGGTGATTTGCGCACCGAGAAGTCAGCGCGTACCGATCGGACCACCGTGATCGTGTAGCTGTTACCCTCCGCCCACCAGGGGTCATCGACGACAGATGGTGGGCCCTGACGACCTCCCCCCTTCTCTCCCCCTTTTTTTTCTTACTTTTCTTTCCTTTTTTTCTTTTTTAACTTTTTTGGCGTGTCGAACTTCGACTCTCGTTTCAAAGAGATTGCGCCGCAGAATACAATACATTACAATACGCATGTTCGACGCTGCTCGGCGCAATTTTTTTTTTTTTTATATATATTTTTGGGGGGAAGGTTTTTTTTTTTTCTTTTTTTCCCCTACACGCTTCTTCTTTTTTGTTGGGGGAGGGGGGGGGGGGGGGGGTGTCGTGTGTCTCGCGGCACGATGAAGGAAGTGACAGCCAACCAAGTAGTTCCCAGCAGAACAACCTCCAGCCTTTATTCTGCGCGCGTATATATCGCCAACCGCCGTATCACTGATAAGCGGAGAGCGAGGCGAGTCACGTACGCAGGTCAGATAGTGAATGACAGTCAGTGATGGCACAGCAATATTATGATGATGCGGTCAGGATGACACCACAGGGGGGGGGAGATGGGCAAGGATGTTATAATAAGTGAGTTGGTACAGCCTACCTTTATTTAATTTTGAAATGTTTTTCTGCAAAGTAAAAAGAAAAGGTGCAGATTTTACAGGTGATTTTTTGCTGCTCCTTTGTGCATATGCGTCGCCAGCGATATGATCTCATAGGGACCGCCCAATGGGGCTGCCGATGTCCGCGTCTATGCATCGCCCTCCCGTCGCGGCCAAACGCATGGGACTTTTCGCTTTAGATTATTATGTTGACCCTATGATCTTGATAGAAAAGCTTCGTACCCTAACTACGGGTTTATGGACTGCACTTCGTGTCAGATGAAGAACATTTTTTGCCTCCAACATGGTGCCAAGGCAGTGATAGTAGACGACAATGTTGGTGTTGACCTACATTTTAGCCGGAAATGACGTTAGCTGCAACAAACTTATACTTAGAAGCGCAAGAAAAAGCAAACAACCAAACTGAAGGAAGTAGTAGTGCAAACTCGGAGCGCTACTGGCAACTGAATTTTATTGGGAAAACACGAACATATTTTCATACCAGTGGCGTAGCCAGGGGACGGGGGGGGGGGGGGGGGGGTGCGTGCTGAAGGGTCGGAACACCACCGAAATTAAGCAAAACGAAGACGACGCTGTCCGTGGACTGCGTGAAAAACACATCTCCGGCTCCGGCTCTTCGAACAGCTCTCTCCAAACTCGGCCAAGCTTTTCTTCAGGCTCGCAGGTGCGACTGGCTTAGCTTGCGATGTCACAAAAGCCGCGAAATCCTGACCTCGAAGGACGCTGGCCTCGCCTCGGGGAATGCAGGCAGATTAACTAAAGTTCCCCTACCCTTTGAGTGTCAAGGACTCGACGACATTTTCAGGGCAGCGCAACAAAATTCCCAAATAGCAATACTCTGACTTTACGAACCCTACAATCACGAGAAAACCGGACGACAAAATAACAAACAGCTTAGTTTTTTTTTTTTCTCGTCTTTTCTTTTTTTTTTTTTAGGGTTTACTCTTCTGTTCTTATTTAGCTTCAATAATACACAAACAGAAATGCGAAAAAACACAAAAACATCCCCATCATTAAAAACAAAGACAAGAAGCAACAGAGAAAAGCGGCAGCATATGCACTGTTGAAGCAGCTTTGGAATGCTCATAATCACTTGGTTTCAAAGCTCACCTAGTTGACATCTTTAATCGCTGAAGCGGTTAATGTTTATATGCTTGCGTTCAGCGCGTGAGTCGTGGAACTTCCTTTACGTATAAAAACTTTAAGAAATGAGTTCAAGAGCCAAACCGTTCTTGAAGTTTTTTTTTTTGTTTTTTTGTTTTTTTATTAGGAATGATTATTGATTTACAACTTTAAGCGTCTCATCAACGTCTCCAACAGAGTCGGCACATTCACGTCAGGCAGCATCGTCCGAACTAGGCGAGAGCGATGTTGTGGCCAACAACGCCGGTCTCTATGTCGCAAGCATCGATTTCGAACAAAACTCCAGCCTGTGCGGAGCATTCGTTTTCTTAAATAAACTTCCTGGGGAAGTACTGGTGTGGGCAGATGTGGAGGGACCGCACCGCTTAGCGCGTCTCGGCGGTACAGGCAACTTGCATTTGCCCAGAGGTTTGGTATCCTAACCTAACCCGCCTACTGCAAATCCTGGCCACCATGCTCGTTAGCAGCGCTGAAGCGGAACGTTTTTTTTCGAAACTCCGAAGACTGGGACGTTGAAGCACCTGAGTGCTTCAACTCCCAGGGGCGCTTGCTACTCCGTTCGAAGCTGAGACCAGACGCTCCGCCTTCAACGCGAGCTCGCTGGCTTCGGCAGTGCTTTGGTTGCGCGTGCCTGGGCGATCACACTTGTTTTTGCTAGGGCAGAAAGATGGCGACGTGCGCGATCAAAAGCGTCGCTGTTGTCGGCCTTCCACAATCGGCCGAATGGTGACTATGTCGTCAGCAAAGGTTTTGTTTAGCTTTACTTTACATATTTTGTAGGAAACAACGATGGCTTGCGCGACCATGCAGGCCCGTAGGTCACCGTTGAGGGGGGAGGGGGAGGGGGAGAAAAGGATAAAAGAAGAGAAGATATGAAGAAAATGAAAGAGAGAGTGTAACAGTCATAGTGTCGTCATAGTTGTCGTGTATGGATCAGGCGTATCATGGGCTGCAGTGCAATTGTTCGCCTAGGCGGAGGAAAAGCCGGACTGTCCCTGCGTATGGCGACTAGCACTCGGGAGTGAGGTTCTATGTCCATCTTCCTAGGTGGTTAGACCATCCTGGAACGTCAGTAGTGTCGCTATATTATGTCGCATAGCCGCGTGCGACTCAAGAATTTGGCTAGCGCTGTTAACATTCTTTCCGCCTTGGCAGCTGTTGCTGTGGGCCTAATCAGCGCTTCCAGGGTGTCACGAGGGCATCCGAGGTCGGAGTAGATTTGTCTTAGTTCGTCTCGCTCTTGTTTGTACAGGGGGCACAGACATAGAAGATGCTCGTCGTTGGCGGTCACCCTACATTTACCGCATGCGTCATCTCGGTGGTCCTTCCATTTTGCCAGGTAGGCGGGAGTGAAGGCGCTTCTGGTGCGTAACCTGTGAAGGACGGCCGTCTCGTTTCTCGTCAGGCGTCCGGGAACTTTAGCGGGTAGGGGTCCATTCTCGAGCTCCGGATTGCGTGCAGAGATAATTCGCCGCGTCAACAGGCGAGCGTCTGCGAAAGCGGGGACCTCAGAAATGGTGCAGTTGGGCTCGTCGTGGGCCCGGTCCGCGAGGGCGTCAACTGCTTCATTGCCCTCAATCCCGCAGTGAGATGGAAGCCACTGAAAGGCGATCGTCCATCCTCCCTTTTGGAGATTCTGAGCCTTGGCCATTACCTCCCGTGCGAGTGCAGGTGCCCTGTCGGGTTTCTCCAGGAGTCTTAGCGCCGCCCTAGAGTCCGTGAGCAAAACCAGGTTCCCCGGTTGTTTCCCATCCGTCATTGCTAGACCCAGGCGGAGGGCTGCCAGCTCGGCTGTTGTGGATGACGCATGAAAGCTCAGCTTCTCCATTCTGCTGTGTCCTTCCGAGATCGCCGCAGCCGTAGCTGTTCTTCGTTGTGCTTTCACTGACCCATCTGTGAATGTCCGTGTCCATCCGTGGTAGAATTCTTCGATGTGCTGTGATGTGTGTTGATACGCTATTGTCGCTGGTGTTACTCTCTTCGGACCCATCTGCGCGATATTCATTTCGATCCTCACTGCGGGAGGCTCACTGGGCGGCGGTGGAAGTGTAATGCGGGTGGTTGGGCACCCAGCAATTTCTTCAAGGAGATTGACGAGTGTCGCAAGATGTGCACGGCGAGTCGCTATGTTTTAGAGCGCAGCTCTTAGGGGCCCGTTTCCGGCCTGAGCGGCGTCGGCGTCGGCGTAACCGCGCGGTGCATCATGGGAAATGTCCCATAATGCACCGCGCGAGCCCCCCACCGGGGTCACGTGACCTCGTGGGGGGCACGTGACCCCCCGAGGTCACGTGACCCCGGTGCATCGTGGGAAATGTCCCATAATGCACCGCGCGAGCCCCCCACCGGGCTCACGTGACCTCGTGGGGGCACGTCACCACCCCGAGGTCACGTGACCCCACGAAGTCACGTGACTCTCCTGAGGTCAGGTGACCCCCGCCGATGTCGCGTGACCCCCAATGACGTCATCGTCACTGATGACGTCACCGGCATCCACATCGTCATCGTCATCATCACTGATGACGTCATCATCACTGATGACGTCACCGGCATCCACATCGTCATCGTCATCATCACTGATGACGTCACCGGCATCCACATCGTCATCGTCATCATAACTGATGACGTCACCGGCATCTGCATCGTCATCGTCATCATCACTGATGACGTTACCGACATCCGCATCGTCATCGTCATCATCACTGATAACGTCATCAGTGACGTCACTGATGTCGTCACCGGCATCCACATCGTCATCGTCATCGTCACTGATGACGTCACCGGCATCCGCATCGTCATCGTCATCATCACTGATGACGTCACCGGCATCCGCATCGTCAACGTCATCATCACTGATGACGTTACCGACATCCGCATCGTCATCGTCATCATCACTGATGACATCATCAGTGACGTCACTGATGACGTCACCGACATTCGCATCGTCATCGTCATCATCACTGGTGAAGTCATCCGTGACGTCACTAATGACGTCATCGGTACCCGCATCGTGATCGTCAATGATGACGTCATCAGTGACCTCAGTGATGACATCATCGGCATTGGGGGTCACGTGACCCCCAAGGTCACGTGACCCCCCCTGGTTAGTTTAACCCCCCCCCAGTTCCCTTCCCTCCTCCTCCTCAAGAGCTGCGCTCTAATTCGGCGTTACAGGGAGTTGTAAGCAGCTTTAACTTTTTTCTGTTTACTGTTAGTAGAGAGTTTTAGTAGATCGTTCCCATGACTCCGATAACGGTACCCGATACTCCGCCACCACTTCCCTTGATCATGCATAGTATCGTTATCGGGGCTATCGGAACGATCTACTAAAACTCTCTACTACCTTTTTTCACGAGTGATACTGTGCTGGGAGTTTCTTGCATTCGTATGAGATGTCGTAGAGCCCGCTCTGTCGCTGCATTTTGCACTGTGTTTGTTCCCGATTCTACTAGTGAGTGACGCGATGATGCCGTCCGTGGGACGCCTAGACATATGCGCAGTGCCACTCTTTGTGCCCTTTCCAAGCTTGCCTGTGCTTGAGGTCCAGGAGTGGGAGTGCGTAGAGCGTTCGTGCTTTGATCAGTCCATGGTAAAGTTGAAGCATCATGCGTTGTGAGGTGCCTCTTCGTACCCCTCCAAGGATGCGAAGGATGGACGTCGTTTTCTTGTTGTTGTTGAGGACTGTGCTCACAGCAGGTTGCCACGAGACTCTGTCATCTAGTTTCAGGCCCAGGTATGTTGCTTGCTTTACTATTGGTACTGGGGCCCCTGCAATCTGTAGAAACAATGTGAACTTGTACGTCCTGTGTGGCGCATTGAGCAGGGCGACCGATTTTGCCGCGGAGAGGCTGAGGCCCAGTGTCGTTAGAAAATGGTACATGTTGTCCAGAGCTCTCAGCAGTTCCTTCTGGACGCTTTTCCTACAGCAGCCTCGGTCGGCCGCCCAGATGGCAATATCATTTGCGTAAACTGCCATGTGCACTGGGCGGATCATCCGCTCGCCTATCCGGGCTGCTTGCGGGAGTGCCGCCAACGCCACACTGAACAATAGCGGGCTCAGTACGCTGCCTTGCGGTGGACCTCGTGTCATACGCCTCACTGTGCTGCAGACACCCGCAGCACTCACTTGTGCCTCGCGGCCTTCCAGGAACGCGCGGATGAAGGCAAGCATTCGGCCACCGATTCCCAGTCTTTTCAGCTCTGTCACGATGCTGTTGTGTTCAACGGCATCGAAGGCCTTGGAGATGTCGAGGAGAACTACACCTGTTGTTCGGTGTCGGGCCTTGCCGTCCTCCAACGCTGTGACCAGGTCAGCGATGGCGTCCGCTGTGCATCTGCCGCGTCGAAATCCTGCGTAGCACTTTGGCAGAGCTCCTACCGTCTCGAGATGGTGCACCAGCCTGCAGAGGATTATCCGCTCGAGGAGCTTCCCGACGCACGACGTCAGAGCTATCGGACGGTAGGAGTTGGGCTGGTCTGACGGTTTGCCGGGCTTGAGGAGTGGCACGACGATGGCCTTCTTCCAGTCTTCCGGGAGGCATGCTGTTGTCCATACCTCGTTAAGGTATGCCAGGAGGTCTGGCAAGGCGTCCTCTTCGAGGTTTCGAAGCGCTTGATTTGTCACTCCGTCAGGTCCGGGAGCCGACTTCTTTCGAGGCAGCGATGCGAGGGCGCGTTTGAGCTCATGGAGATGAAGGTCCTCCTGTCCTATGGTCATCGCCTGAAATTCCCGCGGTCTCCATCGGATCCAGCCTTTGGGTGGTTTCCTCGGTCCTGCAGGGAGGGACTGAGTACTGAGTAGTGCGTCCGCGATGAGTTCTATCACAGCTTGTGTGGTATTATGCAGCTTGATGGCCATGCCGATGATGGGGTGTCTTGGTCCCGGTCTGCATGTCAAGCTCCTTGCCATTCTCCATGCGCTTGTGCTCCCTCCTCTTCCGTCCAGTGTTTCACACTTGAGCTGCCATTGTTCTCGTGCGAGCCGTTTTCCGTGCCTTTTAAGTTTTGCGTCAAGTCTCCTGAACGTGACCTGTTCCTCGGGTAGCCTTGTTCTCTTGGCTCGCCGCTGGGCTTGTCTTCTTTTTGCACGGAGCTCCAGCCACTCTAGGTCTGGATTTGGCCTGTTGGTCGGCACGCTTACCGTGTCAGTCGCCAGTCGAAGTGCGTCGGCCATAGCCCGTGTGGTGAGGGGTTGACCACTAGCACGCAAGCTGGAGAGGTGCCACCGGTACTTAGCCCAGTCGACAACTTTGCAAGTCTTCGAGGGCGGTTTAGGGAGGCTTCCCACTACGTTGGGTGTGTGGTCACTTCCCCACCCGTCGGGTTGAGGGGTCGCTCGTAGTAGTCTGAGTGTCCCGGCCGTGAATGTCAGGTCTATCACACTTTGCTGCGTGTCTGCCCGAAGGAATGTTGGGGTCCCTGTGCCAATTTCTTCGAAGTCTGTTGTGTCCATGAGTTTCTGCAGTCTCCAACCTCTGGCTGTTGTCTTCCCGTCTCCCCAGGACTCGTTGTGAGCATTGAAGTCGCCGCCGATCAGCATATCCTTGTCTGTGCCAAGCTCCGCTCTCATCTCGGCCAAAACACGTGGTCGCCACTTGCCCAATGGATGTATGTATGCCGAAACTATCACGATATCTTTTCTGCGTGCGCGCACCTGCACCCCGGCGAAGTCCGCCCTCTCTGAGCAGTACTTGGTGAGGTCCAACTGATGGTGGTATACACTGTTCCTCACGAGTATCACTGCCCACGGATATTTGCCTGTCTGCTTGGTCGCGTAAGCGGTGTACTGAGGGATCTTGATTTGTTTTTGTTCCATTCGTGGCTCTTGTAGCAGTAGTATATCAAATGGATGTTCCAGTAGCCGTGCTTTGAGATCCGTGAGTCTTTGTCTTAGACCGTTACAATTCCACTGCAGAATTGTCGGGCATCCGGTGTCTTGGGTTGTTCTGGTCTTTTTGTTGTGTGCTGTCATGAATAGGTTGTTCCGGGGACACTAGCCATACACTTCCAGCTACGCCATGAGGCATTTGATGAATGATAAATGATGATTTCGGCGGTGACTAAACTAAAATAGAGACAGTTATTCTGCTCACGAGTAAGGAAAGCATAAAAGACCTTCAGAATGCCATCATAATAATGGGCTCTAGGGAAAGGATTGCCCCGATCACTTGATGAAGCGCTGACGAAGGTGAGAGTGTGTTCACTAGTGTACGAAGCGCAGTGTTCGCAAGTGCCATTATGGCTTTAAAATGAGAACCATGTTCCATTCCACTTGTCTGGTTGGATGTCGGCAAATGCCCCCCAGAAACCGTGTGCGAGGTGATGTCTTTGATGTTCGGCTGTTCCCAAAAGGATGATTTTGGAGAACTGTTTGTGGTGGACGCTACGCCCACGGACTTGTCAATTGCG
Source organism: Ixodes scapularis (assembly GCF_016920785.2). Taxonomy (NCBI): domain Eukaryota; kingdom Metazoa; phylum Arthropoda; class Arachnida; order Ixodida; family Ixodidae; genus Ixodes; species Ixodes scapularis. Next base: position 291,366 of record NW_024609897.1, read on the forward strand.
CCCTCCGGTGTCTTAAGCAGAGGGAACTCTTCAGCAGTCAGCGGAGGTACATTGTTGGTGGTGTTCTTAGATGAGTGCGTGTTTTTAGCAGTCGTTTTCTTGCTAACCTGTCTCTTAGCATGTACGGCTCCTTTCGCTTCGCGAAATGTGGTGTTGTGCTCGAGCTTGTAGCTTATAATCTCAGTCTCTCTCTCTTTAACCGGGCAGTCCGCTGCGTTAGAGGCATGGTCACCTTCGCAGTTCACGCAGTACGGAGCGCCTTCGCACATGCCGTCATGACTTTTGCCGCACCGATGGCACAGTTGAGACATAGTCGTGCATGCAGCTGCGATGTGGCCAAACTTGTAGCACCTGTAGCATTGCAGAGGGCGTGCTCCGTAGGGAATCACTTCTCACGAGGCCCACTTTCACGTGTTGGGGCGCCTGCTCTCCTGCAAATGTTACGCGTACCACGGGCGATGTTTTGCCGAGTCGCTTCACTATGCCGATGGATGACTGCAGCTGTGTCTTTATGTCATTTTCGGTATAGTCCGGGTCTATATCCCGGAGGACGCCAAAACTGCCCGAGTGTTCTCTTGGTAGGTAGGCTGTCACCGGCACTGTAGAAAGCTTGGTCACCTTGAGGAGCTCGGCTTTGAACGCAGGTCTTTTGACGTCGACTGCAAGGATGTTCCGAGCTTTGTTTACGCGAACAACAGTGACCATGCCTGGCGCAACGTTGTTCAGAAAGTCCGTGAGTCTGAACTTGCTGAGCGAGTCAATTTTCTGGTTGTCAGTGGGGGCATAGAGTACGGTGCATCCGACTTGAAGGTTTGCCCCTTCCTGGAGAGCTGGCGTTTTGTTCGGGCAGGTCTTGCGTCGCTTTTTCCCATGAACGGCCTCATATTCTCCGTCGTCAGATTCCATGGGATCGTTGTCGTGGGTAGACATGATCGTCGATGAGGAGCTGCTGATTGTACCGGTGAGAGCTTCCTTCAGCGGAATTGTGTACCCATCTTTTACGAGCGTGGCGGAACATGCTTGTCCTTGGTCCTCTTCGAGGGCCGCCGGTAGGAGCGATGCCGTGGTGGACATTTTTGCAAATATCCTGGCCTCCTCGGAGGAGGCCCCTTGTGCACTGCGATCGGATCCCTCCCTGGTTGTAGGACACCTCGGAATGTCAGCAAGTAGGATCGTTATACAGTTAGTTATTTAGCTGGAATTAGGAGATACAGACGAAGGTAACCAAAAGCTGTGTCGTCGTCGTCCCAGCAAAGGTTTTCTCATCTACAGAAATAAGAGTAATGTAAGAACTTCAATTTTGACGGTGTAGGCAGTGTCGGTTTCAGAGCGCAATAGCTTCCACCATGCTAATTATAAACACCGTCGAACTTGTTCGCAAGGTATTGGCGTCACGAGAGGAAACCATCGGAGGGCGCCACCAAAACATCTCGCCGCTAATAGGGACTGCGCTTTTGAACATTCACCGGAATATGCAAATCAGCACCGAAAGGGTGCTCTCGCTTCTTTTTATCGACCGACGGCGGCTTCCACTAAATGTTTAGACCCCACAAAATGATAGAAACCGGTATTTTTCTCTTCCACTTTCTCGTAAAACGACAACGAAGAACGGAAATAACCTAAAACATGACTATACGACGATAATTTCTGAACAAATGTGATCCGTGCAGGAGCAATAAGCGTGACGCTTCACTAGCTCATTGCCCCAGTGCGCATTGCAGTCTTTATGTTTAATCGTATTCCAAACTTCGCTATTCTCTGGCACTTTTTCGTAGTTTTCAGTCATTGGATACCCGAGTGTTCCGCATTGAAGTGCACGCACCGTAAGTTTTTGTGAGCCTGTCTAGACGTTTTTGCTCAAAGCCAATTATAATATTTTATGACTGCGTTCCTTCGTCCTTTAACATTAAATTTTCTTTTTTTTAAATATTGGACGAACGAGATCTGGAAAAGAATGTTGGACTTTTGTCGTCTAAGAAACAGGAAAATAGTAAACAAAATTGTGTTTAGGCAGTTTCTTTTCTTCTCTTTTTTTTGTGTGTCTTTCAAACAGCTTAAGCAAAGAAAAACACCCCCTGAAAAAAATTTCCTGGCTACGCCACTGATACACACTTTATTATACCTCAAGTCAAATGAATCTGAGTTTCTTATTTGATGAAACGAGTGACGACGCACTGATCCAACTGACATCTTTCTTTACACTGATTTTGAGCACCTCGAAAATTTTCTCCGCTGTTTTCTGTTCCTACTTGTCCGGAATCAGTGTTTAATACAGCAAAGGGTCATACGATCACTTATCACATTGGACTGCCAAGTTCCCTAAAGGAGACTGCTTTACAGAAAGTTCGTGCCCTATGTACGATCGGGTGGTGCACGAAAGCACCCGATGTCAAATGCCCCATGACTGACTGACACCCGCCTTTTTGCCCTGTCTTCAAAAGGCTAGATTTATCAGAAGCCCATGACATGAATTCCCAGATCATGTGGCCTGGTCCTCACCGTGAAGGCGGAGCATTCTGCTTTTAAGAGACAGTTAGTGTGCACGCGAGCGTGTGCAACGTAATCATGCCGTCATTTGTAGACCCTCAAGATATTAGGTTAAAGGCCGCCGTACAGTTCGCGCTTTCCACTTTTTCTGCGTTTCCTCCTCTCCTGCCCTCCTTTCCTCCCTTCACCGCCCTCACCCACCTGTTTACCGCCCTCCCCCGAGGGGACAACACGGAGAATGGATTAGGAGGCGCCTCCGTTAATCCGGCCTAACCCGCCGAAGAGGGGGCCTGCTGCTTGACCAAAAATTATTTCGCTGCTCAAAAAAAAAAAAAAAAAAAGAAACGCTGCGGGCAGCGACTGAATGCGCTTTGCCAGATGCGCAACGCTCCGTCCGCCTTGAACAAGCTTGTATGCATTGTACTAACATTTTTCGAAGCGCGGCAGGTTTAGTGTGGGTCCTATCATATGGTCCTGCAAGACTTCCCTGTCCGCCACAAGCTAGCCAATAATTCAAGAACATAACGACGGCAGCGTATTCAAACAGTGTAAAATAAAATGTATATAATATTTATAAGAACACCGTTGTCTTCACTGCTTGGCTTTCAAATTTTTAGCGTTGCCAATAATCGTAATCAAACTATTTTTATGATTGAAGATCCCTTGTCGTGCATCGACCCCAAGATTACGCTTACGTGAAACATGATTCGGCGCGGGAGCGGCTCGAGTCACCGTAAACTTTTTTTTTTTTTTTCAACGTGGATTTTGCTTTTAGTTTAGCTGAGGTACCACTGGCAGAACACGAATCGCATACTTGGAAGGTATATACCGTCTGAAAACTCATATAGCTGGTTGAGTAAATGCAATATTATATAAATATCGTTTATGTGCAAGGTATAAAATAGAAACAAATTTATCCCAATGTCACCTTAAAAACTTAGCGAAGCTAACAGATAAAATTTATAGGTACCCAACACGAATTAAAGAACCTTGGGAAGTACCCTTTTTTAGAACAAACTACGGCCACCAAAATTTAAAATATACTTTGCCCTCTACCCTTAACCAGCTTAGTAGGCAAGGCATTGAGCTTAGCAATATATCGGTGAGCATCTTACGAGGAATGTTTATTTCAAATGTTTATTTCGAGCCAAATTGTCCGTGATCAGCGCTAAAATCTTTTGAATCGATGGTTTCTTTCGCGTTTATTTCAGTGGTGTTTAACGTTCTGTGTGTGTATTCACTATTGTGTAAACTGTATCAATATGCTACTTATCTTGTTTAGCGTCAGTTTTTTCTTTGTAAAGTTGTTCAAACATGTAGTACACATGTCATGTTTCAATTTTGTATAAATCTTTAGTGCCTGCATCGCGACTGCTGGTGTAGGTGGTTTGGGGCTCGTCAAGCTGTTTTTACAGCTTTTTTCCCAAGTCACCTTTTCAACATTGTTTTTGTTGGAAAAAAAAATAAAGGTACTATTATTATTAATACTATCGCATTCGTTGAAGCTTGATTTGTTGATTCGAACTTCAACAAATCACACGCACCAATTCTCCCTATTCCTGTTTACCCAGTCATAGTCGTTCCCTCACGATGCAATACGAGTACAAGAAACTGCAGTTTATGCATTGTTGACGTTGCACAGCCGTGATCGCACGGTTTTTAGAAGCGCTATAGAACGAGCACAAGCGTCGAATTCCGGTACACTGATTGATTTCTGTCTCACCGCAGTGACGCCACACGAGAAAAGCGATTTCGTTCTGTCTGTGAAATTAGGAACACAGAAATCAAGCTATAATCCCGGTGATAAAACAAAGCGAAATTGATCTCTGCAGCCAATACCCAACCGTTTGCGAGGTGACTAGGCGGAAGCATATACCTCCGTGCCTTTACCCTCTGCACACCGCCAGAGAGAGTCATACAAACTCCTTGGAGCTATTGTCAACACGATTGCGTTTGCAAGCCGGTAGTTTGACTCGGCTGGGATTCGTCCCTTTCATAGCTCTCTATGAAACCAGTAAGTATATACTCTCTATGAGTAGATACTTTTCTACATCGGGTGGGTTTGCCCGGGGCCTCCAGTTATTTACGGCCAAAATCACACTGGAGGCGCTTCAGCAATGTTCACTCTGGTCGACACACGTGCACTCTAAAAATGCCAGCCGTCTGCCTTCCCATAGGATACTTGAAGAGCCAATCATAGAGACCGACGGATAACGATTATGGCCGAAATTATGCTTATACCTCAAAAAATAGTAACTTAAGATACGTACGGCAGAATTATGGCCGAAATTATGCTTATACCTCAAAAAATTATAACACAAATTTGGCCGCGTCATTCCCAAACTGGTTGCCGGACGAAATTCTCTATGCGTATTGCAAGCCAGGATTGGTAATAGTAACATAAGATACGTACGGCAGAATTCCCTGCCATAAATAAAATGATTTGGTTGACGCCAAAGTAACGCGAAATAGGTGCAAAGAGTTTTGCAAAAGGAAGCGTAAACCGAAAAAAAGGGGAAAAAAAGACAGAAGAAAAGGAGAAATAAGAAAAAAAAACATCTTAGGTGACGTGGCCAAAAAAAATTCTGTTCATGTGATTTTTATTGTTACGTGACCGAACAAAAAAAAATAAACGAAATAGAAAAAGAACACGAGAAAAAAACCATCCCCTGCCCGGTTTCGAAGCTAGGCCCTCTTGATCGTGAAACTAGCGCGCTATTCGTTGCGCTTAGTTGCGCCAACATAACTTTTTTTTTCTTTCTTTATTGCAAGTTGCGCCAACATAACTCTGCCTGTAATGCTCACGCATTCTCACATCATAGGAGAAAGCTTAGGTGCCTACGCAGTGAAAAAACATCGAGGGACTTTAGACCGCACTGGGTCCTCCGGCTAATCAAGCAGCTATTTTCAAATTCTCTGACGTGCCCGTCCTCGCATCCGAGGTTGCCGTTTGACAAGCTTATCTTCCACCTGGTAGCCGGAACCCCCACGGCAGCTTTGTTCCGTCCCCGCTCCCTCTCGAGAGGATGGCCGCGCCCCGAGGCCAATCCCATTCTCTAGACGCCCTTTCCACCCAACGCTGGCCCTTTCCCTCCCCGCCTCCAGCTTCGGGAGAGAAGGTTCTTCCCTGCAGAACGTCCCGTTTGTACAGCGGCCTTTAAGACAGGGAACAATGCTGGCTAAATCGTGCACACGGATTCTGCACGTGGGGCTATAATGCTACACCCGTACGATCGCCCACATGTCGTTGATATTTTAGACAACCGATATGGCGCATTCCTCATGTTTGTGTGCATGTTTCTTTCTGCGGATGCTCTCCTATTTTGTTTATTTTGAGGCATAAGCTAGTTAGCTTCACTGGTGCTCTGAGGGAACGCCAAAGTGACCGACAATCTTCTTGAAATTTATATCGCTCCTTTTCTTTTCATTGGGAGACATTTCATTTGTCATTATCTTTTTAATTTTGACATGAGGCTCCAAGCTGAGTTCAGTGCTTCGTGTCTGTCAGTCTTTTTTTGTCCTCTTGTTCTAGAGTTATCATGTCTAAACAAAATCTGCCATATTGGTTTCTGCATACCCGGATAGCAAATACCAGCTGAGACAAACGGAAGAATTCAAGAGAGGGAAGAGCTCAGTGGAGGGGCGCGCCGATGACCTCGAAACGGGTTGCTTACGAACGTCCCTCGGCCTGGCGCAAGAGCTCTATCTCTCCCTCAAAAGGGGCGAGAGAAAGTGATGAGAAAACAGTTTCCCTCCCGTTTTCCCCACCCACCATCACTAATCTCTCCAATCTCTTCTTTGAGCGTGGGGGCTCAGCGTCCTTGTCCCTGAAGGAGGGGGGCTCCCTTCATTCCTAGGCTGACAGTATCGGAAGTGCTACGCGCCCGCCAGACCTGTTATCGCCTGCTCCGCTCTCTGCGCGTGGTTACGGGAGGGAGCGTGATCACGTGATTAGAGCCAAACGTGTGATTGGTTCAGCGGACACCTTAGCTTCCTCTTCACTTTCAGCTTAGGAGTGACGGAGTCCAGCCCGCCAAAGCACACACACATACCACACACACACACACAAAAAAAAAAAGTGGGATCGCGAGAACCAAGGCTTAACGATAAGGAAGGGACTGGAAAACGGTGGGGACGGTCCCCTCAACGTCCAACACGCGCATCCGCGAACTGCAAAGGGGCAAATGCGCTTCGCAATTTATGGAGTTTTTTTTTTTTTTTTTCGGCAGAGATAGCTCTTTTTAAGAATGGCAAGTTCAACATGCTCATATCACGACACCGTGGTGTCAGTTTCTAAGTTGTCTGTGTGCATTTCACTGCTTAGCGGACTTTTTTTTTTATCGGGCGAAGCGGATCGGCATCTCCTTTATTTACGCTACCCCTACTGAAACCAGTAAGAACGATGGTTTAATTCCAAGTGCGATCTTCAACATGCGGATTGTCAAGACCTTGGATATTCTCTCAGCAGCGTCTACACACCGGCGATCTTCCTTTGTTGTGGCCAACCATACATGTCACCACTAGCTTCGGCGGACCGAAGACACGACGGACCGAGGACACGACGGACCGCTTTCTTTTCCACGTGAGTGGCAATGAGAGGATCCTCCCCTTCCTCTTGACCATCGGGGACATGGGTTCTTTTTACGCAATGTACGTTTTGTCATGATCCGATGAGTTTGAACCGTGTCTAACTCTGGGCCGGGAGTCTCCGACGAGTCCGCGTGTAGTCCACAGCGATCGGCCCGAAAGGTCCAGTACAGTGTTATTTCTAAGTGTTTTTATTCTAATAGTCTGTGAGAGACATTCTGATTGGTTATTTTCGTGTTTGAAGTCATTTTTAGTTCATTTTTTCTGTTAATATATGGCTGTTTCTTGGCGGTAGATGTGTGCTGTAGTAAAGTCCTCCCAGTATGTCCAAAGCCGAATTCCACGGGGCGTTCAGTAGTCCTTCTTTGCCAAGATTCAGCTTTTCGGGTGGTTGTGGAGAGTCAGCTATGTCGCCGCGCTATGCGAGTGTGTTTTCCAGTAATCGTCTTTACTCGACATTTCTTTTTTTTTTTTTTAAGTGAGTGATTTACTAATTTAAGCATCATGTTCCGCTCAACTGTCATATTTTGTTTGTATAAAAGAGTAGTTATTGGACTGATAATTTAGTAGTACATTTGACACTGGTGAGATGAAAGGGAGACCAGCGGTTTGATTTATAACTTGTAAATAATATGGAGGTAATATGGGTACATTTATAACTACATATTTCTGCGCCGCAAACACCGCAATTCTTAAAACTGTTTCTCTTTTTCTTTCAAATCAACCTAGAAATATAGGAGTGAACTTAAATGTCGAGATTGCAATAAACATGTCTTAAGTCAAGATGAAGGCTTGAGGGACACTGTGATGTTGCAAGAGTAGGGCTAAGCAATTTATAGATTAAGCTTTCTATCATTTGAAAAAAAAAATCTAAATTCGACCTTGCAATGCATGTGCCTGCCCCTGCATTCGGAGTGGTACAACCAGTTCATCCGCATGCAATAAAAAGCATAGAGCCCACATCTATAGTGCAGCAGCACGATGAAGTGGCACACATGAGATGCTCGCTGACTCTCTAGTAGTGTCGGTTGTGGCAGAGCTTAAGCTCGCCGCGATGCATGTTCTGTTTTGACATGTGGCATATTTATTAGTTATTTTAATACTCGTCAATCTTCATTTGTATGTTCTTGGTTTGGGGCTCTTTTAAATTTCTTTTTCGTCTTGTTTTGTTTTGTCTAGAATTCGTGCATTTTAGAAGGAATAATTGTTTTTTTTTCTTATTAAGGTTGAATGGTACTTTTTTTTTTAATTAGCCCCTTGCAGAGCTGTAGTTACAATATTTAATTATTTATCTCCCTAAACTTAGATGTTACTTGAATTCGCTAGCTTCCTTTCTAAAGTTGTGAAATAAACTATAACATACGGCAGTCAGCACCGAAACCCAATAGGCTGTTCACACTAATTTAACTACAAAAAGTTCCTAACATATTGCATGGCACTTGGACAAATGCAGATGTTAAGAAATTGCGTTCATCCCACCCCTCAGATTCTCGTCTATATAGAGCTATGTCTTTCACCGCTATAGGTAGAGGCCAGATGATTTGCTACAGTTTGGAAGGTGGAGGGATGATGTGCATGGAAGTTAAACTCTGTCCCTCTCTCCCATATTTCCTGCTATAATTGTTCCAAAAGTCAGGGAGAAGGGGGGAGGAGACTGCCCCTTCTCCTTGCCCCCTTCTTCAGATAGGGTACAAACTTGGGGATGCCATAAATAAATGCAACCTCTTATGGCTGCCATTGCATACAAAGGGAAAACATTAGAGAGAGAGATGGATGTGGTTTATCTTTCTCTTAGGTGTTCATATCAGAAGGGGTACGAACGGTTTTGGATGGTTGCGGCTGGGCGAGCTAGCAATGAGTGCTGCCTTAGTGTTCGGTTGGGACTCTTGTTCAATCGGCAGGAAAGCGAGTCCCAGCCAACTATTGGAGCGGATCCTATGGATGGCTCCTGAAATTTTTGCAAATGGTCCATTGTCTCGCAAATGAGTGCACTGGTATTATATAGCTAAGGGCACTTAGCGAGCTGTTTGCTCTCTTTTAATATTGCTGACTCTACATTTAAGCATTCATTCTTCATTGGAGGAGGGACACGACCGATCGACTTATCCGGTGATGCGAATCAACGAAGAAGACTCAAGTGCCATAACTGTGGTCTTGGAGAATCACTCCTTTGAGGTGATGGGTATTGTGGCTGGTGCAGCGCTCGTTCTTGCACTGCACGGAGTCCACGACATTTTTTACCGTTAAAAAGCAAGCCAGTCACTCACAGTGATTGGGCACTTCATTGGTTTGAAGTATAGAATAAAGTCCGCCCTGGCTTTAGACTTGATCACAAAGTTAAAAACTTGTTAGCCAGAGGAAATTTGTGCGCCAGTTTTGCCTTTTTTGCCATGATCTGAAATTAAAATCTTGGTTTAATAAACTCTATTCTACTGTTTTCTTTCTATGCTGACTTTTCATGAGAACCTATTGCCTCTGTGCAGGCTCATATGCTATATATTTCATGTCTTTTTTGAGCTGCAGTTCCACATTTCCTATGCAACCATCTCCATGTATATTGCCGCTTTTAGATTGTAGGGCTACTGTTCATTGCAAAATACTTGAGTTGTCCCTAGTTGCATAGAACAACTCATACAATAAGGACAAAAGTATTCAAAATCACAGTCAAACCAAGGGAGGTATTGACATTCCATAGAATGATTGCAAAACGAAAAGTACAGTGGTCGCACTTCAACAGGCTAAATATGTCACTTGCCAGAAGAGTTTTTTTTTTTTTTTTTTTTTTTTTTTAGCAAGCTTTTTTTCAATAAAGCCAATTTTACACTTTCGTTCTTCTAATTCTGTTTTCAGGTGTTTCCGTTACTTTTCACTGGGTTAACTTACACTCAACAACACACTAAAACAATATTTAACAGCGTAATTGAGCGGAGTTTGTGTGACCCCTTCCTGAAGAGGGTGCTATTTCTTTTATACAGAGTTTAGGCAACACATCAAATGGGGCTGTACTTACTGTACACAATTCTTTCTGTAGAGTAATTACAGCCCCATTCCCAAGTGTTGCCTGAACTCTGTATTAAAGGGACATTGACACCCCCCAAAAAAAATTTTTTATTTTTTGCCAGGCGCTTCATTATGGTGTCGGAGGACTACGCAATTAATATTTTGTAAGAGAGTAGCGTATTTTTTTAATAAAGCCAAAAGACGCCACTGCTCGAAACCGAAACCGAAACCCGACGGAGGTCGGAGAAGTGGAGAGAAGAGAGTGGGTGGCGGAAGTCACGTGGCTACACCCGACCGTGTGTTTTTTTGTTTTTTTTTTTCCTCTCCGTAGCAGACGACGACATGCGGCGTGCGAAGCGGCGTGCGGGAACTGCTCGCCGTGCGATTCTTTTGCAGTTATGTTTGTTCCGCTCGTTGTTCTGAACTCCAAGATGACTTGTTTTGTACATTGAGGAGTTGCAGATGAGTAGTGAGTGCCCGTGGTGAATTTTCATGATCGGCTCCGAAAAGAATACACCCAAGATGTTGCGTGAAGAGCTGGCTCACATTTCCTGCATCCGAAAAAAAGTGGCATTGTGCGACAGAGTTTCCAAAAGATCAACGGGATCGGGACCAATGGCTGGCTGCAATTCCTTTAGAACATATACGGGCACCTCGGAAAGCGGACGCTACCTGATCTATATGCTCCTTGTATTTTGTGGAAAGTGATTACTTGGAGTTCGCAGGTGTCAAAACGGAAATTCCATACCATTTAATTCAGCGAAGTATCGTCCACAACATTTGTTTGTTATTTTTTTGTTTGTTTCTTCAGTGATAATTGTAAAAATAAAAAAAAAGATATGTAAACATCGGAAAATGTTTAAAAAAAAGAAAAATAAAAAGGTTCCACGGGGGATCGAACCCGGTCCTACCGCGTGTTCAAGTGGACGTCTTTCCCACTCAGCTACTGGGGCATCTCTTTTCTAGTGGATCTCTTTCCTTAGTAATAATTCAGCCGGTAAACTGTAAGTTGGAAAGTTTGCTGTCGATTTTTCTCTAGTAAAAGCACTCCCGGGTCGAAGTCGGGAAGCACCACGCTTGGGGGACATTCGCACCTAGTAAAGAAATCGTACGCGTGCATATTCAACTCGAAGTAGACACGTCGTGCTTGACGTTTGCGCGAGCGATGTCTTCAGCCACGAGAAGGGAGCGACGGCTCGGCGACGTCTTCGTGCAAATCGGCTTGGTGGCCGGGCGTGTCGTACGGGATGAATACCAATTCTTTTGATCAGTCCCAAATTTCTCTTTTAACGGTAGACAGAATTCGCCGGTACCGCGAACGACAGTTCTGAAATAGAGGTCCCACGCCCGTCGTCCGCTGCCATCGCCGTCCCCGCGAGTCACACGATACGCGAAACGACGAACGCACAGAATGCTTCCGGTTGTCTGTGGAACTTTTTTTTTTCTATCAGCGTATTTACAGCTTTTTATAATCCACAAAAAATGGGTTTCATATTTTTTTCTATTTTTAATATTGAGTGTGTGCCTTCAGTGACCCACGGCTTTGATTAAATTTGGTGGTCGCATCGATACCTTAGAAAACAGCCCGTGACCGCGGAAAAGAGAGTGAGCGAGACTCGAACCGGCCAGTTCTTGATCGGCGGTTTTCGGGCGGAAAGAAACCGAATTTCGAGTCGCAAATTGTGTTCTGCATGGGTAGTTGGGCCCTCATATGTCATGTACAAATAAAAACCTCAGCGAGCATAAACACCCTGTCAGTGTCTGTCACGCTTGTTATGGGGTATGCGGTATGCCCTGCGCACCGGAGTGCGGCTTGGTTAGTTCCTTTTATTCGCGGAAGGAATACCCGACGGTACGCGGCAGCTTCCGCAGGAACACCGCACGGAGCGCAACGTGACAAAAAAGGGAAGGGGTGGTCGTTTTGGTGCCCAGCTTTCGCCGGTCGCAAGGCAGAGAATGAGACAGAGACCGAAAGGATGCAATGAACGTAACAACAGTTTATAAACAAAATAAAGGCGGATGCGAGGTTACAATCTTAGCTCACATCTAATACAGATACACAGAGAGAGAGAGAGAGTTACAATTTTCGAGCGAGACTTTACACAATTACTACGAAGGGGTTCGGAAACGGATCAAAGGAATACGGAAAGAGTTCACCGGGCACGGCGGTCAGTCCGTCCAGTAGTTGCAGCGACGATCCCTCGCAGACGACGAAGTTCTCGCAGGGCTTGTGGGCTTGACTCCCCCGGGCACTGCAGTCCGTTCGCCCAGCGGCGGCAGCGACAATCCCTCTTGCAGACGCCAAACGTCTCGCAGACTTCCGTGAGCTGAGGTGCAGTCGCTTTCCTCCGACTCGCAATTAGCGACAGCCCAACCCTCGAGCTGCTCATACGCAGCCACGGCTCGTTTTTATAGTATTGGCGCGTTATCCTCCTCCATGCAAGTCCGCACTTACGCAGTTCACCGGGGGTACACTCTCTCCTTTGTCGAAGGTGAGGGGGAAGACGGCGCGGTGACGGTGTTGTGTTGCGTCGGCGTCGCGAGACATTCGAGAATGTTCCTGACGTTTATTGGAAAGGGGAGGCTCCGCTTCTCCCTTCTCCCTGCTTCTAGAAAGATCTGGTTGCGCGAACGACCTTGGTGCGGGGTCTCCCTCCCTTCCAGAGAATTCGACGGCCGTTTCCGGCACTGCATGGGCGCGCGCGTTTTGTGACACGGCCCCCTTCTTTTAGAATATTGTGGAACAATATTCAAAAACACACGCAAAATCGTGCGCACATGCAGGCGCTCACAAAAAGGGTTTCCGGAAAAAAAAAATTCTTATACAATAGTTAATGTGCACTTGGCACAATCTTAAAATACAACCGATACAATTCGCGACGGCACAAAAAACACTTTTTTTTTCTCAACACATTTATAGGCGGCTAAGGTAATCGGCGCCAACATTGTTACTACCTTTGATGTGTTCTACCCTGAACTGATATTCTTCTAGCAGTAGGCTCCAGCGCAGGACGCGACTGTTCAACTGTTTCGCTCGTTGAAGGTAGCTAAGAGGCTGGTGGTCAGTTTGCACGATGAAGGGTACGCCGTACAAGAAGGCGTTGAACTTTTGGAAGCCCCAAACTAAGGCTAAGCATTCTTTCTGGATGGTACTATACGCCGTTTCTCTGGGCAGTAGTTTTCGGCTAGCATATGCTATCGGGTGTAGCGTGCCCTGGTGAGCTTGCATTAGCACAGCACCGAGGCCGGTGTCTGACGCGTCGGTGCGCAGAATAAATGTCTTCGAGAGATCCGGGAGACGCAGAACCGGAGGACTGGCAATCCGTTGTTTAAGTTCTTGGAAAGCCCTTTCGTGGACTGGGGTCCACTTAACGTTGTTACCCTCTTTCTTTTTGGTTAGCTGGGTGAGTGGCTCACTGATGTCGGCATAGTGCGGGATGAAATCCCGGTAGTACCCCGTCAGTCCGAGAAAGGCGCGCACCTGGCGCTTGGTCTTTGGTGCCGGTGCGTCCTGGATTTTGTCCAGTGTTTTTCCCAGCGGTGCTAGCTTACCGTCCCCTATTCGATGTCCCAGGAAGTCGATCCTTTCTGCGCCCAATTCGCATTTGCTCGGCCGTATCGTCAGTCCGGCTGCCTCAATCCGGGCGAACAGCTGGCGCAAGGAGGCAAGGTGCTCTTCCCATGTCCTGCTGGCCACAAGGACGTCGTCGTAGTAATGATGGACGTCCGGGATGCCCTCAGTAATTCGCCGCATGAGTTTGGTGAAGACGGCTGGGGCTGTCTTGATGCCAAAAGGCATATAACGAAACTGGTAGAGTCCGGTCGTGGTTGAAAACGCCGTCTTAGGCTTAGACTCCATTGAGAGAGGTATTTGCCAGTATCCCTTCACGAAGTCCACCTTCGAGAAGTATTTCGCTTCTCCCACGTTCGCGAACACGGTGTCGGCCCGGGGCATGGGTTCCGAATCACCCACCAGAATGCTGCTCAGTTTCCTGAAGTCAACGACCAATCGGTTGGTTTGGTCCGCCTTTCGCACAATAAGGACGGGCGAGTTGTACGGCGAGTGAGCCTCTTCAATAATTCCCAGTGTCCGCATTTCGTCCACTTCTTTCTCGACATTTTCCCGCGTGGCGAATGGTAGTGGATACTGCTTGACATGAACTGGGGTGTCGGTGGTGAGTTCGAGGTGGCACTCGACCCAGTTTGTTTTGCCGGGCACGTTGGAGAAGATCTTGTGGTAAGTGGCCATTGCTTCCTGGATTCCCGATGTCTGCTCCGTCGTTAACCTTGGGTTTAGCTTTACGTCTTCAGTCCCTTCGGTTTTCACGAACTCCGGCACCGGAATACCATTTTCCTCGTTCCAGTCGGACACTCCGCAGATCGCTTGGCACTGCTTTTCCGGGCTCTCGCGTTTCCTTTCCTCGTACCGTTTTAGCAAGTTCGCATGAAAGACTTTGAGTCCCCCGGGGGTGTCAACCGAGTAGTCGACGTCCCCCTTCCTTGCCTTGACCTCGAAGGGCCCCTTCCACTGCAGAAGTAGCTTGTTGTTATCGGTTGGGAGGAGAATCAGGACTTTGTCGCCGGGCTGGAATTGGCGGTCCTTCGCCTTTCGGTTGTAAATTTTTGCATAACGGGCACCCGCCTACTCCAGTTCTTGGTGGGCCAGTCGACAGGTTTCTTCCAGTCGGTTTCTGAGGTCGAAGACATGCTGGTACGTCGTCTTTGCCTCTTCTTCGAGGTCGAGGTTGGTCCACACTTCTTTTAGGATAGAGAGCGGTCCCCTAACATGGCGCCCGTACAAAAGTTCGAAGGGCGAGAACCCGAGGCTGGTCTGGGGCACCTCCCGGTAAGCGAAAAGCAATGGGGCCAGGTAGCGGTCCCAGTCTCGGGGTCTCTCAGCACACATGCGCTTCAGCATCAGCTTGAGGGTGCCGTTAAATTTCTCCACCAGACCGTTAGCCATGGGGTGGTAAGGGGTGGTGTGGAGCTGGCGGACGGAGAGCAGTCGAGCCACTTCCTTCATGAGGTCTGAGGTGAAGTTGCTGCCTCGGTCACTAAGCAACTCCTTCGGAACTCCGACGCGAGAGAACATCTCGACAAGCGCCTCGGCCACACGTTCGGTCTCGATACTTGGCAAGGCTACGGCGTCCGGATAACGGGTAGCGTAGTCCATCAGGGTCAGGATGTACCGGTTCCCCTGTTTAGACGGTGGGTGGATGGGCCCCACGATATCGATCACCACTTTTGAAAAAGGGGTCTCGATTACCGGGGCCTTACCGAGCGGTACGCAAGGTACGCGGCCTTTTGGGACCGTGCGCTGACAGATGTCGCAGGAGGCTACGAACCTCTTTACGTCAGCCGTGAGACCTGGCCAGAAGAACTCCTCCTTGATGCGGTCCTTCGTCTTTTCGCTCCCGAGATGACCCGCCATAATGCCGTCATGAGCTAATTTCAAAACCGTTTTACGGTGAATCTCGGGAACGACTAGTTGACGGGTTCGTCGGCCTGTCTTGTCGGTATAGTATCGGTAGAGCAGCCGGTTTTCCCTCTTGAACTCGACTGTGCTCTTCCCGTCCCGACCCGTCGACTTCTCGCCTATCCGCGCTATGCAAGCCTTAAGGGTCTGGTCCCGCTGTTGTTCCTCTGCATAGCTTCGGTCCTCCATAGGCTTCTCCGCGGGGTCTGGCGTTTGTAGGGGTGAGAAGGGCTTAGCCTGTGCCTTCGCTTGTGCCCGTGTTACGGCAGCAGCGGTGGGCTCTGGGTCTGCCGGCTTGGGTTCAGGTTCAATCCAGGGTTGTCCTTCGCTAGCCTATTGTGCTCCTCCTCGGGTCCGGGCAGCGGGTCTTCTGGAGCCCTTGCTCCCTCTACGTTGCCCACTATGAGCTCGTATAAGGGGTTCTCCATGCACAGTGCCGTGACGGACCCACTCAGATAAGGGGTCTCCACCTGTACTCGCGCTTTGGGCAACAGTCGAACGGTGCCGTCTACTAGGTACACGGGCCGCTCATCGCCGGTAAACTCGTCGTCCCGGACCAGATCTCGCTTCACTATAACAGTGCTGCTGCCCGTGTCGCGTAGCACGGAAACCGTTTTTCCCGCCACCTTTCCTGTGAGTACGGGCATTCCTTCCACCAGATATTCTGGTCGGGCTTTCATGACGGCGTTGACCACCGGGATTTAGTCCCCGTTCTTGAGCTCGACGAAGCCGTCGCTCAGGTCTGACTTAGTGGGTTTTCTCGGGGGAACGTAGACGCATGATGCCTGTGCGGCTGGCTTGCCTCCACCTCGGCACACGGCCGCCTTGTGTCCCTTCTGCCCACACTTGAAACAGGTCGTAACGCTCGAATTCGTGGTGCTGTTACGACAGTTGGATGCGTAGTGACCTAGCTTATTGCACAGGTAACACTTGGGCGGGGGCTTCCGTGGCGCATTTGAATCCCGGGCGTCTGGTTTGCCCGTGCCTTCGCGCCCTTCCTTCTTACTTCGCACAAGGTTGGTTCCTCGTTGCGCTTCCAAGTACTGGTCCGCTAGTTCCAGCATCTCCTCTAGGGTCTTGGCTTTCCTTTCCTTGAGATACAGCAACAGGCTCGGATGGCAGCTACCCAGGAACTGGTCTTTGATGAGTAGTTCTCGAAGTGCCCCGTATTCTCGATCGATCTCCGCAAGCTCTGTCCAGCGATCGAAGTAGTGGCTCAGGCGAGCCGCAAACTGAGTCGCTGTTTCTCCATCTGCGGGCTTTTCGGATCGGAATTTCTCCCGGAATCCGTCCAACGTGAACCGAAACCTCTTTAAAAGTGCGGCCTTAACCTTTACGAAGTTGGTCGCATCGCTCGAAGATAGTCTCCCGAACACGCTCAGGGCTTCACCGCTGAGCCGAACGCTTAGAGCATTAGCCCACTGGTCCTCTGGCCAGTTCTGACTGCGGGCGACTCCTTCGAAGCGTCTTATATACGCATCCAAGTCGTCCTTCCTTTCGTCGAAAGGTACTAGTAGCTTGTCTAGCCGCAAACTACACCCCTTTACCTTAACGCTGGGCCCCTCCGTTCTGGGTTCCAACTGTTGGAGTTGCAGTTTCATCTGAAGGAGTTCCTTCTCTCGTTCGAACTGCCTTTCTCGTTCTTCTTTCTCCGCCCTCTCGCGTGCTTCCCTTTCCTCCCTGGCTTCTTTATCCTTTTGGGCAACCCACTTCCTCAGTTCAGCCCCTGCTAAACCCATCTGGGCTCCTAACGCCACAAGCTTTTCGAGATCCATGCGGTATCCCGAACGGTTGACCAGCAGGAAGCACTAGATTACCTTTAAACAGGCCGACCTAGGCCTTGCGAGGGTTCGCAATGTTGGGCCGCTATCTAATGAAGCGCTAACGCTCTCAGTTTTCAGACCCAATCTCTCTTCTCCGCACTTACGAAGCACCAAAACGTCCTGTCGCGGACGCCAGAAAAATTGTCACGCTTGTTAGGGGGTATGCGGTATGCCCTGCGCACCGGAGTGCGGCTTGGTTAGTTCCTTTTATTCGCGGAAGGAATGCCCGACGGTACGCGGCAGCTTCCGCAGGAACACCGCACGGAGCGCAACGTGACAAAAAACGGAAGGGGTGGTCGTTTTGGTGCCCAGCTTTCGCCGGTCGCAAGGCAGAGAATGAGACAGAGACCGAAAGGATGCAATGAACGTAACAACAGTTTATAAACAAGATAAAGGCGGATGCGAGGTTACAATCTTAGCTCACATCTAATACAGATACACAGAGAGAGAGAGAGAGTTACAATTTTCGAGCGAGACTTTACACAATTACTACGAAGGGGTTCGGAAACGGATCAAAGGAATACGGAAAGAGTTCACCGGGCACGGCGGTCAGTCCGTCCTAGGGAGCCTACATGTGTGCTGCGCTTAGGGTGATGCCAACTGCCGGTTCCCTCTCTCCCATCGCCATTTTGTTTCTCCATATTTTCGCTAAACGTACGCAAACTTGATTTTTATTCCCCGCGAAACACCAGCAACACTGTGAGGCCGCTTCCGTTTCCGTAGCACCTAGGTCCGGCGCCGCGCCGCCGCCGCTGCCGCCGCCGTTGCCGCCGCCGTTGCCTCCGCGAAGGGCGGTGACCCGCGTTTGTCGTCGTGCGCGGTCGAGGTTGAGGCTCTCGCGGTCTTTCACGCTTCGTTGGTTCAGCTGCCTCACAATCTGATGCTGCGAGCTGAGTGTGGACCGCTTTCAACGAAATGCGAGTGCTATTGGATACTCAACCTCTCCATCTCGGGCGTCTAAACTCGATCGTTGTTACGAACAGCCTTCTCTGTGCCCGAGCCCGGACGCGAATGTTGCAAATTTTGTGCGTTCTTGTTTACTTTAGGGAGCCATCATGTGCGCTTGCACTCTAGTTTGCTTTATTTCTAACACGTAGCTCAACGTTTCCGCTTGTGCGTCTGGAGTCGTCAGCTACAGACTCGACCGACCGGCGCCGATCCGTCGCTGTTTGCTGGAGTCGCTCGTGTGAGTTCTTCGTGTGTTTCGTGTGCGCTGCTGTGTGCTAGTACGTGTCTCAGTGTGCATTTTGCGCAGTCGGCTTCAGCCTCGTTTAACCGGCAACCGTAGTCTTCCGACTACGCTGGACGAGTCTTCCTGTGTGCAATCTGCGTGCACTTCGAGCGTGCCCCAACGTGTGTTGACGTGCGTCTTTAATGGTCGGCTTCAGGCTCGTCTGATCAACGACCGATCATCGTCCAACATGCGTGCTTGCACCCTTGTTTACTTTATTTCTACAACACGTAGCCCAACGTCTCCGCTTGTGTGTCTGTGTCTGGAGTCGTCGGCTACAGGCTCGACCGACCGGCGATCCGTCGCTGTTGGCTGGAGTCGCTCGTGTGAGTTCTTCGTGTGTTTCGTGTGCGCTGCTGTGTGCTAGTACGTGTCTCAGTGTGCATTTTCCGCAGTCGGCTTCAGCCTTGTTTGACCGGCAACCGTAGTCTTCCGACTACGCTGGACGAGTCTTTCTGTGTGCAATCTGTGTGCGCTTCGAGCGTGCCCCAACGTGTGTTTTGACGTGCGTCTTTAATGATCGGCTTCAGGCTCGTGTGATCAACTGCCGAATGTCGTCCAACATGCGTGCTTGCACCCTAGTTAACTCTATTTCTACAACACGTAGCCCAACATCTCCGGTTGTGCGTCTGGAGTTGTCGGCTACAGGCTCGACTGACCGACGATCCGTGGCTGTTCGACTAGATTTGCTCCCTGTGAATTCTTCGTGTGTTGAGTATATGTCGCACTCGGCTTCAGTCTTGTTTGACGCTTTCCTGTCAAATGAGGCTTGAAAGCATCAAACTTTTGTAAAATCAACGCCGTCTAGTCCACCCGCAGCAAAATATAGAGGTGGCTTGGACATCACAAAAGTGGGCGGCCAGCTAACTAGTGGACGGCAGAACTGTTGCCTCCCACTGCGGGAAGAACCCTGGTGCTAGCCTACTGCACCTCTCCTCATCTCTTCTTGTTCATTAAACCATGTCACCGAAAGTTCTTTTCAATAGAATTATTCTCTCATTTGATGATATTTAATATCATACTTTATGGCCGAGCTCTTTCCTTAAGCACCATGTGGGTAGGTTTTCTTGATGAAGCTTAAGCCATTCTCCGGAAAGTTTGAAACAATGCATTGGTGTCGTCACTGACACCCGATATTCGATTTACCACACCTAACTGTTCGCGCAGGTTTGGGGTCCCAGAATCGAAGTACGAGATTTCTTCACTACAAAAAATTCTACAATGCCTTGCTTGCATAACACCATCAAGGTGGTTTTCCTTTTGTGTGAAATCACACTACCGTTGCAACTTCCCAGGACTGCAGCACTCTTTTTCAAAACAGTGTTCTTTTTGACGCAGTGCAGCCACAAGTGGGAGCAAGTTTGGTTGTGCTCTGGTGTCCACTTTAAGTGAGATCGTGAGATCTCCTTGCCATCCACAGTTGCCGGTGCGAGCCACTCAGAACCACGTCCTGCATTGCACCCGCTGATTTCAAGAATGTCAAAATCTGGGCTACCTTCGCTTCTTTTTTCCACAATGTTCTTTACTTCACGCACTCGGTCCGTCTTGCAATAAGCCTCAAAATGGTCTACAAACTTTGCCCAAAGCGGGACACATGGGGCCCCGGTGTAAGAAGTCGCACTTCGTGCACCATTCTTTTCCTTTGCCTTGTTTGTGAATAGGAACTTGCCCCTCCAACGCTCTACTCTTAACGACATGGACCGTTTTCTTTGGCCCCTCCCATACCTTCATTTGCTTGGCAGCAATTTCGTCCTTTTTTCACATTTCCAGAGCTTTTTCTAGCTTTAGATCGGGTTCCCAAAGAAGTCTCTGGTGCAACGTCTTGCTTGCAGTTCCATGTATGATTTGGCCTCGAATCATTGACCTCACCAGCGTCAAAAACTCACACGACTTGAATTTAAACTGCAAGTCGCGGTTGAATTGCTGGCATGGCTCACCGTCAGCCTATACTTGCGGTCAGCTCTCCGTGGCAATCCAAAGAGGAGGAATGTGCGTGTACAGCGGTTGGTGCACCCTCTCCCCTAGCATTGACTGCATTGCCACAGAAAAGTGACCGCGAGTATAGATGCGTTTTCTACAGATGCATCTATCGAAGCTAGCCTTCGCCCATGGCTCCTTCAGCTCCTGCGCCCATCCTAGGGGTTCGACAGTGGAACTGTCGAGGCTTGAGCAGCAAGGTTGGAGAAATCAACCAATGCATACACCTCAAAAAGCTTTCTACTTAGGCCACTGGGCCTTTACAGTTTCACTGAATACTTATATTCCGGATCGTCATTGCGTCTCCTCATCAGCTACTGGCAAGGCGGCAGCAGGCACGTAGCCGGGGGGCCATGGGGCTTGGGCCCCCCTCCAAAATCTTCCATTTCGCTGGGACCTCCTCTCCCCCTCATACCCTCATACAGCATTTTGTCATGGGTGGGACCACCTCCCCTCCCCCTTCCCCCCCCCCCCGCCCCCCCCCCCCCCCCCGAAACAAAATCCTGGCTACGTGCCTGGGCGGCAGTGTATCTAGACACTTGGTATCCTCGAGCGCCTATCCAGCTAACAAAGCAGTGGACTCGGGGGCAAGAAGTGGTTGCTGTGCTTGTACGTGCACAGAAAATGGGCTATATTGGGGGGAGGGGGGGGGGGGGGGGGCGGAAAAAGGGCGAGTTGGAACCCCGTAATAATCCTGCTATGCCCCCAAAGAACTTCGACGCGGCAAAGGCGTCTGTCATCAGTAAAAAAAAAACCTTTAGGGGCTGCCATATTTAGGTTACTGATGAGCTGGAAGCAGCTATCTGAGCATTTGTGGGACGGCCTTCCAAAAAGTGGCTCCAGCAGGTGTAGAAGCATTATCACAATGGTGCCAGAGGTACATTTATTAATGAAAAAAAAAGTTCCAATTATTTTAGTATACCTTTCATGATTTGCCTTAGAGTGAATACACATTCAGTCAATGTAACAATTCCAAAAGCAAAAAGAGTGTGTCCTTATTTATTTTGACTCTACATATTTGGACCAAGGCAAGCGGGACTATGAAACACACGACAGAAAAAAACTATACACAAAGATAGATTTGAAAAGCATTGAATAGATGAGCTGCATGCCTCTACAATCGCTACGCTAGCACACTGCTCAGCACACAAACCCTATGAAAGGTTTACACCAGCACATGTCTTGCTTGAATGGCCACTTGCACGTTTTTCTAGACGGGCCTGTTTGAGGTGAATCTTCAGCCGGAAATGCAGATACTTCTCCAGAAGCAGTTTCTCCACACTGTCTCTGTGCTGTGAGCATACTCCGGTGTTCACCGAGCTGTTTCTTGTAAGCACAGACGCGATACTTTTAAATGGAGAACACAGACTCAAAATGTTGGTTGTGAATGTAAGGCCCTTGAATTGTTCTTCACATTCGATCAAAAACTCCATGGCTTTATCACTGGGGTAGATTAAGTTCTCACTGTGCTTTACAAATTCCTTCATTTTGATCAGGGTGCTGTGTTTACTGTTCGAGTTTGATGTCAGGGCTTCTTTGCAGGTGTTGCAGTTCACAGACTTAAGCACTGCACGCAGGAGGAATCCACCTACATACGCTAGAATGTCTTTCTCCTCTTTGGATAGCATTGACAGCACCCAATCCATGATCTCCTCTGGAGCTTCAGGCTCTTCTGAAGGAACCCTCGCACCCTCTGAAAACAAGTCGGCAAGCTGTTCCCCATCATCAACAGCATAGCCAGATGTCCTGGGAGTCTGGACAAACTGGCTAACGCAGATCATGCGGAGAGCACACTTGAACTCACAGGCTCCAGGCACTGGTTTTCGAAGACGGACAACCGAGAATAGGTTTTCGAGACAGTCCTGCGTCGTTCGTCCAGTCAGTAGA
Source organism: Ixodes scapularis (assembly GCF_016920785.2). Lineage (NCBI taxonomy): Eukaryota > Metazoa > Arthropoda > Arachnida > Ixodida > Ixodidae > Ixodes > Ixodes scapularis. Next base: position 313,834 of record NW_024609897.1, read on the forward strand.
TAGCCATACCCATGCTCATTCAGGAGTTCATGTTGAAGTTGGTAGACAACTGTGGTTGATGTTATAAGTCCTGCTTGTGAAGGCTTCCAGTGTGATGTCGAGCCCATGGTCATCTCTCGGAAGGTGCAGGCTGTGATGTTTAGCTTTTCGATGGCAGCTTGGTGTTTTGTGGCATCGAAATTACTCAACGCCACAACTGGATGCCTCGCCGACATCAAAGTGAACCATACAGAGACAAGCTCACAAAACCAAGCAGTGGTTTCTGCCTGAGCTGGCAACTGGCCCTGGCTCACTCTGTAGCGGATGGCCACTGGAGCTTCGCGAAAAAACTGGACGGCGATGTTCACCCTCATTTTTGTAAAGTGACCGTCACTGAGGTGAATGTCTGACATGTGAGGAGCCACCTTTAGTTCATTTTCTTTATCTAGCTTCAGTGTTGCGTCGATATACTCGAGCTTGATGATGTTTGTGGGGAGTCCGTTTTCTTCAACAATCCGCTTGCTCAGGAAGAAGATGTCCGAGCGAATCAGTTGGGCTCGAATGTTCTTCAGCAGATGGGCGACACCGGCCATGAAATACAGACGGCGCCCCTCAAGGCATGGGTGTGATATGCTGCACACTGTGTCAGAGTCCCTGGTACTTGAAAGGCCAAGTTCGCGCCTCATTGCTCTGTTTGGTGCACCCATGTCGCTGGTGACCACGAGTACTTTTAGTCCCGCTTCGAAGGACAACTTCACAATCTGGAGGACAAAGTCTTTCAGGAGGGTGCCTTCAAGCGACCGCCCCGTGAAGTGGTACGCTACTACCTGTTTCCACCGGGTCGTCAAGCCCCCCAACATGAAAACCAAAGCACGGTTAGCTTCGACTTCCTCCATCTTCGGAAGAGTCACAGACCCGAGAAAGCAATCCTGCGACTGATCATGTTCTATGCCCCCTGAAATTTCCATCTCGTCTAGAAAGAGAACGCAGTCCCGTTCTGCATCTTCCATGGTCTCTACTTTTTTTTTCAGGACATCGAGGACTTCTTTTAGAATTCCTGGTAAGAAGCAAAAGCCTTGTAGTCTTCGCATTAATGTCCTGGTGCTGGGCAGAGGGTAGCGGAGTGTCCGAAGGAGCTCATACCCCGTGGTGCCGCATGCAAACTTGACTTGAAGAGCTTGCTTGATTGTTGTCATTGACCATGTCATACCCCGGCTGTTTTGTTTTGCAAGGACCTTCTTTTGATCGTCGGCCAGGAACTTCGGTTCCTTAAGTGCCTGAAGCTGTTGTTGTACACATTTTAGTTGACTCTTGAGGGTTCGGATCTGCTTCCTTGCATTCACATGATGTTCTTGAAGAGAACTGTACTTTTTTAGGACGTCGTGTAGAGCTTTCTTTAACTCCAGACAACAAACGTTCTCTGTTCCTTCTGTCACACTTTTGGGTGGTGGCTCATTTTCAGGTAGTGACATAATGTTTGTAGGATCTTCCGTGACGATATCCATGGAATCGTTGTCAGAGATGAAGTCATCTTGCTGAGGTGTCAATGAAGCGGCAGTCGATAAAACAGATTGAAGTGTGGGGCCGCTCCATCCAGTTGTAGCATCACTGCAGATTTCGTCATGGATAGTTGATTCAGCTAAGGCATGAATGGGAGGATCCCCAGCTGCGGTCCCAGGTGATGCGTTGACACAAGCTGTGTTGTTGGTCGTGCTTGTGGCGCTTGTACTTAATTCATGGCTCGAGGTGCTTGCGGCCGAGCTGCGTTGTTTCTCTTCTGTTGGCTCAGGCGTACTGGATGATGCTGCCACTGCCTCTTCAGATGAGGCATGAATAGGAGGATCGCAGGCTGTGGCTCCAAGTGATGCACTGATGCAAGCTGCCTCTTCAAATCGGTGCGGCACTACTTTTTCGGGGCTTTGCTCTGCTGGCTTGTACTTCGGAGACGCTGGAAGAAATTAAAGAACACAATAATTAAGTTTAGCCATCATGAAAAACAAATTACCGTGCAATTTTTGCATAATGTGCCACACTGAAGGAACGATCAGATTTTTTCTTTTTGTGCAGTCACGATAATGGGCATTTGGGGGTGGACATGGAGAGTCTGGACAGCCTGGTAGGCTCTGAACTTGCTAATTGGCACATTTGAATAGAATAAAGTTACAGAAATATTTCAAACTAATCTGCGTGCTTGTCTTCTTTTTTTCCTAGCAAATGTTAGACGTTACTGCATGCATCGGGGAGCATGGCACATCACACTAATTGAATTAATTTATTTTATGAAAATATTTAACATTATAATAAAAAAAAAATTTGTCTTTCCTTCCCGTGTCCTAGTGCATCTCCTAGTTCCACCAGGCTTTGCTCACCTTGAGAGGAAAACAATGTTGGTATGGCAGTCAATTTGAGGCGCCGCCACCCATCTGCACGTTTCTCCTCAAAACAGGATAGTTCGAAGTGTACCTGAAAAAGGTTTACCGGATTTTCAGACACAACACATTGTGAAACAGTTTCTGCTCTGTTTCATGTATATGACACGCTGAGTGAAACATGATCCCAGCTTCAAATAGTACCTGTATTTATAAATACATGAAGGCTCCTTACATGAGATAGGTTAAGGTTTTTCCAGATGTAAGGCGGCAGGCTAACTCTGCTGTGCTCTATCGCTGCTAAACCTGCGGGCTACGACGCAGCTGTGTCAGCCGGCACGCACTCGTACACCATCCTATTTTTTATGACTTGAAGCAGAAAGTCACGCAGATATGCTCAGGGGTGGATTGTGTCCCTGTTCAGAAGCAGCGAAGAGCGACGATGCAGTTTTGAAAGCAGAGTGCTCATGATGCGCGAGCGCTCGGAACCTCGCGCGCAAGCACACCTGTCCGCGAGCAAAGCTGTCCCAGAGTAGTCACGGACGTGACTGCCCTGGACGTTTCGTTCGACCACCCGACAGCGTAAGTGTACGAAACCGAACATCGGTACTGCTGTATGATAATTTTGTACTTACGCCGCAGACACGCGATGTACTCGTTGGCTCCCAGAGAGGCCTCTTGATCCGCGAAACCCATGCCGCCTTTCTTTCCGGATTGGCTGGAAATCTGTACAACTTCGCACCATTCTTGTAACTTTGCCGACAGTATGGAACGCAGCAAACCGGCATTGCATATGAAAACTTCTCATTGGCGAGGACCCGGGACGACGCACCGCACTCGCCGCACTGTTCACCGTACCAACAACTAGCCCTAACGGGGATTATCGCAGTGAAACAAAATGGCTGCAAACATAGCGGGGTAACCATGGTAACGAGATTGGCAACATTGGTTTGTCGGCAACTGGTATTACAAAGAATGGCATCACCCTAAGCGCAGCACACATGTAGGCTCCCTAGTCCGTCCAGTAGTTGCAGCGACGATCCCTCGCAGACGACGAAGTTCTCGCAGGGCTTGTGGGCTTGACTCCCCCGGGCACTGCAGTCCGTTCGCCCAGCGGCGGCAGCGACAATCCCTCTTGCAGACGCCAAACGTCTCGCAGACTTCCGTGAGCTGAGGTGCAGTCGCTTTCCTCCGACTCGCAATTAGCGACAGCCCAACCCTCGAGCTGCTCATACGCAGCCACGGCTCGTTTTTATAGTATTGGCGCGTTATCCTCCTCCATGCAAGTCCGCACTTACGCAGTTCACCGGGGGTACACTCTCTCCTTTGTCGAAGGTGAGGGGGAAGACGGCGCGGTGACGGTGTTGTGTTGCGTCGGCGTCGCGAGACATTCGAGAATGTTCCTGACGGTTATTGGAAAGGGGAGGCTCCGCTTCTCCCTTCTCCCTGCTTCTAGAAAGATCTGGTTGCGCGAACGATCTTGGTGCGGGGTCTCCCTCCCTTCCAGAGAATTCGACGGCCGTTTCCGGCACTGCATGGGCGCGCGCGTTTTGTGACAGTGTCCCTTTAAAGCGTTAAGTACTCTCTAAGCAGGGGTCATACCAACTGCTCAAGTGTGCTGTTATGTGACATTAACTCTTGCTAGAGAGCATAGTTAACTCGTTAATACAGACTGCAGGCAACACTTCTAATGAAGTTGTATTTACCCCACAAAAAGGTTATAACAGCTCTTCCTGGCGAGCGTGTTTAACTCTTAAATACAGAGTTCAGGCAACACTTCTAATGGAGTTTTAGTTACTCTCCACAAAGAAGTGAATTAAGCTCTTCCGGGAGAATATGTTTAACTCTTGCTTACAGAGCTTAGGCAACACTACTAATGGAGTTGTAGTTACTCTAGACGATGGAGTGAGGGTAACTCTTCCTGGCGAGTACTCTTAACTCTTGAATAGAGAGTACACGCAACATTCTAATAGAGTTGTAGTTACTCTACACGAAGGAGTGAAGGTAACTCTCCCTGGAGAGCATCCTTCACTCGTCAACATAGAGTTTCGGCAACACTTCTGATATAGTCACTCCACACAAAGGAGTGAAATGTGCTCTCATCAAAGAGTTTAGGCAACACTTCTCATGGAGTTATAATTACTCTACACAAAAGAGTGAAGTTAACTCTTACATTTACACATCAAAAGATTAACCCTTACTCTCTCAAAAGCATTAGAGTTACTCTTTATAGAAGAGTTAAGTGAACACTTGTATGTAAGAGTTAAACACACACTTGCCTCCGAAGAGTTATAGTTACTCTTTAAAAGAGTGGATTCTGTGACAAGCCACTTACACTCCAAAAAGAGTTAAATCGACACTTATTTTTTTTAGAGTGCAGCCCGGAGACAGGGTGCGGGTGTGGGCACCGATTCGCCGCCGTGGTCTCAGCGAGAAACTCCTGAAGCGCTACTTTGGACCCTACAAAATGGTTCGTCGACTTGGGGATCTGAACTACGAGGTAATGACCAACGGAACACGGACTTCATCACGCCGGCCTCCACGACCGAAAGTCGTCCACGTCGTGCGCCTCAAGCCGTACTACGATCGATAGGACTGTGAATTGTGTTTTATAATACGCTCAATAGGGTTATGTTGCACAAGACTACGTAGTTTGCCATTATTTTTGGTTGTTTCGAATTTTTTATTTCCCAGCAGGTCGCATCGAGACAATGCGCTTTTTACGGGGGGAGTAATGTCACGCACGTTTGCGAGTAAGCGCGTGCGTGCGGAGTGTGCGTTACCGCGCTTGACTGTCGCGCGGAAGGTGTAGGTTCGATTCCAGTCAGCGGACTGTCGTTTTATTTACTCTTTCAACGTGGCCTTCTCGTAAGTATGAGAACATTCTCGTCTGATCGAGTTCCAAATGTTCTACGCACCGGAAGTTCTACGCCGAATCATCCAGAAACCCAGGAGGGTACATAAGGGACTCCGCAAGGCGAGCGAGAGTCAGTCTCGCCCCAGCGTTTGATCCTGCAGTTGCGCCGCCATCGACGCCTGCGACGCTGTCCTTTTTTTCTGTTTTTGGGAACAAGTTCGCCAAATTAAACGTGTATTTCTTCCTGCTTATTCACGGTTCTTTCGGTCACCACCCGTGACTACACCTACACAGTCAAACGCAATGTATGGAATGTAACGGGTCTAAGTGGTGCTACAGGTTTTGTTCGGACTCCTGCAAGGCTTCGTGTTTTCGCCTGTACTATTTCTAATTTATATAAATAACATTGCCAATCATATGAATTAAAGTGTCACCGTCCAATAGTATGCTGAAGATGGTGCCATTTATTATGTTATCACGATCACTTCCTGTCAGACACTCCTGAATGACAAACTTTGTAAGCTTGCGGACTGGTACGGAGAGCAGAGTATGAAAATTAACTTTACCAAAACAGTCGCGAGGACTGTATCGAGAAAGAAAAATTATCATATCGTACCCCTATCATATTTCACTCCAGTGCATTTAGACTGTTTCGTCTGTGAAGTATTTTGGCGTAACAATAAAAAATAACCTTACGTTGAACGAACATCTAAATAACAAGTGATCTAGGGCATTGAAGAAACTGCTCTTTGCGAACAAAAAAAAAGGGCTGTCCTACGAATGCCAAGCTTCAAGAATACCATTCTCTAGTTTGACCAGTCCTACAGTACGCCTCAATCGCACGGGATCGGCATTTTGATACATACATTACGGAGGTGCAGCGTATCAAATGTCTTCCTGTTCGGTATATCTTCTCAGACTATCGATCTTCATGATCAATAGTTAATATGCTAAAGCAGCTGGAACTGGAGCCGCTCCTCCTACACAAACAAACCGCCAGACAAAAGTTTCATTTCTTCTCTCGTTCACATCATATCTAGCTTATCAAGTGCAAAATATTTACTAAATCACTCTAAACTGATTAGAACATACTTTGCCAGAAATAAACTATTTTGAAGATCGTTCTTTCCCAAAACAGTTGAACAGTGGAATTGCTTGCCGAAATTGCTTGTTGACATTACCTGCAGTATATTAGATACATAAATAAATATATATTCTCCTCTTCGAGTACGATCGTACTGTATGCAACGGTTAAATTGCCGCTCCGAAAAGGCGGCGTCTGTACTCCAAGTCTGAGGGGACTTCGAACTTTCCTGTCATTAACACTGACAAAGTCCAGTTGTATCTGCATTTTAACCTCGAATAAGACAGGTACCATTGACAATTATTCTCACGAACGCAAAATAAATTCTATATATATATATTTTTTTGCTTTTCGCCTACTGAATGGTTTTCTTTTTTGACCATAACGAAAGAGGAACATGGGAGACTGGACTGTTTGTCTTCCATGTCCACAGACACTTTGTCTTCCATGTCCCTCTTTGGTTATCGTAGATTAGAAACCAACACGCTCAATCAATCTATATTTTCTTCTCTCTCTCATTTTTTGAGCCTGATATCTTCCATAGCATTAGATGATATGGCTCACAACTTTTTTAAGGCAACGCCAGGTTCGAGGTAGAAGTCTGGAGACCAAGTAATTCCAAACGGAAGAGCAAAATATGCTTCTTTTATTTCTTGTAATATAGACAATTTGTTGAACAATTCAAATTAAACATTTACTCAAGTTACTTTTGTTCTTAATATAATAAAAATATTGCAAGCGATTGCGTGCAGCAGAAACTATATATTTCAATATACCTCGTAGTGTATATCTTTCAAATACTCAGTTGTGTATTCTGTGCCGCTTCGTAACGTAATTATTTTGTAGAGAAAAACAACGTAAATCCAAAGAAAATTGGAAACACGTGTCTTTTCGATTTGACTCATTGTTGAGGCTTAAATGCACACAATCTGACAACGTCAAACTCTATTGGAGTTTCATAGGTTTCTTGCATAGTCCAAAGTTTGATAGCTTCTTTGTTCGCATCTTCAAGAAGTTTCAATTTCTCTGCCCCGGTTAGTAATGTTGTCAAAGGATTCATTGCCATCAGCTCGTCTGAAAAATAAATATGAATAGACGTCACGTGTGAAACGTTATAGCTCAGACACCTGAATACGTCATACACTTGCTTAAGGTAACTGGCGATGGGAAATCAGTGCCAACATCTCCATCTGTTTTTATGATATAATGAAGTAAAGCATCAGAGATTTGAGGAAAAAAAAAAAACAAATTCAATGGACTGAATAAAAAAAAATTATGGTGGCTTAGCTCGGCTATGCCAGGATATACGTAGTGTGAGCTTATGCGCACAAAATGAGAGGCGCTATCAAGCGGCTCCGGTGCAGCGTTAAGCGCGAGACACATGCGCGAAAAAGCCATCCGATCCGACGTGCGAACCGCCGGAACGACGTCCGAGGGCGAGGGTTTTCGTCGCACCGGAGCGTCGGACGAGGCCTCCGTCCGGCGCCGGCGTGCGTCCAACTTGCCAGATATTGCCGCACGCACGGTCCGATTTTCGGAAGGCCGCAGTGGCCGCAGCCAATGAGCACGGATGGCGAAGGTCATGTTGTCAAGTGGCATTCGGACCGATCGGGCGAGGAGGCGCTACGGTGGCGCTACGTGGTTCGGAGAAGCGGATGTGGCGGTGCGCGGTGCGTCACGCGAGGCGAGTCGTGGTAGTGAAGGAAACGGACGCCACCGAGTTTTCCCGCGCGCACAGAACGAGCTGCTGATTTCGCGCGCCAAAGCAAGCCGGCCTTCTGGGACCGATCGAGCCCGTCGAAACCCGAATATACTCCGTTTCACCTTAGGATGGACAGCAGCGGACGCTACGAGCCATTCCAATGTCATGTGAGTGTCACGTGAACTTGGGGAGAGACTCAGCAATGCGCGCGGTACGTAGTCACGTGATTTGTACGCAGTGCTCGTTTCGCTGGGATGGCTCTAAGGTCCGCTGCGTTCCTTCGCGGTTAAGTGATGTTGAGCAGAAAAATAGCCTCACGGAAAATCTTCACACACGCAAACTTTAATAGAATGTAATAAAAATATTACGTTTGTTTGAAAGTCGGAAAAACCAAGAAGGGCGAGGGAAGTATTTATTTTTCTAGGCTAGGTGGCGCGAGCTACCGCCCGTTATAAATATAGCCATTAGCATCCATTTATCCATTTGGTAGAAGGACACCCGAAACTGGGCGGAGCTGAACGGAGCGACGCAACGACGCGTCGGAAACCATGTGTCGCGAACCGTCCTGTGCGGCGATTCGGAGCAGCCATCTTCCCGACAGTTCGCACGCCGGATCGGACAGTTTTGACGCGCATGTGTCTCGCGCTTTAGACTTGGCTACAGCGCAACGGAGGCGCACAGCTGGGCACGCGGCGGCGCCAGTGCGTCCGCCGCGGCTATGACGTCACTCCTCTGTAATGCGCAGACCGGCGAGGCGGGCGAGGTGGGCGCGGCGGCAGCGGAGCCCGCGGCGGCGGCTTCGCGTGGCTCTTATAATGAGCCGTGCTCATTATGCGAGCCGTGTTCATTATGCGGAGCGCGCGGCGCCTATCTCATTATGCGGAGTTTCGCCGCCGCCATCGCGCGCTTCGCATAATGAGCATGGCTCGCATAATGAGCACGGCTCCCCAATTACGAGGGCCACGCAACATTGCTGAACCTTGGCCAGTGTAGCTAACGCTACAAACTGCGTGTTTTTTTTATAGACCGTTAAAAACTTATTTTTAAACAAATTGATACATTGTTTAGCTGCAAAACTAATAATGTTGTTATCAGTATTGAATGCAAAGGGTGTGCTCAAGGCAAGACTGTTTACTGTCCGATTGCGCACGTGAAAGTTTGGTGCGGCATTGGAAGTGGATTTTACTTCCCATTGTTTAAAAAAAACAATCAACACACAGAGACGAAGAAAACGACATTACGAATTAATATCCTCGTGGCACGCTGAGCACTGCGGATATCTCGCAAACCTACATCTGCAAAATCAGGGCAAAGTAAAGCGAGATACTCGATCAGCGTCCCCGTGCCATTGAAGCAATCAATGGAACAGCAAAGGCACGTAAAGCGAGTGCATTGGGCTCCAGGAGGATTATGTCTATAAGGTGGATATGTATGCCGACTTCTATGCGACCGGTAGCTTTAGGAAAGTAATAAAAATGAAACCAATACGAGAGGTACGCCCCTCGTAGAGGGGATGGATTTTTTTAAATATACACAGAATCCATAGACATATAGAATACGTACTCTATCACACAAATACCGCTCATATTAGGGCAGCTAATATGACATGGTACAGGCTTTTGTATGCTTTTTATCCAAACGCCTATGCCATGTCCTAATGACTGCCTAAGTCTGTGCGGTCATTGGGCTAAAGGAATAGCTGGAGTATGTATTTACATATTGAGTGTACTAGAATAATTGTCATCATTCTTATGTTTTTAATCAGTTCATCGGATTTTGGAGAAAAGAAAAGAGCATTCCTACAGAGGCATGCTTAGTACCCGTTATAAAAAAAACACTCTTCTGGTGTCAATGTTCGTTCCCTGGGATGATCCCGACCACCAGTCCCATGAGAATGAAAGCATAAAAGATTCTTGTTACTTTTTATAAACAGCGACTCCATCATCCAGCAGAGCTGGCGAGGAAAGCGAAATAATGCTTACGGGTTATGGTCTTGGGACTTGGATATTTTATGGGTGCTTCCCTGGTTACCTCACATACAGATGGTGTAAGGTTAGCGGATTTCAAAAGATTTAAAATGTAGGGAAGAATTTCGTCTGGTCCATTCATATCGATGGTGGGAGGAATATAATTTCTGCAGATCTGTATGAGAACGTTAAGAAACACATTACAGAACAGTTATTTCTAGAACGTAGATGCGTTTCCTCAAATGTGAGAGGAATTTAGTCAGCTTCTCAAAACCTGGAAAGACATGACACCAATATAAAGTTCAGCCATCAACTAGATTTAGATTTTAAATTTTACCCAAAATATTTCGTGCAGAAATAATGGTAGATTGATTTATATCAGAAGTAGCCTTCACTTAGATATGTCTAGTACTACAACAAATAAGCCCACCAGAGGGTCTTTACTTCAGCATCTATATGCTTCTTTTCTTGCTATTTTTGATTGATTGGTTCTGAACTGTGCAAATTACTACAGTAATTGTTTTCGAAAAATTATTATGCATCAAACAATGCCAAAAGACATCTCTATAAAATAACCCTAAGAAGCATCTATCGAATGACGCATTTTGAATCCTTACTACCGGCTTTACAGAAGAGTATGTTCCACAGTCCTTGCTGAGGATATCTTGATATTATATTATAACATATTTACAGTGTGCTCTTTTTTGCGGCCAAGAGCACGTAGCAACACTTAGCAATTTGGCGTAAAATTTTTCTTGCCATGAAGTTCGGGATTAACTTAACCATATTCACCCTGTTTGCTTTGCAGCTACTCACCTCCGCGTACTTCTTCCAACGTGCCATCTTGATTAAGTTCTGCCGAAATCGAATATGTGGACTGGCAGCAAAGAACCACAACAAACATTCGGCTCCTGGTTCCATTAGCTCTGCAAGATTTTTGAACGCTTTCTCCTGATTTTCTACCCAGTTGAAACAGTTGAAGGAGTAGACGCGATCAAACCTTCCATACATTTTGACGAAGTCGACCACGTCATCTGTTACGATGTCGAGGATGTCGTAGGAGATCGTTGGATGGGCATAGTGCGTCTGCGCGTATTCCACCATGTCCCTCGACACGTCTACTGCGACGATTCTCCGGCATGGCAAGCAGCGGGGAAGCAGGCAGTAACGCGTGATATGTCCAGGACCGCAACCCACTTCAAGAAACTGCTGGTCATCTCTGGCGTCCTTGTCGTAGGTCCCCTTCATCGCTTCCAGTCCATCGACGGCAAACGAGAACCATGTCTTTGCGGTAGCATCATTGTAGCGCTTCGCATCCAGTAAAGTGATCGAGGTTTCGTTGTTTGTGGCCATAATGACGGATCCGGAACTATTAACAATCCTATCAGAACCGGCTTATATAGCCAACACTGACGCATCTATACATTTTATCCCGAATTGCACACGGGTGTTTCGCTCTTTATATTGGAATTGCTTCCTGCAGGTGGCCGGAGGTTTATTACGTCATTTAGGAAACTGAGCACCTCTTAAAGGACACATGCAAAGGAAAAAAACATTTCTTTAGACAGCTTAGATGGGAAAACGATGTCATAAAACGATTTTACGACGCAGGAAAAACATTTTTTGAGCTATATTTACGGCGCTATACGAATTTGTAGTTGGCGCTCGCGGGAGCCGTCGCTGGTCACGTGGTAGGCCCGCGCGCCACCGCGCTGCGTCTCCGCCGCACGCTGAGCGTTGTGCGAACGCCGCTTCAACACGTTTCTCCACGCCGCCGTCGCCGCCGCCACACAAGTTCGTCTGCTTCGGGGCGCCGCCGCCGTCGTCTGACCGGCGCACAGGTCTATCACGTCTGCTTGCGGTTTTTGAGGAGTTTCCTTTGGGCTCTAAAAGTTACATATTCATATCAGTTTTTAGAGCGCAGCTCTTAGGCGCCCGTTTCCGGCTTGAGCGGCGTCGCCGTTGCCGTCGGCGTAACCAAGGTCAACCCAAGGTCACGTTACCCCTCCCACGATCATGTGACCCCCGAGGTCACGTGACCCCCAGATCACGTGACTCCTTCCAAGGTCACGTGACCCCCCCGCCCCCCCTCCCCCCCCCCCCCCGAAATCAGGCGACACCTCCCCCTCCGAGGTGACGTGACCCCCTCCTCACGAGGTCAGGTGACCCCCCCGGAGCATATTAAAGAATGAGGGGAGGAGGAGGAGAGGGAGGAGGCGGAGGAGGGGTCTACCTTCCCCTCAGTACGCTTCCCTCCTCCTCCTCAAGAGCTGCGCTCCAATTTGGCATTACAGGGAGTTGTAAACGTATTTCACTTTTTGTTATACTTCAAACAAAGATGAATAAGTTACATTTAGAGGCCATAGGAAGCTTCCGAGAGAGCGCAAGCACCACGTGACAAATATGGGCCCGTCACGTGATAAATAAGGGCCACTTTTCCGCGGCGCCCGCTGGCGCGAAGTACAAATTCGTATAGCGCCGTAAATGTAGCTCTAAATTTTTTTCTTGGTTGTAAAATCGTTTTATGATATCCTTTTTCCATCTAAGCTGTTTAAAAAAATGTTTTTTTCCTTTGCATGTGTCCTTTAACTGGCTGGGATGATGTGATGTGCGGAGCAAAGCAATGGAGGAAAGGGGGGGGGGGGTGCTGTGTTCTTAGAAAGAGTTTACCAAACCCCAGAGAAGGCAGGTCTTAATGGTGGGACCGTGATCTGGCCGGACCGGCCCGTTTCAACAGTGCGTTTATCCTTGTCCCCGTGTGAGTGAGCGCTAGGTGAGCAGACAACGCACCATAGACTTTGACACTAGACTGACTGGATTGTGGACAAAGCGAAAACTGACTCAGAATTTTATCAAGCTATAGTCTCAAAATCTGCTGCATCGAAAGATGCCTATCTCTACCCCAGGTGTTTATCACTGTTTTTGTGTGAACAGAGCCGTGCTATATTGAAAAGGTACCGCGTCGTCCACTGGTAAAATATACGACATTTGGCGGTGTTCATTTTTTTTTTAAAGTTTACACTTGTATTAAATGGGAATGTATTTTATGTTAATTCGGCGCAAACGAGACATTTAATCAACACATTTTTATATATTTCATCAAATGAACATGTTTAGGGTCCAACATGAAATATTACTTTGCTGCTCTGGTTACGTGTCGCATGTTTTGTTTGAAATATCGAACTAGATGTGTAATTGTCATATTTTCTTATGTCAAACAGATATGGAGTGCATATGCATATGCACGATTTAGTATCTGACACTTAGAAAGTGCGGTTTATTTTGTGCACATACGGACTTTCTCGTAAAACAACAAGCATTTCTTAGCCCGAAAGGCTTCAAATGTGTTTATCATGTGTTTTGGTTTCATTTCTGTTTTCAGTGATTTATGCCGGGTTACTTGGACTTTTTCCTCTTGAGCTAATTTTGTCCGGCATTCTACATGTTACGTATCTTCTCCTTCAATACATGGTGCGAAGCTCACACACCTTGCAAATCACCCCAGCGCCAAGTAAATAAATATAGTTTGGATAAATATTGTTGCTTCACTGGCTTTTACGCTCAGATATTGAGGTAAGTACTAACATTAAATAGGATACCTTAGATAGGTCAAAATTCAGCTGAACATCTGTGCGAAGTGCAGTTCAAACCTCTCATAGTACGAGATTCGAGTCCTAATAGCGCCCATACAAATAATACATTACGATTTCTCTTGTTAACTCATGACAGACTGCTACACTACCTAACACTGAATAAAAAAAAAAATAAAAGGTGGATTTTTTTTAGAAAATGTATACTTTAAACTGGCGCGTTTTTCTAAATATTCGTTTTTCTGGCAAATGTTCCGCATTATATGTTTACAGCAAAATATTCAAATTATATTGAAAAGAAGGAGCTCAATTGGAGCTTTACTGTGATGTAAAGATTATAAAAATAGATTGATTAGGTCACACAGCACAGCTTGCTGAACTTCATCAAATATTGTTGCAAAGAAACAATTGGACAATTAAAAAAAAATATCTTTGACCTAGACGCTTACTTAGCATAACTGGCCGTTTGCGTCTTCTATTATTAAATGAATTTACAGGTAGCCACTAAAAGTTCGGACGCGTTAATTATGACTTTGAGTATTTTTGTGAGTCACTTGTATTAGTGGGCGACTAATGAACAAAAACCAAGATATAAGTTCTTATAGCCGCAATACAAACAAAATATTACATTTTCTGTTTATTTTACTTTTGAAAGCACTGCAGTAAAAAGCTAGAGAAAAACAATTAGCCAAATAAAAGGTAGGCCTTTTAAAAATATCAACCTCCGATCCGAAAAGTTTTTGAAATAGTCCTTGCTTTACAAGAAAATACTGCCCTTTCTTTTTTACACAAAACATAAATTTTTTTATCAATAGGAGGAGTATACTCTAACCTTTCTGAAAATACTAAATATGATAAGACACCTTACATAGGTCACGCGGAAGAGCTGGTAAATTTTGACAAATATCGTCCAAAAATGTCATATTGGCAAATTTCTCCCAAAAAAAGTTCCATATAAATAATTGCGTTAAAAGTGTTTATCAGAGAGTAAGTGTGTTCGCAGGTTTCTATTAAAAAATAAGAGGCGCCAATTTCGAATTGGTGTATTTTTGAGAGTAAGTTGATTTACTGACAAAATAGTCAAACGAAATTAAATTTCAAGCTTTTACAGCTGCCATACAAACAAAATATTACATTTTCTATTTCTATTCCCTTATCAAGCACTGCAAAAGCTAGCTAGAGAAATCATCAACCAAATAAAAGAGTTTTTTTTTTTTTTTTAAATGAACCTCCAATTTGCAAAAATTTTGAAAAAGTACTTGCTTCATGAGAGTACGCTGCCCTGAGTCGATCATATAACGGAATTTTCTGCTCGCACGTCCGTTTGGTAAACTAGGTAGCTCATATGGCACGATAGGGACTTTTAGAAAACCGTTACCGCGTTCCAAGTAGCGCACTATCGTAGTCTCATGCTTTTAAGCGCCCGGCCGGGAGATATCATGACCGCGGGACGCACGCTTAAATCACAACGGGAAGCCAGCGGCTCCTATCGGAAGCGCCGCAAAATACAGCCACTGCCTCCCGGGAGTTTCCCAACTGACCGTAAAGGCGTGACCACACTAGCGTGAACGGGGCCGTACGGCGTCCCAACGCGAGGAGTCCACATTGGCCTTCGTTTTGCGGGCGTCACGTGACAGCACTGGATCTCGCGATCGCACCTCCCGTCGGATTTCCCGCTCTTTCGTCGTCTGCTCCTCGTTAGATTCTTCCGTTTCGGCTCTCATGTTTCGCATATATCAGCATCAAAACCGCACTCGCTGACTACATGGTAGGAGTCCATGATGACTTGGTGATCAGCGTGAATGTGATTATCGTAGCCTGCTCGTTGCTCTTGCGACGTCGCCGCGTTCTGAAGGGAAGGAGGCGTCGGTTTTCGGTCCGGCCGAGTTGGTTCTACCGAAACACCGAAGAACTGGTCAGTGCTTTGCTGCCCCGGCGGCACGCAGATATGAAGGCTACGTTCGAAAGTGTCACCAAATCAACACGACATCCGTTAAAACACAGACGACATGCAACAAGTGCCACGGAGAAACTCACTTGTAATTCCGAATTCTTCTCCTATAATTTCCCAGCGGTTGTTCTTAGCGTCATTATCTAGGTAGTCTGGCTGCGTCTTGTCATATAAAAAGAAAGACAGTCGTACAGTTTCAAAGAACCGCTGTGTTGCGGAAGGCATCGGGGGGAAATAGGAATAGCAGACGACACGAAACACGTCCTTCGGAACGCAAAAGACGCGCGGGGGACCGGCTTGAGAGTTGCCACGGCATCGCGACGTCACTATCTACGTCACCTCCCATTGGCTCCTCTCTTCTGCGGCGAGCGGCGGCGAGCTCTGAACCGCGCAAGGAGCGGTTGACTGCGCGGCGCCGTACGTCGCGCCGTTGAAGCCGAAAACTGGTTTCGGTGGCAAGCGGCAGCGCCGACCGTCGCGCCGCAGGCCTCCGCGACGCCATGTGGTCGTGCCTTTAGGCCTCCTTCACACAGCCGTTTTTTCCCCGGCCCGGAGAAAGCGCCGGCCGTCCTTTCCGCCGGGGGAGAGGGTGTTGGGACCGGTTTCCGGCCGAAATCGGGCCGCCGGACCCGAAATAAGCCGAACGAGGACGTTCAACGTCCCCGGCACCGGCGAGAGACCGGGATCGCCGACGCCCCGCTGCATCGAGGGAAGGCCAATCACAGATAGGAAATTTTCGCTGAATCTGGCGGATTCTCAAAAGTTGGGTGACCATGGGCACGGCCGCGGCAGGGGGAATTGACCGTTCTGTGCCCTAACGACGAAGACAACAAAGCTCGTTTCGGGAAGGAGGGAGGCCAGCGAGACGACGGGCGCATTGCGTGATGTCTACGGCTTTTGAACAACGAACGTACGGAGCTTTGAAGTTACCTCCAAGCTGCTTCTCGAAATGGTGAGTCCACATCGGTTCCTTTGCGCGATTTTAAGGAAGGACAGCCGAAGAAAGAAAATACAATCGTCGATCATCAGGGACGAAATGCGGCGTAAGGAGTGATAGATGTGAAACGTGCTCGCGGTGGGTCTTGTCGTTTTTGTTTCGAAACGTGGAGACAAATAAAATGTTTTGAAACATGCAGGATCGTTATCGTCGACCCAAACGCAAGCTCCAAGGAACAAAACAGTTGTGGCTGCGCCCATCGACGCCGATACTCCGCTACATTTGGTGCTCGACGCCGCCACAAAGCAGCCAGAAATACGTGATTACAAGATTGGTGGTAGAGATCGAGGGAAGTGTGAAATTGCACACGATATAAAAGGTTATACCGGCTATACAGGCTGACAGAATACAAACGTTCGACGCGGAATTTGAAAGGTGCAGAAAGATTTCTAAGCTAGGTGGCACAAGCTACCACCCAATATGAGGGGACACAGCCGCCACTGAGCCACTAGCGTCCATCTATTGCCATAGACACCGCCGGCAGCTCCGTTGCCGCTGGTTCGAACACTCCTGCGTCCCCGCACCGTCTCGTTTTCGGCACGGCGCCCACGGTGCTTTCGCCGGGACAGGGCGAAACGCCGGCTGTGTGAATGAGGCCTGACTGTTGGTGCCTTCAACCCGTCACCAACTGATGTTTTGCGTTCAAAGAAGTGATCCGTCTATTTCCGCCTGATGACGTCATAGACGTGTCACGCTGTCGGCCTGTCGCCAGTGGCGATCCTGGCGGCGTCCCAACAGCTGTGGTGTATGTGGCAGACGCCTGTTCTGCTGCAGGTCGCTCGTCAGTGTGGCAGTCCACGGAAGCCTCCGCAGCCAGAAGTTGGGACGCCGTGACGACAGCGACGCACGTGTTCGATCGGGCAAACGTTGACTCTTGGTACTCGCAGCTTCTCGTTAGCATTTCTGGGACCGACCGCCGGGATTGCGACTTGCAGCAGCATGACATTGAGGGCTTTTGTGATTTCATTTGCTGCCACTTCGGGACCATTTTCCATGTGTGGGCAACATAGGACCCTAAACGCACCAGTCGAAGACGCGCTCCAGGCGCCATACCTACTCTAAAAACGTTGGTGTAACGGCAACGACAATTTTGGCCAATTTATTTTGCTGTTTGTTTTTTTGAACGTCAAAGTGAGGAAGCGAGTCCCAAACGCTGGAAGCATGCGCGTGTGCTTTTATATCTGTTTTCGTGCCGTGAATGATCATCTACACTCTTAAAAAGAAAAGCTAGTGAAAAGCTAGTAACTGCACCAGTTACTACGTCTTTCCGAGTGTTTCTACCTTTTACTAGCGATTTACTACCTCAAACGCGCGATAGGTAGTAAAACGTTAGCAAATGCAATCCTTACTACCTTTTTCTGACGGTTACTACCTTTTTACTTGCTATTTATTACCGCAAAGGCGTGGAGAAGGTGGCGGTGCTTGCTTCATACCCACTGATCCCTATTGTAGTAGGCTGGATCACGGACCGCGGTCTCGGCTACTGGGGCTGACTGTCGCCAGCGGCGGCCATTGATGGACACCAGCCAATGCATGGAACTCTATGGGAAGAACGAAAAAAAGTGCCGTTTCCCTCGTTTCTAAGCTGTTGTCGGCACTGAAACTTTTTTGATGCTTTTCGATAAGCCCGTCAAACAGCTTGCGTACAAACATTAAAACTGACAGCCCCCCTCGCAGTTCTTATAAATAAATATGTTGCTGTCGAGAGTGACCGCTGTAGCGCAGCTCAATGAGGCGAGAGTTACCAAGAGTTACCACGGAGTCGGAGGCGGTTTCGTTGAGTTGGGTTTAGCAGACGACAAGCTCGAAAGGTTTTGCTACGCGGAATTCGCTCACTCCCGGAAAGCCGCTGTCGAGATGGAGCTTCTTTGTCATTCATCAACTTCTGGGCTTCCGCGAGGATGGTCTCAGTCACAGCAAGTTCTTTTGTTTACTCCACTAGAAGAGCAAGCTTGCCAGTTCAGCCGTAGGTGCTCCGGTACGTTTGATTTTTAGAGCGCAGCTCTTAGGGGCCCGTTTCCGGCTTGAGCGGCGTCGGCGTCGCCGTCGGCGTCGGCGTAACCGCAAGGTCACGTGACCCCGCCCCGAGGTCACGTGACCCCTGAGGTCACGTGACCCCCTGAAGTCACGTGACCTCAAGGAGTCACCTATCCCTCAGTACGCTTCCATCTTCCTCCTCAAGAGCTGCGCTTTAGCCGGCGTTACAGGGAATTGTAAACGACTTTCATTTTTTTAATCGCCGTTTGAAGCTTTGAGAAATACCGATTCGATCTCCAAACACCCGACATAAGGATCGCAGCACACCTTAAAATACTGGCCTTCGAGTACAGCGTGCATGCTTCAATATTCTTACTTTTGTGCGTTTCTCCCATAGACTTGCGTGTATTGCCTGGTGTCAAGCAATAGCCGCCGGTGGCCACACCGGCGGGCTCCTGATCCGCGATCCAGCCTACTATAATAGAGAACAGTGTTCCTACCCCATTGCCAGCGTTAGCGACGCACTTGCTGTTTCGGATCGCAGGGGGAGGCATCCACACGCAATCGTAGCGTCAAATATTGTATCAGTGGGCATGTTTAATGGTTTGAGCTGACTTTATAACGATCGCAGCCTCCGTACCAGCACGATGTGGAAGCCAGGCGCTGCAGTGAACGCAGCAGCCATTGTTGATGAATGGCCACGCGGCTTACTTACTTTCCTTCTCGTTTGCATTCGTTTGTGAGCGTCTGTATTTTTATTTTGGTTTTAACTGGGATGAAAATAGCCACGTAAGACATACTAAAAACTTTTCCGAAAGCAAGGCAAGTTCATTTTTTCTTTATTTTTTTAATTTATTTTTTTAAACATGTTTTTCTTTCACAAGAGACGCTTAGCAACATTGTACGACAAGCGAGGTGGGGCCAGTCGGAGTTCGCAAGATGCTAATTTCTCCGATATAAACCTGCAGATTTTGCCTTGTGTCGTGTGCAGTTGTCGTGTTCCCGTGTTGGCGTGCATACTTAACGTTCGTGCGCTTGGCCGGGCGAGTGTGTGCATGGACCTGGACTGCTCCGAGGATAGTTCTAACGAGCCGGTGCCGCTGTCACTTGATTGGGTTTCGCCCCCCAAGAAGCTTTTCTCTGCCTGCTCCTACTTGACACTGAGAACTTCGTCACAGTTTCTGTGTGCTCGGTGATTGAATGATTCTGATTGAGCTGTCTTCGGTCGTGACAGTGCACTGTCACAAACCGTTGATGTGCGTTGTAAATAACTGTATGTAGCTTTGGGACTAATGAAAAAAAAAACTTGTGCATTCTACGAGTTTTTCTGAATTGTCTTATATCTTCCCCAAAAACGCGAGCTTTCGTCAGTGTACTACAAAAATTAAGATGCGAGCTGCACGCGGTATTAATTATGGATGCATTTCTGTGGCGCATCCAGACATGTACAAATTACTCAAAAAAGGTAGTTTAGTTAAGTCACTGAGTATCGACGCCAAAAGTAATTGGAGTGGAGTAGAATTTGCGCATTTGTAATAGGGAGTGAGTAAACTACTAACTACTGTAAAAAGTAGCGAGTCACTTTTGAAGTTACTTTCAGTTACTTTTTATATTTTTGTGGTTTAAAAGTCAACAGCAGTTTTGATTCGTGAAAAAACACGCAAGACCAAAAGAATTGCACTGATCTTATGGCTTGCGTTTTCTCCAAAATTGTCTATTCGCTCGCAGAAACAATTGATTTTCAAATTTCTTATCTGAGAGTTTTCTCCTTTTCCTCCTACAGACATTCCTAGCAAAGATATAAACACGCTCCACCGTGGCGCTGGATGGAAAGGCAGCGTTGAATTTCAGAAGCAGGCTGTGCATTGTAGGGTGAGCGAGTGTTATCATCATTGGTGTCCAGCACGAATCATGGCAGGTTTGCCTCTGCTAGACAGTCTTTTATAACAAACTCTCCTTTTTTTGTTTTCATTTTTTTTTTGTAAGTTCAGATTGTTATGACTGGCCCCTCTTTATTCCCACGATGTTCGAATCAAGTCTCGCGCCACGATGATGAGTTGGCGCAGTATTAACATAGTAGCTTTGCGCCATAAAGCCCGTAATCGACAACGGTGATGAGATCATCCGGACGATTGCGCGTCCCGTTGCAATGCTAGTGCTACGCTACTGAACAGAAAAAAAAATTGTTTTGGTTTAACAGAAGTTGAAACGAAGTATACTTCGCCCCTGATGCCGGCTCCAACAAAAGGATCTCCCAAGGGTGACTCGCAGTCCTCGCCGGCGACTACAGTATCCTGACGCGCCTGACAAGTAATACGTTTTTAACAGAGGGGAGGTCTCCCTAGCGTGCAAGGTCCGAAGGACGCGAAGGATTACGTGAACAAGCATCGTCGCTCGTACAGTGGCAGCTGGAAGCCGGAACATGCTTCCATGAACGGATTATCCGTGTCTGCCTTTGTGTGCGGGGGAGTTCGGCTTTGCAAGGGAGTATGCGCTGACGACGAGGCGACAATCGGAACAGGTTCCAAGCTACGCGGTCATTCCAGTGGCCGCTTCACACGCAGCGGGCACCGGTTCGATCCCTAATGTGGGTGTACCATTTTTTTTTTTGTCAAGCATGCTGCGACGTTAAATTTCTTTTTTTTTTTTTTTACAATTATCACTGGAAAAAAGATTGTGGTGGGCAATCCGTCGCTCAGCTAAATGGTATGGTACTCCATTTTTTTTTTACTTCTGCGAACTCAATGTAGTCACTTTCCACAAAATACAAGGATCATATGAATCGGGTATAGCATCCGCTTTCTGAGCTTCGCGCAACTATTCTACACGAATTGCAGCCAGCCATTTATCCCGACCCCTTGATCTTTCGGAAACTTGTGCACTCTGCCGCACAATGCCACTTTCTGATGCAGGACATGTGAATGTGAGGCAGCTCTCCACGCAACATCTTGAGAGTATTATTTTCGGAGCCGATCACGGGAATTCACCACGGGCACTCACTACTAATTGCCAACACTTAAATGTACAAAACAACTCATCTTGAAGTACAAAACAGCGATCGGAACAAGCATTACTGCAAAAGAATCGCACAACGAACGAACGCATTTCGTCTGCAACGCGCGGAAAAAAAAAAAAAAAAAAAAAAAAAAGCACACGGTTGGGTGTAGCCACGTGACTTCCGCCCCAATCACACTCTCCTCTCCACTTCTCCGTGCGGTGCGGAAGTTTCGGTTTCGGTTTCAAGCAGTTGCGTTTTTTGACTTTATTAAAAACATACGTGCCTCTAGCAAAATATTAATTAGGTAGTATTCGACACCATAATTAATTGCCTGGCAAAAAAGGGAAAAAAAGATTTTTTTTCTTAGGGGGGGGGGGGGGGGTGTCAGTGTCCCTTTAAAGGGGCCCTGCAAGAACTTTTTGACTGGTTTTTAATTTGCACTGAACCTGAGAGCACTGAACGTAGTAACTTAAAGGGCCCATGAAACGATTTTTGGGTTGGGATAAATCATTTTAGAATGGGATTTTACTAATAGCACATCGTTCAGTGGACAAAAAGAAAAAAGGTAGAAAGTCAAAAGCCCGACTTTCAGTGCGAAAATTTGAAAACAGAGCGGACTATTTCGTACCTCCTCCCCTTCGCCACCTCTCTGCCTTTTCACTGTGATACGTCCGCGGTCCCAAAAGCGCGTCATCGGGTCCAAACTGACGTCACACGCAACCGGACCTTACTTAATACCTTCACCCCTAAGCTGACATTGTGCTGGAAGCTACGCGCTTGCCGGACCAATCAGCCGCCTCCCTTTCATCACCTGACTTCATTCTCAGCAGCCACATTTGCCACGCTCACGTGGCAAGCGTGGCTGGCCGAACGAGCACGTAGCTTCAACAGCACTGTCAGCTTCAGGGTGAACGGGGTGGGGAAAGCAACTTTTGTGTGAATTTTGAACGACGGGCTAATCTTCTAGGGGCACAATGGCTCTGTCCGGCTACACAAACCAGATTCCGAGCGAGAGGGGCCTCCCTTCTTTTCGTCGTCTTTAACTGTTTGGTGGAATGGGCGATTTATGAGTTGAGGAGGAAAGCTAAACAGGAAAAAGTTGGAAAAGCGTTTCATGACCGCTTTAAATAAACTTTTCTCAAATTTCGCTTTATTTTAAAGGGGCACTGACACATCAAAATCATATTTTTTTTTATTATCGGAAACGATTGAAAACGATGCCGGGACATTACCCACAAAATTTGAGATTTGGGAATTCAGTATTCGTGAAGTAAAAAAACAATTTCCAAATGCCGAATTCGAAGTTCCCGCGCGATCGGCGCCGGTGCCTTGACGTCAAAAATTGAGGAGACCTGAGAGTCGACTTCCTTTCACCACTCCCTGCTGTTGCCATGGCGACCCAAAGCGAGGAGGAAAGGAGTGAGCGGCGGCGCGGACCGGTTTTGAGCGGTGTCGCCTTTTTTCCGTTGGAGGATACAAATCCAGGAGACGACACCACAACGAACTCCCGATTTTTGGTATTTCAAAAAGAAGGGCCGTAGTGCGTTCGCAATTGCGTTAAAAAGCATGTTTTAGGATTGCCGTAATTAAATGTTCTAGAGATGTCGCCTACAAAGCTTCTAAATTTCCTGATTTTTGACGTCACCGATCAAAAGAAGCGAGGAGGCGAGAGGCGGGAAAATCAAACGCCAAAAATAAAAAGGCGCGCGCGCGCGCAAGAAAATTTTTTTTCGCGATGCGTTTTTTTTTGCGTGTCTATGACTGCAACTTGCATCGTTTTAGACAATAAAAATAAATACGACCTTTGGGGTGTCAGTGCCCCTTTAAAAGTTATATGCAAATTGGAATTGCCAAAACAAGCAAAAAATAACCTCATTCATGACGTCGTAGGTCCCGGCTTGAGTGACCCTGAACCAGAGGAGGAGCAGTGAGCTTATCCAGCGCTCACGGCTGCCGCACTCCGTGTCGATGGCTCGAGAGGGCGCCACTAAAGCCCGTGTTGGATAGGCTGTTTGAAGCGGGCGGCCAGGGCGGCTCGCATTGCATTTCCTGCGCGATTAAAGACTAATTCGGCATAACACTTCATTGGCCACAAACGACAGCAAACACGGGGTAAAGATCAGTTCAGAATGGGAGTCACTTCGCGCTGCCATACCGCCAAATAGCCAAATCGCCAGCCAAGCCCGCTCCGAAAGCCTTCGGAACGCTCGGAACCGGTCGGATCCTCGAGCCAGTATACGACCGCTGCGCCGCCGCGTACATCCGGGACGTTTCTACGCTCGCCGTTCGTCTGAGCCTCATCCCACTAGCCCTTTCTAGTATGCGCCGTTTTTTCCGCCGCATGGTGGAGGGTTTGTCGACGGGTCTTTTCTTGTTTCCGTACTTTATAAACTGCATTCGTTTCTTTTCTGATCTAAAATACTGAAAAAAAAAAACACTTTCAAACATAATTGAAACGGTTCGCGACACTCATATTTTGTTTCTCAACTAAAAGAAAGAAAACTTTTAGCGGCTTCGACCAGTAGGAAGCCCAGGACCAAAGACGTCACATATTGCTCGCTTTCGGCAACGCGGGTCGCCCTCGTAGGTGGTGGAGGTTTCTGCGTCGTCCGGTTAAAATATGATTCACTGATATTTAGTTACACCTTCCGTGCCCGCTGGCTTGCCCGAACCCCAAGAGACGTAGAAACCGCCAAAAAAAAAAAAGGTAGACGCTTAAATATCTTTAAGTAAGCGTGTATTTTAATTGACTGTGTTCAATGCATTGTGTCGATTGTGTGCTAAAAATGTGGGGGTGCATGTGTATATGTATCTACTTGCAAATGTGGACTAATTGAAATAAACTATAAATAATCGGCTTCCTTTTTTGTGTACGTTTAATTGAACGGTGACTAGTGCCATCGGGATTACTCATTTCCTGTTGCGCCTGCCACCTGGTGGTAAGTGGCATAACCCCACACCTTTTTTTTCCACCGGAAATCAAGTGACTGGTTGCGTTTCCGGTCTTCCGTTGGGAGGTAGCGCTAGTTACTAGCTAGAGGTAGTAAAATACATGGATTTTATTTTGAGTATGGTAACAATTACTAGCTTCTTGAGCTAGTAACCGCTACTAGCTTGACCGTTACTTCCTGTGGTTACTAGGTCCCTATAGTAAGTTACAGGTTAAGAAGGTAGCGGCAATCGCCCCTCAAAGGGAATCATATATATCTCTCCGCTACCTCCGCATTAATAACTTCCCATCGTTTCCGTGACGTCGCGGCCAACGCGCGAGGAGGTTCTTGCCTTTCTGTACATATTTGCTTTATGTGTCGACTTTGACTTAGCATTGTGGAAGCTACGAGATGGAGATTAGAGTTTACCCCCTCCTATGGAAACAAATACGACTTTCGGGAATCAGGCTCTCCCTCTGATAGATACAAAGGCTGCTTTCAGGGGCTTAGTTCCCCCTCCGATGCTTGCTAAGCTCACTTTCTTAAAAAGTGGTGGTGGAAGACAACTTGCCGCCACTCTGTGACCATTATCTGTCCATTGAAGCGGAACAAGGAGCGTTTCCAGTTAACTCTTCTTTCGACTGCGGAGGGATTTGAAACGGGCGCATCACGCTTATGGGAGGCGCTTCTCCTACCTTCTTGCCTTGTAATCGACTATAGTGACATATGTGACAAGCGGTTACTAGCTCTTACCTAGTAAATACTTCTAGCTTTTTTGTTTAAGAATGTAGAGCACCAGCGGCGCGCCGTTCATGTTCGCCGCCGGCGCCGCATCAGTCGTACCGGTCGCTTCTCATCAACACGCGCACATAGGGGACTACACAATGCGCACCCTCGCCGGCATAAGCCATTGTACGTACTAGTGCGGGCAACCACAGCATAAGTGAAAAGATTCCCCTCAGGGGTGCTCTCCCTAAAAGAATTTCTGACCGACCATAGCAAGAGACGGGGTTGTTTTCTGTATACCGGGTGATATTTTTATTTCAAATCAGATTTCTTTCAAAGCGTCTTGTATTTAAATGCCATTTTCGCTATATATTTCTTGAGCTGATCAGATACTCGAGTGGAAAATAACCGTCAAAGTTTGATGAGCAATAAAATAAACTCGATAATTAACTTTATAATTAGTGAAAATAGACAGATGGTTTCAATTAAGATCTTACTGAGCGTCATCAAAAACCACAGAATCAACTTTTTTTAAAGCGACTTGAAGCTGGTGGGAAACTCGGGCGCCCGCCAAAGTTACCACTCGCGAAGCAGGCGCAAAGCTAGCTGTGGCGAACACGATAACAATCGAATCATCCGTGTTCCGCCAATGCTGACTTTGCGCCTGCTTCACGAGTGGAACGTTTTGAGGTGCCCCGAGTTTTCCACGAGTTTCAAGTCGCATTAAAAAGGGTTGATTCAGTGGTTTTCGATGACGCTCAGTACGTTCCTAATTGAAACCATGTGTCTATTTTTACTTGTTAAAAAGTTAATTAACGAATGTGAATTAATTACTCATCATTCAGTGACGGTTGTTCGCCCCTCGAATATCCGCCGAGCACTAAGAACATAATCAAGACGGCATTAACGTAGCAGCAAATACGCTTTTTTTTATCTGTTTTGAATAAAAAATACCACGTATACTTATTTTATTTTTTGTACAAAGTGGGAGCGGGCATTATAAAACTTTACTACGTCTGTCGTTTGTCCAAACCCGTCGCGACGTTTCCCTTTCTTTTCAACTTTGGCACATTATCTTGTTTACGGTTGCGGCCACTGCTCTTTTCGTCCTTTTCGATACGCAGGTTCGCAAAGAAAGACGATACGTATAATTTGTTTTTTTTTTTAACCAGCTGCTTAGGCCCGCAGTTCGGAAAAAGCAGCAGGGAAAAAAAAAGAAGAAAAGATGTTGACATCATTGGCTCGATGATACTGCAGTCCAGATCTGTATCAGTGGCAAGTGAGCTGCCATGCCGCGCAATTTGTATGCTCTTCATAGCAAAATTAAAGCGCGCATCAGCGGGTCACGAAAATTAGCGCAGGGCTGGGCCAGTTCCGGTCTGGCCGGCTGTCGGACATGAATTGCGTGCTGCGGGACGGGCTGGACTGGGATGGACACCCAAAGTTCTGCCCGTACAGAGCTCTCTTTTGGCTCTATTAAGTCACGTTCAAATCAAAACCTTGGCGAGCATAAACGTCCTGTTAGTGTCCTTTAACGGAGAACATTTAAGCGCCAGCAATCCCGCTCTTCGTGGCCAAAGCGAGCAACATATGTCCGGACTGCCAAATTAGGTTA
The DNA here is from genome assembly GCF_016920785.2 of Ixodes scapularis. Lineage (NCBI taxonomy): Eukaryota > Metazoa > Arthropoda > Arachnida > Ixodida > Ixodidae > Ixodes > Ixodes scapularis. The sequence goes on from NW_024609897.1 coordinate 340,576, forward strand.
AGTTTTTGACATCGCTGCTAGTGTGAAGTCGCAAGTCTATGTGTGATGCGTGGCGGCACGCGCACGTTGAGCGTTTCGACCACGTGGAGCGGGATTGCTGCCGCAGAGATGCGCTCCCATAAGAAACCGAAACCTAGAAACGCGTCCAAATTAAGCACTTCAACGCAGAAGCGTTAAAAGGCTCGTGTCGCAGAAAAGCCGACGTCGGAGGCCTGCGCTAAAATCCAGGATTCGAAGATAGGTTCATGACGTCACAGCCAGATGACCTCGCGCGGGAATTTCAAACAATCGAAGAACGCTCACGTGAAACGCGACGACACGCGTAGAAAGGAACTGATTAAAAAACATGACATGCAATGCGAATGAGAGGTCGCCACCTGTCTCAAATGATTTCACTTCATAAGGTAATTCATTTGCCTTAGAGAAATATTTGAAGAATTTTGGGCAGGATTCGACACCGAGAGCCTTCGGTTGCGAGCCAGATTATGCTACCGACTAGGCACGCAAGGCACGCTTGCACGTCTTGGGAACGAGCGGGATTTAATATGTCTATATATTTCACTATCGCGTTCCACTCTTAAAAGCCAAGCTTAATTGTTTTAAAAGTTGTTTTTATTGTCATAAAACCTGCTTTCCTTAATGATTTTAATGTGGGTTGATTTAGTATTTTTTAATGACGCCCAATTGTTTCTGGTTGAAACCATGCCATTAAATTCGATAATTAAAGAAGTTAAGTACTCGATTATTAATGAAATAATAAATTATTTGTAACTATAATGCTTTTTTCTAAACAGGCTTTTGGGGAGGAATCAAGGAGACATCAACCTTTTTTGGTGCGCTATGCGTAGTTTCCAGAAAATCGAATTCGCTGGAGCTTCGTAAAGCATCTTGTTTAACATACATCAGTTTTTATATGATCTAAAATGCTCTTATGTGTTTATTGAACGCATGCATATAATATTTCTTTTTAACTGGGGTGAGTCCCCGCAAAAACACTATCCCGTTTTGTTTTCTTATTTTTTAATGTGTCGGTAATCAGAAGGTCAAAACCAATCCTTTGACATATAATTCCTTTAAAAAAAGAAAAAGACGAAAAATATATAGTTTGGCAAAAGCCATGTCAACGTCAACGGGATACAACGTATCAATGAACGCATAAAAGTTTTAGCTTTAAAAGCTTAAAGAGGCGGTGCAACAATTTGCGGACTTTGGCTATTTAATTCCGGGAATTGATCCCGGCCACATATAAAACGAAGGATCGAAAACTATTCTTTCCTGCTTGCCCTAGTTTTCATTGAAAAAATAAAAAAAAATTGGTATCTCTGGCACCCCTCAACTCAACATTGAAGCGGCACCAGCTTCGCCTGTGACGTCATTCGGAGTGGCGTTGGTTTCCGGTTGGGTTCTTCTGGCTTCCGTTTCCCCAGCGCTCGCCGGCTCGCCAGGCTCGCCGCTCTCCCGCTCTCCCGTCGATTCCCGACCAACATGGCGGCATGGGCGGACGGCCTGAGCGACGTCGAGCTCAAGATGCTTGCGCTCGACGTTAGTTGGACTTGTGCGGCGGGCAGTCGACGCGGCGGGCAGTCGAAGTCGAGGTCGAAACACCAGGAACAATAACGATACCACGATACTACGGACCACGACCAACGCACTCCGTCGGGCGAGGGAAAGACGAAACGTCCGGGTTGCTCGTGTAGCCGCCGTAGGCGCCTCGGGCGTCGACGGATGACGGCGACGGCAGGTTTGGTTGACTTGCGGTAGATGGCGCCACAAATCTTTTAGCGGCAATATTAGGCTTTTGAAGCGTTTCTGCATGCCTAAACAACAAGATTTTTTAAACTTAACCTTAAATCAAGCTTACAATTGCCTAACACTATCACTTACAAAAACCACTCCGAATGACGCCACACCACAGGTTCCATTTGCGGCCACCATGTGGCCGCAGGTTGGGAAAAAAAGCGTTTTTTTATTTTGCGATTACGCAGCGAAATAGAGGTATTTTGGGGTATGGTGGCACTTTTTCTCTTACTTATGCCGAAGTAAGCAATATAAAAAAATACAAGCTGCACATTCGTTCAGTGTTAAAATCATTGCACCGCCCCTTTAAAGCGCATTCATCTCTGTTGTATCTTTTATAGAGAGATTATAAAGTCAAAATGGTGTGCGTTTTTTCACTTTTGTAAGCATTTTTTATTACGTCTGATGGCAAAACAAGGTCGTTAAACCAGGTCGCTCCAAGAGCATCCAGTAGTTTATGCAGATAATTGCTGCTGCGGCAAGCGGATATTGATATCCTGCTTTTCGCAGGAAGCGACATAAAATAACTCAATGGTGTGGAGAGTTCGTCAGCCCCAAAAGCAAAGCCACAGTGCAATGACCTTTGCACCCGAACTTGAAAATATAAAGAATAGAGAGTTTTAGAACAAAGTTCCTAACGTTTTGTGTCCACCAAAAAGCTTGGAAGACCCAAAGTGCTGGGGCCTTCTGTTTTAAAGCTCTCTAATGTCCAGTAAGCCAATATTCTTTACTCAGTATAGTGCCAGACGTTTCCAGAAGCTGACGTAATTAATTGCAGTGGGCCATTCATGCGCTTAATGTTTTTTTTTCTGAATAAACTATATAATCTAATACAAATAAAAGTGCGTACGTTTTATGTATATTTCAACAGTCTTAAGTTAGTACACCTCAACTAGATTCTTGTCTCTCAGCTGTAGATGAAACATATACCCAGTGCAGTAAACTGCTAGACTCAGGTCTTTAACGTGCATCACGCCCTAGCAATACACGACGGTACGCCTGTACGATATTTATGCAGATAGAAAAGGGCAGGGGTGGGGATTGAACCCAGGATCCCTGGGTTCTGCAATGGAGCACGAGCTATCGCTCCATGGCGCTTCGAGCAGCGGTGTGTTAACGCACTCTGCTACAAATCATGTTAAATAAATTGTGTTTTTTTTTTTTGTTGTCAAGACGGCACATGATAAAAAGCAACTGGGACAAAAAGTTGCTTAATTGCAATATGACGAAGGTCTCAGCCCACGCTCTGTTCTAAACAGCACTTAATCAAATACAACTTTTAAAAAATTACATAGCCACTAAACCTACATTAACAGAGCTGAATACAGAGCTCAACAAAACGAAATGGAGCAGCGGGGTGCGAGGCCTCGCGTACCTGCTGCGACATCTGCCCGGAGAAGCCGTGCACTCTGGCGTCGCACGTCGCACATACGCGTAAATGAGCCAAGCCGTCATCGGTTGTTCGCGCTCGGGGCGCAAACCCTGATAGGTAATTACTAATAAAAAAATAAAAAAAAACGAATCTGAAGCCTAACCACCTTTTTAAACTCATCGCGTGACACTCTCAATTATTGGCTGTCCTTCAAACTGTAAAGTTGTATTGTTCCAAATATACTTAAAGGGGCCCTCCGGAGCGTTCTGCGATGGTCTATTTATGCCGGTAACTCAATCTATAGGGCCTAAGGATCCTAAATATTATAAAATTACGGTCATGCGTGGCGGATTTCCTTTTCAAAATTGCTATCAAAGTCCCCGGCACGCCCCCCTTTCTGAGATGACCCCGGAAAACGGGAGGGGCATCTCTTTACGCGTCAGCCAATAGCAAGCGAAGGATTCCGGTGTCACTGCGCATCACCAACGCGGCCGACCGCCGACCCGCGGAGGAATCTCTCGAACACGCGGGGACCGTCGTCAAGGGGCCCGGACTTTGTGCTCGGCAGTCGCCTTTCGTTGCACCGCACCGTCGCGCTGCTACTGCAATACGCAGTCGCATTCCACAGATGACAAGGAAATGTTTGACTGATTGACGTGGAAGGATGGCAAAGCTGGCTTCGGGGTCGGGATCCACGGGAAGAAGGAACACGTGTCCCGCAAACGCACGCCTGCAGACGCCCCGGGAAGCAGACGAGCCGACGCGCCGGCGCATCACCCCCTAGCAACAAGCTTGCGGAGAGAAAACATAGTTCGCTGGTTTTGGAAGGACAATTGCGGACTATGTTTCCCGCACCACAATCAGTTTACGTTTTTCTCAAACTCTAATTTTCAACAAGCTTAAAATGTGTTGCAATAATAACGTTCGCATTCACCGCTAGATGCAGCATTTCCATTGGTCAAGTTTTAGCGATAGGCAGGGAATGGGGGATTGTCTTCCAAGAGAAAATAGTCCCGATATATTTCTTCTGCCATCTGCTTAATAAACGGTTTTGTAATCTAAAACTTTGTATACATATTAACTTGCACCTACTACGCAGTATAACAACACAAACAGACGATCGCAGAAAGCTCCGGAGGTCCCCTTTAAAAAAAGAATGAAAGATATTTACATTTCTCTGTAATGCCAAATTAGAACGCACCTCTTGAAAGGGAGGAGGGGAGGGTACGGAGGGAAGGGTATGTCCCTGCTCCCCCTTCCTACCCTCCTGTGCCCCTCTGCTGCTCTCCTCCCATTTAGCGAGAAATGTTTGCTAAATTTCACGCAAAATTTAGCTAACATTTCCCCGCCAGATTTAGCGGGGAAATTTTCTCGGGTTGAGTGCAGTGTTGTACGGAACAGCGTTCCAAGGAACGGCGTTCTTGGAACGCCTTCCTTTGAGGAGGAACGAAAGAACGCAGCCGTTTCATTTTTCATCGGTGGAACTGGAACAGGAACTCGTTACATTTTTACTGGAACGGAAGAAAAAGAACGGCGTTCCTTTTTTTGATCCAGTGGGGGAATCTGTATTTTATTTTTCTAAGAGGGAAACTCTTATAGTATAAAAACAATATCTTTACGAGAGTAGGATCTCGTTAACTTTATCTTTACTTATCATAGGTTTTTTTATTGTGTGGTCCTTACTTGGTAACAGTCGGGTGAAGGAGAGCTAATGCACATCGATACTGTTTTCAGTGCCCGAAACTGCGGTATAGAAAGCAACAGTTTTAGTGGAAGAAAAACACAGAAACATTGATGTTTCGAACTTAGCTACTTTCTGTGCTTCTACGAAATCCTCATACGCCCAGAAATTTAAATCCTACTAAAGCCATCACAAAACTTCCACAAAGAGACCTGCAGTTACAACAGAAGAACAGGTTACTTTACATCGTACGCACCCTTGTATTCCGAATATTGGTCTCTTCAAATATACATATAAGTTAATTTTTATTTATTCTCCACTTGTCCCCCACCTTCAAACTAAAAAACGAATCCAACCTTCACGAAAAAGGACTTGTAGTTTTCAAGACTGACCTTCGAAAAGCCCTATCCTCTTCTTCACTTGCGTGTCTTGCGGACAGCAACATCGAGAAGCAACTGTTGTTAAGGTTGAACAAGGTGCTTTCTTAGATTCAGACGTGTGAGGTTCTAAAACGCTCGGGCAATGTAAAGTAACAGTATATTTGGCTCGTCTGAATCACCCACCACAAGATATGATAGAAAGCTGAAACTTTTAAAGGTGATATATATCAACAAATCAAACCCTGCTTCCGCTTGTATTCTTCTCCCGGCGCCCTTCCGTTCTTGCGTTTAAATTCGTGTTTTGCTGTTTGATGGGACAGATAAAAAAAAAAAGAAAAGTTTGATTGGTATAACTAAATGTGTTTAATCAGCAAAATAAAAATGTAACGTATATGTAAGGATACGTTCCATTTCTTGAACTGTAACGGGAGCGCGTTCCAAAAATCAGAAGGAGAGAGGAACGAGCTTTCGTTCCTTTTTATTAGGAACGTGTACAACACTGGTTGAGTGGCGTCCGGTGAAACGTCACCAGGGTAAAAAATTTTCGCTAAATTTGGCGGGAAAATTAGCGGGAGAATTTTAGTCCCGTTACTTGACATGTGACGTCACGTATGACATCATTATGGGAAACGTCCCATAATGCAAGGCGCGCTAACGCCGATGCCGACGGCAACGGCGACTCCGCTCAACCCGGAAACGGGAGCCCGAGAGCTGCGCTCTAAAGTAGCGAAAAGGAAGACAATTTAGTTAGTCAAAAAGACACACCTGCTATGACACTACATTTATTTAGAATGAACAGTGAGATCACTGCGAGTGGTAGTCACTTTATTACAACTTTAACCTTTGGAAACAGATAAATATGTTTACACTACTGCAAAGCAAGAATCAAAGAAAAAAAAAACATTGTCATGTAGCCGACTTATGGACAACGTTGATCCGCTATAAGGGGTTGTGCACCAGACACGTACGTAGCGCGTTACTGGTAAGGAGTTACTTTTACTTAGTTACCTTTTTCGGTTGCGAGTAACGCATTTAGTTACTTTTTGGAAAAGGTAACTGTACTTCTCATGCTCTTCCAGCCTACGGGCGGAAAGAGCACGAGAAGCGAACGAGAAGGCGATGCGAACGGGGCCCGATCACGCTATCGCTTTCACTCTTAAAGGAAAATAATTAATTGTCCTGCAAGTTTTTTTCTTACTTTTCAGGAGTAACGTGTGCAACACCATTTAAACAGCCCCGTCTTAATTCTAACCTGAGTATACTTCTATCGCGACAAGGGCCGGTGGGAAACCGGAAGATAACTAAGCAGTAGGACAGTATAGCAACGTTCAGTGTTGAACACGTCAATCGAACTCTATAGCTGGGATTGTCCTTCACCCTGCGAACACAATAAGGTTCGTTGGTTGAACCTTCTAGAATCGTGTACCTACCGAATGAGAGCCCAGAGGTTGCCAACACGGGAATTAACGCGCACATCCCATTGTCAACTTCGAACTTTAGAAGCAGACAGAACAAAAGTAAGAGGGAAATCCCAGATCCACCGGCTCTTTGTGAACGACAACACGACCGCGCCGTCAGCGCGTCAGTAGAACGACTTTTCAGCGTCGCCGGAGATGTATTCTTAAGGAAGCGGGGAAACATAACTGATGAAAACATGGAGAAGAAGGTACTGTATAAATGCAACGACAACTGAAAAGAAAACAATAAACCTTGAAACAATACCAGTTGTATATTTAGTCGCCAATATAACGTGAAAAGTAACTCGTTACTTTTGCGGTAAAGTAACGCGTTCATTTTGAGAATCGGTTACGAGTAACGCAGTTAGTTACATTTTGAGCGAGTAACAAGTACGTTATCTAGTTGCTTTTGGTGGGGTAACGCGTACATCTCTGTTGTGCACGGAGCACGAGCGACCGCTGAGTGCTTTGCTCAGCTGTGCGAATGGGCTACATGTGACACCTGATAGACCGCTTCTCCTGGCAGATGGCGCCACAGGCACGCGAGGCCACGCGCTCCGCTTGTCTATTTCGTTTCGTTAAGCACTGTACATAACTTTATAGAAGAATAAATTTGACTCGCTTTTGGCTCTAGAACATAGATGAATTAGAAACACAATGATCGAATCACGTAATAACGTAAAATTCACACACACCTAAATGTACCAGTGTTTTCGAAGATACCCAACAATGGATTTTAAGATAGGTTGCTAAATACTTGATTTATAAAGTATTTAGAATACTACTCAAGATGGCTTATCTGCAAAATATTTTGTGTAGAGTGCAAACACTTAGAAATGTGAAGACTGATCGATAAACCTGTACATACATACACCTATACAGACATACGCATACATACATATATGCACACACGCGTATATATATGCAATAACCGTATAATGTCAAGTTCTTTAAATAAGGAAATCAGATTGCTAAGGAAACAAATCACATGAAAAAGCGGACTCCATGAGTGCCTTCTGCGACACAGTTCCTAGATTTATTATTCCCATTTTACACAGGTTATTAGGTATTGTTGAGATATTGAAATGGAGCGTCTACTCGAGATAATTAAACATGACCGCTGAATTATCCAGAACTGATTTGGTCCTAAGTGATAAAAATTTTTTCCATGTTTTGTATAAAATAATTGTATAAAATGATCATCGTCATACTGAAGCGCATTTTTATAAGTTCGAAAAGGGTTGAAAATGTACGTCTGACGAATGATGAAAAAAACTGCGATTCCTGGCAGGGTTTTATTTCACCACCTCAAGATTGCTATCCAAGTGCCTTGCCAACTCAGCTATACAAATTTTTCTTTCTTTTTTTTAGCCATTTATGGTCGGTTTTACTCACTACGCAAGAGCGAGCTCAGGGGCGCGGCGCGTGAATAAGCTAGCGTGAATAAGCTTTTCCCAGAGTGCCTTCATACACACGCGCGCTTTTGCTTGAGCGGTGACATCTCAGCCATTTTTCCTTCCAATCATTTTTTAGGCATTTTGAAGTGCACGCATTCCGGTGTCACTCAGCTCGAGCGCGTAGCTTTGGCTAATGCATAGACGCCATTTTACCGCCCAAGTCAGGCACCGAGTGCGCCAGAACGTCGCGCACTGGCACATTCAGGGCAACAATGGATGTCTTCAGCCTGAGACAGACAAACATGTAGGCACCCGAGCCTCTCCTATCTTCCAGCACCATCTCGTGGCGTGTGTCAGAATTGAAAGCAGAACCTGGGTAGGCTGTGCCCGTTCAGACGTTCCTCTCTTCTTCCCTCGAAGGCCTATCACACATTCTATGCTTACTAGTTTTCGTCAGCATGATCAAGCTTGTATAATTATTTCGACAACTCTCAAACTTGCGCTATGATGCACTTCTCTAACAACATCAAGGTAATGAGTCGTTGCACTACGAGAAGTTGCACTACAATGGGAGGGCACGGCGGGGCCTTGTCGGACGCACCAACGAACCCCTTACTTTTCTTCATACAGGTCACGCTGTGTATAGCAATCAAGCGTGCTGCGGTTGACAACGGATCTGGAAGTTAAGCTGCGTTCACCCTGGAGCAAGATCACGTGCAACCCCAAGAAGGGGTTGGCCTGGTGACTCAACCATGCAGTTCACGAGTCTTCGACTTTGACGACAGCGCGATCTACAACTGGACATTTACCCAATCTCGGTTCCGATGGCTTCGGATATCACGGCGGGATCATCTCGGACGCACTGATGCAGCCCTTACCGTTATTTTTACAGGTTCCGCTGTCTACAGCAATAAAGTGTTCTACGCGCCCGACAACGTATCTGGAAGTTCCGGTGCGCTCACCCTAAAGCAAGATCACGTGCCGCTACAAAGAGGGATTGGCCTGGTGACTCAACCAGTTCATCGGGCTTCTACTTAGACGACAGCACGATTTACAACGGGACACGCACGTCTTCTTCTGGATTCTGCCTTCTTTCATGACCTTAAAACATTAATCACTGTTCCAACACTAGTCACCGAGACAACCGATTCAGTTCTAGACTTGATCTTCACAAAATATTGTTACGGGTGGCGAACAAAAAAACAATAATTAAACAGGAATAAATAAACGATTAATGGGGCGAACTTGTGCACAAAACAAAAAAAAATTACACAGAAGATTACGATAGAGCGTCGCGGGCGTCGATAGCGGCGTCACAGCAGTATCGAACGCTGGAATAGACTGACTCCGGCTCGCCACGCGGAGCCCCTTTTGTACATGCGGGGCTTCTTGAACAATCGACCAAGAAGATTCGGCTCGTAGAACATTCTGACCTAAAATATACAACATGATTCACGAACTTACCAGAAGATCATATTACAATTAAGGTGCAACCCCACCGTGCATGACGTTGTGGTGCTTTTTTGACGGCTTATAACTTTCGTTCTATGTATCTTACAATTATAAAGTTAATGTCAAATTAAAGAGCTGTCTTTCGACGATCCGTTAATGTCTCAAAATTACGATTATTTTTGGTTGTTAGTTAGTTATTTATCTTTTAGTGGACCACAGTCTCTAATATTGAAAAAAATATTTCTCGAGTTATAACGTCCCATTGTCCACAATATTTTACATGAGCGTTTGGTTTTATGTAATAAATTAAAAAAGTAAACAACGAACTAAACAGGTAATTTATATTTTAAAATAAAAAATAAAGTTTAAAATGACATTATTTTATAGCGCTATAAAAACGGAATCACGTCAACTAATCAAAATAACGAGACATTAAATTATGAAGCATGCTTCGATATTAAATTTTCCAGAACTTCCATTTTGATATACTACTCGTTAAAAATGTTATAAGACTTCCAACTTTTCCCATTCAGTTACGGCAAATTGTAATTTCTTAATATAAAGTACAGATCGCGACACGTGTTCAAGAACAGCTTGATGTGCATCTTCCGTCGTGTGCCGCTTGGAACGCCACGTGAAAGACAGAAAAAGCGCCAGATGTCAGGGTGTCAGATGCCTGGATGCCCGCAGTGAGCGTGCCAGAGATGTCAGAAACACATTCGCGAGGCTGCGGGTGCACCGCAGCTACTTTTGCGCGCGTTTTACTGTGCGTCGGTACACATTCCCGACGGGATCCAAATGATATGGGCGCCATGAAATGCATTCTGCCATTCCAGATTCCGCCACGTATGCGCAAACATTTTAATGTTTTTATCAGTTGGAGACACCATTTTCGCAATCAAACTATGCTTGTCGGAATGGTTTGACTACATTTTGTTTCAAGAACCACCTCGGTGGCTCTTAAATGGCAATGATATTCAAACAAAACACAAAACATTAAATCGTCCCAGTGTCTTTGAGCCAACGCGCTGGCCAATGAATCCATATTTGTTGGGTTTAAATATCGGCCGAGGTGCCCGCAATCCGACGGAGGCCAATCTGAGATTTCGCTTGCACGTCAAAAGATCTCCAATTAGTCAACATAAACCCGCATTTTTTTTTTATTGTTGGTTTGGCTTGTGAAACCCTAAGATCTGAATATGTGCTTTGCTTTACCTTAGTTCGGAGCGCAGCCAACGCTACGGGCTGATAAAGCCACTGAAGCAGCTCCAAGAGCGCGAGGTCAAGCTGTTTGTTCTCTTTCTGTGCCTATGCGGTCGGGCTAAACTAGAACAACTAAGTAAGCTACACTTCATAGACATCTTGGTGTTTAAAGCGATGGTTGTCAGTTATCTGAAGCTTTTAAAATCACAGGAAACGCCTTTCCGTCCTCCACAAATGTTTAAACAGTTCGCGACAAAGAAAAGCAATATTACGCGAGCTGCCTGACACCGAAACTAATGCTAAGGAGGTCGCACTTTTATTGGCAGTTGCGTTTGATCTTTTACTAACCACCAAGATGGCGGCGCCCACAATAATATCGGGGGAAGAAGTGCCGATACTCTAAGCGTAGCTCATTTGGTTTAGCTCACAGGCTAGACCAAGTGCGGTGGGGGATCGTTGGCCGAGCGTGTAGTGGCACCGCAGATCAGAGCACGTGGAGAAATGCTCGAGCGAGAGCTCCGTTTAAAGCGCGGAGCTCACGCTGCGGAACCCGACGTTGGTGGAACCTGTAGGGACTATAGTCGGTTGCAAGCTAAGAAAAAACCGGAAATGCCTCTCAGAGGAAAATGTAATCCTACGCCGAGAAACGCCAGCCAATCGTTTTCATGACGTCACGATTCCGTGGACCAATCGCGATCCTTTTGAAAAAAAAAAGCTCAACATGGCTGCTGGCCTTAGCAACGCGACGCTAGTTTCTCGTGACAATTATTCTGCTTTTTTGCACCGTGTTTTACGTGCCCGAGGCAGACATGTACAAATTACTCAAAAAAGGTAGTTAAGTTAAGTTACTGAGTATCGACGCCAAAAGTAATTGGAGTAGAGTAGAAATTACGCATTTGTAATAGTAATTGAGTAAACTGCTAACTACTGTAAAAAAGTAGCGAGTTACTTTGAAGTTACTTTCGAAGTTACTTTTTATATTTTTGTGGCAGCAAAATGAACAGCAGTTTTGATCAGTGAAAAACCCTGCGGGCCTAACATAAATGCAGTCTATTTATAGCCTGCGTTTTCGCCAAAATATTTTATTCGCTCAGAGAAGCAATTGACTTTCAAAGTTCTTGATAGGAGAATTTTCCCCTTTTCCTTCTAAAGACGTCCCCAGCCAAGCTAAATAGACGTTCCACCGTGGCACTGAATGGAACGGCAGTGTTGAATTTGAGAAACAGGCTGTGCAGGAGCGGGTAAGCGAGTGTCGGCATCTTAGGTGTCCATGACGAAACATGTGAGGTTTGCCTCGGGTAGGGGGTCTTTTTTAACAAACTTTCCTCCTTTTTTCTTCTTTCTTCGTCAAGTTGCGATTGTTATGACTGGCCCCTCTTTATTCCGACGTCGTTCTGAGAGTACGCTGAGAGAGTGCACCAGACCGTCAAGGGTTCAAGTCTCGCGCCACGACGATGAGATCATCCGGACGACTGCGCTTTCCGTTGTAGTGCTTGTGCTACGCTAATGAAAAAAAAAATGTTTTGGTTTAACAGAAGATGGAACCGAAGTATACTTCGCCGCTGACGCCGGTCCAACAAAAGGATCTCCCAAGGGTAACTCGCAATCCTCGCCGGCGGCTACAATATTCTGACGCGCCTGACACGCCTGACAAGTAAATCGTTTTTAACAAAGAGGAGGTCTCCCAGGCATGGACGGTCGGAAGGACGCGAAGGATTACGTGAACAAGCATCGTCGCTCGTATACAGTTGCAGCTGGAAGCGGGAACGTGCTCCCATGAACGGATTATCCGTGTCAGGGTTCGTGCGCGGGGGAGTCCGGCTTTGCAAAGGCGTATGCGCTGACGACAAGGCGACCATGGGAACAGCCGCCCAGGTGCGAGGTCATTCCAGTGGCGCCTCCCGTGGAACCTACCGTTTGAGTCAGAACCTACTAAAGACAGACAACAACTCTCGGAGTGTCCCCGTCTTTCACGGTTGCAGCTGGAAACGCGGCGCCTGCGTGCATTACCGGATTAGGTCAATACCCAACCAAGGCTTGTTAAGCATCTCTTCGTGCGTTCGTGCGTGCCGGTGTTATGTTTTGGCTGCTCGTCGCCATCTTGACCCAAGGACGCCTTCCCGAACAAGGGAGCCCCTTGTTAGGGAATGCCACTTCTCTGCCGGCGTCTTATTTATTTCTGCGCTCAAACTTTCGTGATGGGCAAAATTAGCACTATATAATTTCGAAAGTAGTTAGTAATTTGAGTAGAAGTTACCTGAAAAAGTAGTTAAATTAAACTACTAATTATCCAAATCAAGTTGTAATTGAAAGTTACCAAGTTACTCGAAAAAGTAGTTAAACTACAGTAGTTTGAGTAGAGTAGTTGAACTACGTCCAAGTCTGGCCCGAGGTTACGCCACGAAATCTTAATGGTATCGGCTTGCGTTTGCAGCAGTTTTTGCGCGACAACGTGAGAATCCAGCGACGCTATCGCCAACGAAAATTTCGAAGCGGGCGCAAGGCTTAGCACTGCTGAGAGCTGGAAGACGGTATGTTAGACAGTATCTTGGACAGAAAATGAATTGGGAAGACGGTACATTGTACATGACTTTCTTTCTTTACTAAACAGCTATTTCGTTGACAAAAACGTATTCTAACTTATTTAAATGTCCTGAATGAATTAAATAAATATTGTAGTAGTTTAAGACACATTTCCTGGAGGAAGAAAAAGCAACGTTGCTAGCGAACTACTTTCTCGACGGTGGAGGCACTTCAGATGGGCGCAATGCGCTTGTGGGTAGAGCTAAAAGATTGTTCTTAGCTTGCAACCGACTATAAATCCCCTCGATGTGTTTGCGTTGGTCATTCAAATAACCTCAAAGGTGCCAGTGCACGAGGCCCGTGTCTCGAGCGGCCCTTGGAGGCAAATGGCAGCGCAGCACTAAAATGTCTTGCCCTTGAAATTGAATGGCGGCGGAGCACCCGCTCGTGGCGCGTGTCTTGCGCGTTTCTACAACAAGGGTTGGCGGTACTTGTAAAAAACGCCTTTATCAAGGGGCTTTAGCAGGGACCCTGGGTTCAGTCGCCCATCTGCATCCTACCTTCGTGCGATCGTGTACCAGATATATGCGTAATGCACGTTAAAAACCCCGAGCTAACAGTTGTAATGCACTTTTTATAACCTTCAACGGGTAACAATGTCGCCCTACGAAACTGCTGCTCTCTAAAAAAACTAATGACTAGTTTTGAATGTGCCGTTACATTGCATTTTTAATGTGCGTTCGCTTGTTCGCGTTCTTTTTTTTTTTTTTTTTGTCTACATTTCGGATTATGTGGCCCTTACTTACGATGAACCAGACTATAGGTGTCGGACTTCTAAAAAAATATTATATAACTAAGAAAATGGCACGTGAACGCAACAGGCCAAAAAACAAAAAAAAAAAAAAAAAAAAAAAAAAAAAAAACACAGGCGCATTTAGTAGAAATAATTGAAATAACATAATTGATTATAATTGTGCTTTCAGAGGTTTGAGCGTACCAAGAGCTATAAAAACGAACTCGATGCTTTGGATGGTGCGTTTGTTCACTGGAAGTATAGTTCAGGGCAGAATGCTCGCACTTGTATGTTCCGCTTCGCTCGCAGGTTAAAACCAAATACTTTACTTGTAATGTATTTAGTGAAACAAAGCTTATCTTCCGTATATGTGCAATGCCCTCACTTTTCGCGTGATTACACGCTTGTTTATCATCATTGTTTTTGTTTCCCACAGCGATTCAGTTCGTGTTCTTTTGTGTGCTACGTGCATTAGAGACCAAGGCAACCCAGGAGCATTCTATTTCTCGGATTGTAAAAAAACGTACGCAACTTGCCACGTGTGCCACAATCAATACAAAATATTCCAAGCTTCGCATACGACCGCTTGCCTGAGTAAACATTGTTGTTTGTCAAGAACAATTGTGATTGTATGAAACCACGTGGGGAAAACTCGTTCTAAGCACGCGACCGTTGGCGTGCAGTGAACTCATAATCGGCGCGAGATGATTGGTAGCTGTCAGCAGGTGGAGTTTCTCTATCAACCCCAACTTAGAGTGTTTGCTTCTTTCTGTTGTAAGTAATGAGGAGAGGACTTACACCAAAGCTGAGGGTAATAAAGTACTATGAGCATTCAAAAATAACGTCCTGAGCAGTATATGTGTACAAGCTTTAGCCTTTAATGCACCCTTAGCTTTCGATGCACTCAACGCTAGTATAAAATGTAGGGTTGTTTCATTCTTAAGTACCATGTGAGTGCTTACACTATATTTTATAAAATGTCAAACTCTACCCGTTTGCATCTTTTTTTCATTTTTGCACACCACTACTTGCGCGCATGAATCACCAAATTAAGACTGGCACAGGATGTCACGAAAAAAAAATTACAGTTTTTTTTTGTTCCGCAAAAATAAACTAAGCATCGTTTACCGCTCATTTTCCGCTAAAAAGTAGCGCTAGGTTACTACCAGATGCCAAAGTTTCATCCCGAACGGACAGCTTATTCAAAAGTTATAAGCGATTTTCCGAAAATTTCAATGGGAAAATGAAGCCCATTTTTGCCCGTTTTCGGTTTCTGGTGCCATAGAGCCCCATGTATTCGAAAACTCCGTCGGCCGCCAATTTCCCAATGAACTTTTTAGAAAATCACTTATAACTTTTGAATAAGGCATCGGATCGGGCTGAACTTTGCCATCTGGTTGTGACCTCTAGCGCTGACTTTGGGCGGAAAATGAGCGTTCGGCGATGCCTAGTTTATTCTTGCGGTAAAAAAAGACCCTGTAAGATTTTTTTTGTTTTTGTTTTGTGACATCCTGTGCATTGCTTAACTGTGTAAAAGCTATCCACAGACCAACAATCTGCCTGGCCAATCATTGCATTTATCACTGAATTCGTATTAAAATTAATTATTATCAGTTATTGCTGTGAGTTAAATTTTTAACATCGGCATTTTTTTTTTATTATGACTCCCGCACCAGCCCTACTTTGGGTTTACCAAACTCAACATCTAAACCTGAGTGTCATTTTTTGTGTTTTTCAGTCTCGTGGTTTTGGTCAAAATAAACGCCCAGCTACCTAAATGAGACACCTGACCGCCCAAAAAATAGTTTATTTTTTTTATTTATTTTTTAGGTAGCTGATTCCTCAAGCTAGAATTTTGGAAACCCAAGTCTATTCCATCATCTCCTTTTCCTGGAAATCCACAAAGAGCCAAACACATGCACGACAAAAGGGCCGGTCCGTCATACCGCCGCCCGCCGAGCCGAGAAAGCAACGTTCGGTCACGACTTCTAGAAGATTCGCATTCATTCTTGCACTAGACATAACTTTCGCCCTGTTTTCTTGTTCTCGAAAGTGCCAGTTGATCCTCGCCCCAAGCGCGCCGACCCTAGAACCTTCTTTTCCGAACTTTCGAGATGGTGACGCACTGTAGATAAGCAGCTGCCAGCGACCTTGTCGAGTCACTCTCGCTTTCGCTCTCTGTTACGCTGCCGAATCGCCGCTTTTCTGCTGCCTCGACGCTCTTTCCTTATTTCTTTTTTGTTTGGCACAAGTTCGCCGATTAAACCCTTAAGCGTGTTTCACATGCAGCGATTTTGGCCCCAGAGCGGCGCGATTTCTGCCGTCGTGGCGCTCGTGCCGCTCAACCGCTGCGGCTGGCCAGAGCGCCGCGACGGCAGAAATCGCGCCGCTCTAGGGCCAAAACCGCTGCATGTGAAACACGCTTTATTTTTCAGTTCGCTATTCGTCCTCTCGTCACCGTCATTCGTGACAACATAAATCTGATCATAATGAAATATGTGTAATTGGCCTCTGAAATCGCCGATAACGGCGCACAGGCATATTTATATATTTCAACGCGTCGGTGGTTTGGTTGTGCATGTGTCTCGCCATTTGGCTCAGTTTTCGTGTTTTGTTCTGCCCATATTTGCTAGAGACGTGAGCTCGGAGCGTAGGCAACTGACCCCCTTGCACGAGAACTGGCGCAGCCGTGCGCGTTCCAAAGAAAGCTCGTGCAGAGAAAAACAAGCAAGAGACCAGGGATGTCAAATTCAGGATATAGAAAAATACCCCACTGTATCGAAGCGCCACCACCAGGGTGTCGAACCGGAACCGAACCGAAAACCGGAACAGAACTGTTATTTTTAGCCGAACCGGAACTGAAGCGAACCGAAATCTTCGCCGCCATCTTGGAACTGAACCGGAACCGAACCGAAAAAAATATAACGGTAACCGGTTCAAAACGGTTCAAGGTAATTTTTTTTATTTTTTGTTAGTATCACAAAATGAACATATGGGAATGAAAAATTGGCGGCTGTATTTCTATTGATCAAATTGTCATATACAGAATTGCAACCTATGGTAAACTGTGGGTTTTCGTGGCGCTTTTGTATTGGCACTATGATTAACCATGTGTCACGTTCTCACGTGACGTCATTGTGTCAATACATGTTGTCAAGTTATGTCACGTGACCTCGTGACGTCACGTGACTCACTGCATCAACTCGATTTAATTTGAGGAAGTCCCTAGATGTATTAGCCTTGCTGACAGCCTGACATAACATGACATAACGATTTAGCACCGAGTCACGTGACACCGTGACGTAAGCGATTTTCATAACACCTAGTCGAGTGCACGGGTTCTTGACAGTCAGCATCGTCAAACGTTCGGTGCG
Organism: Ixodes scapularis; assembly: GCF_016920785.2. Classification (NCBI taxonomy): domain Eukaryota; kingdom Metazoa; phylum Arthropoda; class Arachnida; order Ixodida; family Ixodidae; genus Ixodes; species Ixodes scapularis. Next base: position 358,005 of record NW_024609897.1, read on the forward strand.
GGTCATGTCAATTAAATATGATAATAGCCCAACTCTAAAAATATCTGATGCTCAGCCTAAGCTTTTGCTTTCCAGACCGTATACTTCGTCTCACCCTACGATGGACTAAAGGCAGAGGCTACGGACCGCCAGATCCAATCACGAGCCACTTACAAGTTGCGTGGTATTTCGCTTCGATGCGCGTATCGGCACCCGCGTCTCGAATCACTAATGGGGAGGGGCGGACGGTAGTTTGGATTGAACAGCACTGAGTGACTCAACAATTTTACCTTGCAAAGAAAGCTATGTCATACAGGCTCTTTGCAGTGTCGAAGCTATAAAAATGATGCAGCGCTTTTGGACTCGGAGGGTCATTCGTCCACCCCTAACCAATGCTAAGCGTGTCATATCTTAGCTTGCAACGTGATTGAACCTTGCGGCCCGCGGCTTTGGCCTTTAGTCCATCGTAGGATGAGACGAAGTATAGCCGCCTAGGGCATGACTATGATGAACACTGACGGTATATAATTAGCGTCAGATCACGCGGCCGCTTGTTGAAATTGCGAGTTGAGGAGGGGATCGACAGCTGTCTCTTTCCTTTATTTTTTCTGCATCTGCTATTGCGAGGAGGGGAAAACTAAGGCATATTTTCGCAAGCTATAAACACCAGAGGATACTCCTTAGCAGTATTTGTTGAAAGTACAAAAAATGTTGCACGACCAATTTTACATCATTGAGGCACCCAAACATTTTTTCGTTGCTGCTGAACTGCATCCGAAAGATGTCCCCGAGAATAGAAGTATTGAAATGACTATATGCGACTTATTAATATGACGTCCCATGGAACTACATGTGTGTACGGAAGGAATACTTTAAAAAAAAATATTAGTGACATCAGAGGGACAACCGAACAATGGCAGTCGCTGTAAGTCTCAAACGAGCGTCGTTCTCAAGTTATTGCCCAAGTTTTGACCCTCTCTGTATTTTGCTTAAAGAAGCTATAAAAAGATTTCTAAACTGTTTTAGCCTCTCGGGAAGTACTCAGTTTCTGCAGCTTGCATGTTTATTCGATGATGCCAAGAATACAACAAACCCGTAGGCACACTCACGGCTGCTTTTATACTGATAGCAGCCGCGCTATCTATAGGTTAAAGAGTGACGTCACAGTTAACCGACACATGACATTCGATTCGGACATGATGACACAACATTCCTTCCCCTTTAGAAAGTTTGTGGAGTCTACGGCTTGTAGCGCTCTGGAGGTCGGCTTGGCCGTGTGCTGCGCCGAGGCAAGAGTGGAGAAGCCGGCGGAGCTTCCAGTCTGGAGGCCCGGTTGTCCGATGGTGGGGCATTGGGACCAACAGTCACAGCACTGGGTATGCTGCGGCCTGGGTCAGGTGCCCGTGGTGTCGCGGCTCCGTTCTCTGCTTGTGCCGGGTCATGGTCGTCAGGTGATTCATTGTCAGTTGTAGCCGTATCGGTCTCGACGTCCGAAAACTGCTCCAGTCGGTTAGGTGTCCTCAGGTCAGCCTGAAATGATCTTGGCCGCAGGTTGTCAGCATGAATGTACCGCTCTTCCCCCCCCACCCAAACCAGATACGTAGCTGGGCTCACACGCTTGCTTATTGTGCCCGTCAGCCATTTGGAATCTCCGGCCCGTAAGCCTTTTATCATAACTTGGTCACCCTCAGAGAACTCTCTCCAGGGCCCCCGGTGCTGGTCTGCGTATTCTTTGGTTCGCTCGAGTCTCTTTTTCATTCGTTGCTCTATGTCGGGGTGCAGCAGACTCAGTCTTGTTCTGGGCCTCCAGGACAGGAACAGCTGGGCTGGAGTTTCATCGGTTGTCCCGGTGGGTGTGTTCCTGTAACTAAATAGGAACTGATCGACGCGATGTTGCAGAGACTTCGCATGGCCGCTTCTCTGCTCGTCCAGCACTTGTTTAAACAAAGCCTTTTTCACGGTTTGTACGCAGCGTTCCGCGCTGCCATTGGAGGCGGGATGGTAGGGCGGAGACTTGCTGTGTAGGACGCCATTCCTACTCAAAAAGAGTTCGAAATCTGCTGATGTGAATTGAGGCCCATTATCGGTCACTACCTCTTCCGGTAGCCCGTATGCCGCAAACACACTGCGCAGTTTTTCCACGGTCTTCTCACTACTAGTACTGTTCATCACAAACACTTCAATCCATTTAGAATGGGCGTCCACCAGCACAAGAAACCATTGCTGTTCGCGATACGCATAGTCTATATGCACTCTCTCCCATCTACGCTTAGGCCAACCCCACGACAACAAGGGTACCTTGGGCGCAGCGTTTTGCGACAGCTGACACGTGACGCACTGTTTCACTGTTTGCTCTACATCTTGCGTTAGACGAGGCCACCAAACGTGGCACCTGGACAACATTTTCATTCGCGTCATCCCCGGATGACCTTCGTGCAGCATCGTCAAGACGCTACTTCTGAGTGACAACGGAACCACTACGCGATTACCCCAAGTTACACAATCTTGATCGACTGACAGTTCGTTACGTCGAACATAGTAAGGCGCTAGCAAATCGTCTGTAACTTTCGAAGGCCAGCCGTTTTGTGTGTAGAACAGCACTTTCGACAACAACTGATCCCTTCGCGTTTCCCGTCTTATCTCTTTTGCAGATAGCGGAGCTTCGTCTAGCGCCGAAAAGAACTGCACGCACTCTGACTCATCTTTGCTTGGCAGCGGTAGCCGTGAAAGCGCGTCGGCATTTCCTATATCACTGGATTTTCGATACACCCAAACATAGTTATAAGCGGCAAGCAGTAAGGCCCAGCGCTGCACGCGTGCTGCTGACATTGCAGGAATCGGCTTACCATGCCCCAGAATTCCCACCAGTGGTTGATGGTCAGAGTAGATGCAAAATTTTCGGCCGAAGAGGAACTTGTGAAATTTTTTTTAAACCAAAAACCACTGCAAGCGCCTCTTTTTCAATGTTCGCGTAGCCTTGCTCCGCCTTGCAGAGCGTCCTAGACGCGAAAGCGATGGGCCTCTCCTCAGTACCAACTTTATGAAAGAGTATCCCGCCGACGCCGTACGCCGACGCGTCACATACAAGACCGAGGTCCTTTTCAGGATCGTAGTAAGTCAACACTCGTTCGTGCGTCAGCCACCGTTTTGTTTCTTGAAACACTTTTTCCTCCACTACGGTCCAATCCCAACTGGTGCTGTCACTTAGTAACTGGTGAAGTGGCTTCAGCTCTGCTGACATGTTCGGAACAAATTTCCCGTAGAAATTTAGCAGCCCCAGGTACGCTCGCAGCTCTTGTTTGTTCTGGGGTTTTGGCACCTCTTTGATTGCGCGTAGGTTTTCCTCGGAAGGCCGAATCCCATGTTTATCAATTACGTGGCCCAAGTAAGCCACCGACGTCTGAAGAAACTTGCATTTTTCTCTTTTTACTTTGATACCGCGCTCCTTGAACCTTGTCAGCACGCTTTCCACTTTTCGATAACATTCTTCTGAAGTTTCTCCGGCTATCAACACATCGTCAAGATAGCATGATACTCTGTCAAGGCCCTTCAATATTTCGTCCATTACAGCCTGAAAAATAGACGGTGCACTCGTGATGCCGTATGGAAGGCGTGTGTACTTAAACAAGCCCATATGCGTGTTTACAGTTACAAGTGACTGCGAATCCGGGTGCAGTTGCAGCTGCTGGTACGCTGTAGAAAGATCAAGTACCGTGAAATATTTGCACCCGTGTAGCGTTGCAAACACGTCTTCCATTACCGGCAAGGGATAGTGGTCTGTTCTGAGATTCGGGTTCAGCGTCACTTTATAGTCGCCGCACAACCTCACTTTGTTGTTCGGCTTAGGGACAACGACCAACGGTGTTGCCCACTCACTCTGCTGAACTGGGACCAGGACTCCCGTTTTCACGAGCGCATGCAACTCTTGTTCTACTGACTCTCTTAAAGCGAATGGTGCAGTTCTATGTTTACAAAAGACTGGGGTCGTGTCGTCCTTCAATACTAATTTAACTTGACTGCCCGCGATTAATCCCAGCTCAGGCTCAAACACCTGCGAGAATCGGTCAACCAGCCCTGCCACTTGGTCTAGACTAACCCCATACACGCTCATCCAGTCTAGCCTCAACGCTTCTAGCCAATCGCGGCCCATTAACACAGTCTCACATTTCTGCGGTGTGCGAACCACTACAAGCGACAACGTCATGGTCTGCCCATTGTGCTCCACAGGTACAATCAACTTGCCTAATACCTCGAAAGGCACGCCCCCATAAGTTTTCAACTTTAGGCGGCAGTTTGAGAGAGACAATCCAGGCCAGTACTGCTTATACACCTCTTCAGGCACAATGGAAACCGAGGCTCCTGTATCAACTTGCATTGTCACCAGTGTTCCCGCCACTCGAACTTCAGTAGTGTAACCCCCTTTTCTAGCACTGCAGGAGCCAATGTTGTACAGCCAAACTTTTTCCTCACCACTGCTGTCGTCCACGGCTTGCACCAAACGGGACGTTGCTTTGCAGGCCCTTGCCAAGTGCCCCACTCGTCTACACGCTCGGCACTTGTACTTCCGAAACGGGCAACTTGACTCGTGAAGGGGTGCTCCGCAGCGGAAACAGCCTGACGCCTCGGGCCTCTCAGTGTTGACTTCCATCGTCGCCTTCCTGGTAGCCGCTCCGACGTTCCTGTGTGGGCCTAGACGTTGGACGGCGTTCACCTCTAGGTGTTCAGAGGCTGCTGGCTGAAATATCTTGGTCTCTGCTCGTGCGAGTTCAATGCTTCTGGCAATGTCGCATGCCGCCGAAGAAGTTAGAGTTTTCTTTTTTAGAAGCTCTGCTTGGGCTGCCTGGTCCTTCAGCCCCGCGACAAAACGGTCTCGGAGTGCTTCATCCAGGAACTGCCCAACTCGCAGGTGGCCGCGAGCCTTTTTAACTCAACAGTGTATGTCGCCACCGTTTCCTTCTCGAGCTGGGCCCTCCGGTTGAATCTGAATCGCTCGGCGATTACCATCGGCTTCGGAGCGTAATGCTCCCTGAGGACCGCGACCAGATGCGCATAGTCCTTTTGTTCTGGCTTCACTGGTGTTAACAGCGTCTTCAACGTGCGGTACGCTTGCTTCCCGATGGCCGTTACGAAGACCGAGACTTTCAAGTCGTCGCTCACCTTCGTTGCTCGAAGATAGTGTTCCATCCGCTCGACGTACGACTCGAAGTCTTCCTCCCCATCTTCGATGAACTGCTCGAACCGGCCGCCGCACGAAGCCATCCCGTGGTCCTCGGTCAAGGCGCTTGGGTTTTTGCCGATGACAGTGCTGGCTTCTGTCTTCTCGGCTATCTCATACTCGTCGCCACTGTTTTAGCCTCTCGGGAAGTACTCAGTTTCTGCAGCTTGCATGTTTATTCGATGATGCCAAGAATACAACAAACCCGTAGGCACACTCACGGCTGCTTTTATACTGATAGCAGCCGCGCTATCTATAGGTTAAAGAGTAACGTCACAGTTAACCGACACATGGCATTCGATTCGGACATGATGACACAACATAAACATCACTAAATTCTACTCAGGATCCCTTCCTAACGTTAATATCTGATTGCACTTGGCTTTGCTCTTTTTTCTAGGAAATGGCAGTCGCCAAAAAGTCAGAAAAATATGAGCATCGTTCATTCCCTCAACTCGGATCCAGAAGCGGCCACGTGGCCTGGTGCCTGTCTTATGCCGCCAACGATAATCATACCCCCGCGCTGGGGTCGGAAAGGAAGAAAACGCGTGCTGGGAGCTCCAGGCATTGTTAGAGTTCGGCTTGTCTCATTGCTGCGGTGGTTGAACACGAGCCACTACCCAAGTGTCCACCAAGGCGTTGCTTGTTACGAGCCCATGTACAGTGCTCAGGCAGTTCTCCCCAATCCATGAGCCGCGCTCGACTGTCGTCAGGCGCATGGGTTTCATTTCATTTCATTTATTATACCCTCAGGGCCCGAAGGCATTACAGAGGGGTAGAGCAACAAGAAGGTTAATGCAAATAACATAATACATATTAGACACACTCAGTAATTAAGTAATTAGTTATTGTACTTTTAAAGAGCTCAGAGTCCGTGATAATGGCGATCGACCGGGGAAGGTGGTTCCACTCCTGGGGTGTACGGGGAACGAAAGATGAATAAAAAGTGGTTGTGATAGAGTTAGGAATGCCCACCTTATGTTGATGATCAAGACGGGAGGAAACATAGACAGGCCGAGCAATTATTTTGTCGCGCAGGAAAGACTTATGGTGATACATTTTATGGAATAGGGAAAGACGAGAAATTTCACGACGTAGTGATCAAGGTGGTAATGAGAGAGTTGTTTTCATAGAGGTGACGCTAGCGGTGCGGTGATAGTTTGTGAGGATGAAACGAGCGGATCTGTTCTGAACGGCTTCCAATGTAGATGCGAAAGTGACTAGTCCGGGATCCCAGACAGAAGCTGCATTTCAGTGAGACAGGGGCTAATGAAAGATTCATGAACATTCCAACCCGATATCGTTTTATGACCCCTTTAAACTTCACGGGGTGCACAATAAAAGCAGTGATGGGTTGCTGTTAACAAGTGACAACTAAAATTGTCGAATTACCACACACGAACGGAGGAGGCAATTTCTCAGAAATACTATCAGCCTTTCCACTCCGGTGAAGAAGGAAGACCAGCGGAGCTGTACTATGGTAGGAATGAATGGCCGGCCGCAAGTCGGCAAGCTAGAGTGGAAAGGCTGGAAAGGTTGCGCCATCTATGCGCGACGGCGGCAACCAGACAACCAGCAAGTCGGTTGTCTGTTAGCCGTCGTCACTTATAGATGTCGATAGCTGTCAAGAGTTTAGTGTCGCCATTTGTTTGCTGACGGACACGATACTGGGGCAACTAGCCCTTAATAGCTCCCCTGTAAAAAGAAGTGTGTGTGTGTGCGGGGGGGGGGAGGAGAGGGGGGTTAATTTTAAAAACCTACTGTGTTGTAAAGGTTCCTCTTCCCTGCATCTTTGGCGCAGACCATAAAGCGTGACCCCGGAAACTACTTTGTGTGCAAAAGTCTCTGACCAAATAGCACGTTTTTGTCATTCCAGACGCTCGCGCCGTTCCTCACGACGCTCTCTTTCACTGAGCTTCAACCTCCTGCAGCATGCATTTTGTACCATCGAATTCGATTTTCTCAGCAAGAAGAAATGACAATGACCACCAGCCTATAGTGTGGTGATGTCACGTGCATACCATGTTTAACAGTTCAGCTTTCTGGTGAAATGTGATGTTTGCAACACTAGCAATATATGTCCTAATTGTAAAGTTGTGCAATGTTTGTAGCAATCTCGCGATGATATATGGCAGCCTAGAGAAATGTTAGCGCGTATGACTATTCAAGCATAGGGTTCTAAATTGAGGGCCAAAACAAGTGCAGGTAAAACCGAATATAACATTAGCCTCCCGAGGCAGTATTTCGCGAAGTTTCGAGCTCATGGAAGCTGATAAAATGTGATTTATACTAAGATTTTAAGAATGTTTGTCTGTCCTTCGCCCTATTTATGTAAAATTATAAATTTCGTTGCGTGCATTTTTACGCACATCTTTTTGCAGTAATTAAGGCGTTCTGTAAAGGATTGTTTAGAAAAATAACATTAATTATCTCTCTATTTTTGAACATTTCATGTATTTGACTTCCAATCTATTATGCGAGCACTGAGTCCTCTTTGGCGTACCCTGCAACCCGATGTTTCACACTGCCACTCAGCAAACAGAAAAACACTTCCACGCAGACTCCACAGCTCGCGTAGTTTCGAGTATCGTCCTTCCGCGTCGGTCTCAAGCGGTTATGGGAACTTTATAAAGTAAAATTTATTGGTCGTCATAGAATATATTTAATTACTAACTGAATATTTGACAACATAAATAAGTGGCCGACCACCCTAAAGCAATGCCCCCCAAATTATCTGAAAAATATTCTGCCAATCTTTTCCGGCGTTTTTATCCTCGACAACCACGTTGTAAGTGATATGGGACAGCCTTACACACATTCCTGATTTTGAAGCTAATTTAAATAACTATGTGTTCCTCACACATATAACTTCTCGAGCATATAGAAGTCTGTTATTTTGTTTCTTTTATGTGGGGAACATTACTTTTGTGTCTGTGGGCTGGACAAAAACAAAGTAAACAAGGGCGCGCGGCGGAACTATGACGATTACGCGCGCAAACCGTCAGAAATTGTCCAATTAAGTGGAGTAGAACAAAATTCTTAATTTTTTTTTTAAGGCAAAGGAATTACTTTAAAAAGTTAAATCATTTGAGAGATACGGCGAACTTTAATTCGCATTACATGTCATGTTTTAATCACTCATTCCACGCGTGATGTTACGTTCCACATGAGCATTGGGGGTTGTTTGAAACTCTTGCGCGAGGGCATGTAGCTCTGACGTCATCCCCCTATCGACCAACCAAGATTTTCTAGTCACGCCACCGACATCGGGTTTTCTGCGACATGAGCTCCTTAACACTACCGCGTTAAAGTCATCAATTAGCAAGGGTGATTCTCATTTGCAAATTAAATTGGCCGGCATCTTGTCAAGAACAAACCTCAACAGCCAGGCTATGCCAGCTTCTCCTGTTTAAGAAAATGTTCACTTGGACTAGCGTTATTTCGGGCAGATTCGATCGGAGTGCGAAGGTGCGTATAGCTTAGGGTAAACAATTGCGATCACTCCTTGCTGCATGATTAGTCGCATGCATGCGGTACTGAGTGTAAACAATGTTTGGTTAGAACATCAAGCATTTTGATATCCGCTCGGTGTTCCTATAAAAAATAGTACGAAAGGAATTATCCTAAAGCTTTTGTAACATTTTGAAAATTTCATTGCTTTTAGGTAAGTTGTGTCTTCATCTTATACATATATATTGTGAAGTGTATTTCGTAAAAAATATCGGGGTGCTCATTTTATAATTTCATGTGATGTGTTTAATCCCTTGGTTCAAAGACACAATCACGATTTCAGTTTTAATACTGCGACACAAAGTTGTATCAATCACGGGTATTTTGGGCGACCTACCACACTTCATGACAATATTTTATACCGTGTAAATAAATAAGCTTGAACTTTAGAATTTTACTTAAACACGAAGAAAGGACAAGAAAATGTCGTATAGTTCTAAATTTCAAGCTGATCTATTTACAGATGTACCAACAAGCTCACATTTTCACTCTTGTACTTAAACATTTTGATTCAGGTAAAATATGTGTTACTGGTAAACAAAGGGATGTCCTGTCGTACGAACACGACGTTATGTGCGTTAATGTAGATTTTCTTCTACTCTAGCGTCAAAATTAAATTACTGAATTAAATATTTTGGTAAATACAGAAGTAAATTGCACGGACGATCGAAGAAGCTATATAGTTAATCGTTTCACGGCGTAAATAGTGTATATGGCCAGAACAACGTGGAAAATATATTCTCAATTTAGCGGTTCAAACCGGTCCGAACCGGTTTGAACCGTTATTTTTTGCTCCGCGGAACTGAACCGGAACCGAACCGAAAGCCGTGAACCCGAACCGGAACCGAACCGATAAAAATTTCGGTTCGACACTCTGGTCAATACATGTTGCAACTACCTCGTTGCATCACTGGAAAGATCAAATGAAAATGACGTTATCCCGAATGTACCGCGTCATTTGCCACTTGCGCAGTGGACTGCGTCATTTTTGCGTTAATTTCTGGTCAATCTTCTGTTCTTGAGGCAGAAAATATTGAAGAGTACCCCACACTCACAGGAGGCTGACAAACACAAAGTCACCCCCGTCTACGCAGCACTTTGCCGTAACTGCTGGTAGTTCCACACTGAACGATCGTAACCGCGCGACCTCACAGCGTCCATTTGCAATCCATAACCCCATCGCGGCCTCGCGCGAGCCCAGACGTTTGCCACATTTCCGCCGAATCTTTGCCGAATCTTTGTCGAACTTTCCTTCAAAAGTTCGGTATGTGCCAAACTTTTCCGAATCTTAAGTTCGGCAGATTCGGTCCATCACTCGTTCTCACACCTGATCCTTTTGGAAATTTGCTATCGAAAACGCACCTCCCCAATGATGAAATAGAATATAGCCTCATGCACGCAGCTTCAACATCGCAAGTAGAAACCTCGGCTTGCCCTGTGCTTCGCTATTGTCGAGGTATTTGTAATTTACGGCTTTATTCAGCAATAGCAGTAGAGCAATACTCTATTTGCAAAGTAAGCTGCAGTCCTACTTCATGGAATGGCTAACTGGCGCCTCTGCGGCGCTGCTCTGGTGCGCGGAATCTGATATGCAGATCGATCCTCTAGCAGCATAAAGGCTCATAACATTCTATTCGCCTTAGTTCTCTGCTTTGAGTAGGGCAAATGTCCTGATGGCGGATTCTCATTTGAGCGACAAACGCAAATTTAATATTCGCAAAAAAAAAAAAAAAAAAGAAGAGCCCTTTAACCCCGTGAAGAGGTCTTGTGAGATTTGGTATGTCGGGCTGGGACCAGCGGCAACGGTGGTTTCACGTTGGCGGCTTGCCCATCCTCGCTTCTGGGGACGCCGACGCTCCTCGTACTCCCACTGCCCATCTTCGGAACGTACAACAAGGGTGCGACCCATGTTAAGTCTGAAGTCCAACTGATAGGAACAGTGTGCGATCTTCGGCAGGTGGCTGCCGAAGAGCGCGCGGCATTGCGCAATGTCAGGGGGGAGAGAGACGCCAAGCGTGGGGAAGGCGCGCGCGTGTGGCGCCGGCGTCTGCAGCACTAACTGTTCTAAAGCAAAAGCCTCAAACACATGGCATCTTCCACGTACGGTCGTCAACACTTTATTTTGGTTAATGACTTCGAATCTTTTATACGGGCAAGGCGTACGCGTGCGGCGCCGGGGTCTGCAGCAGTAACTGCTCTAAAGGAAAAGCCTAAAACAAATGGCACCTTGCACGCGCGTTCGTCAACGCTTTATTTTGGTTATTTACTTCGAATCTTCTATACGGGGAAGGCGCGTGCATGCGGCGCCGGCGTCTGCAGTATTAATACAGTGCACTAGAATACTTGGGTAGTGTTGGGGCCGGAGCGGCTCGGCAACGGGAGCTCGTGAGGGCGCGTGTATTGACAGCTCGAGGCGGTGCTGTAGTCGAGTTATCCCGAAAAAATCGCGCAGCACGCCTTTTTTTCTTTTTTAATTTGAGCGGTGCACGTGTCGGTGCCCTGATTTTATACCCTCCGTTTTACCTTATCTTGTACCGGAGCGAAGGCTAAAAGCGCGAACTCATAGCGTTGGCAGCTGCCCTTGGTGCACGAGAGCTTGTGCCACCGAGATGTGCCCCAGAGCAAGGAGCTCGCGCTTGTAGCCTTCGCTGCGTTACAACACAAGGTGAAACAGAGTATAGGGCACATAAAAAAAACAAAAAAAAACGGTATTTTCAATTTTTTTTTTTTTTTTTTTTTGCGGTAGGCAACGGGTTAAGAAACGGTTTAATGGGCCATGTTGCAATTGCAGCTTTGAAGGGAGCCATTACTAAGGCCAACCCAATTTAGAAAGTTCGCGAACAAACAACGAGCTTTGAGCGAAAGCAACAAGGCGCTCGTTTTCGTTGTGTTTGTCCGTCCCTTCTCGTTTTCTTCCTCAAGCTTAATTATCTCTACCAACCCGCTCGTTCTGTCCTGAGATATTCATCGCTAAAATTTTGCCTTTCCTTGCTTAATTAAAAAACCGCGCCCTGAAAGCGTGAATGCGGTTGTGCTGATATTGATGCGTAGAAGAATGACAGAGTTTTTCCTGTCCCCTCGTCACTAACTCGACAGCGTGTCTTCGGTGGACTCGCCGGCGCCACACATCAAGACGACTAAGTCACTATTCTACGTATTATTTTCATAACGCGGTTTCTGAATCAAGCGAAGAAAGGCAACTTTTAGGATAAATTTCGCGAACCTCGTTGCCTTTTCGCGAATTGTCGAAATTGTGTTTGTTTTTGTTAATAACTTCTTTTAAAACTGCAATTGTACCATGGATAATTAAGCCGTCAATAAACAAGTTAACTAACAAATTTTGGTTAATTATTAAACATTGCAACGGTTATTCACCCACTTATTGTCCACCGAGCCCTATAGATATAACGAAAGACGGCATCCACATATCTGCCATATTCTTTTTTTTGTAAAATATGTAAATTTCTGTAAAGAATAAAACAAAAACACCCCGAATGTCTGCGTGAACCAGATACGCCCCCTGTGGAACCGTGGGTTTTTCTCTTCGAATACCCAGCTCAGGCGAGACTTACCTGGTTGTCAGAAAGCAGCTGTCGGTTAAATATATTGCATTGTGTAGGCTTGAGATGGTTTACCCTCAAGAGGATAATGCGCTGCATATTGTAACCATGGATACGCTGCACATTGTAACCATTATTTCAATGCCGTGCTGTAAACTACTACAACTTTTTCCTTGCCTGATCTACCTGTGCTCATGTATTTTGCTCAGAATGATGTGAAATAGTTGCTTGTTTTCTTTGAATCTTATAAAGCATCACTTGTTCAGCCCACGTTGTCTCTGTTTTTGGACTTGGGTTCAATGTTAAAACGCGTGATAAAAATTGTCACTGCTTATAAGCCATTTCTTACAAATGAACGTCGGGTGGTCCTCGGATGGTCCTTGTAGCCATGAAGAAATGAAAGGTTTTCACCCCTTTGCGACCGTCGCTTGGGTGGTTCGTCGCATAAATGAACACAAGAATGAGTGACAAGTGAACCGAGCTGATTAAGCTCAAGAAAAAGAAGATGGGCAGAAAAGAAGATAGAGAAGTTAACCTGGAATATTAAAAACGTACTAAAACAATCTTGGCCTTTAGTATGTGCCGTTTCGCTCCATTATAAAATAAGATAGGAAAGAAAAACTGCTTCCGGGGTTTAGATATCTCTTTCAAATATCTAATCTTCGGCTTTTGCGACCAAGGAAATGGGCATTTTTTTTAAATGCTCACCATCCGACAAACCGAATGTCGCAGCTAATTCTACGCTGAAACAACTTGCAATGCGCTTCTTTAAAGTCGCAATTGTTTTTATGTAAAGGAAGGGTAATGTAGCTTGTACCGTCTAATACATTGAAGCATCATGTTGCTAACAATCGTGCCGAAGCGTAATTGATGCCGCGGTAACCGCTGGCACATCGTAGCTGTGTCAGAAATCCTATGTGCACTCCACCAAAGCGGCCAGCAAAGATTCATATTTTCGCGCGTGCAGCCGCGCACGCGCACACCTTCTGGATAACGCGCCGGTGTCGACACCTGTCGCGATCAATACCATGCGCGTCAGGCGAGCCCCTCCGGTCCCAACACTCCCCAAGTATTCTAGTACACTGTAGTATTAACTGTACAATACTTTTGGTCTACGCTCAGTCTGACCCCGGAGACAATCTGCCACACTGTTAAAAATGAGTCGTGAAATTTACGAGGAAAGTTCTGGCAGCTCTATTTCCAAACATTTCCCGTCAAAATAACGTACAATCATTTTTTAAAAATTATGTGGGAAAAGTTGTCAAAAAAAACGAGGCACCGCATTCTTAGTTTACGAGCATAGACGTGAAAATGACGATTGAATCGTTTTCAAATCTTCCCTCGTGAAAATAACGTACTGTCGTTTTTCTAAATTCACTAGGAAAGTCGTCATTTTTATTTGCGGCTTTGTACGTGAAAATTACGAGGAAATCTCTGGCAGCTCTATTTCCAAACATTCCTCGTGAAAATGACGTACCAGCGTGTTCTGAAACTGTGTGAGAAAAGCATAAAGAAAAGGTGGATTGCATTTTTCACCTGAAAGTATGTATGTGTAGCATACAGTCAGTATGATCAGTGTTCTTCACGTAATTATAAAGACAAAAATTGAAAGATTACTTATCACTTTATTCAAGTTTCCGAGCTTCCTCGCTGTACACTCTCCTTGGTGATGATGGTGTGCCATTACATCCTGCGGGAAAAGAGAAGAGAAAATTACCCTATGCCACCCTATGATATAACGTCACATAACTCGCTCAAAGGACTATGAGAGGAAAGCAAGAAAGATAGTAACAGCTTCATCCTGACAAAAGGGTGAGGAAAATTGGACAATAGCAATTCTGAAAGTCTGATATGTCAGACATTGCTGGTGTGCCTTCTTTGCATGCCCAGGGCTATGCTACAGGTAATAGTCTTCACTGCAGGGCACAACATTTATTACATCAAACCTTAGGCACCATAAAGAAAATGTGTGACAAACAATAGCCTTTTCCAGATTCAAGGTTGCAGCTGCTACACTTGAAGCCCATATGGATTGATGAAGGCCACAGCGAAAACATCCGCAAATGGCCATTTTTCAGGGCTGTGCTAATATTAAAATTTTCTTATAGCAGTTTAGTATTATACGGTATTTGATATTGGTTTCAACATTAATCGTACTACTGTAAAAGGCTTAATTTTTGCAAAGGCTTACTGTTTGCGAGTTTATCGAAATTGCTTCAAATTGGTCATGCAAATAAGTAACCCCATGGCTACGAATACATTGAACATTACTCCTCATTGTGAAATTTTGTTCCCACAAAGTATTTCCAAAACTGACACTTCACAAAATGTATGAAATATCAAGCTCGCGAAAATAAAGTCGTTTATGCCAGTCGAACATTTCAAAGCGCTTGTAAAGTCACCATTGCAATGAATTGGCTTTGTTCAGTGCGCTTCTCCTCATGTGCACTGCGCTGCGGAGAAGCGAAACCCATGGAGCAGACTCCGCAATCGCATTAATCGCGTTAACACCCAACACCACCTATAGAATAATAAAAGCCTGGGCATCGCCTCCTCTCCCTTCATGAAACGTCATCACAGTCGGATGGCGCTAACTCGGCTACTGGGCCCGAGTCCGACCTTCGACGCGCTGATGGAACACGAGCCCCGGCCGAACACTGACGCAGCACTCGTGCCCAATCTCAGGCCTCAATCGATCTGGCTGTGATGACGGTGCGGAGGCCTTCTGCTTATCTAGGTGGTGGTGTAACACCCGGTCGCAAGAATCTCGCTTTGTCGCAGTGCAGACTCATACTTTGGAGGGAAAATGCACACCTCTATAGCGGTGAGGTTTTGACGTGTACACAGGAGGAATTAAGAAAAAAAATTTAAAAATGGTTACGTGAATGTTTATGCCTCTGATGGATGTCGGTACTCCCCTCAAGGTCGAATTTAGAAGACAAATAACACTGTAGCTATTCTGTTATCAAGAATATGTATTAGGCTGCAATGTCCTAACATGCTATGTCACGACATTGCAGCAACAGTTCTAATTTGAAATTGAAGGATGAGCATGGCGAGAAGGCCATCAAATCGTATATTTATACTCACAAGCTCTATGTGGGCCTTGACCTGATGATAGCCAGAGCCACTACATAATTTGGATCAGAACTAACAGAGCTTTGGCAGTGGGGCGATGATAACGAGATCAATTAGAATTTCATTTAAAAAGTATATGTATTGCCCTCATGCTGATTATGTACACTTATAAATCTATATGCCCATGCAGCATGCTGCTGACAAGCATAAATAAATGACAAGCTTTGCTTGCTGCCTCGATTACAACTGTGCAGCTTAAGCAGATCCTTGAGAATTTTAAGAGAGCATTCAGTTTGGTAATCAAAATTATTCACTTCTAACTTTATTTCAGTGGATGACTACCTGCCCCTGATATTAGGTATTTTTTTGTACCATACCTAAAGTTACTATTCGTGCACGATCATGCTCCTTCACTGACATATTACTGCATTTTGAAAACATATGTACTAAAGTAATCAAAGCAGCCTACAGCTAAACAAGTGATACCAACACTGTCAGGATGGCTGAGGCTAGCGTGACAGCACTAAGTAACAGGCTTGGAGAGAGGTGCAGACACTGTGATATTCAACTGAAAAGTTAATAAGCTCAAGTCATTATACACTTTAAGCCCAAAATTCATGATTCACACATGCCTATTATTCTCAGTATGAAGCCAAAGGCGAACCAAGTAGTAGTCCGTTGATTTATTACCAAAATAGAATACAATTTGAATACCAAACTGGATGCTTTGCTTATTTTTGGAAGGTTGCGATAAAAAATGCACTACTTATTGGGTGAAAAACAAAGCCTTGTAACACAATCATGTGCATGATTACATTCTACAAGTCGTTTTACATGTATACACATCATTCTATATCAAAGCTAACAGAATTTTCAAAAAAGGCCGCGAGAGTTATCAGAATGTCTTCTTCATTGTGCATTCGTAGGACTCTGTGGACATCAGTAAAGGGGATAACCGTCACAGTATGTTGACTAATTGACGAAAATTTGTTAGCTTTGTAACTAATGGCTTTATCGGCCATGCTGCAACAGCAGTGTTAAAAGCCAGCCAATATTAAAGGCTATCCCGACTTAAACAATTCACGAAATGCCAAGCGGCTTCCACATATTCATTGTCCAACTTTTGTGTTTTAATGTCGGATGCAAAAACCGCGCTCAGGAGCTCAAGAATTTGTGCCGTTAATGGTGGGTGGGAGAGTGACATAGTCGTACTGGGCACATTGTCACTATCTCGACAGTGTGTCCTTGGTAGATGCATCCGCGTCATACTTCCAAGATAAAAAAGGTGCGTCCGAAGCAACCACGTCCGCACAACATCCTGAGGTCTTCCCCGAGTACGCAATTTTCGAATCGGGTGACAAAAAAAGCAAATTTTTAGCATTCCATATCTTGAACCTTGTTGCTATACAGAAATTCTGTTAGTCTAATATTTACTGCCTTTGAAACTAGAATTGAAACGTATCCCATAAAACAATTAATTAAAAACATTATTAAAAAATTTTTGTTCATTAGTTTTGATTAACATTCTGCAACGGTTATCCCCTTATCTAATGTCCTCCAAGCCCCACAAACACACAGTGAGGGAATCATTTAAGTAACTCGTGCCGTTTTTTTTTAAATTTCGTTCGAATCAAAATGGACAGCTTTGTATACATGTATATAAAAATATTGAATGCATGTTCATCCCACTATAGAGGTCCACCTTTTCCTTAGGTAAAACTGGATCAAACTGGAGAAGGCCAGTTTTACATAAACCCCCAGCATGGTATGTACCAAGGGCCGCCAGAAATGATTGCTCACCTCAGAACACTCTGTGCGGCTTGAAGAAAGCGGCTTGCGGTCTTTGACGGTGGGTCTACCCACTTGGTGCAGCTGGGACCTGCAAGAAAGTTAACGCAGCTTGCCATATACCAGAAAGTAACAAAGACAAGGCCAGTATTACATAAACCCCCAGCAGGCATGCACCAAAGACCGCCAGAAATGATTGCTCACCTCACTGAACACTTTGTGCGGCTTGAAGACAGCGGCTTGCGGTCTGACGGTGGGTCAACCCGCTTGGTGTAGATGGGAACTGCGAAAAAGTTAATGCAGCTGGCCATATATCAGAAAATAACAAAGACAAGGTCAGTATTACATAAACCCCCAGCATGGCATGCACCAAAGACAGCCAGAAATTATTGCTCACCTCATAGAACACTTTGTGCGGCTTGAAGACAGCAGCTTGCGGTCTGAAGGTGGGTCAACCCGTTTGGTGTAGATGGGAACTGCGAGAAAGTTAATGCAGCTTGCCATGTACCAGAAATTAACAAAGACAAGGCTAGTATTACATAAACCCCCAGCATGGCATGCACCAAAGACAGCCAGAAATGATTGCTCACCTCATAGAACACTTTGTGCGGCTTGAAGACAGCGGCTTGCGGTCCGACGGTGGGTCAACCCGCTTGGTGTAGATGGGAACTGCGAGAAAGTTAATGCAGCTTGCCATATACCAGAAACTAACAAAGACAAGGTCAGTATTACATAAACCCCCAGAAGGGCATGTACCAAGGACCACCAGAAATCATTGCTCACCTCAGATAGCACTCCACGCGGCTTGAAGAGAGCAGCTTGCAATTTTTGTTGCTGGGACCTGCAATATATTTAATACAGCCTGGCGTATACCACAAAGACAAAGCCAGTAATACATAAGCCTACAGCACATGTCCCAAGGACCACTACAAATGCACGCTCACCTCATGGAACATTCCATGTGGCTTAAAGAGAACGGCTTGCAATCTGTAATGGTGCGTGCACCTGTTTGGTGCAGCTGGGACCTGCAATAAATTTAGTACAGCTTGCCATATACCACAATGTAACAAAGACAAGGCCAGTAATACATAAGCCTAAAGCACGACATGTCCCAAGGATTGCTAGAAATGCTTGCTCACCTCATAAAGCACCCCATGCGACTTGAAGAGAGCGGCTTGCAACCTGAGGGTGAGTGCACCTGCTTGGTGCAACTGGAACCTGCAATAAATTTAATACAGCTTGCCTTATACCCACAAAGTTACAAAGACAAGACCAATACTACATAAGCCTCCAGCATGAAACATCCCAAGGACCACTAGGAACGCTTGCTGAACTCATAGAGCTCTCCATGCGGCTTGAAGAGAGCGGCTGGCAATCTTTGGATAGTACCTACGGGTTCATTTCCCTTCCTTGGTGAGCCTGAGCACTTTCGGATAAATGCCGCTCTTTGCGGTATGGCATGGTGCACACCTGGTACCTCTTTTGAGGTTTATCTGGCGAAAGTACCTATAACAAACATATTACAATTGGGTCACACACTGGAGGGGGGGGGGAGCCTCCTCCTGGCTACGTGCCTGCCTATAATATACATAAATCATCATTAACATACTCTTTCACTCACAAAATCCGTCACATCTCCTCATAATGAACGATCTTGAAAAACAAAATTCGTGTATAGTCCGCACGCGTAGAGAGTCCGCACAGCCTAAAATTTCAGCTTTTAAACATGTATAGACCTTGGACTATAGCCCGGTAAAATACGATATAAAAAATAAGCACACTGTTAAATATAAAGTCAGAGCCAGCAGCGAGCTGCAGAGTGGATGTTTACAACAATTAACCCCCCAAACTGCTTGAGAAATTTCCCGTCAAATTACGAGGGCGGCCAATAATTTTGTGTACGTCTTAGAGGCTCGTGAATCGAGTGCACTGGAAACTTCCGTTTTCGAAGCCGCTAAAACGTCGTTCAATGACATTGCATTGTTACAAAGACGTTAGCCGCTCGCTTATGTTGTCTGGCTGCATGAATGTTGTTGCAAAAACAAACACAGAAACTAAGCTTCCATAAAAGCTCGTACTCGCGAGTTCTCCTAAGAGATAAGGCACATGGCTCTGAGTAAAGGCGCCGCCGCTGCAGCACGGATAAATAAACACGTGCATATTATAACGGAAACATAACGTGCTGAAAAAGAAACACCAAAAGCACGATTTGTCGGTGGACGCCCGTGTTCTCAGACCGCAGATTTCGAACACGCTGGAGCGCTTTCCGTCTTCAACCGAAAGCACTCGAACCGCGAACATGGAGAAATATTCGATTACAATACGTAAGCAAGACATTGCAAGGATAAAGTCACATTGCATACCTTGAAGTGGGCGATTTAGTCGTCGATGAGCTGATGAGGCCCTGATGCATCACACATCACTACACTGACCACGATGTCAACAGCCACCGAGGCGAGTTCGACGAACGCCCGAAGAGCGATAGCATGGCGATAGCTGCTGCAACCTCTGTTTGCGCCTGCGCGGCACGGGCGCACGACTCGGAGCAAAACCGCAAAACAACAGAGATGGGTGTTGCAACGACCGCAACAACGGCAACAGCGCACCAACACCGCCATTCTGCGAGAGAGGAGGGCCATAGAGTAATATACACAAGGTAAAGAGCGGACACTGCCATAGGCCCCAGCGGCCCAGATAGACCAGTAACAGGTAGCGCTCCTAGCGGGCGGTATGAAGTATGATCTGATTCCGTTTCCGGTCAAGTTAGTTTCGGTTTCGGTTTGGGCGTTTTTGCTCCGGTTCTCCAATACCCTTCTCTCTCTTTTTCCTCCCCGCCTCGCTCATCTCTCGGGAGCACCTTGACTCCCGAAGCCGCTGTTTTTTGGGTTTTTTTTTTAGTACTGACACACTTTTGCTTTATTTTTTACGATAGAGTTCGTGCAAAATGTGTCAAACAATATTTCAACTTACTTCACAAAGCAGAAGTATATATATTTCTTGTTATTTTTATATTGTAAAGCATTGAAGTTACACAATGGCCGCATTGACTCCTTGCTGGTGGAGCATTTTGGGGTCAACAACAGTAAGTGGTTCGAACACATTTTATTGGATCACATTCATGTACACATGATTTACTTCAGAAGCTCTGTATGTTTTATACGAAAGAGATCGATACTCACAAAAAGAAATGAATATAAAGGACTTCGGCATTCGTACTCTTTGCAATAGATTCTTAGCGGAACCAAGTTAACAAAACCCTTCCACGGAGAACATGCGGTATGACACATTCACTTTCACGCCGACTCGGGTACGGGAAGTAAGTGAAAAAATAAATAAGACATCGCTATCATTACCAGTCATAAGAGTATAATAACAGTACGAAGCACACGCCGGATAGTACAAATTCCCGATTTCCGACAAATATAAAAAACAGCAATTTGCATAGCCTCAAACTCACTGCGGGCGAGCCACTACCAAACAATGAGAACTCTATTCGAAATCTGACAAGATTCAACGTCCCTAAATATTCCCCGAAATTGTTCAGAAAAGAAATATGGCTTCAGAAAAAAGCGGCTAAAAAACTATGGACAGTGGATACAAAAGAGGATACATTTTCTTTCAGATATTGTTAGCCTCTATACACTATTTTCTATCGAATTTTTTTAGAAAGTGGACAAATATTTTTGTTAGGGAGCCGTGATACACATTCGCTGGAAAAAGGGGAAACAAATATTTGCAGAGCAAGCTGCACCGCCCACTTAATCACTTTTTGTTTTAGGTTTGGCAACCGCCTCTGTTAATACGCTATTAACAGTTAAACCAGTCTCGTTCTTACTGGCCACTGAAGAGTGCAACCGAACTTTGTCCGAATTCCGGTTAAGAAATCAAACATGTCAACACAAGCGTATTCTGCAAAACAATTTTAAAAACCCTTTGTGGTACTCCTCTGGGCAAAGGCGAAAACCACCCAGACCTCAAAGTGTGCTATACAAGGCGGCACACACTCCTCGAACATGTGTCACACTCTCTATTATGGGAAGAAAGTGATTTTCTAGTTGCTGAATGAAATGAAAGGCAGCCTGTGATGGTACTACTAAGTTCCCGAAGAATTTTCCAGGCACGTGGTATGCTTTAGGAACAGGACAGTACTGGTGAGGCCTGGTCAAGTTATTATAGACTCATCCGATAGCATCTGAGAACAGCCACAGCTGTAAGTTGTCTGTTCAAGCAAAAGCTTGATCAAATAGCCCCAAACGTATTAAAAACGTGGACGAGTCATCAATTATGTTAGACCTGATTTCTGATGCCAGCTCAGAAATATCCTCTAGTGGCGGGAAGTTATCAATTGGAAGACATTCCACAATGTCTGAAATTAAACTTTCATGGTGTGAAGATATTTGCAACTCCTTTAGGAGGTCAGCCTTGTCATCTTCTACGTTTTCATTGTCCGACAGTTTGAACAGTTTCTTTATCCAGAGGTGTTTTAGTCCTGAGGTGAACTGATGCACATTTGGGTTTGTGTTGCAGCCCAGCATTTGTCGTATATAGCACCAAAAACGTTCTCAAGTGTGTCTTGCTGCGGGCGTCGTGTAAGTAAGAACTTAAAGTCATGGCTGCTTGAAAGCTCATCAAAGAGCATGAGGACGCTTTTTATAGTAACTTGCCATCCAATGATGGCTTATGGCTGCCTCCTACTTTGGAACTGCCATGCTGAAATCCATCCGAGTTACTGGTGGAGAATATCAAGTATTTGAGATTCTCCCTTCAGAATGGCATGACGCAACTTCTGCCCTGTCTTTTTGAATTTTTTAGCTATTTAGACAATCAAAAAGTATGCACATCCTATCACAGAAATAGGCTGTAGCCATGACTGCCTCAGGAAGTTCCTTTGCATAAACAAGAGATATGATTACAAGAAAGATTGAGGCACTCAGTACCTGTGGGGCACAATTTTCTTCCGTGTTACAGAAAGGTTTTTGAATAAATGTGTCTCTCAGTAAGTTTCGGAGTCAATTGCAAGCTAATCTCATGGATAGAACAATGAAGTTCAACAATAGAAGACCGCTCAATGACCGCATTTCCAATGCAAAGTTTGTGGGCTTGGAGATTGCTCTTGGTTGTTTTGGGAAGGTGCGGAACATCAAAGACAAAGTAAACGTGTTCGTTGTCAACTTCAAAAAATGGCTTATCACCACATACACCAAGCTTACGTTTGAAGCCCCCTAACCACCCACCACAGCCTTTACTGTGAAGCCAACCGCCTTAAAGGGGCGATGCACTGATATTTGTATTTTGCGCAAATACCGCTTAGAACGAATCCCTGACGTTAATGATCCGTAAAATATACCCGTTCGTTTTCACCACACGCAATTGAAGTCGCAGAAAAAAATAAAGAAAAACGAGCAGAGTTCACCCGCTCAACTCGCAGCCAGAACAAGCGGCCCCGTGATCTGGAGCCGATTATATGCCGCCAATGTTGATCATAGTCATGCGCTGGGGTTGGCAAGGCAGAGGACACGCGCTGAGTTCTAGACATTGTTATGGTTCGGCTGTTGTCGTCATTGCAGCGATTTGACACAGGACACTACCCGAATGTTCCTCGAGCTATCGATTATCACGAGCCCAAATCGAGTGTCCACGCCATGCTCGGGTCCAATCTATCAGCCGTATTCAAATATCGTCACTGGGCGGTACTGCTACCGTCCAGCTATGTCATCAGGTTTTTCGAAGAGATTGAATAAAAACACTGGGTTTTGTCCTCGAAATTACAGCGCAACAGAGGAGTTTCTCGGTCAGTGGCGTTGCGTGCGAGTATCCTTGAGTCCCACTAGTGCCAGTAAGCTCGTGTAAAGTGAAAAACATTCCAATTGAATATCATTGCACCGCCCCTTTAAGCTCCCGAATGAGAGAAATGAGGAGACTGCGTTAAACAGAAGACGTTGTTGGAGTGTGCACAACAGTGTGTGCAAACGCACCTCCTGGAAATTTCAGACAGCATAACAACCAAGGCTCTATCTGCAATGTTAGAGGTTCGTTCAACACCGTCATCTGTTAACCCATGGACAATGTCGTGTGCAAGGTCGTAAGTTAAATTCTTTTTTTGAAAACAATCTCATCGAAAATCAACATGCACACACGTTCAAGTGCAGCCAGACAGCCCGGCAGAAACAACAGCGCGAGAAGCTCGAACCGATCGGCTCCACGAATTCACGCCGAGCATGCGAGCACGCGGGCGGTCATGCGTCAGCTTGATTGATGCAAAGTCGACCGAACATGATGCAGCAGAAAGCACAGATGGACGGCACGCACGCCACAGACGAACGACGCAGGGACGAGCAGAGGCCATGCAGAATGATGCAGAGGCGACGGCGTGCTGGCAGGCAGGCCATGGCAGGCGCCATTCATCACGTGGTTTTTGTGACGTATTTGATTTAATCTATTTAGTCGTTTTAAGTACTTTAAACAATTTTAAAGCATTGCCATTTAAAAAATAAATACTTTTCACTGAAAGAGTTTTAATTAATTTTAGCCAAATTGTAGAAAAGCGCCACGTAGCGGAGGGTATGAAACGCACTATCTGGGCCGCGAATCGGCTCCTGTGTCCTCTCTTTACGTTTACTATATTACTCTATGGGAGGGCCGCGAAAGAGCTGCGGGGCTGCGCGCTGCGCGGCGGGGCATTCAACTCCTCGCCATCTGCGCATGCTTGCACTCCTGGGATTTCGGCTTTTCTGGAAGGCTCGGCTCTCGCGCCAAATAAATAATGAGGGCATCCTCGTATTTTGAAATGATGAGCGTGCCCGTCTTTTTTGACGAGGGAAAGACACGTCAAATTGACGTACATTTTTTACAGTGCAGAACCTAGTCATAGACAGCTTCGGTGAAGAAACCGAGTTAGTTGTTTTCTGGCAACTCGTGTATTTTAGCATTTCTGCAGTGCCGCTTCTGGGGGGCGACACACAAGCTTCCCTGGGGGGCGGCACACAGGCTTAAAAGCGGTTCCTGACAAGGCTGATTTGTGTTCTCGGAGAGCGATATTTGTAGTTCGTCGCCTAATGGGATGAACTCTGAGGACAAAATGTGCCTTTCGGTGACAGGAAACCAGACAAAACATGTGAACATCTTACTCGGCGCTAGGTCATGGTGCCTCAAGATACAGTGTCATACTCGTGTATGTTCAGTCTTTGTAGAGAGTAATTTGGCCAGTGGGGGATCGGTGGCCGAGTGGTCTAGCGCACACCAGCTCGGAGCACGTGGAGCGAAAGCTCGCGCTGCAGAACCCAGGGGTCCTGGGTTCGAGCCCCACCCCTGCCCGTTTCGATCTGGATGAGCATCGTACCGGCGTGCGATCGTGTATCACTACTGCGTGGTGCACGTTAAAGACCCCAGGCTAGCGGCTGTACCGCACTGGCTAAATTGCTCATCTACAGCTGGGAGACTCGTCGCCCCTGTGAGGCAGACCAAGTTCTAGGCTGTATAAACACACACACAACCCAATTTTTTTAATTTGGCCAGTCGCGTTTTTCGTTTGCTATGAAGGTTCTCCGTTTGTTGTTTACGTACCTTCATGAAAGAGTGGTAAATTAACACCTATTTGGGTAGTTTCTAATTTGACCATCATTTTGAAAGGAACTAAATTGTTTAACCTCCCACAAATAGTGAAACAAATGAAACGCGCAGAATGCTTGGCTTTTATAAACCTTAATATATTGATCATTCTGATAAACACGGAGAGCGCAAAATGTATCACGTATGTGTTAGGCGCGCGTTATGATTTGATATGATTAATTACGGAATGGAATGATTTGGGAGGATTCGGGCGTGTTGCACGCACGACACACTAATGTGTTCCCCGGGTTTTTCAACACAATAAAGGCAGGGAAAATATATTACGGACTCGTGACGTCATGAGGTCACGTGGAGAGCTATGCTTCGTCGTTCGGGAGCCAGCTGCGAGTGCCCAGAGTCACCTATTACCGCAGGCTCCTCGAAGTCATACTGGGTCCGGGTGTTCCCAGCAACGCCGAGTAAAGCCATCGGGTTTCAGATCTCACGGTCCGAGGTTCGCTTCCTGCTTGGCAAATCTAGCTAGGATTAAGCTGGAAATTTTTAATTAAGGGGAAACTCCACTCAAAACGTTGAGCCTATAGAAATGGCTAATATCGCTTTGGGGAGTCAAAATACTGTTATACCCGAAATATCACGTCAAGCCGACGCCCCATTCCAGATTAAAACCAATATTAACAATGTTCCACCAGCTGGGTTACCGGCCCGACAGCGGGTGAGCAACGCTGGCACCGGGTGAGCTAGTGAGGCAACACTGGGTAATACGTAGGGTTCGTCCTATGCTCTCGTACTGACGCCGCAGACGCTTTGTTTCCCGTGGCATTCTGCGATTCTGCTGACGGCAAGAGGTGCTTACGGCGTTATCTTGTGTTCTCTTATTTTTATTTGCGCTCTGGCAGTTCATTTAACTCCAGCATAGCTTCCTCGACTGCGCGGAATAGAGCGAAGCGCTGCTGCTCGCTCGCGCGAGTCGTGGAGCCGGAGTGCTGTGGTTTGCTTGAAGCATCCGGTGCACATATTATTTTTTTAGAGCGCAGCTCTTAGGCGCCCGTTTCCGGCTTGAGCGGCGTCGCCGTCGCCGTCGGCGTAACCAAGGTCATCCCAAGGTCACGTGACCTCCCAAGGTCACCTCATGGTCACCTGACCCCCAGGTCACATGACCCCTCCGAGGTCACGTGGCCCCTCACAAGGTCACCTCAAGGTCACGTGACCCCCAGGTCACGTCACCCCTCCGAGGTCACGTGACCCCCGAGGTCACGTGGTCCCCTCCCCGTGCTCACGTGACCCCCAGGTCACGTGACCCCTCCCAAGCTCACCTCAAGGTCACGTGACCCCCAAGGTCACCCCAAGGTCACGTGACCCCCCAGGTCACGCCTCCCCGAAATCACGTGACCCTCCCTCCCCGACGTCACGTGACCCCTCCCGGAGCATATTAAAGAATGAGGGGAGGAGTAGGAGAAGGAGGAGGGGTCTACCCTCCCCTCAGTACCCTTCACTCCTCCTCCTCAAGAGCTGCGTTCCAATTCGGCGTTACAGGGAGTTGTAAACGGCTTTCATTTTTTTTTTCGCCAGAGCTGGGAATGAGGATTTACGCTGCATGACACTCAAGCAGACCGCGCTATTAGCGATGTGCGCGGCCAAAAGCGTAGCTGTTGTCAGCTTTCCACGATTGGCCAATCCATGGGCATATGAGCATTGTCAGATTGTCAACTTTGACGGTGTTACTTTCGGATTGCGATGGCTCCCAGCTTGTACTGCGCTTCTTAAACACACCATCGAACTCGTCGTCACCTTCGATGGTAAGTAGCCAGAATAACAACTGGTGACGTCACGGCGAGTCAAATCCCAGTCGTGACGTCACGGAGGGAAACCATAAGAGGGCGCCACCGAAACATCTCGGCGCTAATACAGGTTTGGAAACAGGGCTTCTAAGCGCCGCTCAAGGTGGCGAGTACGTGAAATCGCGGGGCTGGCAAAGTTGCCTTCACGTGCATAATGCACTGGCTTGCATGTATGGGTAGCCAGCCGGGGCGACAGATTTGCAACCTTTTTTTAGCGTAGTATACATAAGTCCGGAACAGCTACGAAGAGGTCTTGAAGTACAAGAAACGCGGATGATATTAAACGGTCGACGCTCGGTCGCAGGTCGCAGCAGCTCTAATTAGCGTACACATAAAAACACCTTAGCTGCAAAAATTGGGGCCGCTTGAGAATTTCATATGTCTCCCATTGTTTCTTTTTCTCTTGGTCCACGTGCAAGAAGCAAATGCAGTCACGCTGCGCCGGCACTGACAGCGTCTTATTTTCTATAGCGGTTGGATTCGCCTTTCGGCCGGAAAATTAAGAAATACATACTAACACTTAAGGCTCTGTTATACTTCGACGTAGCGCGTGCGCGCGTGCGAGCGCGTCACAGCGACGTCACGTCGGCGAAAACCCGACACTCTATACTCCGACGTCGTGGCGTAACCGACGCGACCGGCGGCGTTCGACGCAGCCTGACCGCCTCGACGACAAAATGGAGCATGCCGCGCCGGCCCCGCCAGCGACGCCGGACCAGGGTGCATCACGCGCTGGCTCCCGGTAGCCCTCGCGGCGAATGCGAGCAATAGCAGACGACGGCAGCACCACTCCGTGCGGCATCATGTTTGAAGAATCGGACGTCTCGGTCGTCGAGAAGCTGATCGAGGGAGTTTGTTCTCACCCGTGTGTCTCCGACACGAGGAAGCTTGAGTACCGTAGACCGTGCGCTTGTCAAAGATGTACCGCATGTACATTGACCACCTACGCTTACGGGGCAGGCGGTGCACCAACAGTGCAAGCGCGAGTTTTCGTCGTGCAAGGTACGTCCACGCCATCGCTCGAACTTGGCGCTCAAGAAGCGCGAGAATTCTCGTCTGCTATTCGAAACGAAAAGGAACCGGAAATGGCGCACTCTCGCAGGAAACGCGCCCTCGTAGCCAGATTCTGCGCATGCGCCGCGCTGGCGGCTCACCGACGCGCGCCGCGGAAGTCGCAGGGCCGCCGGAGTATAGACGGGGCGAATTTTTGACCCGCGCGGCGTGACTGACGTGACGTAGCCGACTTCGGCCAGCGTTCGCTTGCGCGCACGTTACGTCGGAGTATAACAGAGCCTTTACTACATTTGAGCATGTTTACAAGAAGCAGCGGTAAAAAAGAAAATCTGCAATTTACGTTCTGTTTTGAAACTCAACGTGCGATTGAGCCGGCCGTGCCGGTGCGTCGGCTCAGGAGCGCGGCAGCGCGGGACGAGATCTACGTCACGCCGTCGACGCGCAGCTGCACTCTTAGAAAAAATGGTATCGATAGTCCTCCCTTAGGGGAGGAACGGTCTTGTAACCTAGGTTCCTTTAGAAAGGGAGAATCTTTCGTCCCAGAAGCAGGTAGAGCAAATAGTTCCTCCGTCGCCTGCATGTCACTATGGCGGCCCCGAATCGAGCAAATCGAGCTCAATAAAGCTTAACGAGGACGCTTCGCCTCTTGTACGGGACGAGAGGACCAGCAAATAATATCACAAAAGAAGCTTTTCTCGAACTGTGTTTATTTCCGAAGCCAGATTCCCCCCGCAGGTACAGAAATTTGCGTTTCCAAAGCAGTTACTCAATCTTCTCTTCGTCAGCATTGCGATATCAAACGGAGACAACCGAAACCCAGTTACTTGGTGCACTTTACGTCTTACATTTGCTGTTCCTCGAGTCCCAATCCCTTCGTCAACCGCACATAACGGTGGAATAGCAAACCAACCCGCGAAACCAAATGCCGCTCTCAAAAGAACAAACTCGAAGCCGCTGTTTATCGCGTAGCGTGAAAGAAGGTTAAATCGCTTGCCACGAGATAGCAGGGTCAAGCAGAGAGTAATTGCAAGTAGCTCTGCTAGGTGGCACTAGGTACCACCCAATTCATGTTCTGCAAAAATATATTTATTTTCTCAGGCTTGCATTGCGATTCGGGATCTCCGGGACCTTCGGGAACATCTACAATACACGCATAAAGACACCTTACGCATAGTACAAGCATACATTGAGCGCATACAGAAACATTTCACTCACCAACATCAATACAGCGGCAAACTAATCGGAACACTACAACCGAAATCTGCGTTTCCGTCTTTTATACTGAACGTATGGAATTTCTCAGTCACTGTGTAAGCAATAAAAAATATTCCCAGCATGTTGATTATTTTTCCAGCAATGTCATACCCCCGTGAATATTTTGAATGGCTCAGGGGATGAATCTCTTATTAAAAAGTAAACGCTCGATCATGGCGTAATTACTTGAAAGACAATAAATCAGGCCGCTCCAATGCGGTTCGAAGCCATGAGTTTGTTTCCCCGCACGGCACGTCGTAGCCTGTATTTCTATTGTAGTGTTTGTTTTTCTATTTGTGCTGTTTGCGGACGGCTGCAATTGCCGTCTTGAATTAATCTCCATAGAGCGTAAATTCACTTAGCTGGAAGTGATGCTTCACGGGCTGAGAAATTGCTTTTCGATCAACTTAATGCAGTCGTTGTTGTTGTTGTTGTTGTTGTAATGGCAATCGTGAAAAATGGGAAAAGCCCGTGCGTAAATATTATCCACCCATAACGGGGGAAAGACTCGCACGGGCTGGGGAGAGAGGAGTGAACGAAGAGGGAGGAGAAGGGGAAGGTTGATTTTGATAGTGGCGGCATATTAGGATATTCAAATAGTTAGTTGCAGAATTGGAGGGAGGGGGGATGCCTAAAACCACGTTAAAAGGGGAAAAAAAAAAAACGAAAAAACTCAGAATGTGCGGAGTGAGTTAGGATACACCGGATAAAAGGTTTGGAGACACGAAGTGTCACACCAAGCGGCATAAAAGTCGGGTGGCGTATAGTTTCATCCGCGTTGTAAACTACACATGCTCACACTGGAGGAGAAATTCGGCTACTCTTACAAGTATCTGCAGCAAAAACTACTAAACCGTGGCGGAAAGCAATGGCGTCACAGCTCTGTGGCGGAAAGCAATGGCGTTACAGCCGAGTTGCGAGGCCACTTGCTTCCAGGAACTCTAGAAGTGCTCGAAAAGTGTGTTCTGCGAGGCGCTTGCCTCCGTTCGGGAACATCAGTTGGCGGGGCGTTGTCACCGACGTGCGGGATGTTTGCAGGGCAGTGTGAAGCACAGTTCGAGCGCTGTCGTATTTTGGACACGACCATAGCACGTGTTCTTTGTCCTCCAGGGTCCCGCAACTGTCACAATTCGGACTATGTTTGCGTGAAATCTTGTGCAACGTTTTTGCCGTAAACGGGCAGCCCGCTCTCAGGCGATGCAGAAGGCTAGACCCCTTTCGGCTGAGTTTCGACTCCGGTAGGGGAGGAGGAGCATTGCCAGAGGCGACATCGTCATGAGGACGCCCCATTCGTGTGATCAGATGGACAAGACGCTTGGCCTCGGTGAATCGGGGGATGAAGTATTCTGGGGTCTCCTGGCCATGAGCCTTAGCCGCCAGAGAGTCCACCTGCTCGTTGCCTTTAATGCCACAGTGAGATGGAATCCATTGAAATGCCAGTCTCCATCCCTTGGCTTCAACTTTGCGGGCTACATGGGTGGCTTCCTCTGCGAGTGGTGGAGCATCTTCCAGGTTTTCAAGATGGCAAAGGGCGCTTCTGGAATCTGTTAGTATAACTGCCGCTTGAGGCTCAAGTACAAGCAGCGCCTCAAGAGCCTTACAGATAGCTACTAGTTCCACAGTTGTTGACGTTGTATGAAAATTAAGCATACCAGCTTGCTGCACCGCCATGGACGGGATCAGAAATGCCGCTGTAGATGTTGCTGTTTCGGGCTTAGTCGACCCATCAGTGAAGACATGTAGCCAGCCTTTATACCATCTATCTCGGTTATCCATAGCGAGGGAACGAGCCACGATGGGAGCGACAGATGACTTTCGTTGGAAGAACGGTAGAGTACCGGTCACATTTAACGGTGGTAAGGTTGTGTGGGGTGGTGTCGGTGAGAATCGCCTTTTGGGTGGTCCGATCTGGTCCTCAAATTCTATTGTGAAAGTTCCAAGGCAGGATAGCGGCCGTGAGCGGAGTTTGGATAGAAGAGATGTCGTCGACGAGGCGTCTTGGAGTCGCACTAGATGGCGTATTGCTCGTTTTCTTTTGTGAAGCGAGATCGGGTTTTCTCTTGCCTCAACTAGCGTCGCTACATTTTCAGAGAATCGTGGAAGCCCAAGGCACTGTCGCAGCGCGCATCGATGAAATTGCTCCAACTGCTGTATCTGGGGTATGCCAAGGTTAAGTAGTGGTACAGCGTAAGTATTCTTGAAAGGATGAGTCCACGGTACAGAGCTAGGAGTCCCTGTGGAGAGAGGCCCGAGTTCCTTCGTCGGAAGCAGCGAAGAACGCCCATCAGCTGACGACACTGGATGAGTAGTCGCTTTGCTTCAGGGCGCCAGGTCACGTGGTTGTCGATCAGGACGCCCAGGTATCGTTGAGTCGTAACATGCTGAAGAGGGATGTTACCTATCTTCGGAGCATTAGCTACGGGTCGGCTGGGTGTTCCGTTGGGCCGGTAGCAAAGAAACGCTGTTTTTGTGACAGAAAGAGTGAGCCCGAGGTCTTCTGTGGTCTTCACAACCTCGTCAAGTGCTCTTTGCAGCTGTGAGCCGATACTTTTTGAAGCCCTTGAAGGACCGACGCACCAGAGTGCTGCATCGTCAGCGTATATCGCGATGTGCAGAGCTGCAGGAGACTTGGGCAATGTTTTCAGAGAAAATGGAAGGGCGGCCATAGCATGGTCAAAGAGGAAAGGACTTAAAACACTGCCCTGAGGAACACCTTGTGTCACTGAACGACGGCTGCTGACGGCGCCAGGAACTCGTACGAAAAAGGATCTTCCTGTAAGAAAGGCGCACACGTAGCTGTACAATCTTCCTGTAATGCCGAAATGTCGTAGCCGCTGGCGAATTGTTGCATGTGGTAAAGCGTCAAATGCCTTGTGTATATCAAGGAACACACAATACACTGTCTGGTGAGATGCTCGTGCCTCCTCTAAAGTGGACGCTGGGTCGCCAATTGCATCGGCAGTGCAGCGTTTAGCGCGATATCCACAAAGTTCATCAGGCAGCGCACCTATAGTCTCCATATACCAGGTTAGCCTACGTAACACAAGTCGCTTCATGAGCTTTCCTACGCAGCTTGTAAGCGAGATGGGACGTTACGAGTCAAGTGATTGTGCTGGTTTTCCTGGTTTGCGTATAGGCACAACAGTAGATGTTAACCAGGCCTCAGGAATCTTAGCTGTGCGCCATATAGCATTAAATGCCTCTAGTATGGCCGAGTACTGTGATCTGTCAAGATTTCGTAGTGCCTGATAAGTTACCCCATCAGGTCCTGGAGCACTTTTCCGTCGACACCGACGCAATGCGAATTCAAGCTCTGAGACCGTGAAGTCTGAATCGAGAGCAAGGGGAGGCCAGCTTCTACTATTCGCACTGGATTCCTTACCACTCTGGTAACCTGGAGGTAGTGGAATGTGTGTCGCGAAGGCGTCAGCCAGTAGCTCAGCCGTCTCCTGCATTGTATGGCCAATAGCAATTGCTAGACCTGCGATTGGATGAGTTGGCATTTTTCTCGATGATAGTGTCTGGGCCATCTTCCATGCACGTGAGATACCTGACGCTAATCCAAAGGAAGAGCAAAGTTGGTCCCATTGGTGCCGTTGGAGCCGGGATGTGTGCCGGCGGAAAGCCGCATCAAGTTGTCGCTGCCTCATCCAATCTGCGGGATCGTTCGTTCTGCGAGCTCGCCTCTGGGCTCTCCTCCGGGCAGCCCCCAATTTGAGGTACGTGAGGTCGGGACTAGGACGGGTGATAGGAACTCGGATCGTTTTCGTAGCCAGGGATACAGCGTGAGCGATTGCAGAGGATGGGTCTCCCGCAAGGTTAACCACATGTCCTTCCATGTGAGCCCTAAATGCATCCCAATTGGTGACGCGTACCTCTTTGTACATTGGCGCCGGAGGTCTTGGTGAAGTGATTATTATGGGAACATGGTCGCTTCCCCATGTGTCGGGTTTAGCATTCCACTCTGCTGCTATATTCGGTGAAACAAAAGTGATATCCAAGACACTCTGTTTAACTCCCGGTCTTACAAAGGTTTCAGTTCCGTCATTCAGCCCTTGAAGGTGTAAGGACGATGCTACAATCTCCAGCTGAATTCCTCGTCGAGTAGTCTGCCTGTCTCCCCATAGCTCGTTATGGGCATTAAAATCTCCACAGATAAGAAGGTGCCCTGTAGGGACATTTTTTATCTCTCGTAGCTCTTCGGGATCCCAGCAGACGTTTGGAGGAACGTAGACACTAATGATAGAGAAGAGTTCTTCTCTAGAGCGAACTCTCACACCGACGCATTCCGCTGCTCCTTTTGCGATTGAGGATAGGTCTAGGGGTTCTTGATGAATCCTTGCCCGGACAAATAGTGCCGCCGGAGACTGGCCGTCGTTTCGTTTTGATGCACTTAGGTATATCACATATGGCCCATGTCTGCAGTCTTCAAGAAGAATACGTGGCTCTTGAAGGGCCAGAATGTCTATTTTGTTTGTCAGAAGGTGCTGGCGTAGGTCAGGAAGGCGAGATCTAAGGCTGCGTACGTTCCATTGGAGCACAGTGGGGAGTTTAGGTTTTCTACTTTGGGGCTTTCGACATCTTCCGTCGTGGCTCACTGTTGTTTGGTGAAATAGCGGTCCAACTGGTCAATGACGAATTGTACCACCCATTGTAGACCACATGCCCATGGTGTTTGTAGGGGTGTGAGAAAAGAGCATGCCATATGTGCAGCGGTTTTGATAATGGACAGCCAGTCCACATCTGGAGTCGGTAACGAAGATGGCTTTGGATTTGTGACATTCGTTGTTGGAGGCTTGAGATTGCAAATGTTCTCCTGAGAAGGCGGATTTGCTTGGTGAGTTGAGTATCGCAGTCCATTTTCTCCGTTATGGGGTCGTTGCTGGGTGTAACAGCCTGCTTTTGTGGAGGGGACTTCGGTAGAGTGCGGGACGACTGTTGAATCCCTTTTGCTATCATTGAATATGTAGTGCCGGTGACGGATGCTGATGCGGATGTTGAAGCGCATGATGCTCGAACAACTCCTTTAGCTTTCCGGAACAGCAATTTTCTCGGACGCGATATGTTTCTTTGCGGTCACCGTCACCAGAGATCTTTGAAAAGGGGTCGAAGCGCCGTCCTCCGTGGGATTACTTTGGGGGTTCTGTATTGCTGCTCGAGCAGTCCGGAGATCGACAGAGTTCACCTTCGAGTAGTGAAGAATGTCTCGTTCATTCTTCCATTTCTGGCATTTTGAGGATGTTGCCTCATGCTGTCCTCCGCAGTTCACGCATTTGATAGACGTGGAGGTGCATTTCTGTTTTGTTTTTTCGTTAATTGTTGGATGCTTCTCACCGCATCGGCTGCAAGCAACGGAACGCTTGCACGTGACCGCGTAGCAGGGCCGTACCCAGAAAAACATTTCGGGGAGGTTTTAGGGGACAACGGCGGCCATTTTGAAAATGTCTATTGTCTTATTTTCGCCTATGAATCATGTGCATCGGTGGCATATAATGGAGAGTTATAGCAAACCAGAGAACCGGTCCCGGTTTGGTACCCGGTAGCCGACCGGTGCCACTGCGCGTGCGCAGAGGTGGAGATTAAAATCGGCTGGCTGCAAGTGCACCGACCAGGGCCGTACCCAGAAAAAAATTTCGGGGGGGGTCAGAACCCCCTATCCCCCCCCCCCCCCCCCCCCTGGTTACGGCCCTGCCGCGTAGGCCTCCACACCGGTAGCATTGAGTCGGACGGTGGTGGAATTCCATCACTGGATGCCGGACTCGCCCAAGAAGAACATGGCTTGGAAGCTTGCTTACACGAAAGGTGATCCATACGCACTCAGAGGAGCCGAAACGACGTACTCGAGTGATCTCCGTATCAGACTGCAGTCGTCCAGCAATTTTTGTTTCAGGAAGTGCTACGTCGACGTTCTTGATCACGCCTTCGACTGTGGGACCTGCAAGGCCGTCGTACGCCTTCACAGGAAGTCCGCAGAGCCGTGTGCTTTTGAGCAGGGCTCTTGTGGTGAATCCATTTCTCACATCCACGGCAATTAAGTTCAGACGCTCATTTGGCCTGATTTGGACAATGCACTCGGGGCACAGGAGTTCTAAACCGTCTGACAGCTTTAGGTTGCTCAGACTGCTGATGCGGTCACCTTCTTTTGTTGGCACAAATATCACGGTGAGGCTTTCGGTCCGAGGGGCGTCCTTTTCCGAGTCTTGACTGGATGTTTCCTTGTACCGACGTTTTCGGGGAGCACGGGCTGGATACCATTCACCGCCGTCATCAAGAGCAGCATCCGAGTTCAGAATCTCGCCGTCCGGATAATCTTGGGCGTCCATTATGATTGGGTCATTGTCCGTAGTTGGAGGAATCTTACTAATGGTGGCTTCGATGTTAGGACTCAAGTTGCTGTTCTGATCCGTGTTCTGGTCAGCGTCGTCTTGGGTGGCGTTATAACGCCACCCAAGACGACGCTGACCAGAACACGGATCAGAACAGCAACTTCCGCCGGCGGCCGATCATGCCTATAGGCATGATCGGCCGCCGGCGGAAGTGGTTACCCACTCCGGAACGAGGCGGAAGACGTTATAGAGGCCTCTTGGTTAGTTGGGGATGCAGGGATGACGAAGATTGAGTGAGAAACAACCAAAAATGCGGAGGTCTGAAAAAGCTGGACTGCTGTCAAGGTCGTTTTCTTCTTCCTCCTTAATGCAGTCAAAGCCGCGATTCGCGACATGTGTGAAGTGTGAGGAGCTACGCCGTGGTGAGCTCGAAAACTTCTAGCGCTCATCCCAGCGCGCCACTTGGAGGGCAGTTTCTTTAGGAACCGTAGAATATTTAAACAGAAAAATAAAGCGTAGCTTTCTTTCTTCGATTTTACCTACTATTATTTTAATGAAAAAATTTCAGACTGTAAATATATGTACTTTCCGTCATAATTACGTACTGTTCAGTCCTTTCCCCAGAGCGCAATCGCTCTCGGGGAGGAGACGACCGACAGTCACATTGGCCACTGTACGGTAGGAGCTTACTGTTCAGACCAGCGTTCCAACATGACTATCCTCAGGTCGATCGATTGCACCTAACCCCTCAAGTGGTCTTAAACGGTTTAATGTAAAGCGGAGTGTCAACCTGCGACACCCTGCCCCCTCCGATCACGGCCCGACCGGCGGCATCAATGCCCGACAGTTTACGTCATTTCATCTTGTTTTTACACCACTGATACGCGAACACAAGGTCATATCGGCGATAATTACAGTCTTCTGTTCACAACGCACAACACTGTCATCACAATGCTGCTGCTCTGTTGCTGACACGAAGAAATACAGAACCACGTTGAACGCCGGTTGGCACTCGGCATCGGAAAACAAAACCGAACTCAGCCCGGAAGGCACCCAGGCAGCCGGCAGCAAAACATGCCTGTCTCCGACGCAGTCCCTGCGTTTTCCATAACGTTGAAAACGTCGACACAGTTCCGCGTGGTTCCGCTACTGTAGTTCCGGGGCGAGCGACTATCCAGAGATCTGTCCGTGCCTAGATCTAGGGACAACGCCAGCGGAGGGAAAACCGCTCGTAGGGAATCCGTTCGCGTAGTGGTGATGATGATGGTAATCATGTCAAATAACACATGAGACTGTGGTGGAAGCAATTGGAAACTTTTTAGTAGAAGTAACAGACACAGAAAGGGACGTCTCAAACTGAGCTAACTTGTTTATTTCTCCACCATCCTATATCATAATAGCTTCACGTATGATTCTCTGATATGACTTGCCCACAGGCGCCACCCTGGCCTCGCTTTTTTCAACGGTTCTCAGTTTGAAATTCGGATCGTTAGTGGTTGCCCCGTAGCTTTTGTGTATGCTAGTGATATAACGCCTTATCACTTCGTACAATCACCGTCGTTATTTTTTCTTGTGTTCGCATAACCGCGTCGCGTGCCTTAATTTAGGTGCAGTGCGCTACCGTGAGGGTGATAACCTAAATTTTAAGAAGTTAGGTCTGTTCGCATTCGTCTTTCCTTGCCATGGTCGAACCTGCGGAACCTGGAGGAAGCGGTGGTGTTTCTTCTAAAATCAACCCAGATAAGTACAAGTGCACGATTTGTGACAGGTGGTCCAAGAAAATCTACAACTTAAAGAGGTATTTAAAGGAGGTCCACAGGGAATCTGACGCGAGCTGGGTCGCACTTCCCCTTGACCATTGCAGCCTTGCATACGATCTGTGTCCAACGGCTTCTTTTGCGTTTCATGGGGGCTTGGTGCGCCACTTTGAAGCGAAACACGGGTTCGTCACGAGGCGTGAGAGGTTAGAGTCCAATTCGTTTAAAGGTAAGTGGCAATCGCTTTTCTCGATATGTTGCCGTATTGGAAATGAATCAAAAGTGTATTGTTGGGCCAGTGTGATCATCTCGAAAACATTGCAAAAATAGGATAATAATAGAGACGCAACAAGCGTTACTTTCGAGTATCGACTGACTGTTTAACGCGTGTTTAGAGAAGTACGAGAAGAAAGTCGGTTTGTTAATTTGTTTAGTTCCTTTTCTGGTCTAGGGGGTTTGTTCATCTTTCTAGACAATGTCATATTTTGACAAAAAAAATAGTACATTTTCTTACTTGTATTCAAATTAGCACAATGTCTCAATTTGACGAAAAATGGTACATCTTCCTACTTGGATTAAAATTAGCACAATGTCTTATTTTGCCCAAAAACAGTACATCTCCCTACTTGGATTAAAATTGGCACAATCTGTCAATTTTTTAGAAAAATAGTACATCTCCCTTTTTGGATTACAATTAGCTTATTATCGTATTTTGACGAAACATGGTACACCTTCCTACTGAAGTAATATTAGCACAATGTCGTATTATGACGAAAAAAATTAAAACTTCTTATCTTCTGAGCGCATCTTCTCGAGAGCACGTCACGGTCCCCCAAGTCGATCTCATAACTGCGATCATCTTCCCATCGATGCGAAGTGCCTCTAGAAGGATAATCGCTTATAATATAAATACGATAGAAGAGGAGTCAAAGAAAGAATAAAAAAAGTGAAAGCCGTTTACAACTCCCTGTAACACCGAATTAGAGCGCAGCTGTTGAGGAGGGGGAGGGAAGGGTATTGGGGGGGTCAAGTGACCTGGGGGGGTCACGTGACCTTGGGGGGTCACGTGACCTTGGGGGGTCACGTGACGATGCCGATGATGCCATCAGTGACGTCACTGATGACGTCATCAGTGACGACGACGATGCGGATTCCGATGACGTCATCAGTGACGTCACTGATGACGTCATCCGTGATGATGACGATGACGATGCGGATGCCGGTGACGTCATCAGTGATGTCACTGATGACGTCATCACTGATGATGGCGATGACGATGCGGATGCCCGGGACGTCATCAGTGATGATGACGATGACGATGAGGATGCTGGTGACGTCATCAGTGACGATGACGTCATCGGGGAGGTCACGTGACGTGACCCCCCGAGGTCACGTGACCCCTCCCCCCGAGGTCACGTGACCCCTTCCCCCGAGGTCACGTGACCCCCTCCTTCAAGGTCACGTGACCCCTCCCCCCGAGGTCACGTGACCCCCCTCCCCGAAGTCACGTGACACCCACCGAGGTCACGTGACCTCGGCGGGGGTCACGTGACCCTGGGGTGACCTTGG
Organism: Ixodes scapularis; assembly: GCF_016920785.2. NCBI lineage: Eukaryota > Metazoa > Arthropoda > Arachnida > Ixodida > Ixodidae > Ixodes > Ixodes scapularis. The sequence continues at coordinate 396,462 of NW_024609897.1, forward strand.
GGTGACCTTAAAGTGACCTTGGGGGGTCACGTGACCTTGGGGTGACCTTGGCTACGCCGACGCCGACACCGACGCCGCTCAAGCCGGGAACGGGCCCCTAAGAGCTGCGCTCTAAAAGTGAAAGCCGTTTACAACTCCCTGTAACGCTGAATTAGAGCGCAGCTCTTGAGGAGGAGGAGGGAAGGATACTGGGGGGGTGAAGTGACCTCGGGGGGTCACGTGACGATGCCGATGATGTCATCAGTGACGTCACTGATGACGTCATCAGTGACGATGACGATTCGGACTCCGATGACGTCATCAGCGATGATGACGATGACGATGTGGATGTCGGTGACGTCATCAGTGACGTCACTGATGACGTCATCAGTGGTGATGACGATGACGATGCGGATGCCGCTGACGTCATCAGTGACGATGACGTCATCGGGGAGGTCACGTGAGCTCGGCGGGGGGGGTCACGTGACCTCTGGGGGTCACGTGACCTTGGGGTGACCTTTGGGGATCGCGTGACCTTGAGATGACCTTCGGGGTCGCGTGACCTTGGGGTGACCTTGGTTACGCCGACGGCGACGCCAACGCCGCTCAAGCCGGGAACGGGCCCCTAAGAGCTGCGCTCTAAAAGTACATCTCCCTACTTGGAATAAATTAGCACACTGTGTTAATTTGGCAAAAAATAGCACATCTTCCTACTTGGAATAAAATTAGCGTAATGTCTTATTTTGACCAAAAATAGTACATCTCCCTACTTGGATAAAAAATAGCGCAATGGCTCATTTTGACAAAAATAGTACATCTCCCTCCTTGGATTAAAATTTGCGCAATGTCTTATTTTGGCAAAAAATAGTGAATCTCCCTTGTTGGATTAAAATTAGGACAATCTCTTATATTGACGAAAAACAGAACACCTCCCTACTTGGACTAAAATTAGCACAATATCTCATTTTGACGAAAAATAGTGCATCGCCCTACATGGATTCAAATTAGCACAATGACAAAAAATAGTATTTCTTCCTACTTAGATTAAAATTAGCACTATATCTTTTGTAGAAAAATAGTACATCTCCTTGGTAATCCATACTCCTAGTAATCCATATTTGGATTAAAATTAGCACAATGTCTTAAGTTCTAGAAGTTTCGTTCATAACTGATCTAACGAATATTGGGGCCTTTTTTAATGAAATAAATATTGCATATGGCAATATTTAGGCCTCTGTATGTGACCAGCGACAAAACATAGTAACTTTAAGGTATCCACGGACAACCCCTTTAAGAGAACTGGGTATTAATTTTTGTCAGTCGCGCGTGAGTTCATTCTTTTCTGTTTTTTTTTTATATTTCAGCATTGCTCGCGCTGGAGACGAGAGAGCTGGATGGACCTTCCGGCCGTTCTAGACCTGTCAGTGAGTAAACTAGAGGTGCGTTTCACGAATATTACGCTCAACGTTACTAGATCGAAGTCAGTTGACCGGCCTCCTAGAACGCCTGGCGCCCTGTCGTGGCAATTTCGCTCGGTGGCACTCTCTGCGTTATCAGTTCCCCTTCCAACCCCCCCCCCCCCCCCCCCCCCAGCCCCCTCCTATATGGGGAGAAACGGCGGAACCGGTGGAACGTTCAATGCACTTTGCCTGCCGTGGAAAGTGATTTCGGTTTTTACGATAAACATAGAGATTGCTCAAAAGTTGATAAAACAAGCCGTCCTTCATAAAACGGCCCTTCTTCGCTGCTTGTGACGGGGTTGCTGCTGTTGGCGTTATGAACGCTAACCACCCGTACCTACTCCCGGCAGGTAACATCGAAGAGCTTTTTTCGAACGACGCTCGTCTGTAAAGCTTATTAACTGACATATCTTGGGACGTTGACTACGCCTGAATGGCTGCTTGCAGTATTCGAATGTGCACAATTTTGTGTTGCGAAAGTTCTGAAACTAGCACCGCCCCTGGCATGCGTTTCTTACACCGAAAAAAGGCGCCCCACCTCCCCGCCCTGAACGCATTTCTATGAAATAAAGCGCAAGTTTGGCGAGCTGCTGTTACAGCTGTTAAACATCCCGACTTCACACGTAGCCTATAAAGGTCGCGCATCTCCGTCATACGCGAGTGGTGTAATATCATCATTCTTCTCTAAAAACAGCCGCGCTTCCTTTATCTGTGATGACTCAGCTTCAGAACTTTTCTCACAATGAGGGTGGGTTTGCCGAGCAGCTAGATTGACGCCCTAAACCGATGGTATTTTCCACTCATCACTATCACAAAGAGGCAGGAACTTACGTGAGACGTTAAGATTTTTTTTTGAACACGATTGAATATACCCCTGTTTGTTGCCAGCTTGTGCTCAGTAACACTGCAACTGAACAAGAAAACGCAACCACCGCCAGTACGAAGAAACAAAAAGCATTCTCAACGAAAGCTAGAGTCACAAACTTGGTTCGCAGAGTCTCCAGCAGTCACCTGCAAATCAACGCAAGTCGGGGATTGTGACAAGATCAGCGGGCTCGTCTTGTCCCCAGCCGTTCCACCTGCACATCTTTTCGCCTCGAGGTTTTGTCAAAGACGTCTGAAGCTCCCCGCGCCAGTCAAGCAGTGATATGGGTGCAGCGGTTCACGTGGCTGAGTATGTGGTTTTCGCAGTGCTGATGATTTTGAACCTCGCCGTCGGTTTGATATTTGCGTTCCGAGGTCGCGCCCTGAACTCGAACACAGACGAGACGTTTCTGGGAAGTCGGACTCTGGGCATCCTTCCCCTGTCCATGTCCATCCTCGCATCGTTGGTAACTGCGATCGGTCTAGTGGGCTTGACGGCGCACTTCTACACTCACGGACTGCACTTTCTCTGGGTAACCATACCCGCCTTAATCTTGATCCCGTTCATCTCCAGAGTGATTGTTCCGGTCATCTACAAACTTGGAGTAACTTCCGTATTTGAGGTGAGGCTTCATCACTCTTTTTGACGCGATCATGTTACGTATCTTTGAGAGAAGGTGCATGATCTCTCGCGATCCCTTGCAATCATTCACTCCAGTTTAGTGGTCAAAGCATTTTTACACAGTGCCGTGCGGTGAACAGGAGCTTATATTAACTAAGGTGAAACGTATTAATTTGTTCATGCTTTAATTGGTGAGGTCAGTGCAAGAGTGAAATACTGATATGTTCAGAATTCTAAATACAGGCAGCGAGCTTATTGTACGCATTAATACATTGGGCGAAAATTGGGAGTTTGAAAGGATCAGTCAAGCAGCAACTCTGATTTAAATATAAAGGCTTTGTACATTTTATGTAAGATAGGCTCAGATAACTTTATATTTTAAGTTTGTATCTCATGGTATCATAAAATACATAAAATAGCGTAATCATCTCATACATTGCCTTAAAGTTGGTGACACAATCGGCTACGTGTAACTGTTGCATATCAATCAAAATAGCATTAAAAAAAAGACTACTATATTATATTCTTCTGACCGGTACATGTCTCTCAGACAAAACTGGGGTTATTAATGCTTAGCAAAATAATAAATTTAAGAAGTGTGTTTTTTACTACCGACTTTAAGTGTTACATAATTGTTTTCAGGAACCAAATTTTCTTTAAAAAATTGCATACATTTTCCACTAAACTATTAGTTCGGGTTGGATCCCAGGTATATACCCGGCCATGTACTTAAAAAGGCGATCAACAGTACACTTAAAGATTAATTTTTGTTTTCAAATTCGACAGAATTTAGAGCGTCTCCTTTTATTCTTGGCTCTATTTGTCGTTCAGCATAATTATTTTCTACTTTATGCAAAGGCCTGTTAAGTATTCTCTCAACGTAAAAAGAAAGATTAAATTAGATGATTTAGATTCAAATATATTGTTTAGATGAAATCAGTCTTGCTTTGCAACCCATGCAATAAACAGTTTGGCCATTCTTTAAAATCTAGCAAAGATTATAGGAATATTTGGAAAGTGATACGACATCGAAAAATTTTAAAAACCTAAAAACACAATATATATCCGCCTGCCCTGATTTATCTACGCTAACGCTATCATTACCAAAGCTGCCTACTAGGGAAGTACACCTTCATAAAAGCGTTGATTAGTGTCCCAAATGCTTTTGACTTTTACAAAGTGTATGAACCCTAGTAAAAAAATCTTAAATGTGTAATACACTTTTGGTCCAATAAACGCATATGATTAAATAATATCATATATTAACATATAAGAACCGCACGAGAGTCATAAGAATTTCTAAGAAACTGGTATAACGTTTCTTATAATTTCGTGTACACTCTTATTTCGTGCTTATATGTTCTTATAAGGTTCCTATAAGGTCCATTATGATCTTATTTCATTATATGCGTTTACTGTACCAGATATGTCTTATGCATTTAAAATATTTTACTAGTGAAATGCTATTGAATATGTATTCTACTGCTTTACAACATGTGCTGCTGAACGGAATGGGTCAATAATTGCTGAGGCTAATTTTATAGCCTCGCTTATAAAACAGGATTGCTTTTTCACATTTTTTATCCCGTGGTATTATTATTCTTTTTTACTAAGCCCGGAGTGAAATATTATCGCCAGGTTGCGAAGAAGAAAATTATTTAAGGCGCTATTTTAGAAACACATAAGGAACCTCGTCCTTTACTATTATCAATGTTTATTTGTTATGACCCCAAACAACAGATATTTATTAATGAGAGTAAAAAAACACAAAACTTTAGCACTGTGACGGATGAATTCCTATTGACGCCGATGAAAAAAAATATGGATTACAATGACAATTCTTCTTGGATGAAAGTTTGAATTATATTGCTTAATTACTTGAAAAGAAAGCAATTGACCATTGCTTGAAAAAGTTACCGTTAATCTTTGGATTAGTTCACATTTTCAAAACGACGTATCTTTGTGCCGGTTTGAAAACAGGTCTTTCTCAATGTCTATTAGGGAGTTTCAAGGAACCATTTTTGTGCATACGATACGGGACGACGGGCCCTCCTGCACGAACTGCGAATACGCGAGTCTTCTGTGGCAGCGCATGCGCAGTTCGTTCCGGAGGGCCCACCGTACCGTATCGGATGTGCAAAAACGCTTCCCTAAAACTCTCTATTATCGAATTAGAAAATACTTATTTTGTCAATCCACCATTTTCGGAGTAGTATACTTCTGTAGAACACTTGGTTTGAGAATTCCTTAGTAGGAAATCAGTACAAATAACAAAACGCGCGATTAGAAAGGAAAAAAACAGGAACGGATACAAGTAATTTTAGTAGTTGCAAAGGCAATCAGATTCAACTTGCGATTACTTTCTTATACATGTAATCGAAAGAATACAAAATTACTCCAACACGTTATCGGCTACGAGCAATTTTATTAATTGTAATGAGTATACCGTACAAGTGTGTGCACAACCGTACTACAGAAAACTGGGACTGTATGAATAGCTCTATTTTGGGGGCTAGCCCAAGCCTTCCTAGTAGAATATTTCCGGAGAGTAGGTTTTACGATTACATTAATGACTGCACATTTCCTCTTAGCTTAATTATACGGGTACTATAAATGAAATGCTGAAAAAAATGCTAATTAGTATATGTTTTAGAATTAATGCATAGGAAAGTTTCAGGCGTTGTAAGGCGCGAGCGGTCTGTGAAATGTACGCGTAGAAAGTCTGGAAAGTTAACGAGCGCCTCTGCTGCACTTGCTTATTTTGGTTTTGGGATTTGCTTTTGTCGCTTTTCATAATAAGTTGTTTTCCATTAGGTCTGAGGCTCCACTCGTCCCCGCTACCAAACCTTAAACATAAAAGGTATCGAGAGGAATAGCACTATATTTTATACTTGCCCAAGCGCGCAGTTATGGGTCTAAAATCTACACGTATGTGGGACTCTTAATTGTAGGCCTTATCTGTCCTGACGTTTTGCGCTGGAGCGTTTTGGTGTGCAGACGCTTCGTTTGTAGGCCGTTTATGTCCTGATTTCATGGGCTAGAAAGTTTTAGGGTGCAGAGGCTTCGTTGTAGGTCACCTATGGCTAGATTTTACGTGTTAGAACGGCTCTAGTGTGCGGGCGTTTCGTTGTAGGATATTTACGTACGAATTTATGTGATAGAACGTTTCGATGTGCAGACATATTTGGCGTACAAGCACTAGGTTGTAGGAACGTTTTGGTATACGTGTATTTCGATAAACGCGACGAGCAGTTGTTTGTTACGTATTCCGGTATATTCCACTGGCCAGCCGTAAAGGCCTGTTCACAAACTTGCGACTTCTTAAACTGAGTGCCTTAAAAGCTCTTAAAATTTTTAACGACGAGAGAACACTGAAAAGCATAGATTGAAGAGAGGTTCCATCTCAAACCATAGAGAGAGTTTGAAATTTAGTGGCGGACACCTCCTCGCGGCAATCGGTCACAAGTGCGCATGCGCTGCGTTTTTGCGTGGCGAGGAGGAAAACAGGAGGTAAGGCGGAGACGTTCGCAGACTATCGACGATTTCGCCACATCCTCCCAGCTCGTATTGCAAACGCGGCGTATAAATCCCCTGACCCCAATCGAGCAGTTGAAAACTCTATGTAACTCTATGAAGTACACTTTGGCATGCTTGCGCCATCTACGCGGTGACCCTGGAATTGCTTTTCACTAGAGCGAACTCTTGCGGTATTTGCGAGGTCAAATCTTTTTTTAGTGAGAAACCCAACTTCTAACATTTTCTCATTATTTCTGCGTCATTCTCGACCGCGGTTCTACGACTGACTGCATATTTCTTATTCTCTCTCTCTCTCTCTCTCAAAAAAAGTCTTTTGACAAGGTTTCTTACGTGCTGCTTCTTCATTGACATGACAACCTTAACATTGATCCAAGCGTTTTCACTTCTCATTAACAAACGGACTCCAATTTTTTCATACTAATGGGACTAGTTCCTCACTAATTCCTCATCCACACCTGTTAGCTCCCGCGTTGCACAGAGTTCGGTGCTCAGTCCACTTCTATTTATTATTTCTTCTTCGTCTATCAGCCTTTTTGCTGACGACTGTGTTATTTAGAAAGAAAATGCTAATGACTCCTGAATTTCTGCTCTTAAAGCTGATATCAACAACTTCAATCATTGGTGCGATGTCTACCAAACGGAACTTAACATCCCTAAATGTAAATCCATGAGAGTGTCTCGTCAAACTAGCACGTGACCTTCCTACTTCATTAATAACTTTCTCCTCACTACTGTACCCTAGTATAAAAATATCGGTGTTCATATACACAAAGATCACTTCTCGAATATTCATGTCGACTACATTGCTAATAGTGCTAATTAATTGTAGGGTTATATCAAACGAAATGTTTTGCTTCCCCCAATTTTAATCAATGTTCTTTATAAAACTCTAGTTCGCACCGAACTTGAATATTACACTTCTAACTGGGACCCCGGTATCACCCTCTCATCTGCAGTAGAATCAATTGAAAATCGCTCCGCTCGATTTAGTGTTCCCAACTAATACCGCACATCTAGCGTCACCAGCAAGAAAGCATCCCTGTTGTTGCTTAATCTCTCACTTCGTAGAAAAAATATCTAGTTTAAGTTTGTTCCACAATATTTATCACTGTATCCCAACACTTCGTCCTGCGCTATTCTCCGAACCATCTAACAAATCTTCACGTATTGATCACGAACCAAAGTTTGGAATCCCCCGCTTTATTACGTCCCCTTGCAATGCTTATTTTTTGCCGAAAATGTGCGTAGACTCCACTCGCCTTCCCAAAGCCATTGTGGCCATTACTGACAGTGATGATTTTAGAGTTTCTATTACCAAATGTTTACATGATGTTTAGTTATGTCTGTATATTTTTTTTGCCCTGTTACTGTTTCTAACATGTTGCTGTATATTAATCACACTCCTCTCTGCAATTTCCTTGGGCCCTGAGAGAAAAATAAATGAATTTAAAAACGAGATCAGAAAAATATCGTTTATAACATTGACCAATGTTTTCCAAGCCAAGAAAGAAAAAATAATATGCGAAAGAACTTGTAAATATGAGGGACCACCACGTGTTCCACTGCTCCCCGATAGTGGCACCTTAAAGGGGCGGTGCAACAATTTTCGGACTTCGGTCAAAGATTTCTGGAAGTTGCCCCCTGACACTTCTGAAGTAAAGAACAGTAAACCGATTTCGTCTGCGTGTCCTAGTTGTTGCGTAAAAAAAAGATAAAGATTGGCATTTCGGGCACCCCTCAACTCACTCCCAGTCTTCAGGGTCACACCTGGTCGCACTCCCAGTGACGTCATTCGGAGTGCCGTGTAGCTTCCCGTGTGCTATCTCGGAGGACGCTCCCCCTCCCTCTCTCTGCGCACATTAGCGGGCGCTATGCTGCAGCTTAGAGCCGAGCGAGGTCAAGTAAACTTTCCGTCGTAGTTCCTTCGGCTGCCACTTGGGGCTGCAGGTGGGGGAAAAAGCTCGACTTTTGCTTTGCGATTATGCAGCGGAATCGCGACATTTTTAATAAAGGAAGTGTTTTCTCTATCCTCTGGGATACGATAAACAACGTAAAAATGACGAGATGCAAATTGTTTTAATCATAAAATCGTTGCACCGCCCCTTTAAAGGACACATACAAAGGAAAAAAACATTTTTTTTAGACAGCTTAGATGGAAAAAGGATGTCATAAAACGATTTTACAACGAAGAAAAAAAATGTTTAGAGCTATATTTACGGCGCTATACGAATTTGTAGTTGGCGCTCGCGGGAGCCGCCGCTGGTCACGTGGTAGGCCCGCGCGCCGCCGCGCTGCGTCGCCGCCGCACGCTGAGCGTTGTGCGAACGCCGCTTCAACGCGTTTCTCCACGCCGCCGTCGCCGCCGCCGCACAAGTTCGTCTGCTTCGGGGCGCCGCCGCCGTCGTCTGGCCGGCGCACAGGTCTATCACGTCTGCTTGCGCTTTTTCAGGAGTTTCCTTCGGGCTCTTAAAGTTACTTATTCATCTTAGTTTTTTGTTATACTTCAAACAAAGATGAATAAATTACTTTTAGAGGCCATAGGAAGCTTCCGAAAGAACGCAAGCACCACGTGATAAATAAAGACCAGTCACGTGATAAACACGGACCACTTTTCCGCGGTGCCCGCGGGCGCCAACTAAAAATTCGTTTTGCGCCGTAAATATAGCTCTAAAATTTTTTTTTCTTCGTTGTAAAATCGTTTTATGGCGTCCTTTTTCCATCTAAGCCGTTAAAAAAAATTTTTTTTTTCCTTTGCATGTGTCCTTTAAGAGGTTTCAAGGCAGAGCCATTGTTTCAACGTACTCGGTGCTAAGAAGTCGCAAATTTTTGAATGGGGCTTTAGCGTTATATAACACATTCCATTGGAATAATTAATTGATTTCACATTGTTTGCACGTTCCTATTTTTATAATTACAAAGTAATATAATAATTTAAAAAACACAGCAAGTGGTTATTCTTTCAGTGCTGAAATACTCACAGATAAAAAAACGAGAAACCTCACTATTTATTACAGGGCGCGTTTGCTCGAAGCTGGTTAACTTTCACCCCGGTAAAAAGTTAACCGCATTTTCCTACGGGGAAAGGGGGGGGGGGGGGGGGGGGTTTGGGTCACGTGACCGACAGAGAAACGACGGTGGGGAAATTCGCCGGAAATTCCAAAGCGAGCGTCACTCGTTTTGGAACTAATATGTCGCAGTAGCTGCAATATTGGGCGTGTTAATCAGCAATGAATGGTGCAGGAGGCTTTCGCTTTGACCTACTTCAGTTAAATCGCAAAGCACGAGCGATGACTTCCCCACATGTTTTAGACAGTATTTCGATTTTGGCCATTATTAAGCCTAAATGAACGTGTTAATTCTCGGCATGTCAACGTCTTTGAAATACTTTAGTGGATTACCTTGACCCAATCGGCCGGGTATTAATAGCACGCAGCAGCAGACAACGTCTCGATAGACATTTTGCTAAATTTCCCAAGCACCAAGGTTCACGCTCCGAGTCTAGTTACATGCGTTACATGTGTTGGCCTCTGCAGTAGCTTAGCCTTTTGTATATTCCCAAAACCTGGCAGTTCGACGACGGAGCCATAGAGTGCCCGGTCGCAGATTTGGAGCGCGAAGATCTGGCAGCACAGAGCTTTTCTCGGGGAACCTGGACGTCAGCGCGTAGTTTTTGCAGCGGCGAAGACTCGAAACATGGTTTCCAATCCCGGCGAGAAAAGAAGCGGTAGCGCGAGGAATGCGAGGAGCACGAGCAGACATTCCACCGCTTTTAAGAAGAGTGTTTCGGCGTCTTGCCGGAGCGGGGTGCCTGTCCCGTGCCTATCTTCTCATGCATTGTCTGCCGCTCTACCTTTTCAATTTCGGCGGCCGCTTCTCGTGGTGATCTGCCAGACTTTGTCAGTATTGGTGACGTGCACGATCGAAATCGTCGCTGTAGTCGGCCTCCCCCGATTTGCCGAATGCTGATAATAACGTCAGCAAAGGTTTTACCATTGACAGAACAAAGAGTAATTTAAGAACATCGATGTTGGCAGTGTTGGTGAGCGCAATGATTTCAAGCTTCCACTATGGTAATTACAAACGCCATCGAACTTGTTCGAAAGGTAATGACGTCACGAGAGGAAACCATAGGAGGGCGCCACCAAAACATCTCGCCGCTAATAGAGGAGGCTATGGCAGAAAAAACTGTTCTAAAGCAAAATCCTAAAACAAATTTGCCTTGTAGGCGCGTTCGTGAAAGCCTTATTATGATGCATTATTTCGAATCTTTTATACGGGGAAGTCCAGCGCGTGCTGCGCGTAGAATAACACTTTCAGTATTCTACTCGATGCGTGGGTAATTAAGTAATAGGTATATTTTCACTGGAGCCGATTATACGGTTTTCAATTTATGGTGGTAGAATATACAGTTTTTACATGCTGACCAACCATGCTGCCGATGTACCGCCCACCTTTCACTGGTCACTTGTTTCATCGTAACAAGGACTGAATTTCGTCGTCCTCTTTCGAACTTGAAAACAATTTAATGAGGCTTGTCTTCACTTCAGACAGCCGACATTTAGAAATTTTTAAAACAAGGGTTAATTCAGTTTCAACTTACCCAAAATCTGTACCACGAGCAACAAGGGGTGTTTTATAGCGCAGCTCTTAGGCGCCGGTTTCCGGCTTGAGCGGCGTCGCCGTTGGCGTCGGCATCGCTGTCGACGAAACCGCGCGTTGCATGCAACTCGCATGCAACGCACACGCAAAGCTTGTATGCAACGTGTTGCATGCAAGCGGCGAAACCGCCCGTTGCATGGAACGGCGTAACCGCGCGTTGCATTATGGGAGTTCACCGTAATGACGTCACAAGGGTTACCTCCGTGAGGGTTACGAGGGCTACTCTCACGAGGGTTACGAGCGTTACTCTCACAAGGGTTGCGAGGGTTAGTTACCCTAAACAGAGTAACCCTCACGAGAGTTACTCTCACGGGGGTCACGAGGGATATGAGAGTTGCCCTGAGGTCACGTGACCAATTCCCCCCCCCCCCCCCTGAGGTCACGTAACCTCAGGGAATCATCTATCCCTCAGTACCTTTCCATCGTCCTCCTCAAGAGCTGCGCTCTAATCCGGCGTTACAGGGTTTTCATTTTTTAAGCTCAAATGTATGCCACGCAGCGTCGTGAAAACCCGGTAGCGCGCGTTGGTGGGTACCCCCGTCTCAGAAACTTTTCTACGAAAGCCACTTACTATCGCTACAGGCAGTAGGTGACACCAGCTACCACCCTATAATAAAACACGGAGCTATCGCTCATCTAGCCCTCGGCAAACTTGGCTAGGTACTTGTAGGTACCTAGTAAGGGGGGTTGGGGGGGGGGGGGGGGGCGGTTATCTTTTTACCGCGGTTAAAGTTAACCCAAATGAAAACTTTCTCAACTCATTTTATGATTACGATCATATAGCCCGCGTACTTACCGTGCATCTTTTCCACTGATGAAGGTTATGTTATCTCGACCTTTGATTGGCTATGTACGTTTGTTCACTTGGTTTTTCCTTTTTTACTGTGTGTACCAAAGTGAAGACCACTGTGGTTATTTTGGAGGCATTAAATAAAGAGTTAACAATATTAATATTGTTATTAGTATTGTTGATAAGGAAGTGGTTCAGGAATGCGCAAGAAAACTGAGGCCTACCATGTCCTCATGTCACAACGGAAGTTCAGCAACACTCGTAAAAGCATTTCACGAAATTTTCACACCCATCCTCTATAATATTTTTGACAACTCCTAAAAGCAGGAGTGTTTTCTAACATTTGGAGAAAGTCAGTCGTTGTCCCAGTCTACAAGTCTGGAGGTCGTACCCTGCGTCAAACTACAGGCGAGATTCTCTGCTATGTACATTTTCGAAGCTTTTCAATATGGCAGTTCACAAAACATTGTCATTTCGTTAAAAAATGTATTACGTTCCAAACGACACGGATTTGTATCAGGACGCTCGACAACAAAAAATTTGATTTCATGTGTGTCCATTGCATCCAAAGCTGTGTGCTGCAGAGGCCAGCTTGACGTAGTCTACTTTGATCTGAGTAAGGGCTTTGATGCGGTTGACCATGGCATTCTTTTATCATAAATTCGTGGTATTAGTGTTCGTGGAGGGAAACACGACTGGTTTCAGAATTTTTTGTCTAACAGAACATGTGTTGCTCGTGCGAACGGCGGGTATTCATTTATGTACAAGGCACCGTCTGGGGTACCTCAGGGATCAGTTCTGGGCCCGCTTCTTTTCCATTTTTGTGAATGATGTGTGTAAGCAAATTATAAGTTCTTCGTTTTTGCAATATGCTAATGATATTAAGATGTTTAAGGAGATTAAACTATCTCAGATTGCAAATATCTACAAGAGGACAAACTAATTCAACAAATGGTGTTCACTGAACGGTCTTCTACAAAACAGCTCGAAAACCAAGGTCATGCCCTATAGTCGCAAAACGCATACAACGTGTTTCCGCTACAGTGTTGGCTCAGACGTATTGTGCCGTGCTAGTGAAATGCGGGACTTGGAAGTGCTTTCTGACTTCTTGAGATTTGATAGCCATGTGGCTTGTATACGTACCTGCGCCTTGCGCGCGCTCGGTCTTGTCTGTTGAACGATTAGAGTATTTGAAACCCTGCTATATTTGTAACCCAGTTCCGCTCTTTGACAAGATCTCAACTCGAACACGCATCTCCTATATGGAATGATAGTTGTAAAACTACCCTCCTAAAGCTGGAGAGAGTGCAAAACAAATTTTTATATATTTATCGATATCGATATCTGCGCGATGAAACATCTCTATCACAGATTAACAGTGTATTGGATGTACTAGCTAGATATATCAGCAGCTAATACACCGTCAAGAAAAGGCAGATCTGGTTCTGCTTTTCAAGTTGTTTCATAGCATGGTCGACTGTTAAGAACTGCTCTCAAACATTTTGTTGCGAGTTCCTCGGACAGCGACCCGTTTGACAACGTCTTTTTACTCTCCTCGGACGTTAAACATCTTAGACCCCATGTTTCGTATGCGTCGGGCATATAATAGCATTGCAAGTCATCTTGATATTTTTTTGTGACTGAACTTGTCAGATCTCTGAGTCTTGTATGAGTCTCGCGGAAACTGTCGTGATTGTGATGTTATTTTCTAATATTTTAATAAGGTGCATTTGTTTTAGTGCTAGTGTTCTACCCTGTGTTTGGACCCTGTGTTTTGTTTTTTGCTTGTTCTGTAAATCGTATCTTTGTGTCAGCATGCGCTGCACGTATCATGTCTTTTACTCCATGCTTTCAGTTTTTTTTTTTTCTCCCCACTTTTTTGTAGTGTGTAAATTTCGGTGTGCCAGTACCAAAACCGCATGGTCGTTCCTGGACACCCAATAAAAATTATTCTTGAGTCTTGATTATTATTATTATTATTATTATTATTATTATTATTATATTATTATTATTATTATTATCATTATTATTATTATTATTATTATTATTATTATTATTATTATTATTACACTCGTAAGACACATAACATTGTATTCCCATATGTTATTCAGACAGACCTTTTGGAACGTATGAACAGAATCAAAGATCTTGGCGTGGTGTTTGACAGCACCTTACACTTCTCCAGTCATGTGGATCACATCGTGAACGCAGCTCTACGCACGCTCGGGAGTGCGTGCCGCATCACTAAAGAGTTTATTAACCCCTGCACATTTCTTATACTCTACAGTGCATTGTGTCGACCACAGCTTGAATACGCTTCTGTTGTATGGAATGGAATTTGTGCCACAAATTCCTCGAAAATAGAACGGGTTCAGAACAAGTTTCTTTCCATCTATAGACATCGTTGCTCAGCGCGCATTGTGCCCACCACTACTGATGTCCCTGTCCCTGTTCAGCGTAGCGTGGCACTACCTACCCTGCTTCGTAGGAGAGAACTTGCCGATATCTTATTTTTATACAAACTTGTCCACGCCATCACTGATTGCACGGTATTGACGTCAAGAGTACTCTTAAAAATTCCTCTAAAAACAACAAGGCAAAATGCGTCCTTCTGCAACAGGCGTCTACTCAACCTCCACGATCCTGTGTCCAGACTTGGGCATACTTATAATTCTTCTTTTTCTGAAACACTCGACATATTTAACAATAACACGCTGCAGTTTGTAAAAACGTTAAAGGCCATCACTTAAATTTGAACTGTATGCACTAACTTGCGGCGTTTACGCCGAAATTCCCCACTTTGAATGCATTTTTTTTCTTTCCAGCAATTGGTGGTGGCGGTAGTACCATTAAGCTTATCGTGTGTTGTGACTTTGTGTTTACTTTTTATAATTTTTAAGTGTATTTTTCTAGGGCTTGTCCGTTGTGTGTGTTGTCCGTACTATTGCTTTATGCCCTGTTCTGCCTTACATGTTAACACAGTGCACCTGTACCAAGACCGCAAGGTTGTTCCTGGGCACGAATAAAAACATTGATTGATTGATTGATTGATTATTATTATACAGGAAGTTCACAGGAAGTTTAAGAAAAGTGGCCTTTTAAAGTGGGAGGTGGAATTCAAGAACTGCAGAAAGCAATGTAAGACTGTCCTGGATCGCGACCGCCGGGCTCATCGTTGCTCAGTGGAATCAGATCTTGTCAATAATCCGAAGAAATTCTGGAAGTACATTAATTCACGTTCTGGGAGGCATATCGAGTCGGAGATTGTCCTGGATAATCACGAGAGCGATTTGAAGTCCGTGCCTGAGTTATTTGCTGAGCATTTTAGGTCCGTCTACAGGGATAGTACGCAGCGTTCTGCACCTGTGCTGCCTCACTTAGATGGGTTTGGTGACTTGTTAAGTTGCATTAATGTTGATGAAGAGTCCGTACGATCCTGTATTAAGAAAATGAGAGCAACATTATCAGTAGGGCCCGACGGCATTCCCTCTGCGATTCTCAAAACGTATCACGACATATTCACGCCGGTACTGTGCTCTATATTTAACAACTCGTTAAGGTTGGGAACCTTTCCTGAGACGTGGAAAGTCGCTGCTGTTGTTCCAGTCTTAAAGTCGGGAAAAAAAGGTGATATTTGTAACTATAGACCTATTTCTCTTCTCTCTCCATTTTCTAAGCTCTTTGAAATGGTAGTTCATCAATTCCTGTCTTTCAAATTTCGAAACTTAGCAATTCCCAATCAGCATGGTTTTATGAGCGGCAGATCAACAACTACCAATCTCGTTAGCTTTATGTCTGCTGCATCTCGTGTAATATGTAACAGAGGTCAGTTGGACGTTGTCTACTTTGACTTAAGTAAGGCTTTTGACGTAGTCAATCACATTATTCTTTTATCCAAACTTTCCTCCTATGGAGTATGTGGCTCAGTACATGACTGGTTAAAAAGCTACTTGTCAGAGAGAGAGGCATATGTCCGGGTTAACAACATGAACTCTTCGTTGTACAGGACTCGCTCTGGCGTTCCTCAGGGATCTGTTTTAGGACCCCTTCTGTTCACAATTTTCGTAAATGACGTCTCTTTTGCTGTTTTAAATTCTTCATTCCTGCAATATGCTGACGATATAAAAATTTATCGAGAAATAGTTACTGAACGTGATTGTGCTAAGCTCCAGGAAGATGCATGTTCTTTCTACCGATGGTGCTCTGAAAATGACCTTCTCTTGAACCCGTCCAAAACCAAGGTCATGACGCTCTCTCGGAAAACTCACAATATCTCTTTTGCATATAATATTCAAGGAGAGACTTTGTCTCGAGTAAGTGTAATGAAAGATCTCGGAGTCATGGTTGATTCTGGGTTGCGTTTCTCTGATCACGTTGGTAAACTGGTTAACTCGTCTTTGCGAATGTTGGGTGTTGCCTCTCGCTTAACCAGGGAGTTCAAAAACCCGACGGCTTTTATCACGTTATACTGCTCGCTATCCTGGTCACAGTTAGAATATGCCTCAGTTGTTTGGAATGGAATTTCTAAAAGTCACTCCTTGGAGATCGAACGTGTGCAAAAAAAGTTTGTCTCTATCTTTAAACATCGCTACATAAAGGAGGATGTTCACTGTTTAACATATGAGTCTGCGTTAGAGCGTGTTGGTTTGCTTAGCTTGCACCGGCGTCGGGAGAACGCGGACTTACTATTTTTGTTTAAAACGCTGCATGGACTCATCAATTCTCCGAGCCTGCTATCTGAACTGTGCCTTAGGGTCCCACGTGTGCCTACTCGTCTTCTGTCATCTTTTTATGTTTCTAGAATGTTTAGTCCGGTAAACCCAATTGTGAGAATGGCTCAGCGTTTGAATCATTACTCTGAAAAACTTGATATTTTCAACCCTTGCTACAGGACGTTTGTCCTTTCTATTAAAAACTTGCCCCTGCAGGATGAGCATTGCTGAATTGCTTTGTTATGTCTGAATGTCGTCATCTCCATGTCGTGTTTTCTGGTGGTGCAGTTGTTGTCCTTCGGTCTTGTGTTCCGTCTCTACTGTTACTGCCTCGTTTTTATTTCATTGTACTAATTACTCGTGCACTGCCTAGTATTATGCTAAAAATGTATCTTATTTTCTGCGGAGATGTGTATAGTGTGTTTTTTTGTTTTTTGTTTTTTTTATCCACCAGTGTACCAGCACCAAGACCTCAGGGTTGTTCCTGGGCACTGTATAATAAAGATTGATTGATTGATTGATTGATTATTATTATTATTATTATTATCATTATTATAACGGCCATGCAAAAAGAAAATTCTTTAGCAGACATACACTTACATAGAAAGTTTACAATGGAACGGGTTACAACATTTTCGATTTAATATCTTTTTCTGGGATGCTTCAATTGGAAGCTCGAAATTGTTTTCTTCTCTATGAATTAGGGTAAATCAACAATAACCGAAAATTGAAAAAAAAAGAAAAAAAAAGAAAGAAATAACTCAAAGTGGGTAATTGTTTTTGAAATAATTTTTCGAATACAACTTTTTTTATGTCAATAGCTTCAGATAGTTACTAAAGATAAAGACCAAAAAGTTGCCATAAGAAATGCATAGGATACCGGAGCTGTTTTGTCCTCTTAAGAATTACAGGATTACATTATATTATAATTACATTACAAATTACATAATATATACTGGGTGTTCACAAATATTTGCAAGGTTATTTTACCGCAAAAGTAAACTACGCATCCCGGAACGCTCATTCTCCGCCCAGATGTCAGTGTTACAGAAATAAGTTATCTTATCCAGAGGATATAAGCCATTTATTAACATTTTTAATAGCTAAATGGCGGCCGACGAAACCTGGAATACATGAAGCTGAATGCTGCAAGTTACCGAAAACGGGAGAAAACAGAGCCAGTTTTTCCATTGAGAGTTTTAGGAAAGCACTTACAACGTTTTGAATGTGATAACGGTTTGTTCTGAAGCTTTGGTATCTGTGTCGGACCGCTCGCGCTACATATGGGTGAAGAATGAGCGTTCGACTATGCATTGTTTCTTTTTGGCGGTGATAAAAAAAAAACACGTAACATTTTTAAAGACACGCTGTACGTTAATACAACTTCCTCCATCTACCGTTGTTTTGAATATTTTTTTTTCGGCTAATGCTGCAGTCTCATTGACTGAGCAGGGATGCTTAGACGCTCGATATTCTTCAAGCCCTTTGTTAATTCAGTTGTCGGTGGAACGCTGTATGAACACCTTCCGCATTTTGCGACAGGCGCCATAGGTTTCGACAAATGTTCCGACTAGCGCCGAAAGCAACATATCAGTTAATTTACAACCGTCACTCGTATGGCTTCTTGAAAGTTTTTTGTTTATTATTTTAAATTTGAAAATAAATTTTCAAGAAACGCCTAGAGAATTCATGTTCGATGTTTTTTAAGTCGTAGGATAAAGCCGTTGGAAACTAGATGACACTTAGCAGGTTAGAAAACGTAAAGGTCTTTGGCTGTTATTTTATGAGAAGAAGCGCTATAGAAGAGGAACCCAGAGCAACAAAATTTATGTGTGATTTTTTCTGCCCCGTAAATTGTCAGATTTTAGCATGAATAGAGGTGAAGTGTGAGTGCCCTTACTTCGTGGCTTTCAGGTTATTTACGCATCTAAGTGAGAAGTACACCCGTGAGCAATATGAAGGTGAACAGCCCTCTTCTTGTTTTTGACGCTCCTGCAGGTTTTGGAACAAGCTCTGTTCCAGAAGAGGGCTAGAACGCAAAGTTTAGACCCCAAGCCACGTAGCATTTCAGACTTTGAGGCTTAATATAGCTCTAGGGAGCCGCGAAACAGGCAAAAAGCCAGGTAAGGTGTTCACCTTCATATTGCCGGCGGGTGTACACAGACATCCCGCAAAAGTCATTTTAGCAGACTACCCAAGCTCGCCTTATTTGCATAAAAGATTCGAAGTAAATAACCAAATTAAGGCGTAAATAAACACGCGTGCAAAGTGCCATTTTGTTTTGGGATTTTGCTTTAGAACAGTCACTGCTTAAGACGCCAGCACGTGCAGCGCTTGTATCTTCACTCTCGCATGGCGCTTGGAGCTTGGGTACTTTAACAAGATCTCTATTAAAAATCACTTGCTCAGTAAAATTAGAAAACAAAAATGTTTATGCCTCGTTGTCAATTTACAACGTTTTACAAACACCGGGGCGCTCTACAGTTAAAAAACGCATGCGAACTCGCCTGGACGTTATGAATGCAAGCATAGTCTCAGTTTAAAAATAAAAAAAAACAAGAGATCAATACGAAGAAAGTTTACCCAAAATAATTCAATCCACCGTGATAGCTAGAGGTATTGGCGAGTTTTAGCAAGCCGTGCTTTCATAAAGTAATACTTGGATTGCAAACTCCAGCAATCCAATCAAACCTTGCTCTCAAGCTCACGGAAAAAGTGGTATCGAACATTGTTACTGCTATTGTTGTGGTAATGATTAGAGCTGGAAAGCGAATACTACCGTGCGGGAATATAGTCTATCTGTAGCAATGAAAAGTCTTACGCAGCCACGGGTGAAGCGAAGAAAAAAAAAACGAAATAGGTGATGACAAGAAAAGCTTTACCATGAGATCTTATTAACGTTTCGCAGCCGATCAGATTGCGGCATTGATCCTAAGAACGCCGTAGTACAGTGTAGGTATTTAAGGGTGAGTTTAATTTTCGCAGAAATAAATATTGTGAACTTTTCGCATGTTGTTACTTCGTGGAGCAATATTTGTTATCGCGAACTTGCGCTTGCACTTCGAAGCATGCCCTGAAGAGCGCTCTCAGTCCTATGCGGAGAGCAAGTCGTCTGCTTTTTGCGCAGGGGTTGCAGTGACGTCAGAACGACACAGAGTTCTGATTGCCTTTGATTGTCGGATAGCAGATAGACCTTAGAGCAAGCTACCTTGAAATCTACCCACTATCCTTCAATCAGAGCCAATCAGAGCTCGGCGTTCTGACGTCACTTCAACCTCCGCAGAGGAAGCAGACGGACTGGCGGTCCGCGTACCAGAGCTTTTAAAACCAAATTTTCTAAGCTTTTCAAACAGGGCGTTTTGCTACACATCACAAGCATATCATACACATATAAAAAGCAGAAATCATGGTTGACTTACACGTTGGCATAGACCCTTTCCGAAGTTCAGTGTTATCTGGTGACTAAAATAGCGCTTTAACATTTGCCGTACTAATGGCGGCAATAAACCTGTAGCCTGCAGTATTTTTATAGGACATCGTCACTTTTTCAAGTCACCGGCAAACGAGAATGCGCTCTTCACCGCACAGTTCTTTCTCGATAATCTCTTTGAGTGTCGAAGGCCACAAAGATGCAACCAGTCGGAACGAAGCTCCAACCCAGATAGACGCCTTGATAAAGTTTTATATATCAAGAGGCTTTCAAGTGGATTGTCGGCTGCTAACAGATTGACTGGGCCCAAGTTATAGAGATGAACGCTTTGGGAACTCATAGAGATGAGCGGGGTCGATATGGAGCGCATTCGACCGCGCTCCATATCGACGCGGATCATTTTCGACATGATAATGTCGAAAATGACAAGATGACAAGATAACAATCAAGCTAGATAACATGCATGGTCACTAACACAAACCCCACCGGGCGATCTCGCAGTGCAGGTGCCCATGGGACCCAAAATTAGCTTAAGCAGCAATTCTCGGGAAATACGCAGATAAAACTTCAGAATTTTACGATGCATTCTTTATCAGAAAACAAGAGAAAACTAGCGCGTTAGTTTCCCGTCAGAGTACCTGAGCGGTTCAGTTTTATTTTCTAATCGAATAGCCAGAAATATGATAGTAATAGTGTGTTTGTTTTACTACCTTCATTTTAGGGTGCACTTCGTCTTGTGCACAACCTTGTCCCTGTTCATTCGGCGTTTTTCGTTTAGCTTGTGGGTGATTCCACGTCAGTTCATGCAATGATGGTCCGGGTCATAATTTAGATATTTTTGTTAAAAATATATATAAAAGCCATGTTCTTGGGAGGAACATTCAGCTAGATATGAACGCCGTAACAATTTGTTTCGCTGAGATATAAAATAGAGAAGCTTGAGGCGTGGAAATTGAGAAGATTTCACAATGCTACTTTGCACAGTCGTCATTTCCTTATAGAACCTTTCACAGCACCATAATTTTCTTAATAGGTTTTACAAAGGTTATACAACACATACATAAAAAATTAAAAATATACATAAAATATTTCAATGCAAACAAAGATATCAAACATGGCACAAAAACGCGTTTTAGAGACATATTCACAATTTTTTTGCAAATAAACCATTCTTCATAATACTTCACAAAACATATCAAAATGCGCGTATTTAAATACTCTTTACGAATATATAAAGATAATATGCCCACCCTTAAACATATTTTTGTTATCAACGCGGAAATTCGGCTGATTTCTCAAAATGTGGCAAGATTGGGCGTCGATATTTAAAAAACTCCATCTTTTATTTTCTTTAAACTGCCCTTGGCACTTTGCAGTGACTTGAACTAACCTGTGATGGCAAAATATTGAGTAACATATGACCTCCAAGCGGGAAAAGCTACGACAAACCTTCACTCGGAGCGAGCCGATGTCTTCGTCATAGCGGCTTTGCCGCACAGCACCAAACGTTTGGGCGTTAGTTATGGCATGTATTTTATATTATTAAAATTCTTTTTTTATACGCGGTGAGTATTAGTGACGTGAAAAGGAACTTTGAACTGGAATACCATTAATTAGCTTACAATTCACAGGAATAAGACGACCCCACTCTGCAAATTCGCTACCTATGCATCATACATAAGCTTAAAACTCTCAGTTGCGCGAATGGCCATGTATACATCTGGCCTCTCGGCATATGATGACTTTCACAGATGAGTTTCCTGGATTCCTTTGACAGGTTTTACGGTGTCCACTTTGCTTGCTTCACCGCACGAAACTCTCGAACTCGAAGACAGTTGTGAGCACTGCGCAGAGTGGTTTGACGCGTTTTGCGAAGTGCTGAAGGCATGTAGTTCCCACCAAAAACGCCAGCGATTGTACGTGCTTCTGCCACCAATCATCCTGAAGAAAACAATATTGCGTCTGGTGTCGGGTGCGACTGCCTACATGATTGATCAAACATGAAAACTGAAGCGCAAAGGTGGTGTTTGAACAACCCCTGATCCCTACATGGGGAAAAAGGCGAATGCCGAAGACGTGGGGGTTGCAATTGAGTACTAGACACGCGACGACCTCGCATGCTCTGTTCAAATTCCCGACAAAAAGGACGTCGTCAAAGCCATGATCAACGACATGTTCAAAGTCGTTAAAAGGTTTATGACCCGCTCTATTAAGCAAGCTTACCAGCTGTTTAGGAAGGACCATCCCCAACCCGAACTAGGCATCTCCAAATTTTATTCTCTACGACCAAAAAGGATAAAAAAAAAAGTCCCGAGCACGAGGTGTGCGCATGCATATATTGCGTCAATTTTCAGTTGCTTTTAACGGCAATAACAAATGCCCCAAAGAAGACATTTACTGAAGACGACCTCAAGCGCATCTACCTCTTCTGCGCTCCACAGAACGATTGCTTTCTGCGCCGTTGCGAAAAGTGCCCAAAAACGCAGAGCATCTCGCTGCAGTCGCTTCATCTCGACGAAGACGAAGAGATCTGTTTCGCGTTATGGGACGCTGGCGAACTCGTCAAAAAGGTTATGGACACTTCTGCCTTCCTGCGGAAATAGGAGAGCGAAAAGTATATGAGGCATTCTTACATCCTTGACCTTGAACGAAGCCTGATACATGACACAAGAACCGCCTTACCACCCAAGGCAGTGATGTTCCACTTCGATTTTGCGGAAAAATGGACAGTACTCTTTCCAACCGAAGTGCAGAGTTTTCATTGAAAAAAAACTCAGGTGTCTCTCTCCACAAGTGTGGTTACGTCCACGCAAGGCACGCAAAGCTTTGCCGTTGTCACCGATGGTACAGGACACATGACACAGCTCACGCTCTTCTAGCCACAAAGGCCATAGAAGAGTATGTTAATGTTTATTTCCCAGTCTTTTTTTAAATAATTTTTGTATCAGACGGAGCGGCGGTGCATTTCAAGAATCTCTTCCAATTCCACGAATTGTCTCGGAAGCCGCACTCTTCGGCAAGATGGATCTTTTCAGCCACTGGACACGGAGATAGCGCTTGTGATGAAGTAGGTGGAAGAACCAACGCTCACCAAGTTGACATCTTCGCTCAACTCAACGATTGCCACGGCTAAAGACTTTGTAGAAGTGCTACGTAAGAAAGTAACAAATGTCTGCATGTTCCACCTGTCTGTGGAACGGGTTCGAGAGTTTCGTGCGGTAAAGCAAGCAGAGTGGACCACCATAAAACCTGTGAGAGGAATCCAGGCTTCTCATCTGTGGAAGTCATCATATGCCGAGAGGCCGGATGTATACATGGCCACTTGCATAACTGAGAGTTTTAAGCTTATCTATGCATAGTTAGCGAATTCGCACAGTGGGGCCGTTTTGTTCCTGTGAATTGTAAGCTAATTAATGGTATTCCAGCTCAAAGTTCATTTTCGCGAGACTAATACTCAGCCCTTATGAAAAAAAGAATTTTAATAATATAAAATACATCCCATAACTAGCGCTCAAAACGTTTGGTGCTGTGCGGCAAAGCCGCTATGACGAAGACGTCGGCTCGCTCCGAGTGAAGGTTTGTCGTAGCTTTCCCCGCTTGGAAGTCATATGTTACTCAATCTTATGCCATCACAGGTTAGTTCAAGTCACTGCAAAGTGCCAAGGGGAGTTTAAAGAAAATAAAAGATGGAGTTTTTTAAATATCGACGCCCAATCTTGCCACATTTTGAGAAATCAGCCGAATTTCCGCGTTGATAACAAAAATATGTTTAAGGGTGGGCATATTATCTTTATATATTCGTAAAGAATATTTAAATACGCGCATTTTGATATGTTTTGTGAAGTATTATGAATGATGGTTTATTTGCAAAAAAATTGTGAATATGTCTGTAAAACGCGTTTTTGTGCCATGTTTGATATTTTTGTTTGCATTGAAATATTTTATGGATATTTTTAATTTTTTATGTATGTGTTGTATAACCTTTTTAAAACCTATTAAAAACGTTATGGTGCCCTCAAAGGTTCGATAAGGAAATGACGACTGTGCAAAGTAGCATTGTGAAATCTTCTCAACTTCCACGCCTCAAGCTTCTCTATTTTATATCTCAGCGAAAAAAATTGTTACGGCGTTCATATCTAGCTGAATGTTCCTCCCAAAAACATGGCTTTCATATATATTTTTAACAAAAATATTTAAAATATGACCCGGACCATCATTGCATGAATTGACGTGGAATCACCCTTGTGTGTCTATTTGTACGGAAGTGACGTACGGAAACACGCTTCCTTCTTACGCAGAGAGCTGAAATGCTCTCTACTTAATACACCTTCATTGGCTCCAAAACGCTATGGAATTTTTGTCCGGGGTGTTACTTGGTTTAATACGAAACGCATATGCGGACTCTTTGGTGCGCGCTCGCACATTCACCGTCCGTTTGGTCCATCTTCTCCGAAATGACACGTTATCGGCTCCAACGCCGCACCTCAGCTATCGCTGTGTTGCGCCTTACGGGTTCCGTAAGTGTTTACATTATTTTTTTCGCCGTGTGATGGCAGAACTCGTAAATATATTTTTGAAAAAAGAAAACTGCCCGCATTAATCTGATAAGCGTTGGAAGCACAAAGCGTGTCGTGCACACATTATGCGTGCGTTACGGCTTGCCGTACTTTGTATGTGTGTGTTCCAACTCAGTTCTAGTCGGAAGCACTCACCAGGAAACGTTTCTTCTGTAACCTCTCGTACGACTTCATTTCTAAAACGTTCTTAATGAAAGTGATATTGCGTTCGTTCAATTGTGGGAAAACATTGCGCATTGTTTTGTAATTTTAGTTGGAATTTGTTAATTTGAAGTTACACTGCCAGATTCATGAAATAGCTATACGGCCTGATCCTGAGGACGCCTTGTAAGTAGAAATGACGCGTTAGTGTGACTATGCATACAATAATCTTCAAATCTTTCAAGTTATTTGTGACATATCTTTTATACAGACAATAAAAACTTTTTCAAAGTCCGTCAAACAGCATCGATGGTCGCCATTTCTTCTGCACTGAGGTTATGATTGGGTCCGAGTCCTTACCGAACGGCTACGCAGCCCTCGTGTCCAATCTATGCCCTGAGTGCAATTTAGCAAGCAATGGCGTACAGGCGATGAAGCGCACTTTTGAAAAGGGTCTATTGTTTCAAGCAAGAAGCGCGTATGTCCGACCCTTCGCGTGTTTTATAATTTGATTCCGGACACTGGTTAATTCATTCTACGCTTTCCTTGTATCAATATTTAACACAGTGACATCGGAAAAAATACTCGCTAGATTATGGACAGCTGTTTTACAATTATACGTCTTTTTCTTTTATTTCAGTATCTGCGAATGCGATTCGGGAACAAAGTCGGTATCACAGCTTGCTCCTTGTATTTCATCCTCAACGTAAGTAGTTCTGAAACAGTCGTAGATTCCTTAGTAATTTTATCAAAACGTCATTTTACAGCGTAAAGGAAAAAAGCGATTTGTGATTTCACTACCTTCATAAAGTTTCCGTGGGAACTCATTGGTGTTTTTTAGGCCCATCGGCGTGCCGTTTGGCGCGGCTTCAAAAGTTGATAAAACCGGGTCGCTTCATTAAGCAGTTGATGCTTTCGCGTGAAAACATTTTTATACATAAAAGACTTCGTACGCTGCCGTTGCGGCGGCAGCTAATGCAACCGAAATATTCACCGCGAAAAGCATGCGGGGAGCGCTAGGTGCTTATCATCGTTGGCGCGCACCTTGTCATCCACCACGTTGTTTTGACACTTTTGTGGTTTTTTTATTGAAACAATTGTCAAAATTACATGCTAAATGACAAGGCGCACGCGAAAAGTGGTAAGGCGTACGTGATGGTTTTGTGTCGACGGACATAAAAAAAAACGACCTACAAGTCATATGCCGCTTAGCTGGAAACAAATTAAACATCATAATAAAAACAAAAGCACGGACAAAAAAAAAAAGAATTAGATCCCTTTTCATGGCAAACGCCGTCAGGTTGGTGCTCCAGTCGTTGACATCCCAGAAAACTTGTGGTTCATAAAAAAATGAACAAATCCCATCTTAACATCGCTGGTTGAAATGTCGATGAAACATTTTACCACCATGTCTCCAGGTGAACGCAAAAACAACGAAGTATTAGATCAGTTAAAAATTTTCAAATAATCTTTTAAATAAACTTGTCTCCTCCAAAACGTTAAAGGAACCATGAAATGACTTTTCAAGTTCTTCCCTCTTAGCTTTCCTCCTCAACTCTAAAACGAAACGATAAATCACGCGGCCGTGAAGTGCTTGGGCGAGGCGATGAGTCCAAGCTTCCACCGTGTTTTTTAAGACTACTATGGACCTTGTCGTTCTCAAGTGATGGCAAGTGCCGTCACGGCACTCATTGGCCACGAACGCGATTTCAAATGTTCGTCAACGGATTGACCGTTGACGAGCGTATACGTCCCTGTGACGCAGTGCTCGTGTCTAACGCGGCTCTATCACTCGGCTGGGAGAACTTCCATTTCCGATAGACAGGCATACTTTACGTAACGGTCACGTGATTTCACATGTTGGTGGGTAAGTCCGGTTGTGTCGAGGAGAAAAGCAGACCTGAGTTTTCATGATTTTTTGTGCAAAACTGGGGGCAATAAAACGAATACGTATTTGTGCTCTGGGTTCTATGTACTATCGAGGGAAAATGAAATGCGAACAGAGGAGCGCTTGCTCGCGGTATAGGCTGCGCCGCCTGGTAGTGAGACTACGTGCGATGGTGCGTGGTCTACTCCGATGTGTTTACGCCCTTCGCTCGGCGCTCCCCAAGCTTCGACGGTGCGCCTCTTAGTGCGCTGAAAGCTATCACCGCTATCTTTGCTCGCTCGGCTCGTGCGGCGCGAGGAAGCTCGCCGCTATATAGCAGCTAAAGCGCGCGCTGGCTGAGCGCGCGCTTTAGCTGCTACTATACTCTGTTTCACCTTATGATGTAACTCAGGAAAGGCTACAAGCGCGAGCTCCCTGCTCTAGGGCACATCTTGGCGGCACAAGCTCTCGTGCGTTAAGAGTAGCTCCCAACGCTATAAGCTCGTGCTTCTAGCGTTGTCTGTGGTACAACATAAGGTGAAACGGAGTATAGCGACGAGCATCCTCGCGCCGCACGCGCCGAGCGAGCAAAGATAGCAGCGATAGCTTTGAGCGCACTAGAGCCTGGTTCACAAAGACTCGTTTTCTTACGTTACGTTATGTTACGTGACAAAAAGTTTACGGGAAATCTGTGCTTCGTATTAAGCGTTGAACCGAGCTCAAGTCCTTATGTTACGTTACAACGAGCCTTGTGTCCCTGGTTACTACGGTAACTCACCGTCCTAGCTCGTCGTCACCTGAACATTTGCGTTTATAATGTCGCGTGCCAGGCAACCTCCTTGAATTGGTAGGCGCGCGTAATACGAAGCACAGATTCCCCGGTGACGGTTCGTAACGTAACGAAAGAAACCGAGTCTTTGTCAACAAGTCTCAAGAGGCTCAATGCCGAAGCTTGGGGAGCGCCGACCAAAGGGCTTAAACACATCAGAGTAGTCCACCACACCATCGCCTCTAGATTCACTTCCAGGCAGCGCAGCCTGTATTGCGAGTCTCGGGTTCCTTTGTTCGCATTTCATTTTCGCCCGATAGTACATTCAAAGATTAATTGCAGTCTTCATTCGTAAAAAGCTGGAAAATAATTTCATGATCCCTTCAAATTGTCGAACACTCGTTAAATATCAAACTTTGTTGTCCGTTGAGCATGTATGCTTTCTAGCACTGCTGCACTGGTGACGTAAGCAAGCTCGACGGGCTTGCGAAGATGGAGCGACCGGAAGTCGCTTGGGACGCAAGCGGCGGTTTATGCTTGTAAACAGCAAAGGGTCCATTTTCGTCGAGAAACTCGCGAGGGCCGCTTTGTTTTCCTCAGTCTTAGAGTGCCTTCATACACACGCGCGCTTTGAGTGCTGACATCTCAGCCATTTTTCTGCCCAATCGCTTTTTTATGCATTTTGAAGTGCGCGCGATCCGGTGTCACACAGCTCGAGCGCGTAACTTTGGCTAATGCATAGAAGCCATTTTACCACCCAAGTCACGCACCGAGTGCGCGAGAGCGTCACGCGCTCTCGCGCAACAATGGATGTCTTCACCCTGAGACAGACAGACGTGTAGGCACCCTACTCACATTGAGTCGTGCACGAGCTACCCACGCTGCAGCGTTTTAATCATCATAGTGCATAGAAGCTCGGCATTGCGTGCGCTTGCACAAGCAAAGGATGTCGAAGTATCCTCACTCTGTGTTGGGATACCCAAACATCTCGCCGCGAATACGCTCGTACATATGGCATACAGGTTCAGTAAATACCCGGGTTTTGCGAAAATGGCACGAAACAATGTTCATATTGGTGACGTGCGTGACCGAAAAATGTCAATGTGATCACCTTTCTATGATTGATCTAACACCCGCTAGGACGTCTTGGGTAAGATTGCTTTTTCCGCTCATCGACGGAACTAAGCACCAAGGTCGGACTTTCTGACGGTGTTGAGTACCGTCAGAAAGTCCGACCTGACGGTGTTGAGTACGCAACCTAATGAGTACGCAACGTAATGATTCTAGGCTTCCGTTGCGCTTTTTATGCACCACCAAACTTGTCGTTCGCTACTAAGAGTCTTGGTCGTGACGTCAGGCATGCGAAGCATAAAAGGGCGCCACCGTAACATATCATCGGCATATTCCGCGCAATGTCTACTGGACTTTTTTTTTTTTTTTACGAGCAATTTTGTTTTTTTATTGTTCCATTTAACCCCGTGCTACCGAGCAGGGGTAAGCATTTAGTGTAACCAATAGGTGGCTACTTCGCCCGGCAAGTAATGCTATAAAACCCTTAATAATCGCGAGCTCGTAATTTTCGCGAATTGCACAAATTAAAAATTTCGTGAAATTTAAGGGCACGCGAAAATTTCGGTCCTTAAGAGTTTCAATGCAGGCGTCTGGATTTCGGGAAAGTTAGTGGCCACAATTATGTCCTCTGACATTGATTCGCGAAAAGTAGGGGCCGCGTAAATAAAGGGTTGTACATTGGGTCTTAAGGCCTGTTCACACATACAGCGTAGCGCTAAGTTAGTGCTACGTGAGCGCTCCAAGGAGCACTCATGTGGCGCTTCTTAGCACGTGACTTCGTTCTAATACAGTGCGGGATTAGCGCTTTAGTAGCGCCTTGTTAGCGCTTCAGCAGCGCCTTGTTAGCGCTTCAGTAGCGCCGTGCTAGCGCTTCAGTAGCGCCTTGTTAGCGCTTTTTGTACCGCAGTGCTGCGGATAAGCGCGTGCACTGCGGTTCCGGTTCGTGTGCATCAACAGTACCATGGCGGACATGTGGAATGCTGAAACAGAAATGCCACAAATGCTCTTACATACGCGATTAGTGCATATGTGTGTGGACGGCTTAACACCAAGAAGAGCCTTCTGGGTGCGCGAAATCTTTCGCAACCGAGGTACCGACGGGTACCCGGCGAACCTTGTTCCTAGGCTGAGGGACCGAGACACAGAGCTCTTTCAAAGGCGATTATTTTTAACTGCGTGTCTTTGAAACCAGGGTCACGCATATCGAATAGAAAGCGATGAGGTCCTTCCCAATCAGTTAGTCGCTCAGAGTCCATGAGTCTGAACAATTTGTCTGAATCGCCTGCCCGACCCTTTGCTTGGAGAGCGGCTGTTTTACTTTCTCTTCTTTCAATGCCAAAGGAAAAACAATAACAAAGGAATCGCCGCGCACGCGCTATTCCGCAGAAGCAAGCACGGCACAAGGAGCGGGCAGTGCTGACATAGCGCTTCTGAAGCGCTAACAAAGTGCTAACAAAGTGCTTCTGGATCGCTAACAGAGCCCTGCTGAAGCGCTAACCGAGCGCTACATCACGCGCTAAGAAGCGCCACATGAGCGCTCCTTCGAGCGCTCACGTAGCGCTAACTTAGCGCTCCGCTGTATGTGTGAACCGGCCTTAACGCATTTTTCTCGCCTACGTTGACGAAGAAGCCTAAGAAATCAGGAGCGTCCTTTTTCTCGTATATAACCTGGAAGAGTCGATCGCTCGAATCCGCGAAGACAGCTCCGCGAATAAGGATGCGGCAGATGCGTGAAAAACCCTAAAATCGGGTCCGCGCCGTCACACAGATCACGACGTTTGATCATCCTCAATGTCCCAGCGTAGACTTTTTTTTGTGTTTTGGTGGGGTTGGCACTTAATATTAGCAGTGATTTTAACTTAAATCGTTAAAAACCCGCGATAAAAATCCCAATAGGAAACCACCGAAAACGTAAAGTTATAAGTGAAGGGCAAGAATTATTCTTTTTAACACAATTTCTCTAACCCCAAAAAAACACAGTATAGCTTTTCACTATCTAGGTTATGGAACCGCGTAAATCTATCTGGTACTGTTTCTGCAAACTTTAAATCGTGATTGCAGATAAAGAAATCATTTCTGAAAAACCTAAAATCCAGATAGAATCCAGATAGATTCCCAATACCATAACCCCGATAGCAAAAGGATTTACTTTTTTTTTTTGGTAGGGTTACTGATAGAATTAGTCTAATAGAGAATTCATAAATAAAGTAATTTATCACGAAAACTACGATTATTTGATACAGAATCACATCCATGCACAGAATTATTTCCATACTGCATGATCCTAATGTCACCAGGTGTTACTAGGTCTGTTGTATTGCCATACACCTTCATCGTCCCTATCTTTGATGCAAGATTTGAAACTCCATCGACAAAAGTTACACGCTTTTGTGAAGGTATCCAGGGTATCTCAATGGTCTAACGTCTCTTGGTACTGCCAGCAAGCAGTCTCGCTGTTTAGAATCCTATATACCCCATGCTGTCTGAATTTGTGCGCATAGTTCACTGGGCCCATTTCGTCTGGACGAGTTGGAGAAATAATGCATACATCCTCGCATAAATGAACTTAAAGCATTAGTTTTGACGTGTGCCCCTCTAATATCTCAATGGAGTCGCAAGTGTCACTCTTATTGACAACAATTTGCTAACAGGAAGCAAGGATGATGACTATATGACTCTAACTTACCACAAAAATTTAAGTTATTTATGATATATAAAGGAAACCTCGGAAGCAATTTATACCGCTAGAAGAAAAACTTTAACATGGTTTGAAAGGCGCACAAAATAACGCCACCCTCAAAACGGCAATTTCGCCAGCTAGTGGATTCAGAAAATCGCTAGATTTAGCGGGAAAACCTCTAAATTGGCAACAATTATTATCAGCCTCGTATTCTTTACTGCGATTGGATCTGCTATGCACTTCGCTGGAAAGTGGGCGCTCCAGATTTCTTTCAGAAAACACTCGGCTTCGGCTTTTTTGGATGCCTGCAAAAGCTCATCCAGATTATTTACACGAGGAACAAAGAGAACGCACTTGGTCTAACGAAAAAACGGAAAACAATTTGACGTTTTACGTAAGCAGAGCCGCCAGCGCAGCTCAAGACAATGCACTTCGTCAAAAAAAAAAAAAAAACAATTTGACATTTTACGCAAGCAGAGCCGCAGTGCAGCTCGGCTTTTCTAATTCCAAATGCTATCTGTTGGAAAGCTTGTCAATACTTGTACATTGTGTATGGTTTCAGCGAGGAATGCCTGTTGAACTCTGAACTATAAGACAATATTGTCCCCACGGTATATCGGCGATGCTTTTTCCGCTTCTACTGACTTTTTGTTGTTTGTTTCCTCTTCGTTTCGTTCCCGGTTATTTTTACGTCAGATATTGAAAATGCGAAGAAAATATTTGAAAAAAGCGAGGCATGGAAACATTACAAAATAAAAAGCACAGTAAAATTTAGTCGCTGTCGCTGCAAAGATGTGAATACCTTTCAATGACGTGGCGAGAGCAAAACGATGCCTTCCCACATACTTCAAGGTCTGCCATTTGATATGCGTCGCCCACGTAGAAAAGGCCTATACACGTTTACGGGCAGTCGCCTTAAGGGGTGTCCAAACAGGACACTACAAAACTTACGACTCCGGCAAATCGTGAAAATTGAAGCGGACGCTTCTATTTTTACGGTCTGTCGGAGTCGCGAAAATGTTTGCAGGAGTCGTGAAAAGTTTTACGATCACGACTGCTCTTCTCTTCAGATTGACTTCACACGCCACCTGCGTCTGGCTCACCTCGCCAACGCCCTCGCGTACCGCCGTCGCCCCGGCTCGAAGGCCAAGGAGGTCCGGCTTCGGGTGGATTTGGGACATTCCTGCGTCGAAGGGTGCGTTTCGCCCGCCTCGGATCTGCTTTCTTTGTCGAGATTCACTTTCGTCGTGATGGCGTCCGATGCGGTTCCGTATTGTGAGCGGAGGCCTTGAGCGATTGACCGACAGCCAACAGAGCGTGTGAGTGGCTCTCCAGACCCACGTGATAAGCAGAGCAAGGCCGCCGTGGAGGAAGCGAGGGGGAGATTTGACGGAGCGAAGTTTCCCCCCGGGAAGAACTGACGGAGGGAAATTTCCCTCCGACGGCCGGAAGCGGATCGCGGCAGAGCGCGGCACGATTTGCCGGAGTCGCGAGTTTTGTAGTGTCCTGTTTGGACACCCCTTTAGGGAGCTGCTATTTTCCTATCGGCGCGAGGGTATTTCACCTTCTTCAAGTATTCCTAGGGCACAATAAGTGACGGACTGTCATAGTTCTTTTTCGCTTATGGTGACAAGAGTAGTCCTAGGAGCGCGGTCACTTGCAAACCTGTGTACTTCGTTGATATTACGCGGTGCGCGTTGCAATTAAAAATAATATATCTAAACTAGTTTTTTTTTACTTCAAAACTCACAGCACGTCCGGACCATGTAGAAAAAAAAGACAGAAAGAGAAGTGACACAGTTAGCACGAACATGTGATCGCTGATTTTTCTTGTTCTTCAAAATAGTTAAAAAGTGCTAAAAAAACTAGTAGCCTGGAGTAAAGAGCTCACTCGGGAAACAGACCTAAGTATTAAAACGTGTAGCCCGCCACTTAAATGTAAAATATTTAACTTTGGTCACCAGTGTTATTTATGAGTAAGGCTGTGCTAGGAAGGGCGGCATCTCACGAAGTATTATCTCAAAAATCATGTTGCTTGAAATGTTGTTGTGTGTTCTGCAATTTTCAAATCATCTTGTTAACGATTGCGATCCTGTGTTTTGTATTTTGAAAATCAATTGCAAAAGAAAGACTGTGTCTTATAAAAAAAAAAAAAAGAGCAAAAAGTTTACGCTCGAAGTGGAATCGGATCTGAACAACAAGTGTCTAGAAATGTCAATTGTTGTTGAATAAACTTGAGTTATGCCTCTGTTTTCTTGACATTGCGTACACCCTTGAAACCACACGCATTTAAAGTTTATAAGTGTTGCATTTATGCTGCCAAGCAGTATTTCTCTCTGGCATTTGGGTAATATCAATAGGCCATATGTACTACAACAGACGATATGCGTAAAGCCCCTTGACAAAGGAGTTTTTTTTAAAAGTACCGCGAACCATTCTGTGTAAACGTGGAAGAAACCTGCCATGTGCGGGTGCTCCGCCACCATTCGCTTCCAAGGGCAGCTCATTTCAGTGGTACGCCACCGTTTACTTCAAAAGGCCGCTCGACACTCGAGCCTCGTGCATTAGCAATTGACGCTACTTGAAAGAAAAACTCAAACAGATTGAGGGAATCAGCTATGCTTAGAGTTCCTCGATATGCTTCCCGAAGGGAGAGAAGAGTTGTGCATTTGTTTTCTGCGAGCCAGCACACCGCTATTCGCCGAGATCGATCACGTGAGGAGCAAAGCATCCAGCGCCGTGCCGGAAAGCAGCCGCTGCGGTCGCTCCGCCGACGTTGTACGCGCCCCGGCGTATGTTCCCCCGCTTTGGCATCCTCCTCCTTTTCTGTTTCCCATGTGCGGCGACGCGCAAAGTGTCACTATTCACCGAATTGTGTCACGTGACATGCGAAGCATCCAGGGCCACGCAGGAAAGCTGGCGCTACGGCCACCCACCGAAGATGAATACGCAAGTCTGCTACCGTAGGTCGCTATATATATATACAGAAACTCTGGATATGCGAAATGTAGAGCGCTATCTAGTAGTGGGCCCAGAACTACGTCCGCCGTCTCGGCAGCCACGAGAAAACTAATTTAGTGGTCCAACCGGCCGAAAATCCATATAAACATGCGACCGCGTTTCGTGCGAGACATGCGATGTCAACGCGTTGCTGCGTTCTGCTGCGAAAGTAGCGATATACCTTCGACTTGTGCGTGACATGAACGCAAGCGTGAATAAGATTCACATTCTTTAATTTGTTTTTGTTTGTGGTTTTACAAAAAAAAAATTTCCACCAAATAAATCTTCGTTAAGAACAGTTTAAAAAAATCTAGCTTCGCGTTGCATGCATTTGAGTGGATCAGTCTACCCCTAGCAGTAGCATTTCAAGCGTCTTCGCACCGAAAAAGAATTGAAAGTTTACTCGAAGATGAAAGGCATGACAACCTGGTTCCTTGCCCAAGTTGGGTGTTCGGAATTCAGAAAATGATAAAGTTGCTGGATTACAAATTGTGACAGAGCGCGTCTCTGCCCCGGAAATGCGGAGAAACCAAAACTCAAGGAACTTGACGCTACCAAAATGGCCGCGCACACAGTCCTGCCTGACCACCAAGTTGTCTTGTATATCGTCTATACACGTTTGCAAGAAATGAACCTCTGCGCTGCCATTTTGAGCGATGTTGTCAAGGCGCAACGTTTCCGCCATCTAGGGTGCGCTAGGGGCACGTCATTGGGGCGCGCGATGACAAGATGGAGCGCCTGGTGTACGGCCGACGACCAGAGTTAGCGACGCACTTACTGTTTCGGAACGCAGGAGGAGGTATCCACACAGAATTGTATCATAAAATATTGTCGGACGGGGCATGCTTATTGGAGCTGACTTTATAACGATAGCAGCCTCTGTTGCAGCACGTCGTGGAAGCCAGAGCTGCCAGGGCAGCCATCATTGATGCAATGACCATGCGGCTTCTGGCGCGTTCTGATGAGAGTTTTGATACTTCAGATATTTTTCAAATTGTTCGACTTGTTACTGGTTTAGGTATTTTATTTATTTGTTTGTGCTCTTTCGCGGTCGAAGACAACACCTTATGTTTATAAAGTTAGTTTTTTTATTTCTTTCTGCACTCACTGATAGATGCTTCAGCAACAGACGCTTTGCAACATTGTACATTGTACGACAAGCAGCGAACGTACTTAATGGAGAGTAGGTCCGCCTCATTTCGGCGCGCGGTTCAAAGTCGGCATCCCACTTACACGGGTGTATTCCGGTCGCCTATTATCATGAGAAATAAGAAATTTTATGACAATTTATAGGTTAGTGCGCAGAAATAAATCAAGCTCTGTTTTAATAAAAAAAACATTTTAATTATTCCTGAGTTAATATCATTAAAAATAATATTTTTATGGTTAGGGAGGCCTGCGCCGTCGCAAAACGGCAAGTGGCTGATACTCTAGCTTAGTGGTTTTCAAATGGGGGTCAACAGACCCGTTGGTGTTCGCGAAGGCATTCTAGGAGCCTGCGAAGCCCTGCTCCGCTCAGTAAAGCCCGGCAATAAAAGTTGCCAACTTTCAGATCGTGAAGAAATGTTTCAACGGGCGAGGTTGCTCCTGTGTATGTTAATAAGAAAAGTCCACTTCACATTAGCCCTTAGTCATATCATTTATTAAATCAATATCGTAATTAACCTATACCTTTCCCCTCTCGTGAGCACGAGCGGGGCCCTTCAGCATCTCTGCCGATCAACAAAAGGGCCGCAAAACATCGATGTTTGAGAACCACTGCTTCTAGCTGGTACCTCGTACGTCGGCGGCGGCGGACGGAATGCGAAATGGCAGCTTTTAAGTCACAGCAGAACGAACGGGAAGCTCGCATGTCTGCTGTGTAATTTTTCTAGCTTGAACGGCCCGTGTGCCCGAGTCTACGCACCAACTTCATCTGTGCCGCGAAAAATTCGCCGTCTTCTGCTCATCAGACTTGGTCATCCGGGTTTTCCAGAGCGGTTGTGTACTGAAAAGAGGGGGGGGGGGGGGGGCTGGTTTTCCAATGGCAAGAAGTTGGGGAAAAGTCATTTCTGAAAAAATGGCTGTGTTGACATTTAGCCACACCCACCCAGTTCTGTACAAAATATTATATTTTTATCTAATTCACAAAAAATGAAGTATTGTTTTTTATGAACATTCAGTAGAAATGCCCATACTACAAGTGTTTTTTTCTCTTTTCACACTTCTTTCACAAGTACCAATGTCTTACAAGCGTTTTCTGAAGTTTGTCTTGGACAATATAAACACGCTTGGTGCCATTTTATTCGAGAAGAATGGAGTTGTCTTCCAACTTAAGAGTTCTATCCAATTAATTACTTTCTCAACGACCAAGCATGTCTTTTACACTATAATTACAATCGTTTTTTAGTAACATAAACCTCTCATGTGAGATCTCGGATAGAATCGCCGCACAAATTACACCTTTGTGAATGAAGATGCATAAAATAGTTTGATAATTTACGAATAATTTTTTAACGACCCGTAACAAATTACCTAATCAAATTAAACAGATCTCCCATAACTCGGGTTTTAGTGAAGGTATTCAGTAGAAAGTTTTTCGATAGGGGCCCCAACGCCCCCACAAAAATATGTATGGACGTCCTATGTCCATTCTTTTGCCGTTCTATTACCCCTTTGTCCATCCTATGGATTCCTGTAGACAGTTCTTAGACCGTCTGTGTACCACTGGTTTGCCACAGAATGGACGCAACAACGCTACAGAGATCTTCGCGAAAGAAAAAGATTTTCATTCCTTCCTATTTCCGTTCTATGGTCCCGGTGAGTCTATGGACATCCTATTGCCTGTCTATGGTGTGAGCTATTAAAAAGATATTGGCACATTAATAAAGTGATGCCGGGTAGACGTTTTCTTTAGGTGTAACGAGGTGTCCGAGTTAAAGAGTTGTTAATTAAGTTCCGGGTATCAATATGTTACATTGATGTCTGGAGGCATATCCAACCTCAGGGTATATACATTGTGGAGATGGAAGTGTTTAGTATGTGCCGGAATAATGTTTTTACTTTCTCAGTGGGAGGTAGGTATATGTGGGTCGCTGCGGCCCCCGTAGATACTCGCAACTTTCACAACCCATAGGGGGCGCACTGGTGCCTATCAAAATTGCGGTCATCTGGATGATCGTCGCAAAACAGCGGTATACTAGGCTGGGCCTGCGCGCGACGCGTAAGTAATTCTAGTTATGCTGTATACGCGCAGTATCAAAACCTTACTGTATGTTTTTTTTTTTTTTTTTCACGTCAGGAAAGTGTAGGCAAGCCATTTTAGTATGAGGCCAATCATCCAGGAGCTAGGGAGTGCGATTCTCACACCGCGGTACCACCATCGCTTAAAGTGGCTTCTCTATGGAGCCTGTAGGGACTCCGTGCAGACCCTGTTTGGCTTCTCTGCAGACTCCATAAGGAGCCCGTGTGGACACTGTATGGCTTCCCTGTGAACCCCGTACGTACTCCCTATTAGCCCCGAGAGTGAACACAAGCGTCGCTGCGGTCGCCGCGCCCTGATTGGGTGAGGTGTATCGTGACGTCAGGGGGAGGACTCCGCTCCGCGATCTCGCATCGGCTCGCTTCCCAGCACCGGTTTCCTGGTTTGGCGTTGTGTGCCGCAAGCTCTTCGAGGACCTGGACTTCGTTTACCCGGTGTACAAGACGTTGAGTTAGGCCGATATTGAAGTACTTCTGTACATTTTATAAACCTGCTTCTCCCTTTTACCTTTAAAATTGGGTTACAAATCCCAAAAGCTATCGGCGGAGGCAATTCCGCCGATGAACCTCCCCGTCCGTCCACACGACACAAGGCAATATTGCGAGGGGTCGGTGAAGTGGTGGCGCAAGTGTTTCAGACGCTGGAATTCTGTTCCTTGCATGTCCATGATTTAGGACGATATTACATCCCGCTTTCAAGGCATTTGAAGTGGCATTTATATCATGGACCTTTGGGGGGTCGGCAAATTAGCTCGCGACCCTGACTCTGTGCTGCCACTCTGCATGCGCTGGTTCGCAGATGTTTTAAAGGCCCTGCGTCTGGTGATCTTTGAAATGCTCGGTGAACAGGGTTGTTTTACATAAATGTAGCTTCTTCGTGAATTAATTATATAGTTTATACACGTATGCAAGCATACGTCTTAGACGATGCACAATTACTGGAAATTAGTTTGGATGCATGGTTGCAGCAAACACGGCCGAATTGCCCCGGTTGCCTGTATGATATGTATTGAACTGCCCAAAATATGCACAGCAATACTGCCGTAATTTGGAATGTTTATACTTTTCCCTGACATTCTTTATTCCAGCCTTGGGTATTCGAAAAATACACCGTTTAGTCTGAATTATCATTTCCAATTAAAAAAGACACTGCTGCAGGTCCCCAAAGGCTTCCTCAGCCTCCAAACTCCGTACAGCTGGACTCTCTGACAACAGAGGAAAACAGGAGTAAAAGGAAGCATTCGAACGTCTGTCCAGTGGTAGATGCGGCACTGGTAGCAGAAAATGTGGAACCTGTGAAGGGCGACAGTCTGCGTGAGAAAAGCTTCTGTATTTTAGCTTCAGGACAATTCGATTTAAGTAAAATCTCAATTTTAGAGCTTAAGAAACTAATAACGAGCTAGCCACCTTCGTTTACATTTGTTATACATTACTTGAGGGTTGATATAAACTAGTCCACAGATACCACCCGCGTAGTCCATTGAAATACTATCCGAATCCAGCAAAGGTCAAATGCGAGCAATGTATATAATAAATGTTCCTTGTTTTTACTTTGCCCCTGCACTTCGGCTGTCTTACTTGCGATTCTCTCCCCCATGGCCCACATTGTATTTAGCATGTTGCTCGAGCAGCATGCAACTTTTCTGCTTCAGCGATCTTGTTTAAAAAGAGAGATTCAAAACAAAAATAGTGTACATAACCTACCAATTCATTGAGACCGTCAGCAGCATTTATTGTGCGAGATGTAAATATATACTGATGCTCCAGCAATTGTGGTTATATTTCTTTATTTTCATATACCAGCTGTGATTCATGCGTTGCCTGCCCTGTCATCCGTGCTTAAAATGTTGGTTGAAGTTTCGTATGTAGCTACAGGCCATACCTCAATAAAGTCACATAAAAGAATTTACGCTTCCTACGAAAAACACGCCAAAAAAAATTAAATAGAAACGAGCGCGCCGACAGCTGACGTCGTCGCAGCCTCCACAGGGCGAGCGGGGCGAGCCGGGGAAAACTTCTCTCCTCGCCGTGACGTCACCCCGGTTCGCCGTAAGGGGGCGCCACGCAAAGTTCTCGGGGCTAATAGACCTTGTATGGTTTCTTTGCAGACCCCTAAGGACCCTACACTCTTTAAGATGACTTTTACAAAGCTCGTTTTTGCGTAAAAACAAATGGGAAAAAGCTTTTTTTGTAGAAACCTTTATTGGAGATCAGTACAAAATAACAAGAGCGTGATGTTTGCATACACTTTTAGTTTACAGGGTTTTGCGGCACAATTAATATTTTTTTTTTACAGCCATGCCTCACCGGCGACTTCAGGTAGCGCGTCCCAACTTGGGTGCGTCCTAACTTTGGTTGCAATTCGCGGCGCGTCGGCCTGGGAAATGGGGGTTGGCAACCCTGAAACCCCTCTATACGTTTCGGCGCCAAAGTGGGCGATTAAAGCCAAAGCAAAACTGTCACATGCTGTCGAATATCGATAGTCCCAAACCAGCACACGCGCTCGTGCAGTTATCCGAGTTGCCGCTGCGGGTGGAATGGTGGCGTTGCGATCGCAATTAGTTCGCTTTTCGTGTACAGATCGGTGCCGCTTTTTCAGAGCAAGCTCTTTAGCCGTTTCCCAACTGACTTGCTCTAGAAACGTTGGAATGTGCGGACCCCGTAGCAGACCCTCTGCAGACTGAGTGGCTTCTCTGCGGACCGTGTAGGGACTCCCTGTAGACCTTGTATGGCTTTTCTGCAGACCCCATGAGGACACTGTGTAGACCTTGTATGGCTTCCCTGTGTACTCCCTAGGGACTCCTTGTAGACTTCGTGTGGGTTTTCTGCAGGCACCCTATAGACACAGTAAAGACCCTGTGTAGACACCCTATAGAGTCCCTATGGACTTTATATGGCGCCTTACCATAGAGAGGGTATAGGATGACCACACATCATCCATAGAAGAGGACGTCCATAGAACGTCCGTTGGCCAATATTCTATAGGGCAGCCATAGGACGACTTCACGGAGGCAACAGAGGTCGTGGCCGGCCTATAGATGCCTTTTGTTCTGCCTATGGACGCTGCTCTATAGAACGTCCTAGAAGTGTCCCTACATATTTTTGTAAGGGCGTTTGGGTCCCCCCAAGATATCGGGGGACCCAAACGTAACAAGCTTGGCGGCGATGGCTTATAGAATAGGGGTTTCGCAACGCAGCACAGAGCGCTTACGTTTCCCGCTTGCGGCGCCAATGTGGCTAACAAGTGTAATAATGAAAAAAAATAAAAAAAAACCTAAAACGTGTGCGCTTAGCAAGTACTCTTTGTTTACAAATAATCGTTAAAGGGCAACTTCACTTCATTTTTCGTTTTGAAAAAACAATGCAGTCCTCTTCAGTATCGCCTAGGAAGACCACACGTGAAATCTTACGATGCAGTTCTGTGTAAATGTTTCTTAAACGGTCCGATAAACTTTGCAACTCGCCAAGTTGCCGAAATCGGCTGACTTGAGCGGGCGAATTCAGGCGCAACCAACAGCGCAGTCAAGGCTACGGCATGAGCGGAGCCAACATTGAGCTAAACGCCATCTACATGGCCCCCTTTTGCTTGTTTTCACTTCTCCGGGCGAGCGTAGCACATGACGTCAGCAACGTTGCCTCCCGGCGCTCAGCAGTGTCCACGTGATTGGCGTAATGCGCCTGCGCAGCGCGTTTGTTGGGAGCCGTCCGGCCGCTCGCCGTGGTCCCGCTTTACCGCCGTCTTCCGCGTCACAACCGCCGTCGTCGTCTCAGCGATAGTTATTATTGTCTCTCGGAGTTTCGTCCACACTACGGACACCACGTACGCGCACACTTATGCCGCAGTTGTGCAGACGTCGTCGAATGCCGTAGACACCAAAACGTGGCGAAGAGTGCGGTGCAGACGACACTCGCGCCTGCCACACGCCCGCCCCAATCCCGCCCGTCGTTGGGCCGAGGATCACGTGACATCTCGTACCACGTAATGGTCATGTACTTGGCGACCCGAGGCCAATGTTGCCGGGCGGAGCCGAAGTTTTGGTTTCGATTTCCGCTCGTGTTTAAAATCAGATTTAAAAATATATATCCCATTTTTCGCGAAGCAAACGACGTAGT
Organism: Ixodes scapularis; assembly: GCF_016920785.2. NCBI lineage: Eukaryota > Metazoa > Arthropoda > Arachnida > Ixodida > Ixodidae > Ixodes > Ixodes scapularis. Next base: position 437,973 of record NW_024609897.1, read on the forward strand.
GTGTTTTACTAGGGCTTTTTAATTCGAAATCAATCATTATCCTGAAATCTTCGGAATTGAGTGGAGTTGCCCTTTAAGGTAAATCTCCATCAAGCCGGCTAAAACAAGAGCCAATCTAAAATCAGTATAAATGTTGCTTGTATTCACAAAACAATCCAATCCGTAACGCGTTCTAATTTGGCGCTCTTTCTCAGATTTTCTGGGCGTTCGTGTGCGCTTCGACCTTCTGTCGCCAAAGATTTAGGTCTTCAACTATGCCGAAGCTGATATGAACGCAAACTAGCATACTCTGCGAGCAGCTGCTCTACTTAGATCTGAGCTGGCGCGACTTTGAAGCCTCAAGATACTTGTTCTCAAGCTGCAGGTATCGTGCCACGAACGAAATCCACTCGTAGCCACGGAGTAGCAATACGCTGCCATGTCAGCGGTTACCGCGTCTCTTTAGGCTTAGGAACGACCAGAATCAGGGACGATCATTAAAATGGTGTGAGCTCACCGCTCATTCTTTGTGGCTTAAGCGAGATAAAGCAAAGCGAAAGCCGGTTGCACCATTCATTGACAATAAAATTGGCTAATACTGCAGCGACCATGACGAATTTTCTCCGAAGCGAGCGGAAAGGGCACCGCCATGTTTGCCGACGCAACCCGACCCCAAGCAAATGCGCGCCCCACGCTATTTCTCGAATTTTGCGTTGGGGGCGAGCACCAACCCAAAACCCCAAACGGAGTTCGGGTGCTGCGCCTGCGCACTGGTGAGCCCCTATTAATTTGGGGCTACCAAGCTTTGGGGCCCCCTACTCCAAAAGTCTAATATCTGATTGCATATTTAGAATATGTGGGGAATGTGTTATATGAATGTATAATATGATAAGTACTCTTCCATCAATTAGAAAATTACTCTAAAGCCACACATCCCCCCTTCAGACATGTTTGACAGCCAGAGGCCTGGTAATTCACCTTTAGGGTTCTTCACGCGCTATCTCTGTTATTTATCTCACAAAAAGTCATTAAATATGCAATTAAACTTTATATTGGCGGGTATACCTATTTTTTGCAAAAGATACTATGTGTTATTCCTTCATGTACTCGAAACACGTAAATTAGAAACAAAAGGTATCGAAAGAGCTGACACAGTTTCGCAAACTCCTTTGAAAGTAAATTTTATGTGGCGTGGATGCCATTTGCAATTGTTGCGTGAGAGGATGTGAAGCAATTTAACGCAATTTAAATTAACTGCTAAAAAAAAGTATGACGCTCACGACATATGTTTTTCTTTCTTTTAATTTGAAGAACTGAATGGATTTGTCTTAATGTATTACCCTTTTTCTCTCACAGCAAGTACAAGGAGCAGTGAGCATCTTTGCTGCGGGAGTTGCGATTGCGACATGTGAGTGATCAATTGGTAACCTCTCGCGTATTTTTTTAACACAGAACTTATTTTAAGCTCGTTACCAAGCCTAGCGTGATAGGAAATGCTGTAACAAACACTCTGCTAACACGGCCAGTTGTGCTAACAAAACGCGGTGTTCATAGGAGGGAATTGAACTAAATTCCCTTGGTTACTTCTTTAACAAGTAAGGGCAACCAATCCAAATGACAAAGCACATTCCGCTAGCACAAAATGGCGGCATTCAGTTCCAACCTCTGCTGTGCGCCACCATTCGATTCCTAAAACCAGCACCGTAACGGAGTGGGCGCTTCAAAAACTGTCGCTACTTTAGGAAACTCTTACTTCGGGACATTAAATCGAACCACAAACTTCTGGCTCATTTCTCTGAAACCCTATAGACCTTTCCAGCGCTTATCACCCCGGTGGAAAATGACGAAATGACGAGTTGCTGAGCTGTCGACGCACGTGCAGCATCTGAACGCGATGATAATCTTATCCGCCTTCAGCCACTGCTAGCTTTGCGCCTGCTTCATGAGTGGTAACTTTGGCGCGCCTTCGAGTTTCCCACGAGCTGCAAGTCGTCCTAAAGAGTTGAATTAGTGGTTTTCCATGCGGCTCAGCAAAATTCTAATTGGAACCATATGTCAATTTTCACTAATTAAAAAGTGAGTTAAGGAACTATAATTAATTAGCCAACTGATCGCAAAAAATTAGCCATGCAGATAATGTCCACTTGGCCGTATAGCTTACCTGCACAAGCCGCATAAGTGTGACTTTCACGGCTTTTTTAAAACAAATCTGTAAATCTTTAAGAAAATAAACTGTCTAAAAACAGAAAACCCTTTGGCGGCACAGCGAAACCAAAACCGAAACTGCATGGCAGCACCATTGTGTTTTTATTAATGGGCGGTAGCTTGCGCCACCTAGATTTAAACAATATATATATATTGTAGATTTTTTTGTTTCTTTGCCCGGTTTGCGCGTTGCTTTGCTAGGCTTCTGCTGCTTCGCGGCTGGTTTTCGCATTTCAATGCTGGTTAATGTGCGTTGAAACGCACACAAGCCAGCACTGAAAAGCGAGACCAGCAGCAAAGCAGCAGAAACCTAGTAAAGCAACGAAAGTGACACATACACAAAAAATATGCAATGCTTGTCCTTTTGCGTTCATTTTTATTCAAAAGACAGTAGAAAATACAGCCGAAATTTCTCTCTATTTTGCACAAAAGAATCAAAGAAATGAACAACAAAACGGGATAAGACGTTAAGGTTACGTGCGACGAGGGAGATGATATGCGTCCTTGCAAAAACACTTCGATAAATTTACATAAAATCTCTAGGTTCGTAATCCTTTTCGATCTTCTTGGCGTATACTCACAATCCTTACGCCGTACAGCCACAGGCGTGGAGCGTAGAAAAAAAAGTTGAATTGCTTGATTGGCCATTACGTGCCTGATAGGGTCATATGAAAACAGCGAGCATTTTCAGCGCCTCCTTTCAAAAAACGGTACGTGGAGTTCAACACTGCGACACTAAAAACTCGTGTTTCCTCTATTTTTCTTCTCCTTGACTTAAATGCCTCCACGCTAAATTGACAATCATTTCGAATTTGATTATATAATTAAGCATATAAGTAATGACCAACGACGGTGTCTTGCAACTAAAGGAAACTAAGCAATGAGGTCAAGAAAAACAGCTCAGCTCTTTGGTATTGAGTCTTCATCGAGAACCTGCATTCGTTTTTAATATTATCACTTAAATTTAGGAGTGCGTCACTGCTAAACGAAACGGGAAACCAGAGCGGATCGCTCCATCGCTCATCCTCAGTGAATCGAAAAATATTTAGGCTCATTTTTACCCCTCGCGAACAGACGCGTGAATCGCTGACAACAATGCCAAATAAAGAGCTCACAGCAAAAAGTTTCCCATCTTTTAAAGTGAGCAAATGTGCTCGATCTTGATATGACACAGAAGTCTCCAGTAATTTGACAATGACATATTTCTCGCTGCGAGTGAAGAGCAATCCTGAACAATCATAGGATTTGGTTTTGTGATTGGAAACCATCGTAGCTATTGCCAAAATCAAGCAATTAATACTCACTACCACTGCGACAGTTAGGTTTTTTTGCAAACATCTAATCAGAAACCTCCCCGCAGGGGGCACCTGTGAAAGCAGGTGTTTGGAGAGTGGCGTCTCCACGTACCCCGAGCCCCGCAGAGGGCGCCTGCACCTTAGGTGCTAGGTGCCTATTGAGTAGCGTCACCACGGACCCTAGCCACGTGGGCCACCATACCCACTCGCAGGGGGCACCTACGTTAGTAGGTGCTTGGTGAGTGGCGTCACTACGAGCCCCGAGCCATGTGGGTTCGCCCACCCACGTCTGGCTGTGCGTGGCTTAACCCGTGTCCGGGGAAAAGGGGACCCTGGTGGTTGAGCTGAGCCCGGGGTATGTTTGGACCCTTCAGGGCCCCCCGGGCGAGGCAATACACCACTTCGGCCTCTGCTTCTCGTAGACGGGTGTCCTGGCTTGGCCCGACCAGGATGATTCAGTCAGTCGCCTCTTCTACCCTCTTCTTCCTTCTTTCACTTTTCCTTCCAGCTCTCTCTCTTTTCTTCTACCTCTCTTCCTTCCTTTTTCACCTTCTCAGGCGGCAAGGGCCAACCTTGAGTGATAACAGGTCCTGTCCCTGCAACCACACTAGGGTATAGTGCCCGGGCAGCACTGGTAGTGTAATTGTGTCAGCCAAGCCTTTTTTGCTATGGCACATTACCTACCCCCTTCTTGGGCTCCGTGGTAGGCGGTGCACTCGGGCACTGAATGTTCCTCCCCATGTCATGGGTTCTCGTGCAAAACCCTTCCTCGATCGGCCCCCGAAAAGGGGCCGCACCAAAGTTCCAACCACAGTCAACACGCCATCTACTCCTGCTAGGTTCCCAAAGTTCTTGGTTCTGCACTCTGAAACTGAAAAACCACTATCAAAGTTTTCTCCCTTCCTTGTAGCCAAGATACTTGAATCTACTGTCGGAAAGAAATTCAAGGCCAAGAAATTGCCCTCTGGCGACCTGCTTGTTGAAATCGAATCGAGCCAGCTGAGTGCTGCCCTTGTTGCTTTAAGTTTCATATCTGACCAGAAAATCACAGTTACACCTCACCGCACCCTAATACCATCCAGGGATTATTTCTGAGGATGACCTTCTTGACTCCTCAGACAGTGAAATAGTTGAGGGACTTTCCGACCAAGGCGTTGTAGCGGCAAGGCGTATCTCCTTGCGCCGCGACGGCCAAGAACGGAAAACGAAGCCCATAGTTCTTACCTTTGAATCCACTACATCGCCAGAGGCTGTGAAGGCTGGGTACCTTCACTGTAGAGTGCGGCCCTACGTGCCAAATCCTCGCAGGTGTTTTAACTGTCAGAGATTTGGTCATGGATCCCAGAACTGCCGAGGCAAACCACTTGTGCGAAGTGCGGTCAGGCTAACCATCAAGCAGATACATGCTCTAACGACGCCAACTGCGTCAACTGCAACAGTCCCCATCCCGCGTATTCCCGCTCTTGTAAAACGTGGAAAGATGAAAAAGCTATTCTTACCTTGAAAGTGAAGGCAAATCTCTCTTATCCAGAGGCACGCCGTCGCTTTGCGTTCTTGCAAAATGGCGGCTTTGCAGAGGTGGTGCTGCGGGGGCCTGCACCACTGAAAGTGGCAGTGGCAACCCAGACGTCTTTTCCAGACAATCGGAAGCCACTGCAGTCCCCCACGCCCAAGCTGAAGATTCAGCTGCCTGGGCATGCACTTTCAGCAGGTCGGTCTCCCGACCACTCCAGCCAGAGTGCTAACCGCCCTGCACCTTCAGGGCAGCAGCCTCTCCGTTCTGGCGGAGAGTGTGCACAGGCTGCCCCCCCTTCTCAGGATGGGCCGGCAACGGCAGCTGTCGTGCCCGTCCGCACTCCGAGCTCCCCTTCCAGGGAAAGAAGTCGACGCTCTCGTCCGCACTCGTCGGAGAGAGCATCCTCTTCCAAGGAGCGGCATGTCTCTTCTGTCGCTCCTACATCGACAAAGGGACACAAACGGGTGGAATCGGGCAGTGCCCTGCCCAAAACACCTGCTGCCTCTTCTGCTGGATCAGGCCGTGGCCATGGCCTGCAGCCCCGCGCCCCGAGCCAACCCAAAGCTTTACCCAAAGCCCCGTCCCAAGAGGCGGAGGCAATGAATGACAGCAGTGAGGTGTCTGCGCCAGCGTCTGATCAAGACGACATGAACTGGCAGACAGCTAAATCTAAGCATAAGAGAAAAAAAGAAAAAAAAAAACAGTAACCCTTCCAAAGTGACGTAGGACATTCTTTCTTGCCCTGCGCGGCAAAGTCAAGGTTTTACTTTTACTTGTTCTTTACTACTTTTACTGATTTACTAATGTTTTAACTGTGTTTAGAATAATGTCTAAATTTACTTATATGCAGTGGAACTGCCGCGGTCTTTTACGAAATATTGATGATGTCAATTTTTTTATGGACGAATTACGTCCTATAGATCTCTCCTTACAAGAGGCGCATCTTAATGATCATCATAATTCAGTGTTACGTCGCCATCAGTTTTTTTAGAAAAGAACGCCCTTCATCAAATACATCAGGTGGAGTAGATGTGGCTGTTCAAAGTGGAGTCGCATGCTCGCACGTTCCTCTTTGCACACCTCTTGAGGCAGTGGCTGTGCGCCTTCTTTTGGATCGCCTCATCACTGTTGTCTCTATTTATATACCACCAAACATTCCACTGCATCTTAATGATCTCCAAAGACTTGTTGCACAGCTTCCTCACCCTTTTTTACTTTTAGGAGATTTTAATGCTCACCACCCCTTATGGGGTAGCGCCCGCCAAGACTCACGTGGTGGAGTCCGTGAGCGGTTTTTATTAACATCTGGGCTGTGCCTTATGAGTAAGAGAAAACCAACCTTTTTCAGTGCAGCTCACAATTCATTTACATCTATCGATCTTTCCATCTCATCCCCTTCAGTGTTTTCTTCACTTACATGGAAAGTCTTGGATAATCCTTTTGGAAGTGACCACTTTCCGATCATTCTGGAGAGTCTTGTTTCAGTTCCAAGCCTAATGAAACGTACCCCTCGTTGGAAACTTGACAAGGCAGACTGGAGTCAATTCAACCTAAATGCAGAGCTTAAGCCTTGCATGTTCTTGTCCTTAAGACACGATGAAGCCACCACATACATTACACAACAGGTCACTAATGCCACTTTTGGCTCCATCCCTCAAACCTCCTCTAGCATCTCCAAAAAGTGTAAACCATAATGGAATGATGATTGTTCCAATACTAAGAAAAAACAGGAGAAGGCATGGGGTATATTTCGCAGATATCCGACATTCATGAATTTGATAGAGTTTCAGCGAAATAAGGCCCAAGCTCGTTGGACCAGGAAACAGGCCAAGAGGAAGTCCTGAAGAGGCTATCTGTCCTCTATAAGCTGTTATGTCCCAGCAAAGGAAGTGTGGGACCGACTGCACAAGGTCGAAGGCAAATACCGCTGCTTTACAGTCCCTCTTTTTCCCTCTGTAAGCTCTTTACATGACCAGGCAAATGTGTTGGGTGCTCATTTTGCAGCCGTTTCAAATTCATCTCATTACTCTCCAGCGTTTCTGAAGTTTAAAGCAGATGCAGAAAGAACGAAAGTCAGCTTGGCAGGAGGAGCCTCTGCACCATATAATCAGCCGTTTACAATGGTTGAGCTTCAAATGGCTCTCAAAATCCGGAAGCATTCATCCCCCGGTCCTGATCGAGATGATCAGGACCGGGGAATGAATGCTTCCGGATTTTGAACATTATGAGATGATCCGCCATTTATCGGAGGCGTCACTCTCAGCCCTCCTGACATATTTCAATGAACTATGGAACGATGCACACTTCCCCGCCGATTGGAAGCAGGCAGAAGTAATTCCGTTGCTAAAGCCTGGAAAGGATCCTTCACTTCCTACAAGTTACAGGCCGATTGCACTGACTAGTTGCTTGGGGAAAACGTTTGAAAGGATGATTAATAAGCGTCTTGTTTATTTCCTGGAGCAACACAATATTTTGAATGTAGATCAATGTGGGTGTCGATCAGGACGTTCTACCATGGACCATTTAGTCCGGCTGGAGACTGTTGTACGAGAGGCGTTTGTGAATAGGCAGCATTGCGTATCTGTCTTTTTTTATTTGGAAAAGGCTTACGATACCACTTGGAGGCATGGCATCCTACGGGGCTTGTTGCTGTATGAAGTACGCGGCAGATTACTTCATTGTATAAAAAACTATCTTAGTGGACGTTTCTTTCGTGTACGGTTAGGCACGACAGTATCCAACAGCTTTCTCCAGGAGAATGGTGTTCCTCAGGGTGGAGTACTGAGTGTCACCCTCTTCGCCATAAAAATTAACTCTCTTTGTCGTGTCATACCTTCCTCAGTATCATATTCATTATACGTAGATGACATTCAGATTTCTGTAGCATCATGTAATATGTCTAGTTGTGAAAGGCAGCTACAACTAGCCATAAATAAAATGACTAAATGGGCTAACGAGAATGGTTTTAAGTTCTCTCCAGAAAAAACTATTTGTGTTCCATTTTCTTTGCGGCGGGGTTTCTGGTTAGAGCCCTCTCTCATGTTAAATGGATATGCCATCGAAGTTAGAACTGAGCGTAAGTTACTGGGATTGATATTTGACAGTAAGCTTAGTTTTGTCTCCCGTCTCAAATGGCTAAAGCAGAAATGTATGCAGACATTGAACATTCTTAAAGTCCTCTCACACAAGTCTTGGCGTTTTGATAGGAAGTGTCTACTTCGTTTGTACTTCTCTCTTGTACGATCGCGCCTTGATTATAGGTCTGTTGAGTTGGCGTCTCCTCGGCCGTCTGCCTTAAAAATGCTTGACCCTGTACATCACATTGGGTTGCGCCTTGCGACGGGTGCTTTCAGAACATCTCCTACCTGTCACTAAATGTCACTTGAAAAAAATCGGCAGTATCTAAGTCTGGTTTATGCCTACAAGGTGTTATCAGAACCCAGCCATCCAGCCCACAATAGTATTCGAGAGTCTAAGTTTTATCGTACTTTCGAGCATAAACCAACTGTTATTCGACACTTGAGTCTTCGTTTTGAGAGTCTCCGTCTCTCCCTTAACCTGCCACGAGAGGGTGTCCATTTCCTAGAAAGTGCATATCATACACACTAAAAATTTCAACACCCATGTTCGTGTTAAAAGGGTGTTTTTCCGAGCTCACACCCTTCCTACACCATTTTTACATGATTTTTGAATATTGAAGGGTGTACGGAAAGGCCTACACCCTTCGTACATCCTTTTTACACCCTACGGCTACCGAAATCGTGTTAAGAGGGTGTTGCGGTGGCACACCCATGATTTCCGAGTCGTCGAACTCGGAAACCGCCGAATTGCAGACATACGCGCCGACAGCAGAAGTCAAGAAGCAGCCTGCTCAATTTAGAGGATTTCGTGGAGTTCAAGTAAGCACAATGGGCAGCTGACATCCAAGCCAAGCCAACGCTCAAGTTGTTTTCAAGCCAGATGAATGCCGGCGTTGTGTACAAGTACAAGCTCCTTGGTTGTTTACGTGCAAGCGACCACGAAAATAGCATCGGTTACTCACGCACTTCTGCTCAGAATGGTGAGACCACATTGGTTCTATTATGATGCATTCCTTCTCATCCTGAGATGTACTAAAGCGAAGGCTAGACGTGCGAGACGGTTCGGGATCACAGCTTTACTGTGAGCCTGTACCGTAAAGGTCGGTTCCGACACTTGCGTTTGAGTGTGTTTGTCTGCGTTGCGTTTAGAACCGAAAACGAGTCACCGGCACATCTGTGCTTCGTATGAAGCGTGGATTCCAATTCAGAGAATCATCTTGGCACGCGATATAAGCAGCAGAAATGTCCTGGTTTCTCGCAGCCGCAACGCGGTCAAACGCAACGGTTTGAACCAGGCTTTACGTGGTTGTCCTGTGCTTGTCCCTCGCGCTTTATTCTTTCGATTTTAAGTATTCATTTCCAACTCGCTCGCTTTTACCAGTACTAGTAGATACTCAAGCTGCACGAGGGTTCGTGCAGTGCGACCATCTAGCGATGCTATGAGCTTGTGCTCGAGCCTTGGCTTTAATGCATCTTAGTGGGGAAGGCAATCATCGGGGATATATGACGCACGATGATGCCAAGTCTGTTCACGGCGGACTCTCGTGCTGTTCTGATTGGAGGAGAAGGGGCGTGTAAAAAATTGGCAAATGGAACATGGTTAGCGACAGCGCAAATATATGTTGAAAAAAGTTCAGAACGTTGAAGTGCAGCAGCCTGAAACTTTGGAGTTAAGCAATTAGAGAATCATTTGAAGACATCTTTAAAGGTTCAGCCTTCTCTCCCCCCACACCAATATCGAAGGCTGCTAGGATATTGGTTCAGGCTAAGCCCTCTGTCTTTCAGTCAGCGAACTCGAGCCGTTCCACCTGACCTTGTTATTTCATAACAGATATGTTAGAAAATGGAATGCAGATTTTCTTTACACGGCCAAAACATAAAGTGTTATCAAATAATACCTGCCATATTCATATTCTACATTTACAGACCGGGGCTGCCCCACCTGTGGAGGGTGAAGATGCGAGCAGCCTCGAAGCCCACCAACAGTGGCTGTGTGCTGAGAGCGAAAGCTGGTGCCTGACGAAGGCCAGATTGATCTTCGAATGGATGCGACTGCCTGCAAATGGCTACATGCGTTGATATTGATGGGCATATAGACTGCAGAGAATGCTTATCCCTACCTGATGGATGCTAGGAGGGTATGCATTCCACATTTTTTTACTGATCTCTACGACGATTGCTAAATTGCGCTTCCCCGCTCCGTGATTGCGACTGCCGAACGACCATCTTGGGACACGGAAAATGAACCTTTTGGAGCGTTGCAGAGGCTGGCCGGCAGCGTGCTGAAGACATGTTTTTTGCTCGTTTGTCGTCATTGGGAGCGTTAAAGTGGCCCTGCAATAACTTTTTGACTGGTTTTTAATTTGGACTGAACCTGAGCGCACTGAACGTAGTAATTTAAAGAAACTTTTCTTTTCTTAAATTTTGCTTTATTTTAAAAGTTATAGGCAAATTAGACTTACAAAAACAAGCAAAAAATAACATCCTTCATGACGTCGTAGGTCCTGACTTGAGTGGCCGTGAAGTAGTGAGCTCATCGAGCGCTCACGGCTGCCGCACTCAGTGTCGACGGCTCGAGAGGGTGCCACTAAAGCACGTGTTGACTAGGCTGTATGAAGCGGGCGGCCAGGGCAGCTCGCATTGCATTTGCCGCGCGATTAAAGACTAATTCGGCATAACACTTCATTGGCCACAAACGACGGCAAACACGAGGTAAAGATCAGTTCAGAACGGGAGCCACTTCGCGCTGTCATACCGCCAAAGGGTCAAATCGCCAGCCAAGCCCGCGCCGAAAGCCTTGGGAACGCTCGGAACCGGTCGGATCCTCGAGCCGGTATACGACCGCAGCGCCACCGCATACATCCAGGACCTTTCTAAGCCCATTGTTCGTCGGAGCCTCGTCCCACTACGCCTTTCTAGTACCGTAAAACCTCGTTTAACAAAACGGGATATAACAAACTAATAGATATAACAGAGCAATCATAATTTCCCTTGCTTGCTAATAGTGGGAAGAAATGGACATTGGCTATAACAAACTAATGGTTATAACGAAATAATTACGACCGCTCCTTCAACTTTGTCATAACGAGGTTTTACTGTATGCGCCGTTTTTTTCACCGCTTGGTGGCGGGTTTGTCGACGGGTCTTTTCTTGTTTCCATACTTTATAAACTGCATTTGTTTCTTTTCTGATCTAAAATACTGAACAAAAACTACTTTCATACATAATTGAAACGGTTCGCGACACTTATATTTTGTATCGACTAAAAAAAAAGCTTTTAGCGGCTCTGACCAGTAGTAAGCCCAGGACCAAAGACGTCGCATATTCCGCGCTTTCGGCAACGCGGGTCGCCCTTGTAGGTGGAGGAGGTTTCCGCGTCGTCCGGTTAAAATATGACTCACTGATATTTAGTTATTCTCTCCGTGCCCGCTGGCTTGCCCGAACCCAAAGAGACGTGGGAACCGCAAAAGAGGTAGACTCTTAAGTATTATTGCAGCTCCCCTTTAAGTCCACACTCCTTTACTCCTACTCTGACACTCCGGGTTTCATACTCCAGGCACAGCAACTAAACGGCGCATGGCCTACAGGAGCGCGACACACCGAATCTATTGACGAGCCGCACAAGCTCCTTCCCACCGCACGGTTATGACGAACCTGGCATCCCGTGGATACGGGTGGGAGAAGCCAAAATTATTTCGGTGGTAAATTAATTAAAGCCAGTGTAGAGCGGCAGGGTACAAAGTCAAAGAGACGGCGACGTTATGAAGTTTCTGCGAACGTTTAAGTATTTCTGAGAGGTTTGGAGACTCGCTTCGAGCACGTGCGGGGAAAGGCACCTTGGCTGATCTATTTATTGACCGTGCAAGCTGTTTATATTTGAATTAAAGACAACATTCTTGAACCCGTTTGTCGACGCACGAAACCCTCACACTTGCCAGATATTTCGTGGTTCCGTATTGCAGCGAGACGGAATGCGATGGAAGCTGTTGATGTGCTATGCCGATACCGGAACACTGTCGTTCAATAGATAGCACGTCAATTCGTTTCAGGCGAGACATGAACATGATGTTTCGGCTTTCCATTCGAAGTATCTTGATTCTCTGGGCAAAGCATCCTAGAAAGGGCAGCGCTCCGACTGTCTTCTCATCTCAACAACTTTTCTGTCGCTGTGCTGTCGGTAACCTTCCATTCAATAGATGAATTCGTTTTCAGGCGAGATGCACGAACAAACCTTTCCCGCAATGCTAACTGATGCTTCGGCTTTCCAATCTAAGTATCTTTATTCGCTGCAGCTGGACTAAGCAGTTTAAAAAGGGCAGCCGTCCCACTGTCTTCTCGGCAACTTTTCTGTCGCCGAGCTATCAGCACGCTCGTTCGATAGATCACTTTGTTCTCAGGCAAGGCACATGAACAAACCTTTTCCGGAATGCTAATTTCTGTCTTGGCTTTCAAATCAAATTGTTTTTACCTGCTGGATTAACCACTAATGGACTGAAAAGGAGCAGCTGTCCGGCTACGCCTTTTGTTTCAACAATCTCAACAATAGCACAGCCATCTTGTTTGTGGACGTGACATCACGGAGCGCAAAGAAGTCACTTGTGCTCCAAGAAATGATCGGAGCACAAAGAGCACGCTCGAGTGTCAGTCTCCGGCGGCGCTCCCCTCTGTTTAGTGAAAGGAGCGCCAAACGCTCGCAATGTGTAGACAATGAGAATTTCCTTTGAAAACGCATGAAATTTTTTGCAACAGCGCGGCACCGCAAGAAAAAGGCACAACTTGTCGAACGTAGAGTCTCGCCGGTCTTGCGGCGTGATCAAAGCTTCCTTAGCCTGCCAAACTGCTGCGTCTCTGTGCCTTTTCACGCTTGGATACTTATCAAGAATCGATGCCATGGCAGAGCTTTGAAGGTATGTCGCACATAGGCGTCTTCTCTATCACCCAGCTGTTCCAGCGAGTTGCTATCAATAGGACACGAAATCGGTGGTTGCTATTATGTATTAACCATGGCTATGTTCCAAATCTACTCAAATGGATCACATGGCAGCACAAATAGAGCAATGCTGTGGAAGAAGGTAGGTTTTCGAAGGCAAGAGTATGAAGCGGCGATATCTGAAGTTTTTCAAACGTGGCCCGTCCATATGGTTGAGTGCAATCTGTCGCCGTCGTCATAGCCTCCTACCCCTCCTTTGTCGCCACTGGATCATGCCCGTTTCTGGACTGCAAGTGCCGCAAGTTACAAATACAGTCGTAAGAGTAAAGTAAAATGCTGCTCCAGAGGCACATGCATCTTCATGCACTTTGCACTCACGAAACAAATTCACACGGCGTTAATTCTTGATCGGTATTCAAGCGTGCGAAGACAAAGATGCAGCACTTTGGCATGCCAAGGAAGCTTTGATCATGCCGCCAGAACGGTAAGACTTTCGTTAGACGAGTTGCCCCTTTTTCTTGCAGTGCTGAGCTTTCGTAAAAATTTCCACGTGTTCTCAAAGACAATTCTCACCGTTCGGGGTTTTAACAAACTTCTTCGATAAATGACAACGAACGAGCAGAAAACATGTTTTCAGCTTACTGCCGCCCAGCCTCCGCAACGCTCCAAAAGGTTGACTGATAATCTTTGTCCCAAGGTGGCCATCCGGTGGCCGCACCTGAGCTGCAACGACCAAGCGGAGACACGCGATCCAGCAAATTGTCGTGGAGATCAATGGTATTGCTTGCACGGCGTACTATTAGTCTTCAGAGCAAACACAAGTGTCGCTGCAGTCGCCACGTCTTGATTGGGTGAGGTGTACCGTGACGTCTGGTGACGAACTCCGCTTCACGTTCTGGCATCTGGCTGGCTTCCCTGCGCCCGTTTCCTCACGATCGGAGGTTTGTGATCATGCTGACCTACTGTTCAGCGCTGCAATGCAATTTCCAAAAAGAAGCTGGTATCATATTCTACCACCCGAAAACTTCGAGATTAAAGAGAGCACGGACAGTCAGACTAAGGATGGGAAAGGCACCGTCAACATCGGCCGTTGTGAGCTGTAAGCACGTTGAGAAGCGGGGCTTCATTTACCCAGTGTACAAGGCGCTGGGTGAGACTTATGCCGACAGAATTTTCATAGCTTTTCCAACCGTGTTTGTCACGTTTACCTTTATAATTGGGTTATAAGTATGGAAAGCTATCGGTGGAGGCAACTCCGTCGATGAACCCCCCCGCCCCCTCCACACGATATAAGGCGGTTGTTCAAGGGGTTGTGGAAGCGGCGGTGTAAGTGTTTCAGACACTGAAATTCTGTTCTTTGCAGATTCATGAGTTAAGCGCGAGACACATGCGCGAAAAATCCATCTGATCCGACGTCCGATCCGACAGTATGACTGCCTGATCCGAAAAATTTGGTCGCTTCAGGCGTGAGATCGGCGATCCGACATGCGTCAAACGCGCCAGATAGTTTCGCACGGCGGACGGATTGTCGGATGCGTCCAGCCAATGACAGCACAGCTAGCGCGAACGTCATGATGACGTACTTGGTCTGTCGGGACGAATAAGAAAACGGGACGGGCGACGGGAAGCCGGACGCGTGGATCCCGCTGATCCATTCGAGAAAGATGGCCCCAGCAAAGAATGCACGCGCTAACAAGAACGAGCTCCTAGCTTCGCTCATGCGAGCTAAACCATCAATCTGGGACCAGAGATCTATGAACGCGGACCTCCGCTGGAGTGCTTGAAAGTTGGATCTCCTGGGCGGAGCCGAACGGATTGTTGTGTCGCTTGCAAGGTCGGAGGCGTGTGCGTGTGTCTCAATTCGTAGCGGCGTTCGGACTGTCGGATCGGACGATTCTGCCGTCCATTTGTCTCGCGCTTTAGGAGAACGTCAGACCCCGCTTTGCGGGCATACAAATGGCATTTAAGTCAAAGGCCTTTGGGCGGTCTCACTTGTAATTTTCTCCCCATGGCCCAGAATATATTTAACATGTTGCTCGAGCAGAGTGCAGCTTTTTCGCTGAGACGTTTTTGTTTAGAAACAAAGTTGAAAAAACCTCTTAATTTATTCAAATCATCAGCAGCGTTGATTGTGCGAGATGTAAATATATTGCAATGCTCCTGCAAGTGTGGTGGCATTTCTTCCTTTTCATATACCAGCTGTGATTCATGCACTGTCTGCCCTGGAAACCATGCTCGGAATGTTGGTTGAAGTTTCGCCTGCAGCTACAGACCATACCTCAATAAGGCCGCATATAATAATTCAGATTTCCTACGTAAAATGCGCACAAAAAAAAAAAAACAAAAAAAAACGAAAGTAATATGCGGACAGCTAACGCCGTCTCGGCCTTTGTAGGGCGAGTGAGGGGGTAAATTTTGTCCTCAGCATGACGTCACCCCGGCTCGCTGTAAAAGGTCGCCACCCAAACTTCTCGGTCCTAATACTCTCACCATACAATGCACCTGTTATTTGTTTGGCCCCTGGTCATGAAATCATTCTCAGTTTGCCATTCCATCTCACCGAGAGCCTGATTCTGGTCATTGAGGTCTCAACCGGCTTGCACTGAAGAAGTATTAGCGAGTTTGTTTCACGGCACTTGTGCCCACGCGTGTCCACTCGCAGCGTGGAGCGGGTTCGTTTCAGCCGGCACTCCACTAGTGGTTGCACTCTCCGAGTTCGTTTCATTGCTGACACCCCACGTGTGCATGCACTCGCTGCACCGAGAAAATCGAGATTGCGCCAAAATGCAATCCCGTCGTGCCTCGCTCCGTCTAGGCTGGCAAGGGGCTGGAGCAGATGACGAAAGTTTGTCTGCTACGATGTGTCGCAGAACTGAAAGGACAAAAAGTAGATTTTCTGATAGAAATTGCGTCCCGCGGACAACGGAATCAAACGCAAGCTTGAACTGTGAGCGTCTCCTATTTCATGAAGGAAGCAGTTGACAAACCATGCTTTATTTGGAGGTTTTAAGTCGCTCTGTTGCCATAAAAACGCTGAAATATACAAGTGTGTAAAGAAATGCTCAGAACAAATGCATCAGCGGCCCCCAAGATGTTTATCACCAACGTGTGCGGGTGAAAAATTGAACATTTGTCGACAAAACTGCCCCAGCAGAAACTTTGACTGCCCAATAAGTATTAGAGAAAGCTAAATTTAGTGATTTTACCCGAGGCTTGGGCAACATCATCATGTTTAACATTTACCTACTTCAGCTAACTTGCCCCGTCATATTTTGTTCGAGATCCACCTGTAATGACGATCGAAATCGAAAAGTTTTGCTGGGTATTCCAGCAGACTAGTTTTAAGGCGTACCCTTTCAGTGGTCCACGCATAATGCCATGCTCAAATGGATCAAGCTTCTGCTCGGACAGCATCATCCATTTTCTTCAGTGTAAACGGTTATGAGAATTGAAAGATCGCAACCAGCTGCTTTGTAGACAGCTAGTTGCGGAAATTTACGCCGTCTGTAACTATCCCTATGACAGCCGAGTTGCTTGAAGTCATCGCAACTATAAACTATAGGCTGCAGCGACCAACGTTTGTAGATAAACGTTGGTAGCGACTGTACTCTCGCATTCCCACCCATCACTCCGAACAGCAAGGCGCCAGTTTCGGTTTGAGGTCGGTATTCTTTCTACAACATAGATGGCGGCAGCATCAGTCTTCCGCACTTGGTGCATTTGGCGAATTCATTTGAGTCCAGTTCTCCGTGCAACACTCTGCAAGTGCGATGCATTCTGGGAGAGAACTCGAACGGTGCCAGTGCGTGTGAAACGAACTCGCTATAAAATACCGCTACCAGACGCATCGTCTGCTAACATGAGGGAATAATAATGAGTTTGTTTGCTACTAGGTAGGTATCATTCTCTGACAGAAACAAAACGACGAACAGACTGGCAAGTCATCTGTGAACAGAGCCAAAAAGGGACAATCGTCTGCTATGAATTGTGTGCTGCGCAGAGTGAGATCAAAAACTAATTGAAATATGGAACATCGGCTATTTTACGGATGCAATTGTCCTGTGCTTCGTTTGGCTATGCTGATTTGTTTTCTGGCTGTGTGTAACTTGACACCCACTGGTGCTAAAACAAGAGCTTGGGACAAGCACCCACCTTACCACGATATCAATCTCACTATCCGAAAGAGTATTAGATTTAATTACTGAGTGCCTTTTCCATTGACAAGAAGGCCCCAACATTTTCTAAGAACTCCAGTAGGGTTTTGCTGTTGCATCTTTATACTCGCAACTCATTCACTTTGCCAATTTCGTTTTTCTAGCCTGACTCAGCTGGCAAGCTGAGCGGCGAGTCTGAAACTGTACCAATATTGTTTCCGGTCAGACTGTCCATTATTATTTATTGTTCTTCCCTGCTATTGTGATATGTCTGCACTGTAGTCATGACAGGGGCTTGAATGGTGGCTCCTACTTTCTACACATGGGTCCTAGGAAACATTTTGTAAGTGATGAGGTGCCCACAATCATGGGCGTCAGCAAAGTGGCGGAAAAGGGGGGGGGGGGATTATTCTGAAGGGGTGTAGCTTTCAAACCTATAACTTTGAAAGAAAACAAGGTTTGCCCCCCTCCCCCTCCTTTTCCTGCAAAACGTACTGCAGATGCCCATGCCCGCAATCTAGGCCAACGGTTCTGAAAAGAGGGTTTGTGGAACCTCTCCGTAAAGGCATTTTAGGAGTCCGCAAAACTCTGCCGGCAGTAATTTTTTTTTTAAAATATGATTTGGGGCATTGAGTTGAGCCCAGTCCGGCCATGGCACATTCACAGCTCCGGGAGAAAAAGGAATCTACAGAAGAATACCTCTTTTCACTCTTCCCCCTTTTTATTCTTGGTAAACACCTTTGCAGTCCACCCCCCCCCCCTTCCCCTTTTTTTACACTGCCTGGCGTCTCCCATCACTTCTGCCAGTCCAAAAAGGGTTTGCTTGCCACGATTGGCGGTTTCCTTCTTTTCTCTATAGCATCCTTTCTGCTAAAGTGGAAAGAGTGTAGACGGAGCTTCTTCCCCTCACCGTACCGTTTTAACCTGCAACATACTATACTCTCGGGAACAAGATAATAGCCTTGTATCTTTTCTGCCGCCACAAATGCTGTGCTTAGCATGTTTTTGGCAGAGGCTTTTGCTGCCACCACATGCCACGCTATGAAGTGGAGTGCCACGGTGTGTGCGTGCCACATGTCGCATAAAGCAGTGCACTTTCAAGCTGCGTGGATGCAATGACGGCAGAAAAAACACCAGCAGAGCGGACAATACAGACCATGTTATTAACAGCACTGGTTAATTCCCAATAAATCACAATCTGAATCATTACTGTAAAACCATTTATTTTTGCAGATCGGTCACAGAGGACATAATCGCGGCCACTAAATTTTGCGAATTCCAGACGCCTGCATTCAAACTCTTAAAGAGATTATAAAAGCAATTTCGAAATTTTATTTGACGTCTGAAATGGGCGTCGGGCTCATCTCAGACACTGTTGACCAAGTTCCAGCCCGAACAGAAGTTTGTGTGCCGCACCAATCAATTAAACAGTTGTGGTAATATTTGCGCGGGGGCGATGCTTGAGACCCCCCCCCCCCCCCCCCCAAGACGGCGGCAGAAAGGTGAACTAAAGTGCGCTGTCAAAGCGTGACGACAACGGGCTCCTCGTCAGGCGATTGCTTCAAACGGTTTAAACGAATGATGCGCTCTTGGTTTAGAATTCGGTAGTGAGATGTCATACAAAAAAGTAATTTGAATGTTGGATAATTTTTTTAAAGCTGTAGTTCGGAATTAATAGGTTTCATAGTGTGTGTAGGAATAGGTTCCATAGCATGTGTAGCGTGTGGGATGACAAGGAAGAAGACTTGTGGAAATAAATGACAGCTGTATGCTGTGCTGGTTTTGAGACTGTGGTGTGTATGTTCCTTTTTGTTTCCTTGTCTCAAGGAAACAAAATTTTGACAGCAAATTTTGAACCCTGCTAGTGCACACCTTTCTGATCCAAAACTGACTTCGAGACCCAGTAGGTTTCAAAGCCGGTTTCAAATAAGAAAACCAACGCAAAAGTCAACTTCGAAACCTGGGATGTTTTGAAGTGATTTTTGGCGTTAGTTCCCAAAAAGATATGTCATCAGTTTGGTGGCCGGGAGCTAAAAGCATTTCATGCTTAAAATCATACTCATCAGTGCGGCCTTTATTATTCTCTGACTGAATCAATTCTGCTTTTATATGCAGGAGGGAACCATTTGGCTTTTCGAAGGCGTTACTGTGGTCATGGCGGCCTACTGGCTTTTCGGCTTCGCCCATGGCCAGAAGACGTACAATACGAGCTGCCTTCTTGAGAGGCTTTGTCTTATTCTAATCTACTCACAGCTACGGCCAGTTGCAATCGAGGTGATTAATACAATCAAGAAAACGCCTGTAGCCCGATTGCTGATCACATAGTGCAATCGCCAAAGTCTGTTAAACTCCTGCCAGGATTGTTCCGATTTTCGAAATCATTAAAGGCTTTGTTTGTTTTTCTTGAGATGGCAGCTGCAAGTTGTGTGGCTCACATACCTAAGTATGCTTCAATTCATGACCAGCTTTATTCGTTTATATTCATCACATTTCTCTAGTCCCCCGTGTTGTTTCCTAGTCATCAAACTATTAGGCACCTGTATGGAGTAGTTACATTTTGTTTTTACGTTTTTATCAAAACGGTTTGTGTCACCCTGTCTGGAATTCATCACACTTACTACGAAATGTCAAATTAATCTCACGTTGAGATACTTTTTAAAAGTGGAGATGACCGGCATTAGATGTTGTGTTTCTTTATCACTCTTGTTCATACTTTGTATATTACTTCAGTCAAAAGACACCACCAGTGTTCAATATGCCCCGTCCGAGCACAAGCTTTTCAGCCTGGATAAGGTGAGCGTGAGTGAGCACGTACTAAGCAGCACCGAAGGTAATGAGCGTGCACTGCTGCATTTTCAAAGTTTCAGAAATGCTCTTTTTTAGAAAAAAATAAAAGCCAGGCATTGTTGTGGTATATTCATAACATTGTGGCTTTCTTGAAGAATGCGGGCATTCTGAAGGTGTTGCCAAAGGCTTGCCAGGGTGACAGCGCGGTCGAGGGCGACAAGTGCGAGCTAGTACACGCTCTATCGCAAGCACTTGTTCTACGAAAGTGCTTCGCAAAGTCGCTCTTGCATGCCTGTAGCCTTTGCTGCCCTACAGTGGTAATGGTAGGCAACTCCGGCTGACACAAGAAATCATCCCATCGCTGCCACACTCCGTTTCCCTTTAAAGGCCTGGTGAACCGAAATTTGGATTTCAGAAAACGATGCAGAAGCCGTAGGGGGGACGCTACAATCCCTAAAACACTACTCGTAGTCACAAGGCGATATCTCGAATGGACGGCCGTATTTTTGGAGAAAGAGGTTGAGATTGAACGAGGCCGATGAGGCGCGTGACGTCGAGATATCTCGTTTTTTCCTCTCTCTGCTTCGCCCCCTCAAGGCGGCAAGGCGGAGAAGACGCGAGGTCGTTCCCTCTCCTTCTCGGAGAAACAAGACAAACAAATCTGTCAAATGCGCCTCCTTTTTTTTAAAAATAAGGTCATCCATTCGAAATATTGCTGTATGAGTGATGTTTTGGTGTTTGTAGCATCTTGTTACACGCTTTTGCCGCCGTGTTTTATGGAATCCAGATTTCGGTTCAACATCCCTTTAAGTGCAAGTGTAACTGAAATGCCAAGAATGAGCACGTTGTCCTGAACGACAGTTGCACTGCACAAGCGCACATGCTTAGCAACATTCAAAGCATGGAGCTTGTTCTTAAAGCCTCTGCATCAGGCTTCCTGTTGCAGCTCGTGGTACCGAAGCAAGCTTTTGGGCAGACACTTTTTTATAAGCAGAAACTTCACCTGGCACCGCAGAGCTCTGACCGGTACTCGGAGTACTTAGTTGCGGTACTTTAGATAAAACAGAAGGGCAACAGGTGAAGTAGAAACTTCACCTGCACCGCAGTGCTCCGACCGGTACTCGGAGTACTTAGTTGCGGTATTTTAGATAAAACAGAAGGGCATTGAGCAGTGCAAACTACGATTATTGTCAGTTAAGAAGTATTCAGTTGCAGTAATTGTTTTGCTTTACATACAAAAAGGCTGGAGTATGCTTAAATGCTGGGCTAGCAACCAATTGCTACCAGGGGCCCTATGCTACACGACGGGACCAAGCGGAATCAAGGGACCGGGAGCCATCCAGCGACCTGGATGCAAAGATGGGTTCAGCTTCCACGGGATTGGTGCCACTTGGATCTTGTCCCAAAGGGCCAGCAGCAGCTGGATAGCCTCGCATTGCGATGCGGGGATGGGGATGCCGAGCGAGCTCGGGGCATGCCGCCCACTTAGTGTGAGGGCCAGGTGCTCCCACTGACTGGCTAGGTGCATGTTGATGAGTTCCTGGAAGGTGTTGTTTACACTTAGCCGCTGGAGCTTGGCGTTCGACGCGTACAGCGGCACCCCCAGTGCCAGCTAGTACCCCTTGCGAATAATCACGTTCATCTTGCCCTTACCTCTCGACAGCAGGTTGAGATACGGATTTGCGCAGGCGATGTGGCTCACGACGAGTGGTTGGGTCAGCCGGATCAGGTCCGACTCCTCGAGCCCGTGTCTGTGACTCGTTATCCTTCTCACCATGCGCATGACTTGCGTGGTTGTCTTGACGAGTCGGTCGACCGTGTACTTGGCTCCGCCGTCCCGCTGGAGGTGAAGGCCCCAGGATCCGAACTTGCTTCACCACCGGCACGGGGGTACCATCTTTTAACGTGAGGCGGATGTCCGCCTTCTTCTTATTCGGGAATTGGCTTGCCCGCGCGGAGGAGCAACAGCTGAGACTTATTGGGGGCGCGCTGGAGGTTGCCGGCCTCGAGGTAGTTCTGCACCGTCTCAATGACTTCTTCGAGGAAGTCTTGCCTCCCGCTGTCCGATCCCGACGTAGCCCAAATCGTCAGGTCGTCCACATAGAGTGGCATAGAGTGTATGCTTCATCCGGGGAATCCGTTCCAGTAGAGGAGGCGGCTTGCACATCGCCAGGTAACAAGGTGGGTGACAGGACCGAGCCTTGCCGGTTGCCCTTGCTCGGTATCGGGATGGTGCTTGTGCGGATGGACTCGATTCCG
This sequence comes from Ixodes scapularis, assembly GCF_016920785.2. NCBI lineage: Eukaryota > Metazoa > Arthropoda > Arachnida > Ixodida > Ixodidae > Ixodes > Ixodes scapularis. The sequence continues at coordinate 460,178 of NW_024609897.1, forward strand.
ATGGTGGCAATCCAGTTGCTCAGAAAGTCCCGCACATAATCATACATCCGGGGCCCGCACCCAGTTGAGGCCAAGTTCTCGAACACCAGCATGTGACTGACGTTGTCAAAGGCGCCCTTTATATCCAGGGCCAGGACCGCCCGCGTTGTCGTACAGGAGATTCTGTCAAGGATATCCTCCTTGATCTGAAGCAGGACATCCTGCGTGGAGGTGTGACCAGAACCCGAAAATGGTGTTCATGGTGGCATTGAGTTCAATACAGGATGGTCCCCTCAAATATCGCTGTAAACAGCTCATCAGGGCATGGGTATTTAAAAAACTGAAATGGAGTGTCCAGGTCTGTGACGCTCGGCGGTATACTTGATAACCTCTATTTCTTTTGGATCCTTTTCAAGGGAGTATATTTTCCACTTCGGGGCACTTTTCTTGTTTCTGGCACTTACTACTGCAGGAACTGTTTCACCCTCACTTTCTTCTTTGCTTTCACAGCACTCATTTGATGTTAATGTGGAAGGGAATTGGCCGGATTCCACTCTTCGTTCCTACGTAAAATGTGCTGGCGTCCAATACCTGCCACAAAAAGGGTACTTAAGATTCCAAAAATGACTAAGAGTGTGTAAACATATGATGCCAGCATTTCTTTTTTCTTTATTTCCAATGAGCAACATTATATTATGCCAAAACTCTCCCTAAGTGCACACTGCATTTCACAGCGCGCTAAACTCTGCCAGAAAAATCGGCGCCTGCACGCAAAGGGGCGTCGTTTCCTCAGCAGTGGATTTTACCTTGTGAAATTTTAAGGCGCTCCTTTCTTTTGCAGCTAGAACATCCTTAAAAATACTAAAAATGCGTTCGTTACGGACGACCGAGTCTTCCGCCGGCAAACGCTGTCGTTTGCATACGATACGCTTTGAAATTTTCACCCCATGGTCGATCAGGCGCCGATTTCTCCGGTTGCTTTCCCATACCTTGAGCCACCCAGAAACACCGCGCGCCCCCGTAAATTAAAAAAAGAAAAAAAAAAAAAAAGAAAAGAATGGAACGGCATTGAGTGTTTTGCTTACTTACCGACTTTGTGCGTGGACCGCGCCACGTTGCGCTGCCTGATGCACCCGCGTTTTGGAACTAATTCAGTTGACAGTTCCCTCCGAAGATGAAGCCACTGAAGCCACGGAAGCCACGGCGGTAATCGGACTGATAGGCTGTTCCCTTTCGAACGGGCGGAAGAAGACTACGAAGAATTCGGCAGCGAACGGGCGGAAACTCGATTACGTACAGCTTCAGTAGTCGACGCTTTGTTTTCTCGATTGCGCTCGCGGCGTTCACCGTGGACTCGCGCACTCGGCCGTAGCCGAACAGCCGAACCAGCTGGACGGCTGCCGGCGCGCGTACCGACAGCGTCGCCATAGCAACCACGCCGCGAGTGTGGTTGCCAGACAGAATTCACACGATTTTTTTTTTCTCGTCACTCACTTTGAGTTACTAGAAGTTAGACGCGTATCATTATAATACATTATGCTGCAAGAAGTTATTAAGGGATATGTGTACCTACCTAAGACAAATGCAGAAAAAATATTATTGAAAAATAAAATTGGCGTAATCTTTTCATATCTTGATTAAGACTAGCGTGGTCACTGGGCTAACCGATGCGCGAAATAGGAGGGCATATATACCGCTCGGGGCACTTCTTGGTGTGTATAAGTAGGATGTATGTACTATTTGTTGTGTATTGTGCAATTGATCAGTGATTGTGTCCCCGTGTGTATGTACAGAGTTGTGTGTATGTGTATGTCGTGAGTAAATGTAGCCGCGCGGTGGGCAGCGAAAAAACCGCCGTCTTCTTTTTTCAAATGTTTATCACTTTTTTTTTCGTCGCTAGATGGGGGTTGTCGCCGCCCAATTTGAAAAGTGTGGCGGTTGGTGATCTATAACTATTAGAGCGCTGGATGCCATTAGTCCATCCGTCGTGTTGATCGCTCCGAGTTTTTCGGTTCCGCTGGTAGCTGTGTCGCTGTGTCGTCGTGTTATGCTGCCTGATTGCAACAAAAGGAGGTTAGGCGGCTTCCCCAGCGCGTGTTCTACGGAGCGCGAGTGCTATACCTCCTAGCCGCTGTCGACAGAGTGTGTCGGAGCGATTCGTTGTCAACTTGTCGTCCACGGCAAGTGGGCGTTTTGTTCAATAAAGCCAGCCTGTCAGTGTTTTGTAAAGCTATCCCTTCTTTATAAGCGCTTCTGATGCGATGAAAATGCGACCGGCATTGAGCAGGCCGGGCGAGACTTCGGCGACAGTCTCGGCTGTTCAGTCTCCAGCGGTTTCGGCCTTACTCGTATTATTTGCGGTGTTGGCGCTTGGACATAGAGATGTTTGGAAAGTTTTTTGCGCCTACAGATGACACCAAACGAGCGTGCGAGCCGTATGCTCTTGCTCCGGCGAGAAGCCGCGTACGGCTCGCCAGGCTCGTATCGCCTGTCGCATACTGGCCGCCATATTGTTTTTAGGGTGTTAGCAGTTAACACGATTTTCACCACCTCCGGCGGCTAACACCCTTACACGAATAAAGGCGTTAGCCAGAGGACGAGCCATTTACACGAATAAGGGTGTAAAAATTTTAAGTGTGTACTGCCCCATGGGATATGAAACAAATAGCTTGCAATTGGTATTTTACAAAATTTAATAAACATAATGTTTGTCCACTCATTCTACAACAGAAATTCTTAGCTCTGCAAGAAAAATACAGACATTACCGCCAGTTTTATACTGATGGTGCCAAGTCCTCAATGTATGTCGGCTCAGCTGTTTATTCAAATTCGTTTACCCATGTTACTCGACTTCACAATGTCGCCAGCATTTTTAATGCCGAACTATATGGTGTTCTGGCAGCACTTGACTATATAATCAGGAGCAAAGTGATGAAAGCCATTATATTTGTAGACTCTCAAAGTTTTCTCACTGCAGTATGTTCTGTCACACCAACTACGAATAAGTTGACTCGACTTGTACGGGCCAGAGCTCAACAGGGACTCGCTGGTGGGAAGGATATTGAGTTTTGCTGGATCCCGAGCCATGTGGGCATCGCGGGCAACGAGGTGCAGATAGACTAGCTGTTTCTTCACAGAACCTTTTACCATCGAATGTCTGGATACCTTACCAAGACCTTAAAGCGTTCGTAAAATTTTCACTCTTGCAACTTTGGCAATCTGAATGGAAGTTAGCCGAAAACAATAAGCCTCATGTCATATCAAGCCAGAACTTGGTGCATGGGAAACCTCGTATAATAAAAATCGTTTCAACGAAGTCCTCCTGTGCCGGCTGAGAACCGGCCATTCGTTCCTAACCCATCAATTCCTGCTTATAGGTGAGGAACCGCCGATATGTGAGCACTGTGGGGAAGCTTTATCTGTTCTGCATGTTCTCTTTCTTTGCCGTGGCCTTTTACAACAATACAATATCTATTTCTCTGAGTTTTTAAAGTACAACATCCCATTTCACCCTGTCTTAATTCTTGGGGAGCAGCCTCTCATATCACTTGAACGTCTTTTAGCTTTCCTCAAAACTACAGGTATCTACATAAACTATAGCGAAGCTCTAGTCGAGTGAGTGTACTTTTACCAGTGTTTTTTTAGCTTACCTAGTTTGGCGCAGTATGGCCATCGGAGCTCTTGCGCCATAAAACCCGTAAACAACAACAAAACTAATCAGAAACCTGAGCAAGAGAAGACCAAAAGAGGCGCGTACCGCACGTCCATTGGAAATCGAAACCATTCATGTCCCGGTTTTTGGCAGTCATTGTTTCCCCACTTGGCACATCAGATGGTGTGGTGATGACGAAAATCCATGCTTGACCACATTACAAAAACAACGAGTTCACACGAGAAAGAAAAGAAAACCGCGCGTGCACGAACGCGGCACGAATCTCGCGCAGCGATGCACTCCCAGAAGCGAAACAGCTCGCCGGCTCGCGTCCCTCACGCGTTCTAACGGTCCACCGACTTCCCGGCGCCAGCGGCCAGCGCATCTCGAGGCGCGAGGCGCGGGTTTGGAGAGAGAGGAAGCGCGCCCAAACACGTTGAAAGAGTGAAAGAGGAAGTTACGATAACAAGCTTCAAAGCCATTCACACCTTCAAAACAAATTCACCTTTATTTCGCTTCATTAAATATATGAATCATATTCATTTAAAATAAAATAACAAGTGCCAACACCCGCTTGGAGCGCGGCAATCGGAAGCAGTTTGCCGGGCCTGACGAACGCCGTAAGTATACGCGGCCGGCCGGAAGTAGCCGAGAGCTTCACCCCACTGTCGTGTCCGCCATGATGACATGTCTTCTAGTTCTTTGGTTTACAGCGGAGCTGTGTATGGCTGGGGCTCCGTGGATTTTCCATGTGCAGTGACTAAAAATGCTATACTCGCACCGCCGCACGCGGACGCCTTCCCCACATAAAAGATTCAAATCAAATAACCGAAATAAGGCGCTGACGAACGCACGTGCAAGACGCAATTGAATTGTTTTAGGCTTTTGCTTTAGAACAACTACTTCTGCAGACGCCGGCACGTACGACGCGTGGAACGCCAGTCCCTGAATTCCCCTTAACGCTTGGGTAATTTAGCAATAGGTCTATTCAGTAGATAGTAGATTAGTTAATTATCGATAGGCAGCATTTTCAAGATCAGTAGACTCTCAGGTACATAATAAAGGTTTCCCACAGATTTCCCGCTGTACGACGCACGGCCATGTCTACACTCGCACCGCCCTCTCTTTGTCGTCGTTTCAAGCGCTTGCGAGCCCAGTTTCCTTTCCTTCTGCTCTCCCGGGGCGGCGGTCCCTTCGCGCGTTTCTACTTTCCTCCGGGTGACGGGCCAATCGCGCGTGTCCAGTCTCCTGCGGCTCTTCGGGGCGGGTCTGTGTCGTGTGCTAAACAGCTTCGCTGGTTACCCACCTTCAGAGAGTGGAATGGCTTATGATTTTTTTACTGTCTTTCAGACAGTTTCCCTTCGCTTGAAATCGGAAGTTGAAATAGTAGGTAATCAAAAAACCTACATGCCTACTAAATTCGGGTAACAGTTAAAAAAAAAGTGGAAGCCGCTTACAACTCCCTGTAACGCCGAATTAGAGCACAGCTCTTGAGGAGGAGGATGGAAGGGCCCTGGGGAGGGGGTTAAACTAACCAGGGGGGTCACGTGACCTTGGGGGGTCACGTGACCCCCACTGCCGATGATGTCATCACTGACGTCACTGATGACGTCATCAGTGACGATGACGATGCGGGTACCGATGACGTCATTAGTGACGTCACTGATGACTTCATCAGTGATGATGACGATGACGATACGGACGCCGGTGACGACATCAGTGACGTCACTGATGACGTCATCACTGATGACGTCGTCAGTGATGATGACGATGACGATGCGGATGTCGGTAACGTCATCAGTGATGACGACGATGACGATGCGGATGCCGGTGACGTCATCAGTGATGATGACGATGACGATGTGGATGCCGGTGACGTCATCAGTCATGATGACGATGACGATGTGGATGCCGGTGACGTCATCAGTGATGATGACGATGACGATGTGGATGCCGGTGACGTCATCAGTGATGATGACGATGACGATGTGGATACCGGTGACGACATCAGTGACGTCACTGATGACGTCATCAGTGACGATGACGTCGTCAGTGATGATGACGATGACGATGCGGATGCCGGTGACGGCATCAGTGATGATGACGATGACGATGTGGATGCCGGTGACGTCATCAGTGATGATGACGATGACGATGTGGAAGCCGGTGACGTCATCAGTGATGATGACGATGACGATGTGGATGCCGGTGACGTCATCAGTGACGATGACGTCATCGGGAGGTCACGCGACATCGGCGGGGGTCACGTGACCTCAGGGGAGTCACGTGACTTCGGGGGGTCACGTGACCCCGGTGGGGGGCTCGCGCGGTGCATTATGGGACATTTCCCATGATGCACCGCGCGGTTACGCCGACGGCGACGGCGACGGCGACGGCGACGCCGCTCAAGCCGGAAACGGGCCCCTAAGAGCTGCGCTCTAAAATATCGTAAACACAGAAAAAGGAACGCCGTTCCTTCTGCCGTTCTCTCGAAGACGTTCCGCGTTCCCGTTTCAGTTTTGCACCCACGCAAGATGGAAAGACGTCCCGCCGTACCTCCCAAAAAAGAACGCGCTCCGGGAACGTCGTTCCCGTGAGCGCTGTATCGTACAACGCGGGTTCTTGGTATAGCTGGCGCCATTCAGCTCCATGCATTCGAGGGCCCCGTCGGCGGCAATTTTCCCATTAAAAATCTAAGAAAATCACTTATAACTTTTGATTAAAAGAACAGTTAGTACTGAAACTTGGGCATCTGGTTTGTAACGCTAGGGATCCATTTTGGGCGGCGAATGAGCGTGGGGCGATGGGTGGTTTATGTTTGCGATAAAAATCGAAAAGAAAAATAAAAGCCGTTTAAACTCCCTGTAACGCCGAATTAGAGCGCAGCTCTTGAGGAGGAAGAGGGGAAGAGTACTGAGGGGAAGGTATATCCTTCCTCCCTCCTCCTAACCTCCTCATCCTCTCTGCTACTCCTCCCTCCGAACGGCGTCGCCGTTGCCTCACGAGGGTCACGTGACCTCAAGGGGGTCACGTGACGTCCCCGGGGTCACGTGACTTCAGGGGTCATAGGGGTCATGTGACCCCTATGAGGTCACGTGACGATGACGATCACGTCGTCAGTGACGATGACGATGGCGATGCGGATGCCGATGACTTCATTAGTGGCGTCAGTGACGATGGCGATGCCGATGACGTTATCAGTGACAATGACGATGTGGATGCCGATAACGTCATCGGTGACGTCACTAATAACGTCATCAGTGACGTCACGCGTCCCATAATGCACCGTGCGGTTATGCCGACGCCGATGCCGACGCAGCTCAAGCCGGAAACGGGCGCCTAAGAGCTGCGCTCTAAAACAAAACAAATTTGTTTTGTGCCCTCTGGCACAGTCCAAAGTCAGTCGACGAACGAGAAAACGCAAGCCAGAAAAGGTCTCGGTAAATAAAAATCAAAACGGCTTTCGTATGTTTTGGCAGCGAAAGCTAATGTTTTGTGGCGAATAACTAAATGATGCCGGTACTTCATTTAGCTGGAGTTACTAGTATCGCACCTAAGGTTACAAAAACACATCCACAACCTACGCACAGTCGCGATGAAAGATTACTGGAGCGCACGAGCCTGGGTTATATTTTAACTTTTTTTTTTTGCATGGCGAGAGCCGGTAGTCAATTGGTGTAAATATATTCTGACTTGAAATAACTTCACTTGACGTGTGATTGTTCACCATATTTATCTCATCATAATATATATAATTAGCATAAATAATACTAACTCTTCATTGCACCACTTGCTGGTTCACGCTAATCTGGTTTAAATTGCCTTATGCTTCATAATAATATATATATATATATATATATATATATATATATATATTTTTTTTTTTTAATTTGTGCATCATTGCATTTGTTTTTAGTATGTCTTAGTGCGTGAGACCGAAATTCAAAGCTCAGTTGCTCTTGTTTTGTATATTTTAGAGACACTTCAAATAATTGCTGCAGCTATCTGAAGCTTTATGGGAAATAACTGAGCATATTAAATAGATAGGCGCAGCAGTCAATTGGGAACAAAATGCAGAATAAAAAATATTAGGTGTTTTCTTCAGTAAAAACGAAAATGAAATTTAAAAAAAAATGTTGATGGACGTTCTTTTGTTAAAAACAATTATTACAAAAAATCGATTTTTTTTTCAATTTGTTTCTAAATTCGTGTACGGTTTTGCTTAACCGTAACAGCGCTGAAATGGTCGTTCTATTGTGGTAATTAGTTGTTCAACGGCTCTTGTTTTTGTTTTGCTTTTTATTTCCCGAAAAGAGCAATTCCAAGACAGCACAGGAAGACTATCAGTATTGCAAATAATCAAATAAATAATGAATTCTTCATATTTCAGCCTTCCACGTGCCCTTAATATGGAGCAGCGTGGCAATTGGTCTGACTGGTACTTTCTACACCGCACTGGTGAGTTTCAGCTTTGATTTGCACCGGACACCATCGCTGTACCGTGCATCACCTGTGGTGGGGCTGCATCCAACTTTTGTCGAACCTCAGATTCAACAAAGATCTCCCGTTTGAAGGTCCGCCGAACATTTGTCGAATTTAATGATCGACTGGTTCGCCGAATCTTAGAAGTTTTGGTATAGTTTGAAAAAAAAACAGTGTTCGACTTTTCAACAATGTTGACCTACAAAAAGTAAAATTCCACCTTTCGGGATACGATAGCTTATGCGGTAGTTGCTTTATACTCTGACACACTATAAAGGAAAACGCATAGGAGTTCTTTTTTTTTCATTTTGTTTCTTTCGTTTACGTGAAACAATAACCGTTTTAAATTTAGGTGCGTTCGAACTTGGTTCAATGAATTTGATGTAACCTTCGTCAAACTTAGCGCTGAAAGTGTGATGACGTCAAACCTGGCCCGAAGTGGAACTTCGGCTAGTTCGCAACATCCTTATAGACCTTTTCCAGCTCTATGTCTCAAGGGTCAAAAATGCCGAGTCACAGAGCCATAGACGCACGCCGCAGCGTCTGATACATCGCATAACAGAGCTACGGCGCACGTTCAGAACGCCTTCCCCAGCCCAGTATACAAAGATGGCTGTTCAAAGAAGGCGCCTATATTGAAAAGGTCTGTAGTCACTGCCAGCGTCAGAATGGGCAGGACGAGGCGAGTCCCAGTTACCTTTTTACCGCTCCGTAGCCAATGAGAGAGCAGCATTGGCCGACAAAAGAGAGTCGAATAACCAATCACGAAGCCGAAATCGTAAGCATAATGAGCTTCGTCCCCGAGTTCCTTAAGCCGCGTTCATACCGCTACACTCTACGCCATACCTGCGCGTGTACTTACTCGCAAAACACTCGAAGAGCCAATCTCTGCGATCCACGAAATCAGCTTGGCGAATGATGAAGCGGAACATCTGTTTAGACCTAAACATAAAGTCTGCGCTTTGTCATTACGCAATGCAAGCATGACGTTTTGCTCTGCTCTACGTAACCGCCAAGCGCAGACTTTATTTTTAGGTCTAAACGGATGTTCCGCCTCATCATACGCCAAGCTGATTTCGTTGATAGCAGAGATTGGCCCTTCGAGTGTTTTGTGGGTAAGTAGACACGCAGGCATTTCTCACATTTCTTAAAGCGTATAATACATTGTACAAAAGGCAGTCTGCTGATACTGTCTGAGGCGTGTTTCTTCCCTTTTTGGATAGTCCAGTCATATCTGTCCTGCAAACACTGAATTTGGACGTGTCCGAAGCGTCCAAGAAGTACGCGCTTAAACCTTGCCCTCAGAGATACCTGCAGTGAATGCTATGACTTTTGTACATGCGGGGCACAAGTTCTTCGGCTTCCAATTGAAAACGAGCGTGTTGGTTAATAGATACAAAACTTGAAAGTATAAAACAGAGAGGACGAGGACGGGAACTGGACGAGGACGGGAACAGGACATCTTATTTTATCAGGGTGAAAGATGTCCAGTTCCCGTCCTCGTCCTCTTTTTTTATACTTTCAAGTTTTGTTTAGTCGGCTTCTCGCAAAGAGTTTGCGATGATGTCAGAACGACAAGCACTTCTTGGCTGATTGATAAAAAATGATGCGTAGACCCTAAGGCATCTAGTCATTGAGGTCCACCCACTATCCTTCCAATCAGAGCCAATCGCAGCTTGGAGTCTTTCTGACGTAACTGCAACCCCTGCTCGAGAAGCAGACGAACAGACGAACTTCTTTTCCGTATAGTCACTGGTTCAATCAGCCACTGAAACAGAGTTGTGATTCACTATCTTCCAGGGCGGCCTCCGAGGTGTTGTCTGGACGGACACGCTGCAAGGCATCATCATCCTCGTCTGTCCACTGACGATCGTCATCAAGATCGCCTACGATTCGACTTTCCAAGAAGGCCTCAATCTTCGTCCGATCGCCGACATAAACTTAAATCCGTACCTCTTTGAGTAGGTTGAAAAAAAAGAGACCTAACCCGGGCCGAAAATAATGATCAAATTTGGTTAATTAACCCGGATTTCGGCTTCGAGAGCTACCAACATGACGGGAGATTATTCTGTCAATGCTACGAGTAACAATAGATGTTCTTAATTTAGCTGTAGAGTGTCTCTCTTTTGCGTTCCACAGTAGCTCAGACATTAAGTGATGTTGCATTTGACACGTTGTCTAAGCCAGACGAAGTTTCATTGTTTGTTTTGTAGTTTCGCCCAGTCTGTGTAGTAGCGGATTTAGTTTTAGTGAGCCAGGTCTCAGACTGAACTTTCGCGTAACGGACCTTACTCCCATGAAAGAAAAAGCCGTTTACAACTCCCTGTAACGCCGAATTAGAGCGCAGCTCTTGAGGAGGAGGAGCCAAGGCCACCAAAGTCACGTGACCCCCTCCCCAAAATCATGTGGGAGGTCACGTGACCTCGGGGGGGGGGGGGTCACGTGATTTAGGGGGGTCACGGGACCTAGGGGGGGGGGGTGTCACGTGACCTCGGATGGTCAAGTGACCCCCAGATAAATTTTTCCGCTAAATCTAGCGGGGAAATTTTTTTGCGAAATTTTTCGCTAGATTTGGCGGGGAAATTTTTCCACTAGATTCAGCGGGGAAATTTTTCCGCTAGATTTAGCGAGGAAATCTTTCCGTAAAGATTTAGCGGGGAAAATTTTCCGCTCGATTTAGCGGGGAAATTTTTCTGTTAAATTTAGCGTGAAAATTTTTCCGCTAGATTTAGCGGGGAAACTTTTTGTTAGATTTAGCGGGGAAAGTTTTCCGCTAGATTTGGTGGGGAAATTTTTCCGCTAGGTTTAGCGGGGAACATTTTCCGCTAGATGTAGAGGGAAAATGTTTCGGCTAGATTTCGCGGGAAAATTTTCCGTTAAATTTAGCGGGAACATTTCTCCGCTCGATTTAGCGGGGAAAGTTTTCCGCTAGATTTAGCGGGGAAATTTAACCATAATGCACCGCGCGGTTACGCCGACGGCGACGGCGACGGCGTTTAAACCTCAAACGGGCGCCTAAGAGCTGCGCTTTAAAAACGCACTTATTTTATCAGGGTTATTTTAGTCTAAAAGTTAATGAAAGTTTAGACTTCGGTTCAAAAGAGCAGACATAACTCAAGCCCCGATCAGGGCGCCTCTAGCGGCAAACACATAATTTTTTATCGGTAGGTCCTTTTTAGCCACTGCACACAGATTGCGTTCGCTCAAGCTTTGCGCCAATGACAACGCTTGCGGAATTCGTAAGAGCCTTAAATCGCGTCGTTATAATGGCAGACACGCTAGGCCTGCGCAATTCATCACGATTACTTCCCGGTAAGTTGGCGGCGACAACCGCTAGATGGCAGCGAACAATTAGAAAGCCTGTACTACAGAGCAGTTCCATTGCTTGATTGGTGTCACGGGATTTATTGACCGCGTTTGCAATACGAGCTACGGGTGACGAACGCGTTGGTCGTCCGCCAGTGTCTCCGCCCTTCCGCCTGCTTTGCACCTGTAGACACGCGATAATGCAGCGCGTGCGCACTGGTGACTAATCTCCGATGGAGGCGTCCGCCATTAAAACTGTAAACTCTTCCATCGTTTGCATTGGACCCTCTCTACAATCTAGGCTCTTTACAAACAATAGGCGACGGAGGCGACGCCGCCGGGGTTCTCCTTTAGTGTGTCGAACCGAAATTTTTATCGGTTCGGTTCCTGTTTGGATTCACGGCTTTCGGTTCAGTTTCGGTTCAGTTATGGGGAGCTAAAATAACTGTTCGAACCGGTTCGAACCGGTTTTAACCGATAAATGGAGAATGTATTTTCCATGTTGTTTTGGCATTAGGCACTATTTCAAGCGTGAGAAGAGTAACTCTATAGCTTTTTGTCACTCGTTTGATTCATTTTTATTTTCGAGTACTAAAAAAGAAGATATTGAGTTATTTAATTTTAACGAAACAGGCAAAGAAAAGCTAGATCAACATACAAAACGTCGTGTTTATACGAATCAATATCTATTTGTTTACCTCAGTGGCATAAATTTTACCTGAATCGAAAGTTTATCCATCTCTAAGGTTGCCTAAAAGAGCCGTGATTGGTACAACTTTGCGTCACAGTACTAGACGTTGAATGTTAGTTGCGCTCTTCAACTTAGGAATTAATTACAGTTCACTAAATCATGAAATGGGCACCTCGTCGCCAGTTATATCGTGAAATATTTTTTTATAAAATACATTTCACAGTAGATATGATGAGTACGCAACTTATCTAAATGCAGTATTTGCAAAAAAAAACAAAACGTCCCAAAAGTTTAAGGACCGGCCCCTTCGCCCTTTTTTGCTTGGCAACAAACTCAGTGGCGCCATCTGTTGGGCCGCCCCGCCACACTCCTGGTTCGCGTATTTTTCCAAATACTCGACTCATCATTCTTTCATCGTAAAGGTGAATTAAGTCTGACAGTGGTGTACGTGGCCATTTCCAGAAGAGAGCGTGTATCTTTGATTTCGAATACACCGCGAAACCTTCGTTTCGACTCATGCGAGATTGAACGAATCGAAACTCTGTTCGGCAATCACTAGGCTCGCTTTCCTGACTGGCATTGTTTTCACTCAGCACCGTGATGCAGGCGAATAATCATGCAGAAACGAGTGATCAAAATTGTACACTCAAATCTATACGCACCTTCGTCCTCTGACAAAATCTGGCCTAAAACAGCGCGTACGCAAGTGAACGTTTTCGAAATAGCTTGGCGTTTCAGGTTTGTTCTTGACAAGATGCCGGTCAATTCAATTTGGAAATACGCATCACCTTTTCGATATCGGGATTTCTTGTTAAATAAAACAAAGCTGTTTTTTATAATCTACTCGACATTGCCAATACTCATCTGGTCACTTTCTGAGGGTGTGCGTGCGTAATCTTCATAGTTCGCCACGCGCCCCCTGTGTACTTTATTTTTGACCAGCCCACAGACACATAAAATTATTGTTCGTCACATAAAACAAGCAACATACCTCTATAATTTTGAGAAGTTAAATATGTGTAAGGAACCCGTAGTATCGACTTCAATAGAGAAACAAATTGTTTTGAGGATCTTCCAAATCACCTATAAAAACGGCGGTCACTTTCCGGCGTTTTTATCGAGGATAAATACGTAAGAAATGATTTGCAGAGCATATTTCAGATGATACGGGGGAGCATTTACTTATGGCGTAAATCTTTAAGATGATGTACCCTTTATCTATGTTGTCAAATCTTCAGGAAGTAATTAAATTTATTTTTCCTATCCTCAACAAATTTGACTGTATGAAGTTTACGTAACCACTTGAAGCCGACACGGAAGAACGGTACTCCAAAATCGTCCAGCTGCTGAGTCTGCGGAAATATACTTTTTTCTTCGCTGTTTGGCAGTGTGAAACACCGGGTCGCAGGGTTAGCTCGACCCCCCCCCCCCCCCCCCCCGCCTCCAAAAAAAAAAAAAAAGTGTCCTGACATAACAAATTTGAAGGCAAATACACGAAATGTGCAGGGAGATAATCAATGGTATATACTTCTATATAATCTCGTACACAACGCCTTACTGTCAAAACAAATACATAGAGATGCATACATTGATATTCCTAATTACAAATAAATAGCGCGAAAGACAGACAATATATTTCTAATCTAAATCACATTTGGACATCGGCTTGCACGGTTTCGAAACTGCGCAAAATACCGTCTTAGGAGGCTAATGTTTTATTCGGTTATACGTGCACTTGTTTTGGGGTCTCAATTTAGTACTCTCTGCCTTATCAGTCATGCGCGTTCTAACATTTTATTACGCTGCCGCATATCAGCGGGAGACTGCTATATATGTTGCACAACTTTACGATTTGAACATCCCTTCTGGTTAGTGTTGAGAACGTTACATTTCTCCAGAAAAGTGATCTGTCTAACATGATTATCACGTGACGTCATCGCACTGTATGCTGGTGGTCATTGCAATTTGTTCTTGCTGAGAAAATCAAATCCGGTGATGCAAAATCCACGCTGCACAAGGTTCGCGCTCAGTGCAAGTCATATATTTGAGAGACAAAGACTTTTCTTGCTTGGTGCAGCGTTGTGAGGAAAGGCGCGATCGTCTTGCACCACGAAAACGCGCTTCCTGACAGAAGTGTTTTTGCAAACAAAGCAGTTTCATGGACCACGCTTTTTGGTCTGTGCCGAAGATGCGGAGCAGAGGAACCTTTACAACACAGCATGATTTAACCTCCCCCCCCCCCCCCCCCCCCCCCCCCCCACACACTTTCCCGTTTTCTTTTTTCGACCATTTCGGGGTATTACTTTGACAATTATATTTGTAACTTTTGCGAACAGTAATCCTCAATTTCTTTTATTTTCCACCCCGAAACTCTGAAGTTTGAACAAAATACGGAGGTGGTTAAAGCTTGGGGGGAAATTGAGAACGACACTCCTGTGAGACTACGAGCGGTTGTTAACGTTCGGCTGTCGTCTGAGACCACTAGGATTTTTCTTTCATGTATCCCTCCCATAAACACTTGTAGCTCGACCTATCGTGGGATGAATATGTCACATTTAGTCCTTTCAATGATTTTATTCTCGGAGACAACGTTTTGGGACAGTTCAGCAAAAACGAAAACATGTTTGAACGCCTCAATAATGTGTACATGTAAAATAGGTAGTGAAAAATGTTTTCTACTTCTAGTAAATACCGTTGAGAGCTAATCCCCGACTTTGATAACTTCTATATACGCCCATTAGGTTTTTCTCTCCGCTCAATGGAGGACGCCGGAAAAATAAAAGAAAGGTTTTCCCCTCCTCAACTCGCTATTAGAACGAGCGACCACGTGGTCTGACACTAGTTATAGTATACCGTCAGTGTTCATCACAGTCAGCGCTGGGGTAGGAAAAAAATAAGGATGGGTTGAGCTTTAGGCATGGTTAGAGTTCAGCTATTCTCATATTTGATTGAGCACGAGCCAATACCCGAATGTTCGAAGATGCTGAATGTCATGAACCGGAGCACTGGACTCGGGCTAATCACAATCGAGTACGTCACGTTGTCATCTGACCTGAAGCAGTGAGTCATGCGACTACGTCACAGGGCCAGGTGGCGTGAGATTACTTGACAGCATGCCTTGACACAATGACGTCAAGTGAGCACGTGGCAGATGATTGATAATGGTGTCAATACACAAGCGACACAAAAACCTACAATTTCTCACACATTGCAATTTTATATGTGAAAATTTGTTCACTACACAGGAATACAGCTGTCATTTTTTTTCTCTAAAATTTGTTTTGTAATAAAAAACAAAAAAATACGATGAACAGTTTTGAACCGGTTACCGTTAAAATTTTTTCCCGTTCAATTCCGGTTCAGTTTCAAGATGGTTGCGACGATTTCGGTTCAGTTCAGTTCCAGTTCGGCTAGAAATAACTGTTCGGTTCTCGTTTTCGGTTCGGTTCAGTTTCGATTTGACACTCTGTGCTCCTTACCCATAGTCACTGCCAGGATGAGGACAGCGCGCCTGTTTCGAATGCCCGGACCCAAGCACGCGCTCGTTGTCTTTCAAAACACCTTGCCTGCGTGTGCCTTCCCCGCTGCTATCACACGTGAGCGACTGTAGTCACTTAATATTATGAAGAAAAAAGAAATTATCATAAAGCTGATGATCCCTCCAAATTGGTGGAATACTTTTTACATGTTTGCAGAGATCAGCAGTTTGGAGGGCATTTGAAATGCTCCTCGTCCCTGTATTTCAGTAGTTCCGAGAGCAGAGCAGTAAAAGAGGATTCGTTTTGCAGGGCTAGCTTCGACCTGACAAATGACGAGAACGTCTGGGCCAACATGATTGGACTGATCGCTGCCCACATCTATCGCATGGGCATGGATCAGATGGTCATTCAGCGCTACGCGGCAGCCAGGTCCGTCGCTGACGCCCAGAGGTAAGCCTCGTGATTTACTGTGCTTTCTCTTATCCACCGCTCTCCAAGTGTGTTAGCGAACATCAGCTCAGAGTACGTGGAGCGAAAGCTCGCGCTGCAGGATCCAGGGATCTAGAATTCCATTCCCAGCCCCGCCCGTTTTAGTCTGGGTGAGCATCGTACCGGTGTATGTTCGTGTGACCACTGTTACGTTATGTACGTGCACGGCTACTCCTACTGCGTTACGCACCACTACTGCGTTATGCACGTGCACGGCAGTGTTATGCACGGGTAGCACTGGTGCTGCACTGGCAAAATTTCTCGTCGACAGCGTAGACACCTGCCCACGGTGGAAGAACAAAGAACAAAGGTGCGTCCAAACGAGGCCAGCCAACGAGGTAAAGGTCTAACTTCACGCATCTCCCGGCACCGGCACTATCAGTTTAGGACACCTCACGCAGGTGCAGTCGTGCACCTTGAGACACTGAAAACGTGTGCCCGAATGAAGAATGCCCCTCGATTGGCTCTCGTATAGGTATCCTACTACGCTAGACGTACAGCGCCGTCTCACGGCGTTGGTCAGATATTTGGGCGAAACTTCGACACCAGTCTTCGATGGCGGGGAAGCGCCGTTCAGGCACATTTTTATTCTTCCACCGTGCAATAGACTCCCAGTGGGGCTGACTAAGTTACCGTTGTCTAAATGCACACATAAGATAAATACCCTTTCTGCTGTGGAGACCATTCAGTATTTCGTAAACCGAGCATTTGTCCAAACACGAGCAAACAAAGAATGGTTAGTTAGTAAGTATGCGTTTCACTGTAACAGGTTTAATCAAATAAATACGTAAAACACCAAATAATAAAATAATTCGCCGCAATGTGCAATCATAATATTGGCAACAACTGAAAGGAAAAAAGCGACAACACGGCGTGCTCTAAAGAATCACGTTTATTTAATATTTCAGCTGAGACGCGGACGACACCGGAAGTTAAGGTGGTCTGAATAGGTGTAAACTTAGCAACGACTCTTTCCTGTCAACGTTTTCAAGTGCTTCATTTAGTGACTAAAAAAACTAAATAAAAAAACTACGTACAAAATTGGCGTAGCTTAGAATCAATGTGGCTTGATTGTTTTTCCCAACACGGAGTTCGCCATAATTCACTCATTTTGTTTCGCTTTAACAGAAATTGACACAGCTTAACCAAGTTGGTTTTTGATAAAACCAGATACGTATGCAAAGACGTCTCTTGTCAAACCGGGATTCGTTGGAGCCTAGAAATTGTTAACGTCCTTCAACTCAACAAGTGCCAGTCGAGAAACATTAACAACAACCTCAAGCACCAAGAAGAAACCTTGAAATTTCACGGTGTTAAATATATGAGACTTTTACAAATCTCCGTATTGCAAATTTAAAGCGCGGCTCTTGAGGAGGAGGATGGGAGGGTACAAAGGGGAGTGTATGCCCCTCCGTACCCTCCCCTCCTCCTCCTTAACCCGCTAAACTTAGCGGGGAAATTTCCTGGCTAATTTTAGCCGGTTAGGTTTCCCCACTAAATTCAGCGGGGAAATGGGAACGTGACTTTGTCTCACGTCACCCATCAATAAATTCAGTTTCTCTTGTAAATTTAGCGGGAAACTTGACGTCACGTGACCTCTGTACCAATTCAATTTCCCTCTCGGGGCGGTTACGCCGACGGCAACGTCGACACGGACGGCGACGCCGCGAAACGCGGAAGTGTGCGCATAAGAGCAGTGCTCTCAAAATACACACCCATGCTTATTCTTTTAGTGACGTGCCAATTCCACCAACGTTCTCACGGTCTAAACTTGTATAGTCATATCATCATTCTTCCTAATCCACAAAGTCCCTTTCCTTTTAAAATGCGAAATTTTTTTTTGGCTAGTTGCTCCGAATTTTGTAAAGCTGCGTTTCGTGAAGCCATGGCCTGTCATTTCAGGATTGAAAGCGTTAAAAAACGAGGACCACTAAAAGGAGACACACACACAGTAGAGCGCACTTGCAACTGAGGTTTAATCTGATTTTAAAACAAAGAAGAAACATATATGCCTTGTCAACAACCATTCACGTAATGCAAACACATTGTTCAATATTCTACATATAAACCTTTTAGCTTGAGCTAACAAATGACTGAAGATATGCCACCTACAAATCGTACAATGCTATCGATGGGGCGCTGATGCACGTGTCGCCGTCGCACTTCCTTATGAAAAGCGCCTCCGAAATTTCTCTAGTAATTTTGTTACGATTCCTGCTCAGAATAACAGTTTCCTGAAGCTTTGGGCCACAATCCCGTCGGTTGCAGTGTATCGCAAGATTACCCGAGGGCGAAGATCTTACTGCGAGTGCGTGTTCCCTTAGTTTGTCGTTGATGCACCTTCCGCTTTGTCTTATGTAGACCCTCCCACACGTTAAAGGTGTTCTATACACCACCCCTTTCTTGCACTCTAAATATTTAGTTTCATGCTTCTTCTTACATATACCCACCCTCGAATACCCCCTTTTTATTCTTGCACACAGTTTACCCAATTTCTGAGGCGCTGAGAGTAGTACCGGTACTCCATGTTTTTCGCCTACTTTCTGCAGGCTATGGCTAAATTTGTGCAGATACGATATCACGGTCGGTCTAACATTCCGCCTGACCTTTCCACTACCCATTCCCCTTCCCCGAAGTTTTAGTAACAATCCGTTTGCCACATGTTTAATACGCGTAAGAGGGTACCCTCCATCTTCTAGTTTCTTCACTTGTACACCAAGGCCGCCCACAATTTTGTGTGAGCACGACTTAGTCAGCGAGGCTCCAATCACGTAGTGGCAATACCTCTCCTAATAATTTTAGAGTGGTTTGAATCCTAGGGAAACACCGCTTTCCTTGCTCTGGCGGGGTACATCCAACATACATGGGACGGCATAAACATCAGTTTCAGGTCCAAAAATTCTAAAATGCGCAGTGGAGGATCGTCTGTAGAGAAACTCAGACCGGCGGTGCAGTTTTTAAAAACATGCAACGTTTTCTGTTTCTTTTTTTAAATAAACTATGCTCTTCTACTTCCTTCCCCCGAGAGAAATGAAAGAGCAGAGTTTATTAAAAAAAAAAAAAGCGCTGGATGTTTTTAAGAACTGCGCTGCCGGTCTGAGTTTCACTACAAAAGATCCTGGACAGCGCATTTTACAATTTTTGGACCTGAAACTGATATTTATGCCGTCTCATGTATGTTGGACGTACACCGCCAGAGCAAGGAAAGCGGTGTTACCCTACGATTCAAACCACTCTAAAATTATTAAGAGAGGTATTGCCACTACGTGCTTGAAGCCTCGCTGAGTAAGTCGTGCTCACACAAAATGGTGAAAGGCTTTGGTATACAAGTGAAGAAACTAGAAGATGGAGGGTACCCTCTTACGCTTATTAAACATGTGTCAGAAGGATTATTACGAAAACTTCGGGGAAGGGGAAGGGGTAGTGGAAAGGTCTGGCGGAATGTTAGAACGACCGTGATACCATAGTGTCACGAATGACAAGTGATGAGGCGACGAAAACTGAAGTAAACTAAACGTTTAATGGGGCGAACTTGTGCCCAAAACAAAAAGGGAACAAAAGAAAACAGCAGCGCGTCGTGGGCGTCGTGTCGGCGAAACCGCAGGGTCGAGCGCTGGGGCGAGACTGACTGCGGCTCGCCACGCGGAGCCGCAGTGTACACGCGTGTGGTTCTGAAAGAATCGGCCTAGAAGGTTCTGCGTGTAGAACATCCTGACCTTGAACGAGCAACACGGTTCTCGAATTTGTCAGAACATTACGTCAGAGTCCACAAAAATGCGTCCCCGCGGCCAGGAATTGAACCCTGGCTTTCTGCGTGGAAGGCACGCGCGATGAGCGTTAGGCCACGAGCGCGCTGCCTGCTTGGTCAGCTGCGCTCGCGGAATCACCACCCCCTTTACAAAGTGCATCGCCCCGATGCAACACAAAACAAAGCAAATAAAAAGGACGGTAAACTAAAGAGTCATTTGGAACACATAAGGTCCACAGTCCTATCGAGCGTAGTACGACTTCAGGCGCACGACGTGGACGACTTCAGGCCGTGTTGGGCGGCGTGATGACGTTCTTGTTCCGTAAGGCATCACCTCGTGGTTGAGATCTCCAAGTCGACGAAGTCCCTTTTAGGGTCCAAAGTACCGTTTTAGGAGTTTCTCGCTGAGACGACGGCGGCGAATCGGTGTCCAGACCCATACCCTGTCTCCGGGCTGGAAGTGGACGTCCCGACGACGAAGGTTGTACCGGGTAGCGTCGGCACGCTGTTAATCTTGAATTCGGAGATGGGCGAGCTGGAGAACCTCTTCGGCTCGTTGAGCAACCACCTGGGCGTCGGGGCTCCCACCGTCGGCTGGTTCATTTGGTAGCATCGCGTCGAGCATGGTCGTTACTTTCCTGCCATGCACCAGCTAGAACGGGATTACTCCAGTGGTCTCTTGCACCACTGTGTTGTAGGCAAATTTAACGTAAGGCAACACCTCGTCCCATGTCCTGTGCTCCACGTCGACGTACATGGAGATCATGTCGGCGAAGGTTTTGTTGAGTCTTTCTGTCAGCCCGTTGGTCTGCGGGACCGTGGTGCGCCGATGACTGGTGTGGCTGAGACGAAGGATTTCTTGCGTCAACTGGGCCGTGAACGATGATCCACGGTCTGAGATCAGAGCTTCGGGAGCGCCGTACCGGAGGACGATGGACTTAATAAAAAACTTAACGACTTCCACAGCAGTCCCTTAAGGAAGGGCTTTCTTTTCGGCGTACCGCGTGAGATAATCTGTGCCGGCGATTATCCATCTGTTTGCTTGCGTTGATGGTGGAAAAGGACTGAGTAGATCCATTCCGATCTGCTGGAACTGCGCGGTCGGGGGAGCAATCGGCTGCAGGAGACCTGCCGGGTTTGTCAACAGTTTCTTGCGTAGCTGGCACTCGCGGCACGGTCGTGTGTAGAGGCGGACGGCCTTTGGCAGCTTGGGCCAGTAATACCTTTCACGAATTCGGGCCAGAGTACGGCTGTAACCAAGGTGTCCGGACGTCGGGTCGTCGTGGCAGGCTTGGAAGATCTCCGCTCTAAGGTTGGTAGGGATTACCAGCAGCCATGGTGTGCTGTTTTCTCCGAAGTTCTCCTTGTAAAGTGCACCTTGTCGGAGGACGAAAGTCGGCAGGGCTCTTGAGAAGACACAGGGGATAGTAGCCCCTCGTCTTTCGAGGTGCTCGACTAACGCGCGCAACTCAGGATCGTCTCTTTGACATCGTGCCATGTCGTCGGTGCTCACTGCGCCAAGGAAGTACACGTCGTCATCGTTGTCGTTGCTACCGGGAGATGTCTCGACAAAGGCTCTGGACAGGCAGTCGGCGTCGCTGTGCTTGCGACCTGACTTGTAGACCGCAGTCATGTCCAACTCTTGCAGTCGGAGGCTCCATTGAGCGAGGCGTCCTGAAGGGACCTTTCGGTTCGCAAGCCAGCAGAGTGAGTGGTGGTCCGTGACAACACGGAACGGGCTTTCGTACAGGTACGGGGGAACTTCGTGACGGCCCAGACGACCGCAAGACATTCCTTTTCAGTCGTGGAGAAATTTATCTCCGCTTTGGACAGTGTCCGACTTGCGTAGGCGATGACTCGCTCGGTGCCTTCTTGCACTTGAACCAGTACCGCGCCAAGTCCGGCGTTACTTGCGTCCGTATGAATCTCGGTTTCCGCATCTTGATGGAAGTGCCCAAGAACTGGAGGGGTCTGGAGTTGTCGCTTGAGCTCGTCAAATGCCTGCTGTTGCTCCTCGGCCCATTCGAACTTCTGGGCGTCTTTGGGATTTTTGTGAGTGGTGCGGAAATCCTTTCGAAATCGCGAACGAAGCGCCGATAATACGCACATAGTCCAAGGAATCTTCGTACGGCCTTCTTGTCTGTCGGCGCTGGGAATGCCGCGACGGCGCTAGTCTTCTCTGGGTCTCGGCGAACACCATCGTTGCTAACCACATGGCCTAGGAACTTCAGTTCGTCATAGGCGAATCAACACTGCCATGCCTTGAGAGTGAGGCCGGCGGTTTGTATTGCTTGGAGAACAGCTCGGAATCGCCACAAGTGCTCGTCGAAGTCGCTTGAAAACACAACAACGTCGTCAAGGTAGACGAGACAGCTCTGCCATTTCAGTCCAGCCAGTACGGTGTTTATGACACCATGGAAAGTTGCTGGTGCCGTGCATAGTGCAAAGGGCATCACCTTGAACTCGTACAGTCCATCTGGCGTTATGAAAGCTGTCTTCTCTCGGTCCCGTTCGTCGACGTCGATCTGCCAGTAGCCGCTCTTCAGGACCATTGATGAAAAATATCGAGAATGGCGCAGCCGGTTTGGCGTGTCGTCGATGCGGGGGAGTGGATAGACGTCTTTCTTCGTCACAGCGTTCAGCTGCCGGTAGTCCACTTATAACCTAGGCGTCCCGTCATTCTTAACGAGTACCACTGGAGAGGCCCACGGACTGCTTGAAGGTTGGATTATGCCGTCGTTCAGCACCTCTTGAACTTGCTCCTGGTTTACCTCTCTTTCTTTTACGCAAACTCTGTACGGCGATCGATGAAGAGGGCGCGCGTCGTCTTCAGTAACGATGCGGTGCTTCGCAATGGCGGTTTGACGCACCTTCGACGACGTCGCAAAGCAGTCGCGGTATTCGGCGAGAAGGTTAATCAGCTGTCGTCGTTTCGAGCCCGGAAGCTTAGGGTCAATGCCGAGCTGCGCTAGCAACGTACTGTCTTCCTGAGGTGGCGAGGATTCGTCAGTAATGGCGGTGAATTCGGCGAAGTTTCGGAGTTCCTCCGCTTGGCCCACGGCTGCACTCTTTGTGAGGTGTTGGGTATCATTTCGGAATTTTGACACACGGTCCACAGTGCGGCCACCCTGAAGTTCAGCTACTCCTCTAGCGACGCTAATTCCTCTTTCAAGAAGCAACTGCAGGCTTCCTTCGAGCAGAACTTCACCGCAGAAAGTTTCGTTGATCCCGACGGGTACAAAAACACTCGAGCGCTGCGGTAGGGTCTCGTGGCTTGTGAGGACTTGGACAGCAGATGACGTCACTTTGGGCTCTTTCAGTGGTGAAAACAGGTTTTAGTAGCGTCAGCCGGTTTTCTCCGAGGTCGATAACGGCGGCATACTCGCAGAGGAAGTTCATTCCGAGGATAACGTCCCTCGCACAGTCTTGCAGGATGATGAACTTCACAGGGCAGGTTTCCCCGTGGGTCTCAACGCGATCTCTGCACCTGACAACAGATGTGATAAGATGTCCGCCGGCGGTCCATATCTGCGGTCCATCCCACGACGTCGTAACTTTCCGTAGGCGACGAGAGAGCATCCCACTCAAAACGGAAGATTTCACTCTTCACGCGACGCATGAAGACGCGAAGTTTCTTTTCCTCGGCGGCCTCCGGATCGGCTCGGGCGCTTAGCCGCAGAACATCTTCAACAAAGCTTGTCACGCTTTCGTTAGGGCCCTGCACCCTTGATTGAAGAAGATCCTCTGCTCGCTTCCGACGGTGGTGGTTGATAAACGTCCTTTTCAATTTGGCGCCGCATGACTCCCACGAAGTAAAGAAGGCTTCGTGCTTCTCAAACCAGCGCCTCCAGGTGCCCTCAAGCGAGAAGTACAGGTTCTGGAGGCGCTGCTCAGCCGTCCATCCGTTGTGGCGAGCTGCACGTTCGTTATGCTGCAGCCAATCTTCGACGTCCTCGTGGGCTTCGCCGTGAAAGGGGGTCGGAGAGCGGGGAGTGACGGGCAGGATGACGACGGGTGCGGTGGTCATGGTCGGTATTTTCTTCCTCCGGTTCTCGGGCAAGAGACCCAATTCGGGGGACTGACCTCTGGTCCGACGGCTTCTTCAGGCTTCGGCGTCTTCGGCGAAGGATAGCCTTCCTGGGCTGACCACAACTGCTATAGCACAACTGGTATTACAAAAAACGGCAAAGAATGGCATCACCCTATAGGGTGATGCCATTCTTTGTAATACCACTCGCCGACAGACCAGCAGCCATCTTGGTTCTCGGCGATGATCTGTGTGGCTGATAGCCATCCCTGAAACAAGCACGTTATTTCACAAGTTTGGAGCAGCGTCAGCAGCGTTGTGGAACACACAGAGGGAGGATTAGCGTCTTTCCCCTCGGATGGGAGGACCCATGGACACAAAGGCCACTTTCCAGCGCACGGCGAAACAATGGAGAACCAAAATGGCGGTGGGAGAGGGACTGGAAAGTGGAAAGGGGCAGTTGACATCACCCTATGCGAAGCGCACATGAAGGCACCCTAGGGCGGGGTGTCCTCGTAGGGGTCCGCTTTACGGGCATAGGATGGTACCCCGCACCCCCACCAAAATGTCACAAATGACAAGTGATGAGGCAACGAAAACTGAACTAAATGTTTATTGGGGCGAACTTGTGCCCAAAGAAAAAAGGAAAACGAAGGAAACAGCAGCGTGGGCGTCGATTTCGGCGAAACCGCAGGATCAATAAGCGCTGGGGCGAGACTGAGTGCGGCTCGCCTCGCGGAGCCCCGTATGTACACGCGTGGGGTTCTGGAAGAATCGGCGTAGAAGGTTGAGCGTGTAGAACATTCTGACCTCGAACAAGCAACACGGTTCTCGAATTTACGAAAACATTACGTCAGAGTCCACAAAAATACGTCCCCGCGGCCAGGAATTGAACCCTGGCTTTCTGCGTGGAAGGCGCGCGCGATAACCGTTCGGCCACGAGCGCGCTGCCTGCTTGGTCGGCTGCGCTCGCGGCAATATGTGCACAAATTTAGCCATAGTCTGAAGAAAGTAGGCGAAAAGCATGGAGTACCGGTACTACTTTCAGCGCCTCAGAAATCGGTTAAACCGTCTGCAAGAATAGAAAGGGGAGATTTGAAGGTGGGTATATGTAAGAAGAAGCATGGAATTAAATATGTGAAGTGCAAGGAAGGGGTGGTGTATAGAATACCTTTAACGTGTTTACATAGGACAAACCGGAAGGTGCATCAACGACAGACTAAGGGAACACGCACTCGCAGTAAGATATTTGCCCTCGGGTAATCTTGCGATACACTGCAACCGATGCGATTGTTGCACAAAGCTTCAGGAAACTTATCCTGAGCAGGAATCGTAACAAAATGACTAGGGAAATTTCGGACTCGTTTTTTTATAAGTGCGACGGCGACACGTGCATCAGCGCCCCATCGATAGCACTGTACGATTCGGAGGTGGCGTACCTTCAGTCCTTTGTTAGCTCAAGCTAGAAAGATTATATGTAGATTATTGAACAATGTGTTTACATGACGTGGTTGGCTGTTGACAAGGCATATATGTTTCTTCTTGGGTTTAAATCAGATTAAACCTCAGTTGCAAGTGCGCTCTACTATGTGCGTGTCTTCTTTTACTGGTCCTCGTTTTTTAGGGCTTTTATTCTTGAAATGTACCACCAACTAGCCTAAGTGAATACCCTTTTAACGTGGCCTGTCACGTCACATGACTTCAGTTTTACCGCTAGATCTAGCAAGAAAATTGCCCTCACATGACCATAACACCAATTCAGTTTTCCCACTAAATGTAGGGTGAAAATGGGGTCACATAACTTCATGTCACGTGACAAACACAAAAATTTAGTTTTCCCACAAGATTTAGCGGTAAAATTGATGTCACGTGACCTCAGCACCAATTCCGCTTGCCCGCTCCCGCTGAATTTAGTGGAGAAAATGATGTCACGCGACTGTGTCACATGACCTATACACAAACTAAGTTTAACTGTAAATATAGTTGTGAGGCTGACAGGCAAAATCCAATGGGGTGGAGTCAATTGAGTCGAGAGGAGTGGAGACATTTGCTGGAGGCACAGCTCGACAAGGAATGCCTGGAGATTACTAGAGCTGAACCAAGAACGTTTCAAGTGGCAACACAATCGCAGGACGCTTTGCCCCACAATGCTTTTTTTTTCTGATCAGTTGCATGGTTTTTTTTGCACTACTCGCAGGACCGTGCTCATAAGCACTCTCCTCCTGGTGACCACATCCTTCTTCTTGGCCTCAGTGGCAATGGCGCTGGTCTTCTGGTACCGAGACTGCGACCCCTTGCTTTCCGGGGCCATACGCAAGATCGAACAGGTGTCCTCTAGTTTCCTTTATATTCCCTGACATTCATACTGTTTTAAACAAAACACACGGAGCCGTAACAAATAGCGAAGCGTGCCCATTGGAGACGATTTGGACGGTATAGTTACTTGCAACCTAAAACAACTAGAGCGGGGCTTCTGACGTTGACGCTTCTTGCTTTGTGATTCGCTCTCCGGCGTTTTTGTCGGTCAGTTTTGCACCCTCATTGGCTCTGGAGCGAAAACAGTATGCTCGGGATCTTGTCACTCCTGAGTTCACCTCAACTGTCAGAGACTATTCTCGACTCCAGCGAACTATAGGAGGCGCGCTGGTAAGGCAAAATGGCGGATGACTGAAGCGTCGTTTTCGTCGTTCAGTGCGCTGACCACCATAAACTTCTTGCACTGCAGCGTAAAATCGATGTTACATATGAACGCAAAGCGATTTTTCTACGCTAGAAACCTTCTTCTAGTCCGTGAGTAGGAATTACATGGCGGAAGTATAAAAATATACTGGAAACGATGTGTGTTTCTTTGCTGGCCACGATAACCAAGCAGCGATAGCAGACGACAGAGTCGAAACGACCTCCTCTCTTGAGCTTCTCGGTGTTGCCGCTACGAGGTGTCGATTTCGCTGGAGTCGCCAGTAGGCGAGAAGCACCCTCTTTGAGAACCGATGAGCGTACAGCGATTTATATCCGGCCGACGTTGCGGACCCTCTCTCCAAAAATGTGTTCGATCCTTAGGCCCTGAACGATCATCCGAGTAGTCGGCCGCTGGTCTGTATACGGCCTGTGATCGGACTTTGAGATAGCTCTAGCTTGTTACTATATACATTTGACGTTAGGAAGTTCCTTGTGTTGCCGAAACGCCTATTGGCAAGTTTCTGAAGACAGTAGTTCGTGGGGATTGACATTCACGTTTCCTAATTCTTTGGAGTGAGTTATCCCCCAACAATACAGAAGGCTGGTTTTATGTTACGCGTATATTTACTTCATTGTGAACGGCTCGGTCCTTTAGACAGCGCATTGTTGATAACTTTCGCGGCCTAAACATAATCAAGTTTTCCTGATGTACGCCGATCCCCCTAATTTTCGTTATTAAGAAAGGAAATATAGAAGAGGACTTGCCTCGGATGTCTATTCAGTTCAGTTCAGTTCAGTTTATTATACCTCAAAGGCATTTCGGATGAAATGCACTACATGAGGGGGTATCAAGTGACATCCACAGATAGCAGAAGAGTGACGATAAGGTAAATAATAGAAAAACGCAAAAACTACGAACTAATAGGACATATATCAAAACACAGCACGTAGAAAAAAGTAATTAACAGATAAACATGTTAAAGACCAACACTTTTCAGGTATGCCTCGCAGAGTTCACGGAATGTCTTCGGGTTAGATTCATGCACTATGGTTTCAGGAAGAAAATTCCTGTTAGTAATAGCGAGAGAAAGTGGGGAATTTCGGAATTTATTAGTTCTTGCGAATAGAGGTTTAATTTTTAGGATGTGGTGATGAAGCAAGGAGATGTGAGGTGGTGGGTGACAGTGGGTGTTTCGAAAATCAAAAGAGAATTTGTAAGTTTCGTGTAAAAGGACAGCACGAGTAAGTTGAGTTCTCTGAGATAGAATTGGTCGAGGTTGCATTTTAGTGCAGTTACGCTTGACGTTCGTGCGCAGTCGTGTGGTATAAAACGTGATGCCTTGTTTTGCACCAATTCGAGTTTAGTAATAAGATATGATTGGTGAGGTCACCAAATAAAGTTGCTGTAGTCCAATTTTGATCGGACGACAGTCTGATAGGCAGGTAGTTTAACACTACGGGAAGTGAGGTATAGGTTACGTTTTATGTATCCTAGAGATCTGCATGCACTAGCCACTATATTGTCAATATGAGTATTCCAAGTTAGGTCTTCAGAAAATGTTACGCCTAAATATTTGTAAGTGGGTACTTTTTCGAGAGGCAGTGTTAGTAAGGTGTAGTTACGTACAATGGGAGATCGCTGACCAGTGAATGTTAAAAGTTTGCTCCTGGCTATGTTGACCGTTATCTGTCGCGTGTTGCACCAATGAGACAGAACATTTAGATACTGTTGTAGTAGTATTGAATCTTCAGGGTTAGTTATGTGACGGTAAATTACGCAGTCATCCGCGAAAAGCTCAATAGATGATGTCATGGGATGAAGAAGATCGTTAACATATATAAGAAATAAAAGCGGACCGAGAACGCTACCCTGAGGGGCTCCCGACAGGTACAGGAAGTCTTGGTGATCTGGCATGCCCAAAATGAAGAGCTTGCTTACGGTTAGTTAAGAATTCAGCTGTCCAGTGTGTAATAGATGGATGGATGTAAAGTTCAGAAAGTTTGTATAGAAGTCGCTTGTGAGGAACCGTGTCAAATGCTTTAGAGAAATTGATGACGATGGCATCAGTGGGTTTAGACGAATGAAAGTTGTTATGCAAATTGGTTACGAACTCAAAAAGCTGGGTTTTGCATGAATATCCCGACATAAAACCATGTTTCTTTTCCGACAAATAGTTCCTTATGTGGCAGTAGACGAAATGTTCAAAAACTTTTCATGGCACACTTGTCAGCGATATAGGTGTGTAATTCGAGTAGTCCTGCTTGTTTCCGGATTTAAAAAAAAGGTAAAACTCTCCCGAATCTCCAGTCCTCCGGGACTGGAGACCGAGTCGAGAGACTGTTGAAATAGTCGACAGAAAATGTACGATGATATGTGCTTCGTCATTTTTTAAGTTTAGGGCAAATATTGTCGTCGCCAGGGGCTGAGCTGCGGGAGAGTTTTTCGATTGCATTCAGGATACCATTTTGGTCAAAGACGATACGTTCGCAAGAAATGTTAAGTAGTCTACAGATCGGATCACAGGGTACTGGTAAGTCTTCTATGGTGAACACGGACGAAAAATAGTTGTTAAAGAAGATAGCTGATTCAAAGTTTGTTAATACTTCGTAAAGATCGTTGCTCAGCTTAGGGAGAGAGTAATCTTTCTTTGGACATAGTTTTCCAAAAGTTCTGATGATTGGTTAACCATAAATTTAGCAGGTCTTGCTTCTTGATTCAGATTTTTCTATATACCGTAAAGATCGTACTCATCGCAGAGGAAAAGGCGTTTTTATTGCTATTGAAAATTTAGAGTCTGCTGCTGTGACAATCACTACTAATCTTGAACTTCTATCGGTTGAATTGGAAATATCGTTTCAAAAATTTGTGCTGGGAGTGTGTTATCGCCCCCCCCCCCCCTCCCAGCTCTGGAAGTGACTTTGTTGATGAACGTGGCACCAGCTTGGAAGAAGTGTTTTTGACTTATCCTGACAACATTATCATCCTAGCAGGAGATTTCAACTTTCCCGGCATTAACTGGGCGCACAGTTCTGATGTTCCTTCAAGTAGTAACCCCTTAGAGTGTTTAGAATTTATGCAACTGCTTTCTGCATTTGGACTTCATCAACAAATTGCTCAGCCAACACGTGGCGATTCAACATTAGACTTGCTTTTATTACTCATCCTGAACATATCTCTTCCATACATTTCCTATCGCCTATTAGTGATCATGCCCTCATAGCCATCAACCTTTCACTAAAGGTACCAGACAAAGAGAAGACCTGGAAAGTCATTTGGGACTACCCTAAGGCAAATATAGAGGATCTGAATTCCACTCTCCTCCGGGCATTCGCAGACTTAGAAAACTCCTTCAATGACCGTTCAGTCGAGGTCAATTGGACTGTTTTCAAGGACACAGTGCTTAGATCCGCGAACAAGTTTATTCCTAAAAAGATACTTACCTCAGACTCATCTTTCCCCTGGTTCTCAGTGAAAATAAAGCGCATTTTAAATAACAAAAAAAAAACGTTTATACCGCAAGGCTGTAAAGTTAAACACTGATGAAATTTTGCTTCATTTTCACGCGTTTTACAAAGAGTGCAAACGCGTAATCCAGTCAGCAAAAGATTGGTTTTTTAATGTTGACCTAAAAAATGTACTAACTGAAAATCCCAAAAAGTTTTGGTCTATAATTAATCCTACACCCAGGGGCGCCAAACTTCCTACCGTAGATCCACAAGATAGCCCATTATCATCCGCGGTAATTGCCTCCAATTTTAACGCGTATTTTGGTGAGATATTTACGCGCGAAACTTTTCCAGAACCTTTCCTATCTAGCTTCGAAAGCGCAACGGTCATGCAGGATATTTACCTCTTCATAGACGGAATTTCGAATGTTATTGATCGACTCCCTCTGAACTCTTCACCTGGCTGTGACGGAATCAACTCCAGACTCTTAAAAATAACGAAATATACTTCTGCCAAATTTCTGCTCCTTATTTTCGAGCAATCCCTAGCTTTCTCGCAATTGCCGTCTGATTGGCTAAATGCTAACGTAGTACCCATCTTCATATCAGGTAATCTGAATGAGCTAAAAAATTACAGGCCATCTCACTGACCAGTGTGTCATGCAAAATTTTAGAGCACATCGTCTTTAGCAGCATAATGTCACATTTCGATAGTAACGATTTGTTGTTCTCTAACCAGCATGGCTTCCGCAAAACACTCTTGTGTTACCCAATTATTCAAACGCACCCGCGATCTTCATACCAACATGCACTCTTTATAACAAACTGATGCAATATTCATAGACTTCTTAAAAGCTTTTGATTATGTTCCCCCATAGCAGATTAATACTTAAGCTCCTCCATCTAAACGTCAGTAGTAACATTGTCTCGTGGATTCGCGCTTTCCTGTCTCATCGCACCCAATCTGTGATTGTCGATAATGTCACCTCCTCTCCCCTGAATGTCATCTCCGGCGTCCCTGAGGGTTCAGTTCTTGGCCCACTTCTTTTCCTAATTTATATAAACGACATTGCTTCTTCCCTCCCTTCCACCGTGAGATTGTATGCTGACGACCTTGTGCTCTATCGCAAAATGTATTCCACCAATGATTGCATAATTCTACAAGACGATCTGGAAAAATTAACTACCTGGTGTGAATCTTGGCTCATGACGATTAATCTGGATAAATCTAAAATTATGTCATTCTCCAGATCAAAAAATGAACTGACTTACACCTACTCTATTTCATCTTGTGAACTAGAACGTGTAGCCACATTTAAATGTCTAGGAGTGTTTCCTTTCTGCAGACTTGTCATGGAAGTGCCACGCCGACTATATCTGCTCTAAAGCAAATAGAACATTTGGATTTTTAAGACGACATCTTTATCTTGCAGACCCGTATGTCAAACGTTTAGCATACACTATGTTAGTTCGGACGAAACTGGAATACGCGTCCATCATATGGAATCCTCATCAATTGTATCTCATTAACCAACTCAAAGCTGTCCAAAATTGCGCCACTCGTTTTATTACTCGCGATTATTCTCGAAAAAGCATTTCCTGTCTAAAACAGTCCATATCTCTCCATACACTCGAAACTCGTAGAAAAAAACGAACGGCTCTCTTTTATGCACAGACTATACTACAACCCATGGTCACCAAAACATTTATTTTCTCAGTGCATCATATTTCCTCTCGCCTAGATCACCCATGTAAAGTCGAACCCATTTTCTCTAGAACTAACACGTACAAATACTCACCTCTCTCTCTATGTATTTTTGAATGGAATAGCATGCCCTCAAGCCTGGTGACGATATGTGACCATAACCATTTTACACAGGAGCTTGTCAAGTTGTTTGAGTAATCTCTGTATAATGATGCTTTCTCATTGTTCTCATTCAATGTTTTCCCCAATTTTTGTGAATTTTATGTACCCCCCCCCCCCCTTATGTAATGCCTCACGTACAGGTCCTTAAGGTAATAAAAGTAAAAAGAATGAAAAAAAGTTCAAGTACTTTGACATATCAAATACAAGTTTGTTTTTTCTAGCTTTTCGAAGAGACGCTTTTTTATTATTTAATTTTCTGAGTGTACTGGTAAACCAGGGTTGATTAGCATTTGTTTTTAACACAATTTGAGGTACAAATCAAGGCTTCAACAGCTTAAACTCGTCTTTTAGTAATTTCCGGTTTGACTCCACAGATCTTTCATAAAAATGGCGTTCGTATTCTGAAGCAAACTGCTCAAAAGCCTCGTTTAGGGCACATTCATTAACCTTGCTGTATCCATTGATGAGTTTTGGACTTATCTTTTTAGTTAATAATGGCAGAGACATTTCAGCTAAAAGCGTATTATGATCGTTTATCTTCTCAAGAATACGAACTTACCGTACATCATCCGCACTCGAGGTAAAAACAAGGTCCAAAACAGAATTTAACCGTATGGGTTCGTTCACATTTTGATTTAGACCAAAGCTATGCATGAGGTTAATAGAATTTGAAACTTCTGCAGAAACCGTACAAGAGGCAACACCAATTCGGTCCTTCCAATTTACGCCTGGGTAATTCAAATCTCCGGCAAGAATAATGGTACTACTGCAAAATAAACAAAAAACGTGCTCCATACAAACGTATAGTTTATTAACGAAAGTATTGTCACGGCCAGGAGGGAGATACCAGGCGCCAACGAAACTGGCAAAGAAGGGTGATCTAAGCGTGCCCACAAAATTTCAAGGTCACTATCTACAGAAATTAGTGATGCATCCATGGCTTTACTGATAGCAATAAGTACTCCGCCACCGCGGGAGCGTGTGCGGTCGTTACGAAACAACTGAAATGATTGACTAAGAAGAACCTCGCCATCGCTAATCTCCGGCTTTAACCACGTTTCACTTCCTAGCATAATCTGAGCACCTGAATCATGCGCAGTTGACAAAAAATATCTTGTTTAGGCAGAAGATTGCGAATGTTCGCAACAAGCACAGAGATATCAACACAATCCTGCCTAGCTATTTTTCTAGACTGTCGCGTCATCGCTTGATACCAGTGTTGTGCCCGTCACCGAAAAAAAGTAACGAAATGGCGTTACTCGTTAGTTTGGTAAAAAAGTAACGCGTTATCAAGCTACGTTACTCTTTTACAAACGTAACGATATACCGTTACCGTTACTTTTCAAAAATAACGAACGTTACT
Organism: Ixodes scapularis; assembly: GCF_016920785.2. Taxonomy (NCBI): domain Eukaryota; kingdom Metazoa; phylum Arthropoda; class Arachnida; order Ixodida; family Ixodidae; genus Ixodes; species Ixodes scapularis. The sequence continues at coordinate 493,387 of NW_024609897.1, forward strand.
TTTACGTTACTTCTCTCTTCGAGTACATATGTTTGGCACAGGTGTATGATAAGCCTCCTTAACAAGCTTGGATAAAGATAAAAATTTACAGAGTGGTTTCATAGAGTTTTGGTGCGCGGAGCAGCTTAATTTTTGGAATGCAGATTAGACATTGAAACTGTAAATTACCTGATTCTGTCTCCTTTGGTTGATACATTTCATTGAGACCTACTGGCCATGGCGACGGACTTTCGTTATTCATGCCCATCTCACGCGCAGAATGAGTCGGAAATGTTAGTCAATCGGCTTTTATAAACTACAGCATGCGAACGAGGACTGCTGGAACACAACCAGCCAACCAACAACCCTCATGTGTACGCCGGTTTTAGTAACAGTCCGGTTCATACTATTACCAGAGACTGTTTTTCTTTACTATCTGGAACAGGACACCGGTTACCAGCACACTGGCTATAATCCTTGCTGCCCTTTACTAGCGGTAGCTCCAAGTTTTTCTGTGAAAAAAAAAAAGTTTCGTGTTTCAGTTTTTTTTTTCAGGTTTAAAACTTTTTTTTTTTAATTTTTTTATTATGACTTTAGGGAATCAAAGACTAATCAAGCGAAAGATACTTCTGTGTACAAAAGTGGGTCAGGAACTTTCAGGCAGCGAGGGGGAGAGCGAGGGTAAAAATATTCCACAAAGGGTACGTGTTTCTTTTTGCTTTTTTTTTTTTTTGAAACTAGAGAAATGAGCAAATCGCTTTGCCACTAGTTGTCCACTGTAGTAAACGGATGTCTCTCCACGGCTCCCCCCCGCGCTGTCCACTTCTGCTGCTCCAGCAGGGGGGGGGAAGAGGAGGGAGGGGAGGAGGCAGTAACGCAGTGGTTCGTTCAAGCCTCGTGGGTGGTGACACTATGAAAAAAAAAAAAAAGGATGAACGGAATGAGCTGGTAGCCGAAGGTTTTTTCCGCCTTCGAGAAGTGAGTTTTCTTGTTTTTTTGCTAACTTTACTGTGACGGATGCTGGTTCCGTGCAGCGATAAGCTGGTGCAGGATTTCACCAGTTTTGGTCAAAAGTAACGAGTAACGAGTAACGAAATTTGACAGCCGATACCGTAAAAAAGTAACGGAAATACTTTACTCGTTATTCATTCAGAATACTAACGAGTACGTTACTGCGTCAGCGAAAAATGTAACGCGTTACCAGTAACGTCGTTACTAGGAACGCGTTACCTCCAAAACTGCTTCATACACAGCTTGGAATTTTTGAACTAAAAGATCTTATCGGACTCGGGACAATAAACGTACTGCTTTCCACGGACATAAAGTTTGTCGAACAGAAATTTAACTTTTATGTTTTGATTTCTGAACTGCGCAATGAACTGCCACAGCTTGTTCCGGTGGTGAAAAACCCCAGGAGAAACGTCGTCTGAGATAGAGACCTTAAGTGAGGGCGAGTGTTTGAGTTTGTTTGCATTATTCAATACGTTCTGTTTTCTCTGAAGTCAATGAAACGCACCACAATCGGTTTGGCTGTCACCCCCTGCTTCCGGCCAACGCGGTGGGCACGTTCAATATCTCGCGGTCCTGGATGAAGCCTCTCAAACAGTTAGCCGTATCTTCCCACGTTCATTTGTTGTTTTTTTCCTGGGAAAGCTCTGACTAAGAAGTTATTGCGTCTCATTCTATTATTTAAGTCATCAATGCTAGAGTCAAGGGTACAGATTTTATCATACGAGTAATGGACGTCTCTTTGAACGCCAGTTATGGTATTCTCAACCACAACAAGTCTGTCGTTAATGACGCTAATCTACTGCATTTGTTACTGTAGAGTAGATACATTCTGTTTTAGTTCTATAATTCCACAACTGATAGAGTCCAGTCTCTTTCAGGTTTCGTTTTGGTGGTTTTCAGCAGTAAATGCTAGGTTTTCAATTATATTGCCGAGTCTTTCGATTTCGAAGGGACCGGGATTAAGTTCGACTTCTCCAGAGAACATGAGCAATACGTCTAAGAAAAGGAGGTCACTGTCATGGGGTAGCGAGTGCAAGCAGTTATACACAACAGAGACAACGCATCTATAGAGTGTTAGTAGACTCTTTCTGTCGATGGGGCACGACATATTTAAGAGCATTACGTTGTCAGAGCGATAACATTTCGTGTAATTCAAGTAACGAACCTGAGTTACGAAACGTGTTAACGTCGGCATCGCTGTTGTGCCCCGAGGCCTGCGCCGGTGGTAGGTATTTTTGTAGGAAGCCTGAAGGCGGAAACGGAAGCGTTCCTCGGTGCGCCATCAGGCGGTGGTCTTGCAGGCGGAGCCACGGCTGAGATGTGACGGCAGTTTCCCCTTGCGGTGTAGGATCCAAGTCGAAAACGTATTCCAGCGGCCATGACGATAGACAGGGCACGCCCCCATCCAACGCAACTGGTGACACCGTGAAGAGCAGCAGCAGCAACTGAGTTACGAAGCGTGTTAGCGTTCGTATCGCTGTGTCCTGAACCAATGTCATACCATTAGTTCTATAAGGACAGGAACTCCCTATAGGCCAGGGATCTCGCGATTAAATGGTGCTGAGAGCTTTATGAGTAACAAAGCTAGGTGCTCAAGGCGCAGGAACTGCATAAGACCGTAATCTTTTATAATATGTTGTAAATGCATCCGTCTTTTCGACAATAACTACTCATGAAAACGTCGTGCATAGTCTTTAAATATCATCAATTATATTGTTTTCGTTCAGATCAAAAACACCAATTTCGGTGGCAGCGAATGTCAACAAATGGTTTGCAGAAAGACACGCGTAAATATTATGGTTTAAATGTTAATATCATTGTGCGGCAACCACATATACATCTCGTCAGCAACATTCTTTTTCTGAAAATGAAATCTAATGCAAGCAAGAGTTCCAAATGAACCAGGTCTTTCACACTGCGGATTAAGTCGATATTGTTTCGGCAAATTATATATATTTTTTGATTAGCGAACAAAGACAGTCGCGTAAAAACAATCAACGAGAGAGAGCTGTGTTTTTGCGGTTGCTAAGCAAGAAATAAAACTTCTTTCAGCATTATACACACGGGTAGTGTTTTTTTTTTATTTGCTGGAGCTATGTTATTGTTTAAAAAGAAAAAAAGTAAATTACAAGAGTAAATGAACAAACTACGAACAACAAATTTACTCGTTACGTATTTCGCAGTTGGTCCCTTACTACGTGGACACAAGCCTGTCTGGTTTCCCTGGATTTTCTGGATTCTTTCTGACTGGCGTTGTCAGTGCCACTCTAAGGTATATGTCCCCATCCTTCTTGTTTTTCTATATACACTAAAGAGGGTTTTAAACCCGCATTGTTATGGCGTAATCACAATCAATGTGCACAGTACGCCCTAATAAGTCAGAAATAATTGTTGTTCACGACACTTGTATCATAAAAGTTCTGTTTAACATTTATGCCGCACTGATTGTGAAAGTCGCACATTTCAGTGGCCAGATAGCAGTGAAAGTTGTTTTGACAAATCTGCCTGAATATTCCTTTACTGTGTTCTAGATTTTCAGATACAGTTTACGAGAAATATATACAAGTAGGGATTCATCGATACATCATAAACTCTGCCCCTGAATGCCGTCTTTATCGAGAAACACTCTTAACAAATATCCTAGCGGATAAATACTTTTCCGCAGTGCATTTAAGGAGGGAGATCGGCGAATGACGAGTCCCGGAGTGCATCTAGGCTAGAGATGAGATCTCTGTCTCTCATTCCGAGACCTCCTTTTTTATATATCTGAACCTACTAACTCAGGACGCGTCATTCACCGGCTTTCCTCTTATATATTGCGGCGATTCACTTTTCGGACGGTCCGTGAAAGATCAAACGCACGGACATTGTTGTAGAACGATGCAAGCAGGATCCGTAGACTCGAGACAGAGGGCGTGAAACATCTTATGATTAAGCGTGATTTTTTTTTAAATCAACGGTTACACCGTTAAAAATGCGACAGACAAAAGAGAGTCTACAGACGCTGTCTGGTGCGTGTACCATCCTCGTGTATGCAGGCCCTGTCACATGAATGAACGAATGGATGGATGTTAATGACTATACCTTTTGTAACGGGCGGTAGCTTGCGCCACCTAGACCAAGTATAAAACAACGTTAGTCACACAGAAGACTGTCTGCAGACATGTTGGAAGCACAGATGTTTGTGAAGCCAACGTGATTCCGAAATAACTCGAGGCGTGTTCACACATAACTTTCTCATCCCGTCTGCAGGCTCTTTCCTTTGTACAACACATAGCGGTGTAACTCCGCACCCTAAGGGACGCCGACGTCTGAAGCAGCCGTTTCGAATAATACGGACAATCGCGCCCTATCGAACCCTTCAAAGTGCTGGGGGGACCATGAACGTCTTCGGATGTTCGTGAGGGAATATACCGCACGTTGTTGATGACTTTCTTTTAAAAATTGAAACTGCAAAAACAATCTACGAAGTGTGTATTATTGTGACTGTTGTGGCTCTGTATCTATGTATAAGATTGGGTAATAAATGAGGCAAGAAGCGTGGTCACAATTGTCTATGCCCAGCGTTGCTCGAGTTGTCATTAAGTACGAGGCAACTGTAGCATACAGGATACGAGTGGCGTTTGTGTTTCTCTGTGATTTTATAACTTGTTCGATTTCAGGATATCTGACTTAACGATAAAAACCCACTCAATCGCCCACTTTATTTTTGTTATAAAGAAGGATACTTTCACCGCCGCAGTGGGATAGGCACTGTTGGTTACGAGCAAGTTTTTTTTAGGTAGTTATTGATTGCCGATAGAAGCGAACTATCTGCAAGACTGCTTTTGCTTTACCAGTACCAAGGTCACAACTCCTGAGAGTGCGCTTAACTGTTTATATTTTTGCAGCACTGTGTCCTCTGTTATTAACTCGCTGGCTGCCACTTGCTATGTCGACATCTTGACGCCGTACATTCACATCAATGAAAGATACGCTAACATAACCACAAAAGCCTTAGGTAAGAGCACCAATTCTTCAATGTGCGAGTCGCACTCACACTCACCTTAGTACGCAATGTCCTTGGCAATCTAATTTTTTTTTTTTTTGTTGCAGCATTTGCATTTGGCAGTTTGATGACAATTTTGGCGGTTCTTGTTCCGTACCTGGGTTCTGCAATGAGAGTAAGTTTTGGTTTCAGTGTTTGAGCACTTAGCGCGTGAAAAAAATTTGTTGTTTTGTTTTCAGATTGGCATTATAAATAGTGAATAGATTTACATAGAGAGCCTTAGGAACCTAAAAAACAGTAAAGCCCTGTGATCAATTAATCATTGATCCTAATAACACGAGGGCGTATTACAGTGTGGAATGACAAAAATATATAGGGTGTCCCGGGTCACCAGGCCCAATATAAATTGGACCGTAAAAATCGACGTCAGCGCGTAGTATTCTAAACTTCTTGTCAAAAGGTGTATTTTACAGCTAACTTTTTTTTTTTCTTGTAAAATTACAAAGCGTAGTTCCCTTCCTGTATAAAATAGGGCCAAGAAACTTGCCAGGGTCAACGGCGGGCGTCAACGAAGTCGACCAGGTCGAGTTGCGGGGTGTGTTTGGCGCTCATATTGATAGATGGTGCTACGTCTTTATCGTGAATACTCGCGACCACCGTGGTTTATTAAATGAACGTAATCGCTTTGTAATGTACCCCTAATTTTAAAATAAGTGCAAACAATAAAATTAAAGCTTACAAAAACGCGTTTGCATAACCGTGGCACTTTTGCTGACAACAGATTTCATCAGCGTATCGTCTGCTTTCTTTCGCTGGTCGGCTACACCTAAGGACCACCGTTGAATCTGGCGAATTCTTTGGCCCTATACTTTTTTAGAGAAAGAAAGCTACGTTTTGTAATTTTACAAGAAAAAACCGACCTGTTAAATACACCTTTGACGAAAAAGTTGAGATAGCTACGCGCAGGCGTCAATTTTTACTGTCTAGTTTAGATCAAGGCTCGAGACTTTTGACGCAATATTTATGAGACAATAACTAAAGTTGTTGTAAATATTAAGAGCTCTGCGAAAACACCAGGCACTGTTAACAGCAAGGCTAGAAGGATATCTCTAATAATTCAGTATTCACGTATCAACGATCAAAGCATTAAATGTCGTCCTTGCCACATCTGGCAATATCATCGTCATACTGTTTTGTTCCTTGAAGACGTGTGTTATACTAGGCAGTGGGCACACAGGTCTGAAACGATTGTGTCCTTTTCAACCACCAGGGTGAAGGGATAATCGTGGTGTTTCGGGGCTTGCAAGTTTAAATGGGACTTCCACCACCTACCTATTTTATCCTATTCTTTTATCTACGAGACGAGAATCTAACCTCGAACAAATATTGCTTTTCGGTATCATCAGTTGTAATTTAGCAGTCGACTAGTTACCACTATTGCTTTTTCCGAGCTCCCTTTTTTAAAGTGCGCCCTGCCTGAAATCTGCTGCACCATATATTCGTTCGTCATAGTTTGGGCAAGCACTCCGAGCAGGTGTCAGACACAATGGAAGCGTTGGCGTGCGACGTGAACTCTGGTAAACTCGTATCAAGGACTAGTTCAGCGTCAGTATTTGACAGTATGTCGGATACAATTAAACGCTTCGTGCCCCAAAAAATATAAATTGTCAAATTTTTTTTTTTGATGGGGCTTTAAAAATCGTCTATTTAGGATTAACAACTACAAACCTATAAGCACAGCAAGACTTTAGCAACTGCCGTTTCTGGCTTCGACTCCCCGCAACTCAAAAATAGAGTTGCTGGGTTATTTAATGTCAGAAGTTTTTGATGTGATAATTACCTTAAATATTTCATTAAAATAGTATTAACCTCTCTCGAATTCTCTCGCAGATTATGATGGTTATGCTCACCAGCACTTCAGGGCCATTTATTGGTCTTTTTCTCCTTGCATTGGCGTTCCCCTGGGTAAATGCTAAGGTAAGTTAACACAAACCCATGTCAGAGTCTTTTTTACTTCGCTTACCTAAAATGCTCTCTGAAGTGGTTCGTATTTTAGTGCGATCGGAATATACAACTAGAACCTTACGGGGTTTTTTTTTACTGAGCAAAGACTTTTGTACATACAGCGTGGGTCAAGGAGATGTTTGGATGTATGAAGGGATCGCATACATCGGTTTCTTAACGGATCGAGCTAAGACTTTGTACAGATAGGTCCGTAGAACTTGCTTTAAGTGTACCAAACGTCCTCTGAGCAAGCTTACCTGAGTATAAGATAGGAATAAAAAACTTGAAATTACTATACTCACACCGTTCTTTTGCTATTAAAAGGCATCTGATTGGCCCTACAACCGACTAAGGTCGGCAGGTCTATCCGTCTCGACAGTTGGGGGTCGGCGGCGAGGGCACCAAGTACTGCATTTTTCAGTGTCAGCTTCGGGTACGACACCATCGATGTCGGTATAATGTTTCGAAGACCTACCTCATTGTTGATGTGCCTCACCCATTGTAGGATTGTCGGAAACCTCGAAGGTCGCCACCGAAATTCCGCCCTAAAACTTCGGTCTCTGGCACTCCTCATACCAGGGAACCAAGCTTCACTCGCTATTTGGGTACTTTAAGGGTGTCTTACAGCCCGAAACAGCACAAATGAAAGTTGGAGACAAGAAAATCGACGCGGTAACAACCAGTGAGTGCAAAGCAGACGACGGCATGTAGCCGAATATACTAGTCGATAAAACAAGACCACACGTATGTTTATAATTTTTTCTCTCGTTGTATGTTCATTTTTTATGTTTTATTGGTAATGATAAAATAATCACGCACTGACAACTGGCAAAGACAAAAATCGCGTCATTCGTGGTTCAGAAACCTCGTCTGGTATTGCCGAGATCGAGGAAAGCGCTCGTTGTGCCGTTTGCTATCTTGCGTTGCCAACTGTTGGTTGTAGCGCCTATCAGTCGCTTTTGTTAGGGGACGAAAGCCTTATGTAGGAATTTCTAGTTTTTGATATCTAACATTTCACCCAAGTAAGTTGTTTATTGAAGTTTAGATACACTTGATGCCCGTTTTTTGGTCACCTCTTTACGAAATCTTAGCTCGATACGACCAGAGAAAAATTTATGCAATCCCCTTAACAAGGAAGACCAGCGAAGCTGTACTCTGGTGAAAATAAAGTAATGACCGTCCGCATGTCGGCAAGCCAAATTGGAAAGACTGGAAAGGTGGACGCGATCTATGAGCGACCGCGGCAAGCAGACAACCGGCAAACACAACACTCTGGACAGCTGCCGCCATCTATGAGCGACGGCGGTAACCAGAGTGTTGTGTTGACATTTGTTTGGTACCGCGCACGATTCTGGGGAAGCTAGCCCTCAACAGCTCCGCTGTAATAGCCAACGACCCCTGTTGGCTCACGCTATAGGCATGCGCTTTTACTGCCACCTATTGATAATGCTAAACTGAAATGCCTAAATGTCCATCACATTTGGCACTGTGACTGCTGAAAGAGTTAAGCTGTCTAAATTCCAGTTTCGCTGGAACCATTTCTACCGGCTTTGCAATAAGGAGAGAGAAATATCAACCCCTTTATTTACTAAAGGCATGAAGTTAAAACGCAGTGTTTCTGCGAGTATTCTTTCTATACTTTTTTCGTAGTTAGTGTAGAACCCTGTCAAAGCCGCGGTAGCGTGGAAGATGTTTGGCCTCGCAGATCATTTGCATACGTTGTCGCGCAAACGAAAACACGCATAAAGCCACGCGCTCGCTCCAGTAGCTTTGACAGCGTTGTATATGGAGTATAGGGTGCCTTCATGTGCGCTTTGCTTGGGGTGATGACACCTAGCCAATTTGTTTTGAACGCTTTTTTTCTGAAGCGCGTGTCCCTGCGCGCGCTCGTGGCGCTGACTGTGCTAAAGCGACGTTTTTGTCTCCTGCGATTTCGTTGCAATTTCCCTGTGAGCGTGTGCTGTCGGCATAGGGTGCTACAAACGATGGCATCACCTTAAACAGAAGGACATTGATGCACTCCAGAGTACCCACTGGCGGACATACTTGTGTGAGCGACTGATGAGCACGTGCTGACGGTGAGCTTCCACAGCTCTTTGGCGACGTGCATACTCCACAATAAAGATTACCGCTCTTAGCAGCATAGTAATCTGAGCATGCGCTCTAATCATTGCCCTCAAATATGGCGCCCAGTAAGTACGCCCTAGCTATCCTTTTCTTTGGAAACGCTACTAGGCAGTACTCCAGTCTTTGAGATGCCAGCGAATTTCCGGTTCAGAAGAAGGATAAACAGAGTCCAGCTTAGCACCGCTGCTTGAAACGTCAAGTACACATTTAGCCCCCCATTTTTCAGGTGAACGGCAAAAGTGCAAAGAAGCGCGAGATTTGATCAAATGTCTTGAATTTTTTGTAAACCAACTTGCCTCCTCTAAGTCGTGAAACCGTGCAGCCGAAGGCCCCCTATAAGTAATCTGTTTTGCTGTTCGTCTATCATTTATGCCTTCTAGCACTGCTGACATAAGCAAACTCGACGGGCTTGCAAAGACGGAGCGACCGGAAGTCACTTGAGACGCAAGACGCGGTTCATGTTTGTAAACAGTAGGCGGGTCTACAGACAATTGCAAGCATGGCGCCCCGACTGGTACCCCATGAGAGCAAGGACGTGCAGCTTGCCCGTGAACATAGCTTTGGCAACCTTGAAACTCCACGGGCCTGTCCGCACTAAATTCACTGAATCCTGGGAAGATAGCGCCATTGCCTTCCCCAGCTGCTAGCCGCACACAAAACGATACTAACATACAGACGACCAAAACCTTGAAAGGCGATTAGCTAATCTGTCTACGTTGCCATGGAAATCGCCAGCTCGGTTCATTAAAATCTTCGAAGCTTCCAGAGGGTCGTTCTAAACCAGTCGCGCCAGCATCACCATGGAGCATGATAGTACTAGAAGCGCTCCTCGCCAATCTACGCGTCTTTGCACTCTCTATGCAGTCAACTTATCTACCATGGCCACCACCACGGACCTCTTATATATTGTTCTTCTGGCGTATTTCGAAACAGTAAAAGTATTTTTCAGTGTCTCAAAGCACCGACACAGCATGTGGTGGTGGTACGAAGATGTGCGCTTGTTTCGCCGGTGTGTGGATAGCAAAATGTCGGTATACAACAAACGTCTTCATAAAGCAACCCGTCACCAGCGAATTTAGATCGGCTCAACAAGAACGGAGGGGTCAGGGAAATCGCTCATTCATGGACCACACGGGGAGCTTTGCGCTGTTTTCCCAGAATCCAGCGACCTTAGTCCGCATGAGCAGAGACATGGCGGCGGCCACTGACCTTGCTATTAATCGTCTATACTAAGTATGAAACTGTGTATAGACCCAAGTTACTGTTCACAAATATGAACTGCCGCATGCGTCCCAAACCACTTCCGGTCCTTTAGTTTTTGCAAGCATTTCGAGCTTGCTTATGTCACCAATCTTAAAGAGCATAAATGCTGTACGGGCAGAAAAGGTGGAGATTAAATGGCCTTCGGCTTTACAATGTAAGCTATTGGAGGAGACAAGCTTGTTTACAAGAATATTTGAAAATTTTGAAGAGATATCGCGCCCCTTAGTTTTTTCTTTTTTTTGGCTTTCACCTAGAGAATTGGTGATTAAACGTTTAATTGACATTTCAAGCAGTAGTGTTAAAGTGGGCTTTGTTCATTTTTTTTTATAAACCGGAAGTTCTTTGGGATTTCAAAGCCTGCACCACCGTCTGGTCGCGTTGGCCATGAAAAGGGTTCATAGATAATTGCAAGCCTGGCGTACCGGCTGGCGCCCCATGCATGCAAGCACGTGTAACGGGTGCGTGCTAGCATCTTTGGCAAGCTAGCAATAGACCGATCTCACTAAGTGTTCGGCGCATCCGTGACGCCGCCATAACATTAGTTCACAGGAGGCAAACGGCAGTGCACGACAGGACTCGTGCCATCTCGGGCTGCACTCGCTCAGAGCTCCAGCGAGGTTGTCGCACGCGCAGAAAGACTAAAGTTCCCTCGATGCATTGCACCACCGGTGACGTAGTCAAACTGGCTGGTGAGGTCGGTTTACTGAAAAGGCTAGGCTGCCTTCATGCGCGCTTTGCTCAGGGTGATAACATCTGGCCATTTTGTTCCAAACGTTTGCTTTTTTTTTTCTGAGGCGCGTGAGAGAGCTTGTCCCTTCACGCTCTCGTGGCCCGGACTGTGCTAAGGCGAAACTTTGCTTTCGACGATATCTTTGTATATCTTGGAGTGAGCGCGGGCTGTCGGCATCGGGTACTACAAACGGTGGCATCACTCTAAGCAGAAGGACACTAGAGAGTTTTAGTAGATCGTTTCCATGACTCCGATAACGATACCCCATACCCCGCCACCGCCTCCCTTGCGCATGCATACTACCGTTATCAGGGGTATCGGAGGTATCGGAACGATCTACTAAAACTCTCTATTGAGGCACCCTAGCACAGGCTTGCTCGCACGAGTAGGCGCATGGCGGCGGCCAGTTGCTTCGCTTGCAATCGTGTATAGTTGAATTTTTTTGTAAAAAAAACAAACTTTGTTTTCGCCACCCAGCCGAGCACGTGCTCGCGTACTTTCGTGTCAGGGGCATGAGTATCATACCGGCGTGTGGTGGCGTATCACTACTGCGTGGTCCACGTTAATGAACAAAGGTTAGCGGTTGTACCGCACTGGCTAAATTGCCCATCTACAGCTGAGAGACAAGTTGATTGTTGAGGCAGAGTCAGTTCAGGCCGTGTAAACATACAAACACGAATTTATTTTAATGAACCCAACAACAAAGCAATTTATACAAAAAACAGTTAATAAATTGCGAACCCATTTCGCACTCGTATGAAACAAAAATTATCCGCAGAGTATTTAAAGAGTTTTAGTAAAGCTGAAATATAGGGGATTATTTGAATCGACTTTTAGTCATGATTTGTTTAATTGTTGCATTGAGCGCATATTTTAATCTTGTATAGGCTCTCCTCTGTAGGAGTTATAATATCTGGCTTGAACTTGTTTCTAATTTTTGTTTTCCTTACAAGCTAGCAAAAACAATAGTTTCGTCGTTATGGTGCATCCACAAGTTATATTTCAATACATTTACAATCAGCTAAACTACATATTTATATTTGTATTCCGGAGTAGATTTCTCTTTCAGAATGTTAAGTGTCTGTACCTTCATTGTATTGAATTTTAGGAAGGCACACGAAAAAAGGAGGATTTGTTTGCGTGCTTCATCATGCAAAAGAGAGATGAAACGATATTCAATCGGGAGGTTTTTAACGTTACACGAGCATACTGGAACAATAGTAGGTCTCGAAGGTACTTGCACGGAACTCCACTGACCAAGAAGTTTCTTTGTTGCGTTGCAATTTCAAGGTGCAACGATATTCAATTGGAATGCTTTAACGTTACGCGAGCTTACAGGCACTATAGTGGAACTCGAGGATACTCGCACGCAACGTCACTTGCCAAGAAGTTTCTTTGTTGCGTTGTAATTTCAAAGGTGAAACGATATTCAATTGGAATGTTTTTAACGTTACACGAGCTTACTGGCACTAGTGGGACACGAGGATACACGCACGCAACGCCGCAGGTCTAGATACTTCTTTGTTGCGTTGTAATTTAAAGGTGCAACGTTATTCAATTGGAATGCTTTTAGCGTTGCACGTGTTTACCGGCACTAGTGGGATTTGAGGATAGTCGCACGTAATGCCACTTGCCAAGAAGCTTCATTGTTGCGTTATAATTTCAAGGTGCAACGCTATTTAATTGGAATATTTTAACGTTACACGTGTTTACTGGCACTAGTGGGGCTCGAGAATAGTCACACGCAACGCCACTTCCCAGGAAGCTTCTTTGTTGTGTTGTAATGTTAAGGTGCAACGATATTCAATTGGAATGCTTTTAACGTTACACGAGCCTACTGGCACTTGTGGGGCTCGAGGATACTCGCACGCAATGGCACTAGCCAAGAAGCTGTCGCGTTGTAATTTCAAGGTGCAACGACATTCAATTGGATTGTTATAGCGTTGCACGTGTTTACTGGCACTAGTGGGGCTCGAGGATAGTCGCACGCAACGGCACTTGCCAAGAAGCTTCTTTGTTGCGTTGTAATTTTAAGGTGCAACGATATTCAATTGGAATCTTTTAACGTTACACGTGTTTACTGGCACTAGTTTGACTCGAGGATACTCGCACGCAACGCCACTTGCCAAGAAACTTTGCTGCGTTGTAATTTCAAGGTGCGACGATATTCAATTGGAATGTTTTAACGTTACACGTGTTTACTGGCCGTTGTGGGACTTGAGGTTAGTCGCACGCAACGCCACTTGCCAAGAAGCTTCTTTATTGTTTTGTAATTTCAAGGTGCAACGATATTCAATTGGACTGTTTTTAATGTTTCACAAGCTTACTGGCACTAGTGGGACTCGAGGATACTCGCACGCAACGCCACAGGTCTAGATGCTTCTTTGTTGCGTTGTAATTTCAAGGTGCGACGATATTCAATTGGAATGCTTTTAACATTACACTAGTTTACTGGCACTAGTGCGACTCGAGGATAGTCGCACGTAACGCCAGTTGCCAGGAAGCTTCTTTGTTGCGTTGTAATTTCAAGGTGCGACGATATTCAATTGAAATGCTTTTAACATTACACTAGTTTACTGGCACTAGTGCGACTCGAGGATAGTCGCACGTAACGCCAGTTGCCAGGAAGCTTCTTTGTTGCGTTGTAATTTCAAGGTGCAACGATATTCAATTGGAATGCTTTTAACATTACACGTGTTTACTCGCACGAGTGGGACTCGAGGATAGTCGCACGCAACGCCACTGGCCAAGAAGCTTCTTTATTGCGTTGTATTTTCAAGGTGCAACGATATTCAATCGTAATGTTTTAACGTTACACGTGTTTACTGGCACTAGTGGGGCTCGAGGATAGTCGCACGCAACGCCACTTCCCAAGAAGCTTCTTTGCTGCCTTGTAGTTATAAGCTGCAACGATATTCAATCGGAATGCTTTTAACGTTACACGTGTTTACTGACACTAGTGGGACTCGAGGATACTCGAACGCAACGCCATTTGCCAAGAAGCTACTTTGTTGCGTTGTAATTTGAAGGTGCAACGATATTCAATTGGAATGCTTTTAGCGTTAAACGTGTTTACTGGCACTAGTTTGACTCGAGGATAGTCGCACGCAACGCCACTTGCCAGAAGCATCTTTGTTGCGCTGTAATTTCAAGGTACAACGATATTCAATTGGAATGTTTTAAAGTTACACGTGTTTATTGGCGCTAGTGGGACTCGAGGATACACGCACCCAACGCCGCAGGCCTAGATGCTTCTTTGTTGCGTTGTAATTTAAAGGTGCAACGTTATTCAATTGGAATGCTTTTAGCGTTGCACGTGTTTACCGGCACTAGTGGGATTCGAGGATAGTCGCACGTAATGCCACTTGCCAAGAAGCTTCATTGTTGCGTTATAATTTCAAGGTGCAACGCTATTTAATTGGAATATTTTAACGTTACACGTGTTTACTGGCACTAGTGGGGCTCGAGAATAGTCACACGCAACGCCACTTCCCAGGAAGCTTCTTTGTTGCGTTGTAATTTTAAGGTGCAACGATATTCAATTGGAATGCTTTTAACGCTACACGTGTTTACTGGCCGTAGTGGGACTTGAGGATAGTCGCACGCAACGCCACTTGCCAAGAAGCTTCTTTGTTGTTTTGTATTTTCAAGGTGCAACGATATTCAATTGATTGTTTTTAATGTTACACAAGCTTACTGGCACTAGTGGGACTCGAGGATACTCGCACGTAACGCCTCAGGTCTAGATGCTTCTTTGTTGCGTTGTAATTTCAAGGTGCAACGATATTCAATTGAAATGCTTTTAACAATACACTAGTTTACTGGCACTAGTGCGACTCGAGGATAGTCGCACGTAACGCCACTTGCCAGGAAGCTTCTTTGTTGCGTTGTAATTTCAAGGTGCGACGATATTCAATTGAAATGCTTTTAACATTACACTAGTTTACTGGCACTAGTGCGACTCGAGGATAGTCGCACGTAACGCCAGTTGCCAGGAAGCTTCTTTGTTGCGTTGTAATTTCAAGGTGCAACGATATTCAATTGGAATGCTTTTAACATTACACGTGTTTACTCGCACGAGTGGGACTCGAGGATAGTCGCACGCAACGCCACTTGCCAAGAAGCTTCTTTATTGCGTTGTATTTTCAAGGTGCAACGATATTCAATCGTAATGTTTTAACGTTACACGTGTTTACTGGCACTAGTGGGGCTCGAGGATAGTCGCACGCAACGCCACTTCCCAAGAAGCTTCTTTGCTGCCTTGTAGTTATAAGCTGCAACGATATTCAATCGGAATGCTTTTAACGTTACACGTGTTTACTGACACTAGTGGGACTCGAGGATACTCGAACGCAACGCCATTTGCCAAGAAGCTACTTTGTTGCGTTGTAATTTGAAGGTGCAACGATATTCAATTGGAATGCTTTTAGCGTTAAACGTGTTTACTGGCACTAGTTTGACTCGAGGATAGTCGCACGCAACGCCACTTGCCAGAAGCATCTTTGTTGCGCTGTAATTTCAAGGTACAACGATATTCAATTGGAATGTTTTAAAGTTACACGTGTTATTGGCGCTAGTGGGACTCGAGGATACACGCACCCAACGCCGCAGGCCTAGATGCTTCTTTGTTGCGTTGTAATTTAAAGGTGCAACGTTATTCAATTGGAATGCTTTTAGCGTTGCACGTGTTTACCGGCACTAGTGGGATTCGAGGATAGTCGCACGTAATGCCACTTGCCAAGAAGCTTCATTGTTGCGTTATAATTTCAAGGTGCAACGCTATTTAATTGGAATATTTTAACGTTACACGTGTTTACTGGCACTAGTGGGGCTCGAGAATAGTCACACGCAACGCCACTTCCCAGGAAGCTTCTTTGTTGCGTTGTAATTTTAAGGTGCAACGATATTCATTTGGAATGCTTTTAACGCTACACGTGTTTACTGGCCGTAGTGGGACTTGAGGATAGTCGCACGCAACGCCACTTGCCAAGAAGCTTCTTTGTTGTTTTGTATTTTCAAGGTGCAACGATATTCAATTGATTGTTTTTAATGTTACACAAGCTTACTGGCACTAGTGGGACTCGAGGATACTCGCACGTAACGCCTCAGGTCTAGATGCTTCTTTGTTGCGTTGTAATTTCAAGGTGCAACGATATTCAATTGAAATGCTTTTAACATTACACTAGTTTACTGGCACTAGTGCGACTCGAGGATAGTCGCACGTAACGCCACTTGCCAGGAAGCTTCTTTGTTGCGTTGTAATTTCAAGGTGCAACGATATTCAATTGGAATGCTTTTAACATTACACGTGTTTACTCGCACGAGTGGGACTCGAGGATAGTCGCACGCAACGCCACTTGCCAAGAAGCTTCTTTATTGCGTTGTATTTTCAAGGTGCAACGATATTCAATCGTAATGTTTTAACGTTACACGTGTTTACTGGCACTAGTGGGGCTCGAGGATAGTCGCACGCAACGCCACTTCCCAAGAAGCTTCTTTGCTGCCTTGTAGTTATAAGCTGCAACGATATTCAATCGGAATGCTTTTAACGTTACACGTGTTTACTGACACTAGTGGGACTCGAGGATACTCGCACGCAACGCCATTTGCCAAGAAGCTACTTTGTTGCGTTGTAATTTGAAGGTGCAACGATATTCAATTGGAATGCTTTTAGCGTTAAATGTGTTTACTGGCACTACCGGGACTCGAGGACAGTCGCACGCAGCGCCACTTGCCAAGAAGCTTCTTTATTGCGTTGTATTTTCAAGGTGCAACGATATTCAATCGTAATGTTTTAACGTTACACGTGTTTACTGGCACTGTAGTGGGGCTCGAGGATAGTCGCACGCAACGCCATTTGCCAAGAAGCTACTTTGTTGCGTTGTAATTTGAAGGTGCAACGATATTCAATTGGAATGCTTTTAGCGTTAAACGTATTTACTGGCACTACCGGGACTCGAGGATAGTCGCACGCAACGCCACTTGCCAAGAAGCTTCTTTATTGCGTTGTATTTTCAAGGTGCAACGATATTCAATCGTAATGTTTTAACGTTACACGTGTTTACTGGCACTGTAGTGGGGCTCGAGGATAGTCGCACGCAACGCCATTTGCCAAGAAGCTACTTTGTTGCGTTGTAAGTTGAAGGTGCAACGATATTCAATTGGAATGCTTTTAGCGTTAAACGTGTTTACTGGCACTACCGGGACTCGAGGACAGTCGCACGCAGCGCCACTTGCCAGAAGCATCTTTGTTGCGTTGTAATTTCAAGGTGCAACGATATTCAATTGGAATGCTTTTAACATTACACGTGTTTACTCGCACGAGTGGGACTCGAGGATACACGCACGCAACGCCGCAGGCCTAGACACTTCTTTGTTGCGTTGTAATTTAAAGGTGCAACGTTATTCAATTGGAATGCTTTTAGCGTTGCACGTGTTTACCGGCACTAGTGGGATTCGAGAATAGTCGCACGTAATGCCACTTGCCAAGAAGCTTCAATGTTGCGTTGTAGTTATAAGGTGCAACGCTATTTAATTGGAATATTTTAACGTTACACGTGTTTACTGGCACTAGTGGGGCTCGAGGATAGTCGCACGCAACGCCACTTGCCAAGAAGCTGCTTTAGTGCGTTTTAATTGTAAGGCTCAACGATATTTAATTGGAATGTTTTAACGTTACACGTGTTTACTGGCACTAGTACGACTCGAGGATACTCGCACGCAACGCCACAGGCCTAGATGCTTCTTTGTTGCGTTGTAATTTCAAGGTGCACCGATATTCAATTGGAATTTTTTAACGTTACAGGAGCTTACTGGCAATTGTGGAACTCGAGGATACACGCACGCAACGCCACAGGCCTAGATGCTTCTTTGTTGCGTTGTGATTTCAAGGTGCAACGATATTCAATTGGAATGCTTTTAACGTTACACGTGTTTACTAACACTAGTGGGAGTCGATCTTACTCGCACGCCACGCCACAGGCCTAGACGCTTATTTGTTGCGTTGTAATTTTAAGGTGCAGCGGTATTCAATTGGAATGCTTTTACCGTTAAACGTGTTTACTGACACTAGTGGAACTCGAGGATAGTCGCACGCAACGCCACTTGCCAAGAAGCTTCTTTGTTGTGTTGTAGTTATAAGGTGCAACGATATTCAATTGGAATGCTTTTAACGTTACACGAGCTTACTGGCACTAGTGGGACACGAGGATACACGCACGCAGCGCCACTTGCCAAGAAGCTGCTTTAGTGCGTTTTAATTGTAAGGCGCAACGATATTTAATTGGAATGTTTCAACGTTACACGTGTTTACTGGCACTAGTACGACTCGAGGATAGTCGCACGCAACGCCATTTGCCAAGAAGCTACTTTGTTGCGTTGTAAGTTGAAGGTGCAACAATATTCAATTGGAATGCTTTTAGCGTTAAACGTGTTTACTGGCACTACCGGGACTCGAGGACAGTCGCACGCAGCGCCACTTGCCAGAAGCATCTTTGTTGCGTTGTAATTTCAAGGTGCAACGATATTCAATTGGAATGCTTTTAACATTACACGTGTTTACTCGCACGAGTGGGACTCGAGGATACACGCACGCAACGCCGCAGGCCTAGACACTTCTTTGTTGCGTTGTAATTTAAAGGTGCAACGTTATTCAATTGGAATGCTTTTAGCGTTGCACGTGTTTACCGGCACTAGTGGGATTCGAGAATAGTCGCACGTAATGCCACTTGCCAAGAAGCTTCATTGTTGCGTTGTAGTTATAAAGTGCAACGCTATTTAATTGGAATATTTTAACGTTACACGTGTTTACTGGCACTAGTGGGGCTCGAGAATAGTCACACGCAACGCCACTTCCCAGGAAGCTTCTTTGTTGCGTTGTAATTTTAAGGTGCAACGATATTCAATTGGAATGCTTTTAACGCTACACGTGTTTACTGGCCGTAGTGGGACTTGAGGATAGTCGCACGCAACGCCACTTGCCAAGAAGCTTCTTTGTTGTTTTGTATTTTCAAGGTGCAACGATATTCAATTGATTGTTTTTAATGTTACACAAGCTTACTGGCACTAGTGGGACTCGAGGATACTCGCACGTAACGCCTCAGGTCTAGATGCTTCTTTGTTGCGTTGTAATTTCAAGGTGCAACGATATTCAATTGAAATGCTTTTAACATTACACTAGTTTACTGGCACTAGTGCGACTCGAGGATAGTCGCACGTAACGCCACTTGCCAGGAAGCTTCTTTGTTGCGCTGTAATTTCAAGGTGCAACGATATTCAATTGGAATGCTTTTAACATTACACGTGTTTACTGGCACTAGTGCGACTCGAGGATAGTCGCACGTAACGCCACTTGCCAGAAAGCTTCTTTGTTGCGCTGTAATTTCAAGGTGCAACGATATTCAATTGGAATGCTTTTAACATTACACGTGTTTACTGGCACTAGTGCGACTCGAGGATAGTCGCACGTAACGCCACTTGCCAGGAAGCTTCTTTGTTGCGCTGTAATTTCAAGGTGCAACGATATTCAATTGGAATGCTTTTAACATTACACGTGTTTACTGGCACTAGTGGGGCTCGAGGATAGTCGCACGCAACGCCACTTGCCAAGAAGCTGCTTTAGTGCGTTTTAATTGTAAGGCTCAACGATATTTAATTGGAATGTTTTAACGTTACACGTGTTTACTGGCACTAGTACGACTCGAGGATACTCGCACGCAACGCCACAGGCCTAGATGCTTCTTTGTTGCGTTGTAATTTCAAGGTGCACCGATATTCAATTGGAATTTTTTAACGTTACAGGAGCTTACTGGCAATTGTGGAACTCGAGGATACACGCACGCAACGCCACAGGCCTAGATGCTTCTTTGTTGCGTTGTGATTTCAAGGTGCAACGATATTCAATTGGAATGCTTTTAACGTTACACGTGTTTACTAACACTAGTGGGAGTCGATCTTACTCGCACGCCACGCCACAGGCCTAGACGCTTATTTGTTGCGTTGTAATTTTAAGGTGCAGCGGTATTCAATTGGAATGCTTTTAACGTTAAACGTGTTTACTGACACTAGTGGAACTCGAGGATAGTCGCACGCAACGCCACTTGCCAAGAAGCTTCTTTGTTGTGTTGTAGTTATAAGGTGCAACGATATTCAATTGGAATGCTTTTAACGTTACACGTGGGGGACTCGAGGATACTCGCACGCAGCGCCACTTGCCAAGAAGCTGCTTTAGTGCGTTTTAATTGTAAGGCGCAACGATATTTAATTGGAATGTTTCAACGTTACACGTGTTTACTGGCACTAGTACGACTCGAGGATACTCGCACGCAACGCCACAGGCCTAGATGCTTCTTTGTTGGGTTGTAATTTCAAGGTGCACCGATATTCAATTGGAATTTTTTAACGTTACAGGAGCTTACTGGCAATTGTGGAACTCGAGGATACTCGCACGCAACGCCACAGGCCTAGATGCTTCTTTGTTGCGTTGTGATTTCAAGGTGCAACGATATTCAATTGGAATGCTTTTAAACTCAACTGTTTATTAGGTGCAAAAAAAAAAAACAACCTTAATAAAAGTATTTGTTGTTTAACGTTACACGTGTTTACTAACACTAGTGGGACTCGATCTTACTCGCACGCCACGCCACAGGCCTAGACGCTTATTTGTTGCGTTGTAATTTCAAGGTGCAGCGGTATTCAATTGGAATGCTTTTAACGTTAAACGTGTTTACTGACACTAGTGGAACTCGAGGATAGTCGCACGCAACGCCACTTGCCAAGAAGCTTCTTTATTGTGCTGTAAATTGAAGGTGCAACGATATTCCATTGGAATGTTTTAACGTTACACGAGCTTACTGGCACTAGTGGGACTCGACGATACCCGCCCGCAACGCCACTGGCTAAGATGCCTCTATTTTGCGTTGTAATTTCAAGGGCAAGTGCTACCAATTTCGTTCTATCTTTCCTTCGGGAAACCTGATGATGTAAGTGGGGGATCGCAGTATCCTGTAGTGATGATATTTGAATGCGGCTCATAGATTGGGCCCTAGCATGGTGTGGGCACTGGATTTGGGCTCGTGATAATCGATCCCTCTTGAAGTATTCGGGTAGTAGCCCGTGTCCAATCCATGGAATGACGACAACAGCCGAACCATAACGATGTCTGGAACTCAGCGCGTGTCCTGTGCCTTCCCAACCCTAGCGCGGGGCTATGATTAACTTTGGCGGCAGTCATCGGCTCCAGATCATGTGGCCGCTTGTTCTGTCTGCGAGTTGAAGGGGTAAACGCTGCTAGTTTTTTTTTTAATTGTTTCTGTGTCTTCGATTGTGTGTGGTGAAAAACGAACGAGAGTTTCTTAGCTCATTAACATCAGGAATCCGTTCTAAGTTTCATTCGCGCTAAGTACAAAAACCATTGTATCGCCCCTTTCAGATCAAAGATACTCCCAAAATGTTGCTTTATAATGACTGTCATTTATATTAATATCAATTGTTCAGCATTTACAAATAATAGAAGTAAAAAAAAATACGTGATATAATCTAATGGACTATCGGTGCCTATTTATTTCGTGTATAATATATAGCTCTATCGGTAGCACGATATATTTCGGTAAAAACAAACCACGGTTAAGTTCACCCCAATACCCATTTAAACAACTGTCATACGAATGCAGGGCGCCGCAGTGTCGGTCATCATAACGATGGTTCTTCAAATTTGGGCCGTGCTGGGAAAACTCCTGGTCGGCGTCCACCCGCCGCGGATGCCTGTAACGCTAGACAACTGTCCCGGAAACTTCACCTTCATCGGCGCAAACGTCACTCATGCCTGGCTATCCCAGGAAGAGAGGTAATGAGAGTGGACGTGCCAGGTTGGAAACCCCAGAATCGGTGTCGATTTCGGGTTCTGGTGGTGGCGGGAACAGAACCGCTGCAATATGCTGTACAAGGTTAATTCATAGCTTCATGAAGCATAAAAGAAGGCGGGATTGATGCTCGATAGGCTACAATATTGGCCGGGTTCACACCACTGACATATCAATAAAAGAGCATTTTTATTTCTTTCTAAATTTGCTTTTGCGTACAATACACCGGGTGCCGACTACTAGAGTCTAATGGATACTGCAGTTTGTTAAGTTATAAGTTTTTAGTGAGATCGCAATGAAAGGCTAAAAGACACACTACCACAGAGGCAAAGAGTAAAAACGCAAGTTCCCGTCCATTTTCTGCACTCCCGACTTGTAACATCATCTGAAAGAATACAAGAATCTCATAACAAAGACACCATAAATCACACGAGTTGGATACACGTTCTAAGCATCGCAGTTCATAGTTCGATCCTCGCGCACTCAAAACGGCGGCGAGACAGGAAAGTATTGTGCAAGAGGCACAAACGCAGCAATGAACACGCCCTGAGATGTTTTTACGAAAGACTACTTACTGCACCTATAGTTCAAGCTGTCAAACGTAGTCATATTTTTGTTTATGCGTATTTAGTGATAGACTGAATAGCGATACACTAAACACTCCACGCCGGCGCAACGCAAGCCTAGGAGCAAGTGGTGCTTCAAGTCATGTTGAAATCTCTGATGGACAGGTTTGTTTGGCTAAATCTTACTATCGCGAGGATACATCTATACTTCTCTCTAAAAGAACACTACCAGCATCTCGGTGACTCCAACAACAAATATCGTGATAGTTTTTGCTCTCAAATACGTTGTTCGCCGGCCAGCTACGAGGAAAATTATTCAAGGACAGTCCCTACATCGTTCCAGATGCCCACTTTCCATGACCCGTGAAAGGTTCACTATGCTTAACGAAATCGCACCTGATTATTCTACTAAAGTCGTAGAGCATTATGTGCTCCACATATCTTCGATTTTAACTTTCTCTTGTGCAGAAAGAAAGATATTTTCCTGCTCTACCGGCTGTCCGCCTACTGGAGTGGAGTTCTGACGGCTGTTTTGACTATCTTTATTGGCCTCGTCGTTAGTGCGGCAACTGGTAAGGTTTTCGTGTTTTGTTTCTGTATTAAAAGTGTTTTAATGTTCTGTTGTGTGTTTGTCTAACTTTTCACGTATCTTTTTTTTTTAAATCTGTGGAGGAAAACAATTTTTTGCGTAACCCATAAGCTTTGAGACGCAATTTAAGTCGAGGTCACGCCCCGCTCTAAATCCAACCCACATATCAGTAGCCCCACCCATTACTAGTGGATTGGCTTGGCTGCTCGGCCGAACACGCTTGGAAGCCTAGTGTCTCCCTTGCGCGACATCTGGTGCGTCTAGTCTGGCGTCTGGCACCGCCTGCTAGTCATTCGAGCAGACGCGTAGCAGCCCCTGGCGTCGTCTGCTATTCCGCTGCCGTCTGTGGTCGTCTGCAATGCCCGCGACGCACGGTCATGAAAGTTGCGCAATGGCGCCCGTTTTCTCCTTCGTCCGCCGGCTATTCCGTCCCCGTGTAAAACATTTTGAGGCGCTCGCCAGACGCGACCATGAAGACGGCCTTTTTGCGTTGCATCATGAACGAGCGACGTTCCAATAAAAGCGTCTGTCAGCGTCAGTCGATATGCTTAGTAAAGAGCGACCCAGTGGACTAAAAAATATGCAGTCCTTCCTCGTTCTGCTTTCGTTATGTCCTTTTTTCGCATGGTATCCGACAGAAAAGTGGGTGAGCCTCATGACGCACAATTAAAACGTAACCTAAAAATATTCGCTTTGGCAGGGGAAGTACACTGCGGAACTTGAAAGCTACTTGTCTTTCGAAGCGAAATGACTGAAACATACCTGGACAAACTTGATGCTACGCGAACGCCCGATGGCCTCCAGCCAAACGGCTCGCAAATCTTCACATGTGTAGGCACCTTCTCCGTATCGAAAACATGGCTGGAATCACGATAACTGCACAGTTCACAGAGCAGCGGGACCGCTGCTCTATGAACTGTGCACTCTATGCACTAGGACGCTAGGCCTAGGCCAGTCATGGCTACGAAACCAAGAACCCGCACAGCGCTTCCGAAGGTGTGTACTTGCCACAGTTGTTTGCTGCAAAATATATCGTTTGAGGATATCTTCCAATAAACACGTGGGTGAAGGCGAAACGACGCACACTCATAAATAGAAACGAGCTCGACACACCTCATGGTGCGAAAAACGATGGCCGCGAACGCCAACAGCCGTGTTTGTTATCGTTTGAACCCAAATCGTAAATATGCGTTCTGGTGATCTTCTTTTTTTAAACAATGACTCTATCTATATAAATTGTTTCTCAAACATAAAATGTATCGAATAAAAGATTACCGCGGCACAAAGAAGCAATTTTACAACGAATATTCCACACGTCAATCATATCTCTAATTAGTGAAAGCCAAGAAATAGAGCGTAGGTAACTACGTTCCTGACCGGGACCTAGGGTCAACTGTCTCCACCTAAATTGCGCCTAACGGCGTAAATATTGCGCAATTTTTTTAATTGAAAGAAAATATGTTTTTAGATGAACCAGTTAAAGCATTTTTTTATTTCTGTGTCTTTCAAATAAACCTATTCATTAGTTTGTGACTGCCATTGTAGTGGTTATAAAATATAGGGTGACTCAAAAAGCCAGGCTCGACCTAAAAGGGGCCCTAATTATCGGCGCCTGCATGTAGCAATCTAAAATATTCGTCCAAATTGTATTTCACAGGTCGATTTATCTTCTAAGAATACAAAGTATATCTTCCATTGGGTAAGAAATAGACCTAAAAAACAGCCAGGGTGAACGGCAGACAGCGACGGAAACGACGGAGTGGAGTAGTGGAGCGCGCATGGCGCACATATTGATAGATGGCACTACCTCCTTATCAAGACTGCTCGCGAAAACCGTGGTAAATTAAAATTACCAACATTTTTTTTTTATGGTGTGCACCTTGTGTTTAAAAATAAATTCGGACAATAAAAATCAAACTTAAATTAAAAATTAACAAAAAAATAAACCCGATCGCATAACGACGGTGCTGGTGCTGCCGACGGATTTCGTCTGCGTGTCGTCTGCTTAATTTCGCTGGTCAGCTACATCCAGTAATATCTATGACAATTGCTGGATTGCGATTGCCCACTCCGCGAATGCGGCCGCTGGCGGCCATCTTTTTGGTGGAGTTAAGGCCGGTTCACACTTGCAGCGAAGCGCTGATGTAACGCTGCTCACGTGCCGTCAGGTACTTATCGTATGCCATGAACAACAGTTTTGACGGTGCGATACAAAGCTGGTGAACGCTCCCGTCGGCACGTGCTTAGCACGAGGTCAGCGCTATGCTTGTAGCGCTCCGCTGCATGTGTGAACAGGCCTTTATATTACCTCTAGCCAATGTAAAGCTGCTTTAGCCACTATCATCCATCCGTGGCAGACAGCGTTGTGACAGTTGTGGTGGCAGGCTGCCATCGAAATGCCTTGGGTGATATTTCATGCTTGATTGAAATTGTTTGACGAAACATATTTTTGAAATCCGGCATGAACGGTAGCCCGATTTTTGAGGACCCGGTGAAAGTGTCGCGAAATCGCAGGACCGGGGAAAAGCAGCACAACACGCATCGAAAGTCGCATCGAAAGAAGCACCGAAAGCAGACGCCGCTACGGAGTCTGCTTTCGATGCGAGCTTCGCTGCTTTTTCCTGGTGCTGCGCTTTCGTAGAAGTTTCGCGGGGTCCTCAAAGTTGAGGCTACCGTTCACGAAGGGTTTCAAGAATCTGCTTTGACGAACAACTTCAATCGAGCACGAAATATCTCCCACGGTACAGTGTACTATAGATTCCCGGCTATTTTATGGTAGCCTGCCGCCATTGCGCTGTCCGCCATGTTACTATGGTGCCTAGAGATGATATATCTCTACTAAAAAGATGGCCGACCGTGGGCGCATTCCGCTCCATAGCCGGAGCTCGTCATACGCGATCCAGCAAATAGAAATAGAGAACAATGGCTACACCTTCTGACGCTGCTCCCGACGCCGGGTTGCTTTTCAATTTTTGGTTGGAGATACATTTTCAGACTTTAACTCTCACACAACCAGGCAGATATCTGTCGAATATGTTTACTTTCAAGTCTTTACTCCTTGACTTTAGACCGGAGACAGCACAGCTAGCAAAGCGGTTTGTCCACGTAACCCGCAGCATTTCAGCTTACAAGTCTCACCTCGACTTCACGAGGTCGTGCCGGGATATGAACCTTGTTCCCCGAAGCCTTCGTCTGAAGCGCCTTGTCCACACAGAGGAGGGGCACAAGATCGTGGCGCAGGCAGAGAAATGATTGGTAAGCGCCAGAATTCACGATTGCCAGGCCACGCTAAGAAAAAAAGAACTAGACCTCTTCTTCGCACGCCGGCAACTCGAGCACCGCACGCCGGACGTGTTCTCGGCTTTGCAGGCTTTTGCCACAAGTGTCGCATCTACTGCTTTGGATAAACGACGGACTTCTCAGAAAGAGAAGATTTCAAGGCTAAAAAGATCGGACCGTTCAAGTCGAGTCACCAATGACACAAACTTTGTCCAAGAACCTCTCCTCTCGACAACTCTCGCCATGCGAGAATGCGGTCTTGGCAAAAGGCCACGGATTCAATATGACAACGCAACGGCCGCCTCTTCCAAAAATGGTCGCGGCTGTGGAGGAGGGAATTATGCGCTTAGACCCTAGCATCTGGGATGGAGTGCGGCTTAAAGCGGTGGGCATCCTGTCCGAGCTCCCACAACGGCAACGACACAACCTGCCAACGGAAGAAGTTACAGCGCTTCGCAAACTTCGCGAAGATACGGAGATTGTGCTTCTGCCGGCTGACAAAGGGAAGTCGACCGTCGTCCTGGACCGGGAGGTATACGAGGAAAAGGTACGGGATCTTCTTGGCAGCCATGCTTATGTAAAGCTCAAGAAAGATCCGATGCCACAGGTTCAGAGGAACTTGAACAAAATCCTGGCAGAGATTTTCAAGAAATACCCTGAGTCAAAAAGCCTTTACTTGCGACTTATTTGCAGGAATGGCTCTGCTCAAGGCTTTTATGGCCTTCCAAAGATCCACAAACCCAACGTGCCTCTACGACCTATTGTGGACTTTACAACCTCACCGCTTCGGGCGCTATCCAATTATCTTTACCGGACTTTGGCTCCCTTCGTCGGAAACACGTCGACCCATGTAGAAAATGCTGATCACTTCGTGGAACGCGCCTCGTAAATACATCTCAGCGACAGTGACACCATGGTGTCCTTCGACGTAGTGTCCCTCTTCACAAGTGTCCCAGTTTCCCTTGCAGTTGCTGCAGCCCGCGAAGCCCTCGAAAAAGACATCTCCTAGACCACAAGAACCAACCCCACTGTGGAGGAGCTGTATCGTCTGCTCGAGTTCTGTCTCGGCAGCGCATACTTCACCTTCAAAGGGGAGCTTTTTAAACAGGTCAGTGGCACTGCAGTGGGTGCGGCCATCTCGGTCACAACGGCGAACCTCACGATGGAGAAAATCGAGCAAAAAGCGCTGAGGTCTTTCCCCAACAGCCCCAAAGTATTCACGCGCTATGTAGATGAGTGTTTCTGCATTCTCAAGGAACGGGACGTGACTAATTTTTTGGCACACCTCAACTCTATCGAGTTGGCCATTAAATTTAACGTGGAATATGAGACGGATGGCACCTTGCCGTTTCTTGATGTGCTGGTGAACCAACGAGGACAAGGTCTGACGTTTGCGGTGTACCGAAAACCAACACACACCGCACGGTACCTCGATTTTGACTCCAACCATCCAACGAGTCATAAGGCTTCGACCCTGCTCCGTAGGGCAACGACAATCTGCTCGTCGGAAGCCGATAGAAAGAAGGAGAAGAAGATCATAATTGAAGACCTAAAGAAAAATGGCTACTCTAGTAGCTTTATTGAGCGCATCGCCCGACGCCAAGGTCTCGCCAGACAAAACCAGATGCCAATAGAAGAACGACAGCCCCGTCGAGTCGCGCGAATAAGCGTCCCTTACGTAAAGGGAACCAGCGAAGCGCTTGCACGAGTACTGGAAAAGGAAGGAATTCTGGTGGCCCACAAGCTCACGTCCACACTGGGCGGGTTTATGCCAAGACCGAAAGACCGTCTACCAAAGGAAAAAACACAGGGCGTGGTTTACACCATTCCTGGCGCAGAGTGCCCCGCAACCTACATCGGCGAGACGAAGAACTTTCCCGAGCGTATCCGCCAACACAAGAACGACGTGCGGAAGTTTGACAGTGAGCGCAGCGCCATCGCCGAACATTGCGATACCCTAGACCATCGCATTGACTTCGCGAACGTGCACGTGGTGGACACAGAGCCCAATTTTCGAAGAAGACTTTTCTTGGAATCGTGGCAAATCCAGCACACGCCAGGAAACCTAATCAGGTCGGTGGGCGCTCTGCCCTCTGTGTACGCGCATGGCCTCCGTGACCTGACGGAAAAGCTGAAGAGACGACCATCTTCATAACTAACAAGTTATTTTACGATTTTTTCTATTTCCTAACTTCTCCTTTTTAATTTTTCCTTTTCTCTTCTTTCTTTTCTTTTCTTTTTTTAAGACGAAGCGGTTGGGAGCTGCTGCTGTGTCCACGTGCCTTCAGTCACCCCTGAAGAAGAAACCGTGTTGGTTTTGAAACGTCGGGTTGCTTTTCAACTTTTGGTTGGAGATACATTTTCAGACTTTAACTCACCCAACCCGGCAGATATATGTCGAATATATTTACTTTAAAATCTGTCAAATATGCGCCAAACGCGCCCCACCACTCGACTCGGTCGACTGCGACGCCGTCCGCCTTTGACCCTGGCATGTTTTTTTACCTTAATGATTTCTTTACAGAAACAGAGATACGCTTTGTAATTTTACAGGATAAAACCGATCTGTGAAATTCACATTTCACGAAAAGTTTAAATTACTAGATGCTGGCACACATTTTTCTGGTCCACTGCACATGATCATGATGTTAACATTCTGGAACTGGGAAGGAAACTTGAAAGAAAAAGTTAAGACGTTACCGAAATAAGGGGACACACAAACCTCTTGAACTTCGCTAACAAAGTTTATTCCACCTCCCAAAATCACCGCGGTTAGCGTTGATCTTCGAAGGTCGTTATGTAGCTGTGGATATATATATATATATATATATACACATATATATATAAACGAATTTGTGCAGATGAAAGAACCGTACTTAATCCAATGAATTAAAGAATCCAAGTTTTCTGGAACCCGCCGAAAGCCAAAAAACGGCGGAGCCAGGATATGAACTCTGTGCCTCCCAAAGTCCGGTCGGGTGTGCTAACCACTACACAACTCCACCTTGGCTTTCTGGCGTTTCCTACCTGTCTTATTAATGCACAAGAAACGAAATGTATTCAATCGGAGGTGTTCTGGAAACACACGCCGCCGCGTGGAACGCGGTACGACGCTTAGCGTCACGTGGTACGTGCTCGTTTGTGCTCCAGAAATCCTCCCACTGTTTGTTTCGCCCCGTGTACATGTAGTAGTATTCTTTGTCTATGAGCTTTAGAGACACGGTATCATCATCATCTGCGAGAATCAAGAGCCACGTTATTGAATATACAACACGGGCACTTCACACCAACGTACGTGGTCTCCGAGGAGGATATAAACGAATTTGTGCAGATGAATGAACCGTACTTAATCCAATTAATTAAAGAATCCAAGTTTTCAGGAACCCGCCGAAAGCCAAAAAACGGCGGAGCATTTAGTCCGGTGAAGATAAAAAAACGACTCATGTAACGGGGCACCCGTTACATGAGTCGTGTCTGACGCTCTACCTTTTCACTTTTTGCGGCCACGTTTATATCCTCCTCGGAGACCACGTACGATGGTGTGAAGTGCCCGTGTTGTGTATATATATATATATATATATATATATATATATATATATATATATATATATATATATATATATATATATATATATATATATACATATATGGGTGGTTTCATCTCAAATCGTGCAGGCAAAAAGGGTCGAATTTTCAATTTCGATGAAAAAAATATATGTTATGGCGCCTTTTCTAAAACCGTAGTCGACACAAACCGCAAGTTCGTCGGATTTTTTGTTCTCGACTTATGAATTTTTAAAGAGGCCGCGGCGAAAAGCAGTGTTTTTCACACCCGTCGTGGGTCGGATGTTTCGCTTGATCTCCCGCCATGGATTTTCAGTCCACATTATATTATCTTTTTTGAAGCACTCTTTGGACATATTTAAAAGGCTCCAATACCATGAAATAATTTTAGGCCTTTTGCTTTTTTTCTGTAAAAATGTCAAAAACGCCTCCTCGGTCAATTGTTGACGAACTTTGACAATTAATTACTGGAGATCTACTTGGGTTACACCGATATTTTTTATGTCCACGGAGAGCCCAAAACACGCTCTTTATATTTATTATAAAATTCCTTGGTTGTTTAAAATATCCTTTGCGGTACGTTTACGTTAATATTATGCAAAAACCAAAAAGTACCATTTTTGAAATTGATTTTCTCAAAAAACCCATTTTTTATTTTTTTTTATTTTTTGTTCAAATGTAGATATGATAGTTGTCTACACGAAAATCATGCCTAGAAAGTGTATATTTTGTTTGTATGTTCTACGTTTAAGCATCAATATCGTACGAAAACGTGTTTTTACGGCTCGAAATGGACTTGCGAATTGCGCGTCTTCACAAGCTTGGAAATAGTTTTTCTTTTTTTCAACGTTCCCACATAAAAATTAAATACAGTATTTCCACCCAGATATATTTCTTGATTATTTAAATTTTATTATAGGCGGCAAGCTACATTGGAGGCGTTCCATAATGAGAAAGCAACACTTATTAACAGAGCAGCAGGTGTCGTAAATTTTTAACGTGTAGGAGTCGGCAGACGTCTTATTGATTCGGGGCCCTCATTGGCCTGCATGAACGTCCCGCCCTTTCGGAGCCAGCAGATGACCACGACCTTTCGCGCTCGTTGTGTTAGATGGGACGGCCCGTGACAGTAAAGCGAGCAGCGCACCCTGTGTCACGAGGAGTGAAATGGTACGATTCTGTCGTTGACGCGGCGAGCAGTGACAGCCACCCAGGAGGAGTCTGTCAGAGTATTGCACAAGGGAAAGCAAAGGAATCGTTGCCTGAAAGGATGAGGACACCAGGGCCTTACAATGTCGACGGTCAACAACTGTTCTGTCAGCCAAAACAATGCCGCGTGCGCGCTAAAACCGGCGGCTCGAGACAGAAATCCCACAGACGCACACACGAAGATGGGCCGGTTTCGTTAGAGATGTGGGGGAATTTGAAACCAGCCATCCGTGCATGCGTGAAACGATACCGCCTGTTTGCCCTAGCTTCGAGCGCCCCAGTGTTTGGTTTCGTAAAGAATTGTATATATCGACAATGTGGTGACTTTCTTTGTCTTAGTAATATGACAGCAAATAGCTAGTCGTGCTAGTTTACTTTGAAAGGTTTATAAATCGAAACAATACAACGTCTGTCCCATTTGGTTATTGAAAGTCTACTAGGCCTGCTGATTTGGTTAGATATGTATCTCATGGTTCCCGCTCTTATCAAAACACATAAATATTCAATACCACGAAATCTGTTTATAATTGATTACAAAATGCAGAAGAAAATTCAAGAAAACTTTTTCACAATTCATAGAGACGCATGGGTCGCTATGTCTGACTTAGGTCTTGCAAAACAAAAACGTCTTTTTCCGATATTGAGGCCTAAATATAAAACATGCAAACAAAATATACACTCTCTAGGCTTGATTTTCGTGTAGACAACTATCATATCTACATTTGAACAAAAAATTAAAAAAAATAAAAAATGGGTTTTTTGAGAAAATCAATTTCAAAAATGGTACTTTTTGGTTTTTTGCATAATATTAACGTAAACGTACCGCGAAGGATATTTTATACAGCCAAAGAATTTTATAATAAATAAAATGAGCGTATTTTGGGCTCTCCGTGGACATAAAAAATATCGGTGTAACCCAAGTAGATCTCCAGTAATTAATTGTCAAAGTTCGTCAACAATTGACCGAGGAGGCGTTTTTGACATTTTTAGAGAAAAAAAGCAAAAGGCCTAAAATTATTTCATGGTATTGGAGCCTTTTAAATGTGTCCACAGAGTGCTTCAAAAAAGATAATATAATGTGGACCGAAAATCCATGGCGGGAGATCAAGCGAAACATCCGACCCACGACGGGTGTGAAAAACACTGCTTTTCGCCGCGGCCTCTTTAAAAATTCATAAGTCGAGAACCAAAAATCCGACGAACTTGCGGTTTGTGTCGACTGCGGTTTTAGAAACGGCGCCATAACATATATTTTTTTCATCAAAATTAAAAATTCGACCCTTTTTGCCTGCACGATTTGAGATGAAACCACCCATATATATATATATAAGGTCCGGAAGTTTACAGTGGAGTAAAGTATAGGCACCAGGCACCATATCTGTTGCTACACAACTGCTTTTTCCCTGCAGGTGGCGGACGGCACGCAAGCAGCCAACTGCGGTTTACAAGCGACGTCTTCATCCGGCTCTGGAAGAAACTTAATCTCTTACCGGACTCCGATTTAGTAAGATCTCTTTGTTTGTGCTTCTGTTGTATTCATTTTTAGGAACGTTTGTTTTACTCCTATTGGTGACGTGCACGACTGAGAGCGTCGCTTTGGTCGCCATTCTTGATTGGTGAACGCCTTCAGATTAACTTTGGGTTTGATGAAACGTATATTCATAATATTAAAGATTACATCGAAACCTCTTGAGGAAAGTTATCCAAGTGCCATCAGTGTACAGCAGACGAGTATAAGGAGAAGGGAGAGGGGACTAAATGGTGCTTAGCGACCCCTGATTGGAGAAACAGCCGTCAAATGGAGGCAGCACGGACCCGGCGGTTAACAGCAGCTCAGAACCCGCCACCGCGCCAGACCGAGCTCGCTGACTTCCGTAGTGCTCTCGTTGAGCGTGCCTGCGCGTTCACACTTGTGTTAGCGAGGATAGAAAGCTCGCGCTGAAGGCGAAGCTTCTAGTAGTATCATAGCCTCCTCTATACTTACAAAGCCTGGCAGTTGGATGACAGAGCCATAAAGTGCCCCGTCGCAGATTTGGAGCGGGAGGATCTGGTAGCACAGAGCATTTCTCGGGGAGTCTGGTATTCAGCGCACAGCTTTTGCAGCGGCGAGGACCCGAAACATGGTTTTCAAACCCGACGAGAAAAGAAGCGGTAGCCCGAGGAACGAGAGAAGCACGAGGGGACATTCCATCGCTCGGGACAAGTGTGTTTCGGTGTCTCGCCGCAGCCGGACACCCGTTACATGAGTCGTGTCTGACGCTCTACCTTTTCACTTTTGGCGGCCACGTCTCGTGGCGATCCGCGAGCCTTTTTGCAGTAAGGATGATGCTATATGGTAGTCTAGAGAACCTTTCGGAATCGTAACCGACGCACGCTTTTTCAGTGCTATAATGGTGAGTGCATGATTTGTTTCTCGTTCTGAATAGAACAATTTAAATGGAGATATAACAAATAAAACCGATGTTTCTCCGAGTAATTTCAGCTAGATGCCGTCTACTTTTGGAGCGACCGTCCAGTTCCTGAGCAGTGTTGGCGGTAGCGCATTACTTTTTTTGGTAACGTAGTAACGCACTGGTTACTTTTCCAGAACAATAACGGGTAACGTACTTACGTTACTTGTATTGAATGACAGGTAACGTAGTTAGGTTGGTCGTTACATCTTCTTCCCAAAACATGAAAAAAGTACACCTAAATTTTTTTCGTGTTTTTACATTTCGTTTTACCTTAAGTCCAGACGCAGCCGACGCTACGAGCTGATAGGACGAATCAGACAGCATCCAAAGGGAACCAACCGGTTTTGTTTCGGTACGTGTTCTGTCATCGTTGAACTAATCATAAACAAAGAAAAGGCTCAGTGACTTGCGCTTTTGAGGTTGCTTGAATGATCCCCTTAGCTCGTAGCGACGGCTGCTTCTGGACTTAAGCTGAACCGAAGTATAGGCGCCAAGGAATTAATTATTGCGCTGATTCCACATACACTAAACGTTTTGCTTCTCTTTTCCGCTCGCAAAATGTCACACTTTAGACAAGAACCCTCGCCCCACACCCTTTTATTCAGTTTAAAAAAAAACACTTTAGCCAGACAAACGCTCTTATCGTCAGTTTATAAATAAAAAGTAACGTAAACGTAACGTACTTACTCTTTATTAGTAAGTGTAACGCGTTTCTCTTATTTTAAAGTAACCCAGGTTGGTAACGCGTTTCTTTATTTCGCGAGTAGTGAATAACGTATTTGGGTCATTCCATGCCGAACGTCCCAGGCGTGACGCTCGACCATCGCCGATTCTTTTGAAAAAAATCACAGATGTTCTTTATCTGTTGAATAGTCACTTGCCTAAATATTTTCGTTCACAAAAATATTTTGGACGCGCTAGCGCTGTTTGAAATTCCCCAAGAGGCGCGAAACTAGGCACAAGTAAAAAAATTGCCAAAAGTACAGATCTTTAGTTACCAACGCACAATTTTTTCTGTCCTATTCTACTTGCATTATCGCTTCATATGAGGCCAATTTTAAATAATATGGTTGTATCCTTTTTTTTTAATTGAAGACAAAATGCTGAATTTGTGCCGTTTTCGAGATTTTTTTTGTTTAAATTTGAAAGTCTGTATACCCGTGCTAGGAGTGTTTTCCGCATCTATTGTAGATATACGTTTTGCATGAAATAGCTTGCTACCGTTAAGAAAAAGGTTTTTGTTATATTGAAGCTTAAATTTGCGTAAAACGGCATTTTGACTTAAATTAAACCGCAAATTTCGCAGTGAGGTGGTCCAAGTAAAAATGTGCCAGACCACTCAAGCGATAGAGCGTCATACGAACTTGTGATTTATAAAATTTAAACGAAGTAATATCTTTTTTAAGCGAGAAAATATTTTTTGAAGTTGAGCTTCCGCGACACCGCGCGGAGTGGTTCCATGCGGCAGCTTCTCCACACAGCACGACGGCAATGCACCTTATCTGAGCCCAGGCACATGTTCTGACGCTCTAAATGGGGCATGCAGCTTGGTTTGCGCAGCAATAAGTTGTCACAAAGTAGGGAGCAAGAAAACACAGTTCTTTATTCCTATTTTTTCCAGGCAGTGGCGTGTGCCTGGTGAGTGTTATGTTATAAAGCTGGGAGCTCTCGGTGCCATTTGTGAAGTTTTTTAACCAGAGTCTCCACGTTGCTGTTTTAACCGTTTTCGAACTGAGAGGGAGCGTAACTAATGCGTTACTAAATACACAAGCTCTATGTGCCGAAATGTACATCTTGTAGCCTAAGATGGAGGGCGTGAGCTAAACAAGATCAATAATTTCTTTACAAATACATAGATGGCTCTAGGCGGTAGCTAACAACAGAGCATGCGCCACGGCTCGGATAATTGGTCCATTCCGTCATGCTGTGTGGAGAAGCTGCCGCATGGGACCACTCCGCGCGGTGTCGCGGGAGCTCAACTTGAAAAATATTTTCTCGGTTTATTTTTTGTTACTTTTTACTTAGCTGATTTTGTTCTTTGAGAATATGATGCGGTGTTTCACATCCTTCAGGCACCTCTGTGATTGAATCGTGGAGATAAGTTATCAAGCAGAATTATGACGTTATCTTAAAAGCTTCAACCAGATTTAGGACCCGGCGTTGTTTCTAGTAAAACACAAGATAACTCACAACAATGCTTGCAGCTCGCATTTAAGAAGGCTGATGCGTCGTTACGCTAAGGGCCAGTCTGTTTATGCTGGAGAAAGCGGCGGAGAAACTGCATCGTGACGTCG
The DNA here is from genome assembly GCF_016920785.2 of Ixodes scapularis. NCBI lineage: Eukaryota > Metazoa > Arthropoda > Arachnida > Ixodida > Ixodidae > Ixodes > Ixodes scapularis. The sequence goes on from NW_024609897.1 coordinate 529,302, forward strand.
CCGGTGGGAGGAGCCTAACCTCCATCGCCAACGAACTCCATCGAAAAAGAACTGCACCGTGACGTGTCCGGTGACGTCGCCGAACAGTGGCGATTCAGTTGAAACTACATAGTTTTTTTTCCCCTACAGAGAATTTGCGAGAATCGCCGATCTGGATGAGCATCATACCGGCGTGTGGTCGTTTATCGGTACTGCGTGACGCACGTTAAAGACCCCAGGCTAGCAGTCGTTCTGCACTGGATAAATTGCTTATCTGCAGTGGGTAACAATGTCGCTATGTTCAGGCGGACTAACCTCCTGCTGTATAAAAACTAACGACAAATTTTGCGTTTTTACTTTGTTTGAATGCGTTTCTGCAACTTCTATCGTGCTGCACGAGAACGAAGAATTTTCCTTCGGGGGTTACATTTTCGGTAAAATAAAAAGCAAAAAAAAAAAAAAAAAAAAAAAAAGAATATTTCTCTCAAGCTGAGTTTGTAGTAAAAGAGGAGGAAAAAGAAAATCAGTTGTTAGTCCCACGGTGCGTAAGGTCTTCACTTTATGTGTACGTTTTTTTCCAGTTCGGCTGGGCTTACCTGAAGTAGTCGCCTTAAAATAAAGTATATATCTCTTTCGCTCTACCTGAAGTATGAATGAACTAGCTTGACTTTTCGCCCAGCCAAATCGCTTATATGGGGTGCACTCAAATAAACGCACAATCGTGTTGAATCGTGTAAGAGTATTTAGAATATTTATCGATCACGCCGCTGAACTTGCATCGCTCGAAGAACTTCGGTTTTGTGAGTGCCTTCTCTGCTTTAGTTTGCTGGAAAGAACAGCACTCCGATCCGAGGCAATCGATGATAGCGTTGGTGACATCAACAAGTACGCGACTCACAGAGCACTGGTGAACACCAATGTTTTCGTCGCTCCTGACGGCACCCTGGAAGCCGCCAGCGGCGAAGAAGCGTAGAGCTCCGAGGACTTGTTGGTCGACCGTCAGCCCACGGGGCCCTTCGCGACGCCGCTGGAGCTTTCCGCGAAGCTGGTCGCACAGCCACCGAGTCGCCCCTTTGGTCAGCCGGTATTCGCCCACAAACCTCGCATCGCTCGTCTCGAAAGCATTCCGCTGATCTCTAAAAACTCGATCCGCTGGCAAACCCAATAGTAGAGATGCATATGTTAGGGTCGCCATCTTTTAGAACGCAGAACGATCTCCCGCTCCGTCTCGACCTTTTACCTGCATAGTCAAAGTGGTTAACTGCATCGTCAAAGTGGATCGTGACGATATTTTGACGTCACCGCCAACTGCATAATTTTAGGACCATAGGTCGTACTGCATATGGAAAAACTACATTTCAACGTCATGTCACGTGACCAGAGGGAATAGCCAATCAGTACCCAATGCAGTTTTCTACATCATTTAGTTTGCGTTCCAGGATTGACTGCTTGCTTAGAGGTTCTAACTTCAACATTCAGTAAAGAGAAGAGAGGGGGGGGGGGGGGGGTAGCCAGTGCTAATCGGCGGGGATTCCAAGTGAAGAGGTCCAACGAGTCAAAAGATCCAACGCGTCAAAAGATCCATTATTGGACCTTCTGACTCGTTGGATCTTTTGACTCGTTGGACCTCTTGACCCACTTTGGATCTCTTGACTCGTGTTTGGCGAATCAAAAGATCCAACGAGCCAAATGTTTCGTTTTAGACCTTTTGAGTCGTTGGACCTCTTGACTCTCTGCCCGATCACCGGGGAAGGGGGAAAGGGCTTTGAAGAAGAGCAGGAAAAGAAAGAAAGGCAAAAACTACGATGAATGACGGCTTTTGGGTGGCAAGGAGGAGAGTGACGGTCACTGCACTGAAGCAGGGTGGGATCCCGCGTCGAATAACAAAGCGACAAAAAAGAGGGAGATGAGAGACGAGGATACAGTGGCCTCGGGGACAACAGATTTTGGGATACTGAATGGCTGGCTGTGTCACGGCGCTTTGCGTTTTCCAGTTCAATCGGATGGTGACCAACGCCATCTCTTCGCGCGGTATGCTTGACTAACGCAGGAATTTCTCGAGTTGTGCACGCTGCACGGTAGTGGGGACGTAAGGTGTTCCTCGAATTTAGAAATCAACGAACAGTTGATTGGTGACTGAATTACGAGGCACGTATAGACCAACACGCGGTGCTGACGTCCCACCTTTGCGGTGGTGCTGTTATCGGCATTGCGCACGCGCAGACGGTCCACTTGACGCGCTCCCTACGCACGTGCAGTGGCCATACCTCGTGCGGAAACTGCGCCTTTTCCCACACCTTGTGAGGGCTTGTATAGAAACAGCGCGTTGGTCTATACGCAGCATGAGCTCAACCGGGAGGAAGGGTTATGTGGATCATTTCAGCAGTGTAATGTTTGGCAGTTATCCAGAGGGTCAACATGTCGCAGTATCTTGCCAGCCAGTGCAGCATGACCGCTGACTGGAATTGGCTTACGTTCGTGTAACCACTACTGCGTGGTGCACCTAAATACCGAAGGATGGGCCGCAGCCTATGCTAGAAGCCGAAAGCCTCAAGGGTCATCTCGACCTGCGCGACGCTTTGGACACCTTTGTGTTGGAGGCATTTTACAGTTGGAGAAGGACCATAGTACCCCTTGTCTTGCTGCGCATGCACACGCTTTACTGGCTCGTGTTCAGGTTGAACAGCATTGATCAAAAGCCATGCACAGTTTGATTAGTGTTTCGATGTATCGCGATAGTACCGATATATATATATATATATATTTTTTTTTTTCATAATCATGGAAGTTTTATATTACTTACCCTTGTAATGTACGGCACCTTGTCGATTTTTTTCGTGCAAACTGAATTATTTTATTCGCACATAATAAAGCTGAGAAAAAAACAAAAAACATTGTACTTTCCACATTTTCGCGAAATATGTTGAGCCTTGCATCCCATGATCCATTACAGCGACCGCTTATCAAAGGCTAATTTAAATTTCGTTATATCTTGTGTCGAACCTAAAAGTTTATTAAAAAGGAAAAGTTTACCATACAATCAACCCGCCTTTAAAAATATATATACTTTTTAAATTACTATTTTGAATTATTTTTCGTCATTTGCCTTCACATTGGCCAAGTTCGATATCTTATTTGCACCAAAAAAACCGGTGAATTATCGCAAGTTCCTCGTTTCGAAGTGGCCATCTAAGGCGCATCCTAAAGGAGCCTTGAAACGATTTTTCTACTTGTGCTAAATACTAGTTAGAATCACTCCCTAACGTTAATCACTGAATAAACTTGCATTAGTTTTTCTTTTTAAGCACAGTTGCCAAATCAATTTGATAAATATAAGCATCGTTCATCCCCTCAACTCGGAGCCAGAACAAGCGGCCACGTGGCCCAGCGCCTATCCTATACATTTAACGTTAATCATACCCACATGCTGGGTTTGACGAAGTAGGGAACGTGTGCTCAGCTCAGACATTGTTGGAGTTGGGCTATTCTCGTCACCGCTGTGGTTGGACACGAGCCACTAGCCGAGTGTCCGCGGAGGCATAGATTGTTACGAGCTGAAGGCGAGTGCTCACGTAGCTCTCGTGTCTAATCTATGCATGAGCAGCGCTCGAGTGTCGTCTGTCGGGTGATTTCGATTCCACAATCACGTCATTCAGCTTTGCAAAAGCCAGATTGAAAGAAATAGTCCCCTTTTATCTTCGCGATTTCACAATTTCACCGCGACAGAGAAGTTTATGAATCAGTGGTGGCCTGTGCGATCATACTTATGCCACGCTGGGACCAGTACAAACCGGCCAAGTCATGAACGTTCCAACCCGATAACGTTTCATGACCCCTTTAAAGGGGCCGTGAAATGATTTTAATGTTCAAATAATCTAGTGCGTCAGGGACCCGGGGGGGGGGGGGGGGGGAAGGGGGGAGGGACGGGGGGGCAACAGGGGCTTAAGCACCCGCTGACATTTTCTAGGGGGTGCTGAGCATTATGCTGAGCCCCCGTGCGTTTGGCTCAAGGCCTACTGAACTGATTCCTACTGTACAACGCCTCCTTGCGACTAGGGAAGGAGACTAGGGAAGGAGCTGTGAGGGGCTTTCAGTGACTCCTTTGCAATATGAAGCGGCAGTTCTCGAGTAATTGGAGCTTTTCACCCGCAATGAATCTCTTGACTCAAATCTGCCGAGTCAAGAGATCCAACGCGTAAAAAGATCCATTATTGGACCTTCTGACTAGTTGGATCTTTTGACTCGTTGGACCTCTTGACTTGCCGTGGACCTTTTGACTCGTTGGATCTTTTGGCTCGTTGGAGGTTTTGACCCACATTGGATCTTTTAACTCGTGTCTGGCGAGTCAAAAGATCCAACGAGTCATAAGATCCATTATTGGACTTTTTGACACGTTGGATCTTTTGACTCGTTGGATCTCTTGACCAGAAGCAATCGGCGGGGGAAGGGGGGTCTCAGACCCCCCGCCGATTTTGAAAAGTGGTCTGAGACACTCTACCGTAGCTCAGGCCCCATCGGTGAAAACACAATCATAACTACCCTATCTTGAAATCGGAAATGTTAGGATTTTCCTCATTCTTTGTTAAGTAGCCATCTCTGAAGAGAGAAAAACTATGTTGTGAGTAACGATGTCGATTTTGTGACGTACAAAAGGCCGGAGGTTTCAGGGACAATATTAAAGGGGAGGAAGGGGCGGTGCAACGATTTCCAGATTTCAGTCAAAACATTGTGGAGGTTGCCTTCTGACACTTCTGAAGTAAAGAACAGAAAACCGATTTCGCCTGCGTGTCCTAGTTGTTTGTGTAAAAAAAAAAAAAGATATTGGGATTTCTGGCACCGCTGAACTCACTCCCAGTCTTGAGGGTCGCACCTGGTCCTCCTCCTAGGGACGTAATTCGGGGTGCCATGTAGCTTCCCGTGTGCTCCCTCGGAAGACGCTTCCACTCCCTCTCTGTGCTGAAATTAGTGGGCGTTATGCTGGAGCATAGAGCCGAGCGATGTCACGTTTATTTATTTATTTCTGATCTCGAAAGTTGGTCGGCACTGGGCCGCTGTACCTATTGACGTTCGCGTTCAGAGCATCTCCCAGGTCGCTTGTTCATTATTACAACTTAATCAGAGTCATATCATTCGCGCGGACTGAATAAGGTATTTTTCTAAATAACCACCCTTCAGCCGTCTTGTTGCTCAGAATTGTTGTTGACAATTGTCTAAAGATATTTTTTCTGCTCTTGATAGGTAGAAAAAGGTTTTTTTTTTTGTTTTTTTTTTGTCGTTGTTGATGCCTAGAAGCGTTGAAACAATCCATAGTAGAGCAAAACAATATCGCCTGAGCCTTCTGAAATATCTAAAGCACAGGTGGTCACTATTTAAAATCCTAACTATCGCCTAATGCGCACGCTCTGCACTCGGAAACAAAATGTCGGCACCCACACGGTAATCAGAGAATGGAGTCTTCATGCCCTGAAGCGCAGATTGCTGAGAGAAGCTGCAGGGTATCCCTTGAAATATTTGCAAGTTTTTTTGTTGTTTTTTTTTGTTTTTTTTTTGCCGCGAAAATAAACTACGCATTGCCGAACGCTCATTTTCCGTCCAAGGGTAGCGCCAGAGGTCCCAGATGCCAAAGTTGCAGCGCGAACCGATATCTTGTTTAAAAGTAATAAGTGATTTTTCTGAAAATTTCAATGGGAAAATGGAGCTAATTTTTGCCCGTTTTCGGTTACTCCGTCGGCCACCATCTTCCCATTGACATTTTTAGAAAATCGCTTATAACTTATGAATAAGATATCTGCTCGGGCTGAAACTTTAGCATCCGGTTTGGACTTTCAACACTACCTTTAAGTGGAGAATGAGCGTTGGGAAATGCGTAGTTTATCTTGGCGGTTGAAATAAAACCTTGTCAATTTATTTCGAGGCAATTATTGATATGGTCATAATGATCAATATACACCAAAAGGTTTGGTGATGTAATTTTGGGCAGGTGCGAGGTCACTTTTTTTTCTAATGTTATTCACGTGGGGCTAGGTAATAGCGTGGACTCGATCGAGACGTTCATTTGTTGTGGAAGGTTAATTGCCATTTTCCCGGAGAAAGTAATTTGATTCCCGGACAATTCTGATTCCCAAATTTTGACACCATATTAAAACGTAGGCTAAAATACCTTTACTAAACTTCAAAAAAAAATGTTTAGAAACCAAGGACCTTTGATTACAAGTGTCCACGTCCAAAATAGTTTACCTGGAAGAAAGCAACAAAGACGATATATTCAACCTTTTGAGGCGATACAGCTTGGCTTGAAGAAATAAAAAGGAGTAAAAATAAAGATATGGAGAGTGGAGGCCAGCTGGTGGCAGATGATTTTAAGTCGCCTGAGGCGATTATGTTAAGTACTCACAAAGTTCTCTGCCTAACGTTTTTGGCCTTTTGCATTCGAGTGTCTTTGATTTTCATAACACGATACCATGAGATTTAACATCGTGTTGAAATGGGGACCTTAACCGGATGATAATAGAGAGTTTTAGAATAGCGTAAAGTCCCTTCCGTCAGCACTGCGTATAACGCACGCTAGCTGTCGACGTAACTTTGCGGAGCGCATTGAACGCGAACTTTTAGTATAGCGGGAGGCAAACGCATACGTAACGATAGGTAGGCTTGCAGCGACATCTAGATGTGCTCCTACGAACTGCCCCTAAACAATTTAAGGCGGGTATTGGGTAACGCCAATTTAGCACTGCGAATCTCGTCACTTTGCTACGAAGTGCGTGAATCTCTTTCAAGTTGGCTGTTGTGAACGTGTTTTGTCTTTTTTTTATGGCTGTGCGACCAGCAGTTTGATCTATAGTTCGTTCGAGTGTGTTGTGGGATCCCTACTTTCTTATCTTGGAATCGTCATTTGCTTGGAAGTATGCAAGCAATACGTCACACCACCCGCGTACCGACTGCAGAAAAACCACCTTTTTGGGTTCGACGACGTCTCCAACGTTCTTGGCTACCGACACCCATCTTTGTGGGCGCTCGAAAGGGTTCGTCGCGTTGATTTCTTTGAGGAGGTTGTGGGTCGCCTGTCAATACCACCCAATCAGGCCGAGTTCCACTCGCTCCGAGGAAGTCATACGGGGAAGCGCTACCACTGGGAGAAGGTTTTGTCTGTACTTAAGTTCAGAGTCCGATGAAGAGGAGGCCAAGGCTGTCTAGTGGTCCGGGTCTTCAGTTGGAGGCCTTGCTCGGCACCGGCTCTTTCGTCTGTCTCCAGCTCCGAACTCCGCGTGTCCTGGCCCGCCACGACCCTCGCCCTTTTCCTCGTCTTCTTTCTCTTTTTTCCACAAGGTTGAGGTCATCTTCAATGGTGAAGCGAACCCGCACAACGCGCGTACCACTTCCACTGGTTTGCCTCCCCGTCGCCATTTTCCAAACAGGAGTAGTCTCGCGCTTTCCCGTGAGCGACGTGAGCAACGAGAATGGCATGCAGGGGACCGCCACGTACGCTCGCAAAAAGCGATAGCGAGCGTACGTACGCATAGCTCGCCGCAGTACGTAAGTATGGCTCATGCGCAGTATGGAGGACGCAGCGTTAACGCTAACGTAGGCGGCTTACGTTTGCTGCTATACGTATTACTAAAACTCTCTAGTGTCAACTCCAGTTCCAATGTCGTTGTTCTTTCTTTTTTATAAGGTGCGGTATCAACGTTTTCTTGGGAAAACTTTTATTCCATGAATGAAATAAAATTATTACAAACACCTTAGTCAGACATCTGTTGACCAAAAAAAAAATCTGGAAAAGATATAACTTACAGTTAAAATTCAAGTCATGTAAAATTCTAAAAAGCGGAACAATTAAACATTAGCAAGTCAATGGTATAAATGTTGTAATACTAACGGTTCCAAACTGAGCCAACGTCTTAAAGGGGCCATGAAACGAATTTTGGGTTGGGATGAATGATTTTAAATTGGGACTTTACTAATTGCATATCGTTTAGTTGGCCAAAAGAAAGAGGCTAGGAACTCAAAAGCCAGCTTTTCGGTACGAACATTTGAAAATATAGCGGACTATTTTGTACCTCCTTGCCTTCGAAAGCTCTCCGCCTTTTCACTATGATACATCCGCGGTTCCAAAAGCGCGTCACCGGCGCCAAACTGACGCCAGCAGAGCCCAGCTCACGCACTGGACACGAGAACTGCGTCACTGGGACGTATGCGCTCGTCAACAATCAACCCGTCGACGAATATTTGGATTCGCGTTCGTGACCAATGAGTGCCCTGACGGAACTTATTGTCACTGGGGAATGACGAGTTCTATTGTGTGCATAAAAAGCACGGTGGAACCTAGGGGTCATCGCACCGGTGCCGAAGGAATGTTACGACCACGTGATTTAACAATTCGCATTTGAGTTGAGGATTAAAGCTAAGGAGGAAGAAGTAGGAAAATTGTTTCATGACCCTTTTAACTTAGTTGAAAGTCGACCACTCATTTGGTATCAATTTTTAATCTTACACATTTGGAAGGAAATAAATAAAAAAGAAGAGCATAGAGTTTTACTACAAAAACATCGGTTCACGGTTTTTGTGTTGCCAATTAAAATTGCAATAAAAATTTAGTGTTTATGTTTTGCTTGCTTATGACGAATCCGCGTTAGGAACTCGGCCTGTCTTTGGATATTGACAATCCTTGAAATATGCTTTTTTATAAGCTAAAGTATTTAATTGATATTTACGTACCATCAAAAATACTGTGGTCAAGGCAGAATAAAGATAAGCCCTGGGTGAATTGCAAACTAAGAACCGTCGTAAAAAAAAAAAAAATGGCGTGTTTATTTAAGATATTGTAAACCCTAACTAACCCCCGAGCATCTCAGACAACTAAAACAATCAAATAATACATAAAAACACCAGTTAGAAACGGAGAAAGAAAGCTTCGATAATTCTCTGGAACACCGCCTGAACAAATCCTAAAGCTGTTTGTAAATATATCAGGAAATACAGAAAGAAAGTGGCTGGCATACCGCTATTTGGTAGTAATTGCACATTGTGTTTTGATGACATTTAGAAAGCAGTGTACTTCAATAATTACTTCCAATCAATTTTCTCCGAACTAATGCCGAGCGGGCAACAGTAGTACCTGGCTGAGCCCCTATCTCCAATGGCGAACATTGAATCAAATGCTGACCAAATCCGGGGCCTCCTTAACGTGAGCCCAGATTAGGCTGCTGGTCCTAATGAAATTCCGAATCGCGTTTTAAAGGAATCCGATGACGTTGCTTCTTGTTTTCTTTTCATTTTGTTCACAAAGTCCTTGTCATTTTCAAATCTACCTGCAGAATGGAAGGTACGCAGCGTTGTGCCTGTGTATAAGAGCGGTTCTAAGAGTAAAGTTGAAAACTACCGACCTATATCACTTTTATCTGCCTGTTCCACATAGTTAAAGCATATAATATATAACACTTTACTCAATCATTTGAACGCAAACATTTTCTCCCTTACAGCATGGCGTTCGGAGCGGCGTTTCGCGCGAAACACAATTATTAGAATGATATCATGATCTAGTGTCCTCATACGATACAAGTTCCGAGGTGGATTGCGCCTTTCTTGATGTTAGAAAAGCGTTCGACTCAGTTTCAGTCGAATTAATCTTACTTAAATTATCCTCATGAAATATTCCAGGTAATGCGTTATTATGGTTTAAACTGAACTTTGCGGAGGGAAAATAGACCTTTGTAGTGCAAAGTAAAAACTCAACGTACGTGAACGTCACTTCAAGATTCCCGGAGGGATCATTTCTAGGTCCCCTTTTATGTTTTGATTACATTAACAATATCACCGAGGGCATAGATGCAGAAATTCAAATATTTGTCTTTATGCCAACGAATTTGTGGCTTATCGATCTGTCGGTGATTCTTATAATAGACTTGTCAAATGTAGCACATGAAACTAACTAAACATTAATGAATGCCATCATGAGCGCTTTACAAAACAAAAAAAAAAATGAACGGCTGCTTCATTCGTACAAGTTACAACCTCACTGAAACTAAGCTCACTGTTACTCCAGAGTTAAATTATTTTGGGGTACATTTTACAGAACAGTTATTTTTGGCAGTCCAATATTATTCAAATCACCGCTAAGCCATTGTATATGTTGCATTTCTTAGGACGCACGTTTCGATGCTGCCTTCCCAAAGTTAAGGAGACACTATATATGACGAATATAGGGCCCAGTCTTGAATACACTAGTGCATTGTGGGATCCCGAAACACAATACCTTTGTAATGACCTCAAAAGAATAAAAAACAGTACCGCAGGATTTGAGTTCGGAATTTATGACCATACTGTATAGAATCTCGAGTTGCTCAAAAGACTCTCTCAGATGCAAACCACTAAAATGCCTTAGGTTCGCGTTATGTCTAAAACGCTTTTCTAGGATATGTAACAACAATACTGGCATAAAAAAGGAAGATTTCTTCAACCTCCGCACTTCATCTCCCCCAGGGTAGACCATCACATAAAGGTTCTCGAATATTCATAGTCGATAGTCCTTTTCTTTTTACCGCTCATCAATCGAACTGTTTACCTGAGTCGCGAGTCACGTTATCATCAAACACTGTTTTTTTTTTTCAGATTTATTTACGAGTGCTTGAATCTGGTCACCTGATCGTGTCAACGTTATTATTCAATGTATAATTATTTTTATTTCTAATGTTCCTGACATTTGTACATTTTTAATAATAAACCTAGATTTTTTATTCTTTGTTTTTCACTTAATTTACCCCCACTTCTTTCCTCTTTTTCTGTAATGCCTTTGGGCGCAGAAGGATATATTGAATAAATATGCAAGTGAATAAACACTGGGTAGGTGTATTCTACTTTATTCTCATTTCGTTTCCCCATGTCGTCCCTCGTTATTTGAACATTTAGAAATTTAAAGTAATAGCCTCATCTCCACTATAACGATAAATAGTACATAATATGAATGCCCCTCAGAAAGGATTTTTACATGTTAGAGCTTCAACCCTCTGAATTTAGTTGTTCAGATTCAACGAACCAACCACGCGATGTCCCAATAACACTAAAATAAAGGCTTTCTTCTTTTTTTTTTTTCTTTTTTTGCAGGTGCCAGAAGTTGCAAAGGAGAAGGATGACTGTGTGGAGCTCTACGACTTGTCGAGGGCGGGCAACAGCGTCACCTTGTAGTCCTCTAGATCATCAGTACTGGCTAGGTTGGCTAAATCTCCTTCTGTTGAGGTGTGATGCCACCATTTGTAGTACCCGATGCCGACAGCACGCGCTCAAAGGGAAAATAAAAAAAAGAAAAAAAAATATATAAAAAACAAAATGTCGCCGTAGCACAGTCAGTTCCACGAGCGCGTGCAGGGGCATGCTATTTCATGTACTTCTGAACACAAAGAAAAATAAACGTTGGGAACGAAATGGCAAGATTTTACCACCCTAAGCAAAGCACACATGAAGGCACTCTAGTCCTGCCTATGCCACGGTGGCAGAAGCATGTGTTTCTTCCACCGTGGCCTATCTTCTTGTTCAGAGCCGTGTATTAGCGATGTGCGCGACCAAAAGCGTCGCTGTGGTCAGCTTTCCACGAACGGCCAAACCATGGGCATATGAGCATTGTCAGATTGTCAACTTTGACGGTGTTAGTTTCGGATTGCGATGGCTCCTAGCTTCTGTTGTGCTTTTTAAACACACCATCGAACTCGTCGTCGCACCCGATGGTAAGTAGCCAGAGTAACAACTGGTGACGTCACGGCGAGGCAAATCCCAGTCGTGACGTCACGGAGGGAAACCATAAGAGGGCGCCACCGAAACATCTCGGCGCTAATAGAGAGAATTTGGTGAATGGGAGGGCCGGGCAGAGCGAGGGCGTGCACCAGACGGAGAAAGGGGGCTTGATATGCTCTCTTGGCCAGCCAGAAGCCGAAAAGAATTCCCTAGCGGTGGTAGCGAAAAACAGTTTTAATCATAGGTATATGGTTTCAATAAGCGCGTAAGAGTTAAATTAGTAACCCTTCAGGTTGAAAATAGGGTGCACGTGATGTTTCGATTATGATCATGCAGAAAGATGTAAGATGTGTTTCGCTCTAAGTGTGATCGCTCGAACGAAAGATTCGCGGTCCCCGGCGCCTGGCGTACAGGTTATGTCAATCTTTCCGCTAGTCGCACTCTTCTACCATGATTTTGGATGCCCTTGATTGCAACATCACGTGCACCATATTTTTAATCACAGAGAATTGCTCCTATACACTTATTAAGTTTGTTTCTCGTGACCGCCGCCAGGCAGGCACGTAGCCAGGGGGGAGGCCCATGGGGCCTGGCCCCCCCCCCCCCCCAAAAAAAAAATCTTCCATTTTGCTGGGACCTCCTCTCCCCCCTCCCCCTCATACAGAATTTTGTCATGGGTGGGCCCCCCCGAAACAAAAACCTGGCTACGTGCCTGCCGCCAGGGTATTATTTCAGGCTTCCGGTTGGCCACATTCGAATTTGTGAAGAAACCCGGGAACACACCCAGCCATCTTTCAGCCAATGGCGCCCTCTAATTTGTCTCCTGTAATTCCCAATGAATGGCCAAACTCTTTACATATACGGCTCTGCTTTCCCTCACAACCATCCACAGTGCAGACAAAGGCTCAGGCACATGAGCCTAGCTCCCCGGTATACCTTTCTTTGTAGCAGAATTCACTCATAGAACCATAGCCTCCTATATACGTTTTCTGTTTCCTGTAGTTCTCAGTCACGTGGGTTCCGTATCTGGTTTGCAGGACGAAAAAATAATAAGTCATTTTAACCTGGAACATGTGAGGAAATATAGGTGATTCAAAACAAGAATCTGTGACAATCACGCATTTTTGGTAAACACCTTCAGTGGCGTCGAGAGATCAGAACAATGTTTTAACGCATGCCAGAGGTGACGACATTCAAGATGGCTACGTCCTTATGGAAAAGGTGTATATTCTGACAAAGCCAGGCAGATCGCCACGAGAAGTGGCTGCCGAAATAGAGAAGGTGGAGCGACAGACAACGGATGAGAGGATGATGATGATAATGATGATGATGCTTGTGCCTGTCCCCTTTGAAATTTGTGGTCACGGATGTCGTGTCCAAGCCATGTGCCTTTTACTTTCCACGCTTTTCTCTACTTTTCCCCTAATTTTCTAGTCGCTTTGTGGCGTCGACAATCCATCCATATGTGGTGTTCCCGTGATCTGTTCATGAAAGGAAGCCCAGTGCCTGCGGTAGTAAGGGAAGCACTGGGGCCGATGCCGCTGTGGACGGAGTGCCGCCTTTGTGGCTGCCGCAGTCTGTCTGGCCCGGCATGTGTTGTTTTGGGTAGGCACCTTGTTGTGTACGCGCAGCGCCTCATCCCATCATGTCGTCATGGCGGTGCAATGAAGGACTAGGAGAGCAATGTGACTGGCACCCTGCTGCGGCGAGACGCCGAAACACTCTTCTCCTGAGCGAACAAAAGTGTTTCGGGTCCTCGGTGCTGCAAAAGTTGTGCGCTGACGTCCAGGTTTTCCGAGATTTGGCTTTTTGATTCCCTGTGCTACCAGATCCTCGCGGTCAAAATCTGCGAATGGGCACTCTATGGCTCCCTCGTTGAACTGCCAAACTTTGTGAGTATAGTGCAGGCTATGATAGAACTCAAATTCCAAAACCACATGCTCGAGTCTTTGTCAGCATTGCAGCAGATGTTTGTAGATGATCTACAGAATGGCTTAATGTGAATTCACAAAAAAATGTTTTGTATGTGATAGTTACAGATATTAAAGAAAGTATGATTATTTACACAATTAGCAAAAAAAATCAACTCTATCCCAGAGTTGGGAAACGTCACTTTGTCGTAACCCATAACTTCCCCAAACGACGATTTGCGACGAGAAAGTTGAGTAGTGCCACTAAATAAACTCGGCTTCACAGTTACGACACTTGCCCATATTGTTTCTTAAAATTATGGTTGCCAGTTATCTTAATGTTTATCTGAAAGTGCAGAAAACGATTTTCTGTCCTCCACAAATGCTTAAACAGCTCGCGACAAACCAAAGCAAAATCACATGAGCTTCCGAACACCGAATCAAATGCTGAGAAAGTCGAACTTTTGAGTCATCATGATCGGCAGTGGCGTCTTCTCCGTACAAGCCCGAAAGTGGCGGCGCCTACAACAATGTCGGGAAACAGACTGCCGATACTGTAAGCGCGGCTCATTTACCGCCGAATTCAGAAACCTCACTCAAACTACACTCAACGTGAAGGGCCCCTCCACTTCCTCGAGGAAGGCGCGAGGGCCGGCGGTGGCCAATCACGAGGACGGATCCGCCGTCGCGATTGGCCAGCGCCAGCCATCGCGGCTTCCTCGAGGAAGTGGAGGGGCCCTTCAGTTTGAGTGTAGTTTGAGTGAGGTTTCTGAATTCGGCGGTTAGAGGCTCTAGTTAAGAGCATTCATTGCCCTCCTAGGAACAATCTGGACAGCATTGACTCTTAAGCGGGTTTCACATGCAGCGATTTTGGCCCTAGAGCGGCGCGATTTCTGCCGTCGCGGCGCTCTGACAAGCCGGAGCGGCTGCGTGGCCCGGTTCCACCAGGTTGGAAATTTTTAGCTGCGGCAGAGCGGCAGCTTTCGCGCTGGCCACTCACAGCGCAGCGGGAAATCACATGGCAGGAGGAGAAACATTGCGGGAAATCTGGAGCACAGGACGACGGCGTTTTGACGTCCTTGAAGCAGACGAGAAGCAGAGAAAGTAAGCAAGCGACTGGTTTGCGGTTTCTTTTTTTTTTTTTTCTGGCGGGTGGAGCTTCTTTGCTTCAACAGTCGCGTCGGAGCTGTTCAAGAGATTATGGACCAGGGGGATTGCTGTCGCCTTTCTAAAAATTTGTTTTCTGAATAAAATACGCGGCTATCTTTTACTTTCCTCGCCTGAGTACCAACTGTGGCGAGCGCAATAGACCCTAATCTGAAGCTGCTTGTGCGAGCGCTAGTGAGAAAAACAAAAGAACTGAGCGACATTGACGTGTCTTTTCCAACACAGATAGTTACACTAAGTAAGACAAAAGGGGGGGGGGGGGTATCGCGCCAGCTCAGTAAACTTCTTATCAGTCTCGAACCGTCACGTTCTTTGGGATGCGCAGCTCAAAGAATCTAGGAACAATGGGACCAAAAGGAAACTCTGAGAAGAGGCGACTGAGGCCTGGAAAGTGATCAACAAGACCGCTATGAAACCACCGCAGTACTACGGGAGGTTCGGGTCCAGGAGGCTCGGGTCGGACATATCAGTTGGAGCTTGAAAAAGTTTGTAAAAAACAAAAACAAAACAAACAAATAAGACCAAGGTTTATTTAGTATTTTAGCGCTTTTTTGGTTTGTTTTATTAAGGTAAAATTAAAAGGGAAACTGAAAACTTAGGCATTAAAAATGATGTTAGAAGCCGCTGTAAACGACTGTGCGCTAAAGCCCCTCGATATGCTCGCGTTTTAATAAGGGACTGTGCGCATCTGCTTGCTGCAAGTAATATTAGCCATTGCGACGGCAGAAAACACTCATGTGAAATGAAGCGGGTTTCACATGCAGCGATTCCACAGCCGAAATCGCTGCCGCTAGCGGCGCGGCGGCACGGATCGCGAGGTTTCATTTCACATGAGCCTTGTCTGCCGTTGCGATGGCCAATGTTGCTTGCAGCAAGCAGATGCGATCACCTTTCAAAGCCTCAGTCTCCTCTTTCAGAGTTTCTCTTTGGTCCCATTGTTTCTAAATGTTTTGAGCTGCGCGTCCCAAAGAACCCGACGCATTGACACTCCACTTATAAGCAGTTCATTGAACTGGGCGTGATACATTTTCTTACTTGGTGGACGATCTGTGTTAAAAGAGACACGTCAATGTCGTTCAGTTCTTCATCGTCTTTTAATTTTCTCGCTAGCGCTCGCACGAGCCGCTTCCGATTAGCGTCTCTTGCGCTCGCTACACTTGGTACTCAGACGAGGAGAGTTAAAAAGAGCCGCGTGTTTCATTGAGAGAACAAATTCCGAGGAAGGCGACTGCAATCTCCCTCCTCCATAATCACCTTAACAGTCCCGACGCCACTGCTGAAGCAAATAACCTCGTTCCGCCGGAAAAAAAGAAACCGCCAACCAGTCGCTTGCGTACTTTCTCTGCTTGTCGTCTGCTTCAAGAACGTGAAAATGCTGCCGTTCTATGCGCAAGCTTTCCCGCAATGTTTGACCTTCTGTAACGTGATTTCCCGCCGCGCTGTGAGTGGCCAGCAGGGAAGCCGCCGCTCCGCCGCGGGGAAAAGTTTTTAACCTGGTGGAACCGTGCCGCTCAGCCGCTGCGGCTGGCCAGAGCGCCGCGACGGCAGAAATCGCGCCCCTCTGTAGGGCCAAAATCGCTGCACGTGAAACCCGCTTAAAACCTCGCGATCGGTGCCGCCGCGCCGCTAGCGGCAGCGATTTAGGCCGCGGAATCGCTGCATGTCAAACCCGTTTTACGAGGCGTGGGAATGTAGAGACAAGCGGGCGCGACGTGATCAGTGCAGCAGTTCAATCGTCTGACCCCACGGTGTTGCTCGCGCGCGCTGCTATGAGCCTCGCTACGACCATTCTGTTTTGTAAGCTCGCTTAAATTTGAGCACCGGGTGTGTTTGGATGCTTCACATCTCGCCCGCGAGATGCCATCCTCGCGAGAGTCCAATCAGCACGCTTTGCGGACTTGGGCCCCAACTTTGTATTTCACGAGTTTAGCGACCCAGGATTCCAAAGACGTTGCCATGTCGACCACCACCATGTTCCTTTTGGGCTTTTGGATGGCCAGAATCGAAAGGCGATCTAAAATGGGGTGGAAATGTTGCTGATACTTTGCGATATAAGTGAGGTAAGGCAAAGATAGAGCATCCTGCGCCATTCATTGCTGACCAACGTGTCCGATATTGCAGCGACTAAGACATATTAGTTCCAAAGCGAGCGACGCACGCTGGCAGGGTCATGGCCATGTTTGCCCGTTGTCCCTATTCTGCCCGTCACGTGACCTAATTTTCCCCTTTGTAGGGAAATGTTAACTTTCTGACGCTGCTTCGAGCAAACGGGCCCTGGAGTGCGTTCGTTGTCGGGGGCATTTGTATACCAATGTCCCTATGATATAACTGTGGGGATAAAAGGATAACGCCATATAAGACGAAAAGTGATTTGAAAAACATCTTGTCATACGCCGGTAAGTTATAGGAAGAAGAAGAAGAAAATTAGGTGTTTAATGGCACAGCGGCAACTAAGGCCATAGTGTGTCAAACACAGGGTAAGTTAAAGGCTATACAAAAAGACCTATAGTAGGTAGTTCCATTTTAAAACTATGGGAAATGAATGTTTAAAGCTTTACAAGATACAGGCCAATTAAGGCCTCCAGAAATTTTTAACCGATGCTCTACTAACCAGAGGCACTCTAAAGGAATTTCATTCAAACTGGGAAGTATGAGAAGATGTGCCGACGATACAAGATCGCTGGCTCTCTGCCACCGCTAATTTTCAGGCAGACGTAGAAGAAATGAAAACAAACTAAAATTCATAGCTGATGTAGGATGCCAATGCTATCTAAAAACTTAAAAGCTTGACGGTGTGGCACAAGAGGTTCGTCACCCAATAATAATGCCGGGTGGAACGGGACGCGATTCCGGAAAAAGGTAGAGAAAAAAGTGCTGCGTTCGTGATGGTACTTAGGACATACGATAAGAATATGCAAGGCACTCAAGGACTCGTTACAGGGTTCACATTTCGAAGCTGCCTCTGCCCGTAGGAGGTACCCATGCGTGAGATGGGTGTGTCCCAGTCTCAGACGACAGAGCACAACCTCAAAGAAGCGCTCCCTGTGTCGGCAACTTGCCCATTCCCGCAGGATAGGTTTCACGCAATGAAGCTTGTTGTGTATTTCCGTGTCCCATTCTAACTGCCAGTTTTTCTGGATAGCTCTTTTAAGACTGTGTTTGTAATCAGTGTACGGAATGTCCTTGATATTCACTTGCCTCTCAATGCACGTACTGGCAGCTCTATCAGCATCCTGATTTCCCTGAATACCAACGTGACTAGGCACCCAACAGAAATTAATATGTAGGTGTGATTTGGCTGCAGTGTGCACAATGTTCCGGAGCCCAGTAACGAAGGTATTCTTTGGTACTTCTAAAGAAGCAAGTGCCTTTAATCTGCTGAGAGAGTCAGAGTAAATAACAGACTACTGGATACCCAGGTAGCACGCCAGAGGAATGCCCAACTTGGGCAAAGGTCTGGCAAACATAAGGGCCCAACTTTGGCGCAGTTAGGTTTTTGCACCATGGCACTCATCAGTGCCAAAGTGCGGTGCCTAACTATAGCCTTAGTTGGGCGATCCTATGGCATGCCGAAGTTTGGCTCTTCTCTGGTACGCCAGAGGAGTGCCGAAGTTGGTGCCATACTTGAGCCATAACTGCCATAGTAAATCCTAATCTGGGAATGCGGGGCATGCCAAGGTTTGGCGTTTCTCTGGTCCGCCAGAGGAGCGCCAAAGTTGGTGCCATACTTCAGCCATAACTGCCAGAGCAACGCCTAATTTCGGTATTTGGGACGTGCCAAGGTTTGGCGTTTCTCTGGTCCGCCAGAGGAGTGCCAAAGTTGGTGCCATACTTCAGCCATAGCTGCCAGAGTAACGCTTAATTTCGGTATTTTGGACGTTTCAAAGTTTGGCTTTTCTCGGGTCCGCCAGAGGAGCGCCAAAGTTGGTGCCAGACTTGAGCCATAACTGCCATAGTAAATCCTAATCTGGGAATTCGGGGCACGCCAAGGTTAGGCGTTTCTCTGGTCCGCCAGAGGAGCGCCAAAGTTGGTGCCATACTTCAGCCATAACTGCCAGAGCAACGCCTAATTTCGGTATTTGGGACGTGCCAAGGTCTGGCGTTTCTCTGGTCCGCCAGAGGAGCGCCAAAGTTGGTGCCATACTTCAGCCATAGCTGCCAGAGCAACGCCTAATTTCGGTATTTGGGACGTGCCAAGGTTTGGCGTTTCTCTGGTCCGCCAGAGGAGCGCCACAGTTGGTGCCATAATTCAGCCATAACTGCCAGAGTAACGCCTAATTGGGGTATTTCGGACACACCAAAATTTGGCGTTTCTCTGGTACGCCACAGGAGTGCCGAAGTGTGCCATACTTGAGCCATAACTACCAAAGCAACGCCTGATTTCGGTATTTCGGCCTCGCCGAGTTTGGCTTTTCTCTGAACCGCCACAGTTGTGCCAGAGCCCAGGTAGCACACCGCGTCGGCCGGTATCGGGACTACGCCGGCCGGTCCCGGTAACAGGATGGCGGCGCCCGGCCATTGGCGCCGGTGAGCTACCGGCCACGGCCGGCGTCGGGGTTTCGTCTTGCTCACTGGCCAGTTCCGCCGAAGAAGTTTCAGTGACTGGCCGGCATCGGGTTTTTGCTGTCTTTGCTGGCCAGTCTTTCTATGGAGGTTCCAGTAACTGGCCGGCATTGGTATTTTGCTGTCTTTGATGGCCAGTATTTACATGGAAGTTCAGTAACTGGCCGGCATCGGCACTTTGCTGTCTTTGATGGCCAGTATTTACACGGAAGTTCAGTGACTGGCCGGCATCGGCGCTTTGCCGTTCAGGCTGGCGAGCCCCGCCATGGAAGTTCCGTTTACTGACCGACATCGTTTTATCTTTTTTTTTTTTTTTTTTTTTTTTTTTTTTGTGCCGTTTTTACTATGCAGTCAAGTCCTCCAGATTTTGACGAACTGTGGCAATTCATGAATAGCGAGTGGAAATATTTGCGTAGATCAATCCTTCGCAAATAACTGCCGACGCTGGTGTATTTGATCCCAGCATGGCAGGGCTGACGTGTTTTATCGCGAAAACGCGAGAAAAAATAATGCGGCGTGGAACATTTGGAGTTCAGGATTCGAGACTCTGACCACCTACGCTATGAAGAATAAATTATACAACACCGAACGACACCTTTTGAGGAAGCTAGTTTAATTTGATGCACTATACTTAAGGTCGGCGGTATACGCACGTGTTTGGCGCTGATAAGAAAAATAAAATAAAAACGGTATAGCGGAGAATCCGAGTGAAGAACAACAACCACAATTAACAAACACGTGGCATGATTGAGCACGCGCTTTGAGTTACAAAAACAATAATTTCCATTACATTGCAGAATCTGGACAAGAAAGAGATGTGTGTTTTGCTTATGACGCTGCGAGATGTACACAAATTTCCTGAGATAATGTTATTGGTGATTTTAATTGAGTGTGAAAATATGCTATTTCAGGCAAGAATCGACTATTTTCTGTGGTAGCTACGACCATCTAACAGAAATATTTCAAATGTTCACATGGCCAGATGATCTTTCCCCGATAGCTTATGTTATACGACATACCGTACAAAAAAAAAAGTGAATATAAAAACATTTTTTTTTTTTTTTTTTAGCACGATAAAACGGGAAACACAAAGGCGTTGTGGGTGTTTACACTGCCGGGTTTGTGAATGTGACCCCTTGGCGCTACAAAACATAAATGTTATCACACCGAACGATACCGTTTCTGAAAGCTAGTTTATTTATCCGCACTGTTCTTCGATCTCAGGAATAAAAACATTATAGGCCTAATAAAAAAGTAAAATTGCGGAGCACAACCTCAATAAGTAAAACCAGGGGGTAGGCGATGGAAATCACTGATGTGCCAGAACAAAATTAAGTACTACTTTCCGGAAGTCAGAAAATTAAGAGATGTGCTCAATACGTAGCGCGCTATGAGCTCAGGTAAATAACTGCCTTAAAATAGCGGTATTTTTGTTTTAATAGTGGCTAAAGGTGACCGCCTTCAGACAAACTTCGGCTGCATCACTGTGGCAGTTTGACCATTTACATACACATTTTCCCATTTTTCTCTCAATATTCCCATTATTATTAGCTTCTTTACTTCGTTGAAAGCACTTGCGCTGTTTGCGTACTACACCAACCAACCTATTAGCACGAAGGGAGAATTTATCCCGGCAAACAGGAGGGCCACGGTTTGTGCATTGCATCAACTCAAATTTGGGCTCGCACTTTCTATTTTCACATTCTGCGTGACTTTTACCCTAAAGTAGGGGGCCGGCGACTGCAAAAAACACAGCAAATATTTAAAATAATAAAAAAGAAAAGACGCGATAAAGAAAAATTATAAAACTTTCTCTCTAGTGGGATTCGAACCACCGACCACTACGTTACCAGCAGGACGCGTTAACCACCAAAACCAAACCGACATACAGAACGTCTGATGTTTTAAAAGATTATACGTCTCTTGAAGTCGGTTGGATACAATATGCGGTTAGTTTCGTATTTAATTTTTTGCTACGTGTTCAGGACGCATTTATATTATTGTGGCAATGTTTACATGCTAAATAAGTTATTATTACTGTGTATACTAATGTTTTTTTTTAATTTGCATTGCTGGTCGTTTTATTGCAAGCGTGTTAAAGATAGTTTCCGTAAAGTCGCTAGATATCCATTAGAGCCAACCAATGCAATCCAATCCAATCCACAGCCCTTTTTTGCACGTTTGGCCGGGTGTGTGGGTTTTCATATCTCTGTCTTCAGGTCAATTCACCGATTAGTCGTGATGCGTGGAGTTTATCTTAGTTTCAAATGTGTCTAAACAAGAAGGAAGCGACTGTGAGCCGTGGAACTACGTCAAATCTGCTCAACAGCCAAGATCATGGTACGGTCGTTCCAAAGTAAGTTCCTTTCTTTGTCTGTTAGGGCTAGATTATTCTTTCCTCCGTTCAAAATCCTTGTTGTTGTCTAGATCGCTTGCTTTTACCAGTATTCAGTATTACTAATTGTGCGCGAATGGGGTAATGCGAGGCTGTTTTTCTTCGCTCACAAATAGGCTGCATACTCGCTCGAGGTCCATCAGTAGCGGCGGAAAGTTTGGGGAGATGGAGGGGGGGGGGGGGGGGGAGGATAAACCGCGGCAGCGCTTGGGCAGCGGCGGGCGCGCGCGGGGTAGGGGGAAACCGCGGCAGCGGCGGGCGCGCGGGGGGGCCGGCCCGCCGGCGGGTGGAGGCGGAAAGGGAAAGGGGGTTGTTTGATTGCCTCCCTCCACCGTATTTTCACTCGTAAACTAGAATGTCTGGAAGAGCGCGGTGCCCTCCGCCTCTATTATTTGTCGCGGGCGTTGGCCGTTGCAGTGGGACAGCATCGGCGACATGGAACTTAGTGGTGTCGTCGGACGAAAATCGGTGTTTGTCGCTCTAGTGGGACGAGGCTTTTAGAGAAAACGTGAATAATTAGCAGATACTGTGAAAACCATACAAGGGGATTATTTTAGGCCTTTATTATTCTTAGTATGGGCGACCAATGTGTCCGCACAACCGTCCGTTACCTGAGCTGCCAAGAAAATTGTGTTTACAGTCTTATGCATATGGGTGGGAGTTAGCACATTCCACTTGGACCTGTTCGAACTTTTGCTAAAGCTCCTTTCGCATTCTTTATTTTTTTTCTTCTCCAATTTGCGAGTTGGGAGTCTACACTCGTATGTAGCGTATGTATTCCTCTCTTTTATTCCTTGTTTTTTGTTTGTTACTTTTCAGGATGTTCAATCAGAATGAACTCACCTCCTTATTACATGGAAAGGCTGTTGTTACTTCCAAAGTGTCTGTAAAACTGTCTACCTGACATCTTTTGCTCACGCCCTGGTTTCTGAAGCTCGCATTCTCCGAACACAGCCTTTCTGATTTCTCTGATCCTTTTTCTTTTATGTTCAATAGATCAAGTTGTGAGTGTGCACCAGTCTGCGTCCTATGTGTTCCTGTCCTTTTGTCCTTGGCTTTTTGTGCCCTTTTTTCACGTTGGTCCATGATATTTTTTATCGTATATTCTAATCTGTGTTTTCACCTTTATACTTACTGCAGTCCTTACCGAGTAGAAGTTGGCATTCACTTTCGCCATTCTGATGCGAGTGTCCTGAGACGACACAGAATGACAGCTTCCTCTGCTGAAGGCCAGGCTTCATGGAAGACTGCCAAGGCTGTTCATGGTAAGGTTCTTTGTATATTGAGCAATATAATAGAAACTTATTGCTGATAGGATTGTTTTTAACACAGACTGTGTTCATGGACTGGCCTTTAGCAATTCCGATGCCATTCACGTGGAATGAAATCCTGTAGGGAAATTGCGCATCCCATTCGTAAGCGGAATGCTGAGTTTACAACAGAAGTGCGTCTCGACTTGCTGCCAGTATTGCTGTGTGTGTTGTTTGCATTTTTATTTGTTTATTTAGTGTTCCCAATAATGGCTGAAGCCTTCCCATTGGAAGTGGCAACA
The DNA here is from genome assembly GCF_016920785.2 of Ixodes scapularis. Taxonomy (NCBI): domain Eukaryota; kingdom Metazoa; phylum Arthropoda; class Arachnida; order Ixodida; family Ixodidae; genus Ixodes; species Ixodes scapularis. The sequence goes on from NW_024609897.1 coordinate 552,592, forward strand.
CACAAACACAAATGAACGGCAAGAGAGGTGAACAGCGCCTCTCACGCCGTTCGCCACCGCACCCATTGGTTTTCGATGAGGTTTGCAGTATTGGTCTCTATGGTACTTGGTCATATATCGCACATGAACACAACCAGGGCACTGTGCCTACAATTCAGCACTCGCAAGATTTGCATTAATACACCCTGCAGCTGGTCGCACTTTCAGAGTCATTTTAATGTTGCAAAAATGAATAATGACATTGGCATATTTCTCGTGCCAAATCCTTCATGCCTGTTCCGAACTCTGATCCCCACGAGATCACAGTAGAGTCGTTTCTGTTGTACAGTAAAACCTCGTTAATTCAACCCCCGCTAATTTGGAAATTTGGATAATTTGAACTGCCGATTCGGTCCCGTCAAACGTATGTATTAGTCAATGGCAGCAAACGCTCATTAATTCAGAGGGAACGCGGCGCACTATCGTAAATTCGGACGAATTCGGCAGGTGGCGCTATCTACCGTCTGTTCCAAAAGGTATAGCCGATATCCATCCGAAGTGCGCACGTGATTTTTCCGGTTTTCCCATGGTTTTTCGGTTCTCAGTGTTTCGCACCAGTTTTGCTCTGGATCGCCGTGCTTCAGCGCATTACTCTCCTGGCAAGGAAGCGGCAGAAGCATTGCTGCAACGGAAAAAGGGTAGCACAAGTGACCGACGACCGGAATGGCAAAATCGCGACACGCGGGGCTATTGTTCCCGAGCGTGCCAATAGCGAGAGTGACAGTCACGTTTTATGCCTCAAAGCGGGGTTCCTAAAGCCCGCCATTTTAACAACTATCCTATCCCTCAATTTTTCGTCGGCCACCCCCGCATTGTAAATTGCAACGTGGCTGGCACTCTCGCTATCGGCGCTCGGGAAAAATGGCGCCGGGTGTCGCGATTTCGCCGCCCCGATTACTGGTCAGTTGTGCTACTCGTTTTCCGTTGCAGCTGTACTAGGCTAAGAATTTAGCGACAAAAGTGGAAATACTGGGGGCCTTAAAGGGCGATGTCTTTCGACAACTTATGGAAAGTTACGACGTCAAAAGAAGCACTTTGGCCACGTACGTAAAAATTTTGGCCGATATCCTACGGGCTTTTGAGAGCGAGAAGTTCAACGCGAAAAGAAAGCGGCCTTGGAAGGTGGTGCACCCGAAACTAGAAGAGGCCTTGCTGTGCTACATTGTCCGCTCACGGGATGCGTAGCTCCGACAGTGCGAGTGCGGTGGAGCACTCGACCGCGCTAAGGGAAGTTGCCGTCTTCGCCCAAGTGTCGTCCAGAAAGCAGGCGGTAATAACAGATTTTTTCTCAAAATAAAGGTTTGTCACAGGGCAACGTTTTCGCGCAGCTTTCTTTGTCCTTTCGATATTTCTACTTTCGGTTAATTCGGACATTTTTGCCGGTCCCATGAGATCCGAATTAACAAGGTTTTACTGTAGTGGCACGGCAGATTCTATACTTGTTTTGCTTCAATCTTTGTAAGGGGGACGCTGTAATCCAATTCTACTCATCTCTGATGTACTAGATAGCACCATATTTGCAGAGATAGTCTTCAGATTTTGTAGTTCCAGCAAAATATATTTCAGCTTATAAAATATTTGTTATTTGGCTTGTAAATTTTCAAGCAGATCTAGATTGAAGGCAGCAAATATCTTACCTGCAGTCATGGTATGTGTCCGAAGTATATTGCATTAAAATAATTGACCCAACCTCTTATTTTTGTTTTCAGTGCCTCTAGCGAATTGTGGATGCTAGGATTGCTTTTGTTTGTTTCACATAATCTACAACACTTTTTTCATCTTTATACTCAGTGCTGCCCTTGCCGAACGGAAGCTAGCATCGACTAGGCCAATTCGTTCCTGCATCATCAGCCAAGCCGAGGATCAGGTCCATGGCAGTCTGCGAAGGTTGTTGATGGTAAGCTGCCTTATATATACAGCTGTGCAATAGCAGCTTGTCCTGGATGACAATTTGAAATTCGTGTTTATGTTTTAGAAAGTGAAATTTGCATGGGCGTCCTTGCAACGTGAAACCTCACCAAGCCTGTTCTGATCATTCATCCTTTTGAGATTTCAGTACAGCCGTTTCTGCTGCACACATACTGCCTACTTTGGCCAAGTAGAGACTTGATCCATATGAAGGTAAGCAGGTGATTATCAACTGCTCAGTGCTGTCCGTGGTGACGTTCTCTCCTTATCAGATGACTTACCATGCTTGGTTCGCAAGGCACTTTAAAAGGAGAGCAAGTCCGCTGGTGCATGATGCTCCCAGTACTGAACAGTCGACGGATCGCTTGTTCACACTCGTAAAGATCACGACTGTACTTCAAGCTCGGCAAGTGTGACACTTATGTGATTCAGCCAGTGCCTGTGCAGTATAAAACGCGCCTAATTGGCAACTTTAATGCAGTCTCGTGTAGTCCCATTGATGTTTTCTTTTGGCATGCATGATATGTGTTCACACTTTTTTTTCCCTCGCTTACCGATAGTCCTAGCTGTCTGCAGAGAGTGAGTGTGAAACATGCCAACAAGCCTCTAAAGCAGTATGCAGAGCAATTTTGGTCTATTGTGCAAGCGAGGAAGAAGGCTGCTCGTTTGGCTGTTGAGGCTGTGACATAGACATTAGATAGTTTTATCTGAGCATTGTTAGACCCGCTCCACTCAAAAGGAAAGCACCTGCATGCACACAACGCTCAGTCAGCAACGACCAACCGGAGCGCAGATGCCGATGGAGAAGACAATTCCTGCACCCCTATGGCCACTGCCGACTGAGCGTTACGTGCATGCCTGGTTAATTTCCCGCTCAGTGGCTGAGCTGAGCGGGCCGTAAAAAGCGCTCAGCTAAAACTTTTTCTGATAGGGGGTGGCTGACACAGATATTTCAGACAGAGGGATGGCCGACACTGCTCACATCAATTCTCAGTGTGAGCAGCTCTCATCGCAATACGGAAATTATGATTAAAACTTCCTCTACCCGTTTCTGAAGGTTTTGGGACATGTGCTCCTGGCAGTATTGTCGGGTTAGACATCATTACACCCAGATCCACTCTAATAAATTCTAAGAGGATGAAGTCAGTTGCCACATAACTTGTGCAAAACTAAATCTGGAACTCACTCCTCCTTCCTGTTTTCCACTGTATTGAGAACCTTGTCCCAGTATGTGATGGGTATGTGAAGAAAATTGACCAGATAAACAATATCACTTAGAAAATAGATGTCCCATACATATCAACCTGCATCTACCAGCCACTGTACACTACCTCACTACTGATTTGGTATCTTTCAATTGATATTCCTGAGCTGTTCGCACCTGTAGACTTCTTAATGATGATAACGAGGGAATGTTTCATCTCATGGCATGTCATATGCTTAAAGTAAGTGAGGCTTGCAGGCCTTTTAAAGGGCTAGGGCATGCCGATGGAAAACACTCATTGTGAGTTTGATGGTGGACGCTGATAATATATACTAGTTTTTGTGTAAGTCGCTATTTCTTATTTCATGAAGTCTGCAGATGGCTTTTAGTCGTCAAGTTGCCATTATGTGGGAACCGGGGTGTCATACTCTGCAATGCATTACATGTTTACCTGTGTCTACCCAATCTCATTAGTATGTGTACAACAGTGAGCTGTATATGTCAAGGATATGATTTGTCATTGTCTCAGTAATGCTAATGAATCGCTATGTATACCTAAAAATGCTGAATGTGGATATCGGGGACTGCACACCTATCGTAACAAACGTCAGTGTTAAACAACATGCCAACTACTCTGCCAAGCTCGCCCGTCTCTCGACATGCCCTTTTGAATTAAAATAGATGATTTCCACAAGCCTTTCTCTGAAGTGGGCCTTTTTCATACAAATAGCTGACCTTGATTATGAGATAACTGGACCATTTTCGCCCCTTGGTCATCCAGTGTGTTGTTACAGGTGTGTCCCTTAGGGATTCTTGTTTTGATATAGTTTCCAGATTGAAAATAAAATAAAGACAATTAGTGCATTAGCTACAAAAAAATTTCCTTTTACATGGGCTGCTTGTCTCATGCCCCTCACCCCAGTTTGGAATTTCTTGATTGTCACGTCCAGCTGGTATTGATTTACCCTGTCATTCTACTGTGGTGTCGATTCTCTTTACAGGTGCTGTAATGAAGGACTTGCCTTCTCGGGTGCATGGTCGACTTGCATCACAAGCTGCATGAGAAGTGTGAAGAAAATTTCCTAGGCCCGTGACATGCAGCCTCTTTCATTCAGCGCACTCCTCTGGCGACAAGCGCATGATTACCAGCCGACTGTAGCTTCACTGCAACTGACAATAAACAATGACGGTAACAATTTTGTATGTTTCATTTATTGTTTACACACATTAAGTGTTAAAATAACCCTTGTTATGAACTACATCATTTCTATCCAGGTGTGAATTGCACACAAAACCAAATGTTAGCATGGAAAACAAGACCGTGAACTGTATGGTTTTAGCCCGCTAGCCTGGGGTCTTGCTGGTATCTTGCGGTACTGCTGGTACTATGCCGGGGATTTGTGCTGGCAGCAGCCCGGGAACTCGCTGGGAAAAAAGACCGGGAACTGTATGGCTTGAGGCCGCTAGCCTGGGGTCTTGCTGGTATCTTACCGTATTACTGGTACTACGCTGGGGGTTTGTGCTGGCAGCATCCCGGGAACTCACTGGGACGCCCAGTGCCGGGCGTCCCAGTCAGTCCCAGTCGCTGGCCAGTGACTGGCAATCTCACTGGCCCGTTGTCGCCCCACGGGGCGTTTCCAGCGTCGGGCCAGTAGGATCTTGCCGGCAGACCGGTACCGCCCCATTCCCAAACCAGCGAGTTGTGCTACTTGGGAGTAAGTGCCAGACTTGAGCCATAACTGCCGCAGTAAATCTTAATTTGTCGATTCGGGGCATGCCGAAGTTTGGCTCTTCTCTGGCTACCCACTGAAGTGCCAAATAAGTGCCAAAAGTGGCAAAGAAAACCGAGAGGCCAGCCCAAGTTTCGAATATCTCTGGTGTGTCACAGAAGTGCTCTTTCACGCGTCCCAGAAGAGAAATAAATTAAATAAGCGTTGGAAACACGATGGTAAGATGTCATCACCTCCGTTCCCAAGCAGCACGGCAATACTTTGCAGTATCGTACCAGTGCCGGCCGAAAGTCGGTTCCAATATCGCTCAACTGTCCAGTTTTGCACCACCGTTTGATACCCGGCAGGTATTGCCGTACAGCTGTTTCGCCCCGGCCTAGCGTTCGCGCAGTATTGTGCGAAAAATCTACGATGCGTCTGCTTCGTATTGGCCGAACGTCGTGCAAGTATGTGTACGTTGCATGTCATTTGTTGCATATCCAACCACTTATACGGACAAACAAATTTTTTTTGATCGCTCCCAGAAGTTTATTAAACAACTATCATTACACACAGTGTATTCTCAACATATTTACAAAGGTCACACTTATCTGTAAAACGAAAAGCAAATTATAAAATACAATTAACACTGTCCTCATGCCAAGCAAAACTCATCACACAAAAACCGCGGTGATTGAGAGGAAAGCAGGACGACTATCAGAATCATGCTTGCAGTGCACTTACTGATAAAAGAGCGATATCATGTAATCCTTGATAGATGCATAATCCAACTCAGGCACCCCACAAACACATTCGAAGATTCGAGGACTGACGTCTCGTCGTCGACGAAGAGCAGTTTTTGTCGAAGTGTGTCCAACAAACACATCACAAGTATTCCACGAACTCTGGTGCAAAAAATGGCTGTTACCGAAAAATTGGCATGGACGTATTCCGACCGTTTACGACGAAAAAACACAGCCGCGTCTGCAACGCACGAAAGCAACAGAACACTGAAGAGCAGTTCGAAAACCGGACCTACGTGGCCCGCTTATTTCTATAGGCAAACGGCGAAAACGACAGCCCCAGAGATCCCATCAGCGTGACAGAGAAAGTCACGTGAAAAATTTTCGTCCAAACTTTTTTGTCCCACGCGTCCAACGTAGAAAGGTCACGCTTGGTCACGCGTTTCGCTTCACCCTTTTGATTTGCTTAAAGCGGCTGGCGCGCTCGCTGGCAGCCACACGGAGACAGAAAAGCAGGTGGGGAGGATTTGCAAAAGGCGAGGTCGAAAGGGGAATCAACAACGCATAAAAGGAAAGGCCGCTTCTGCCGGTGACCTTGTCGCCTTGCCTATACTTCGTTTCAGCTTCAGTCCGAGCGCGGCCGATGTTATGAGCCGAAGGGCTTATCAAACAGCGAAAGAGGCGCAACGTCATAGGGGCTCTCTGCAGTTGATAGGACCAGCCGGTATTCGCCGTCTCTCTGTGCGCGCTCCTTCGCCGGCTAGTCCTATCAAGCGCAGAGAGCACACCATGACGCTGCGCTTTTTGCGCTGTTTGATTGGCCCTTCGGCTCATAACATCGGCCGCGCTCGGACCGAGGCTGAAACGAAGTATAGTCTGTCGGCGTTCGGCTTCCATTGAGGGCCTCAGAAAGATAATCTCCTTTCTTGAGAGCGAAATGGACGGGGTGGTTATGTCTTTCGTGCTTGTCGCCATCCGATAGGCCTCAATTATTTCTGTCCCCACTCGCTCGCAGTGGCCTCCCATGGCTGTCGTGCCGGTGAAATTAGGAGCGCAAAAATACTCCAGAAGCCGGGCGAAGACATGATAAATGTTAAGAACAAAACGAGCGTGTTGGTAACGGTAATTAGACATGAGGAAGATACATAGAAAGGGGGGACGGACAACGAAGACTTCGTTGTCCGTCCCCCCTTTCTATGTATCTTCCTCATGTCTAATTAATGATAAATGTAATAACAAAAACGGCTTGACATAACAAAAATAATTTAATTAAACGTTTCGCCTCCCATGCGGGAGGCATCTTCAGTAGAGCGCAGAGCGAGTGAGAGTCGCACAAAAAAGTTCGGCTATTTAGGCATAAAGTTTGTGTACACGTCCGGCAGGGGGCCACGGTTCTTGTTTACCAGCGATGAATCACTTCCGCGTTTGTCGTTCTGGATGAACCAAGATTCCAGCAGCTTCCTCAGTCCCCACCTTTTATCCCTCGCCTTGTCAAAGTCAAATTGGTGTCCTGACGTCCATGCGTGGTCGACGAGTTCGGACTTGAAGCGGGTGGCGTTCGTGGAATTGGCAACATCCCGTGCGTGTTCTTTTAGTCTTGTTTTTCTTTTTCGTTCCGTCTCTCCAATGTAGGAAGCGTCACATTCCTTGCACTGCACCTGGTAGATTACGACCCTTTCTGCCTCTGGCGGGGTCGGGTCTTTTGGCTTGGAGATAACATTGGCAATTGTTCTGTCGGGTATGTATACAGTTCTTACCCCCAACGGCCTATGGGCGCGTCCCAATGCCTCTGAGACCCCCTTAACGTACGGGATGCACACGACGTCACGTGTTCGTTCGGCTCGATCCGGGCGCCGACGGGACATTTGTTTCTTAACGCGATTGATAAACCGGTCGGGGTAGTTACGTTTCCTCAAAGCTTCCCGCACACGGCTAAGTTCTTGATCGCTATGTGTTGAGTTAGATGGGACTGTTTCTGAACGATGAAGGCAACGATCTTACAACTGAGCTTTTGTGTTGAGTTGGGTGATGAGAGTGGTAGTCAAGAAAGTTTTGTCTGTCACATGGTTTACCATATACGGATGTCTCCATCTTAAAGAAAGATTCACTAATTCTATGGACACGTACATATAAAAACGGCAAGGTACTATAGGTTTCATGTTCGCAGGTGAACTGAATTGAGGGGTGGACACTATTTAAATTGCGGTGAAAATCGGTTACGTTCTCTCTGTTAACTATTACAAAAGTGTCATCGACATAGCGACGGTAGAACTTCACGGGGAAATCAATGCCAGACATTACATTTTCCTCAACATATTCCATGACGAGATTCGAGACGGTTACGGAAACTGGACTCCCCATAGGGCATCCGCTGACCTGATGATATATGTCCCCATTAAAACTAAAATTACACTGGTTGAGACAAAAACGCAAAAGGAGTATAACGTCATCAACAAGGAGGGTTGTGCGAGTGGACAACGACTGGTCTGCCAACAACCGGTCACGGGCGACATCAACCGCCAGGGCGTTAGGGACATTCGTAAATAATGAAATCACATCGAAGGATACCATAGCCTCGTGCGGTAGCAGTGTCTGAGCGCGTATAAGTTCAACAAAGTCACGGGAATTCCGGACGCTAAACTCATTGTTTCCCGTAAGAGGGCTCAGAATCATAACCAGATATTTGGAAAGGCTGTAAGTGGATGAAACAATAACATATAAAATCGGGCGTAGGGGGCAACCCGGTTTGTGAATTTTGGGGAGTCCATACATCTTGGGTGTTACGGCGTCAAAGAAGAAGAGACGACGGTATAGGTCGTCACTGATGTGTCCCTTCTTTTTCAGCTCTCGAAGGTGGTCAACTAACTCTCTTTCGGACTTAGCAGCGGGATCTCTTGATAGCCTCACGAAATAGCGACTGCCATTTATAACTTCATACATCTTCTTCATGTAGTCATCCCTATCAAGCACAACGGTTCCTTTTCTTTTGTCGGCCTTTAAAATCATGATGGAGCTGTCTGACTTCAACTCATTAAGAGCAATGCGTTCTTGTTGATCTAAATTTGACCCGGCCGGTTTCGCATTGTTCAAAACACTGACAACGCGGCTTCTCGCGAGATTTACCCCTGTGACATCGTGCACATCTCTGAGTTTCTCTTCAATTTCAATTATGAAGTCACGTTTTGGAACGTACCGTGGAGCAAGGGCATAGTCCAGTCCTTTGGATAGCAGAAATTGCAAGCCAGGGTTGGTAATAGTAACATGAGGTACGTACGGCAGAATTCCCTGCCATAAATAAAATGATTTGGCTAACGCCAATGTAACGCGAAATAGGTGCAAAGAGTTTTGCGATAGGAAGCGTAAACCGAAAATAAGGAAAAAAAAAAAGAAAGAAAGACTGAAGGAAAGGAGAAATAAAAAACAATCTCTGGTGACGTGGCCAAAAAAACAAAAACAAATTCTGTTCATGCGATTTTTCGTGTCACGTGACCAAACAACAAAAAAATAAAATAAACGAAATAAAAAAAAAAAAAGAGCACGAGAAAAAAAAAAACATCCCCTGCCCGGTTTCGAAGCTAGGCCCTTTTGATCGTGAAACTAGCGCGCTGTCCGTTGCGCCAACACAACTTTTTTTTTCTTTCTTTATTGCAAGTTGCGCCAACATAACTCTGCCTGTAATGCTCACGCATTCTCTCATCATAGGAGAAAGCTTAGTTGCCTTCGTAGTTTTTCATGCATGTGTTATTTTTATTTGTGGCAAGAGTTCACGTCCAGAATGCTTTTAGAGTTTTCGAGCAAAACGAGTTTTCTTCATCCGAGTCACCTTCTAGAACCAGTAGACCGCACTGGTTCCTCCGGCTAATCAAGCAGTTTTTTTTTTCAAATTCTCTGACGTGCCCGTCCTCGGATCCGAGGTCGCCGTTTGACAAGCTTAACTTTCTTCCACCTTTTAGCCGCAACGCCCACGGCAGCTTTGTTCCGTCCCCACTCCCTCTCGAGAGGATGGCTCGCCCCGAGGCTAATCCCATGCTCTAGACGCTCTTTCCACCCAACGATGGCCCTTTCCCTCCCCGTCCCCTAGCTTCGGGAGAGAAGTTTCTTCTCTGTAGAACGTCCCGTTTGTACAGCGGCCTTTAAAGTTCAGATTGTCCTGTCTGTATCGTCCCTTTTGTGTCTCCACTTTTAATGTTTAAAAAGTATCAACACGCTAAAATAGTTCAATTTCCGGGATTTTATTTTCATTTCCCAAGTGTGATGTGGGAGCCGCGCCGGAGCCCCGGTCGTTTCCGCTCTTTGTTATTGCTAGGATTTGACAGTGCTCAATCACAATGCAAGACACGCACAGAGCCACGCTCGCTTTTGCAATGCGCCGCCTAATAATGATATCTCTTGTGGAAACGTGCGTACATCCGTCTTGCGCAGTGTTAGCTCAATGGCAGCACTTTCTGTAAAGGCGGATTCACACCGGGGATGTAAGCAGTCGCGCGATCCAACTAAATCGCATCGCAAAAAAAAAAAGAATAAAAGTAATTAGTTGGTCAATTTGGCGTGCGCGATGAGCGAGTCCAACGCCTTCGTTGGCAAGTCGCTTCTCAAAAACTCTCGCTCCGAACGCCGTTGGTTGGCTCGGCCTCTCCGCGACTAGAGTGCATCGTAAAAAGTCGGGTCAGCAAGCGACTGCTCAAAACCCGTCACTTTTTGCCCGCGATGGTTGCTTTTGCGATGAAAGTTATGGCGCGACTAGATCGCATCGCCGGTGTGAACGCGCCATAATGTCGAACCAGTCTCACGGCGCGTCCCGATATTGGCTTGTGTACCTACGCGCGAGTGCAACATCTGGCCCAATTTGCGTTTGCAAAGCCTGTTCCAGCCGCGTCAAAACATTCAGCCAACCTACGGACTGCAGAAATCAAGACACACCCAAAATAAGATAAAGTTGCTAGCCGAATAAAACTTGATTTCTATTTAATTAAGATCAAGACCACCCGCGTACATCAAATACCTCATCAGCCGAACTCCAAGGCGGTAAGCCTAGTTCTGGCACCTGTTTGGCAATTTTGGCCAGCAGCTGCCAGATCACTGCCAAACTATCAGGAAGCGAAGCCTAACTTGGGCGCTCGTTTGGCGACTTGGGCCCAAAGATGCCAGATCTCAACCGAACTACAAGGTAGTAAGCCTAACTCTGGCACATTTGTGGCGATTTTGGCCCGAATATGCCAGTTGACAGCCGAACTGTCAAAAAGTGAAGCCTAACTTTGGCATTAGTTTGGCGATTTTGGCCCAAAAATGCCAAAGCTCTGCCGAACTACAAGGTAGTAAGCCTAACTCTGGCACATCTGTGGCGATTTTGGCCCGAATGTGCCAGGTGATAACCGAACTATCAAAAAGTGAAGCCTAACTTTGGCATTAGTTTGGCGATTTTGGCCCAAAAATGCCAAAGATCTGCCGAACTACCGGGCAGTAAGCCTAAATCTGGCATTTGTTAGGCGATTTAGGCCCGAAGATGCAGACGACAGCCGAACTACCCGGCAGCGAAGCCTAAGTTTGGCACTTGTTTGGCGAATTAGGGCCAAGATACCCAGACTGTTGCCAAGGGAGGTCAGGTTTGGCACTACTTTGGCTTCTTCGGGCTTTTTAATGCCCTAAACTGCCAGACGCAAGCCAAGTTTTGGCCCAGAACTCGGTGCTGCCTGGGTAGAGTTTCATATAATGAATTCAACAGCCAAAATTAAAGCATATAGTTCTGCAGTAAAGATTGAGGCTCTGGCATCAAGACGTCTAAAAACCTTCCATGTCTCGCTTATAACAGCAGAACCAACAACAGAGTCACTCTTAGTACCATCTGTGAAGAAGCTCCTACGGTTGCTGTACTTATAAGTAACCTGGGGAATCTCCTGCTGCAGGATAGCATCAGGAGTTTACCGCTTATTATATTTAATCCGAGTAAAATTGATTATGGGTGCTATGCACTCCCAAGGAGCTACGGCAGGTGGGAGTTGAGCAACTAAGCTGCAACTGTCAAGGTTGTACGCCCGTGAATACGCTTTAATTCTCTGCGTAAAAGGGGGTCCGACAAATGGCTTGTTCTGGATTGTGGTTTCGTAGCGAGAATCCTGGATTGCTTCTTTGATTGGATGAGAAGGGATAGAGTAAATTCTTAATGCATACTGGAACCCTAAATAAAATCTTTTTTCATGTGAATATTCATTACACTCAGCATACAGGCTCGGCATAGGGGTCGTCCGAGAAGCACCAGTGGAAAGCCTCAGGCCTTGATGGTGGATCGGGTCCAACACCTGAAGGGTAGATTGGCGTGCGGATCCATACACTACGCATCCGTAATCTAATTTCGAGCAAACCAAGCAGTGATAGAGACGAAGGAGGCATTCCCGGTCGCTACCCCAAGACATATGTGAAAGCACCTTTAGGGGGTTCATTGACCTTGAGCACTCTGTTTCAGGTAAATTACATGACTACGGAAATTTAACTTTTTGTCAAATATCACTCCTAGAAACTTGTGTTCATTACGAACAGGAATTTCCTGCCCCCTTAAGGTCAGACAAGGTTCTAGGATCATGCCCCTACGTAATCAAAAGTTGACACACACTGACTTCTCTGGTGAAAAACTGAACCCATTGGCATCAGCCCACCTCATCAGACTTATAATTCCCATCTGTAGTCTTTCGCAGACTGAAATGTTACACGAACAGCAAGAGATTTGCAAGTCGTCCACGTAAAGAGAATAGGAAAGTGATTGTGGGATAGACTTTGCAATAGAGTTCATCTTTATTAAAATATTGTTACGCTAAGGACACCACCTTGTGGAACTAAATTCTCTTGGACAAAGCTACGAGAGAAGATTGTTCCAAGCTTGACATGAAAGTATCTGTCTTCCAAGAAGCTTTTGATAAGTGAGAGCACTCGGCCACGAATTCCATACGAGACAAGATCATTCTCGATTCCATACCTCCATGTTGTGTCGTAAGCCTTCTCTATATCAAAAAAGACAGAAACACAATGCTCTCTATTAACAAAAGCCTCACGAATAGTTTTCTCGAGTCTGACTAGGTGATATACCGTTGATCTCTGGGCACGAAAACCGCACTGAAACTTATCGAGGAGATTATTTTCCTCTAGAAAATAGACCAATCTTGAGTTTACCATCCGTTCAAAGGTTTTCCCCAAGGAACTGGTGAGGGCTATGGGCCGGTAACTTGAGGGTAATGATGGATCTTTTCCTTGCTTGAGGAGCGGGACAACCTCGGCTCTTTTCCAAGACTCTGGCAAGACACCTTCTCGCCAGATTTGGTTAAAAAAGTTTAAAAGCGCTTGCAGGGTATTAGAATGCAAATGCTTGAGCATACAGTATTGAATCCGGTCTGGTCCTGGGGAGGTATTTTTACTTTTATTTAAAGCTGCCTGTAACTTTCGAAAAGTAAATGGTCCATTAGAGGGTTCTCGTAATCCTTCAGAGGTATTTAGTCTCTTCTTCTCTATAACCATTTTATGCTTTAAAAATGAAGCCGAGTAATGTGATGAACCCGATACAGATGCAAAGTGCTCTCCTTGAATATTGGCCTGCTGCTCAAGACTAGGCTGTACACCACCTGGCAGAACAAAAAGCGGTATAAAGAAGGCTCGATAATCCCCATTGATCTAATGCACTTTTTCACAGACAACATTTACACTGGTGTGACTATTAAGGGAGGAGGTGTATTTTTTCCATGTCGTCCTTTTGGATTGATGACGAACATATCGAGCCTTCGCCCGAGCCTGTTTGAAGGCTAAGACATTTAGAGGCGTCGGGTACCGGCGTAGCACATCCCATGAAAAATTTTGTTTTTTTCGAGTCTCGCTGCACTCCTTAGTCCACCAAGGTTTCGGTTTAACAGGAAGGCCTGTAGAAGTCTGCGGGATAGCTTTATGAGCCGCCTCAACTATAGACGCAGTAAGGAACTTGCAGGCATCATTCACATCCAAGTCAACTAAGGTTTCAGGGTTAACCTCACATAAACTTTCAAACATGGCCCAGTCTGCCTGGTCTACTTTCCAGCGTGGTGAACGTGTCATGAGAGAGGATGAAGGAGCAGTGCACTTTAAAATAATGGGAAAATGGTCGCTACCATATGGGTTAGGATCAACATGCCATGAAAAGTTAGGAAAAAGTGTGGCAATCCCAATGGAAAGATCAATGCCTGATGAAGAAAGGTGTTGACAGCTAAAAAAGGTAGGCTCACCAGTATTAAAAAGACAAAGTGCTCGCGAGAATAAGACAGTCTTAATGATTTTCCCTCGGATGTCACGACGTCTGCTCCCCCATAGAGGGTTGTGAGAATTAAAATCGCCCATGAAAAGGAATGGCTCAGGAAGCTAGTCTAAAAACGAATTAAAATCTGATGATTTCAAAGTAAAGGATGGTGGTAAGCACAAAGAGCACACTGTCAGAGCTGTGTGAAGCATAAACCGTAGAGCCACTTCTTCCAGTGAGGTAGACAGTGGAACCTGTACACAGGGCACTTCTCTCGGGAGAACCACCGCAACTCCTCCAGAAGAACTGACTGAGCACAGACGATCCTTCCGGAATACCTGGTACCGTCTGAGGAAGTTGGTATGGCTGGTGTTTAAATGAATTTCCTGCAAACATAGCACACGTGGCTTGTGTTCCTCCAGCAAAAACTCGACATCATCCAGGTTACTGAAGAGCCCTCGACAGTTCCATTGCATTAGCACTGAAACCATTATTAAGAAATGAAATTACGAGCACACGGGTGAAGAGTGAAAGAAATGTGATCACTTCTGAGGGATCACGGGTTTTTTAGTTTTTTGTTTGGGCTTCGGATATTGCCACTCTATCTCCTCCTGGTCAGACCCAGGGGTAGATGGGGAGGTGGACGGGGCAGGAGCACCGCTCTCCAGAGCTCCGCAAGCAGGCTTGCTTGCCGGCTTGGGAGGGTCGGAGCTGCGAGATTCTAACCTGCGGCCGAGACCAAAATCTGAGGGGAGGGTGGCAGATGTACTTGGGAGAGATTCCACCCCGTCCATCTGCTCCGCCTCCATTTGTGTTGCAGAAGCTGCGTGAGGACCATGCAGCTCCTTGGTTGCTGGCGGTCTCTCCAGGGAGTGAGGCCGAGAGCCTCGCTTTTTTTCCCTGGTAGGAGATCGTGCGGACTGTACAGGCGCAGCAGGCGCTGGCCTGTATTGAGACGTGGGAGCAGCTGGCGAACGCTCTCAGCAAGAGAGGGAGCCTACTGCCCCTGGGTAGGGTTTGGGGTCCTGAGGGCGGCAGCCAGGTTTTGGAGTAAGACCTGGGTCGCCCTCGACTTTATACGCGGCGCAGGACCCCGGCGCGCCACGTCGGCGTACGAGCCTCGTGCAAAAAAGGACCAGCGTTTCTTGGTCTCAAGATAGGAAATGTTCTCTTTAGCCTTCAAACTCAAGATCTCTTTCTCCTGCTTCCACAGGGGACAAACACGGGAATACGCTGCATGGGTGCCCTTGCAGTTGGAGCAGCACACAGTGTTTTCACAGATGTCTGCGACATGTTCGTTGCTGCCACACTTGGTGCAGATCTCTCTTCCACGGCAGCTCCTAGACCCATGCCCGAAACGTTGGCACCTGAAACACCTTTGGGGGTTCGGCACATAAGGGCGGACACGGCAGCTCAGATGGCCTGCCTTCACTGTTGCTGGAAGACTATGCCGTTCAAAAGAAAGAATAAAATGTTTTGAGGGTATCTCCTGACCCTCGCGGCGAAGTATAATCCGCTTTACTGCAGTGACACCCGAGTTTTGTAGGCCTTCAAGGATCTCATCCTCACTTACACCTAGGAGATCTTCTTCAGAGATGACACCACGCACCGTGTTCAACGCCCTGTGCGGCGTTACCATGACGGAGGTATCGACGATACTTTTCATCTTTTGAATGGCCTCACTTTGCACTTGTGTGGTGACCTCTACAAGAAGGTTCCCAGAATGCAGCGTTTTTGCTTGGTAGGAGTGTCTGATCAAGTGCTCAAGAACTTTTGCAACAATGAACGGAAACAGCTTGGCGACAGGACGTTGATCGTCTTCAGAATGAACTACAAAAGACTTGACAAAGTGTTCCACTTCTGGTGCTTTGGCAGTGACTTGGTCCGGGCAGTGCCGTTTGGATGGCTGCCTGGAACCGGGTTTAGACAGGGGGGGGAGCCTTAAGATTCGGAAAGTGTTCAGAATCCCCGGAAAGTGTTCAGAATCCCCGGAAAGTGTTCAGAATCCCCGGAAAGGATTCGGTAAGTGTTCAGGATTGTGCATCATGTACAAACTAAACTTACGATGCCAGCATCACTCGGGCGGCGTTCGATCGGATCACTACCAGCGTGCAAGAAGGTAGGGAGGCAGTTTGCCAAATCGTTTCAAGGTTTTTATGAGCCTCAACCAACTGCCTGCCCCTGGCCGTTTCGAACTGGATGAGTATCGTTAAACAGTGTGTTCGTGTGATCCCTACCTCGTGAAGCACGTTAATGACCCCCCCGGGCTGGCCGTCACAATTACTGATCTATGGTCGCACGTCACTCTGCACTGGCAAATATTCCAGCACATCCGCACACTCGTCGTCTCATTTATTTGCCTGACCAACTTCGCGCAGTCTAAATATCACACCCGAGCGTTTCTAAACCTGATTTCGTGAAAACCCGTGAGGCGTGAAAACGATATTTGAAACTGAAACTGTGGCGGAACATGAAAACCAGATTTCAAACTTTGCGCACTTGGACTTGAAAGAAATCCGAAACATTCGAAGCTTTTTTTCTTCTAATTTATCCCTAAAAGGGAATCGAAATCTTCGAACTTTTAGAACTTTATTTTGAAAGAAATACGATATATTCGGATTTATCCAACTTTATGTCTATAACAATTCGAAATGTTTGAATTTTTCGAATTTCAGATCTAAGGAAATTCTAAATATTCGAATCTCTCGAATTTCAAGTTAGGAAAGTTCGAAATGTTCGAATCGATCCTCAAATAAAAAGATATTCGAAATAATCGAACCCGAACTTCTAGAAACCGTGAAAGCTTCGAAATTTTCGATTTCAATATTCCGCAGTTTTTGCAAGTGGCGAATTTTTCGAATTCGAACCTCTGTACGGTCAAAAATATTGAAATCTTTCGATTTTGAACCTAGGGTGGTTCGCGGCGTTTTTACCTTTAAGCCTGTGTGTCACCCCCAGGGAAGCTTGTGTGTCGACTCCCAGGAGCGGCACTGCAGAAATGCTAAAATACCCGAGTTGCCAGAAAACAACTAACTCAGTTTCTACACCGAAGCTATATGGCTAGGTTCTGTCAGATTGTCTCGTGGGTCAGACCAAGCGTTGACTAAAAGTATTGTGTAGTTAATGCTGCAGACACCGGCGCCGCACGCGCGCCTTCCCCGTATAAAAGATTCGAAGTAAATAACAAAAAATAAACCGTTGACGAACGCGCGTGGAAGATGCCATTTGCTTTAGGCTTTTGCTTTAGGCTTTTGCTTTAGAGCAGATACTGCTGCAGACGCCGGCGCATCATTCGCACGCCTCCCCGTATAAGAGATTCGAAGTGAATACCTAAAATAAAGTGTTGACGACAGTACGTGGGAGATGCCATTTGTTTTAGGCTTTTGCTTTAAAACAGTTAATGCTGCAGACGCGGGCGCAGCACGCGCGCGCCTTCCCCACGCGTGGCGTCTCTCTCCCCCCTGACATTGCGCAATGCCGCGCGCTCTTCGGCGCCCACCTGCCGAAGATCGCACCACTGTTCCTATCAGTTGGACTTCCGACTTAACATGGGTGGCACCCGTGTTGTACGTTCCGAAGATGGGCAGTGGGAGTACGAGGAGCGTCGGCGTCCCCAGAAGTGAGGAAGGGCAAGCCGCCAACGTGAAACCGCCGTTGCCGCTGGTCCCAGCGCGACATACCAAATCCCACAAGAGCACCAGCTTCGCTGGACTTCCCTCTTCACGGGGTGGAAGGGCTCTCAATTTTTTTTTTTTGCGAATATTAAATATGTGTTTGTCCCTGAAATGAAAATCCACCATGAAGACATTTGCAATACTCAAAGCCGAGAACTAAAGCAAATAGAATGTTATGAACCTTTATGCTGCTAGAGGATCGATCTGCATATCAGATTCCGCGCGCCAGAGCAGCGCCGCAGAGGCGCCAGTTAACCATTCCATGAAGTACGACTGGAGCTTACTAGACAAATAGAGTATTGCTCTATTGCTATTGCTGAATAAAGCCGGCAATTACAAATACCTCGACAAGAGTAAAGCACAGGGCAAGCCGAGGTTTCTACTCGAGGTGTCGAAGCTGTGTGCATGAGGCTATATTCTATTTCGTCATTGGGGAGGTGCGTTTTCGAGAGCAAATTTTCAAAAGAATCAGGTATGAGAACTAATGATGGACCAAACCTTCCGCACTTCAGATTCGGCAAAGTTCGGCACATACTGAACTTTTGAAGGAAAGTTCGGCAAAGATTCGGCGAAAATTCGCCAAACGTCTGGGCACGCGCGAGACCGCGATGGGGTTATGGATAGCAAACGGACGCCGTCAGGTCGTGCGGTTACGATCGTACGGTGTGGTACTACCAGCGGTTACGGCAAGGTGCGGGGTAGGCGATGGTGACATCGTGTTTGTCAGCATTTGCGAGTGTGGGGTATTCTTCAATAATGTCTGCCTCAAAAACAGAAGATCGTCCAGACATTGACGCAAAAAAGACGCTGTCCACTGCGCAAGTGACAAATGACGCGGTACATTCAGGATAACGTCATTTTCATTTGATCTTTCCAGTGATGCAACGATGTAGTTTCAACATTGACTGACAAGTACTCTAAAGCACTCCGCCATTATAGCAATCCTGTTTTCGGCTTACAAGTAGTTTGGATCGCAACAAAATAATATATTGCTTTTGAATTACCGTTATTTCACGGTTTCCATCAACCCGCCTAAAACTAAACATAGAACTACCATTCTTAATGTTGCGCATCCGACATTGCTACCTCCTCTTATCTCCTTAAACGTCCGGTGTGTGCTAACATCAGAAACCGGCATTTTAGAAGTTAAAAACGAGACGTTGTGAATATGGGACCCACTTTATGCAAAGCTGAAGTGACTCAAATAGAAAAACATGCATATTTACAATAACATTGTTATTTCTTCAGGTGAAGGCTAAGCACCCGTTGGATTCTTTTTTTTTTTTGCGCATGAAACGACGTCTTGCAGGTAAAGTATAGAACAGAGTGTCACCACCTTTATTTCAACAATACACACTGATGAGAACTCAAAACCGAAACTCGAGTATCGTGACTGCGGCAGCTACTACCCAACCCCAGTGTCACACGACTTCTGAAGGAGGTCACTTCAAAATTACCTGTAAACACACAAAAATAACACCGATACAATTATCTTGTAGAATATCGCCTTAATTAGTAGGAACACTTTCAGAATGTATTATTAAAAAAAATATTTTTTCCCATAAAAAAAGATACATCAACCGTTAGGTCTGGTAACAATGTATTTTTGCCAAATCTTTGGCGAATCCTTAGAGAAGCTCGGCGAGAATTCGGCTGTGGCGAATCGCTAGATTCGGCGTCGAATTTTCGATTCGGAAAAAGTTCGGCCCACCACTAGAGAGAATACGACTTTGCGCGATGAGAGTATGGTTTGTTCTATATATTATGCTACATCAAAGCCGACGGCACCCAGTGAGGGGCCTGTCGTTCACCCTTTGCCAAGTTACAAAACGACAGTGTATAACCGTAGGCTGTCACTCTGCTGGAGCCGCCTGGCTGTTGCCAGCTGCTTGTTGAGCCCCGGAATTCTTTGACTCTGCCACGCCAAGGCCCCATGGCTTGCCCTCCCCCGCGCTCTCAGCCGCGGTGCTCAAACATGTGCACTCGACAACCGGTCCTCATACCAGAGTTCAGCTTTTGCGTTTGAAAGTATGGGTTTCCGGTTGACTTTTCACAGGTGTACGCTTTATTATCTCGGGAGCTTTCCATCAAACTGGCACATGCAAGCAGTCTCGTCGAATTCCGGTCGGGTTGCAGCAGCTGCGGTTTTTCTCCAAATAGAAAAACATGCATATTTTTGCATACGAAGCTTCGTATACTAGAGAACGTTTTAGAAAACCAAACGAGAATTAAAATGTTATATTGATAAGACGAGAATTGAGAGCCCTTTACCTTGTGAAGAGCGAATTCCAGCGAAGTTGACGCTGTGATGAGATTCGCTATGTCGGGCTGGGAGCAGTGGCAACGGCTGTTGCACGTTTCCGGCGTGCCCATTCTCGCCTCTGGGCGCGCCGGAGTCCTCCTTGTACTTCTGCTGTTCTTCTTCGAAAAGTAAACCATTGGTGCGACCAATGAGATCTCTGAAGTCCAACTGAGAAGCACAGTGGACTGTGCCCGCCGAAAGCTCGCGGCATTGCGCAATGTCAGGGGGGAGAGACACTCCGCGCGTGGGGAAGGCGCGCGCGTGCGGTCCCGGCGTTTGTTTGTTTGTTTGTTTGTTTTTTTCTTTCTTTATTTAGGCCAGACGTCTGGGAAACTGGAGCAAAAGGCGACCAAAGCCGCCTGACAAGGCTCCAGTCCCCGTCACAGCGCAACTGTAGCGGGGCAACAATAGACATAATTACAGACATGCAACGGATCGGGCACTTGAAACATTGTCTTTATGTCAACATAATATATATATATATATATATATATTGTCACAAATGACGATTGATGAGGTGATGATAGCTTAAGAAACTAAACGTTTGATAGGGCGAACTTGTAACCAAACCAATAATGGAACAGAAGAAAACAGCAGAGCGTCGCAGGCGTCGATGGCGGCGTAACAGCAGGATTGTACGCTGGGGCAAGACTGACCGCAGATCGCCACGCGGAGCCCCTTATGTACGCGCTTTGGCTTCTGGAACAATCGGCCTAGAACGCTCGGCGGCTAGAACATTCGGAACCCGATCAGTCGAGAATGTTCTGGAACTCACAAGAACGCAATGTTGAAAAAATAAATAAAAGAGCATTCCACCGACTGGAATCAAACCGAGACTTTCCGCGCGAGAGTCAAGCAGGGTAACCACTCGGTCACGCACGCTTTTGTTTTTTCTTTATTGCCTGTTTAGCATCACAACACAAGACTGGGTTAAAAACACGAAGCTATTTGATGAGTTAGTTGACATTAACTCATCAAATAGCGGCATCCAATCAGGAGGCACAGGCAGTGTCCGGTATACCTCTCGCATGTAGGCTACACTTTCAATAAAATTCTCTCTGACTGAGCGCACGTTCGCATCCGCATGGCGGGCGGCCATTCTTGTCGTCCGTATGCTGTGTAGGCCCAGGACCACGAACATGTCATACGGGATACCGTCATCATTTTCGACCGACAAAAAGCGAATGCGTTGTGCAGTAATGGGGAGATCTTTCTTTAGGGTCCGTTGAAGGATGTCCCAGTAAAAAACGGCATCCCAACACTCGATAAAAACATGTTCAACTGTTTCAGGTTTCTTACAGAGGAGACAGTTGACTGTCCATGGCACTTATATACCTTTCTCCTCAAGCCACGCTTTAACAGGCAGAATGCCACAATGCAATGTAAAAAAATGATTTTACTGCAGGCTTTATTGGCATTCTTTTAGCCCGTTTAAGAACGTCCAGTCCTGGGCTATCAGCGTATGCAGACCTGTACATAGGGATGAGTAATAACACATCAACTAAATCTTTATACAGCCTTTTGCGTGAAACAACACTGAGATATCCCAAAGAGAAACGCATCTTCAGCAACTGAAAAGAAAGTACTACTTCCCGCGTGTAACCTTGAACAGTCCGACATATTTTGTCACTTGAAGACACGATAAACTCAGGCAGAACATTTTTCAATCGCACCTGCAGCACTGTACGTAAAAATGCTTCACTTTGATTACCAAGGAAAATGAAACGAGAAACAATTTGTCGGATAAACAAGGGATACAAGCCGAGTCCCCCACTCTGAGCTGGTCGGAACAAATTGGTACGGCTAGAACACTCCCAGCTTGAGCCCAAATAAAACCGCGAACACGCGGTGCATCTTCTGAACATTTATGCGCGACATGGACAATGCCTGAAGAACGTACCAAACGTTTGCTATCAAAAAAAGATTACAAACAGTGGCCCGCACAAACATGGACAAACCACGGCCTTTCCACCCTTCTGCCTTCGAGCTAGATTTTTCCGTTTCTTCACTCCAATACTGCGTTGTATCCCGGTAGTGCTGAAGCGGTACACCGAGATACTTCGCGGGCAGCGCTGTCCATTGAACGTTCATAAGAAACGTCAGGCGTGGTAGCCCAGCTACCATGCCAAAAACCTGCGCATTTTCCCCAGTTCACACTACGCGATTTCTTGCTAAAAGATGAAGCATCATTTACTACCTCACGCACGCTCTCCTGGTCCCCATAAAAAAAACGGCCACATCATCCGCATACGCAAGAACCTTAACCTCACAAGATTGAAGCTTGAAACCGCGGAAATTTTCATTTTGAATTAATTTTAAACAGAAGGGTTCTAAGTCGATGGCGAAAAGCAAAGGTGACAATGGACAGCCTTGCCTTACAGAAGTTCGAACTCTGGCAATCTTGCTAACGCGCTTATTCACAATAATGCGTGTCGTACAGTCGTCATAACCCATTTTTAGACCGTTCAGAATGACTGAGAAAACATTTACATATTCCAAGTTGCTGAAAAGAACCTGATGTGATACACGATCAAATGCCATTTCAAGGTCCAGCTGCCAAATGGCGACTCGCCCATCAAAGGTGTCACAATATTCGAGAATGCTTCTGGCGACATGAATATTAGAACAAATGGTGCGACCTTTAATGCCACAGGTCTGATGCGGCCCAACCGTACACTTAATAACACTTTTAAGTCGTCGGGCCATTACCTTCATATAAATTTTGTAGCCCACGTTTGTTAAGCTTATTGGCCTGTAAGAAGAGACTGATAAACATTTGACTGGATTATCATACTTGGGTATAAGGACAATATGGCTCTTCACAAACGACGGCGGCAGCCTATTTGTTTCGTACGCTTCAACCAGCACTTCCTACAGAGCGGTAGCTGTCTCCGTTTTGAACATTTTATAAAAGTCAGCACCTAGACCGTCAGGCCCCGGTGTTTTTCCCGGGCTTAACTCATCGATAGCCTTTTCGAGTTCGCCAACGCATATCGGCGCTTCTAAACTTTCACGCGTGTCATCCTCACGCTTAGGCATCCCAGAGACAAAAATGCATTATAAAAACCATATAAAATAGCGCAACAGAAAGACAAGGGCAAGAAGTATACAGGACAGGCGCTATTTTATATGTTGCGCTATTTTATATGATTTACTAAGATGAACCAACTA
This sequence comes from Ixodes scapularis, assembly GCF_016920785.2. NCBI lineage: Eukaryota > Metazoa > Arthropoda > Arachnida > Ixodida > Ixodidae > Ixodes > Ixodes scapularis. The sequence goes on from NW_024609897.1 coordinate 575,590, forward strand.
GCCCAACAACGTACCCTACTAAATTATAAAAACCATCCTCCGTTGGAGCACTCCGCCCTAAAAGATCGCGATAGCCTTCGACAAACGCCTGCTCAATGATTTTCTTATCACGAGTGACGGTGCTTTTGTATAGGATTTCTTTTATTTCATTTCGACGCGCGTACCTTTTTTCATCACCCAGAGCTTGTTTCGTCGGCGTTTCGCCTAGCCAAAGCTTTTCTGCTCGCGCACGAACGACAGCCCTCCTATATCTCTCTGCCTCGATCGCTTCTATTTGGTTCTTAACATTTCTTATCTCCTGCGCTAACTCACCCGGCTTCGCGCTCTTTTCGATTAGAAGCATGTGCAAGTTTCGACGCAGTTCTTTCTCTTTTATTCTCTTTTGGTAACTAAGACTGCTACTTCTTTCGATGGCATCAAGTTTAACCCCTTCTATAAGAAGCTCCCACTTTGCGCACCGTACCATCCCTTCATTTTGAAACAATTTTCTAAACAATTCACGAACTTTCTTGGTAAACACCTCATCTTTAAGAAGAGTAATATTAAGTTTCCAAAGCGCCCAATCCCACCGCGGAGTTTTCAGCCGGTTTCCTATGCTGAATGTAACCAGAGTATGATCACTGAACGATACAGGCTGGACAACATAATTGTCACATGAAGGCGCTAAGTCGAGCGAAATGTAAGCCCTGTCAAGACGCGCATGGCTTTGACCTTGGAAATGCGTGAACTAAACCTTGCCCGGAGGCGTATAAGCAAACCATATCCCGTACAGTGCCTGGCCACGCCCCCTTCGGCGCGACGCGAAAGCGGCCATTTCATTGGTTTTGAAAATGTCACGTGACATGACGTCACTTCCGCGCCGTTTGAACGCATTTGAGCGCGTTTTCGTCTTGTCAAGATGGCGTCCGCCGCTGCGCTGGTGGGTGAGACGCGCGTTACGCTGCGCCGCTGTAAACACTTCGTTTCACGCGCGTGCCTAGATGACTCGAATGCTTTCAACTTAGCGATGTGAACTCGTTTTTCGGTAGGATGAACGCCCAGGACTGCACGCCGAGACAATGCCACCGCATACGCGCCGCTGCCGAAGTCGCCCCTACGAGTACGACCCATAACGATCGTCGAAGTTCGCCGCTGCACCGATGACTCGAATGCTTTCAACTGAGCGATGTGAACTCGTTTTTCGGTAAGATGAACGCCCAGGACTGCACGCCGAGATAATGCCACCGCATACGCGCCGCTGCCGAAGTCGCCCCTACGAGTACGACCACTACGATCGTCGAAGTTCGCCGCTGCACCGATGACTCGAATGCTTTCAACTGAGCGATGTGAACTCATTTTTCGGTAAGATGAACGCCCAGGACTGCACGCCGAGATAATGCCACCGCATACGCGCCGCTGCCGAAGTCGCCCCCTACGAGTACGACCACTACGATCGTCGAAGTTCGCCGCTGCACCGTAGCACCAAACGCTAGCAACTAATGCTTTCACCTCGGCGATGTGAACTCGTTTTTTGGTAAGATGAACGCCCAGGACTGCATGCCGACATAATGCTACAGCATACGCGCCGCTGTCGAAATCGCCCCTACGAGTACGACCCATAACGATCCTTGGAGTTCGCCGCTGCACCGTAGCACCAAATGCTAGCAACTCTTGCGGAGGACGGCTCGCGGACGCAGTGCTTCTTGTACGTGGACATGTTCTCGTTCCGCAAACGTGCCTAATCGTGACACGGGCGCGCTGTGCGCCTGATGTCTACGCGCGTTCCAGTGCGAATTCGGAAAGCGATGGAGGTGTCGTTCTATCACCATCAAAGTACTCGGGCCCCTCGGAATGACTGACACCTTCAGTAAATGTACCACAGTAGGTTGTAGTTGCGCATCTCACTTTACTGCTTTCCATGTTCCTCATGAGAGTAGGCACACATAACATTGCTCTGATCACTCTTCCTACCCGTGAGGTTGAAGTTACTGTGGAGGAAAATGTCAGTTGTCCAGCACCACGAAGACTTCTACGGCGAGGGGAAACAAGCCATGAAGAGGGAATAAGAGCACATACCTCACACACAAGTGAAGCTTTTATTTCAAAACAGGAAACGCTTTCAAGATTAAATGTAGAACAGTACAGTATATAGTAGTGGTTTGAAGGTCCCCATGCTCCAGGCACGTTTTCACATATCAAACACTTTTCAAACTACAGGGTGCAATCGAGAAAAGTAAACCCTTACTTTTGGCCTGCATAGACAAACTATGTATCGCCGAATGCCGAAACTCCACGCGAATGTAACCTTGGCGATCTCAGCAAGATGCCAAAGTTTCAGAAAGTAGCGTCATCGAATTGAATATTTATGCATGATTAACGGAAATTTTCAATGTGAGAATGGAGGCTCGCAGAGCTCGCGATTACATGGAGATGAATGGGAGACGCTACTGGGACGCGACCCCATTTTCCTATTGAGATTTTCAGAAAATTCTTAGTAACTTTCAAATTCAATGACGTCACATTCTGAAACTTTGGCATCTTGCTCAGACTGCTAGGGTTACATTCTGGCGGAGTTTGAGCGTTCTGCTATGCATAGTCTTTTTATGCGGGCCGAAAAGGAGGGTTTACTTTTCTCGATCGGACCCTGTAGCGCAGCAGCATAATATTCTGCGCCTTACTAAGTGCGTCGAAGGGTAACCTCCTCAACTGGCCCATTATGGGGTAAGAGTATGTCCTCAGACATCTACGGGTTTTCAATGATTATGGAAATAATCAAGTGGAAACTGCACTGCTTCAAATGTGAGCATAGCCCAGTCACGTCGGTCTTGTTCGTTACACGGTCCATCTCATCCCCACGGCATTGATTAATCTCTAGGTATGTCGGATTGTGTTCCTTCATGACGTCCAGCCACCGCAAGTGGGGCTCTTGTGCCTGCATAAAAGACATTGAAACCACCAAGTTACGTCTAGTCTGATTTGGACCTACGAGAAGTCCACGGCTGTAAGGCCATGCAGCAGCCACTGAGGACTCTCCTCTACATTTGTTTTCTTCATGGTTGCACTTCGCAGTATTCATGCATGGCTTCTCAAGATTACTGTTAAGTAGCACGACTGATTCCAGCCACTTAGAGCTGTTATTCTGCTAAGGCCACAGGCAAAATTAGTCCTGCCAATCGTAGACTGTGAGCAACAGGTGAGGTGAGCAATACCCATATGCTTCACATTAAAATTGGGCTTGTCTCGGCACATTTGGTCATGTTGAAACTGTCATGCCGTAGCCCTGAGCGTCACATGTGTGCCAAGTCATTGAATAAACAGTTTTATTTCTCTACTATGCTAAGTTAAATTCAAAGGACCTCGGTTATTATCCCAGTTAACACTGCGCAAACTTTGTAGGAACAAACGGTCCTGCAGTCGTCCATTTCTGCTTCGGGTAAACAGTTCGCTGTTTACCTTTCAGGTAAACAGCGAACTAAAAAAATTAATGTGCAATTCGCATCAGATAGAAATATGCACGGCTTTAAATGGCTTGGCTGCACTTTTGCCAAATAAAAGTGCACGCTTTGCAGCCCAGAACATTGCATTAGTGCCTCTGTCACAGGTGGCAACTGCATTTTGAGAAACTTGGCTTCCTTAGATGCCAACATCAAGTGACCCTCTGGCCCTTCTCGATATGGTTGTGGGCAGCTGTCAGCCAGCTCCACTCTGCCCGTGATAGTGGCCTGGGAGGCACCTTGTTGCGGGCCATGACTCCTGCAGCACTGCCCTCTCCACAATAGGGTTGTTGATCGTGAAGACCTGTAGTGCCTGGCAAAAAATAATATGCTGCCCACCATTGGAGCAACGAAGAATTGAACTACCATACCGAGTGTACCGAAACATGTCTTCCACACATAGAAATGTTATCAGGAGGCACAAAGACGAGGCAGAAAAGTGTGCGCCGTCATTGGTCGAAACAGTGAATAAAGGCATGTCATCGTGTCTCGGTGGTAAACAAAAGCCTGAGGTGCGTGAAGAGCTGACTGACTTGCTGCATATTCCTTCTCTATACACAGAGATATTATCCTTACATTTGCTCGAGACAACAGGCTGCCGACATCCATTTATGTACAAGATACCAACCTACAGGAATTGATATCTTGCATTTTTGTACCACAAACATGTTTCTGCCTGGAACATTTCACTTTTATTATCTCGGCTGCTCACACTGCTGGCAAGTGCGCCTTCACTGAGTGCATACAACAAAGCCATGTGTTTTTTTTTTTTTTTGAAGCAGCATTGAAATTATAGTCATAGTCTTCATTGGCTTAGGAAAGCCGTGGCACCATGGAAAGGCAACAGCCCGTACCATGAAGGCCCGCGGTGCCGCGTCTAATGAAAATGATTATGTGATGAGTATGTACAAGATCCGAGATAACTCTTATATGCTTCTCACATGACAACTTTATCAGCAGTGCGTCTTGGACAATGGCCTCCAAGGTTTGCAAGTTTGTAGCGTAGAGGGGCGTCCATGTCAATGGATGCCCCTCTACACAAACAGAAAGCTGCAAAATTTGTCCTTTAAAGGCCGATGCTCAACCTTGACGTTCTGCAGGGGCTATAATCCTCTTAGAGTCCTCCTCTCTTAAACTGCGAGGGGAAGCTGCATTGTGTGAAGGTCGAAGGTGGAGAGGATATAGGAAAGGAGGGGGTCCGAAAAAGTGCAAGCTGTACGTCGGCCTGCTGACGTACAGCTTGCACTTTCCACTTTTCCGAACAAGCTTTAAGCTCGTTCCTTTTTGCCGCAAGAAAAAAAAAAAAGTCCTAGTACTGTAAGTTGATGATGAGATCATGAGACATTGAAATACAAAACAACAAAACAATGGAGCGCGTAGCTTTCGGCACATGCTGCGCCAACTGGAGGTCGCCTAGGAACTCACACAAATGCTCAGATGCAGTGAGGGCGCGTGTCCTGCTCCAATATGTTCGACCCTCGCTCGGCACATGCTGAAGTTTCGGTGCTAAGCCGGCATTGCGCAGCTGGAAGCCCTCGCTTAGCTCGTACCAATTAAGATTAAGGACCAAAGCGACACAGGGCAGTCGTGCCTCGGCTTGGTTCTGGAGAATGAGCGGCGAGCTTTCCACTTTCAAGTCGATTCAAAACAAGCAGAAGAGAGCATAGGAATGAGGGCGCTGGGACAGAGGTGCGAAAAGGAAATGGGAGAGAACGTGAGGAACTGTTTGTTAGATGACGCCGCCCGCCCGAGGGTATCTGAGACGACTGTCAAGGGCCTCCACAGTCGTCCCAGCCACGCCTTGAAAGCCTATTTCTTGCATACCGTGAGTCCCGACGGGGAAGAAGAGCGATGCACAGGAGGAAGACGACGAAAAGAATAGAAAAAGAGAAAACACTAAAAGAGGACATGCATCGAGGAAGGCGAAGCTGCCTGCGTTTTGTACAGAATGCAGGCAGAAAGGGCACCCTGGCAAGCCTATCTTCAGAACAATTTGGTTCAGGCCACATGCGTTGTTGTCTCTCCACCTGTCTCGGTGGCTTCTTTTTACAAAGTGTTTGGCACCCACTTTCGCAACTTTTCGGGGTTGGGGGTTGTGGAGGCGCCGCTTAGAAAACAGTGAATTTTACCAACCTACGAAATCAGGACATTTGACGCTTTTCTCAATCTCTTGCAGGACGCGGGACAACGACTTCTAATGCGGGACGGGCGGTCACCCTAAGTAGCTGGAAGCGTAAACGAGAAACATTAGTTTATTTCTGCATCCAAAGCCTCCATGCAAAATAAATTTCAAATAATGTAGTTGACCCAACTCAGTTGCTTCAACCTTGTAAGAAGTGGCACGCTAGCTTTATTCGTACAGAAGCGAAGAATGGTTTTGACTAACTCGCCGTTTCTTGGCTAATGATGCTGAGTGTATCATTTCTGAGGCAAACTAACACCTTCACCATGACCGAATAGGGCATATTGCTATGAAATATAGCTAAAGTGGCCGTCATTTATCTGCAGTAAACAAGCCAAGAGAAATAAACACTGCGGGAGTGCTTCAACGCCCCGCGCCCAAGCAGCGTGCTGCTGCTGTGGCTACCGGCTAGCTTGCTCACGCCGCACTAGCCAAGGACCGACAATAATGTCAACAGGGCCTCCGCTTCAAGTGCAATGCTGGCGCAGCGCCGAACCTTTGGATGTGCAAGCGAGAGTTGAGCACATTAGTGCATGAAGCCTCGCATCCACTGCGCATTTTTGTGATTTCGCCGGCAAACGCCTAGTGACACAGCATGTACTGAAAGCCACGCGCTCCGTTGTTCGTATTTCAATGTATCAGGATAGCACAAACTACTAGTTAGAACAAGACTTGGTTGTCAAAGATGGAACGGCATTGCGCACAGGTATAGTCATCTATCACATGAATCGAGAAATTAGTTGCGCTCTGCGGGGGCCAAATATTTTACTACTGTCGTTGAGGTTAGAGTGTAGTGTCTGGCAAGTAGAGAGAAGGGGACAAGTGGGTATGGCTCTCGCATTCTGTGCCACTTACGAATTGACTCCCCAAACAAGAGCAGATGGGTTTCGCTGAGAAGTTTGAAAGCTACCGAGTACCCCTCGACGCTCTGTTCACTGTCCATGAGGACAGCGCCAGCCATCATTGCTACTGTGGCGGTGCGCTCAGTTCTGTCGCAAGAGGATGTCCAGGGCCTGCCACATGATAGGGGTCACCACCACAACTGCCGAGCCGGTTTCCCAGCAGCTCACCGTGATGCCGGTCCCTGAAAATCATTGTGTAAAATGAGGCGAGGCTCGATCTAATCACTTTTTTCAAGCAACTGTAACATTAGAATTCGCCAATAATTTGTCCGTTACGACTGTACTATAGCTATTTGCAAGCTAGAAAAAAAGGTGGCGGCTTCCCGCAAGGGGTGTGATGTGCATAAATCTAAAATGGAAATCTTAGCTGGGGTCCTCTATAATGACACATTCCTAGTAGAAACTGCTAAAGACTGCACAGGAACAGCCCCTCTATTTCATGAGGCAACGCGGTAAAATGCGGTGGCCAGCCATGTGACACTAGAAATGGATCGTGGCACTGTAGCAACTTCTAGTACACTTGGAGCCACTGTACTAAGAGTCGACAGAACTGCTAAATTGCGCCGTCCCGAGGACAGATGGTTTAAGGCCTCAACGTCGTGACGGATTTTTGCTGGGCGTCTATGGGCCCACACACTTTTTTGGACATAATTAGAGTTAAAAAAAAACAAAAAAACTTGAAGGTGCCTGAGTGTTTTACAGAATTAATGAAATAGCATCTCTCATGGCCCATCATTTTTGTTTTGATATGTGAAGTATTCTTTTACTGCAAAAATAACCTAATTTCGCCATTTTGACTTGTCTGGTAACAATGACTGTGGTCATCCGTCCCGTTTGCCCCTGCATAAACTTCTCGGCTACGAAGCAGCGACGCGATGACAGTAGTGGACATTCGTCTGTGCACTTTGCTTATGTATTCCTTTAGGCAGTGTCCCCATGGGTGATTCTTTGTGGCAGTTACGATGCTCCGCTCGAAATGTCTGTGGCAATAAAAGGGTGTGAATGCAATAGCAGCTTCATACTTTCGTGGTGCTACACTTTCTCAAGTTGAACATTGTGTACTTTCGTTAATGTTCTCCCTTGAGAGGACATCCCACCACACTCATTCCAACATATGCCTGAGCTTATAATAAATGTGCCTGGAGATTTTTAGCTGGATGTCAGGTGACTAACAACTCAAGTTTATGATTGAGCACGTATGCAGGCAGGCATAAGAGCAGAAGAATGTTTAGCATAGCTAAAAGATGAGGTTTCAGACGGTTACTATATCGCTATCAAGCAAAAAGCATCCCGCGCACTAAAAGGCATTTTTCACTCGTACAGGAATAAGACTAGTAATCGAAGTTTCCAGCTACTTTGTTTTTTAAGTATTGTTGCAATCGAAGTTCGTACCAAGAATCGCTAATTTTTGTACCTGGCTGCTAGTCCTTGAATTCGCCGCTTTTATTTTTTTTTTCACGGTCTCCACTAGTTTTACTGGTTCTCTTGAACTATCGTAGCATGCGGCTGCCGCCAGTAAAACCGAACAGCGCCGTTCCTGTTTTCCTCACTCGCATCACACGACTTCGACAACATCCATGTTTGTTTACTTTTCGCGAAAAACGCAGCCCACCAAATGCTGGCAACATTGCCATTGCGCATGCAGAAGAACGAGCGATTCGGTTGTTTTACAGCGATAGCTGTTATGGGCTCTTCCCCCCCCCCTTTGGAATGATGGCGTAGGGTGTAGGGCGTAGGGCATTCGGTATCCGTCGTCGATATTGAGGATTGCTCCAAAACATTTTGTTAAATTTCGCCGCTGTCAGGAATCGACCCTGGGTCTGCTGCGTGTGAGGCAAGCGCTTTGCCCCTGCACTACTGGCTCCATGGCACACTGCATCAGTAAAGTGTGTGTGGTGAGCACACATGTGCATATGAGTCTCGTGCACCGCCCGGCTACCTCCGTTTTCCAGGGAACGCAGCGGAACACAATCGTCCATGCACGCGAGATGCGTTAAATGGAAAGCAGGTCATGCCTATCATCGACAGTACACGCTCATGACGAAAATACAAAGAAGTAGCTTGAAACAAAACAGCGCCGTAGCACAGACAAAGCTATGAGCTCAAGCCCCAAGCAAACAATAAAAAGAGAAGACCATAATGGCTAGATGTCAAAACCCTAAGCAAAGTGCACATAAAGGCGCCCTAGTGAGGTGCTAGTGCAGCTGGTATTGGGTGTTTTCATTGGCATAATTTAGTGCACCATTTTATTGTTATTAGCTGTCTGGCGCGTGCCAAATAGAAGCATTTCGATGATGCCTAAGACTATCAAATCCGTAAAGCACAGAAACTTATACCTGCCATTGTGTTACCATTGAACAACGAAATGGCCGATTGACATCACGTGAAAACAACCAACGCCTATTCGGTGCGTTAACCTGCTTAGCCCGGTGGAAACTGTCCTACCCAAATGAGCCACGCCGCGATTCGCAAAAGCGTCAGAAATGAGTTGGAAAAATTTGCGAACTTGGAGTTGCTTGTGAAATAGCCACAGACGTGTACTTATGCAACGCACATTTGATAAATCTGTGTTCCGTCGAAGGGTAGCTTCACTACTCGTGGATCCAGATGAGCAAACGGCGCAAAGCATTCTGAATGCGAACCTGATCATTGAGGGTCTTGTGCTAGCTTGCACTAGCTCGCACTTCAGCATCAAAATCTTTAGTCGCGTGGCGGACATCGCATAAAGCCGAAGGTTGGGGGCCGAAATTCGGACTTCGTATTTCTAAACAGGTTAGTGCCCATGGTGCCACACAGTGGACCACCCCTCGCAACGCACTTTACATATCACAAAGTGTACTGAGTGTTCCCAAAAAGGGTACGTGCAAATGTAGTCATGCCACAGGGTTCACACAGATTATTCACTTAATCGGTCAACACAGGCGTATTACAGGTGTTGACGCGGATGCGCCAACAAATAACGACGAGAAACAGTCGACTGAATAGCGCGGCGTCATTAACGTTATGCACATAGGGTAACGTTAATTCTTCACAGGAACTGCACCACACCAGAGATCGATTCATCGTAGCTGCGGGAGGGGAAAGAGCCTGATTGCGCTACAAGTGTCTATAGGGTGTTTTCATAAGACTTAAGTCTGTCATTTTGTTAATAGAAGTCGGCGTAATGAGATCTGGAAGCTTCTGCGCACTACGCATCTGAGGGCATGAAATGAATTCTTAGAATGATCGCCTTCGGCACAAGCCATAGAACTCATCACAACAAAATGGCGAACAAAAACACGTAGGTGAATACACCTCATACTCCGAAGATGTATTCAAACAAAAACTACGTCTTTGCCATTTGCTTGTGACTGCGAGAGTGCAGCGAGGGCGCGGCCGTGAGCAACAAGCTCAGACGTTTACAAAATATAGCGTCTACCTGTTAGTCAGGGAAGCATGTCGTTTTTGGCACGACACACGGCATCTCACACTGTTACGATGCAAAAAAAGTTCTATCGAACCGAACAAGAGGTGTTCAATCCCGATTTGTATTGAGCTGACCAAACATGTTCGTGTCACACTGACGCGACTACGCCGATCAATAAGGACAAACATAAAGGCAGATTGAACAGCGACGTTAATGAACAGTCAAGAAAATCGGCTGTCATAGCCCATACCGATATTTCCAGCGTGTTGAACCTCGGCAGCAGCGAACTTCGAGACTCCAAACTTCTTCTGCCATCTGCACTGCATCTGCCTCCGCCATTTGCCGCCATCCGCCATTCAAGGGCGCCGCCGCGCCGCGTCGGCCGCGCCATCACGCGGCTGACGCGGCGATAAGACAATAACTCGAACAGAAAATTTAAAAAAAAGTTATAGGGAAATCGCTATCACTAATTAGGAATTATTTTGAGCATTTCTGTGACAAATTAAGAACGTTAATTATTAGGCTTCAAAGTTTTCTTACTTCCCACCCATCCAACCGACTCAATGAATGTTACTGGTGTAGGAAACGAAACCGAAACCAAGAGCGGCGTCAGAAAAGCCGGATGTCAATCAGCGTGGGGATTAGCCTACCACGCCTACCCTCTCCCTTTCTTTTCCTTGATCCTTTTCACCTTTCAACCCTTTTTTTTCCCCTGTTGCAACCTGTTGTTTCAAGCTCGACATCGAAGCCACTGGTGTGTTGGTTGAATCATCGTGCTCTTGTTTGAATCGCCGTGCTTTCGTCCACGATTTGACTTTTGCTTGCCAGCGTGGAGTTCACCAAGGTGCGGGTCACGGTGGTGCGGGTACACGTGTTGTGTGGGTACACGTGTTGTGTGTCACTGAATGAACCATCGGCGACGTGTTCTGCGAGACATTTGTAAGCTGGTTGAATCACCGTTACTTTTCCTCTCCAGTATCCTGACCGCTGCGCACTCGTGCACGAGTTGAATGTGCTTTGCATCACTGTTTTTTCGTTCCCCAGAGTGGTGAGCGTCGTGCTCTCATGCGCGAAACGAAAGTGCGACTTGTCTTCTGTGTATCACTGCTACTGAACCGCTGAATTTTTTTAACGATGGACGAGCCTCCTTCGCCGTTCGAGCGGCTGGAGGTAGTGAAGGACGACCTCGCGTCGACGGAAAAGGAATCAGTGTTTCGCACGAACCTGAACAACGAAGCGGCCGTCGACGAATGGCTGGAGGCCTACAGTCTCCAAACAAACACTTCTTGGATCGTCCAAAAGGTCCAGAAGGAGGGACAACGGTACGTTCATGTCATTCATGCTTTCCGCGATTGAGGACCGTATCGATGATAATTGGAATGCGGCTCTCAACTAACTATATATCCTGAGTCTTTGGCCGTCTCGGCATGCTATTTAGGTTTTCTAAATTCAGAACAGTTATTGAGAAAACAGCGAATGGAAAACACATTCGAAATTTCCCGCGCAGCCGGGTGCCGTGACGTCACGGAGAGGCAGACGTGCAGGTCGAGAAAAAATAGAGCATGCTGCGGATTTGTTTGAACCTGCGTAGTCAGGGTGAAAATGAAATGGCATTTGTTTCACACCACCAAACTTCGTGTAATCAGTTGTCAATAGTCGTGAAATGGAGCGCATAGCCAATGAATGGAAAGCGGAGAAACTTTCCAATGTCGCAGAGCTTTATACACCCCCCCCCCCCCCAGAATTTTTTGTGCAAAGTACAGACAAGGCTACACCCCCCCACCCCCCCCAACACACCCCCAGGTTGAGGCCGACCCCCCCCCCCCCCCCGAATTTTTTGTGCAAAGCACAGACAAGGCTACACCTCCCTGCCCCACACACCCCCTACAGCCGCCCAAAAACTTGTGACCCCCCCCCCCCCCCTTGTTGAAAATTCTGGATAAACCCCTGCCAATGTGTATTTAAGTGGTGTACTTACCATACCCAAATTTCATTAGTGTAGGCTCTCGGCACTTTCCCATGCCATAGAGATATAGCGTTTTTCTTTTCCAGGATTTTAATCCGGGAACCTACTCATGAAATTTGAGTATGATAAATGCACCTCCTAAAGAGACCTTGAGAAGTTTCACTGCTATCCAATCATTGGCCTATTTATACGATCAATTTTACGCCTGAAGAGCGCCCGCGGACACCATTCGAAAAAAACACTCCTCCCACGTGTGAGCCAAATCTGTGAGCTATTCGAGTGAGCCAAATGAACCTCTCCACTTTAAAGCAGCTTTCCTCCTCAAGAATTAACGCTACCCTATCTGCATAGGGTGCTCCCCCTTATTTTGCTGCATTTGTGGTATTTTCAGAATGGTCTTCCACAAGGTCTGGCGCTGCCAGCACCACCCTCGCAACAAGGTGTCCGAGCGCCGCAACGCTGTGTGCATGGCCAGACTCGACGTAAAGATAAAAAAGTTGAGCAAGGGCTCAAAACAGAACGACCCGTACCTGCGCAGGGACGTTCCCTTGGCTACTGTCATACGAATGGACACTCAACATTCGCATAATACACATTCAGCAGACGCTCTGCGCCTCCTTCGGGGCACACGTACCACGAGGCAGACGTTTGTGGGCTACTTTAGCGACGGGATGGCAGTCAGCGAGGCACGGAGGCTCCACGAGAGCAAACTCTGCATGGAGGAGAACGGTCCCGAGCTGCTGGCCAACGGCGCCCTCAACCCTCTGGCCAGAACCGTGCAACACTGGCACACTGTGTGGAGGAGCGCCTGCTTCGGTGGTGGCCCATCGACGCTCTCTCCAAGCTGGAGGAGAAGGCACCCTTCTATGCTGCTCAAGGTATGCTACAAGTTATTACAGTGCCATGGCTTATTTTTGACATCACATGACCTACCAGTGTATCTTTCCACGTCACCTTGTGAAAAGAGAGGTATTGTTCATCTGTGAGCTTCAGCACTTGCCACTAGGCACATGCTATTAGAGAGCAACACCAGTTCACATTCACATTTCTCGGCTCTATGCACATCACATGTAGCTGTGGCAGTAACTACACATTTTTTTTGCTGGGAATTTTAGGGGTACAGAGGTGAGTTGCATCGTAAAGCTCACTTGAGAAAAGTGATTAAAAAGAGCCGTGCCTCAATTTACTTAACAATTTCCAGGCACAAGTGTGACGGTCAGCCGGAGTGACACCAGCAGCTGTTGGGCAGTTCTGGTCGTGACCCCCAGCATGCGGCGGGCCCAGGCACTGGAGGCAGCGAGGGACATTGTCTTTATAGACTCGACGTCCTCGTGTGACACCACCAAGTGCACCGTGACAGTGGTGCTGGTGGCGACAATGGCTGGCGCCGTCCCCTTAGCAGTCCTCCTGCACAACGAGCAAAGCACGGACGGGTACTCGGCAGCATTCAAGCTCCTCAGCGGGACCCATCCACTCTGCTTTGGGGGTCTATCCGTAAGTAGAAAATAATGTGGAAATTATAGCTTTTCTCCGTGGAAAAAAGCTGGTTGTCATTTACTACACTTGTTTCTGCCTCAAGAACATTAGAACCCTAGTAAAAAGCTTCGGTGTCTGCAGATGCAACAAAATTTCCCCCTTATGTAAAAATTGGCGTTTCATATTTTTAATGTTTAATTTTCTCCAAATTCGGTTTCGGTGCCTCACTTTTAACTCCGAAATTCAGTGTTTTCGGTGTAAATTTTTGCGGTCAACCAGGAATTGTGGTTTATCAGGGCCCATGTTGTAAAAGCAAATGCATATTTTTCGCATTTCTAGAAAACACAACACAGCTTCATTCGCAACCCGGGATATAACAAACTAGTTTGCACTGTGCAAGAAATAGGTGCAAAGCGTCATCATTCCGTTGACACGGATGCACATGTGTGCCAAGCATTCCACAAACTTCAGGAGGATACTGCTCCAGGCACAAATGCGAGCCAGCATTGCTGACAAAATTGTGCCGTGATGAAGCATGCAATAACTTTTGACGACACTGTTTCAGACAAAAAAAAAGTGAAAGCCGTTTACAACTCCCTGTAACGCCGAATTAGAGCGCAGCTCTTGAGGAGGAGTAGGGAAGGGTACTGGGGGGATCAAGTGACCTTGGGTGGGGGTCACGTGACCTAGGGGGGTCACGTGACGATGACGATGCGGATACCGATGATGACAATGACGATGCGGATGCCGGTGACGTCATCAGTGATGATGACGATGCGGATGCAGATGACGTCATCAGTGACGTCACTGATGACGTCATCAGCGATGATGACGATGACGATGCGGATGCCGGTGACGTCATCAGTGACGTCACTGATGACGTCATCAGCGATGATGACGATGACGATGCGAATACCGGTGACGTCATCAGTGAGGATGACGATGCGAATGCCGGTGATGTCATCAGTGACGTCACTGATGACGTCATCAGTGATGATGACAATGACGATGCGGATGCCGGTGCCGTCATCAGTGATGATAACGATGACGATGCGGATGCCGGTGACGTCACTGATGACGTCATCAGCGATGATGACGATGACGATGCGGATGCCGGTGACGTCACTGATGACGTCATCAGCGATGATGACGATGCGAATGCCGGTGACGTCATTTGATGATGATGACGATGACGATGCGGATGCCGGTAACGTCATCAGTGACGTCACTGATGACGTCATCAGTGATGATGACAATGACGATGCGGATGCCGGTGACGTCATCAGTGATGATGACGATGACGATGCAGATGCCGGTGACGTCATCAGTGACGTCACTGATGACGTCATCAGCGATGATGACGATGACGATGCGAATGCCGGTGACGTCATCAGTGATGATGACGATGCGGATGCCGGTGACGTCATCAGTGACGTCAATGATGACGTCATCAGTGATGATGGCAATGACGATGCGGATGCCGGTGACGTCATCAGTGATGATGATGATGACGATGCGGATGCCGGTGACGTTATCAGTGACGTCACTGATGACGTCATCGGGGGTCACGTGACCCCGGGGGTCACGTGACTTGGGGAGCCACGTGACTTTGGGTCTCACGTGACCTTGGGGAAGGGGTCACGTGACCTTGGGGTGACCTTGGGGAGTCACGTGACCCCCGGTGACCCTTGGGAGGGGTCACGTGACCGTGGGGTGACCTTGGGGTCACGTGACCTTGGGATGACCTTGGGGGTCAAGTGACCTTGGGATGACCTTGGTTACGCCGACGGCGACGGCGACGGCGACGCCGCTGAAGCCGGGAACGGGCCCCTAAGAGCTGCGCTCTAAAATTAGAGGGACACTTGGCCTTAAGGGTGCGACGCGATAGCGCAAGGCCGGGTTGTCAGGGCAGGGGTGGAGGAGGGCGGGAGTGCAGAGGAGGCGGGGAAGGGAGGGCAGGGTGGTGGGGCGGTTGGGGGACTGGAGGGGTTGTAGGATGGTGGGGGAGGGAAGGTGTGGGGAGCTGCAGGGTCACACCACCCCCCACTGCTACTAAGAGAGGGCAGGGCATGGAAGTCAAGGGGATGGAGGTCAGGAGTCTGGGGAGTGGAGGGGTTGCAGGCGGGAGGGGAAGGAGAGGGGAGTAGTGGGGGAGAGAATGGGAGTTACGGGGGGTAAGGAGAGAGAAATCCCATCACTGATTCCCATTTAGCATCCGGGCCACGTGACCCGGGTTTTGAGGAACGGGGAAGGGCCCTCCCACGAGGTCACGCCAGACGCCGTGACCCGGCTCACTCGACACAGGTCACTGACCGGTCACGCCAGTCCAGCCGGGCCACCTAGCATGACCCGGGTCACGCCAGGTGCCATGGCCTGGTTCATGTGACCCGTGTTCCGGGTCACGTGACCCACGAGGTCACGCTGGACGCTGCTGGACTACTACTACGCTGCCTTTTCCGCTAAACGGGAGCCTTACACTAAGTGGCGGCCCATACTGCAAGTGAGATGACCGGCAGTAGCCGTCACCTCATAGACAGAAGGAGGGCAAGAGGGGGACAAGAGGAGAGCGAGAAGGAGGAGGGGAAGGAGGGTAGACAGAGGGAGGAGGAGGTCAAGAGTAAAGGTAGAAGACCATGAACACACAATAACGCAAGAGAGAGAGAAAACGGGAAGACCAGGACGGAGGGCAGGGGGGACTGAGGATGAGGTGGCTTTGAGTTTGTGAAGGAAGAAGACGATGGAGGGGATAAAGGTGGGGCGGACCAAGGAGGCGGGGAAGCTGGTTAGGGGACGGAGGAAAAAGGTGAGAGGAAAGGAAGAGTGGAGGGAAGAGGAGCCTGAGGAAAGAGAAGGGAGCAAGGTGCGGATGGGAACAATGAAGATGAGGAGGAGCGGCCAAGGGTTCAAGGTCAAAACCAAAGGTCAAAGCCATGAACACAACCACATGACAGATAGAGGGGGAGTTAAGAGTTAAGCGAGGGAATTAAAGCCACGAACACACAACCACATGACAGATAGAGGGGAGGGAAGAAGAGTGAAGCGAAGGAATCAAAGGCCACAAACATGCAATCATAGGAGGAAGAGATGAGGGGGAGGAGGAGGTAGGGCACAGAGGGGAGATGGGACGAGTATGAGGTGGAGATAAAAGAGGCGAGGGAGGAGGGGAGGGGTCAGGTAGGAAGAAGGTCTAGTGTCAAAGGCCACCGTCACACGGACACATTCCGCCGACCACTCAAAGTGAAGGGCCCATATACGGCTACCGCAGTAAAACTATAGCACGAGGGGGTAGTGGTTTGACCGAGGGATCAAGCATGAAGGCTTGGTCTAAGGTTACGAGAATGAGAAGGTGATGGTAGCACAGGTTGCACCAAATTCCTTTGTAGTGCAAATACTTCATATAAACCGTACGTGCGCTTCACTGAGATACATCAGTCTTGCCAGTTCTTTTCAATTGCACTCAGTGAAGGCACACTTGCCAGCAGTGTGAGCAGCTGACCTTAAGCCGAGGTGAAAAGAATGGAACGGAATGTCCCAGTGTATACAGTTGTTTATTTAAAAAAACAATTGTTTATTAGTTTCTGTAAATTGTTGTGTTGAACATAAATTAATGCTATCAGCCGGTTGTCACAAGCAAGTATAGAACAGTTTCTATAGCTACAGAGAAGGGATATGCTACATGTAGGGACTAAAGCATTTACAAAGCATGACGGTTCACTTCTTTGTCTCTCTCCGATTGTGGGACGCATATCATCTTTTGCCAGGCACCCGAGGTCTTCATGACGGACAATTCGAGTGCGGAGAAGGCTGCTCTGCAGGAGACCTGGCCCACGGCAAGGCATCTCCTATGCCATTTTCATGTGGCGCAGGCGGAGTGGCGCTGGCTCACAGCTGCCCACAACGGTGTGCACAAGGACCAGAGGCGCTGCCTGATGTCAGCCTTCCAGGAGGCAAGTCTTTTACTATGCAGTTGCCATTGTGACAGAGGCGCTTGTGCAACGTTCCGCAGTATGAAACTTGCACTAATGTGCAGCAAAAGTGCAGCCCAGTTATTTAGAGTAGGGCGACACACCTCTGCATGTTAATGGTCTTGTGGAAATCAGTCAGGCAAAAGTGTGCATGTAAAGCTGACAAATGTTTGTCAGATTTCTAACCGAAGTAACCTCAACGGTAATGGCCAACTGCAGGTCATGTATGCTGACACACAGGAGAAGCTGGAAGCAGCGACAGCCCAGCTGAGGCGCCAGCCACACCAGGCCTTCGTGGCACGGGTGGAGGCCTTCCTTGGAAGACAGGAGGAGTGGGTGTTGCTCTACCGTGCCAACACCACCACGCGGGGGCACAATACAAACAACTTCTCAGAGGCCACCATCCGTGTCCGGAAGGACATAGTTCTCAGCAGGGCAGAGGCATTCAATGCTGTGGCACTGGTGGATGCGGTGGCCATGGTGTGGGAGAAGTACTTCGAGAGTCGCATCCTCCGCCACGCCCACAGCCGTGTCGCAAGTCACCAGGTGGTATACAAGCGGCTGCTCTCCAAGATGCCACAAGGTGCAGCTGAGAGCATCCAACCTCTGGGCGACAAGCTCTATGCAGTGCCCAGCGCCACACGCCATGACGTGGTCTACGAGGTGGCCGCAGACTTCGGAGTGTGCAGCTGCCCAGTCGGGAAACAAGGGGCTTTCTGTAAACACCAAGCTCTGGTCCACGAAACCTTTGGTGGTTGGTTCCCCAATGCACCCCCTTTGACTACGGAGGACCGGCATCGATTGGGCAAGCTGGCCTTGGGTGACAAGTGCCCACCCTGGGAATTTTTTATGCCCTTTCGTGGAGAGCAGCAGTACCCAGGTGAAGAAGAGAGTCCCAGGTGCACCCCCGAAGCTCCCAAAGGCCCAGACAATGCAGAAGCCACTGACCTGCTAGAAGCCAATGACCAGCCAGAAGCTCCTCAACCCTCCACATCGGCCCTGGCACCAATTGCAGCGCAAGACCCTGACCAAGCTCAGCGTGCTCAGGTATGTGCACTCTTTGATGTTCGCGTCTTATCCAGCTCCTTTTCCCAAGCGAAGGGAGCACGATAAACTTGTATAACACAAGCTCCTTTTACAAGTCATACCGTGAGAGGCTCTAGTGCGCAACTAGAATTTAAAGTGGTGCATATTTCCTAGCAAATACAAGCTGCGCACTCATCTGTGATGCATGCTTTTTACCTGAGAGACTGTACCAAGTGGAAATTAACAAGTGCACCACCATTTGTTCCTACAAGATTATTGGCCCACCTTTAGCTGGGGTAACTACGAAGGTTCTCTGGTGCGACTTAGCAGTGATGTGGGGAGAAAATTGTTTATTTAAAGGCCAACGAATAAGCAGAGAGGAGAAAACTGCACCTCAATTTCTCCTTTCCACCCGAAAGAGAAGGATAGTCTTCCTCCTTGTGGTGTAAGTTACCTTCCAGACCCGCTCCTTTTGGGCAAAAAGGAATGGAGAAAAGGGCAGAGGGGAAGGGTCATTTTCTTGGCTGCAAGGTACTCCATATATGTCAGCCTTTGACTACTTGGCACACATGTGCTTCTGCTCTAGTGGCCAAGCTCTCAGTGTTTCAGCACGGGCAAATCTGTTGAAACAAGCAAAATTGTAATTTCTCACATTTTATTTATTTACATTACTGTGAACCTTACGGTCAACACAGGAGAGAAAAATAAGTTGTACAAGCCAAGCAAAATGCATTCACACTCAAATGAGTACTTATGCACATGCATGGGTGCGGTCACACCCTGCACATCTGAAGATGTATTCCGCACACATACATTATTCAGTTAAAAATTTGCGCAATGATAATTTAAATGACTTGAGATTACAGCAGCTGACGACTTCGTTTGGCAGAGCGTTCCACTCTACTATTGTCCTACAAAAGAAAGAATACTTAAATACATCATTTTTGTATTGATACGGAGCAATCGCCCTGACGTTGCTAGTTCTTTTGGGAACGAGACGTTGAAGGCCACAAGTAAAGCTGCGGATCTAGCTTTGTCATTCCAGTTATTATGGAAAAGAGTTCTTTTAACCTTGATATTTTCCTTCGCTTTGCCAGCGAGTCAGCCTGCGCCTCTTGTCTCATTGAAGAAACAGATTTTGTATGTTTATATCTGGAGAAGATAAATCGAAGCGCCAGATTTTGTATTCTTTCAATTTGTGATTCGTGGCATTTTCTATACGGGTCCCATACAGTGCTTGCATATTCTAACAATGGGCGCACATAACACATGTACGCAAGTTGTCGAACATCACTATTGGCATGCCTAAGTTGTCTTCTGAGGAATAAGAACTTTTTGTAGGCTTTTGAACAAACGTAATCTACATGACTGTTGCATCGCATGGTAGAACTAAAAATAACACCCTAAATATTTAAATTCGTCCACCTTTCGCAGTTGCACGCCACCTATGTTATAGGAATACTCTAAAATGTTTCGTTTGTTTGTAATGCTGCAGAGTACTGTTTTATCAAAGTTAATTACCATACCCCACCTTTCACACCACAAGTAAAGTTTTTCTAGAGAGGCATTAAGCAAGTCTTGGTCTTCGACTGTACGCACTTTTGAAAACAACATGCAGTCATCTGCAAATAGCTTTACAAAAGTGGACCTGTACCGACCCTTGTGGCACACCTGAATACACTGCAAGGCGGGTAGAGCATGCATCACTGCAGTAGACATACTGTGTTCTGTTAGTTAGGTAAGACCGGACCCACGACAGTATATTGCTGTTTAGACCCACAAGGTGAAGCTTTTCAATTAATTTGTTATGAGGCACGCGGTCGAACGCTTTTGAAATATCCATAAACACGACGACAACCTGACCCCGCTCATTTACAACAGATGAGAACTCATGCGCACATTCATATAATTGTGTGACCGTCGATAGACCCAGTCTAAAACCGTGCTGATGTTTGTATATTAAGTTGTTTTCTTCTAAGTACTGAGTGACATGATTTGAAATAATGTGTTCCAGCAGTTTGCAGCAAGTCGACGTTAATGATATAGGATGGTAATTTTGGACTGTCATTTTGTTTCCAGATTTGTAAATGAGTATAAGTTTACCACATTTCCAGCAGTCTGCTGGAAATTTGGATTGTTGGAGAGAGGCTTGAAATATTATGAAAAGATATCGGGACACCCACTCAGCATACCTTTTCAGAAATGCATTTGAAATGTCGTCTGGCCCCGACGCCTTCTTTACATTAATATTCAAAAGCAATTTAAGTATAACACTTTCCGAGACAACGAAATCTGACATACGAGGTTCATCAGAGCTGCTGACGTGGTCTACCGGCGGGTCACTCGAGACTGTAAAGACTGACTGAAAATACATGTTAAATTCCTCTGCCACTCTAATGGGACATGATACAACCTCATCGCTTACCATCACTTCTGTTATTACTTCTTTTTTCGACGAGAAAAACCGCCAGAATTTTTGCGGAGATTCCAGCAAGAAACGAGACAGCACATTGCCACAGTAATTTTCCCTAGCTTGGGAAATAAGATTCTTCAATTGTCGCCCCAAATTTGCAATGTCTGAGGAATTTTGTTTTGCTTTCCTTTTGCGCTTGAACTTTCGCTTCATTTGCAAAATTTCTCTTGTTACCCATGGGTGATGTTGTCGTGCTCTCACGTCCCTTGTCGGAACAAAGTGATATGTACAGTAGGAAACAATACTCTTAAATGTTTTCCATAATTCGGTAACATCACTTAACTGACTAAAATGGTCAAAATGTTCAACTAAATAATCGAGGATGGACACATCATCAGCATTTTGAAAATCTCTGACAGTATGTTCGTGACAAGCATTATCGGCAGCTGTTGTGTGTAGTTCTAAGTCAAGAAACACCATTTTATGATCTGACACTCCGTCGAGCACATGTGCTTTATCCGCTTCCACTATGTTGCTAACAAAAAGTAAGTCCAGAATTGATTGGCTCGTATCCGTTACTCTTGTCGGCCTGTCCACTAACTGTTGAAGATTAAAACTGAGTGCTATATCTAACAAAAAGCTCGGAGGACGCGATTTCATTTTTACCTAGTTTTTGCTTTGCCTAGTCAATATCAGCATGATTGAAGTCTCCAGTCAAAATAATTTTAGTTTTGCCATTGAAGCGCAACGCCATGTAATCATACAATTCTTCTAAAAACCACGCGGCGGTGTTTGGCGGCCTATATACAGTACTAACAACAAACACGTTGCCGTGAACTTTAATCTTACACCATAACACCTCCCTGTTGACAACGCAATCTAATGGTACCAGGTCCACCGTAATTTTTGCGATAATAGCCACGCCGCCGCCCCTTGACCCTCGGTCTTTCCTAATCATTCTGTAACAAGGCGGAATAACTTCATTATCACCAATACCACTGTGAAGCCATGTTTCCGTGATGACAACCACGTGGGGGTCATGAGTTAGCAAGATTGTTTCCAAATCATCTACTTTATTCACAATACTAGACAAAGTATAATAATGTGCTGTCCTCAATGCGTTTTGTGCAGGCTCGAGAGGAAGTCTACAGGCGCCTGGAGTCCCGCATGCGACGACTGCACGCCATGAACGAGGAAAACCCAGCATACATTGAGCTTTTAGATGCCCTTGGTGACCGGATGGATCGTGTAACGAATGGGAACGACGCATATGGATTCATGCTTACGTTGAAGGCAGCTGCAAGAGTACGACAGCGTCGGGGACGTCGGATACGGGTACAGCCCACAAGCCTTGCCAGACGTCGGCCAGGACTGACAAGGGGTTCAAAGAGGGTGCCGGCTGGACGCCCATCAGGCCAACCATCTGCCAAGAGGCCCAGAAAGAGGGCCCACTCCCTGCAGATGAGCATACGTCACAATGTGCCAAGTGCAAGACTGCACTAAAGGTCTTGGTGCCTGCCACCTCGTCGGGATCAGGTAGGTTTCGTTGAGCCCCATCCTTAGAAACAGTGGTGTAACAATGTTGATTCAGCTCTGACATGACTGGCAAGCTGCAATTGTGTGAGCACTTCGTTTGTCTGCAGGGTCACCGTGTGGACATGGGATGAATTCTTCAGGATCCCATCACGGTATTGGAACAAGACTCACATTTCGGCAGTTTCGCTGTCCCTGCAACGTAAAACTTGCTTTGTGCTGTAACTGAAAGCAAGACGTAGGCATTTTTCTTATTTTTTGCAAGCCTCTGTAACCTCCCAGGTTGAGCTGGATTTCATAATGTGATTCAAGAGTCTTTAACCACTTAACTGCCAATGACGAGATATCTTATCATGCTGACTTCTGGCCGCAACTGCCGATGACGAGATAACCCGTCATAAGACTCTGTCATGAGGAAAATACATTCCACAATTTTTTGGGGGGGACAAAACGTCAGTTTTCTTGATTATCAATGTCCCAAGCATATTTTATAACATTTCTAGCTTGTTTTGGTGTTAATCTACCAAAAGCAGAGCAATGTTAGTGATTGGAGAGCAATGCCATGCACTTTAAAAATGGGAACCATCATACATTGTTTGCTGTTGTCACACGCCTGAAAAATAAGCGAAACATCGTTCCTCCGACCGATTCAAAGTCCAGCGGCGATGAATGGCTTCCGTCAAATAGGAGGTAAGATCATCTGGACTTGACTGAGTGACCCAGTAATGAAAGTGTAATTGACAATGAGAACTTCCTCATGGCGCAAGATTGGGTTTGCATCCGCATTGATAATGCACGTCCCTCTTCACCCATATTTTGTTTTACTGCATGCCCTGGAGTGCCTCGACATTCGACAGACTATAATTCTGTAAATGATCAAGTCTAATCAAAATCACTTTGCCTAAACTCTCTTTGTACGGGGCTTGTACAAGTGATATACGTGTGTTTTCACCAATCTAAAAGCACTGTACAAATTTTAAAGAGGTCTTTGACTGCCGGTTTGGAAGATGTTGTGTCACTTATGCACGAGTGTTTGTCAAATGTTTTATTTTTAATCAATTTTAATAAACCAATGACCGGTAATCTCTAATGACTGTGATCTTATGCCACCCCCTTTCATAAGTGCCTGTACATTGGGACCTTGTGTTTTACATTGCTCCTTCTGCTCTTAGATTGCTGAGCATGATTTCTCATCTAACATGGAAGTTTTTTTAAATTTCTCATGTATCGTTTCATTATTTTGCGGTCTGAATTATTCCATGCTCGGGTTTGTCACCATGGTGTGGAACTGTCTTGCATCATCTGACATAGAGAAATTAATCTGTGCGAAATATGTAGATGGCACATTCCTTACAAAATTACCTCTTCCAAGGAAGGTATTGCTGTACCTACATTTCACAATTTCCCTCCATGAACTCTATCAAGTCAAAGTGTTGCACGCAATGTACTAGTATTAATACAATATTTTCCGGATTATGGTCCCAAAGACCTAATTTCAGCATGAAATATTTGTCAGTGGATAGCCCGCACCTACAGCCCTTCTCACCTGTATAGTGAGCAAGGACAGATTTTAGCTTTCAAAAGGGTTTTTCATTGACAGCCTACATATGATGCATAGTCCATACACATGAGAAGTGCAGAGACAAGCCAGGCATTGTTCATGCACCACTCGCGGGCTGATCACGGCTATTCCTGAGGGTCAAGGATGACCTACACTGTCTGCCTAGGGGCAGCTACCTTTCATGTCGCCCACAGAGGTGTTGAGAGCAAAGGCAACACATTTCCTGTTTAAGGCGGCGGTCCCACACCTGCAGTCTTTAATGATAGCTTTTAACATTTTATTTTTTGGGAGTACTTAGGAAATAGCTACAGAGCTGTCGCTTTGCAGGTATGTTTCTAACATCGGTGGGTAAACTCCAGCAATACCTTATTGACATAACTAACATACGTGATCAGAAAATTAGAAATTTAGAAATCGCTTACCGCTTCCAAGATTTCTCCTTTAATAATAAAGTTTGGATTACCATTTTTTCTACTCGCATTCTACTCGATATTAATCCTAAGTGTGCTACTAAAGGAGAACTTGGAAGCGGTAAGCGATTTCTAAATTTCTAGTTTTCTGATCACATAAATTAGATATGTCAATAAAGCTTGGTTGTAATTTACCCACCGATATTAGAAAAATGCCTGCAAAACGACAGCTCTTTAGCTACTAGGCACTGTAAAAAATAAAATGTTAGACACCAAGAGTAAAGACGGCAGCCGTGGGACCACTGCCTTAATCAGATCATGTAAATATGTAGATGGTCAAATTGGTAGCAGATTTGTAGTACAAATTTTATGACTTTTCATGTACCTCAATGTTTCAGTATACATGCTTGTTTATTCTAGTTATTTTAAGGACATTTTGTAAATTTCTTTTTTACATGATTTTATAATTAAGTATGTTTTGTTTAAATATGAAGATGTTCATGTATGTAATACAAAGGTGTCGTCATCATCTGGCCAAAGGGACAGAATGTCATTATTACTGTAAAGGCAATGGCACACTTTTTGGAAACCAGCACTATACCACTCTGTTGAAACAGTTTCATGTTGTGAAATAAAATTCTTCCTTGTATTCAAAGTAACTGCACTTGTTCCCTCACTTCATGGCGAAGACTGTGTCACAGTAGCAGTCATCGTAGTGCACGACAGTATTCATTTTCCTACACAGTAATTTTACTCTCACCAGGTAGGAAGTGCGTGTACCAGAAGAGCGTATGACAGTATTCATTTTCCTCCACAGTAATTTTACTCTCACCAGGTAGGAAGTGCGTGTACCAGAAGAGCGATGAAAGGAGGAGGGAGATGAAAGAGTGATAAATGCCTACACAGAACGTTAACCTCCTCTCCGGGAGCAAAGCTCGCATAGAAAAGCAACGTTAGGTGCGTGCCTGTTACGCGTGAGCAACCTGGAAAACTGAATTGAGATGGCACAACTCCACCTACTTTGACACTTGTACTGGTGGTGCTAGAACACCTCCACCGCTTTCCGAAATCGCACTCTGAGCATTAAGAGTAGCAAAGGCGCGTACGCAGGCATACAGTAAGCCGCGGTCGCGGACAGGCGCGCATTTGCGGAACGAGAACATGTCCACGTACAAGAAGCACTGCGTCCGCGAGCCGTCCTCCGCAAGAGTTGCTAGCATTTGGTGCTACGGTGCAGCGGCGAACTCCAAGGATCGTTATGGGTCGTACTCGTAGGGGCGATTTCGACAGCGGCGCGTATGCTGTAGCATTATGTCGGCATGCAGTCCTGGGCGTTCATCTTACCAAAAACGAGTTCAGATCGCCGAGGTGAAAGCATTAGTTGCTAGCGTTTGGTGCTACGGTGCAGCGGCGAACTTCGACGATCGTAGTGGTCGTACTCGTAGGGGCGACTTCGGCAGCGGCGCGTATGCGGTGGCATTATCTCGGCGTGCAGTCGTGGGCGTTCATCTTACCGAAAAACGAGTTCACATCGCTCAGTTGAAAGCATTCGAGTCATCGGTGCAGCGGCGAACTTCGACGATCGTAGTGGTCGTACTCGTAGGGGCGACTTCGGCAGCGGCGCGTATGCGGTGGCATTATCTCGGCGTGCAGTCCTGGGCGTTCATCTTACCGAAAAACGAGTTCACATCGCTAAGTTGAAAGCATTCGAGTCATCTAGGCACGCGCGTGAAACGAAGTGTTTACAGCGGCGCAGCGTAACGCGCGTCTCACCCACCAGCGCAGCGGCGGACGCCATCTTGACAAGACGAAAACGCGCTCAAATGCGTTCAAACGGCGCGGAAGTGACGTCATGTCACGTGACATTTTCAAAACCAATGAAATGGCCGCTTTCGCGTCGCGCCGAAGGGGGCGTGGCCAGGCACTGTACGGGATATGGTTTGCTTATACGCTGCCCGGAGATGTACATCTCGCCACATCTTCCAAGCCGTTTTCTGCAACAACAAAATTTAGATAAGAAGCACTTGCATCCCGATGGTTCATCGATGTCGCGTCAAATCACCAATGAAAATAATAGCCCTTTCGCATTTAAGGTACCCACACAGACTTTCAGAAAACTCTTTACGCTCGCGCTCGCGATTCGGTGCGTAGGTACAAATAACGCGCCAGTTCACATTTGATAAAGAAAAATTACACTACACAAAGCGGCCGCCTTCGTGCGCAACAACAGCGTGCTCAACGATACTTACTGAGCGGCGAATAAATAGACAGCAACCTCCCGAAAATTCGTCCGCATGTGATATATAAACATTGAACAGCGATCTAAAGGGCTGCACTATGAGGTCCGCGTTTTCCTGACCTTAAACTTTTAATGAAAAAACAGTTAGGGCGCAGGCGAGCTGGTTTATGTTTACCATTTTTTAGACCACCTGAGATTGGGTGGAAGAAACACGACAACGTCTCAAACAGAGTTAACCACTTTATTCAATTCTCCCTCCTTTTATACAACCTGGACCCAAAATCGTCACCATAAGAACACTCCAAACAAAGGCACCAAGGGGACACGTCTTGACTTCGCAACCACGATAACCTTAAAAAAAAAGAATAACGAACCATTTTGAACTAACAAACGCTACACACACATCAAAACAACGGCCGAAGGGAACAATTCTTTGACCTCGCAGTCACTCTTATCTTTAAAAAAACCAAGAAGCAAATCACCGGAACCGAC
The DNA here is from genome assembly GCF_016920785.2 of Ixodes scapularis. Taxonomy (NCBI): domain Eukaryota; kingdom Metazoa; phylum Arthropoda; class Arachnida; order Ixodida; family Ixodidae; genus Ixodes; species Ixodes scapularis. The sequence continues at coordinate 602,634 of NW_024609897.1, forward strand.
TGCAGTTCGAACCCATCAACCTGTTACACATTTTTTTTTCTACGTACGCATACAAACGGAACAAGATCAGGACAAAGGTGGTACCTCTGGCGAAAAACACAAGGCCTGTTCAAATCATACTCGCGGAAATGCTTTTGCCCTTTCACTAAGAAGCATAGACGCTTGGCTTATGCAATTTCCGATCGACCTAATTTTTACTGTCTCTTTTACAACCCTTTCGACGTCATTGACCTCTTTGCATACTACAGTTGTACCTGACCGCTCGGCTACGCAGTTTCTGCATTCTTGTACATCTGTCGCAATTTCGGAATTAGTCGATTTTAACTTTACGTTTCGTTTGTGCTCTGTCAGACGATCGTTCAAGCATCTTGATGTCTGCCCTATATACATAAAACCGCAATTCATGGGTATGTCGCAAACGACTCCAGTTTCACAGGGCACAGACTTTTCTTTGTGGCCCTTTTGGCACCCTTTTTTCTCTCTTTGGAACGGAGTGACATTGCCCAACTTAAAGTCCGAGCTGAAAACTACATTAACGCCAGATTGTTTTGCAGAAGCTTTTATATCGTGTGACACGGTGTGAAAATACGGCATCCCTGTGATACTGTTTCTCGAATTTCCTCCTCCTTTTCCTTTTCCTGGTTCATTAAGGTCACTTGCCTCCCAATGAAATCTCCCTCGTAGCTTGCGTCCATCAATCGTTGCCACTGCCCCCTCACTGCCTTAGCCACGAAATGAACACATGACCTGTTCAAAGCATTGGTGAACAGCGATCTAACGACACTCGCCTTTACCGTCATAAAGTGGCAGCTCTTCTTTGGGAGTACCGGTTTCGGGGCATCTTCTCCATACTCCCACCTTAGGGTTTCACCCACATGAAGTTTTAGGTCCAAAAACTGTAGCATATTATTCGTTGTTTTTTCCACTTTGAACTTCAGTTCAGGAGCTGATGACATTATTAGTGACTCTAGCTTCTCCTCAATTCCACTCTGAAAGGTGCATATCACAATGTCGTCGACATATCTCCTGACTATACAGCTACCCGACGGCATTTTTCCTAGTCCTTCTACCACGGCAGAATCAAGAGAGTTCGTATATCTCCGCCAAAGCTGGTGCCACCGATGAACCTATGCACACTCCATCTTTCTGCCTAAATTTTTGCCCATCGTATTCAACCACCGTTGAACGAAGATACAAATCCAACACCGTCAGGAAACAGTCTACCGAAATGCGCGAACCTGACTGAAATTTCACGAGATTACGCTCCAGGGCTTCTTTTACACGCTTGAACAGTCTGCTCTTCTCCAACGAATAATAAAGGTCTTTTATGTCCATAGAAAATATCGAACACTTCCTGCCATGATGAACCTCCAAGATGTCAATTAATTCGTTTGAGTTTCTCAGTGAGAGCTAATCTTGAAGCTTTACATACTCTAATCCTTGTGGCAGGGATTAAGACACCACCATATGCCAACTCACGTTCTCATTTATCACTGTGCGGAAAGGAAGCTCAGGTTTGTGGTCTTTTAGAAAAACTTTAGGCTTAATGTTGAGTGTTTTGAGCTCAATATCCCCTTTGCCGTCCCTTCAAATTCCTCTTCCCTAAGAACCCCACAAATCTCTTTTCTTAACTTTCCAATATTCCCGGTCCATTCCACAAAGAGGGAATCCAACGCCTCCTTTGCTTTCTTCCGAAAAACCGGCTTGGATAAGACTGCAAACTTCACAGTTTTGTCCTTCTGCAACATCTCTAGCGATGTGCAATCTATCTCGTTTTTTACCGCTTTTACTTCACTGAAGTTCCTTCTTTCCGGTGGGTAATCTCTGCCCATGGCATTTTCCATTAGACCAATTGCTTGATCAACAAAAGCTGCCTTCTCATCCCGAGTGACGACTTTCGCGACTGTCTGTATTGACGAGAACACGTCCAATCTCGACGGTTTTACATTTAAACAAAACTTTGGCCCTCTACTTAAAAATTCCTCACTCTTCCGGGACTCCGCTTCTCTACATGGGTTTACAAGGGACGTGTGGGGCATATCAAGATAGCTGTTTTCATGGGGAACTTCATGATACATCTGTCTAACAAGATTTCTATCCATTAGTCCTCCATCCATTCTCCCGCACGCGCTCAATCTCTTAACACTGTCGAAAACATACTTCCGCTTTATGCACCAAGTCCGGTTGAAGTGGGCCCTTTTTAATGTCGTTCCGCTTCTGGAAGTCCCGATGTTGCCTGAAGTCTTTTCTCAGCAGCGAAATCCAGAGTCTATCGCTTGCGATGCGGACGTCCTGGATTCTCTGACTTGCACCGTCTCTGTAGGTCTTCAATATCTTCTTCTTGATGGACCAAGAACTCGCCGATGCTGACAAATGCTTGAAAAGTTCCAGGTCAACGTACCTCTTCAGTAAGCACATGCCGCAAAACGCCACCTCAGCCTCCAGTTCCGCAAGGCGACGTCCCAACTTGTCCAGGTCCGTGACAGCTTCCAGTTGTAGAGCGGTTGGTGGCGATGAAGGAATCAAAGATGCACAAGAAAAGGTGACTAAGCCTGCCTCAGGTACGAATAATGAAAAAAACAGTTAGGGCGCAGGCGAGCTGGTGTCAGTTTACCATTTATTAGACCACCTGAGACTGGGTGGAAGAAACACGACGACGTCTCAAACACAGCTAACCACTTTATTCAGTTCTCCCTCCTTTTATAGAAACTGGACCCAAAATCGTCACCATAAAAAAAAACTCCAAACAAAGGCACCAAGGGGACACGTCTCGACTTCGCAGCCACGATAATCTAAAAAAAAATAACAAACCACTTTGAACTAACAAAAGCTACACACACATCAAAACGTCGGCCGAAGGGAACAATTATATTACCTCGCAGCCACTCTTATCTTTACAAAAAACGAAGAAGCGAATCACCGGAACCGACTGCAGTTCGAACCCACCAACCTGTTACACATTTTTTTTTCTACGTACGCATGCCAAGGGAACAAGATCAAGACAAAGGAGGTACCTCTGGCGAAAAACACAAGGCCTGTTCAAATCATACTCGCAGAAATGCTTTTGCCCTTTCACTAAGAAGCATAGACGCTTGGCTTATGCATTTGCCGATCGACCTAATTTTTACTGTCTCTTTTAGAACCCTTTTGACGTCATTGACCTCTTTGCATACTACGGTTGTACCTGACCACTCGGCTGCGCAGTTTCTGCATTCTTGTACATGTGTCGCAATTTCGGAATTACTCGATTTTATTTTTACGTTTCGTTTGTGCTCTGTCAGACGATCGTTCAAGCATCTTGAGGTCTGCCCTATATACCTAAAACCGGTATATAGGGCAGACCAACAAACTTCCCCATTCAAACTACGCTTCGATAAACTTTTGATCGATCCAAAGACATATACCTACGACCACCATTCTAAGTTAGTAACTGAACTTCAGCGATAGCGCAAGGCGGGGAGTGTTCGAAACAGCAGATTAGGCTCGTATGAGGGCATCAGTTTTTTATATGCCAATGCTCGAAGTGTTCTATCTAAATGTGATGAGCTAAGTACCATTATCTCGTCTTGCAGCGCCAAAATAATCTTGCTGACCGAATCGTGGTTAACTCCTCAAGTCACTGATAGTGAAGTACTGCCTGATCACCCTAATTTCATTATCTATCATCTCGATCGACAGCAACGACGCGGTGGTGGCGTTCTTATAGCCGTAGATAAAAAGATACCTAGCAGCCCTATTGAAAATTCCATCAAGCTACGTAATTTGGGACACTGACTGCCAGTCAACAGCCTTGGTGGAACGTGATGGACCATCAGACGTCATCTGATGGTCCATCAGATGACGTCTGACTGCCACTGCCAAGGGAATTTCATCAACAAGGGCAGCATTTATATAAGAGTAAAGCTATACGCACTCATAAATATCGCCAAATGCCTCAATAAAACAAAAAGTTCAAGAGAGAAAAAAAAAAAAAAGCAGCACCACCGCGCATTGAACCCGCGACCACATGCGTACAAATCGGACACTCTAACCACTATGCTACGCCTCACCGTTCGAGAAACTCGCTTTGACTATTTTTTTTACACAAAATGCTTTGGCTGCAAATGCAGGTAAGCCGTCAGCATGTTATGCAAAGCACTCGTACATCACTCGCCGTACTTCAGTTCTACTCACCTGCCATGTAGAGTACTTTCGTGTCGTAGAACGATCCTTTTGTTCGCGCATCACCGGCCCAGTAGACCTGGTACACCCTGTCGTCTTCAACTACACCGCTTAAGTCCCTTACATCGTCGGAACTCACAATAGGCTGGGTCTTGTCGAGTAGAAATTCTACTAAACCATAAGACATTGTAGAGCCCGGGCAGGATCGACAGGTTAAAGCAAGCGGGCAAACAAACCGAGTCGAGAGCGATCGTTCATGAAAGCTCGGCGAAGCCTCTATGGGCGAAGCGAAGTCGGCGAAGTGCGAAGTGCCGTGTTCGGCGCTTCCGCGGCCTTCTGATCAAGGTTGTCGGTCGGTTGCGTGTCATATCTCTAACGTCAGCGGTTTTATGGGCTCACGTCCCAAAATCGTTTTCTCGTGCATAGATTACTTTTCGTATTTATAGATTTGACGAAATAGTGGTATCCGAACGAACTTTACGTCCTTTGACCGTACGTCTGTCTGCACGTCAAAGCTTTCTGACGTACAGTCAGAGACAATCGATGTACAGTCAGAATCACCACCAAGACATCCTGATGGCATTTCGCGGCGGCCGACTGCCACCAGGAAACCATCAGAAAGCCGACAAGCGGGGTCTGACCGGAGTTTGACTGTCGGTCAGAGTACCTTGTTGGCCAATCAGACATGCTTGACGTACAGTCAGGCACAGTCAGCGGTCCACTAGAAAACATTGACTGCCAAGCAGGGTTACATTGATGGATTTTTCCTTCGGGAGAGTTGTTTCTAATCATTCACAGCTTGAAATAGTTTGGGTCTGCTTACAATGCAGTTTTAGGTCTGTCTTGGTTGGTGTTTGTTACCGTCCTCCTGACGCGTCACACTCGTTCTCAAGCCTTCTTCACGATGAATTGTCATTACTTTCAAAAGAATATCCAACCTATCCCATACTTTTATTTGGCGATTTTAACTTTCCGTGCATTAATTGGAACGACCCAACTCCTGTCTGCTCTAAAAACTCCAGTGTTTGTCAACAATTTATTGACGTCGTTTTAGATTTCAATCTTTCTCAGATAGTTTCCCTTCCTAGCGAGTCTCTCATTACTGTTCAAACATTTTAGATCTTGTTCTTACTTCTCACCCTGAATTATTTCCAACGCCTTTGGTATTCTTGGACGGCATCAGTGACCACAAATCAATTCATTCTTACATAAAAGTTGAAACTGCAAAAATTGTTCGTTCAGGAAAGAAAATATTGCTATACGACAAAGGGAATTACGAAGAAATAAACCGAGCGTTGTGTGACTATTTCTCTTTTTTCTTAAATAATTTTGATTCTCGAGATGTTAACGAGAATTGGAACTTATTTAAAAACAAGTTAGATGAACTTGTTAACATTCATATCCCATTCAAATACCTCAGGCCTTCCTCGGCGAAACCATGGTTCAATCGACAGCTTAGGTCTCTCTGTAACAAAAAGAAAAGGCTTTTCCGTGCTGCTAAGCGTGATGATACTCCTGAGTCATGGTCCAAATATAAAAATTGTGAACATAACTACAAAATGAAACTGCAAGAGTGCAAAAGCGTGTACTCTCAGCAGACGCTCTCTTCAATATTACTTAACAACCCTCGTCGTTTCTGGAGTATTGTTAACTCAAAAGACCACATTTTACCAAAGATTTTTAACGGCTCGGGTGAAGTTGTGCCAGATGATCAGTGTGCAGCTATGTTTAATGATGTTTTTTGCAATGTGTTTACACCTATTTCTACCGACTTTTTACCTGGTCACGTTCCTGCTGATTATTTTACAATGGACCCTGTTTTTGTAGAATTTAATGGTGTATCTCAAATTATTAACTCATTAAAGGTCTCGTCGTCCTCTGGGGTTGACAATATAAACACTAAAATATTACATAACACTAGCCTGTCTTGTAGTTTATTTATAACCAAGATATTTCAGCAGTCTTTGGAGTCGGGGGTGGTGCCTGGGGACTGGAAAATCGGCAAGGTCATTCCGGTCCACAAAAGCGGCAGTAAGTCTTCTCCCCTCAACTACAGGCCTATATCTCTTACTTGCATCCCATCTAAGATCATGGAGCATATCATTTTCACGCATCTGTTTGATTTCCTCGAAAACAACTCCTTTTTAGCAACGCGCAGCACGGTTTCCGCCGCAACTTTTCTTGTGAAACGCAGCTCCTATTTCTTACTAATGACCTTCACCTAAACCTTGACTCCGGCTACCCCACTAGTGCTGTATTTCTGGATTTCGCCAAAGCCTTTGACAAAGTGCCACATAACCTCCTTCTGCTGAAACTTTCTAGGCTAAAAATTGACCCTAACATACTAAAATGGATCGAATCATTCCTTCTTCAACGTCGTCAGTTTGTTTATGCTAACCACACCAAATCCTCCCTGTGCTCTGTTTCTTCTGGTGTCCCCCAGGGGACAGTACACGGCCCATTACTCTTCCTAATATATATTAATGATCTTCCTCTCAACATCTCTTCCACTGTGCGGCTTTTTGCCGATGATTGTGTAATCTATCGTAAGATAACCTCTACAGATGATACTGTAACGCTTCAAGGCGACATTTATAAAATTTCTGAATGGTGTAACACATGGCGCATGTCCTTAAATCCTAACAAATGTCAATGCATGTGCTTTTCTCGTTCATTGTCAATCACCTATCCTGTACTTCTTTTGAACTCTGTCCCCATTGATTATACTAACCAATACAAATACTTAGGCTTGAATCTCACACCTAATCTATCATGGCATACTCGTATTAAAACAATTATATCCTCAGCAAACCGCTCTCTAGGCTACATTCGCCGAAACTTTAGATCCTCACCTGAAAACCTAAAACGTATTTTGTACACCACTATTGTTAGGCCTAAATTAGAATATGCGTCCTCCATCTGGCATCCTCATCAGAAAAATTTAACAGACTCCATTGAATCCGTTCAGAACCGTGCTGCTCGCTTTATTTTTAATGACTATTCTCGTACCTCAAGTGTGTCATCAATGAAGTCTCGTCTTAACCTTCCTCTACTTTCCTCCCGCCGTCGAATTTCCTGCCTTTCTCTTCTTCATAAAGTCTTCTACACACCTTTCTTGAAAATGTCTCTTCTGAACCCGCCCACCTACATATCATCAAGATTAGACCATTCATGCAAGATCGCCCGTCCCAAGTCATCAAGTGAAGCACACCAGCATTCCCTCATCCCTGAAGCAGTTGTGGACTGGAATGACCTCCCGGACGCCATAGTCACCATACCCGACTCCAAGCAATTCCGACTAGCCCTTCAAAACCACTTGTACTGACCCACTCCCCTCTATAACGCCCCCGAGGCATTGAGGGTATGTATAAATAAATAAATAAATAAATAAATAAACCGCAAGTCATCGGTATGTCGTAAACGACACCAGTTTCACAAGGCACAGACTTTTCCCTGTGGCCCTTTTGGCACCCTTTTTTCTCTCTTTGGACCGGGGTGAGATTGCCCAACTTAAAGTCCGAGCTGAAAACTACATTAACGTCAAATTTGTTTGCACACGCTTTTATATTGTGTGACACGGTGTGAAAATACGGCATCACTGCGATCCTGTTTCTCGATTTTTCCTCCTTCTTTTCCTGTTCCCGGTTCATCAAGGTCACTTCACTTGCCTCCCAATGAAATCTCCCTCGTAGCCTGCGTTCATCAATCGTTGCCACCGCCCCCTCACTGCCTTGGAAACAAAATGAACACATGACCTGTTCAAAGTATTGGTGAACAGCGATCTAACGACACTCGCCTTTACCGTCTTAAGGGCAGGTCTTTTTTGGGAGTATTGGTTTCGGGGCATCTTTTCCATACTCCCAGCATAGGGTTTTACCCACATGAAGTTTTAGGTCCAAAAACTGTAACATATTATTTGTTGGTTTTTCCACTGTGAACTTCAGTTCAAGAGCTGATGACATTATTAGTGACTCTAGCTTTTCCGCAATTCCACTGTGAAAGGTGCATATCACAATGTAGACATATCTCCTGACTATACAGCTACCCGACGGCATTTTTCCTAGTCCTTCTACCACGGCAGAATCAAGTGAGTTCAATTAAATCTCCGCCAAAGCTGGTGCCACCGATGAACCTATGCACCCTCCATCTTTCTGCAAAAAGCCTATTTATTTAACTGATACTGTCCGCGCCTCGCTGCCAGCCCTCGGACATTAATTGTGGCAACACGAAAGGCTGATTCTATACTTATTGCGATTTGGAAGAGAAAATAAGGAAAGGCCCTATGGTGCCTCCCTTCGCGAGTCAGAGTTCACGGTAGCTTGCCGGGACGGTACCATGAACAGCCTCCGGGTTAGACAGTCACGAAGGCGGCTTGGCCGCTCCTCTGTCGTCCGCGAGTCTGCTAGGCTTGACAGGCAGTCTCTTCCGAAGTGGCGCTGTCTTGGTAGGCGGCTCCTCCTGGCTTGGCGTGTTAGGATTTACGTCTGGTTCGTCCCGTGGTCGCTTCGTGGCGGCAACGCTTGCCAAGGCGTCCATGTCCGTGAGGCCGTCACCGGCTGACTGGGCGTTGTCAATCACTCTAGCTTTCACTTCCGCAGTCCTCGGCACATTTTTCTCAGCAGCGGGACCGCAAAGCCTCTCGGCAAGGTGCCCGTCGTCTCCTCCTCGAGCCGCGTCATTCTTGCTTGGCGTCTCGTCGCTCCCTGTTCTAGACGCAATATCTTCCCGTGTAGTTCACTTGGGTGCCGAATCCGCAGTGGCTTCCTCAGAGTCGGCCTCATTCATGTGAAGCTCCGATTTCTCGTCGCTCCCCACGGGGGCTGTGGCCGCCGCATACGTCCGGACGCACTTGGTTCCCTCGTGGCCAACCTTCCGACAAACGCTGCACTTAGGAGCGGGACACTCTTTCCGGATGTGGCCCGTTTTTTGAAACCTCAGACAGAGAGGCGCCCTGCCAGGCACCACGACGAGGCCCACCTCACCTGCGACGCGCAGCTGGTGCGGAATGGTATCCGGGGTGACTCCCCTCTTCAGCCTCAGGACCGCCGTTCGCGTCATGGTGCTCACGCTGGCGCAACCGTCGACGCGCCACTTTTCTCGAGTCACTTCGACAACGGTCCCTTGTGGCGCCAGGCCCACTTTCACCTCGTTGTCAGCGACATTAAAGAGGAGCCAGTGTAGCTTTACCCTTACGTCTTGATTGTTGGGGTCGACCACGATGCACCTCCGCCCCTTGACGACAAGCTCGGGCGTCGCGAGCATTTTCTTCATTGCCTCCGCGTTTCTGAAGGTCACCGCCCATACATGATTCATTTGATACGCCCCTAGGGCGATAACTTCGGGGAGCAAGAAAAGCCGACGCAATTCATCTCGAAAATCTTCGACCCGATACGGCCGCCCCATTATATCCGCATGCAGAAAAACAGTATTAAGAACTACTGACCCTGTAGGCAATAGTGGCAGCATGACGACGTAATCCTGTGACTTTTTCTCGGTCCTGTTCCCACGGCCCTTCTGAGCCGCTAAAACCGCTCCTGCGGAGCCAGACATTCTGCGTCCGCTCAACACGGTGACCGGAAGTCACTCGGCCACGCACGCGGTCGCTCGCCGACGCGCGTGGCTTTACTCCTCCCTTTAAAAGGGCATCGTCTCAATGCCACGTGAAAGGCAACAAATCAGAGCAAGACAAACGAAAGAATTGAAAAATACGGAGGCTGGCCAACACAATTATATCAAGTGTTTCACAAGATCACATTTCACAATCTTTTCGCGCGTAGTACGGCTTGAGGCACACGACATGGACGACTTCCGGTCGTGGACGGAGGAGTGATGAAGTCCGTGTTTTGTCGGGCACCACCTCGTACTTGAGATCCCCGAGAAGACGAAGTAATTTGTAGGGTCCAAAGTAGCGCTTTAGGAGTTCCTCGCTTAGACCGCGTCATCGTATCAGGGTCCAAACCCACACACGGTCTCCGGGCTTGAAGCGAACGTCGATCCGGCGAAGGTTGTACCGCGTAGCATCGACACGTTGTCGATCTTGAATTCAGAGTCGGGCGAGCCGGCGAACTCCTTAGGCTCGTCGAGCACCCACCATGGCGTCGGGGATCCCATCATGAACTGGTTCGTGGGGTAGCATCGCGTCGAGCATGGTCGTTACTTTTCTGCCATGCACCAGCTGAAACGGGGTTACTCCTGTGGTCTCTTGCACCGCCGTGTTGTAAGCAAAAGTGACATAGGGTGACACCACATCCCCAGTTTTGTGCTCTACGTCGACATACATGGATATCATGTCGGCAGTAGTTTTGTTTGGACGTTCTGTCAGTCCCTTTGTCTGCGGATGGTATGCATTGGTTCGACGGTGGCCGGTGCCACTGAGACTTAGGATCTCTTGCGTGACCTGTACCATGACCGATGATCCGCGGTTGGTAATTAGGACTTCGGGGGCGCCGTGTCGGAGGACAATGAAATCGATGAACAACTCGGCGACTTCAACAGCCGTACCTGATGGAAGGGCTTTCTTCTTCGGCGCACCGTGTGAGATAATTTGTGACGACGATAATCCAGCGGTTTCCCAACGTTGACGGCGGGAAAAGGGCAAAGTAAACCCATTACAATATACTGGAACGGCGTGTACGGGGGAGAAATCAGATGCAGAAGTCCCGATGGCTTGGTCGGCGGTTTCTTGCGTCGCTGACACTCGTGGCATGATTGAGTGCAGAGGTGAACTGCCTTCGGTAGCCTCGGCCAGTAGTGCTGTTCTCAAATCCTGGCGAGCGTACGGCTGTAGCCAAGGAGTCCAGCCGTTGGGTCGTGGTGGCATCTTTGGAAAATTTCTTTTTGAAGACTGGAAGGAATAACCAACCGCCATGCTGTGTTGTTGTTGACGAAGTTCTCTTTGTACAGAACCCCTGGCCGTATGCAGAAGGTAGGCAGGATTCGTAAGGAAGCACGTGGAACCGCATTCGCTTGACCCTCTAGGTGCTAGATGAGCGCTCGCAGTTCAGGGTCGTCTCGTGTGAGTGCTGCAATGTCACTGATGTCCAGAGCGCCGAGGAAACAGTCATCGTCGTCGATGCTGGCAGGACCGGCCTCGACTGGGGCCCTTGACAGGCAGTCGGCGTCGTTGTGCCTCCGGCGGGACGTCTACACCACGGTCATGTTGAACTCGTGCAGTCGTAGGCTCCACCGCGTGAGGCATCAAAAGGGGTCCTTCAGGTCTGCCAGCCAGCAGAGTGAGTGGTGGTCCGTGACCACGCGAAAAGGACTTCCGTACGAATATGGGCGGAACTTTGTGATTTCGCAGACGACAGCAAGGCACTCCTTTTTTGTCGTTGAGTAATTCGTCTCCGCCTTAGACAGCATCCGACTCGCGTAAGCGATGACTCGCTCTGCCCCGTCTTGCATTTGGACTAGTACAGCGCCAAGCCCGGTGTTACTGGCGTCTGTTTCAGCGAACTGGTCGAAATGGCCAAGAATCGCGGGCGTCTTGAGTCTTCGTTTGAGCTCATCGAATGACCGCTGGTGTTCTTCTTTCCATTCAAACTTTACGGCGTCCTTCGTGAGGTGCGTCAGCGGTGCAGACAGCTTGGCGAAGTCCCAAATAAACCGTCTGTAGTAGGCACAGAGTCCGAGGAATCTTCTCACGGCCTTCTTGTCAGACGGCGGCATAAATGCAGCTACGGCGCGGGTCTTCTTGGGGTCATAGAAAACACCTTTGTTGTTCACGGCGTGGCCAAGGAACTTTAGTTCACAGTAACCGAAAGCTTTGCTGGTTTGAGTGGCAGGCCGTTGGTATTGATGGCTTGAAAAACGGTTCAAAGTCGTCTCAGGTATTCGTCGAAATCCTGTCTGAAAAACTGTCTGGCAAATCTCAAAAGGCAGCTCTGCCATTTCAGATTTACCAGCACGGTGTCCATGACACGCCGAAAGGTGGCTGGTGCTGTACAAAGTCCGAACGGCATCACTTTGAATTCGTACAGTCCGTCGGGACTAACGAAGGTAGTTTTCTCGCGGTCGCATTCGTCGACTTCAGTCCGCCAGTAACCACTCTTCAGGTCCTTCGACGAAAAATATCGGGAGTGGCGCAGTCGGTCTAACGTATTGTCGATGCGGAGGGGTAGATATACGTCCTTCTCGTCACAGCGTTCAGTCGACGATAGTCCACGCAGAACCTCAGGGTTCCTTCCTTCTTCTTTACAAGGACGACTGGCGAAGCCCACGGACTTCTTGATGGTTGAATAATGTCGTCGTCGAGCATTTTCTGGACTTGCTCGTGAATCACCATCCTTTCCTTTAAACCTCGTCCTCGTCCCAAACAACCTCAGCAATGGAGATTGAGGCCGGGCGCTCAGCAGTCGGCAGATGATCCTTAAGGCTGCGGACCCACGGCAGCCATCTTGAACAAGGCGTTAGTTCAACCAATAGATGGCGACACGCACCCGTGGGGTGGCCGAAACATTGGTTCACAGTGGGGTGGCTCGAGCACCATCACGTTCCCCTTGTGGCCTTGCTCGCGCCGCTGCCAGCTGTGCTCAGCTAGCTCAAGTAGCATGGCCCAGCAAACGGATGTATGCGAGAATGTCAGGCTGGGCGTAAATTGTTATCTGATAGAGGGAGATGCGGTTCGGCGGTTGTAACGGGCTTTCGCAATAAATCTTAGCAAGAATGAATCAAATGTTGATTGACGTGTTAATATTCTATCAATGAAAATTTCCTCTGCAGGAATGCACGCTCAGTAGACTCAATCTTCCAAGAGACCAGTGGAAGCGGACGTCAAGTAAACTGCTTCGCGATTTACGGTACTTACCTCACCATTTTAATGACGACAAAAAAAAAGGTCACGAAATATAATGTTTCACGGGGTCCGGAAGATGTTGTAACGGTTGTTACATAATAGTTCCCAGAAAACGAAAGCCGTTGCAATATTTTCGGAAGTACCGACACACATCATGCTGTAAGTACAGCTTAGGAGGAATATGATGAAAACCATCAGAAGAAATAGGAAGACGTTTATTTGCAATGCAGGCGCTATGAATGAACGGCGTTTAGCGACGGCAAATTATGAGCGTTCGGGAATTTATTTTATTTTATTTTATTTAGAGGATACTACAGGCCATTGAAGGCCCAAGTAGGTGTGGGATACAACATATGCATTCACACATACAACGAGAACAAATAACACTACATTAAAAGGTTTACAACAACTAACTAGCAAATATACAGGATATATTATTTAAAAAAGGGGAGGGGGGGAAAGCAATCATCAAGCAGTATGTAATTCTATCATGCACTAATACAAAATGACCTATCCAGATGTAGGATGAAGGTTTATAGACGCTTTACACACGCGCCAAATTACAGCCGCCATGGCTGACCTTCTCTTGTCTCATCGAGATGCCGAGCAACTGAAACGGTAGTTGACGATCCTCTACAAAGGCCGATGCTTTAGAAAGGGACACAGTTGAATCTAATATGGCAATAACGTGGCCTGCTATGGTAATGATGAAGTGAAATAAACGGAATAAGAGGAAACAAAAACTGAAGGTCAGTTATGGCGGCGTCCATGCACGGCTGCTGCAAAGCGTCTATACAATCCTAATAATGTCCATGCGAAAAAGATGAAGGTGCAGCAATGTACAAAGCAAAACATGCTAGTTATCAAGACGCCCGAGACCTTCTACAAAGTTGGTGTCGATAAATAGTTCGAGAGGTAAACCGTTCCACTCGCTAATAGTGCGAGGGAAAAAGCTAAACTTAAACATATTAGTACGCGCAAAAATGGGTGTTAGTGAAAACTGATGTTTGTGCGGCGTAGCTCTTGACGCTAAAGGGGAAATATATTGCAATGGGTCTATGCGAGTCTGTCCTTGCTGAAGATGAAACAAGAATTTCAACCGCGCTAGTTTCCTTCTGGCCTGAAGAGTCTGTATTCCGTTAGCCTGCATAAGTTGAGATAGTGAATCCAGCTTTCTATACTTTCCGTAAATAAACCGAACCGCTCGACGTTGCACCATCTCTAACTTCCGGATATCTTTCTGAGTGAACGGATCCCAAACGATATCTGCATACTCCAGCTTGAATCTGACTAATGAATAATACGTATGTAGCTTTACCTGAATCGGAGCGTCGTTCAACTTTCTTTTAATGAAACCCAACTTCCTGGATGCCGAGGTACAGATGTTTTATATGAGGAGACCAAGAAAGTGTGTCCGATATAATTAAACCAAGATATTTACATTCTCGCTCCACAGTAACCGGGGTGTCCGCGATACTATAAAGGCCGGTTCTCACATGCAGCGAAGCGCTGATGTAGCGCTCCTCACATGTCGTCAGCTACCTATCGTCTGCCATGAGCAATAGTTTTTACGGTGCGATACAAAGCTGGTGAACGCTGCCGTCAGCACACGCTAAGCGCGAGGTTAGCGCTATGCTTGTAGCGCTACGCTGCATGTGTGAACAGGCCTTAAATGTATTCAAAGGGTTGCTTCTTTTTTGTAATACGTAAAAGTGTTGATTTAGCAGAGTTAAGCTTCATTTTCCACGTATCGCACCATGATACAACGGAATGAAAACTATGATCTAGCAATAACTGATCCGAGCTCGAAGTTATTTCTTTAAAAATAATGCAGTCGTCGGTAAAAAGACGTATATGGAAACCTGCGTCAATGGTTGATACAATATCATTAATGTACACCAAGAACAAAAGAGGACCTAAAACGCTCCCTTGGGGGACCCCTGACGTTACAGGCAGAACTGGAGAGATGCAACCTCCGACGGAAACAGACTGTGTGCGATGTGACAAGTATGCAGCAATCCAGTTAACAAAACCATGTGGAAGACCAAGCTGTTCAAGTTTAAAAAGCAGTTGTTCATGAGGCACCTTATCGAAAGCTTTGCTGAAGTCCAGGAAAAGCACATCAATTTGACCTCCCCTATCGAGGATTTGCGCAAACTCATGGATGGTAGTGACGAGTTGGGTCATAGTTGATAGGCCTTTGCGAAAGCCATGTTGAAATTCTGTTAGAAAATTACGACTGTCCAGCAGTTCATTGATTTGGCTGCAGATGATATTCTCTATTAATTTACACGAAGAAGAAGTCAAGGAAATTGGTCGGTAGTTCTCAACTGCTAGGCGATCCCCTTTTTTGTGCACAGGTACCACTATGGCAGAGCGCCAATCATCTGGCAGCGAGCTCTTTGAGTATGATGCACGGAAAATAATGAGAAGATAATGGGCTAGGGACTCAGCGTACCGTCGTAAAAACGTGTTTGGAATCTTATCGGGACAAGTTGACGTAATTGCTAACTATGGACATGCGGACAATAAAGACCAGTTTTGTCGGGAGATGGTGTTGCGGTGATGACCTGATATCAGACGACTCATGGCAGACGAACAAGCAAGTTTCTTCTCAGCCGGAATGGTAAGTGTCCAGTGTCAAGCACAACCCGTGGCTACCGACGTTGTCGACGTTTCGAACACTTACCGCTTTCGACAAAAGTCCTGACACCTGGGCTAGCTTTGTGGAAAGACTCGAAGTCTTCCTTGAGTCCAACGCCATCATGAACAGTAACTGAAAACAATCCACTAATCAGTCGGTGGGTGGCGAAACGTATCCACATCCGCGGAGTCATGGGCGATGCGTGCTCTAAGTGGCTGGAAGTTTACACGATGCCTGCCACGACGTACAAACACATCATTGACGTTCTACGGTCTCTTTTACCTACTTTTGCCCTACCGAAAATACTTTTCTCTGATAACGCGCCAAATCTTGCTTTAAATAAAATAAACAAGTTTTTGAAGAAAAAACACCCGCATCAGACATCGCATTAGTGCAACATACCATCCTGGAACTAACGCGCAAGCAGAACAGATGGTGTGCGAAACGAAAAAAAACCTTTTGAAGCTTACGGAAGAAGCAGTTCAGTGAAGAATCGCCACGTTCTTGTTCCGGTAGCACGCGACGGTCTCACCTTACACGGAAAAAAACACGCCGAAGCAATATTCGGCGGACGAAGTGCCACACCCCTTGATCTCATGATACAATGGTCTCCGAACAAAGATCGATATATTCCCAGATCAGGAGTAATGGCATTTTATTCGGTCGGACAACTCGTCTACGTGCGGAATTTCAGCGGAAGTCGGGCCTCCATATAAAACTTGAGTAGAAAAGCCTCTATGTTGGTTGACCAGGAGGTGTCATCTCTCTGAATACGTTGGATATCAATGCCCTTAAGTGTAAATATAACTAAATCACAAAACTCTCATTGTGTATTGTGTAACTGCCCTTGTATTTGATAGTAGAAGCTATGGTGGTGATTTGGACCTTTCACACCAGGCTCCTTTTTCTTATTTTTCGCCTCATACTCCTTTGCGCTTTAAGTATGCTTCAGGAATCTTTTGGAACAGGGACACGTTACGTCAACGAGGCCATTTGTCAATAAGGGAATGCTGCAAGAAATCCGTCCCTTATATTAACGAATAAGCCGCACTTCTGCACAGTGCAGTTTTCATGTACCACGTACAGTTGTAAAGCAGAATCCTCATTGATTCTACCATATACTATTGCGGGTGAAGAAAGTCTTTGGGTACACGATACTTGAAACAAGTCTGGCACTGTACGTTGTGGTTCGACACCAACTAATGTCGTCGTCCTTATAGAGCCTCATCATTTAATCATTCCTTCGTTACCTCATATTGCTCTTCATCAACAGTAAGTGCAATAGTCTACAGCCATAGTACAATCCAAGAATTAAAAGATTTAGTCGATCAGTCCTTCAACAAGTTTATTATGTATATAATGTTATTACGTTCCATTACCTCGATACGATCGACGTCCATCGTCGATCTTCAAATACTTGTACGTGTATATAAATTAGACGCACAAGAGGGGGGGGGGGGGGGAGGGTCGGTGGCCGAGTGCATGGTCTAGCGCACACCAGCTCGGAGCACTTGGAGCGAAAGCTCGCGCTGTAGAACCCACCCGCCCCTGCCCGTTTCGATCTGAAAGAGCATCGTACCGGCGTGCGGTCGTGTTTCACTACTGCGTGGTGCACGTTAAAGACCCAAGGTTTGCGGTTGTACCGCACTGGCTAAATTGCTCATCTACAGCTGAGACACCAGACGCCCACTAAGGCAGACTAACTTCCGACTGTATAAACTGTGGGCAACCTGGCGATTCCAAGCGGTTGGCCCAGGCTGCCCCTCCGACAATCATAAGTGGTCATCTTGACCACGAGAGGGCCAAGGGTCAACTGACCACGCGAGCGGCGCTCCGCCGCTGATAAAAGGCCGTCGCAGCGGATGCGCGGGGGCGGTTGGGATCGCGGCGCAGGCGATAGCGCTCATTAAATGTTTACGTGTTGTTGAACCGGTGTGCTGTGTCATTCTTCGAGACGGGTAGCAGCAAGGGAAATCCCACACTGGCGCCCAGACGTGATATGCTGCTCGTCTGGGAGGATGGCAGCAAACTGGGTTCGTTCTTACGTTTTACATAGCCAATTTTGCGTTCCCGAGTTTGCCCACAGTTGAGGGGGCGTTTCTTCGCAAGCGTAAGTTCATCGACCTGCGGAAGTCTCCACTACAACACGATGCCCCCTACAGAGGACGCCGACAGGAACGTGAGTGAGGACGACCTTTTGACGCTCTGTGCACTCGCGGATAACGCCACCAGCGACATAAAACCAGACGCTAAGCCTGCAGTCTCAGTCCCGGTAGGCGCATCATTAGAGTGTGGTCTAGCAGAACTAAGAGTGGCCATAACCATGCTTCTTAACATACAACGAGAGCAGATGATGCGCTCAAGACCCACTCCTGCTGGAAGTACGCCCTCCGGGGACTTCCTAAGACTCTCGCTTAGCGTTCCGGTTTTTTCGGGGTACGCAGATAGAAAGTCAGCCGCGATGTTCGTCTCGGAACTGCGGGACTACCAAGCTGCTTCGGGAATTGACGACGAAACCATCCTCTCCCGCCTTTTGCCGGTTGCACTGACAGACAGTGCAGCACTGTGGAGGCAAAGACAAACTAAATTCACAAGTATGTCAGATTTTGAGGCACGATTTAGGACGGAGTTCTTGCCTCCGGATTACAGCGTGCGGATTAAGGACGAGCTGCGCGCGCGCACACAGCACCTGGAAGAGTCACTTATTGAGTTTGTAAGGGCTCTCCAGGGCCTGTACGATATCGCCGACGCCGCAGCACCGGATGCGGAGAAAGTACAACGCGCCATCCGCCAAAGCCACCCGCGTTTCCATCCCCATCTCAGGGGACGTACCTTTACGAATTTAGACGAGATGGCACGGGAGGCGATCACCATCCAAGCCAAAATCCTCGCGGAACTAAGATACCGACCCCCTCCACCGCAGGACATGACTCTGGAACCATCATTTGCGCGGTCTGGAAACGCACGTGCACATAGAGTCGAGAGAGAACAAGACGATTCCAATCAGGCGCCTGTTCCCCGAACCCCAGATCCTTGTGCATACGAATCACGAACCCTAGATCCTCGTGCCTACGAATCACGGAGGTGCAGCGGTTACGAAGGCACGCATTCACAACGCAACAGCCCCTCCATTGGTCGAGATGAGTTCTTGTCCTCTGGACCGGTAACGCGGAGCTTGGGAGAGGCAAGAGAGAGCGGGACACCGCACGAAGCCGACGGGCGGGTCACGCCCCGTTGTTTTCAATGCGACCAGCCAGGACACATACACCGGGACTGCAGCGAACGGCAGCGGCCGCCTCAGACACAGGGAAACGGCTACGGCCGGCGGTGGTAGGAAATTTCTACTCTCCGCCGGCCGCGTCGAAAACACAATCCACGAGATCGAGCCGCCGCAGCCGCCTTCGGGCCTCCCGGAGGCTTGCACGGGCTCCGGGGACAGACTCTTTTCTATCGACCCTCGGTGGCCCTCCACCACTTTTTCTTCCTGATAACACTCTCCGTTGTGAGACTCCCGGTGTGTCCGATTTTGCATGGACACCCGGGCGCCCAGCTCACACCGTTCGCGGTGTTGAGACTCCCGGCGTGTCTGCTCTCGCATTGACAACCGGGCGGCCAGCTCACAACCCTTTCCGTCATGAGACTCCCGGCGTGTCGGCGTTCGCTTTGACACCCGGGCGCCCAGCTCACACCGTTCGCGGTCTTGAGACTCCCGGCGTGTCTGCTCTCGCATCGACAACCGGGCGGCCAGCTCACAACACTTTTCGTCATGAGACTCCCGGCGTGTCACCTTCCGCGTCGACACCCGGGCGCCCAGCTCACACCGTTCGCGGTCTTGAGACTCCCGGCGTGTCTGCTCTCGCATTGACAACCGGGCGGCCAGCTCATAACACTTTCACTCTTCCTCGTGAGACTCCCGGCGTGTGGGCTTTCACACCGACACCCGGGCGCCCAGCTCACACCGTTCGCGGTCTTGAGACTCCCGGCGTGCCTGCTGTTGCAGTGACACCCGGGCGGCCAGCTCACAACACTCCCCGTCATGAGACTCCCGGCGTGTCGGCTTTCACACCGACACCCGGGCGCCCAGCTCACACCGTTCGCGGTCTTGAGACTCCCGGCGTGCCTGCTGTTGCAGTGACACCCGGGCGGCCAGCTCACAACACTCCCCGTCACGAGACTCCCGTCGTGTCGGCTTTCACACCGAAACCCGGGCGCCCAGCTCACACCGTTCGCGGTCTTGAGACTCCCGGCGTGCCTGCTGTTGCAGTGACACCCGGGCGGCCAGCTCACAACACTATCCGTCATGAGACTCCCGGCGTGTCGGCTTTCACACCGACACCCGGGCGCCCAGCTCACACCGTTCGCGGTCTCGAGACTCCCGGCGTGTCTGCTTTCGCACAGACACCCGGGCGGCTAGCTCATAACACTCTTCGTCGTGAGACTCCCGGCGTGTCGGCTTTCACACCGACACCCGGGCGCCCAGCTCACACCGTTCGCGGTTTTGAGACTCCCGGCGTGCCTGCTGTTGCAGTGACACCCGGGCGGCCAGCTCACAACACTCCCCGTCATGAGACTCCCGGCGTGTCGGCTTTCACACCGACACCCGGGCGCCCAGCTCACACCGTTCGCGGTCTTGAGACTCCCGGCGTGCCTGCTGTTGCAGTGACACCCGGGCGGCCAGCTCACAACACTCCCCGTCATGAGACTCCCGGCGTGTCGGCTTTCACACCGACACCCGGGTGCCCAGCTCACACCGTTCGCGGTCTTGAGACTCCCGGCGTGCCTGCTGTTGCAGTGACACTCGGGCGGCCAGCTCACAACACTCCCCGTCATGAGACTCCCGTCGTGTCGGCTTTCACACCGAAACCCGGGCGCCCAGCTCACACCGTTCGCGGTCTTGAGACTCCCGGCGTGCCTGCTGTTGCAGTGACACCCGGGCGGCCAGCTAACAACATTCTCGGTCATGAGACTCCCGGCGCGTCTACCTTTGCACTGATCCCCGGGCGAACAGCTTCCACTGTTCCCGGCCCTACGCTACCCGAAGCAACTGCATTTGAGTTGGACCCTAATGCGATTCCCTTTCAGCCAAAGGCCGGCCCGATCCCCAGCGTCAGAGCCACTTTAAAGTTCTCAACACCAAGGATGGTCGCTCTGGATGGCCGGCCGCTAATGGACTCGCACCAGCCGACGGGGGTAGGAACAACCTCACTAAACGAGGAACCGACAGTGCTCATCCCAGCTGTGAGTAGAATCGAATCTACACCCAAGTCTCTTGAACCTCGTATGACTGTGAATGCACTAGGTATACCAGTAGCCGCTTTTTTAGATACTGGAGCAAACATATCGCTTATTGGGTATGCTGTATTTGCGGAATGCAACAAGAGAAAGATGCATCTTCGGTCAGCAAACGTGAAATTGCAAGTAGCATCGGGGTCCGTAGTGCCTGCTGCCGGCGCAGTCAGGTTACGAATTTCCTTTCATGGTAGAAAACGAAGACAACGGTTCGTATACCTCCCGGAACTGCCGGTGCCCATGATCCTGGGTAGAGATTTTATTGCAGCGGAGCGGGTTTTGCTCGACTTCGCTCAAGCTGGATATTGGTTGGGTGGCGAAACGAAATTAACGCCGTTTACCAGACGGCAGGATTGTATTCGCGGCCAAGCGTTCCCGTTAAACTTTGCCGGGCAGATGCCTTTACTTCCAGACAGCGTGCTCAAAGCCGTGCAAAAGTGTTCCAGTGAAGACAAACAGAAGCAGCTCCAGCAACTGCTGGAACCCTTCTCGCCGATGTTCACGGAAAGACCTGGGAAAACCAATCTCCTACAGCACCGCATCGAAACCAAGGATGCACCTCCCCGGAGGTGCAGTCCGAGAACCATAAGTGCTCACAAGCGCGAACTTCTTGATGCGGCGCTATTGGGAATGATCGACACAGGCGCAGTACGTCAGTCAAAAAGCCCGTGGGCTTCCCCGGTGGTCCTTGCTCCAAAGAAGGACGGCACAGCAAGGCTTTGTGTTGATTACAGGCGCCTAAATGAAGTGTCAGTCAGGGACAGTTACCCGTTTCCTAGTATTTCCTCAGTAATGTATGCCCTTGGAAACGCGACTGTTTTCACAACCCTCGATTGCAGCCGCGGATTTCTTCAAATCGAAGTTCATCCGGCTGATGTAAAGAAGACCGCATTCATTTGCCATAGGGGGTTGTTCGAATTCACTCGCCTTCCCTTTGGTTTGTCCAACTCTCCCGCCAGCTTTCAACGCCTAATGGACGTTGTCCTCGGTGACGCGAAGTACGAGTTTGCGATGGCGTACATGGATGACGTAGTGGTCTTTTCACGAACATTCGAGGAGCATCTCGTGCACCTTCAGATCATACTCGAACGAATGCGTCAAGCCGGCCTCACGATTCATCCAGATAAAGTCCAGTTGGCATCGCCTGTAATCAACCTTCTCGGATTTGTTGTGGATAACGGAGCGCTGCGGCTGAATGAAGATAAGCTGCGCGCAATAACGGCGTACCCACCCCCTTATGACGTCAAACGCCTACAGATATATCTCTGGATGATTGCGTTTTATAGAGATTTTATTCCGCAATGCGCTAAGATAACTGAACCTCTGAACCGATTGCTCCGCAAAAAAACGAAATGGTGCTGGGGGCAAGAGCAGCAAACCGCATTCGCGTGTCTTTCAAGGGCTGTGACTGAAAACGCGTGTTTAAACCTGCCCGACTTGAATCGTCCGTTCGTCTTGCAGACCGACGCAAGCGATTACGGATTAGGAGCAGTCCTTCTGCAGGAACATGACAGCGTTCTTCGTCCCGTAGCTTTCGCCAGTCATACGTTAACCGGAGCGGAGCGAAACTACTCAACAACCGAAAAAGAGTGCCTGGCAATTATTTTTGCGCTTAAGAAGTTTGACATGTACCTTGACGGCGCTTCGTTTAGCATTCAAACTGACCACATGGCTCTCTCGTGGCTCAAAGGGCTTCAAAACCCTGCAGGACGACTCGCTCGATGGGCCCTTTCGCTCCAGCGCTACAAATCCACAATCGAGTACAAGCGTGGAGTGGCTAACCACGTTGCAGATGCGTTGTTCCGTGCTCCACTTCTCGGGCAGGAAATGCAGGTGGATCCCGACTTGGTAGCACTGGCCAATGCGGCGCCCGTCACACCAGAGTCGCGGTGGGGAACCTTGGTGAGCAGAGAGGAGCTCCGAGCGGCCCAGCTGTCCGATGGACTTTGTCAGAAGGTGATGCACCAGCTGGCAGAAGAAAACTCAGCCGACGCTGGGAATCCCAGAGACTTGGACTCATACCTGCTCAGCAGCGACGGGATCCTGCTGCGATACATCCCCCAGGCGGACGATGGGTCCAGCGGCCCGCCATTCCGGTCTGTGATACCACGTAAACTGCGTAAGTCATTTATAAGATATATGCATGATCCCGCCTTGGCAGGCTACAGCAGTGGGAGCAAAACTTACGATAACTTGTCCCAAATTGCAACGTGGCCAGGTATGAGGCAGGATATGATGAGGTACGCACGTAGCTGCCCGGTTTGTCAGAAGGCAAAACCCCGAGGTGGCCAACCACCAGGTTTAATGCAGTCGGTCGAAAGCAAGTACCCCTGGGAGTGTGTTGCCTGCGACGTTGTCGGTCCCTTTCCCCGTAGTCCACGCGGCAATCAGTATTTGCTAGTAGTGACCGACCATTTCACAAAATGGGTCGAAATGTTTCCTTTGCGCAAACTAGACTCTAAGAAAATCTGGGACTGTCTTCTCGAGACGTTCGCGCGCTTTGGCTTTGCCGCAACGCTTATTACAGACAACGCTTCTCATTTTGTTAGCAAGGTGTTCGTGGATGCGTGTAAGGCGCTAGGCATACGGCACAAACGGACTTCGCCATACCATCCACAGGCGAATATCACGGAAAGAGTGAACCGTAACCTGAAGCAGATGTTTGTATCGCATACAGAGCGACACAAAGACTGGGACGCGAAATTAGCAGAAATGGCATTCGCTACCCGCACAACAATCAACCGGTCCACGGGTTTTACTCCGGCCCAACTTAACTTTGGGAAAGAGCTCGTGTTTCCCCTGGGAAACGGCCTCCTTTGCACAGATCCTGCAAGCATGCAGCGCACAACCACGCAGTTCGCAGAAGATCTCCGGAAGCGTTTCACGGAGAACCTGCGTGAAGCTCGAGAGAGACTCGACGTCTCGAGACTGCAGCAGACAAACCAGTACAACAAGGGGAGGCGAAATCTGCAGTTCAAGGTAGGAGATCTGGTACTGAGGCGAACTCATCCTCTGAGTGATGCTGCTAGGGGCTTCACGGCCTCTTCAGCAAAGAGGTGGGATGGCCCCTACCGTGTTAGTAGCAAGCTCTCCAACCTGTCTTAGGAGCTGGTGCATTGTGAATCTGGTGAAGTGTGCGGGTCTATTCATGTCGCCGACCTTAAAGCTTTCTATGAACCCGAGGAGGTAGATGTGTCGCAGGTTCCAGATGACGACTATCCGGACCACCTCTCGGAAGATTCCACACCGTCTCTACCGCGGTACATCTTGAGACGGCGGTGAAGACGACCGGGAGTAGCACGAGTTCTAAGTGCATTATGTTCATGCCCTCTTCGGTGCTTTGGGGGTGAGAAAAGAAAGGGTCCGCGCTCCCGCGTGCACAGTGGGGCAGGCATCTTTCGTGTGCGCGGCTACCTTTTTCCTACCGCGCCATGGCCTCATGTTGTTTTTAATTTCTAGTTCCTCGTGCCAGACAGCGGCGACGCAGCTCCCATCATCAGACCACCCCCACGGCTGCATCGGTACTGTCCGGAAGTACCGACGTCGGACCCGTGCTCGCTCATCTGAGAAGACCCTTGCTGACCCAGAAGGAGGGCCCCCCCGAACACCATCAAAGACGTCCTCTGTTTTCGTTTTTGGAAGGGGGGAGATGTGTGGGCAACCTGGCGATTCCAAGCGGTTGGCCCAGGCTGCCCCTCCGACAATCATAAGTGGTCATCTTGACCACGAGGGGGCCAAGGGCAACTGACCACGCGAGCGGCGCTCCGCCGCTGATAAAAGGCCGTCGCAGCGGATGCGCGGGGCGGTTGGGATCGCGGCGCAGGCGATAGCGCTCATTAAATGTTTACGTGTTGTTGAACCGGTGTGCTGTGTCATTCTCCGAGACGGGTAGCAGCAAGGGAAATCCCACAAAACATACACACAACACTTTGCAATTAGACGCATAATAACAAGAAATATAGCGTGCCGCCTCTCATCTTTGGATGCCTTTTTTCTTTGAACCAGCGCAAGCTCGTGCGTTCTCTCTTTTGAGACGATTAGAACGGTCGCACATAAAACCCGCGTTTCTCCTACCCGCCCGCTTCCTCCTCTCATTATCTGTATTTGGTTATAACTAAATAAGCTGTAATAATGGTGTATTATTCATATTTACTTTCAGTTTCAGTCAGGAAAAAGGAGTTTCGCGGAAACTAGAGCCAATAAATGAGCTGCGCTTAGAGTATCGGCACTCTCTTCCCCGACAGTGTTGTGAACGCCGCCATTTTGGTGCTTGTGCAGAGCAGGCGCCACTGCCGATTGTCATGATTCAAAAGTACAACATCCTCAGCATTAGATTCGGTGTTAGCAAGCTCATGTAATGTTGCTTTGCTTTGTCGCAAACTGTTTAAAGTGGAAGACGGAAAAGCGTTTCCTGTGATTTCAGATAAAGCTTCAAATAACTGGCAACCATGATTTTAAGCCACAATAAGACCAAGTGTCGCTACTCTGAAGCGTAGCTTATTTAATGACACTATTCATGCTCTTGTTCAAGTGGCTTGTAATACCTGGAGGGGCCATGACGTAAGCCCCGTGGATTCCACAAGCCACTACCTTTTGACACCTGCCTCTTCTTCAATGTTCCCGCTTGTGCCAGTAAATTAGCTACGGTTCAGAGTAACGACACTTGGCCATATTGTGCCTTAAAATCATGGTTGCCAGTTATCTGAAGCTTTATCTAAAATCACAGGAAGCGCTTTTCCCTCACAAATGGTTAAACAACCCGCGACAGAGCATTGCAATATTGCATCAGCTTCCTAGTACCGCATCTAATGCTGAGGAAGTCGTACTTTTGGATCATGATGATCGGCAGTTGCGTTTGCTCTGAGCAAGACCCAAAATGGCGGCGCCCAAAACAATCTTGGGGAACGAGGGCCGATACTTTAAAGCTCATTTAGTGACTCTTGGCATAAAGTGGACTTGGATGTATTCCTTTCCTCTTCGTCTTCATTGTTTATTGATTTCAATCATATCGAATAATGAACACATTATATCACGCTGGACTTGTGCAATTATTTGTCTTAGATTTATTAGCCTGACCCAGTACTTAAACCATTCAGTTATTGATAGTAAATCTTCCAATATGGTTTCTAAATGTGAGGGTAAAAAGACACGAAGATTGATGATGATACAGACGCCAACGCCGCCCTCGCAAATTTTTTGAACATTAGAAATCAGCAGTTTGTCTGCCATCCGCCAGGTAGCGCAACAAAACACCCAAACAGTTTCTAATTGTTTTTAGAATTAGCTAAGCTCTAGACCTATTAAGAAACCAACGCAAGATCATTGTGAAAATTTAATACATCGCAATGTATATATATTCCAAACAATAAATATTATTAGATGCCAATAAATCTGTTTGATGTCCAAAAAGATATGCGTCAAAACAGGTAAGTTTGAAATGCTCCTGGAGCGTTATGACTTTGAAAATGAAAAAAAGACATCGTCCACCTCTTGGGCAACCATTGTGGCTCTAAATGTTACAAAAGATTTTATCATAGTTTAATTATTTCCTCAGTGGCATTTGAAGTACCATGACTCGAAGCACAAAAAAGTGCTACGTTTGATATAAAATATCTAAACAAAAAAAGTTTACACAACATTAAATTTTTTCGGCATATTACCAATTATAAGCACTACATCCGTATCTAATTTCATTGCCATAGCGCGTGTCATTAAAAACATATTGTTGCTGAAAAATGTCAATTTTAGGGCAATATTTGGAGGGATGAAAAAAACAAAGTGGTGCAAATACCAAAAAAGTGTATCGTTACATTCTGCACCGGCATAATCTTAACAAAACTCCTATATTGGAACCATGTTATTTTAAATGGATCGTTCATAAAATATGAACTAGCGGAGCGACTGAGGGTCCGCGCCACCATATTCGCAGCGCTACAAATGCGCATGAACTATAAAAAACAACACATACATAATATCAAATGAAAGAGGATTGCATTGCCTTTCGAATGACATCGATGCCACGAAACAGTATTTAAAAGGAGATGAGTAATGACCTGCCAAAAAAGTACATAAACTGCCACATTCAGTGGGACCGTGGCCTTAAGTTCCTCTTGGACGATGTCGCGAATAAGTTCACGAATCCCCGGGGTGTCGTGGGCAAGGTCGCAAGGGGATTGCGAAACCGCGCTGACGCCGGGATGCCTCTGGTAGTGGCTGGCTCGGGCTTGCAGAGCACGCTCGATATTCGTGGCTTCCGTGACGAATCCTCGAACGGACGTCGGTGGGTTGCGTACGAGTGTACCGAAGATGTCGTCCCTCAAGCCACGCATCAGAGTACGCAGCTTCTTTTCCTCTGCGGCCTGAGGGTCGGCGGGAGAGCTCAGCCGTAGGGCATCATCCACGAAACTCGTGATGCTCCCACTGAGGCCCTGGGCTCTGGATTGCAGCAGATCTTCGGCCCTCTCTCTTCGGTGTTGATGGGAAAATGTACAGGTCAGCTTGTTCTTGCAACGCTTTCATGAAGTAAGGGAAGCTTCGTGGTTTTCGAACCAGCGCCGTGCAGTTCCTTTAAAGGGGCACTGACACCCCAAAGGTCGTATTCTTTTTTATTGTCTAAAACGATGCAACTTGTAGTCATAAACACGCAAAAAAAAAAAAAAAACGCATCGCGAAAAAAAATTTCCCTGCGCGCGCGCGCGCCTTTTTATTTTTGGCGTTTATATTTCCCGCGCTCACCTCCTTGCTTCTTTTGATCGGTGACGTCAAAAATCAGGAAATTTAGAAGCTTTGTAGGCGACCTTTCTATAACATTTAATAACGGCAATCGTAAAACATGTTTTTTAACGCAATTGCAAACGCACTACGGCCTTTCTTTTTGAATTACCGAAAATAAGATTTCGGTGTGATGTCGCTTCCTGGATTTATATGCTCCCTCGGAAAACTTGGCGGCGCTCGAGCAGAGGATTATCGGCGAGTCGGGGACGAAACCGGTTTTTTTCCCGCGCCGGCACCCTTCTATCCCGCCTGCTCGCCTCCTCCTCGCTTGGGCCGCGGTAACAACGGCGCTTAGCTTCACAGCGTGGAGCGGAGGTCCGAAAGAAAGTCAAGTCGCAGGAGACCGCAAAATTAGACTCACTGCACTGGCGCGGATCGCGCGGGAACTTCAAATTCGGCATTTGGAAATTGTTTTTTTAATTCAGAAATACTGAATTCCCAAGTTTCAAATTTTGAGGGTAATGTCCAGGCATCGTTTGCAATCGTTTCGGGTAGTAAAATAAAATATGATTTTGATGTGTCAGTGCCCCTTTAAGTGAGAAATAGAGCTTCTGCAGGCACTGTTCTTCACTCCACCCGTTATGGCGAGCCACGGGTTCGCACTGGTTGATCCAGTCTTCGACGTCCTCGTAGATCTCGCCGAGGAAGGGAGTAGGCGTTCTCAGAGCGACGGGCAGGACGACGAAGGGCTGGTGGCCATCTCCGGCATCTTCTTCTTTGGCTTCTGTGGCAGGGGTCTGGATTCTGAGGGTTGGATTTTGGTACGGCGGCTTGCTCAGGCGTCGGCGTCTTCTGCGAAGGGTAGCTTCCCGGGGCTGTGCACCTCACCTGGTCGGGATGTCTTCGGAGGGGTACGCTCTACGGTGTTGGGAACGCGTGGTGGTCCGGGGACTGTGGGGACGGCATAGTCGGCTAGATGACACTGGCGTGAGTCAACCCGATGATCCCTCGGAGAAGGTCACGTCGTCCCCGCAAACCAAGGTGTGTTGGCGACTCGAAAGCGCCTCTCGCTCTGTCTCCGGGCGCAGCTGACCTTAGCCACCTGGCGACGATGCTCCAGGCCGTTTACCCGTGCCGGTTGGTATGGAACGGCAAGGTCGTCTCCCGGGGCCTTTTGCAACAGCTCCTCCGCCACCAGGAAGAGTGTCTTGAGGGGGAGCAGTCCACACTGGTCCCTTGAAAGACGCGGTCTCACGGCTGGGCCGGCCACTGAGGTCTAGGCTGGAGTCCACACTGGCAAGTGGCAGTAACAAAACCCACAACACCGAACCACACTCCGCGCAGGCAAGCGCCCAGCACCCAATTTCTCCAATCCGCCAGACCAAAACAAAACAGAACAAAAAAAATGCGTCGTCAAAGTTCCGTGCTATTCTATCAAGAAAAGACACGCACAAAGAAACTTGTTTCCTCCGACAGGTTGCTTTAACGAAAGAAACTTTTGCAGACTAATAAAAGCCCTCTTACGCTCAACCCAAAATAAAACGGACTTCCGTGAAAACAAAACCACATTACAAACCGTAACGTAAAGCGCCGTTCACACTCTTGCGACCGAGTAAGAACGAGAGAGACCGGACCGGTTTTTAAGCCTTTTGCGACTTCTTAGGACCGGATGCGCCGCAGCGGAGCTGGTCCTAAGAGATCGCAAGAGGCTTAAAAACCGGTCTGGTCTCTCTCGGTCATACTCGGTTGCAAGAGTGTGAACTGGCCTTAACTCCCATAGGGCATATCCCTATTAAATTCGAGCACGTCCTCCAGAACGCAAACTTTGCTGAGGAGAAAACCGCTTTAAAGGAACAACGCCAACACAACAAGCTAAAGCCGAACGAAACACAAAACTCGGACTCCCGAAAAAAAGAAAAGCTAATAAACTTGCCGAATAACCTAGTCGACTCAATAACACTAAAGAAACCACGTTTAGCCTCGAAAGTTCTTCTTTGCATCTAACCCATGCCCTGTCTGTTCTTGGCATCACTCGGACTGTTCAAGTTCTTCTCCTTGGACTTGCGTGCAGGCAAGACGTTGCCGTCCCGGAGATCTCCCTTGGTTTCCGCGTCCGACGTGATGCCTGGCTGAACCACGGGCGATGAGCCGTGACTCCGTCTAGAACCTCCAGGATTCTTGCTCGTACTTGAGCTGTGGGTCCGTGGCTCGTTGGGATGAGGGTCCTGGAGTTTCCCCCCTCCCAGCCTCGAGGACCGCTTCTTCTTGAAGTGCCACTCGGCGCCCTTCCCGGGACGCTTTTGACATAAAGCGTCGCCGCCAGATCCTACAACGTTGATCCGGCGTTGTCTCTTCCTCTTCGGTCTCGGTCGCTTGCTCCTGACGGCATCCAAGTTCTCGGTCTCGGATCCCCCATGCCGCGAGCACGACGACGTCCTTAGATGCACCTGCGACGGGTCTGCTCTGTCCCGCCCGGGCTCCATCGTGTCCCCGGTGGATCCCTTGCTCGCGCAGCTGCCTCCGGTTGCAGGTCCCCTGGGATGGCCGGCTTGGGGTCTCCCGTCCTCCAACCTCGACGACTCGCTGCGGGACGCGTACTCGTCGACGTTCTCCTTGCACCTCGACTTCGTGAGCGGTCTGGAATCGGGGTTCTGCAAGCGCACCAGGCAGGACTGATCGATCTCGTCGAAGGAAATCTCAATCACCTCCCTCCTGGTGGGCCGCTTGGACTCCTGTGACGGCGCTGTGGGCTTGTCCTCAAAGCCGCACGGGTGCCGATCAGAGCGGTCAGGATCCTGGCTTGTTTGCTGAACCGCTGTTTGTTGCATCTCGGCGCCGCTCTCCATGAGCTGGCTGGACTCCCCCGGCGTCGTCTCTGTCTTGGCGTCGCCTTCGTCCTCCGGGAAGTCGCAGCTGGACGCCCGAAGAGCCTTCTCTTCCTTTTCCCGCCGCTCGGGCGTTCGGCAGGTCTTGCACGGAACGGCGTCGGTCTCGCGTGGAACAGCGTCGGTCGCGTCGGAAGGAACTCGGTGGTTTCCGGTCACCTCGATGTCCCCAGCTTCAGTTTTCGTCTTTTCCTGACACACCAATTCTGTCGCTGCCTCCACGTCACTTTCGCCGCTCCGCCGCTCGGGGTGTGGGTCGGTCTTGCGAAGAACGGTGACGGCCGTGTCGGGAGAAAGACGCTGGTCTCCGGTCATCTCTGTGTCCCCAGCTGCCACTTTCTCCTTTCACTGACATGCCTTTTCTGTCTCCCCTTCAACGCCTGTTGCCGCCCGACAAAGAGCCTCCAACTCCCGCGCTTTCTTCGCGAGCTCGAACTGCTCGAACTCGTAGTCGAGCCGCTCCATTTCGCGCTTATAGAGAGTATTCACTGGACGCCATATTTGTGGGCGCTGTTTAGAGCGCATGCTCAGAACGAGCGCACATCAATAGGCTGCTAAGACCGGCAATACTGAGGGTGCGGAATGCACGTTACAAAAGAACTGTGGAAGCTCGCCATCAGCACGCGGTCAGCAGTCGCGCACACAGCTATGGCCGCCAGAGAATACTTCCTATATTCGCGCTTTTCGAGCTCCCATCTCGCCGTCTCCAGAGCCCTCTCGTCGGCCCACTTTCTGCGTTCCTCCCGCTCCCTTTCGCGAACCTCCTCCAGAGCCTCTGTGAACTCCTCAATGCTGACGTCTTCGGCCTGAAGGAGTTTTATAATACGCGGTTTGCGTTTGGTCTGCAATCGATTCCTAATTCGGTACAAACCTGTACCAACTCGTGCCAACGAAATGCCTCTAGACTCATGATCTAGCTTGTGTTGGCTCTCTTTCTCACAAAAAGCTCGCGTCAGAACGGTCACACAGTCCTTCTGACAACGACTATCTCCAACCCCCACAGGCAAAACTTAGAGCTAAAGGGTCTGGCAGATTGAGAAAGAAAGGGCCGGGCACTGACCCACACAAGAAGTCATGGTCCGGCGAAGTCGATCCCGCCGCTGCCATCCAGTTGTTGGGAACGCGTGGTTGTCCGGGACTTTGGACCGGCAGGTAACCGAGCCAGGGCAGGAACTCATGTGGAGGCCGGAATCGCGAAAAACCAGGGAGCAGGAAGGGTGTCTCTAAAATAATATAACTCTTTATATGTACATATGGACAGGTTACATCAACTCAAGAACACTTGAGAACACTGTCGAGAACAACAGAGAACACTGCAGAGAACACAAGCTAGCAGCCGCCTGCTGCTGCTTTTATAACCTCACTTGTCCCCACATCCCTAGCAGGGAATCCCCAGGGTTCATTGTTCCTAATGGCCAGGCACGCCATTTCCCTCTCCCAACACTGCCACACGCGTCGCGCACACCGAAGGGCAGGCGACCTTGGTCACAGGGTGGCCTGTCGATCTCGTTGGTCACCGGCGCCATCGCGGTCCGGACGGGGCAAGGATCCCTAATTGCAGGCGTCTTGGCTTCCGTGCGTAAAGGGGATAATCCCATCGAAGCTCGAAGCTGGGGGAGGACGCAAAGCCCCCTCCTTTGTCGAGGGCGTCCCACGGCTGCCGAGGTGCCGCGCGTCGAGGCCAGATCGAAGCAGGAACGAGAGGGCCCGGAAGGTAAAGCCCGATGACGCTGGCGTCCGTCAACTTAATAATCCTTCGTTGGAGTCCACGTCGTCCCTTCGCAAGAGGCATGTTGGCGACGCCAGGGCGCCTCCTGCCCTGACCCCCTGCACCGCTGAGCGTAGCCACCTGGTGACGATGCTCCAGGACGTTCACCCGTGCCGGTCGGTTTGGAAGGGCAAGGTCGCCTCCTGGGCCCTTTCGCAACAACGGGCACAGAACGCGATACCCCGCACCTCCGCCAAAATGTCACGAATGACGGTTGATGAGGCGGTGATAACTGAAGAAACTAAACGTTTGATGGGGCGAACTTGTGCCCAAAACAAAAAGGAAACAGAAGAAAACAGCAGAGCGTCGCCGGCGTCGATGGCGGCGTAACAGCAGGATCGTACGCTGGGGCAAAGCTGAGCGCAGATCGCCACGTGGAGCCCCTCATGTACGCGCTTTGACTCCTGGAACAATCCGCCTAGAACGCTGGGCGACTAGAACATTCCGAACTTGATCAGCCGAGAATGTTCTCCAACTCACGAGAACGCAATGTTGAAAGAATAAATAAAACAACATTCCATCGACTGGAATCGAACCTAGACTTATGCGCCACAGTCAAGCACGGTAACCACCACTCGGCCACCCAAGCGGTCGCTCGCCGACGCACGGGGCAATATAATATAATATAATATATATATATATATATATATATATATATATATATATATATATTATAAAGACAAAGGGTGAGAATGATGAAGATGCGAGACGTAGTACTGCTGAGGAAATATTGCCGCGGGCGCAGCTGACCAAGTGGGCAGCGCGCCCGTGGAATAACGGTTATCGCGCTTGTATTCCACGCAGAATCCCAGGGTTCGATTCCTGACCGCGTCTATGCATTTTTGTTGACGCTGTAATGTTCTAGTAAATTCGAGAACCGTCCTGCTGATTCCAGGTTAAGAATTTTCTCCGCACCGAACTTTCTACGCCGGATGTTCGAAAAGCCTACGCGTGTACAAAAAAGGTTCCGCGTAGCAAGCCGCAGTCAGTTTCGCCTCAGCTTTCGACTCTGCTGTCACGCCGACTTCGACGCCCGCGACGCTCTGTTTTTTTCTCTCCCTTCTTGTCGCTGAACGAGTACTATCGGGGAAAAATGAAATGAGAACAGAGGAGCGCGTGGCTCGCGGTACAGGCTGCGCCGCCTGGAAGTGAGCCCAGGAGCGAGGGTGCGCGGCCTACTCTGACGTGTTCACGCCCCTCCCTCTGCGCTCTCCTAGCTTCGGCAGTTCGCCTCTCAGTACGCTGCAAGCGTCACCGCTATCTTTGCTGGCTCAGCGCGTGCGGTGCAAAGAAGCTCGCCGCACTCGCCGAGCAGGCAAAGATAGCGGTGACAGCTTTCAGCGCACTGAGAGGCGCACTGCCGAAGCTGGGGGAGCGCCAATCGAGGGGCGTGAACACATCGAAGTAGGCCACGCACCCTCGCCCCTAGGTTCACTTCCAGGCGGCGCAGCCTGTACCGCGAGCCACGCGCTCCTCTGTTCGCATTTCATTTTCCCCCGATAGTACTCCACCGAGACCGGTATTGCTGGCGTCCGTGTAGATTTCTGTCTCCGCAGACTGATCAAAGTGCCCGAGGATAGGGGGCGACTGGAGCCTTCGATTAAGTTCATCGAACGCTTTTTCTTGTTCCTTTCCCTACTGGAACTGAACGTCGTCCTTCGTCAGATTCATCAGCGGTGCAGAAATTTGTGCAAAGTCACGAACGAAACGTCTGTAGTAGGTGAACAGACCAAGGAACCTTCGAACGGCCTTCTTGTCTGATGGTATCGGGAATTCGGCGACAGCGGACGTCTTTGCAGGATCAGGGCTTACACCCTGAGCGCTCACAACGTGTCCCAAGAATTTCAGCTCACCATAGGCGAACCGACACTTAGAAGGCTTGAGTGTCAGCGCAGCAGTCTTGATAGCCTCTAGCACGGATCGCAATCGTCTCAGGTGCTCGTCGAATTCCCTTGCGAACACCACAACGTCGTCGAGGTACACGAGACAGCTCTGTCATTTCAAGCCGGAAAGGACGGTGTCCATAACGCGCTGGAAGGTTGCCGGCGCTGTGCACAGCCCGAACGGCATTACTTTAAACTCATACAGTCCGTCCGGCGTGACGAAGGCCGTCGTCTCGAGATCTCGTTCGTCGACCTCTATCTGCCAGTACCCACTCTCAAGTTCATCGACGAAAATTAACGGGCGTGGCACAGCCGATTCAAGGTGTCGTCAATGCGGGGCAGCGGATAGACGTCCTTTTTTGTTACTGCGTTGAGCCGGCGATAGTCCACGCAGACATTGTCTCCATGTACGTCGACGTAGAGCACAAGACGTGGGATGAGGTATTACCATACATCACGTTCGCCTACAACACCGCAGCTCAAGAAACAACCGGGTTTACACCATTTCAGCTGGTGCATGGAAGAAAGTGACGACCATGCTGGACGCGATGCTGCTTCCATGAGCCCGTGGATGACGGATGCGACGATGCCCATGCGGTCAGTCAGAGAGCAGAAGAAGCGAGCCAGCTAGCCCGCCTTCGAATCCAAAATCAACAGCGTGTCGACGCTCGCCGGTACAATCTTCGTAGCCGCGCCGTTCACTTCCAACCCGGAGACAGAGTGTGGGTGTGGACGCCTATTCGTCGTCGCGGTCTCAGCGAGAAAATGCTGAGGCGCTACTTTTGTCCTTACAAGGTCATCCGACGCCTCAGAGATCTGAACTACGAAGTTCTTCGCGACGGAACACGACAATCAACCAGACGTCAGCCACGACCCGAGGTGGTGCACGTCGTCCGGTTGAAGCCGTATTACGAACGATAGCACTTTCCACCGTCCTCGACGAGTGAACTGTTAACTGTGGCTCACGATTCTGCTGTCCTTTAGTTGTGAATCTTTTTTTTTCGTTTTGTGCTGCATTGGGACGATGCGCTTTTTTAACGGGGGAGGGGATAATGCAGCGGGCGCAACTGACCAATTAGGCAGCGCGCCCGTGGCATAACGGTTATCGCGCTTGTATTTCACGCAGAAGGCCAGGGTTCGATTCCTGGCCGCGTCTATGCATTTTTGTTGACGCTGCAATGTTGTAGTAAATTTGATAACCGTCTTGCTGATTCGGGGTAGCAATGTTCTCCGCACCTAACCTTCTACGACGAATGTTCCAGAAGCCTGCGCGTGTACAAAAAAGACTCCCCGTGGCAAGCCGCAGTCAGTTTCGCCCCAGCGTTCGACTCTGCTGTCAAGGCGACTTCAACGCCCGCGACGCTCTGCTTTCTTCTGTTCCCTTTTTATTTTTGGGCACAGGTTAACCTTAATAAACATTTTGTTTCTTCGGTTATTATCCCCTCAACAATTGTCCTTCATGACAACATTATGAAAAACCATATTTTTTTTTTTTTTAATTTCGAAGCGATTGACAGTGAGTAACCTGTACCGTTTCTGGGAATCTATTTAAAAATTCGGGAATCATATAACTCAAAAGTTGAGACCCATAATTTGTGCGAATATTTTCTTGAACATATTTTTATTGACGTAGCATATAGGTTGTTGTTTTCTGCGGGTAATTTTCTAGAACTAGATAATAGAAATATAAATAACCAACAATGTGCGATACCCATTTGAAAACACACTTATCCTTGTACTGGAGGGGGACCGTGAAAGTATTCAACGTGCAACCCATTTTACAGTTTTGTTTTTTTAACTTAGATACCATTTACAGGTGCTGACTGAAAACTTTATTGCAAGTCTAAACAGGGTGGAGTGGAGTCCGAGGAACTAAAATGGCGGAGAAAAATTTACCACAATACATATCGAGAACATCCAGAGTATACTCATCAAGGTAGCATAATATAGAAAAAAACAAGAACGTTCAGCAACGAAAAAAAAAAAAATCTGTCACATGACAGTGCTTAGCTAATTCCAAGAACATAATGCAAGAACATAATTATCTGAATATCAAAAATAGAAGTATGGGATTGTGTTTTTTCTAATGGCACATTCGCCTATCTTTTTGTTCCACCAAACAGCATTATTAGATACATGATTTCTGAGAAACCTAATATTTCACAAATTTTATTTTTAAGCCTGTGTCCTATTCAACGCGGCTCTTCTATTTGTTATGGGCTAAATTTTGCTATATATTTAATCAGTTCGTCTAATGGTACCACTCGGCTGCTATAATTACTGTACATAATAAAAAGCTCGAGTTACACCTAAGCATTTTTTATGAGTTAGTTGTGAATGCGAAAGCATGAAAGTCGCTCGTCCGCCCCTTTGTCGTCTGTTGCGTACTAGCGCGCGCGCGCTTAGGGATCTCGGAGACCATGGTGCAGCGACCAATGGGAGCCCCGTCGACGCGCACCAGCCTATGGAACCGTGGGCGAAGCGCTCCCATTGGGACCGCGGAAACTAGGAGCCGTTTCGCGCTTCAAACTGATGACGCCAGCTTGCTCCATAAAACAGTTAATGCTTTCGCATAAAAACAAATTGAGAGCCCTTCCACCCCGTGAAGAGAGAACTCCAACGAAGCTGGCGCTTTGGTGGGATTTGCTACGTCGGGCTGGGAGCAGCGGCAACGGCGGTTTCACGTTGGCGGCGTGTCCATTCTCGCTTCTCGGCGCGCCGACGCTCCTGGTACTACCGCTGCTTCTCTTGGGAACGTGCAACGCGGGTGCGGTCCGTGGTTTGAAGTCCAACTGATAAGGACAGTGGCGCGATCTTCTGCAGGTGGCCGCCGAAGGGTGCGCGGCATTGCGCAATGTCAGGGGGGACAGAGACTCCGTGCGTGAGGAAGGCGCGTCCCTGCGGCGCCGGCGTCTGCAGCATTAGCGGTTCTAAAGCAAAAGCCTAAAACTACTGGCATCTTGCAGGCGCGTTCGTCGACGCTTTATTTTGGTTATTTACTTCGAATCTTTTATATGGGAAGCTTTGCGCGTGAGGCGCCGGCGACTTCAGCTGTAACTGTTCTAAAGCAAAAACCTAAAACAAATCGCAGCTTGCACGCGCATTCGTCAACGCTTTATGTTTGTTCTTTGCGACGAATATTTCATACGGAAAAGGCGCGCGAGTGCGGCGCCGGCGTCCGCAGCATAAAATTCGCAAAATTGTTGGTCTACGCTCGGTCCGACCACGGAGATAATCTGCCAGAACCTAGCCATAGACAGCTTCGCTGCAGGAACCTCGCTCGGCAGTCGAGCGCACAATTTGTGGTGTGTAGGATGATAACGTAGTATGAGTTTTACATTTCAATTTTCCAGCACAGTGCTTATCTACATGAGATATTTTAGCTCGCCAGCAGACTAAGGTGCACCTGTGTGACCTTTATGTGCGGGAAAAGCAAAAAGCGGAGCTGGCTGCAGTTGCAATTTTTTATCACGTTACTGGAGCCTTAGTTCACTAGTTATAAAGCAGAATATGATCAGTGTACGCACTACGGCCTGAAAGGTTTGTACACGTTAGTATTCTGAATTTAAACAGCGTCTCCAAATATTTCCTTTGCAGGTACGGGCGCCGTCATGTCAACGGACAGCAATACTGCACTTTCCACACTCAACTTCGCCACCGGAAAAGCGTGGTGCTCGTTTGCCGTGGATGGGCTGGAAGCAATGAATGGGGACTACGGCATGGACGCCAAAGATGATAAGCAGTTTATTGATTTGGGTTGCGGTCCAGGAGATATCACGCGTGACGGTCTGCTTCCACGCTGTCTGCCATGCCGAAGGATTGTCGCAGTAGACTTATCCAGGGACATGGTGGAGTTCGCCAACACGCACTATGGCCATCCTAAGATCATATACGACGTCCTGGGTATCGTAGTTGATGAAGTGGCAGACTTTGTGGTTTGGTACGGCCGGTTTGATCGCGTCTACTCATTCTTTTGTTTCAAGATCAAGAGAAAGCGTTCAAGAACATGACTGAGCTGATGAAGCCCGGAGCCGAACGTCTGTTGTGGTTCTTTACGTCCAGTCCACACATTCGATTTCGCCAAATGTTGGTTGAGATGGAGCCCTTGAAGAATTACGGGAAGGTGAGGTGCTGCAGAATGGATCCTCTGACTATGGTCAAGAAAATCCCAAATTCTACGGCAAATGCCATTTGATGTAAAATTTCAGAACGTTAATCGATGTCGTGGAACAAATAAAATTAAGTACTGTGAATCGTACATGTCCTAGAAAGATAATTCCAGAAAGAACTGTGAGACACAATTGTCTGCATAGACCAGAATAAGTATTCTAAGTCTATACTTAGATGGTTTGTCCTAGAAACCTTGTGAACATTTTTTGGGTACAATGGTAAATCTACAACTATTTTGGAAAAGCCGATGATCAGTTCGACTTCCGGAGCCGGAGACCAGATCTATGAAGAGGCGACAACGGTTCGAAAGGTTTTGCATAAATTCTAAAGAGAGAAGCAACGGAATGATGCTGGGCAGAATCATATATGAGGACTCATACCCTCGGGAATTAATCACATATTATTTTGTTAAACTTTATTTATTGTAACGTTCAAACGTACCAGGCTTGCTGATCATCTGGTTTAACCTCACTTGGAATTTATGTGCTTATTAAAATAGTGTTGCTTTTAAAAAATTGTAATCTCACCATTTCAATATCTTTTTCTAGTATTTTGTGTTTATGTCTTTTACACAGGTCGCTGAAAGTTGCATTCCTCCGACCATCAATATGAATGGGAAAGACGAAATAGCTTCCTACATCTCCAGTCTACTGAAATCTGCTAACCTCACACCATCTATATGCAACATAACCCAAGAAGCACTTGTGAACTACGACAGCGCCGAAACCATAACCTGTAAGCATTTTTTTCACACTGTCGCGACCTCTGAAGCGCAAGTCTAGAGGGTCAATAGATTATTTGCACAAATTGGAGCTCGGATTTCGGGGTGATGACTGGAAGCTTCTATTTCTTTTTGTCACCCAGTCTGGGCAATCAGGGAGGTTAAAATAACTGTAAGACGTAGGAATCATTATGGAGTAAAGCAATTAAACTTGTTCGATTATCTTTGCTAGTAAGAGATGCGATCATGTGTACATCCCTGACGGAATAGTCAGTATGGCATACCAACACACTTGGAAATATTGTCTTTTCTGTCTTCTTGTTCCCGAGCTCCGACATCTATCAACCACGGTTTTTCTTACAAATAAAAAACACAAAAAAGGTTGGCTCAATGCCGTGCCGGACAAAAATTATAATTTTTCTTTTTTTTACCTATTACAGGGTAATTTGGTTCTTTCTATATTTTTTGTATAAATCATCTAGCTTTATTCTTGAACTAACTGAGAGTGTCATTGCATATAGAAAAGGGAGTTTAATTTAATTAGGGTGAACTCGATTGTTCGTTGGCCGCACTCTGTACAAAAAAAAAAACATGGGGCATGAAATACAGTTAATTTCATTGGAAGCCTTTCTCCGGATTACTGTTCCACTGGCCAGTAACTAGCGCTCTTTTTGCGTGCAAACTTACAAGCGTTACAAGAAGTTTGGGCCATGTGAACGTCGGCTGTTGTCGTTAATCATGTTAAAATCAAACACAAAAAAAAGCGCTATTGACCGGCGTGCAAGCACAGTTCGAAAGTTTTTGTCCCTTCCGGCGTGACTCATCAGAATGTTATGACTCGGGCAGGTACATTGTAACGCTCTAAACGTGGATATGCCATATTGATCGAATCTCTAAGTTTTGTATTACAACTAGTTTTTCAGTATAGATTTATGGGATATTCATAGTAGGAAGGGTATACGTTCATTGTATTAATTTGTTGTATTGTTTTCTTCAGCCCCTGACAAACTATTTCCTTTAAAAGACAAATGATGTGAAGTCCTTGTTTACGGCAGCAAGAATTTTAAACGGGCGCAATAAAGTAGTGAGCGGTCCCTCCCTGAACTGGCTTGAATGCTTCGCTTTTGGCAATGATGAGATGTTTGACAGTTTTTTGTAGAATATCTGATTACAAATCAAGAACGGGCGTTCTCACTTGCCCTTTTGTATTCACTTCTTGTGTGCGTCTCTTACATCTCATTCTTTACTATATGTGAATCCCGAAGAAAATGTTTCCACTCCTTTTGCACCTTCAGAAACTCAATACGAACCTTTGCTCGTGTTCAGAAATCTCACTCTTAACAATTAGCTATAGATGTTTATTGCTATTTATTTTTCTGTGGAGTTGATGGCCATGAACCCCTTGACGAACTTGGTGACTGAAGAGGAAAAATCAGATCTTCTCAAGGAAGCGACCAAAGAAGCTAACAAACTGTGGCATGAGCAAGAAACAAAGGGACCTCCAATAATGTTTGACGTCGTCGCAGTGTGTGCATTCAAGCCTGAACCATAGCGCCAGTTCAATGAAATGTTATATTGCAATTTTGTGTGCTATTTCGGGGTATTTGGGATGCACAAAGAAAAAAATATATAAACCAGAGCAGAAAATGGGTGCGCTGCGAGATATTTTGACCGAATAGCACGAAATGTATGTTGGCTGTTTTTTTCTTTTTGCAAACAAATAAAATGTAATCAAGAATTTTAATGTGGTTTTTAAGACATTGATGATATCGCAAGAAATAATATAGCGTGCCTTACTATTGTGCACACTTTATTATTTTTTTAGATGCGCATAGATAAACCTACATTATATTCCGTTTACATCAAGTAACACTAAAATGAAAGAAAAAAAGTTTTATTTATTCGCCTGAATAGAACACAGATTTTATTTCTACGATCTTTACGCAATATGTACGCTCTTAGTCGCAAAGGTGGAGGTCACGGCCAGCCCTAAGCCTCGTCTACAGATTCGCCTGGCTGTTCGGCGGAGTAAGCTCGTAAACCTACTTACTCTGTCGCGACTTCCTGAGCATCTGGTTTGGTGTCTGACACCGCCTGCAAGTCGTGCAAGCAGACGAGCGGCATCGTCGGGCATCTTACGCTAATCCCGTTTATCGTCGTCTGCAAGACTCAGACTACGGTTCATAGAACGCGTCTCCGCCTGCTGTATTTAGTGTCCTATCTCGCCAATATAACAAAACAGGTCCCGAACTGGCAAGAAATGACGTCTCAGAAGCCGGAGTGTCATGTTCGATCACCAGTCACTGGTCAACCGTTATAACGTGGTTCATGGACGCCATGTGGAGTCCACTTTTTGCTGGGGGTCTGTGCAGATACGCAGGTCTTTTTTTTTTTTTTTTTTGCCTTACTCTGACTTTATACAGGCCTGGAAACAATTTTATATTTAACGAAACGCATAAGAGAGAACCTTTCAGTTGTCCCCAGTTTTAGTTTGACACGCTAAGTAATTTTTACACGCGAATATCTGTGAAAATCACTGATCTCTATGTCTATTTGCTGGATCGCGTTTGACGGGAATGCGGCCACGGTCGGCCATCTTTTTAATAGAGTTATATTATCTCTAGCCATCATAGTAATATGGCGGCAGGCTGCCATAAAATAGCCGCAGATCTAGTACACTGTACCATGGGTGATATTTCGTGCTTGATTTAAGTTGTTCGACGAAGCAGATTCTGGACACCCGGCGTGAACGGTAGCCTCATCTTTGAGGACCCGGCGAAAGTTCTACGAAAGCGCAGCACCGGGGAAAGCAGCGCAGCTCCATTGAAAGCACACTCCTTACCGGCGTCTGCTCTCGATGCGACTTTCGATGCGTGCTGTGCTGCTTTTCCCCGATGCTGCGATTTCGTGAAACTTTCACCGGGTCCTCAAAGATCGCGCTACCGTTTACGTCGGGTTTCAAAAATATGTTTCGTCAAACAATTTCAATACAGCACGAAATATCACCCACGTTCTTTTGATGGCAGCCCGCCAGCACAACTGCCACAACGCTGTCTGCCATGGATGGATGATAGTGGCTGCAGCAGCTGTACCTTAGCTAGAGGTGATATAACTCTACCAAAAATATGGCCGCCAGTGACCGCATTCGCGGAACTGGCAAACACGATCCAGCAATTGTCATAAAGATCAGTGGCGAAAATCGTCATCCTGACTTTCGCCGCGTATCTGGCAACAGTGGTTGCTGCTCGGCTTTGGCCTCAAACAATGGCAAACAACCGAAACAGGGGTGAGCACGGTGCTTGAGGTCAAATTGGACGTGCGGGCCCGTTAGTCATACTCTTAATCCTCCCCCCCCCCCCCCCACACACACACACTAGTCTATTTACTATTTTTTTTTAATCGGCCAATAAGAGCTGGACATTGTTACATGGTCGCAACCCATGTGTAAGAAGCAGACGAACATACGCTCCGTTTCTATAAACACTTCCACGGATTACGAGCAGCGATGACCGCATTGACTGTGTAAGTCCCAGCGGAGCAGCCGCCACACAAGGAGTGCTCGCGTTCTATCGGCGTATAAATCAATTACTTACCGCCCTGCACCGCTTGCCCACTGCAGTCGGTGCGGCGCCGATGTGAAGTGGCGGGACCAAATCGTCGCTCAGGTGCTTCGGTTTTCGCCGAAAGCCGTATTTCTTGGAGAACTCCCACGATGAGCACGACTCTGCCCAGAAATGCTCGGAGCACATACGTTCGGGTTCCGGTATGCGGGTGCCGCTGCTCATTCCAAGTGCCTTGAGCCACCAACTTCGCTGTGGCTTCTCGGCAGGCACGCGATGAAATGTGACGCTGGCATCACGATTACAGAGCGTCCGCCCGTAGCCATTTACGAAGCACTACATCGTTAGGGCGCCAGAACCGAAAGTGCTGTTGTCATATTTTTGCAGAAAACACGGTCCCTCTAAATTACAAGGACATCTATAGCAAGCAGTAAAGTTTTCTTTGAGC
Organism: Ixodes scapularis; assembly: GCF_016920785.2. NCBI lineage: Eukaryota > Metazoa > Arthropoda > Arachnida > Ixodida > Ixodidae > Ixodes > Ixodes scapularis. Next base: position 645,671 of record NW_024609897.1, read on the forward strand.
ACTGCAACGCTAACCACACTTTTCCTGAGTGTATTAGGAATTTGAAACTTGCCGCAGAGCGCGAGACCACAGGAGCCGAATTTGTACTTTCGCTTCTTGCAAAATCTGCCGTCGGCGTCGTGCGTCGTCTTCTAGTATCCGGGGGGGGGGGGGGGGGGGGGCGCCTGCGCCGCCTCTCCCCCCGTTGGTGGCCGGTATGTTGACGGGCCATTTCTTGTTTCCGTACTTTCTAAACTGCACTTGTTTTTTTTCCTTCTCTAAAATACTGAACAAACATTAATTTCATAAATATATGAGACATTTCGCGCCACTTCTATTTTGTATTTCGACTAAAACAAAAAGCTTTTGGTGGCTCTGACCAGTCGTAAGGCAGGAGCAGTCTGTGTCGGCACGAAGATGGTAAAAGTATTCTCTCGTTCTTGCTCTCAGGAACTCCGATTTTTCTTGAAATGCGGTCCTCAACTTTCTTGCCAGCTCCACTTCGGAGGACTCATCAAATCTATTCAGCTCAGGAAACGATCCTAAAACCTAGTTTTCCATCCGGTCTACAAACAACACGGCGCCGTTTCGCACGGGAGACGAGAGGGCGCAAGCGGTCGCGACGCCAACTGCCGCCAACGAACGAGCAGACGACGCCGAGAGCCGGCTTATTTAGCAGACAAGGGACTGTAGTTCCTTGTTCTTACCGCGCCTGTTTTTGTTTCTGCGACTGTCGCCGCCTGCCGAACGCGCCGCTTTTGAGTTGAAAAGATTGTTTGCTAAAGACGCTGGCTCTCGGCGCTGTATGCTCGTTCGTTGGCGGCGTTTGTTGCGCCATCTCTTGTCTCCCGTGCGAAACGGCGCCGCGTTGTTTGCAGACCGGTGGCGTCGATGCGTTTCCATAGGAGCTAAGCCTTTTTATTTTTTTTACTTTTTCCTCAGGTAAGTTCGTTCCTTGCAAATTTTACAAAAACAAATGCACCATCTGTGGGCAACGCTGCACAAAGTCGTAGCGCGATAGGTTAAGAAACCGAATTTTCCGATCGATTTAAAGAGCCTGCCGTCTCCTTGAATCACCCAGTACTTTTTTTTAATGTCCACAAAAAAGAGGCTATGCAGCATCGATCGTACCGTTTTTTCTCGCACATTATGTGATGTTTTCTAAAACAAAAGTACCGACTTAAAAACGCTGTGGAGACGACATGAAAAAGCCATATTTTTGAAGTGAACCCAGTCTTGTAGTGGAACGGAAAACATAAATGTTTAACGATTGTTTACAGTAAACACTTCACCTCTAAGTAGAACTTCAACCAAGTGATGGTTCCGCGCTTTCATGCCCATTTCAACGAAGTTGAGAGAACGATGTATTGCATCTTGTGAACACACATGTGGAGCAGCATGTTTATGTTCGAGGCATTGTGTGTAATCGCTGCGCAGTACCTACCAAAATAAGATATTCTTTGGGCAGTCTCCACCGTTTCCGTCTACGTGTGCTACGAATACAGCAACTCCGTTCGTAGAAGAAGGGACGTTGAAATGGCGTGGGCCCTTGATAGTACGATTGGGATTATGAAAGAAAATGTTTAATTAACCAATAATGGTGACCTGTCCGGTCGCCTGGAACCCCGACAACTACTATCGTTCTCTAAAAAGTTCATTCTAATATTTAAAAGTTTTGTGGAATTCCTCGAACGAATAAGGATGTTCCAACAATGAGCGAACCCCCACACTAGTTCCCGAATCTAACACAGCGCTTTTGAATTTTAGCGCTGTAGATAGTTCTGCGAATATTCGTCTAACAATCTTGCAACGTTGAAAAGCATCGGAATGACTCAGAATCACTGCGGAGTTGATACTCGGGAAGATAAGACGGCTACGAGGGGGAAACGGACCGTGGCATTTGAGACAAGGGAACTGCCGCAGGACAAACCTGCTACAATCGCATACCCTTCCAAGCTAATTGCTTGGGCGACCAAAAAACCTTTATTTTCTCCTTCTTTTTTTAAAGGGGGGGGGGGGGGGTGTAGGCGCTGATTGTCTTCCTCCTTTGTGGCTTTTGACAGACGCACAACGACACTGTCAGAACAAGCGCGGGATTCATTTCTCTGGATCGATGCTTTCTGTCTATGTATGCGAACATGATTTTTTTTTTCTTTATAGTAGTTAGTTGTACTTGCCTCGACTCGGATCCCAGTGGGTGCGTTGTCGTTGTATGCCCACTATTCTTTTTAGTTTATGGTAATCTATTGCTGATGGGGACGAAAAAAAAAGAAAAAAAAAACTGTTGCAATAATAAAAAAAAAAAACACAAACGTTGCGGTTTTTGCGATTAGGAGTGTTTTCAAAGCCCAGAGCACCTCGCCTTCATTCCCGTGATATGTCGCTCGCTTTCGCGTGGCACTCCTCTATTCCGAAGGCCACCGTGTTTTTCAGGGAAGGAGGCGATTTTAGGTGCGCGCAGTGTTACCAAAGGTGCAGGATTGAGAGCGTAACCCAAGCACTTGAAGAGAAGAGCAAGGGGGAGCTCTCTTCTTATCAGGACATTCTTTCATGGGTCTCCACGTCGTGATTGTCCTCCAAAATCAACTTTCGTTTATTCTTAGCTCGTGGCTTCCAAGTACTGGGCAGCATGTCCTATAGGGTAAAGTTATAGCTGATTAACACGGTGCATATTCTAACACACAATAGTATTGCGAAATCAAGATTTCGCTGAAATGGATAACTCACACGTACACTTCGACGCGCAATACCTTTGACGTATTGACTCGCGAGAGATGTTCCCAACACGGCTGAGTCTGGCGGTGTTCCAGACCTAACATCTCAATTTTGTTGCCTTACCTGTTACTATTTCGCGCGCAATTTGCGCCATATCGAAATGAAAGCGCATGATGAAAATGACACTCGTTTTCCGAAATTTCACGCCAGCTCGTTGTCTTTGCTGGTACCTTGAGCGTTTCCCAGCGGTGCGGAGCGTTCAACAAGAAAAAATGCGTACGATGGCATCATTCGTACACTCATTACTTTTATAAAACGGGGCTCTTCGTATCCTTTTGTTTTTCTTTCATGGTACTAATTTCTTTCTGCGCATTACGGCTGTGACGGCGCTAAGTCTGGCTGCACCTTCGAATTTGAACTTAGCTTCGATCAGGGACGGCGCAGTTTGAATCGGGAAAATACACTCTAAAAAAAAAAGGAGTCGACAAGTGTCGACTCGACTCTTTTTGGAGAGTATCTGGGTTGTCGCAAACCGCACTCTCTATGAAGAGTAACGGTTACTCTTCAACGACGAGAGTCAGTTTAACTCTCTCATGCGAGTGTTCACTTAACTCTTCTATAAAGAGTCACGCCAATACTTTTGCAAGAGTCAGGACTACTCTTTTGATGTGTAAGTGTGAGAGTTAATTTCACTCCTTTGTGTAGAGTAACTATAACTCCATAAAAAGTGTTGTCTAAACTCTTTGACGAGAATTAATATCACTCCTTTGTGTAGAGTGACTATAACTCTATCAAAAGTATTGCCTAAACTCCTTGTTATTGAGTTAAGGATGCTCTCCAGGCAGAGTTACCTGCACTCCATCATGTAGAGTAACTTCAACCCTATTAGAGTGTGGCCTTAACTCTGTATTCAAGAGTTACGCAAACTCACCAGGAAGAGTTACCTTCACTCCATCGTGTAGAGTAACTACACCTCCATTAGAAGTGTGGCCTAAACTCTGTATTCGAGTTAAACATACTCTCCCTGAAGAGTTGATTTCACTTTTTTGTGTAGAGTTACGAGAACTCCATTAAAAGTGTTGTCTAAACTCTGTAGTAAAGAGTTAAAACAAACTCTTCAGGAGTTGATTTCACTTGTATGTGCAGAGTAACTACAACTCCTTTAGAAGTGTTGCTTAAACTCCGTATTAAAGAATTAAGCATGCTCTCTAGGAACAGTTGTGATGACCATTTTGAGGAGAGTAAATACAACTCCATTAGAAGTGTTGCCTACACTTTGTACTGAAGAGTTAAATATGCTCTCTACCAAAAGTTAATGTCAAATAACAGCACACTTGAGCAGTTTGTGCGACCCCTTTTTAAAGAGTGCTTAACTCTTTAATAGAGTTAATTACTCTCCACAAAGAATTGTGTAAAGTACACCCCCGTTAGAAGTGGTGCCTAAACTCTGTATAAAAGAATTAAACACCCTCTCCAGGAAGGGGTCACACAAACTCTGCTCAATTATACTGTTATATGTTGTTTTTGATGGGTGAAATTTAACCCAGTAAAAAGTAACACAAACGCCTGAAAAGAAAATTAAAAGAACATAAGTGTAAAATTGGCTCTTTGTTAATAAAAAGTTTGCTGGGAAAAACTAAAAAAAAAAAAAAACTCTACTGGCAATTGGCATTCCTAGCCAGTTGAAGTGCGACCACTGTACTTCTCTTTTTGCAATTATTTTATGAATGTCAATACCTCCCTTGATTTCACTGTAATGTGGAATACTTTTGGCCTTATTGCAGGAGTTGTTGCATACAACTAGGAACAGTAGCCCTAAAATCTAAAAGCGGCTATGTACATGTTCACAAGATGGTTGCATAGGAAATCTGGAACGGCACATAGAGCATGAGCCTGTACAGAGGCTACAGGTCTTCATGAAAAGTCAGCATAGAAAGAATAAAAACAGTAGAAAAGAGCTTAATAAACCAAGACTTTAATTTCAACACATGGCAAAAAAAAAGCAAAACTGGCACCTAAATACCCTCTGGCTAAAAGTTTCTAACTCCGATATTAGAACCAAAGCCAAGATGGACTTTATCTTGTACTTCAAACCAATGAAGTGCCCAATAACTGCGAGTGACCGGCTTGCTTTTTGACGGTAAGATATGTCGTGGACCCAGTGCAGCGCAAGAACGAGCGCAGCACCAGCCACAATATCCGTCACCTCAAAGAAGTGGTCCTCCGCCAGCAGAGTTATGGCACTTGAGTCCTCTTCATCAATGCGCATCACCGGACAGGTCGATCCGTCGTGCCCCTCCTCCTGTGAAGAATGAATGCATAAATGTAAAGTCAGCAATATTAAAAAAAGTAAACAGCTTGCTAAGTGCCCTTAGTTAATACCAGCGCACTCGTTTGCAAAACAATAGACCATTTTCGAAAATCCCAGGAGCCATTTATAAGATATAATTGAATAGTTGGCTGGGACTTGCTTTTTTGCCTATTGAACAAGAGTCCAAACCGAACACTTAGGCAGCACTCATGGCTAGCTCGCTCAGCCTTAACCATCCAAAACCATTAGTACCCCTTCTGACATGAACACGTAAGAGAAAGATAATCCACCATCTCTCTCTATTTTCTCCTTTGTATGCAATGGCAGCCGTAAGTGGTTGCATTCATTTATGGCATCCCCAAGTTAGCACCCCCCAGGCACGTAGCCAGGGGGGAGGCCTGTGGGGCCCGGGCCCCCCTAGAAATCTTCCATTTTGCTGGGACCTCCTCTCCCCCCTCCCCCTCATACAGCATTTTGTCATGGGCGGGCCCCCCCCCCCAAAACAAAATCCTGGCTACATGACTGGCACCCGCTGCCAGTGGCAGGGGGTAAGGGGAGGGGGCAGTTGCCCCCCCCCCCTTTTTTTCGTGACATTTGAAACAATTATAGCAGACAATATGGGAGAGGGGGACAGTGTTTAGCTTCCCTGCACGTCACCCCTCCACCTTCCAAACGGTAGCAATTCAGCTGGCCTTTGCCCAGTGGCAAAAGACATAACTCTATATTTATACAGACTTTCCCGAAGGGTAGGATGAATGCAATTTCTTAACATCTGGATTTGTCCAAGTGGAATTGTCAAAATTTTATAGATTAATTAGTGTGAACAATTTATTATGTTTCAGTGCTGACTGCAAATATAATAGAGTTTATTTTACAACTTTACACAAAAAAGCTAACAAATGCATGTAACATCTCAGTTTGGGGAGGCCATTAATTAAATGTGATCTCAGCTCCACAAGGAGCTAATTTGCTATAAAGTACCATTTAACCTTAATAAAAAAAAACAATTATACACACTAAAATGCACAAATTCTAAAAAAAAAAAAATATAAAAGTAGCCCAACCCAAGAACACACGGGTTTTGGTTCGCAAGAGTTAAAATAATTGATAAATGAGCCACATGACAAAACAAAGAATGCATTGTGGCATGCTTAAGCTCCCACCACAACCAACACTACTAGATAGTCAGCAAGCTGTTCATGTGTGTCACTTCATCATGCAGGTAGCTGCACAATAGACGTGGCCTCTAAATTTCTCGTTGCATGTGAATGAACTGGTTGCACCACTCTGAATGCAGGTGCAGGCACATGCATTGCAAGGTCGAATTTAGAGCTCTTTTCTTTTTTTTTTAATAGTAGGAAGGTGAATCTATAAATTGCTTAGGCCTACTCTCGCAACATCATAGTGACCCTGAACTTTTCATCTAACCTTAAAGAGCCTCCGAAAAAAAAAATTCTTTTAAGCAGTTTGGTTGGTACGCACGAGTCAAAAAATAAATTTTATGCGAAAAAAAGAAAAGTTTAGAGCAATATTGACGGCAAAAGATTGATTTGAAATTATGCGGGCCAAGTCCATGACATCGCAGCATAGTCTTTCCACCTCAACGTGAAGGCGAAGCCGATCCACCTCTCCTCCACACGCCCGAATGCCAAGAGAAAAGCAGTTGAAAGAGGTGACTACTGACTTAATTGCAAGGCACCTCGCGCCATCAATATTTCTCTAAAATAATTTTTTTTCGCTTCAATTTTTTTTAACAATCAGACTTTAAAAAAAGCTTTTTTTTTCTTTTCAGGGGTTTTTAAGAACTGACAATTACAACCTTGTCATTTAAGTTCATGCCTATATTTGTATGTTGATTTGAAAACACAAAAAAAAATGTTTTAAGGCTTACGGTATTTGCGGCACAGAAATATGTAGTCATAAATGTACCCATATTGCCTCCATATTATTTACAAGTTAAAAATCAAACCGCTGGCCTCCCTCTTCAGCTCACCAGTGTCAAATGTACTACTAAATTAAGTCGAATAAATACCCTGTTATACGAAAGAACATGATAGTTGAACAGAACATGACATTTGAATGAATCAAGAAATTAAAATAAATCAGTCACATAAAAAGAACTCGTTGAGTAAAGACAATTACTGGCAAAGATATTCAAATATTGCAGTGACGTAACTGACACTCCACTCGCACCCAACATGCCGAATCTTGGCAAATAAGGACTAACTCAACGCTCTGTGGCATTCGGCTTTGGACCTACTGGGAGGACTTTACTACAGCACACATCTACCACCAAGAAGACAGCCATATTTTAACAGCAAAAATGAAATAAACATGACTTCGAATACAAAAATAACCAATCATAACGTCTCTCACGGACTATTAGAATAGAAAGCACTTACAAATAGCGCCTTACAGGGCCTTGTGCCGTGGATTACACGCTGGACTCGTTGAAAATTCCTGGTCCAGAGTTAGACACAATCCAAGCTCATGGAATCCTGACAAAAAGTACATTCACTGTAAAACAAAAAATCCGACAAATTAATAGAAATTGCCACCTAATTTTTGATGCCGGTACAATTAGCGTTGTCTTCCATAACGGTCACAGCTTTAACTATGTATTACGTGCATGAAAGTAATGAGGCCTAGCGGTTTTCCCCGTAACTTGACCCGTAGAAGCATGGCAGAAAACTATAACTCTCAGTCACTGTACTGCACGTGACGCACGAACACGTGAATTGTTCCGGCATCAAAAATTAGCTGACATGTTGCTCGTAACTTGCGACGGCGAAAAACCACAACTCTCAATCACCGAGTTGCACGTGACGCACAGCGACGAGAATCGTTTAAATTAGCTGGCGTGTAGCTCGCACCTTGCAGCAACGGCCAGAGCCTATTGAACTGCTAGCTGCAGTGACTTAACAAAATGGACGTCTCAGTGAACAATAAATACAGCATTTTACTTATATAATTATTGTTCCCCGAGACGTCCGTTTTATTAGATCATTGCAGCTAGCAGCTCAACAGGCTCTAGCCGTTGCTGCAAGGTGTGGACAACACGGCAGCTAATTTTTAATGTCTGAATGATTCACGACAGCTAATTTTTAGTGTCTGAATGATTCACGGCAGCTAATTTGTAATGTCTGAATGATTCCCGTTGTCACGCATGACGTGCAGCTCAGTGATTAAAAGTTGCAGCTTTCTGCCGCCGCAAGTTACGGACAACACGCCAACTAAGTTTTGATGCGGGAACAATTCAAATTAAATATCTAGTGCCCATGAAATGTGATTAGGTTGTGAGGCCAAGTTACTTTCAGGAGTTAACGCCAGCTGCGCATCCCAGCAGTTAGCAGGTGCCTAAACACTGTTAGAAATTTGAAGCAAGTGCACACAAGATACAGTACTAGGTAAAACATGTTCATACCTTTTTTTCTTAAGAAATAATTAGTGGGCCATTTCCAGCTTTCACGTAGAAGGCAATCTCTGATTTTCAGAGCAATAAAGTCTATATGAAGAACTACAGATCCTGGAAAAAAAAGTGGAATGTGATTAGGTTCTGAACAGAATGCAATGACAAACTAAACCTCCCGATTTCTACAAACTATGAGTTATACATAATCGCAATGCAGGTAACTCAGATTCATTCTGCCAGGCACTAAACAGTGAAACCAACTTGTGACTTATGCTATGAAACCATTTTAACAAGGCAAGTTCGAAAAATACTTTTCAAAATATTTCTACATTCAATGAGTTTCTTCAAGCCTGCTGTCACAAGTTAATTTCAGAGGTTACTGCCAAGTGCACCTCCCAGAGATAGGTGTTTGAACGCCGTGTTAGTAAGAAATTTCAAGCAAGTGCACACAAGATGCAGCACTGAGTAAAACATGTTTGTATCTTTATTCTTGAAAAATAATTAGTGGGTGACGTCCAGCTTACAAGTGGAAGGCAATGTTTGTAACTTGCACAGCAATCAAGTCTATATGAACAACTATAGAACCTTGAAAACAAAGAAAAACAAAAAATGTGGAATGTGGTTAGGTTCTGAACAGAATGCAATGACAAACTAAACCACCCGATACCTGCAAACTATGAGTTACACGCAAGTGCACTGCAGGTGCCAGTGTGATTTGAGAAAGCTGTAAACCCAAATGAAATTGCTTGAAAGGGCCAGGACACAGAAATTAGGCAAGTTAGAATATTCATTACATGACAACACCATAGGTTACTGGACATACAGAAAACCTTTCAGAATATTTAAAGCTCCAAAAATTACAAAAATATATATTTTAATGTTTCTGATTTTTATCTGGCGACCAGGATACCTAGGTGACCGGGCGATGCCTGAACATCGGACTCTGAGAACACCAAAGCTCATTGCAAGGGACCGCATACTAGCATTTAGCGGTGCACTGTCGAGATTGCGGGTGCAAACCGCAGTTCTCCAACACCATTGTATTATTTAAACACCAAAACCGAGTGTGTAGAGAAATGAAGGAAACCTATTACATAATAAAACAGACCATCTTGAGTGAGCCAACCTTCACTGACTCCAACGAACGGTGAGATTCATTTTCTGGATGTTGGTTAGCATGTGGAGTGTGCAATGAAGAAGAAAGAAGTGCAAAATCCATGGTGCGCCGTATGCCTGAGCGAATATAGTGCCATCTACACATTCCAGTGAAAAATCAGTTGTTAGTCAGCACTTATCCTGGGTAGTCCTTCCTTTGAATCTATGATAAAGTGAGAGAATCAAGATTCAGTGAGGAAAGTTTTGATATTAAATGACAGAGAGATACATGATCAAAAGCCTTAGAGTAATAAAAAAATATGGCATCATATTTGGGAGTTAGTGTTCATATTAACATGAATATCATGGGTGAACTCCAGCAACTGCCTCTAGCATGATTATCTTTTACGAAACCTGTACTGATTTCGGTAGAAAAAGTTGTTAGTAGATTCCAGATGCGATGCTACATGAGAAAATATTTCGAGTTCTAACAACTTGCATACAACGCTGGTTAATGTATAAGACGGTAGTTTCCCACAGAGTGACGGTCGCCACTTTTGTAGATTGGAACGACCTTCCCAACCTTCCACTCAAATGGGACGCAACCAGTGGACGAATGCTGGAAAAGTAGACTGCATATTACTGCGTGCTTAGGGGTAGCCCAGTGAGCACCGCGCCCGACTGTCATGCAAAGGTCCCGGGTTTGAATCCTGGGACGGCAGATGTTTTTATTTACTCCTAAGACGATGCTTCTAGAAAATTTGAGAAGGCCGTGGTTAATTATAGAACAGAATGTTCTAGAAAGGAGAGTGCTATAAAAGAAGCCCCGCATGGCCTTATGCAATCAGCTATAGCTTGTGCTCGACCCTGTTGTATTGAAGACACTCGACGCCTCCGACGTGCTGTTATTTCCCTTTAATTTGGGCAAAGTTTGCCCCATTAAACGTTCACTTTGTTCACTTTTACTTCGCCTCGTCACCTATTTTTTGTGCCAATATTTCACTGGTTACCCCCTTGGTATTTTTTTAGAATTTTTGTATTAATTGAGTCGACACCAGCCGAGCTGAAAATTTTGAGGTTATCATTAATATCGCAATTTCGGACGGTGTAATAGAAATAGGGTCCATATACCTAAAATCGACATCTGGTACAAAAGGTAAGAAGGAACTATCTCCATCAGTAAAAGTAGACTAAAGCAATTGTTAAAAACCGTAGGACATTCAGCGTCCGAAATAACACTGCCATCATTGTTCATCAAGAGTATTGAACGGAATGACTGATATGGGAAAATAAGTTTCCAAAACGTTTTTTTGTTATTCTTTAATATTAAAGGCAGGTCAGTTCTAAAATTTGTCTTCGAAGAAATGCATACGTTCGATACAGAGTTTGGCCCAAGAGTTATATTTGGTCCAGGCTGCCTCGAAATTCAAGTTTTTGGCTACCTTAAATAGTCTTTTCTTTCTGTTGCCCTAGTTTTCAAAATCTTCCTTGTACCGGGGTTTAGTACTGTCTAACCAAATACGAACACATAGAACAAAGGCAAGAATAAATTCTAGCAGCTTTTGTTTGGAAAGTAACTAGTTGTCATTAACTGTACAATCAAAAAAAAATTTACAACATAATAGTCAGAAAACTTAGAAAGAGCTGTGTTAAATTTGGCAATCACTGGGCCACAATACCACTAGCAGACATTAGTTGCTAAAATGACAGCAAGCTGAAGTTTTCAAATAACCAACCTGCAGCAAAAAGATGTTTGAGTGCTCCATCACGGCTGTGGTAGTGTGCCCCGAATGACTGGCATGGGATAGCGGCTTTTGTAGAGGCATTGCAGCTGACGACCAATGTTGGCAGGCTCCTAATGCTCCTAACTTGAAATCCACCAGGACGGGTTCTGGGAGCCGCTGTTTTCCCGTGGTTAGCTCGAGAAGGATCGGTTCAGTGGCGTCCCATGGTCCGTCCAGCACATGGGCCCGTCATTGCTGGCGATGCTCAGAAGTATAGACTGCAACAAAAATATCTGTGAGTGCTCCATCATGGCTGTGGTAGCATGTCCCCCACCCCTCCGATTTCAGGTTTTGGAGCAAATGATTCTCGTTCATCACCTTGTAAAAAGCGATGCAAGTACTATAGAAAACCCCGCAGTTCCTCAAAGTGCCATAAAAACTATTTTAACTGTGATTATAATACAGACAAATATTAGCAGCAAAAAGATTGTTGTTGGAAGTGTTGTAATAGAAGGGGATAGAAAGTAAAAACGCAAGATGCCTTTAAATCTCGATCCATTTACTAAATCAGTTCAGTCTTCGACAACTGCAGGGCAATAAAACTATTTTAACAGAGCGAATAAACTACACGTCACAACATGCACTTTTCCTTAAAGGGATGGTGAACCGAAATTTGGATTTCAGAAAACAATGCAGGAGCTGTAGATGGGACGCTACAATCCCTGCAACACTACTCGTAAGGAGATATTTCGAATGGACGGCCGTGGAGTCAACGTATCTGGTTTTCTCCTCACTTCGCTTCGCCCCAACAAGGCGACGAGGCGAGGAAGACGCAAGACCATTCCCTCTCCTTCTCGACTCTTCTAAAAAAAACAAGACGTCAACATATCTGTCACATGCGCCTCCTTTTTTTAAAAAAATATGGTCGAGATATCGCTATATGGGTGATGTTTTGGTGTTTGTAGCATCTCGTTGCACGCTTTTGCCACCATGTCTTGTGGAATCCAGATTTCGGTTCAGCATCTCTTTTAAGTGCAAATATAGCGAGGAAGAATCATACGAGTGTTCCTCAAGTAATTGGGGCCACTGAAACAATGATTGACATCTCACTTCCTCCCATGCAAGGCATCAATAATTGTTCCAGCCAAAGGGAAGCAACTATAAAGGGAAAGTAAAAGTTGAACACTTTTATCGGAAAGTGGCTACTTTTCGCTCGAGCACATATCTTAATAGTCGCTTTTACGTAGGGAAATATAAGCGAGTAACTTGGGGTTCCTTAATTTCATAAAAGAACAAAATTGTTTCCGTCCATGGCAGAGTGCTCGCTCAGCTCACCGTGGGACAGAAGTGGTTTGTGTACCTCAGTCCTATTTAATATTGAGCGGTAACACATCATATTCGCTGAAAGTATTTAATAAATCATAGCGGCCAAAGCAGGTGGCACGTCATCGTCTGCTTCCAGCCAGCATCTAATGATGTCGGTGGCACCATCCTGCGGTACGTTATGCGAGCACGGTCGTCGTTCGCCCGCTAGGCCTACCGCGAAACGAACGAACCACCGGTCCTATGACAATTTGCGGATCACGCATCCCCGCTTGCTCGCTGCAGCGCGAGTGCGGCCACCGAACAACCATCTTGCACATTGAAAAATTGTTTTTGGAACGTGGCGGAGGCTGGCGGCAGCGAGCTAAAGACATGTTTTCTACTTCTTTGTCGTCATTTGCCAAACAAGTTTTTTAAAACCCTGTGTAAGCCGTGAAACTTGCCATTGAGAAAACGTGGAAATTTTTACGGCAGCAGAGTGCCACAGGAAAAAGGCACAGCTTGTCGAAAGCACGTTTCACCGGTCTAGTCGCATGATCAAAGCTACCCTGGCCCACAAAAGCACTGCGTCTCTGTGCCTTCGCATGCTCGGATGACAATAAAGAATCGACGTGTAAATGTGTTTTGCGAGTACAATGTGTGTGAAGCCATATATGTGCTTCTGGGGCAGAGTTTTACTTTACCCCGACGACTGTACAGGGTGTCACAAAAGAAAATTTACACGGTCTTTTTTACTGCAAAAATCAACTAGGCATCGTCGAACGCTCATTCTCCGCCGAAAGGTAGAGCTAGAGGTCACAACCAGATGCCAAAGTTTCAGCCCGATCCGATAAATTAATCAAAAGTTATAAGTGATATTTGAAAATTTCATTGGGAAAATGGTTGCCGACAGAGTTTTCAAACACATGGGGCTCTATGGCACCAGAAACCGAAAATGGGCAAAAATGGGCTCCATTTTCCCATTGAAATTTTCAGAAAATCACTTATAACTTTTGATTAAGTTATCGGATCAGGCTGAAACTTTGGCATCTGGTTGTGACCTCAAGCTCTGCCTTTGGGCGGAGAATGAGCGTTCGGCGATGCCTAGTTTAGTTTTGCAGTAAAAAAGACAGTGTAAACTTTCTTTTGTGACACCCTGTATTTGTAACTTCCAGCACTCGCGGTCCAGAAAGAGCTTGATCCAGTGGCCAGTGGCAACGAACGAGGAGGGGAAGGTACACATCATGATACTGTTAGCGCGAACACGACATCGGCACATTTTACTTCCAATTAGTATTAGCGAGCACGAAATGTTTTTGCTTACATTATATGAGCTCTTTCCATAGCAATAACAACTTGGATGACATCCCTTGGTTTCAAAGAGAAAAACTGGAAAAACCAGCGATCACTTGTTCGCACAAACTGAGTCGCACTCAGTACGTCTTTTTTTTCGTCGTTAGACGGTTTACAGAATATTGTGCACGATAGCTCCTCATCACTGATTAGTGCTGAACTATTATAAACCTACTGTGGGGATTGTGATCCCTCAACATTCTGTCGCGTCAGCGTTTTGGCGCGCCGTGGCGGCCGCGCTGGCGTAGCGAGAGGTGGCGCTGCTTACCACTGTGAGTGGCTTCCTCCTCTACCCCCCTTGGGGCGATTTCCGTAACGGACCCCCGCACAAAGGAGATCGACGTGTCGCTCCTTGATTGGCCACTTCGCCCCCGCCGTTATCTTAAAACCAGCGGACAGCAGTCTCGCTGGTCTTCTTCCTGGGATTCGGCGGCGGCGACAACGGGGACCCTTCCGGCGCACCGGTGAGCGTTTACCCCGTACTTTGTACTTTTGTGGACGACCGTTCGGCCGTGGGCGATCTCCACACCGACGGCGTTCACCAGCTTATAGTCGCTGTTTTGTTGTTATTTTGTTTCATTGTAAATAAACAGTTTATCACCGTTACCAACGTGACTGGTGTCTGTTTGCGCTCAACGAGCAGCATGCCACGCGAGTACGAACCCGCTTCGCGGTAGAGCGTCTCGCCGCGAACGTGGAACTCCCAAAGGCAGTGGCCCTAAGGAGAACCACAAATTGGCGCCCAACAAAAGGGCTGACGACCAGAATTCCGGTACGTCTGTGTGTGGCGACTGCTGCCGAGTGACGAGTCCTCGCGCAACCAGCGCTTACCGTGACGATGCAGACCGACTTCTCGGATTTGCTCACGCTGGCGACCGCGGCCGACGCATTCGCGCGGCCCCCACTTCAACGAGATGCGCCCTACGGCGCACCCCTGGAGCCGAGCGTGGTTCTGACGCCATTGCGAACGGGCGCCATCGCTCCCGGATCTTCCCTGAACACACGTGCTCCGCCACCGGCACAAAGCGAAGCCTACCGGTCTCCCCACGGAGAAACCGCTGCGGCGCCTCATCACACCTTGCTCGAAAACGCGGCACGTGTGATCGAGAGTCTGACAGGTGCGTTGCGAACGACAACACTCGCACCACAGGCCCAACGACCCCCGGTCCGAATTCCCGTCCCGACTTATCGGGGTTACGCAGACAAAGCGAGCGCTACGGACTTCCTTGACGATTTACGGAAGTACCAACGCGCGATGGGAATGTCCGATCGTGAAATACTTGAGCGCATTCTGCCAATCGCGCTCGTCGACGAAGCCGCCCGCTGGTTCCGACTTGTCGGTGACCAACCCGCCGGAACGCTCGATCAGTTCCGAGAGGCGTTCCGCCGCGAATTCCTTCCCGCCGACTACGAGAGAAGGATGCGGCGGGAACTCGAACAGCGAACTCAGCATCCGGACGAGTCCCTGCTGGAGTTCGTACGAGCCATGCAAGAGCTCTTCGAGCTCGCAGAACCCTCAGCTCCCAATGCAGAGCGAGTGGAACGCGTCATACGCCAAAGCCACCCGACTTTCGCTGCGTATCTTCGAGGCAGCCGTTTCCGCGATCTGAACGAGCTCGCCACCGAGGCCCGGCGCCTTCAGGGAGACATTCTCGCTGCCCGTGCGTACCGGCCTCCGCCTCCAGCGTCAGCGGCCCTCGAACCGCGCTGCGCGTGGAGCGGGGACACGCCATCTCGAACACCGAGGCGCTACGATTCCGCAAACTATGCGGAAGATCGGGACCGAGACACGTACGCAATCTCAGATCGTGCGCTCGACCCGTACTCCTACGGTAGACGAACAAGCCGGCCGACGCCGCAGTTCAGAACCACCGACTCGCGCCCCAACGAGGCAGCGAGGCAGGAGGAAACGAGGATCCCTCAATCTCAGCGAGCCAATGCACGCTACGACAGAGCCGGCGAAAACCAAAACGCACGGCGGAACCCCCAGCGAGGCGACGACAGAAGATGTTTTCGGTGCAATCGCCCCGGTCATCTCGCTCGCCAGTGCCCGGAGCGGCCGAACACGGAATCGCACCGTGCGGGAAACGAGCAAAGCCACCGGTAAACGGCCCTTGGACGGACGGACCGGTGGCTAACAAAGAATCAGAGGGTCCCATGGCCACTCTTTTGCCGACCGCCTACAGAATAGGCTTCCCGACCGGCACGCCGGCCCCGTTCATTTCTGTGACGATCGCCGGCAAGCCATTCAAGGCACTCCTCGACACCGGAGCAAGCGCTTCGATGTTCGGCGACGAAGTGTTGACTCACCTCCGACAGAATTCTGTCCGACTCCGAGAATGCAACACTGCCTTTCGCCTAGCCTGCGGAACCGCCCTTTCGGCTGGTACCGCGCGGCTGGTCGCGAGATGGGAGAATCGAGTAAGACGACAACGCTTCGTTCATCTCCCTGGCCTATCGGTGCCCATTATTTTGGGCAGAGACTTCCTTGCCAAAACAGGCATTGTAATCGACGTCAGCAGCGCAGGCTATCGGGAGGGCACGTTTGCACCCCTGAAACCCTTCTGCGAACCCCCGGCCGTACCGCCAACGCCACCATTGGCGCACGCGACGAGCCGTCGAGAGGAAGCGAAGGACTCCCTAAACCGGGTCATTGACCCCAAGACACCGAGTCCAGCGCCGATGGCAGCAAGCGCCGCCCCCATCGGGGAAATGACGCACCCACTGCTCACGCAATCATGCAGCGTGTCAGGGCGAGAAAAAGCCCGACTGTCGTCGTTGTTGCGCCGCTATGATGCAATGTTCACGGACCGACCGGGCTGCACAAACGAAGTGCGACATCGCATTGACACGGGCGACGAACTGCCAAGAAGGCAGAACGCGCGACCCGTAAGCTTGGCTAAACGAAAAGCCATCGACCGTGCCCTGGACGAAATGATCGACACCGGAGTTGTCCGGCGATCTAACAGCCCCTGGGCATTCCCCGTGGTGCTGGTCCCGAAGAAAGACGGCAGCTCACGTCTTTGCGTGGACTACCGCCGTCTCAACGACGTCACACGAAAGGACGCCTACCCGCTACCGAGCATCGACTCGATTCTGTCCAACTTGGGCAGTGCGCGGTACTTCACCACCCTGGACGCTAGCCGAGGCTACCTCCAGGTTCGGATGGAGCCAGGTGACGAGGCAAAAACAGCCTTCTGTTGTCACCGCGGGCTTTTCGAATTCACGCGAATGCCCTTCGGTCTGTGCGGAGCGCCTATGACGTTCCAGCGATTGATCGACCGAGTACTGGGAGAAGCCAAATGGAAACACGCAATGGCCTATCTCGACGACATTGTCGTGTACTCCAACACCTTCGAAGATCACCTACGTCATCTCGAGGATGTACTCGACCGGCTAAAAGCCGCGGGAATAACCCTGAACCCCGAAAAGGCCCAAATAGCCGAAACCCGCATCGCCTTGCTCGGGTTCGAACTGGATCGCGGGCGCCTTGCGCCACATCCCGACAAACTACAGGCAATCCTGGAGTTTCCTGCGCCAACCGACGTGAGCTCCCTCCGTCGCTACCTGGGAATGGTGAACTTCTATCGCCAATTCATCCCAAACTGCGCGACGCTTCAAGCACCACTGACACGCCTATTGCGAAAGTCCGTGAGTTGGAGCTGGGGTCCCGAGCAGGAAGCGGCCTTTCGCCGCACCTCCCGAGCGCTCGCGGACACAGCTGAACTCAAGCTACCCGACTTGAACAAGCCCTTTCTGATCCAAACAGATGCCAGCAATCTTGGCTTGGGCGCGGTCCTGCTCCAACAGCACGAAGGTGTACTCCGACCGGTGGCCTTCGCCAGCCGCTCGTTGACGCCAGCTGAAAGGAACTACAGCACATGCGAACAAGAGTGCTTGGCCATCGTCTTTGCACTCCGGCGCTTCGACATTTATGTCGACGGGACCACGTTCGTGATCGAAACAGATCACCAAAGCCTAATATGGCTCTCCCGACTTCGCGAACCCGCTGGTCGCTTGGCAAGATGGGCTTTGATGCTGCAAAAATACGACTACGTCGTGCGGTACCGGAAAGGCAGCACAAACGTGGTGGCGGACGCATTGTCACGAGCCCCCGTAGACTGCACACAGATTTCCGCAAAGACCCAGGCCGAGCCAACGACATCCACATTGTCAGGCGAAGCCGTGACTCAGTCCCAAAGGGAGGCAGCAGATCTGACCACCCCGGACGAGACGATCAACCACCTAGACGCAGTGAGCGCCGTGGGAATCGTGTTCAGCAAAGAAGAGCTTCTGAAAGCCCAGCAGAATGATCCATTTTGTCGAAAGGTGATCGACGGACTCGCGGAAGAGTCGGACGCCGTGGAGGCGGGCGGTGCAACCGCCGGGCGCAACACTACTGGTATTGTAGTAGGCGCCGAGTGCCGGGACGTATCTGGTATTGGTGCGGGCACGGAGGATTCATATCTGCTGAGCAATGATGGGCTCTTGCTGAGGTACATACCCTCCGAGAACGACTCCGACGAGGCGTTCAAGGTAGTGGTACCCCGCAGTCTGAGAAACGCAGTTTTGCGCTACTATCACGACTCGCACTTGGCCGGACACGCGAGCGGCTCCAAGACTTACTCAAAGTTATGTCGCATCGCCACCTGGCCGGGCATGAAACGGGACGTTTTCCGTTATGCCCGCACCTGCCACTCTTGCCAAAGCTTCAAACCAAGAGGCGGCAAACCCCCGGGCCTAATGCAACCGATTCCGAGCCAGCAATCATGGTCTCTGGCAGCCTGCGACGTGGTCGGCCCCCTACCGAGGAGCCCTAAAGGACACCAGTATCTGCTGGTTGTAACTGACCACTTCAGCAAATGGACGGAACTTTTTCCACTCCGTAAGCTGACAGCCCGAGCGATCACGGAGAAGCTCATGGAGGTTTTCACCCGTTTTGGGTTCCCCGAAGCTCTTTTGACTGATCGAGCGAGCTACTTCGTCGGGAAGGTATTCGTGGACGCGTGCAAGGCCCTTGGCATAAAGCACAGAACAACCACGCCGTACCACCCGCAGTCGAACATCACGGAGCGATGTAACAGAAACATCAAACCAATGCTGGCCGCCTTTGCGGAAAGGCACCGTGACTGGGACGCATATATCCCCGAGATCGGGTTCGCACTTCGGACCACTCTCAACCGTTCGACGGGCTTCACCCCCGCTTTCCTCACATTCGGGAGAGAGCTTCCGAACCCCATGGACCGTGTCCTAGGGGCGAGAGCCGGGGTGGACGACGCGCAGCCGACACAGACGGACCACGCGCGGCAGCTACAAACTCGGATGACGGAAGCCTTCTCAGAGGCGCGTCGCAATCTCGGGGTAGCGCGAGCGAAACAAAAAGCTCAGTACGACCGCTCGCATCGAGATCTCCGCTACAAAGTGGGCGATCTCGTCCTCAGACGCAACCATGTTCTGAGTGATGCCAGCAAAGGCTTCTCGGCTGCTTTGGCTCCGAAGTGGTGTGGCCCGTACCGAGTGCAGGAACTTCTCTCCCCACTCGTGTACAAGCTGACAAACTTGCAATCAAGAAAAGTCGGTGGGCCGGTACATGTGTGCGATCTGAAGCCCTACCATGAGAGGGAAAACGGGGCCAACGAGCAAACTCAGCCCCCGCAAAAACATGCACCCGCAGCGCGAGATAACGCCGACGATGAACAACAGGCGTCTCGCTACAATCTGCGTAGACGGAGGAACTATTATCCGAAGTTTTCGTAGAGGCAGCCCCATTAAGTGGCGAAATGTCACATTAAGGGAAGTGCAAAGCACAATACACCTGCTGCCTTCGCGAACGCGCCAGACACCATTGTTTACTGGCAAGCAGTGACCTACATACGTCACCTCAGCGTTCGCTCCCGGATGAACCCGTAAGGGAATCCCCCAAACACGGCTTCCGAGGGAAAGGGTACGCGTAACTGCCATTGGTCAGTTATTGCCACCTACGCTCACGTGGGCCACATGTCAACGCAAGAGCGCGGTGCGAGCGTCGTCACGAGCGGTCGGAGACCAAGTGGTCATTCTACCGCAGTACGTTCCGCACCTACGAAGAGGACCTCCAGCCTTTGCTTCGCGTCGTTCGGGAGCTGCTGTCTCCTGGCCACGGCAGTTCAGCGGTGTCCAGGGTCCAGAGCTGCGCGTGATTCGTCAGGCTGTCCCGCTACCCAGCCGGCCGCGGACCAAACCAGCAACCCGTCGTTTTCGTGGGCCGTCGGGATCGTCATCCGGTCAGGGACTGCCCGCTCATCATCTTCGGCACCCGCGCAGCGGTCGGAAAGTTCGCCGACCAGGGACCTGCTGTTCCCGTTCGTCCCGTGACAAGTCCCAAGGGCCCAGGGACCTGGCGCAGTTCGGCCAGCAGGTCTCGCAGGGCATGCACTACATCGGCAGCCGAGGGATAATCTACCAGGACCTGGCCGCCTGGAACGTACTCGTCGACGAACACGGCTGCTACAAGGTCGCCGACTTCGGCCTCTCCAGGAGCATTACGGACTCCGAGACGGACGTCTACCACCAAAAGTCCAAGGGCGCCCTTCAAGTACGACGTCTGAGCGTTCGGCGGAATGCTGCTGTGGGACATTCGTCAGTTTGGGCTCGACGCCCTACCCCGGCCTGGGTGTTCAGGAGGTGACCCGCCAAGTGCGCGCCAGTCACGGGTTGACGCAACCGATCGACTGCAGCTGGGAGCTGTACCGCTGGTGAGGGACCGCTGTACAAACTTTTGGACCATGGACCAATGAGCCGGGCCGTGGCGGCATTTTTCTTTTTTTTTTTTCTTATTTTAGTCTAGTAGTTGTGTGTTTGTGTTGGTCCACCCGTTTGCGGGTGACTATTGGCTAAGGAGGGGGGAGTGTGGGGATTGTGATCCCTCAACATTCTGTCGCGTCAGCGTTTTGGCGCGCCGTGGCGGCCGCGCTGGCGTAGCGAGAGGTGGCGCTGCTTACCACTGTGAGTGGCTTCCTCCTCTCCCCCCTTGGGGCGATTTCCGTAACGGACCCCCGCACAAAGGAGATCGACGTGTCGCTCCTTGATTGGCCACTTCGCCCCCGCCGTTATCTTAAAACCAGCGGACAGCAGTCTCGCTGGTCTTCTTCCTGGGATTCGGCGGCGGCGACAACGGGGACCCTTCCGGCGCACCGGTGAGCGTTTACCCCGTACTTTGTACTTTTGTGGACGACCGTTCGGCCGTGGGCGATCTCCACACCGACGGCGTTCACCAGCTTATAGTCGCTGTTTTGTTGTTATTTTGTTTCATTGTAAATAAACAGTTTATCACCGTTACCAACGTGACTGGTGTCTGTTTGCGCTCAACGAGCAGCATGCCACGCGAGTACGAACCCGCTTCGCGGTAGAGCGTCTCGCCGCGAACGTGGAACTCCCAAAGGCAGTGGCCCTAAGGAGAACCACACTACTTTATTGCACTTGACGTTTGAGCGCGACTCACCTAATTGTGATTGGCCAAGGGACTGCACACGACCGCGTGGGTCGTGCTTCAAAAATTTTAATTCTCGCTGTCTTGTAGTTTTGCCTTCGAAAACCAAACTTGCTCCACAGCCTTGCTCTATTTGTGCTGCCATGTGATCCATTAGAGCAGATATGGAACATGGTTAATAGCCATGGTTAATAGTGCATAAGAGCAACCGTCCATATTGTTTTCCCCTTTATTCAAATCAACTTGCCGGAACAGCTGGACGACCCAGAACTCCGTGCCCGATTTATGATGCAAAAACATCCACGCGCGACACACCTTCAAAACTTTGCCGCGGCACCGATTCTTGATCGGTATCCAAGCGCGCGAAGGCAGAGAGACGCAGCGCTTCGGCGTGCCAAGGAAGCTTTGATCACGCCGCGGTAAACTTGATTTCGACAAGTTGCGCCTTTTTCCTACGGCACTGCGCTTCCGTAAAACTTTTGACGTGTTCTCAACGGGAAGTCGCACGGCTTACACAGGGTTTTAAATAACTTTTTCGGCGAATACCGACGAACGAGTAAAACACGTAACTTCAGCACGCTGCCGCCAGCCTCCGGAACGCTCCAGAAAGGCAATTTTTCGACATGTAACATGACCGTCTGGTGGCCGCATTCGCGGAGCGGGGATGCGCGATGTGAAACGAACACACCACTGCCTAAGACAAGAACTTTATTTTATATATATATATATATATATATATAATGGGATTGAGTGAAAATTGACAAGTGCAGCCGTAGTAATATTGAGAACGAAGAGGGGAGAAGGTGATTATTGAATTTATTGCATTAAAGTTAGGGAAAGGGAAAGGGAAAGAGAGCTGGCGAAAAATTGGGCCAGGAGCGGGGATTGAACCCGCAACCTTCGCCTGACCGGGGCGACGCCTTAACTGATTAGACCATCCTGGCCGAAACCAGTGGCCAGGATGGTCTAATCGGTTAAGGCGTCGCCCCGGTCAGGCGAAGGTTGCGGGTTCAATCCCCGCTCCTGGCCCAATTTTTCGCCAGCTCTCTTTCCCTTTCCCTTTCCCTAACTTTAATGCAATAAATTCAATAATCACCTTCTCCCCTCTTCGTTCTCTCTCTCTCTCTCTCTCTATATATATATATATATATATATATATAGACTAAAGAAAAGATGACATGCTCTCTTAAATTTCAGCACGCGGGAGCGCCCATTATAATTATTCAACGAGCGCGGTTCAGTGTTTTTGACTTCTTCCGTTCTTCTTACGGCGCCGGAAAGCGAAAAGGTACGAACAGGAAGTGTTCGAAAGAAACCAGAGCAAACCAAACTCCCATGGCAATGAGCCCTTGTCCTGCACACGTCAATCGAGTCGAGTCTGATGCGAGGAAGCGTTGACCTCGTGCGACTGAGTGGGGAAAGCGGAAGCAACAAGGTGGAGCGCGTTTTCTGACACAACACGCGCTATCGCGTTAAGTTACGCATCTTTCATTCCTTCTGCACTTCGATTATCTCTCAAGGCGCATGCGAAAATGAGCTACTTACCTTTTAAGTGCGGTTGAATGGTGACAAGTGGTCGCGGCAACGAAGTCATGGAAGAGCTGCCGTCGGCGTGCTTAGGCAGGGGTGCCGACGGTGCGCCCAGTAAACATCACGTGACAGACGTCTTCGTCCGCGAGCTGAGTGCGCCGGCTTTCGGGTGGGCCTCCCTCCGCTGCGCCGATGGCGAAATGCCCCAAAGCAAAGAGATCTCGCCTCGACGGCGTCTCTCAACGCTTTCTTCTCTTCATTTTTTTTTTCTCTTTTTTTTTTTTTTAGTGTGTGTGATTTGCTTGCTGGGCTCCGTCACTCCTAAGCTGAAAGTGTAGAGGAAGCTAAGGGGTGCCCGGTGAACTAATCGCACGTCTGTCTTTAACCACGTGATCACGTTCCCTCCTGAACCAGGCGCAGAGAGCGAGGCAGGTGATAACTGGTCCGGTGGGCGCTTAGCTCGCTCGACACTGTCAGCTTAGGAGTGAAGGGAGTCCTCTTTCAAGGACGAGTCCTCTTCGCTTACAAAGAAGAGATTAGAAGAGATTGGTGATGGGTGTGGGGGCAGTGTGGGGAAAACGGGAGGGGAACTGTTCTCTCATCACCCTCTCTCGCCCTTTCCCAGGGAAAGAACGAGTTCTTGCACCAGGCCGAGCGACCTTGTAAGCATTCCGTTTTGAGGCCGTGGGTGCGTGCGCCTTCCGCCCCCCCCCCCCCCCCCCCCCCCCCCCATGCGGGGGAAGGGCGCTCAAATTCTGTCGTTTGTCTCTGTTGGTTTTTGCTTGCCGGGTATCCAAAAAACCAATGTGATAGAGATTTCTTAAACATGACAGCTCTAGAGCAAGAAGACAAAAAGAGTCTGGCAGACACGACGCTCCGAACGCAACTTGAAGCCTAATGTCAACATTAAAAAAGAATGATAAATCAAACGTCTCCCAACGAAAAAAAAAAGAGGCAATATGATTTTTAAGAAAATTGTCAGCCACTTTCCCGTTGCCTCGGAGCACCAGCGAGGCTAACTAGGTTATGCCTCAACATAAACAAAACAGCAAAACATGCGCAGAAAAAAAAAAAAGATATGAACGCAAATTTGTAGACTAAAATACCAACCACATGTGGGCGATCGTACAGGTGTAGCATCATTGTTCCATGACTTAACCTAATATGTTGAAGGTCTACAAATGACGGCATGATTACGTTACACACGCTCGCGTGCGCACTTGCTGTCTCTTAATTAAAAGCAGAATGCTTTGCCGTCACACTGAGAACCCGGCCATATGATCTGGGGATTCGCGTCATGGGCTTCTGATAAAGCTAGCTTTTTAAAGGCGGGGCAAAAGGGTGGAGTGCCAGTCGTGGGGCATTTGACACGGGCTTTTGACATCGGGTGCTTTCGTGCACCACCAGATCGTACAGAGGGCATGAACTTTCTGTAAAGCGGTCTCCCTTGTGGAACTTGGCAGTCCACTGTAATAAGCGTTCGTATGAGTTTTTCTTTTTTTTTTGCTAGATAAAATACCTGTTCCGGGCAAGTAGGTACCGAAAACAGAGGGGAGAATTTTCGAGGCATTCAAAATCAGTGTAAAGAAGGATGACGGTTGCATCAGTGCGTCGTCGCTCGTTTCAGCAGATAAGAAATTCAGATTCATTTGGGGTGAGGTATAATAATGTGTGTACATATGTTCGTGTTTTCCAAATAAAATTCAGTAGCCAGTAGCGCTCCGAGTGTGCACTCGTGCTTCTTTGTGCTCGCTTTTTTTTTCTTTGTGTTTTGCAGCTGACGTTATTTCCGGCTAAACTCTAAATCAAAAACAACGTTATCGTCTGCTATCAGTGCCTTGGTGGTGCCATGTTAGTGGCATTCGGCGTGTTATTGTGGCAGCAGTTGTGCCGTAAAGTCATAGAGCCGTCCTTGTATAACCACGTTTCAGAATATGTTCTTGTCCCGTCAATCGCAACGGGGTTCTTCACTGGACACGAAATGAAGTCCATAAACCCGTAGTTAGGGTACGAAGCTTTTCTCTCGGGGTCATAGAGTCAACTTAATAATCTGGAGCGAAAGGTCCCATGCATTTGGCCGCGACAGACCGGCGAGGCATTGACGCGGACATCGGCCGCCCCATTTGGCGGCCCCGATGAGCCCATATCGAGACATTTCTGAACGTAGCTTTCGGTCCCCAGAAACAAACATACAGTCCTCATATCAAGATCGGCAATGAAATTAAAGAAATTCTTCAGTAATCCTTTGCTCACGTGTTGTCATAAAATGATGTACTTTTATCCGAGTATCTGGAAAAAAGTGCTGAGGTTTCGCGAGGGTCATCGAAAAGCTTTTGTCCGGCAGAGCTCTTGTTCGGGATTCATGGATTCATCAGTGACGATGTTTACATCGCCCGCATGGATTATAGTCACGTGACCTTGTGACTATTGTATTGAGCGCTATTTCCACTGTGGTTACGTGGTGGCTCCAATCTGTTGTATGGTTACAGACGACCGACCGGCGGACCGTTACGGACGCGTAAAGTG
Source organism: Ixodes scapularis (assembly GCF_016920785.2). Taxonomy (NCBI): domain Eukaryota; kingdom Metazoa; phylum Arthropoda; class Arachnida; order Ixodida; family Ixodidae; genus Ixodes; species Ixodes scapularis. Next base: position 671,086 of record NW_024609897.1, read on the forward strand.
CGCAGGGCTCGCCCATAAATGCTATCGCAAAGCAAGCTACGGTGTGAAACGACACAGCGCTCGTTTTGATGAAACCGTCGATGGGACAGCGCAGTGCCGACGAGACGATTTTGTCGATGAAGCATCATCCAACAAACCGATTGCCATAGCGAATGAGACACGTCGATAAAACCCATTTTGCGGATTGCTAGTTGGAGGGGTTAATAATCATTTGATATTCGTAATACCGAGGCAAGAGAGAGCGGGTGCACTACTGAAGGAATGCCCCCACTAAACAAGAGCTCACGCGTTGAAAGCATCCGCCACAGTAAATATATTCAAACCAACATGTCCGAAAAAAAAAAAAAAAGTACATTGGAGAGTGTTTACCATTTTACAGCGATAGCTCTTCGAATCTCTAAAACCCGCGAACGGTTCCACGTTGCCTTCACTACAAAAACAGATCTCAGCTTAATATTTGAATGATTAACTGCCGTAAAATACCAACCTTTGAAAGACTAATTGAAAATTATTCATTCAGTTATTAGCGCACCCTTCCCACGGATATTTATTTGTTCTATTTATTTATGAAATTGCCTACAGTGTGCAGAGGGCATTATTTAGGGATTAATTTCGTACATAAACTATCAAATTGTCACCGATAGAGAAACACAGCGTCCGACTACATAAAAGTCAAATTGTCAAATTGCAAAAAAAACCCAAAAAGAAACAGGAATAATAAAAAGGAACACGATGCATCAAGAGCACAGCACTCAAATGTCACGCCAATATGGCACTATACAGGTATCACTGGTGACCGGTATTCTCGGAGATCACTCCAATCACGAATCAATTTTTGGGGAAAAAAGAACAAATAGAAGATTATTCAAACAATTACAATCTGTTTCTAAAAGTGGTAGCTTACGTTAAAAGTACTTATGCTACTTTCGCGAGCACTCTGCTCGTGAAATAGATGCGGGTGGCTTCCAGCTTTTCTCCTGCACTTCAAAATACTACTACAACACCAAAATATATTTCCGCGCGAATGCTGCACGTGCCCGAGGCTTGTCCTTAAACAGCAAAGGCTACCGGCACGAAAGTGCAGCCTTCAGAGGTGTTTTCGCGGAATGACCGCTTGCGCTAGAAATTTCTGTTTCAAAGCGAGGATTTCGCGCTAGCCCGCGCGTGTCGCTGACTGGTTGGAGCTAGGAGCACGAGGAGCGCAAGCTCATTCTACAGAACGCGCTATGAACACCAGGAATACTTCGTCTCAACTCAGCATGGACCATTGTTGGTCACACGTGCTAAAAGCGCCAGCTAATTGTTTTGGATGACGCCTCGGCGGGCACACGAGCGCTCGCGGGTGCACAAGCACTGAAACAGCATCTGCGGTTCATTCGGAGGTGAAACTAAGTATAGCGCGTGATGCACGTTAACGACCTCAGGTTAGCGGTCGTGCTGCACTAGCTACTCGTGTCTCATGTACAGCGTGAACCAGTGTCGCAAATCTTGAAAGGCAGACCGACTTCACGCCGAATAATCTCTCACGAACAGTTTGACCTTTGAATCGAGTGTACACCAACTCATTGCGTGTAAACAAGCACGCGTTTGCACACAAGAGCTCCGCGCACGACGCGCTGCATGTACCCATTTTCCGAAGTGTGAAGCGTTCGGCCATGCTCCGTTCAACAGGCTGTACCACCGCCTAAGCGCGACGTCATAGATTTGGTGTAGGTGGGACTCTTGTTTAATTAACGATTCACTATGGCACATCGACTGTAATTTCGCCCTCATTTGCTTTGAAATAATGTTTTCATCCGAAATACTATCTATAGATTACGAATGACGAGTCACTGATCATTTATACGCCAGGTGAGCACGGGATGGCGGCCCCTCTCATTGGAAATGCACCGGTGATTTTGGCACGGGTGTTTATTTCAAATTTATAATATAAAAGCACTCCTGACCTGTCCTATCAAAAAGATGTTTGCTTTTTTTTTTTTTTTTGGCAGCAATGACAGCAGGGTTGCACAGAAGCACATATGCATGTAAGCACGCCCTTATTATAGGGAAAATTTAATCGAGAAAAGTAATTAAGGTAAATTAACGTAACGTTCTTTTGTATAAAAATAAAAAAAAAATTCTGCCATATAAGTGCACACGTCAGTACTTAAATGATTGTGTTGTTACCCATGAAGCGCGCGAGAAAGACCTTCTTGAGAAAAAAATGTGAAACAGATACTTTTATAAATATATTAATTAATTCATTTATGTATTTTCCGTGTTCACGAACATAACAAATAAATTATCGTTGTCCTATATATTTATGCATAATTGCGCATCGAATACCTACTATCAATGACACATTCATAGTGTCACTAAGGGCCGGTTGCACCAACGCCGCTTACCTTAACCCAAAGCGGCGCTTTTCTAAGCCGGCTTAGCGCCCTAAACCGAGCTTAGGTAAGCACGGGTTTAAATTCCGGTTGCACCAACGTTAAGCCGGCTTTACAGACGCTCCCCTAGCTAAACGCTGGATTTGCGTAGGGAATCTAGGGACAAACAGAGCAAACTAGGGAACGCTCAGAGCGACGAATACGATTGGCGGAGAGGAATCACGTGATGTAAACAAAAAGAAGAAAAAAGAAAAACTGCCGTAGTAGTCGTCGTCGGCGTCTGCTTTTCGCTGTATTTCTTCGGTGAGTAACAAATTAAAGGCCTCCAAATTCAATCATTTTTTTCGTTTAACTTTCAATAACAGAAGTCAAAGCTTCAAATAAACACGAATGCTCTTTACATCTTTGATTGTGTGTTTAATATCGGTTGATAACAGGATATTTTGACAGTGGTAGTAGTTTTCGTGCTCACATTTTGAGGCGAAGGAGCCATCGGGGGCCCCAAATCTCACCGAACGCGAGAAGGACACTCTACTCGCTACATCGCTGAAGACAAAACATAATGGATATAAGTAGGCAGGTAAGATGACTACTAAAACTAAGTCAAGCCTGAGACCGATGAAGTTCAAAACAGTGACGAACTCGCCACGGCAGCTGCGAAAATGCCCGGAAATCTTCGAATAGAAGTCGTCGAGAGGTCAGGTCAAGAGTCCTTGCATCGACGGTACTCGTTGCTATCAGCAAGGTGACAGAACTGCACTGTACCGTCGTTGAACATCCGCTGCAGCCTCAAACGGACTTCAGTTTCACACTGTCAAAATTCAGAAAAAAAAAAAAAAAAAAAACTCCCACTAGTACATCACATCGTGCCGATAAGAACGGTCGTCTCTTCGCATCACCTGCCCCAGCCTGCCCCGATACAGCAATGAACGAATCTAACATAGTAGTCGTTACGATTTGTCGTCACCACGAATGAAAGATATAAAGCAAAATATTCCTAAAAAATCGCGATCACCAAAAAAGTTACGGAGGACACAACAAGGCGCAACTTTCAGCTGAATTTTATTGAAAACGTGTTCCGGTATATAGTCTCAACCATCGTCACAATGACAACGAACGACAAAAGTAAAGGGAAAATACCATCACAGAGCACAACTCGGAAACAACAGTATCTCGTTCTCGGGAAACGAATGAAAGATATAAAGCAAAGTATATAAAAAAAATGCGATCACCAAAAAAGTTACAGTTATGGAACGATAGAGTTTTCTGAAGCCAAGATTCTATTCGCGAGATAAGGAAAATTCACTGAAGATCGTCTCAAAACTCAGAAAACGAAAGAAATTGAATTTTCGCTGTTTTATTACTTAAAAGCGCCGCAATCTAATGCAAACGGCAGAGGTGTCGACAATCAGCTGATCGCCGAGATCATGTACTGCCACTATTCAACGCGCTGATCAGATTGAAGGATACGCGCTGCAAGTGTAGATAAACAAGGTGGTAAATAACAATACGTTACAGCTATGCGAAAATAAGTAAGTACATACGAATAAGCTCGTTGACAGAAGAACCAACGGGAATACAGACGTGAGCCCCACAGCTCCGTAAATTTCTCGGTTAGGGCTAACACGCCCTGAAAGTGGAGAGCCAACTTGAAAACAGGGGTCGATAAACACTTCACACGACAATATTTTGCATCCTTGTCACAATCGAAAGTCATTTTGTCGAGACTTTCACGCTGATGTAGCCTAAAACACTTTGCACAACCAATTTCGTCCACCGCGTCGACCGTGACAAACCAGCCGCCATGTTTTTAATCCAGGATTAAGAAACAACCAGAAGCAAAGCGCCCAATGTTGAGAACTTAAGTTAAGCGTAGTTTAGTGCTAGGTTTAGCGATAAGCGAGTTTGGTGCAACCGAACGAAACCGAAACTAAGCTTAAGTTCCCGGCTAAGCTCCGCTTTGCGCTAAGCGACGTTGGTGCAACCGGCCCTAAATCTTAGCTCTGTGGAGATGCCAAAACGGTATTCGGTCATATATTCCGAAACCGTTCGTAAAATCAAAAACAGAATAAAAAAATAAAAAAAATATGGCAGCGCTACTCTTCCTAGGCCCCATCGTTCGCAAGGCATCCGTTCTAAAGTTCCGGGAAGCTTGCTCGTGGGCAAAACGATCTTGTTGCTTTCAAGGTTGGAGGTTTCGCGCGCAGAAAGTGATGTCAGGCGATAACAGGCCGGAAATTGATTGTAGAGGTCAAATTTGGGGTTTTTACGTGCCAAACCTACGACGGGCATCTGGCACGCCCCAGCGGAGGACTGAGGATTAATTTCGACCACCTGGGGATCTTTTGACGTGCAACCGAAAGCTCGGTTACACGGCGCCTTCTCCGCAATAAGCCTCCGTCATATTGCGGGCACCTCGGTCGGGATACGAACCCGGATTGTAGAGGTGAGCTCTTATTTCGTTCATCTCTAAGTTGACAATGCGGTGAAGCTAAGCGTTAGCCAACCTTCAGTGGCCTGACTCCTATCGCTTGATTTCGCTCGCCTCGCGTGTGTATGCGGAGAAGGGGTGATCACGTGGTGCGAGACTGACAGTCAAACGGTCTACCAAGCACGTAGTTTCCACCGCGCTGTCAGCTTACGGGGGATAAAGTCCCCGATCCATGACTAAAGGCTTTGTGTGGCAACTGAGGACAGCGTGTGCTTCCGAAGGCGGTAATCCAGGGAATCCGGACTCAACGGGCGCCTCGCTCGTTCCTGGCGCACCTTGCACCCAGCTTGCACTAATGCTCCATACAAACAAAAAAACAAAACAAAAAAAAAGAAGAAAGAAATATTAACGAACTTTAGTGTCCGCAGCATGCCCATTCCACACTATCTTTTTTGTGTTTATTTATTTGTTTTTTCGAAGTTTTTTTTAAAGTTTTTTCGTGAAAATATTTGCGTCGTAAAAGAGCTGGTTGGTCGGTGCTGGTTTGTTGTCGATTCGGTAACTAACAAACACAGGAGACCAAATTAAAGTTTACAATCTTTCCACATCATGACTTTCAGCTGGCTGGATTGGTACCAAGACCAAGATTATAAGTAAATTTGGCTGTCTCTAAAAGACAGATTTATTTATCTTCTAAATTCCTCTAAATTTATTTACTCTCTAATTTCCTCTGGGTCCTCTAAATTCCTCTAAATTTATTTACTCTCTAATTTCCTCTGGGTCCTCTAAATTTCCGCTTGCGACACTTCCCTTACTTCCGAAGCACTTCGATGGTGAAAAATTTTTTGTGAATCGGATTTCTTTAGCTCACGGATGCGGCAGGCTCTGCTTCTCGGGACGCGCTGACCCACGTCTTCTGTACAGCCCATTTAGGGCATTCGGACGGCACTCCAATGCGTGCTTAGAGTGCCATCGGACGTGGGCACTTGAACGCTCGGCAAGAGTACCATGGCACTCTAGACACAGGCTTTTTCAAAGGCCATGCTAGATGGAGGAAGCTACCACTACTTACAGAACAGACAGTTCGCTCATTCATTTTAACTGAGCTTCTGTCGTCCGTGTTTCGTACCTCGGGGGCATCGAACCTAAGAAGCTTAGCATACGTTTTAACATATCGTAGGGCGACATAGAGCAGTCTACGTTCTTCCCAAAATAATTGAGCTATCGCTTGCTGTGTAGAACCAACTGAACGTAAGGTGAACCCGTCAATGGCAGTTTAGATGTGGCTCTGTTGGACAGCGAAATAAGACTTCTGTAATACACACTAATGTATCTATAATTAAAGCCAGTGAGATCCGTACCACAAATATCGATATCCGGAATGCTACACGGTGCTTCCGCTGTACATTAGGAACTGTTTGATGAACAGCGGAAAAGAGCAGCGATCTTGAATGTTCCCTTATATCGAAAACCATCCTGTCAAGGGAGCTTCGGAGAGCGAGGTTAAAACAGTTAAAGGATGTAGCAAACTGTGCAGAGTTAAAGGTTTGACCCCCCAGAGCTTTTCTTGAACAGAGCAGAAGACTGATCGACTCCCGCGCTTCGGATAGTAAAATGTAAATATTGAAAAAAAAAGGTAGTAGTCAAGCCAAGTTTATTTAATGACTCAAAACAAAGACCGTATAACAAGTTTGGAAATCATCGCTAACAACTTTTCCAAACGCTCTGGCTCCGTCGTTTATTTTCTCCACGGCGGTGAAAATAAGGGAGCCCCTAGTGTCACGTACCATAAACCTGGCTTGCCGCCATGTATAGGTTTTTTGAACCTATACACGGTTTCGAAACGAACGCCGTGTTTGGGGCGACGCTTGATGAAATGGTCGTCACGTGGCGTATGCAATAGACCGCGCGAAGCCGACCTCTTCTGTCGCGGAGGGAGGTTTTCCTCTTCGCTTGCTTTTAATGCGAATATGGAAAAAATACTTTTTTTATACATATACCTGTTCCTACGATCAGTGAGGTCGGGCTCAGCAGTAACTTGAAACGACCCCCCAAAAATATAACAATGCCCCAAAAACATCCCTGGGCTACATAACAACCCTAGGCACGTATGTAACGAAACATAATCGCACACGCGCGTCAGCATCCGCTCATACACCCGTTTACACACTGATCTATATGTTTATTGTTTAATATATCTGTGTAGCAAAAGCATTAATTGCCTATTGCTTGGATAAAGGAGTGTCCCCCGCTCCAATGATCTTCCTGCCGCAGGTAATAATTAAGTTAATAAATACTGAAATATAAACCCGTCAAGGCAGGCTGTACCAACTCATTTATTAAAACATCCTTGCCCATCTACCACCCCCCCCCCCCCAAAAAAAAAAAAGAAGAAGAAAAAAAAAGAAAAAAAGAAAAGCGGATAGGAAAAAAAAAAGGTTTCCCCGAGAAAACGAAAAAAAATACCTGCGCCGAACAGCGTCGAACTTGCGCCGAACCCATAGCGGCGCCATCTATCGACAGCCCGTGATATCGCGAGGAGAAGCTAACTCTCGTTACAGTTACTCTCGAGGTCGAGGGAGGGTTAAGGGAGAGTATCATCGAAAGAAGCGGTCGGGAAAGAGTAACTTCCATGCAGATAGAGTTAAAGGAGAGTAAGTTAGGGCACTTACTCTCCCTTGACACCTTTTTTTTAGAGTGTATAATTAACACTGTCGCAAAGTAAATCCATCATATCGATCGGAAATACGATTTGACACATTCCATCTGAGCACATACTGTGCGCAGCGAATGCAATGCAGAGTCAGCGTGCAAAACGCCGCCACACTACGCTACCATAACATCTAAGCGATTTTCGCATAGCACCGAGCACGGAGAAGAGAAAACAGTTATTCATTCACATAAACCAAGCAAATTGTTTGTGGCCCGGACACTCCGTGCGTCCAATCTAGCTAATCTTATCAATAGACTCGACCATGCCATTTGTCTAAACAGATAAAAGACGTTGGCAAACATGATTTGACTGAATAAGAGAAGCTAACGCACGTGTTTTACCAACCGACGGTCGCGCGCCTTCAAAACCATTTCCAATTGTCACCACGCACCTTGAACACACTTTGGGGAGCAATGCATATTAACATCGCCGCCCGAGGTCTTCATTGAACGTGTAGTGCTGACCAAAATAAAATGCTAACCTGACTCAATCGCTCGCCGCAAAGGACGATTTCGAAGAGGCGGTACTGTAGGTCACTTGAGATTAAAAAAAAAAACAAAAAAAAACAAGCTATAGAAACGAGCGTCGTAAAAAAGGACCGACATTTTTATTCCTACCTCCGAACAGAAACGAGTGCCACCCACTGCATCACTCAGCGCAGAGGCCGGACTCGGCCACCGCGCGCATTATCACTGACGTCCGATGCTATGCACGTTGAGCTGACTGACCGCAGACATACAGTCAAGCGCGCGCGAGGGAGGGGTAAACTTCCTCCACCGGGAGAACACGACACATTTCGGGAATCATTTCACGCAGCGGATAACGCGGGCCTTTTCACACCTCGATACTGGCGCCATCTAGATGTTGCGCGTTTAACCACGTCACGAGCCGCGCGCCATCTGGTGGCTGAAACGGACGAATGAATAGAGGTACCGCGCCCTCTTAAGATTTTGAGCGCTCACGTCAAAATCATTTTTGTTTGAACAGATTCGTTGGAACCGGTGGGGCCTGGCTACAGGGTATGCTGTTCTTACAGTGACGCGGGTGGTCGCTCTTGTAATGAAGGTAATATATCCGATCTGGTGTCTTGCGATAAAGATTATTGTTAATTTCCCATCCTTTACTGCAAGGGTCACGCCTAAGAAGTTAATGTAGGTTTGAGAATAAGTTTGAGTGGAGGCGGATGTGTAAGTGGACAGAGTTGTAATTAACAGACACACGCACACACACTCACACATACAGATATATATACATATATATATATATATATATATATATATATATATATATATATATATATATATATATATATATATATATATATATATATATATATATATATATATATATATATATATATATATATATATATATATATATATATATATATATATATATATATATATATTGCCACGCGCCAAGTAGGCAGCGCGGCCGTAGCCTAACAGTTATCGCGCTTGCCTCCCACGCGAATGGCCAGGGTTCGATCCCTGGCCGCGGCTACGCATTTTTGTTTACACTGTAATGTGATGTTCTAGTGAAATCGAGAATCGTCTAGCTGATTCAAGGTTGGAATGTTCTACGCTTCGAACCTTCTACATCGAATGCTCCAGAAGCCAACGCGTGTACAAAAGCGGCTCCGCCTGGCAAGCAGGAGTCAGTTTCGCCCCAGCGTCCGACTCTGCTGCTACGCCGACTTCGACGCCCGCGACGCTTTGTTATTATCTTTTGTACCCTTTTATTTTTGGCACAAGTTCGCCACATTAAGCGTTTATTTCTTCCTTTTTATTTCCTCTTTTTTGGTCACCACCCGTGACATTTTGGTGGAGGTGCGGGGTACCGCATGTCCGTGCAGCGCAGCCCTCCGAGTTCCCGCGCTACAAGTCCGAACGTAAGCTCCCGAGGACCCAACGAAGACCAGATCGAGACTCGATCAAGTCGCCGAACCCAAGGGCTACACCCGGAATACGGACTTTTACCACCCAGGACCAGGCAGCCGACGATAGCCAACCAGTCGCAGACCCCCGCCGCTCCTGCCGTCGTCTACCTACCCGTCGCTCCTCGAACACCGGCTCCATTCCACGGCGAACAGTACGAAGACGTCGAAGATTGGATTGACCAGTATGAACGCGTTGCCCGCCACAATTGCTGGACAGACGAGCAGCGCCTCCACAATGCATATTTTTCGCTTGAGGGGACCGCCAAGCACTGGTACGAGAATCATGAGTCCTCCCTGACGTCGTGGGACATTTTCATGACCGATCTCAAGGCTACCTTCATCAACCACCACCGCCGAGAGAGAGTCGAGGACCTACTGCGAACCAGAACCCAGGGCCCCAACGAGAGTGTCACCGGCTTCGTAGAGGACGTCCTGCGCCTGAGCGCCCGCGCCGACCCTCGGGCTACAGAAGAAAAGAAGCTACGAATCCTCATGCGGGGCGTGAGAGAAAACATCTTTGGTGGCCTTATCCGCAGCCCTCCGACAACTGTCGAAGACTTTGTCGCCGAGGCGACGAACATCGAGCGTGCCCTGCAAGCTCGAGCCAGCCACTACCATCGACCACCCAGCCTCGCTGCCCTCGCTCCGTCTAGCTGCGAGCTTGCCTCCAGTATCCCGGGCATCCGCGAGGTCATTCGAGACGTTGTCCAGGAGGAGCTTCGGAAACTGCTGCCTGCTGCCAACCAGCCAGTTTGGCTGTCGATAGCCGAAGTGGTGCGCGAAGACGTTCAGCAGGCAATTCAACCGGCGGCTCCTGCCAGCGTAGCTGCACCCGAGGAGCCCACCCTGACCTACGCCGCAGTGGCCCGACGGCCACCGCCTCCTCCTCGCACCTATGTTGCGCCGCCCCGACGTCAGTCTCCTGCGCCGCAGCACGACCGACGCCGCGACGACCAGTTCCAGTACGCCAGCCAGGAACCCCGTACACCCCGGAAGACCGATGTGTGGCGAACGCCCGACCGACGCCCTCTGTGCTTCCACTGCGGGGAATCAGACCACACTTACCGCCGATGCCCATACCGACGACTTGGGCTGCGGGGGTTCCACCCGAACGACCCGCGACCCCGTTATGGCGAACGCCCTCGGGAAATCGACGAGTACCTGCGACGACCTCAGTCCCCCGAGCCTGCGTCCCGCCGGGAGTTCCGGTCGCCTTCGCCACGACGTCCAGCTTCGCCGATGCACCGACCCCAACGTGAAAGCCTGTCGCCCCTCGCTCCACGCCGGGGAAACTAGGCGCGGCAACCCCTGGAGGTGGAGTTGCCGAAGATGACCGACGCCAAGATCCTCCACGAACGTCGGAGGGCCCCCACTCGAACGCTACCACAGACCGAAACGACGCCCCGGCAGCGGTGTCCAATAACCTAAACGTCGTCATTGACGGGCACGACGCATCAGCACTCGGTGACACCGGAGCAGACTACTCGGTCTTGAGTGGGAGGCTCTCCAGCCGCCTTCGAAAAGTCACCACGCCGTGGGATGGACCACAAATACGAACCGCCGGAGGGCACCTCATCACAACAGTCGGGAGATGCACTGCTCGCGTCAAGATCCACGTTGAGACGTGCCCTGTGAAGTTTGTCGTTCTGCAAGACTGTTCAAGAGACGTTATCCTCGGAATGGACTTTCTCTGCGAGTATGGCGCCGTCATCGACCTCGGGGCAAACCAGCTGACGCTGCGAAACCCTGTTTTACCCCCGGTGGAGACCAACACGACGTCAACCACAATCAGAGTTATGGCCGACCAAGTGAACTTACCGCCGCGGTCGAGTGTTTTCGTCACCGTTATAACCGACGCAGCCATACACGGTGAAGCTCTTCTGGAAGGCAGCGTCCAACTGCTCCCTGAGAAAGGAATTGGCGTCGCACGAGGCGTAACGGATCTCCAAGAAGGACGTACAAATGTTCTTGTGACAAACTTCCGAGAGGAGCCGCAGCACCTAACGAAGGGTACCCCTGTGGGCCACATTGAGGAGCTTCAGGCGCCAGTCGTGGTCACCGCAATCTCCGAAGAAACCTCGTCGCAGAACAGCACGCCGCCCCCGCCGATCGACATTGACCCCGAGCTCCCAGCTCCTAAGCGACGGCAACTGGTTGATCTCCTCGCTGAATACCGGGACTGTTTTGCCACGTCGTCGAAAGTTCGCCAAACACCAATGGCGAAACATCGTGTTATTACCGACGATGACGCGCTCCCTATCCACCAGTCGCCGTATCGAGTCTCCTTAAAGGAAAGGAAGATGATTCAGGATCAAGTCCAAGAAATGCTCGACGACGGCATCATTCAACCCTCAAGAAGTCCATGGGCGTCCCCAGTCGTCCTTGTAAAGAAGAAGGACGGAACCCTACGGTTCTGCGTGGACTATCGTCGACTGAACGCTGGGACGAAGAAGGACGTCTATCCACTCCCCCGCATCGACGATACGTTAGACCGACCGCGCCACTCCCGATATTTTTCGTCGATGGATCTGAAGAGTGGCTACTGGCAGATTGAAGTCGACGAACGCGACCGGGAGAAAACTGCCTTCGTCACTCCCGACGGACTGTACGAATTCAAAGTGATGCCGTTCGGGCTTTGTACTGCGCCAGCCACCTTCCAGCGTGTCACGGACACCGTGCTGGCAGGTCTGAAATGACAGAGCTGCCTCGTCTACCTCGACGACGTCGTGGTATTTTCACAAGATTTCGACGAGCACCTAAAACAACTTCGAGCCGTGCTTCAAGCCATCAAGACCGCCGGCCTGTCGCTCAAGCCAACAAAGTGTCGATTCGCCTATGGTGAACTTGCGTTCCTTGGCCACGTCGTGAGCAACAAAGGTGTTCTCCCTGACCCTGAGAAGACCCGCGCCGTGGCTGCATTTACACCGCCGTCCGACAAGAAGGCCGTGAGAAGATTCCTCGGACTTTGTGCCTACTACAGACGATTTGTTCGGGACTTCGCCAAGCTGGCCGCACCGCTGACGCACCTCACGAAGGACGCCGTAAAGTTCGAATGGACAGACGAACACCAGCGGTCATTCGATGAGCTGAAACGAAGACTCCAGACGCCCCCGATTCTTGGCCATTTCGACCAGTTCGCTGATACAGAGATTCACACGGACGCCAGTAACACCGGACTTGGCGCGGTGCTTGTTCAAAGGCAGGACGGGGCAGAGCGAGTCATCGCATACGCGAGTCGGAGGCTGTCTACGGCGGAGAGGAACTACTCTACAACTGAAAAGGAGTGCCTTGCTGTCGTCTGGGCAATAACGAAGTTTCGCCCCTATCTGTATGGAAGTCCTTTTCGCGTGGTCACGGACCACCACTCGCTCTACTGGCTCGCGAATCTGAAAGACCCCTCCGGACGCCTCGCCGGGTGGAGCCTACGACTGCAGGGGTTCGACATGACCGTTGTGTACAAGTCCGGCCGGAAGCACCATGACGCCGACTGTCTGTCAAGAGCTCCTGTCGAGGCCGGTCCTGCCTGTATCGAAGACGACGACGATGAGTGTTTCCTCGGCGCTTTGGACGTCAGCGACATGGCAGCTCTCCAACGAGACGACCCTAAACTGCGAGCGCTCATCGAGCACTTAGAGGGACAAGCGAGTTTGGTTCCCCGTGCTTTCTTAAGAATCCTACATACATTCTCCATGCGGCGAGGGGTGCTGTACAAGGAGAACTTCGTCAACAACAACACAGCATGGCTGTTGGTTGTTCCTGCCAGCCTTCGAGACAAAATATTCCAAGGATGCCATGACGACCCAACGCTTGGACACCTTGGCTACAGCAGGACGCTCGCCAGGATTCGAGAAAAGTACTACTGGCCGAGGCTACCGAAGACCGTTCACCTATACATTCGATCATGCCACGAGTGTCAGCGACGCAAGAAACCGCCAACGAAGCCGTCAGGACCTCTGCATCCCATTTCTCCCCCGTCTATGCCGTTCCAGCAGATCGGAATGGATTTACTTGGCCCTTTCCCATCATCAAGTCGGGAAACCGCCGCATTATCGTCGCCACCGGTTATCTCACACGGTACGCCGAGACGAAAGCTTAAGCTTCCAGCAGGCACGGCTGTTGAAGTCGCCAAGCTTTTCATTGAGTCCATTATCCTCCGGCACGGCGCCCCTGAAGTCCCCATCACAGACCGTGGATCTTCGTTCATGGCCCAGCTGACGCAAGATATCTTTCGTCTCAGTGGCACCGGCCATCGTCGAACCACTGCATACCACCCGCAGACAAACGGGCTGACCGAGCGACTCAACAAGACAATCGCCGATATGATCTCTATGTACGTCGACCTAGAGCACAAGACGTGGGACAAGGTGTTGCCCTACGTCACGTTCGCCTACAATACGGCCGTTCAGGAGACCACTGGATTCACCCCTTTCCAGCTGGTACATGGTCGGAAGGTAACGACCATGCTGGACTCAATGCTGCCCCATGAGCCATCAGACAATGAGAGCGACGACGCCCAGGCGGTTGCTCAACGCGCCGAAGAAGCCCGCCAGCTCGCCCGACTCAACGTTCAAGACCAGCAACGCGTCGATGCGGACCGCTACAACCTTCGTCGCAGGGACGTTCACTTCCAGCCCGGAGACAGGGTGTGGGTGTGGACGCCCATCCGTCGCCGCGGCCTCAGTGAGAAACTGCTGAAACGGTCCTTTGGACCATACAAGGTACTTCGTCGCCTCGGCGAGCTGAACTGCGAGGTGATGCCCGACGGAACAAGAACATCATCACGCCGCCCACCACGACCTGAAGTCGTCCACGTCGTGCGCCTGAAGCCGTACTACGCTCGATAGGACTGTGGATCTTATGTGTTTCAAATGACTCTTTAGTTTGCCGTTCTTTTTATGTGCTTTGTTTTGTTTTGTGTTGCATCGGGGCGATGCACTTTTTAAGGGGGGAGTAATGCCGCGCGCCAAGTAGGCAGCGCGGCCGTAGCCTAACAGTTATCGCGCTTGCCTCCCACGCGAATGGCCAGGGTTCGATTCCTGGCCGCGGCTACGCATTTTTGTTTACACTGTAATGTGATGTTCTAGTGAAATCGAGAATCGTCCAGCTGATTTGAGGTTGGAATGTTCTACGCGTCGAACCTTCTACATCGAATGCTCCAGAAGCCAACGCGTGTACCAAATTGGCTCCGCCTGGCAAGCAGGAGTCAGTTTCGCCCCAGCGTCCGACTCTGCTGCTACGCCGACTTCGACGCCCGCGACGCTCTGTTATTATCTTTTGTACCCTTTTATTTTTGGTACAAGTTCGCCACATTAAATGTTTATTTCTTCCTTTTTTTTTCCTGTTTTTTGGTCACCACCCGTGACAATATATATATATATATATATATACATATATATATATGTATATATATATACATATATATATATATATATATATATATATATATATATATATATATATATATATATATATATATATCAGTGTGTCGAACCGAAAAAAATGCGGGTTCGGTTACGGTTCAGGTTCAGGTAAATTTATATTGTTCCGGTTCAGTTCCGGTTCGATTAATTCGACCCGCGAACCGGTTCGCGAACCGGTTCGAAAATTATAAATGACAAATTGCAACATCAAAATAAATTACAAATAAAACATCTGAAATCAGCACATACGAAACGGGATACATCGGAGTGTAGGGCTCAGGGATTTCTACCAGGAATGGTTTCTTTATGTGCACTCAAAGGTTACCTCACCGACGTTTACGCATTCGGACTTCGTCTAATTGGGTCCGACGCAGTAGCTGTAAAATCCGCGACCTCCTTACAAACCCACTTACAAGTAGAACTCGCTAACTATCCCGCCACCTCGGCGTGTAAGCAATTGAAGGAACAGTGGGGAGAAAATAGAGCTTTCTTTATTTGAACTAGCCTTCGGTAACTCAAATTAGACCCTTAAAGAAGTTTTCATTAAACAAGATACGGAATATGAAAAACACTTCACCGAACGCAACGCCAGAAGGACGTAATAGGATAAATATTAAAATAGCAGATTTCGGTGTCTCACAAATATGTTAGCTTCTAAGTGCCTATACGAAACCGGATGCATTATTATCAAACTCCACAGCCTTTTCTTTTCTCATTCCGATGGAAGCAAGCTTCAAGAACTCGCGCGTTCTAGAAACGTGTTATGAAATGAGCACACAGCAGCATTTAGGATTTACGAGATTGTAGGAAAACGAAATCCCGTGACGCGATTTTTTTTTTTTTTGCACAGCCTTCCAATTCTCTTTCTTCCGTGCAAGCCGCGACCAGCGCAATACTGGTTCCTATGTCAAGATTCATGGATGCAGCGTTTGTCAAGATTAATGGATGCAGCGTTTATATTCCCAAGACTGAGTGGAGAAGAAAAATATGTAAGCGAGGTGTGTGTCAGTTGACGGCACTTAAAAAACAAATGGCATTGATAGCACATTCATTGTCAACAGCGCGTGGCCGAACCGTTTTGACATGAGCCGGTAACCGTTATTTTTTTCCCGGTTCAGTTCCGGTTCAGGTTCATCGCGATAACGATATAACGGTTGGGGCTCGGGTTCAGTTCCGGAAAAAATACCGGTTCGGTTCCGGTTTTCGGTTCGGTTCGGTTCCGGTTCGACACCCTGATATATATATATATATATATATATATATATATATATATATATACATATACATAATATAAAGGTTTTAGATTAAAAAAGACTGCCTGCTTCGTCACAAATATCTGAACTTGTGCACTTTTTTTAAAATTCTTGTTTATTACAATCGCAATACGTAAAAACACCTTTATTGCAGGTTACATCTTGGTTTTCGTGTGGCTTGTGGAGCCTGCGAATCTCAACTATTTTTTCAACTTTTCTATTTCATGGGCAACCTTTGTTTTGAGGTCTTGTCTGAGGATCTTTCCGTTATCGGACTTGGGAAGAGACTTCATAAAGAAGACACCTCCGTGCAGCTGCTTGAACACTGCTACTTGACCTTTAAAACAGAAATCAAGGTAAGGCAAAGACGCATAATAGCCTAATCAATCTTCCGCAAGCTTGCCACTGCATTCATAGAACCGTATTTTGCGGACGGCAAGAAGCAGAAAGATGGAAACGTTTTGTGTTTACGTAGTTTTGAGGTAGTTTTGAGAGCTATAGGAAAAAGCATGCCACAAAACCAAGCACATCTGCTCCTGTCACACAATGTGCATTTTTGGGAGTAATTGAAACAACGTAATAACCCGAAGAATAGCTAAACTAAAATCGAGATTAAGTCGAGTGAAAATAAGGAGTGGGCTAACTTTCTTGTACAATCAAGAAAGTTGAAAAAAAAGTAACAATGCATTTTTTAGATTTAACTGTGACGCAGAGATGGCAGTACTTTAGAAAGCAAAGCAAAACAAAGATGACCTTATTTTGATTAGACACTGAGGGAAAGATGACAGTAATGTTCGCTTATCCCGCCATAGCTAAGTAGTCGCATTTTCGCCGAGGCCGTCATTGATCCGAACACCACAATTACTAAAAGTGGGCTTTCTTTCGGTGCTTCAAAAAAAAAAAAAAAAAAAAACAATAACAACATTAAATTAAGTTAAAAAAAAGGAAAAAAATGGATGGTTTGTCCTTTGGTGGTGGGGGTTTCTCTAGATATTACGGAAGTAACTGTAACATAGCAAAGTGTCCCGTTAGATAATAGCCAGCTCTAATATATGATTCAGAACGTTTTTGAATACTCGTATTTGTGCCACAAACTTCCTCGGAATCTTCAGATAAAACTCCAAAATCTTCAAGAAAAAAAAAAAAAAACTCTATTAACCAAAAGTGATACTTTAGTATGCAGTGTTTTTTTTTCCATAGTTATGATCTACAAGAGCACCGGACCCTGTCAAGCCTCCTCATGAAGGATTTTGGTCGGTGCCCTCGGCACAATGTGGCGGAAATAAATTCAATCCAAAAACAAAACGGTAAATTTTCTCCGGTTTCGAAAGCTTCACATAGCTTTTAAAATTTATGAATGTTCAAAACAAGGAAAATCGAAAGAATTTACGCGAAAAAAGGTGGCCCTGATACGAGACCCGAATTTTGTAGAAGCTTTTATTTTTAATTAAAATATTTTATTTTGGTTATGTAGTCGTTTTTGTACGATTTCTAGTGAACATAGCGAAAAGTATAATTTCTAGAGCTGATTATTCACGAATAATTGAAGCTCATAAGCCGGTATTTCTTAAACCGTATTTGTGTATTATACTTAAAATTTAAGCATTGAAATGAGCAAGTTAGAGCTGCTCATAACAGACCAAAAGACAAAATTAGTATCGGGAACATGACCTATACCAGCAATGAGTTCCTTCAGTTCCGTCGCCAGACTCTGGAGGTTCTTGTCGAAGCCGTCCTTGACAACGACACAGGCTGTAGGAGCCTCGCCGTACTTCGAGCTCGGGACACCCAAAACAGCGGCCTCTGCGACAGCCCCGTGGCTGATTAAAATTTCTTCCAGCTCAGCAGGGGTGACGACGTTATCCATGCATTTTATCACCTGTTTCAATCTCTCAATAACATGGAGCCCTCCATCAGTGTCATAGTATCCTAAATCTCCTGAAAGCAACATCAAATATTGTCAATACTTAACGTTCCTTAAAGTTTTCTTGCAAAAAAATTAGCACGGGTGTTTTTGTTTGTCCACGCGATTTTGTTCAGTTTTGTGCACTGGAAATATAATATTTGGTATTCACTATTCAACTCAAACTTAAAATTTCGGCCACTATTCGGCACAATTCGAATTGAATTCGATTCACGATGAAATTTTACTATTCGCGCAGCTCAAACCATTCCTTCAATACAAGTCTCCTTTGAAAATTAGGGATGCCACGAACGTTTTTCGAACCGAATGTTCGATGATTGATTCAAGCGGTTCGAAAGGTTCGAAACATTTTGATTTTCGAACTTTACAAATTAAGAAATTTGACGGAAGTCGAATTTTCTAACATATTAAACTAAGAAGTTCGACGCTTTTCCAAGTTTCGAACTTATTACGTTGCAAAACTCGATGCTTGTCGAACTTTCGACCTTGATAGACTAAAAAATTATGTTTTTTTAACTTTCAATTTTTTTGCACTAAAAAGTGCGAAGCTTTTCGAACTTTCAAAATTTCTACGCTAAGAAATTAAATAATTTTCTAACTTTTGAACTTATTAATCTAAGGATTTCGAAAATTGTCAAACTTTCGATTCCTGAAAAGTCAAAAGTTCGACGAACTTCAAACTTTTAGGGTAAAAGTTGGAAGTTCGTTGAACTTCTAAATACCGGCGGGCGGTTTCATTTGGATTCAAGCACTGATCGATGTACATTCGTTTTCTTTTTCTTTCGAAATTTTACATGCGGTGCCGTATTCCTTGCGAAAGACAATGCAGTTTATCTCAATCATCTGGCATGCTTGGTTTTAAAGAAAGAGATTCCCGAAGGAGCGAGGAAGGACGACGGGCTTTTGACAATTGTCTTTTGTGCCTTATTTGAAGCGCGCTATAGCCGAAACTATTTATGGTAGAGATGTTAAATTTTTTCAGAATGATCTATCTATAGCCTAGGTAAGTGTCGTTTTAAGGTATGGTTATTGGTGTTTCAGACGAGTTCGTCTTGAACACCAATAACCATATCTAAATTGTTTGTTTCGTCTAAATTGTTTGAGGTATCGCATTTAAATTAACACCACAGACAGTAAATATAATTACCATATGCAGAATACAAAATATTCTATTTAGTGTTTTTTTTTCACGTCATGGGGGAAGATTTCTAAAAAATTTCAAATTCAAGACGTCAAAAATTTTTTTTTTTGTTTTTTTTTTGTTTTACGTTTTTGGCACGTGTTTCTTTTAGCCTGTACACATTTTGGTAGGAGTAACTTGTTTCATAGTTCTGGGCCTCTGAATATGCAAGAATACAACACTTCCGGCGGGTTCTTGACAGTTCTTTTTTCTGTTCTCCTGCTTTTTATTTTCGCATTTATTTTTATGTTTATTTATTTATTACTTTTTACCAATCGCAAAGTTAATTTGGTCAGAAAGACATAGCTTTGAACTTCCGAACCACCGAGCATGTGACGAGTAGTGCCATCTGAAAACGAGTTTCTAACAATGACCATCTACGTGATCTTTTAAGCAGTGAACACCCGAAATATCTGGGGGAAGGGGCGGATAAACTGGAGCCCCCCCCCCCCCTCCCCCCCCCCCCTCCCCTACCCCGCCCTCCCCCCCCCCCCCCCGTTTTTCCTCTTCCGACGCTACTGGTATGGTAGAACGCCCCACGACCTCAAGTTGTGTCAGCTTCGGTGCTTCTTGCTCGGCGTTTCTTTCGTCCCGGAAAATAAACCTCCAAAGCAATTACAAACTAAAAAATTATCAAGGCGCAGGCGAGCTGGTGTATGTTGATCATGATGGAAAATCTCGAAACTGGGAATGAAATTCGTAAGAAATAGTATAAGAAGATAGAAAAAGGGGACAGGACAACGTCTCACACTCAGCTGAGTTGAGTTTGAGACGTTGCCCTGAGCTGAGTTTTCAGTTGAGTTGAGTTTGAGACGTTGACCTGAGCTGATCTTGAGTCGTTGTCCTGTCCCCTTTTTTCTGTCTTCTTACACTTTTTCTTTTAAATTTCCTTCCCAAAGCTGAGCCTGAGGCGTCGTCCTGTCCCCTTTTTTTTGCCTTCTTACACTTTTTCTTTCAAATTTCGTTCTCAGTCTCAGGATTTTGCATCATGTACAAACTAAACTTACTATATGCCAGCGTCACTCGGGCGGCGTTCGATCGCATTACTACCAGCGTGCAAGAGGGTAGGGAGACAGCTTGCCAGATCGCTTCAAGCATTGGCGTACCAACCTGTTCTTGAGTGTGGGGGAGGGGGGGGGGGCAGACCAGACCTTACCCCCCTCTCCCCCAAGGGCCGGTGCCGGTGCCCTTGGTATCCCTTGGGCGCCACTGGCCAGTGTTTTCCCTGGCCAGTGGCGGCTGTTCCAGAGGGAGGAGGACATACCATGCCCCCCGGCCCCCACCCCCACTCTGAGAACTGGGAGGGCAAGCGCCCCCCTTGTCCCCCCCCCCCCCCCCCCCCCCCCGGTTCGTACGCCCATGGCTTCAAGGGTTTTCTAAGCCTCAACCACCTACCTGACCCTGGCCGTTTCGAACTGGATGAGTATCATTAACAGTGCGTTGGTGTGATCACTACTTCGTGATGCACGTTAAGAGGTGGGACCAGACATTTCATCGAACGCCGTTTCGTCGAACGCCGTTTCATCGAAGCCGCTTCATCGAATGCCATTTCATCGAACGCCGCTTCATCGAACACCTTTTCAACGAAGCCGTTTCATCGAACGCCGTTTTATCGAAGGCCCTCTTATCGAACGCCAGGGTAGCATTCCCGCTTCCTGAAGCTGGTCGGAGGTGCCCATCCCGGGTTGTGGAAGTTTTTGACTTGCATCGCCGCAGAACATCAACTGACGGAAGACAAGCTGGAGGCGGTGGTGAGTTCCCAAGAGCCTCCTCGCCAGAAGAAGGCCTTAGCGGCAAGAAATGAGAAGGTCCGCTTTTTTTATGAGAGCCGACAGAGAATGGCTGAGGGGGACTTTTTGAGAGAAATTGTTCATCATTTGAAACGGTGAATGGCTGTCGCACGAATACATGAACCCCCAAAGGTTTTCAAATAAAATTTGAAGTTACGTGCTTACTTTTGACTTCATTCAGTCTTAGAACTAAAATAAAAACAATGTTTCGTTGTAGTTGCAAAAATAGCACCTCAGCTTTAGCTAATGCAAACTTCGGGCAGTAAAAAGGTATCAATAGAAAGACATGAGAGGCTAGGAGGCTCATATAGCTAGAGTTGTTGCGCTTGCGCCAAACCTAAGTCGCCTTGTGGCCTCCATGAGTTGGAGTGCGCTCTTACTGGGAGAGCGACTTTTTATTTATTTGTTACAATAGCCTCAAGCCCATCGGGTAATCCAGAGGCGGTGAACAGATAAGCACAATATGCGAGACGGACACAAAAATCGGTACAAATATCCTCATGGGTTACTTGCATGAAAATAAATTGTAACAGCTACAAGACTGGACATTCAAAACTAGACGATGAAGTGGGTGAATAACGCGAAAATGCACTCGATCCGTGCATAAAAGAGCAGCTTTCACACTTTTTATATAAAAGACAGTCGATGAAACGGCCGTGAGCGATTCGATGAAACGGCGTTTGATGAAACGTCTATTTATTCGAGCTGCGAGAATGGCTTTGTTTCTTATTCGTTCAAAAAGAAGATAGCAAGGAGTGTTGTGGGCCTCCGAGACCATCGCAAAAGGACCCTTTGTCCCATTCTTACCGGATTAGGAAGAAAATAACGCGGATAGAGAACGCCTCATTTAGCTGCCTGATACTTTGGATTCATTCCGGTCGGTTCTTCGCGTTCCGAGGTTTTTCGTACGATGCGATTTCCAAATAGCATGTAGACTGTTGATATCGTCATTACAAGAAGGAAATACACCATATCGGGATTACAAAACGAAATATGCCATGTGTCGTGTCATAACGTTGCGAAATAATCTACCACAAGTCAGAATGGTGTTGCGTCCTAAATAACGGCCCCTCGGAGCCTACTTTTCATTCCCGCGGAGCAGTGCCTAAAAAAATAAAGCTACTTACTCTTAAAAATGTCTTATCTCCTTGTGCGAAAAAAGAAACGAAATGAACCAGTTTCCGATACCATAAGCAGCCATTAGAGTCCCAAATTATTTTTTTAGAGCACTGGATTTCAACGGTCACCCCGATTCCTAAATCGGTGTGCGTTTTCTAAATAGCACGAAATCAGAAATATTTGTTGTACTGCCGATATACCAAAAAAATTAATCACCACAAGTTCAGATAGTGCTGTGTCTTATATACGTACTGATCAAAGCGTAGTTTTATTGTGACAGAGCTATGCTTTAAACAAGTTATTAAAACAATAACTTCCATAATTACGTGTTCCGATTAATCGCTTCTCAAAACTGAATTGACACTAAGGCCCTAGCATATTTTATCGACCACCGGATTTGTTGTTTTGTTCGCCGGGACGAGACGCCGCCACCGCAAATCACTCAAATGAGTAAACGCTGTTGCACAAAGTAAAAGTGCGGTGGTTGATTTGTGGGCCATGTGATTATATCTTTTACAAAATCACAGGTAGAGTTTTTTTTTCTTTTTGAAATGAAGTAACTGCATGTCAAGCGAAATTGAGATAAAGTCGAAAGTTTGCGTACCAGTGAGCCATGTACTGCGGCCACCTCCGCAGTGGTCTTCGTCACATACTATGACATATTCAAGTTTAAAAACATGAGATCGGTTCACCGACGGGTATAGTCCTTGCAGGGTTCGTACAGAATATTTGATACAAATTTCAAGGACGTTTCAAGCATTTCAAGGGCATCAGAAGACAAAATTCAAGGAATGTTCGAAGATATTTCTTCGTTGACAGGAGTTAAGAAATGAGCTCCTTTTTGACAATAATTTCTCGTTCTACAGCAGCTATTGCCGTTTTCTTTTCTTTTGCTGCTCGGCGAAAACTATTGGCCTTGGCCAAACGTGTGAAGTCATTCTTCGCCTCAGCATCTTCGGAGATGCATTCCGACGACTCGAGCAGGTACCTCAGAGTTTTCTGGAGTTTCAATTCCCCCCTCTCAGGCATTCCCTCCAGCTCTATTTTAACTGCTTTTCTCTTCAAACTTTTCAGCTCGCTGGCTGCTTTCTTCTTGTGCTCTTACAAGGTAGGCAGCATACTTCTGCCTTGCTAGGCGTACAGAGGACTTTAGCTCCTTCGACAGTGGAATATTGAGCAGGCCATTGCGGTTTTTTGTAGCGTTTCGACAGATCGCGCACTTCGCTCGGAAGGAGTCATTCGTATCTGGTCCCACCCACTGGCGCCAGTCTTTGCGTTCCAGCCAAGAAGGTTGGAACTTACACTTTGCACCGGAATTTGGGCTTTCAATCTGGATTGAAAATGTCTCACGCTCCCCAACTTGATCCTCAACACAGCCCAAAGCAAAAATGGCAATGACACGGGACGCTTTGGATTGGCTTTATCATTTAGAACAAACGACATGCCATGTTGCCAGACGACACGGCATTTACGCATTTGTTGGGGGATTTTCAAGGAATACAAGGATCGTTTTAACTTTCAAGGATATTTAAGGGCCCTTAAAATACTTTTAAGGAAATCAAGGATATTCAAGGATTTCAAGGAGCTGTACGAACCCTGAGTCCTTATTTCAGCAGAGAGTACCTTATTTCAGTTTCTAGATTTATCTATTTCAGAAAAAAAAAAATGAAAAAAAAAAGTTTTGAGTAGCGTTTTAGAGACGTTTCGGAAGCGATTTAGTATTGGCTGATAATATATTCCATCGTAATTTTTGCCTTATTCTTGCAAGACAAGAATTATCGTGCCTGCGGTGCCAAAAGGCCTCTCTTTTTATTCGCGCGATCCTAATCTCCTGGGGACAAAACCGCTGTTTTGCCTGTGACGCCACGGCGAGGATAGAGCAACCAATCATTACACTGATTGCAAGCTCGTTCTCGCGGCTAATAGAGGCACCATATTGGCGCGGACGGCTTCCAACTTCGTTCTCAGTCGGAGTTGAAATTTCAACAAACCTCTGCGATGTTACAAAGAAAGGTTGACAAGACGACGAACATTTTATGCCCCCTCTTTGCACTGGGGATAGACCCGTAGCTCTCAAGTTTTGAGCAGCGCTCCAGGCGAGCAAAATAGAATATTTGGCTCGGGTTCCGAACCTACGTCAATACGCTTCCCCACTAGAGTTTTTTTCTACTTCGTTCCATTCTAATGGCAATGGAGCGTGCCGGGATCAGTTGACCAGATCCGCACTGGAGCACACGATCCGAACGGGGTCGCGCCGCCCACGGATCCCCATAGGAACATGACCACTGCTCCGAGATCGATGGATGCCTTCCCGTCATTCAACTGCCCGGGAATCCCCTTTCCGCGGCCGCAGCGGTCGTTTCGAAGACGTTCTCGCAATTGCGGCGCTAACACATGTTCGACGCACGAGCGGCAGGAATGGCTCAGGTGCTTCTAGCAAAGATTGCCATAATGCCCGTCGCGTGGCGAATACCTTCTCTTCTCCTTCCTGGAAAACGAGCCGGCTGTCGAGCCAAGGGGTAAGCAAGCGGCCATTACAAATTTTCTGATGTCGAGACAATCTAGGAGCCCAGCCCGCGACGTGCTGCTTATTCTTCTGAGGCGAGATAGGCGAGATCAGGCGAGATCAGGCGAGATGATCCACGAGAAAGGAAGTCACGTGTGTGCGCGGAGGGCTGACCCGGCTGGCTTCCGGTCGAATCCGCCGAAATCGTGGGAGTGACTTTTCTCGGATCCAGATCGAGATCTGGAGCGGGAGCTAATCCAAAATGACCAGTGAAACACGTCGGTCTCGATCCCGATCGCCCATGAGAAATAAGGTCGCTCCAGAAAAGTCGATCCCGGCGTGCTCCAAAACGACCAGTGGAATTCGCCATAAGTGCCAGCGTAGCAGAGGCTACAGGATCGACCTGCGAGCTTTCAGCGTTCTTGTCAAGCACGCGCGCTCCTGCAGTGCGAGCATCTTTTAGAAGGACGTGCTGTTGCGAGTAGCTTCGGCTTCGCTATCATGTAAAGTAGAACATACGTGCTCGCGGAAGCTATGAAAAATCGCAAAGATGAAAGGAATGTTTAATGGGACGCTGCGACCGCGAGCTGCATAATTCTTTCTTAATTTTTATTTGTTCAGAGGTTTTGTTATCGCGCATCTTCAGATGCTTGCATTAGAACGTGGCACGTGCAAAATCGAACGTTATAGAGCCACCTGGATGGTTCAGCCATCATAACATAGTCGCGTCTTGCGGATGCGCTCGCGCCCCCTGCCCCAGAGCAACGGGTCTATGAGAGAACAGACCCATCTCACCAGCCAGTTTAACTACGCCACCGCTGCCGCAATGCATCGAGATAACTTTAGTATTTCAGCACGTGCCCGAACCTTGCTGGAACTCTGCGCGTGAAAAGAACGAGGCGGAACGAGCCGTCTCGTACACTGCCGCCTGCTTCTTGTGAACTAAAGTTATGTCGGCTTCACGCATGTGCCGAACACTTGGTGAGATCGGTCTATTGGCGACGTGAGCGATCGAAAGCGCCGCTGTGATCGGTCTTCCACTAAAGCCCTTTTATGTTTTAAAAGTAGCGCATTGTTCGTCGATGCACGAGGCGCGTGCAACGTGTAGCCCTTGGGAAGATCATGACGGCACAGCCCAGCACTGAGCTAGATTTCAGACGCCATGAATTTCCTAGAAGGGGCGCGTGGCACGTGCCTCGAGCATTTCTACAACAATGAATGGCGCCACTTTTTTTAGGATGGAGGGGCTTTATCTTCCACGCCATGGATGAAGAAAGAATAAACAATTAAAACAGGGACAACACAACCACATCTTTCAACTAGCAACAGACGAGTAAACTTTCAACAGCGAGCAGCCGACTATACCCAGTAGGAGTGGGGGAGAAAAGGGGAGAGAAGGAAAGATAAAACACGCGAAGTGCAAGTCAGGGTGGTAGGGTTATCTCAGATTTTAAAAATTCAACGTCAGTTTTCGTCAGCAGGAGGGAAGGGTTTCACACGTTATTTTTTGCTGTGGTCGACCTTCTCCGATCTGTAATGGAAAGGATGATTCGCGGGCCTGATCGCCAGTCACCAGCCACAAAAAAGAAAGCCCGATTCGCCGTCATTCCTTACGTACACAATTCAGCCCACCGGATAAAATCCATTGCCTCAAAGTTCGACACGAATGTTGTCTTCTCGTGCCGCATGCGTCTTAAACAACTCTGTCAACAAGTGAACAACAACAACCGGATTCCGATTGGCTGCACTGTCAAACACGAAAAGAAATTCATTCCATGCAAAGAGAAGAAAGTTTACTCCATCCCCTTGAGCTGTGGCCATCAATACATAGGACAGACCGGCAGATGCACCAATCACAGACTCCGCGAACATCACAACGAAGTTTCTAAGGCCTCTCCAGATTCTTATCATCCCATAGTCATACATGCCCGTTCGTGTTTGCGTTGTCATCCCCTCTTTGATGACACAAAAATCCTTGGGGGGCATGACAGCAGATTCGGCAGGGAAATCATAGAATCATTCGCCATGACCACAGCAAAAAATAACGTGTCAAACCCTTCCCTCCTGCTGACGAAAACTGAGGTTGAATTTTTAAAATCTGAGATAACCCTACCACCCTGACTTGCACTTCGCGTGTTTTATCTTTCCTTCTCTCCCCTTCTCTCCCCCACTCCTACTGGGTATAGTCGGCTGCTCGCTGTTGAAAGTTTACTCGTCTGTTGCTAGTTGAAAGATGTGGTTGTGTTGCCCCTGTTTTAATTGTTTATTCTTTCTTCATCCATGACTTAAACCAACACGCTCTTCTACCAAGCGTATCTTCCACGACAGGCCGAATGCTGACTATGACGTCAGCAAAGGATTTTTCATCGATGAAAATAAGAAGAATGGAAGAACTTCAATTTTGACGGTGTTGGCAGTGTTGGTTTAAGAGTGCTATGATTTAAAGCTTCCACCATGCTCTTTACAAACCTTCAAACTTGTTGTTCGCTAGGTATTGACGTCACGAAAGATAACCATGGGAGGTATTCACTGGACGCCATATTTGAGGGTGATGTTTACAGCGCATGTTCAGAACGAGCCCACATTAATAGCCTGCTAAGACCGGCAACCTTGATGGTGCTAAATGCACGCTCCAAAAAGACTGCGGAAGATCGCCGTCAGCACGCGCTCAGCAGCAGCGCAGACGGATATGGCCGCCAGTGATGACTCGCTATAGGAGGGCGCCACCAAAACATCTCGCCGCCAATAAGATGGGGTCCACTGGCTTGGGGCTAGAGGGTGTGGTTATATGGCATATACACTCCGTGCGCGGCGACCGGCGCGCCGCCGCGCGGCCGTCAGAGAGGACAGGCCGCGAGAACCGAGCTGCCCGAGCAGAAGGAAACAGCGCGGCACCACCGCTTTCAGAGGCTTGCACAACTGCCGCCGCGACGCCCAAACTGCGCCGCAAACGCGCTGTTTATTGCGATTATGAATTGCTGCGTCGTCGGTTGTACTAATAGGTACACGTCGTGCCCCGCGGGGACGACAATGTACAGTTTTTCAACTCGTCCGTGCTTCGTCGGGCAGCGGCAAGAGTGGATCAGAGCCGTGCGGCGGAAGAAGTAAGTTCCGCTCCGGATCTTGTCTTCCAATGGATCGTAATGGCGAACTTATCTTCTCCGTCTCGCGTTGTGTTTTGGTTTTTCTTCTGCCACTAACGTTTGCGTATTTCAGTGCCGACGGAACGGACTGGGAGCCGACCCGGCACTCACGGATATGCAGCGTTCATTTCGTCGGAGGTGCGTCCTCGAAGGATGTTTCGTCCCCGTCGTATGCGCCGACGATATTCCCCGAAGAGTACCGCAAGCGTTCGGTGCTCCCTGAGGATAAATCCGGACGCTACGAAAGGTGAGAACATTGTCAAATTGCCGTATTTGAACCTACTTGTTCCGGTCTGTCGGCTGCTTTTAATTAGCATCCTTACAGACGCGGCAATTTTGTTTTCTTTTCGACGGTTTCGGGGAAGCAGTTTTATGACGCTGGTTTCTCGTAGGTCGCGGAAAGACAATGTCAAACGCAACTGCTGCACAGTTGGGTGGGAATGCGAGAACAATTGCAGTGTTTGCTCTATTTAGAAGCCAGGAGCTTATTTGTTGGTATGCAGCCTCACTGTGATTAATGAGAGAAGTGAAGGTGTGATTTCTTTTTCTTAGATACAAGAAACGGAGGACAGCTACTGCAGCTCTGCCCCAGACCTCAACGTCGCTGCCAGACTTGCTGCAAGCTGCGCCACCAACAGTGGTGACCGAGGCTCCTGTGGATCTGCCAGCATCTCCAGCATTCGCACCAGAGTTTGGAGAACC
This sequence comes from Ixodes scapularis, assembly GCF_016920785.2. Classification (NCBI taxonomy): domain Eukaryota; kingdom Metazoa; phylum Arthropoda; class Arachnida; order Ixodida; family Ixodidae; genus Ixodes; species Ixodes scapularis. The sequence goes on from NW_024609897.1 coordinate 699,581, forward strand.
TGAAGTCACTGGACAACATAGTGAAGCTCGTCATCAGGAAGGTGTGGAGGTAGGTTCTCCTCTGCTAACATGAGACTAAACATTTGAGTTTTGCTTTAATTGTAAATATTGTAACATGTCATTGCTTCAACTTCAGGTATCAACTCAAACATCATGGACATCAGAGCCCCAGGATCAGGGTGTGCTGATGATATCCTGCGTCTTCTGGACTGGTGTCTGCGAGGCATCCACCCAGGTTGCATACTTAGCGCACAAACGACCGACGACTGCTGATGCAAGTATCGCTGCGGTGTGCCTCCAGGATCACCAACCGAAAGGTTTTTATGGTTACCATTCTTTGGTGAACCACAGTGAAAAGGATGATGCTCTGAGGGACCTTACCGGTGTGACTGCCATGGTGTTCCTGGCATTGTTGAATTTGTTGTCAAAGGTAAATAGAAACTCACTCAAAGGGGTGACACAGCAATTTAGGGTTTGAAGTTTATGTGCATGTTAACACAAGCCTGAAGCAAGTATGTCCCACGTAATGCTACTAAGTCTAGAGTTTTCCTATCTGCCTAGTTTCAAGAGTAAATGCAGGGTACTTCATTCTTTCTTGCCTTCAAAAAGCTTGGTGGCAAGGTCATGCGGGTCACATTTGACAGACAAGAGGATCAACCTTTCAATGTGTTAGCTGAATGCAATACATGGATTAGGCCCGAGCACTGCATTGTCACTCTGTTCGGGCTCACGTAAAATTAATACCTGACTGGGCACACCGTACCCAGCTTAGAGTCTGCGTCCAATCACCATGGACGGAAATCTCCGAGCTCCGAAGGCTAGCACATGCATTTTATGACGTTAGGTGTAGAATGTAGCCGGTGTGCAACGAGCAGATCCAAGTGCATCCTATGCGCCGCTTACTTTATTGCCATCTTCCCCAGTGCACGAGGTCGCAGCATTTCTTCCAGCCTTTCTCTTAATGGCTTATCGAGACAGAAGCGCCCCAAAGAAATTTTCGCTGCTCCGGCGAGCGTTCCAATGAGCCAGCTCATTTTCATGCCGACTGTATGTCTTAAATTTACCACAAAGCTATCCTCATTACGAGAAAAAATGTTAGAACTTCTGAAGTAGCTGCACCACTTGGTTCTATTTGCTCGGAGCATGAATATCTTTAACCATGGTTACAAGTAAACGAAAGTAGGACATTTTAAGATTGTGACCGGTCGTGTAGGGATGCAGAAAATTGCCCCCCTCCCGCGTACCTGTACGGCCAGTCACGCGGTCTTGAAATCCCTCTACCAGGTACTTCGGATAACTTCTAAACACGGTTAAAGATATCTGCACTTCGAGCAAACGGGATCGGGTGATGCAGCTACCATACAAATTTTGAGATTTTGGCAGGTGCTCTCAATTCACCTGCACCGGTGCGGGAAGTGCTAGGCAGTGTACCTCCAGTGCGCGTTTTGGCATTCAGCTGAGAGTCTCTGTCCAATTACGGTGGACAGAAATTGCCTAGCTCCGAAGGCTAGCGCACACTGGTATTTCATTACGTTTAGGTGCAGAATGTATGCTTGCGGTGGTCTGTTGCAGACACGCGTCACCTAGTAACAGGACGATGCTTGTCGTATTACAAGCAAACCCTGTGACCAAATGGATGTGGCTGTGGGGCCTAAAACAATAGATAATTGGACGCATGCGCTTTGTTTACAATGCTAAGTCATGTCACGGCAAGCGGAATTGTCTAAATTAGTGACTCCACAGCGGCTGTGCTCAGCTTCTGCGCCATCAGTCTAGGAATGAAAACACGTTAATTCACAGCAAAGCTACGAAAGATCATGCGCAACACTTCAGAAATGCAAGTCACATCTCAACAAATACTGCCCGTGCCAAAGCCTCTCTAATTCTGTCCGCATTCGCGACATGGTAAATGCTCGAGCCTAAACATAATGAGTCGACGAGAAGGACGCTGTCCCACAAGTTCAGCAGATTTGCACCATTGCTGTAGTTAATGATCGTCGAGCCTGTCCGTGGGGATTAAAGTAGTCGCAGAACATTACCTCTCACTCATCACAACCACAGTCTGCGTGTACATCCGGTCTCGGTGTCTCATTACATTTGCCATTTGTACTTCTGCCATACGTCACTTTTCAGCATGGTTCTCAGACAGTCGAGATGAGACTGGCGAGCTGGTCGGATCGGTTGGGGGTTGGAAAAAAGAGCAGTAGGATTCAGTCGATCAGAGACAGAATTCGCAGACAACAGTTTTACTGTCGTAAAAGATGACAATTTGCTGGCAATTATTCTTATCACCACAGAGTGACGCAAGCTTCGTGTAGTAGTGAAGCCAAGAGCTAGTGGGCATTCAGCCATTAGAGTTTGCTAGATACTCTTGGCAGCTACAAGGGACTTCGGTTAAGATTTCACCGCACTTCGAGCAAAAATGTCTGGTCAAAGAAAACTTTATTCTGTTTACATAAAAAGTATTTTCGTTCCAGGTACGTGGGGAGCGATACTTGGATCTGGGTATGGAGAGCAAGCTCCTGCTTTTCCTGGTCAAGATGAAGCATGGACTGACCTTCTCTGCCTTGGGTGTATTGTTTGGTATCCACCGAACCAGTGCATCGCGCATCTTCTACACGATTCTAGATGTGCTCTATGTTAGTACGCAGGGATGGATCCAGTGGTTTTCTAGAGATGTTGTTCATGCATCAATGCCTGCATCGTTCCGGTCGAAGTATCCCAATTGTAGGGTTATCGTCGACTGCAGTGAAGTCCGGATTGAGAAACCGAGCAAAGTCTCTGACAGAGTGAACTGCTGGAGTAATTACAAAAGTGACTTCACGCTCAAATTTCTTGTTGGCATCACGCCATCTGGGTACATTACATTTATTTCAGATGTTTATGGCGGAAGGGCAAGTGACACTTACATCATAGCAAACTCTCGGCTGGTTAACCTGCTAGAACCAGGTGATATGGTTATGGCCGACAAAGGGTTTCCTCACGTGAAGTGCGACTTGGAGAGTAAAGATGTGACTCTCGTTATGCCACCATTTGCAAGAGCTAATGAACAGTTCACGGAGGCAGAGATGAAGGAGACATACAAGGTTGCATCTCATCGAATTCATGTTGAGAGATGTATCCAGCGGATTAAGAGTTTCGCAATCTTGAGCCAAAGGTTGACGCCAGAACTCAAATGCCACATAGACAAAATTCTACATGTATGTAGCATGCTCGCGAACCTGCAAGGTCCCGTCATTAAGACTCTGTGAGAGTTTCGAACAGAAATCTGTGCTTCCGATAAAGTACACAGTGCGCAAAAAGACAAAGACCGACGAAAAGAAAGCAGACAGGATGAGAGGACGAAAATTAGCATTTGTCGTGTTTGTTCCTTTTTCATCAGTCTTTGTCATTTTGTACAATCAGTCTTCGTCGTTTTGCACGCCGTGTATTTTATCGTAAGCGTGAACCAACTTGCCCACGTTGCCACTATGAATCAGAAATAAATGGTCACACACGTTTTATTTGTGATATTTCAACTGGACATTTGCACTTCGTATTCCATACAGAACAATTTTTCACATATCAGCACTACGCTAGGTGATTTAGAGGCTTTGCCGCTTCAGAACAGCTGGAAAATAGTGCCTAAAAAAAACCATTCCAGCTTTGGCACAACTTTCTTCAAGAACGGCATGTCCTTCATTACTTTGACACACTCGGACCCCTTGGGTGAGTAGACGTAGAGGTCGCACACATTCGCACCAACAACATACATGCTGACTTGAACTTGTGTGTAGTACACATGGCTTTCCTGCAGCTTCAGCTTTTTCCCCTCGTATTGCAGGTAGTCAACGTTAATGTTCTCGTTAACTACGGGCTTGGTCTCGCACCTAGACGGACACTTGATCTCTAGGAGGCGGACTTCCCCATTCTCTTCCACCAGTCCGTCGGGGCTGCAACACAACCACGGCTGTGGGACGCACACAACAAGTCCTACTTGTATCACCTTTTTCTTTTCCGAGGACTCGTATTCTTTCCTGGCTTCCGGTTCTTTCGCTACACCGTAAGAACATGAGGCACTCTTGAATGACCGTGGTGAGGCAAGGTCTTCGGCCAGGGTATCGAAGTCAGCTGTACGTATTTTCACTCTGTGAGCCTTGGAGCTTGCAGAGATTCTTGGTGCCCGCAAGCGGTGCCATTGTGGGCATGCACTTTGAAGTATTGTCTCTTGTGCAATCTCTTTGCACTCATCCTCGCTGACCATGACAGCGAGAAGAATGTCGTCACATAGCTCCTCACTCAAAATGTCATCTGCGCCAAATATTACCCGCGGTTGTCCGACACGAGGTAGAAGCTTGTTGAGACTTTTGAGGTTCTCCTTCACTTGCTCCTCTTGACGAAGCATAATGCCTAACGGGCAGTTGGAGTTTACAATAGACGCTGGCACCGGTTGTCCCTGCAGCCTGCCATCCGGTAGCTTCGATGCAAACATTTCCGAGAATAGCACACCCTTGTTGTACATTCCAAGCTGCTTTGCCGATGGCCTCTTCCACACATTTGTTGTGGACGTCTTTGTGGAAGTGTCCTCCCTGTTCACATATGCCACCACTGCTGTCGTGTGCTTGCACTGGCCGCATGTGCCACCTCTACAGGTGCAGTGCGCCTCTGTTATCCTCCTGGTGTTGTCCAGCTGATGACAAAAAGAAAACGTGGATGTAAGACTCCTTAATGTCCAGTCAAGTTCATGCAACATTGTCATTATGAATATCATCAGCACTACACGTTCTCCTGTGCGCCTGGTCTTTTTCTCGGAACTAAAAGATCATGCTCAAAAATATACAACAGCAGGGCAGAAAGTGCAGGAATTTGTTTTTGTTAGGTCGACCAAGGGTTGGAATGGGATGAGTGAGACAACCGTGCAGCAAATGCTGATACATTTATTTCGTTAATGTTCGCCTCCCTCGCGAAAATAGGAAGTGTGAGGAAATTGTCTTTGCAATTCTGATCGGACGTGCGGTCCGACTTTAGGCATCAGCGAAATGATCCCGCTTTGATAATAAAGGAGAGGTCACATTTCGCAGTGGACTCGAGTCTAGCAATCGATCGGAGTTGCCGAGGCCCTACAGGTGCTGCAGAAGTTTTCTGATCAAATAGCAACGGGTCTTGAGGCTTTTGTGATCGTAGCACCCACTCACGAGATTTGTTTACCCATATCTCTCGGCGCTCGATACGATCGAGTCAGCTACGACGAGGAAGAGCTGGCGTGCACAGAAATCGGCGAAGAAACTAGAAGGCAGTTAAATGAAGGCAAGATAAACAAAGAAAGAGATTGTTACACACCGCAACAAATTGAAGTGAAACATTTCGCGAAAAAGACTCCGTGCGAATTGCCGTGACCCGAAAGGATAAACATCATTCCCAAGATTTCATCTAGGCATTCGATAATCACGAATAGCTCTGAGATTCTGAAGGAGACAATACTAGTAAATACGAATAAATAATTCTGTGAGCATGAAAGAACGCGCACTTACTTTGATCGTTATGGAGTAAGCTTCTTGACAGACGCTCGCCTGTCGCACACACCTTGCCCTCAGGACCGACGACGCCGTCGATAATCTCTCGTTAACGTCGAAGACGTGGCCACTCTCGTAGAGGTCTTCACCCTTTTTCGTAGTGGCATCGCGAAACATGAAACTAAGACGTCTTTAAAACCGGCTCGAAGTACCAAGCCTCCGACTGCGGACGTCTGCGCCGCCATAGCGTCCTGGTGCAAAGGGCGGCTGCAAGCGGCCGGACGAGTCTCGCGAAGCAACACCAGCTCCGCCGCCAGTGGCGCTGCCGTGCAGCCCCACCGCGCCCCCTATAGTTCCCGCACGGAGTGTATAGAGGAGTCTGGGCCTTCTTTGTGTTTTTTCGGTTTCTACTTACGGAGAAAAAAAAAGGGGGTGGGGGGGGTACCAAGCTGTGCCTGATTTGTCGTCGAGAAAAGGAATTGTCGGGAAAATAACCCCGAAGGAAACAAAAGTGGCAAACGCGTAGGTTCCAGGACATTTCATCGAACGCCGTTTCATCGAAAAAGTGTTCATCCCGTACCGAAACGTTCACTTGCAACAATTGGCCAGTTTTTTTAAACAAAAAATCCTGATAGCCGGCCAAAAAACGCTGCTAACAAAAGAAACCGAAAAATTTGGGACTAGTGGAGGGGGACGTGGTGGAACCCGAATCCATCCGCATGGGTGCACCCCATGCAGGTGTGTCCTCCGTCGTGCCATTTAGGCGTCTGTCCGACGAGAGGACAATAAAAAAATTTTAAATTTTATTGCAGAAACCTATGACGCATTAAATCAAACAACGTTCGATAAAATGTCCGGTGTTGGAGCGAGTGATCTTCTAGTGCGCAACAGAAGCTTAGGTGCCTCACTTTGTGAGAATGTGATGGCTCAAAACCGGCATCGTCTTTCAGGCCCGTGCGATCTTCTGCGGTTCCGATATAAAAAAAAGTTCAGATCGATGCTGAAGTCACAAATCTCGTAAAATGTCAAGCGCCATCTATCATGTGGTAAACGAAGCAACTACAGTAGGGCCGAACGGAACGTTCGGCCCTACTGTAGTTGGCGCTTGGCTCTCAGCATTATCAAATTTGGCGATTTTCGCCACATCTCGATTTATGCTACAAAACGTGGATCTGAATATAATTTAACAAAACTTTTAGGAATCATTCGCCGGCTATTTATTGTTCATGATCGCGGTGCTGTGAGGTAGGCTCTTATCCAATAGCCGACGTAAATTCGGCTGACGTTCTGCGGTTCCGCAGATGCATCGCTGTGAAAAGGCAGAGAGCTTTCGAAGGAAAGAAGGCGCAAAGAGTCCGGTTTTCTTTTAAAATTTCTATAGCGAAGAATTTTTTTCGTCTCCCTATTTTTGCGTTTTTGTGTTTCTTTCCACAGCTTTTACGACCCGCGCTAGATGAAATTTGAATTCAGAATCGTTTTATGGTCCCTTTAATGACCCCCCCCCCCGGGCTGGCAGTCATAATTACTAATCTATGGACACACGTCACTTTGCACTGGCAAATATTCCAGCACATCCGGGACACTCGTCGTCTCCGTTAATTGTCTGACCAACGTCGCGCAGTCTAAATATCACACCCGAACTTTTCTGAACCTGTTTTCGTGAAAACCAGTGAGGCATGAAAATGTTATTTGAAACAAACTGTGGCGGAACATGGAAACCGGACTTCGAACTTTGCGCACTTGGATTCTAAAGAAATTTGAAAACTTAGAAGTTATTTTTTTCGAATGTAGCTCGAAAGAGTATCGAAACCTTCAACTTTTCGAAATTTATGTAGAAAGAAATTCGAAATCTTCGTTTTTTCGAACTTATTGTTTATAAAAATTCGAAACGTTCGATTTTTCCAATTTCAGATCCAAAAAAAATCGAAGCATTCGAATCTCTCGATTTCAAGTTAGGAAAGATCGAAATTTTCGAATTTCTCGAACCTTAAGTAAAAAAAGAAATATTCGAAATAATCAAACCCAAACTTTTAGAAACCATGAAAGCTTCGACCTTTTCGAATTCGAAACTCCACGATTTTTAAAAGTTTCGAATTTTTCGAATTAGAATTTCCGTACGGTCGAAAATATCGAGACCTTTCGTATTCGAAAATCACTTCGGTTCGGAAATACCGAAACCTTTCGAATTCGAACCTAGGGAGGTTCGCGGCATCCCTACTAAAAATGAAAGCCGTTTACTACTCCCTGTAACGCTGGTTCAGAGCACAGCTCCTGAGGAGGAGGGGAAGGGTACTGAGGGGAAGGTATATCCTTCCTCCCTCCTCCTCACCTCCTCATCCTGTCTGCTACTCCCTCCAAGCGGCGTCGCCATCGTTTCACGAGGGTCACGTGACCTCACGGGGGTCACGTGACCCCTATGAAGTCACATGGCGATAACGTCATCAGTGACGATGGTAATGGCGATGACGATGCGGATGCCGATGACGACATCAGTGACGTCACTGATAACGTCATCATGGACGACGGCGATGACGATGCGGATGCCGATGACGCCATCAGTGACGTCACTAATGACGTCATCAGTGATGTCACTGATGACGTTATCAGAGACGATGATGATGCGGATGTCAATGATGTCATCAGTGACATCACTTATGACGTCATCAGTGACGAGGACGATGCCGATGACGTCACTGATGACGTCACTGATGACGTCATCAGTGACGTCACGCGTTCCATAATACACCGCGCGGTTACGCCGCCGGTGACGTCGACGCCGACGCCGCTCAAGCCAGGAACGGGCGCCTAAGAGCTGCGTTATAAAACAATATCTGATTGATTGATTTAAAGCCACACTGAGCTTGAAGCGTTGCCTCACGAGAGGAGTAGTCGTTTTTCAACTAGCATTGGTGGTTTCAAAGCGTCGATTTGCGGCGGGTGTTTTGTATGGTCAGCTGCCTCGTAAGGGGTTCGAAAAGAAGCCAGTAATGATGATAACGTAAACAAGCATTTTTTTTTTTTGTAACGAACGCGCGCTCCATCGAGCGCATGGACTTTAAGAAATGCACACTTTCTCTCGGTCCTACGCATTACAACACAGGAACAAGAGAACACAACAATGACGTACGTCAACAACGGTGCATAGGTGTCTAAAAACGCGCCTCTGCACGCTTCCATGCGCACACCTAGCACACAGAGATGACGACCGAATAAGGATAGTAGTTAATCTTATAACATCATATAAAAACTCCTAATGTTAATAATGGCTGCTATAATTTTGTCCACTTTATTGGCTGGACACCAAACTACAGAGTTTTGAAACTCAACGAACACACTATGAACTGGAGAACATAAAAAGATCTAACACGCCAGACCGATAACTATTCAAGCACAATTGAGAAATTTGGGTCTCAGAACCTATTCTTGTAATTTGGAACACGAAAAAAAGAAAATTCACGAAAATGAGATGACCGTTGCACCTGTGCGGAACCATCCATCGCTGCTCAAGGCTTCAGCAGTAGCCTCGGGACGCCCATGGTAGCCCTTCATGATGCCTCGGGCGTGAACCGCAATCTCGCCATTCTGGTACGGGCCGAGAGAGTCTCCGCTGGTTATGTCTAGGACCTGGAATATCATATTAGGTCATGCATTCTCCTTCATTTAGAATTATATTTACTGGAAGAGACAGCTACGTCACCATTTCCGAAAATAGTCAAATACTTGTACAAACGAACAAAAAGCTCATTCAATTGATTGTCCGACTCTAAGCGCACACCTAGCTTGTTGAATAAAAATTATTTTCTTATCATTCAAAGGTGCAGACAATAGGGAGGTAATGCTAAAATAAATCGAGGTAACTCAATGTCAAGGCGCATTATTAGAAAAGAGGAAACAGGATAAAACATACGAAGGCTTCAGAAAGTAAGAACCCTTCGTGGACTGGTTCCGTAAAAATAGTATACTTCCGAGTCACGCGTGAGTTGTGTTTCCTGGTTTGTGCATTGGCGGGAAGTTGATCTCGCTCTGGTGGCTCTTTGTTTGTGTTTTCGGTTTGTACTTTGTAATTATTCCGTTTAAGTCGATAGAATGGTTCATCCAACTCCGAAGTGCGGTCTGTGATAACATTTTTGGAAAAGACAAATGCCTAATCATGCAGAGCCTGAAGATTGATCGACAAATTACCGATATATATATTAATCTCAAGGAGCAAAATGATGAAGCAAATACAGGTTCGAATGCTTAAAGCAATGTCAGTAAACGCACATGACGCATTGAAATGCAGCAGGTCATTTCTGGTCGCGGAATTCGTGGTAAACGAAGTGAATGAAGACATCCACGATGTGGAGGGATGCTTAACAACATCTGATTTTGCAAAACATGGCCTGAAATTTGGAAATCGTTCCTTCATAAAATATTTAAAAAAACACGTGAGTAAAACAAATTGTTTTCAAGATGTTGGTTGAGGTCTCACGTAGCAGACTTTTATGTGGAGGCTATCGAAACACTTGTGCCATGATATAACAAATACCATCACATCTAAAAAAAATGCCGGGACGCATCGGGATCGTGACGTCACGTTTTCCTCACGGCAAAGACCACATGGAGTCTGGCGTCGTTGTGAGCTTAGCCACTTGGTGGCGTCAGCGCATTATAACCTGTCCGTTCCTTTTGTCCCTCCCCGCTTTCCGCAGAAGTTGAATAGGCGCGGGAGAGAAGGGAAATCCGGATCGACCAAGCTCGTCAGAGCTCGCGCGCACTCAGCGATCCGCGGTATTTCTTCTGATTGGTGTTGCTTTTAGATGTTCGGTTTATTCCTTAAAATAAATATTATCTTCTCTTTTTGAACGAAGAATTGGTGTCTCCGTCGTGTGGCCAGAACGTGGCTGATATTTAGAAAATAAAATAGACGCTAGAATTTTGGTTGCAGTATCTCTTTAAACTGGAAAAAAAAAGATAAAAAAGAGGGATGCACACATTTCCCCTCTAGTCATCAGAGAACATATATGTATGTTCCTTTTACTCTTTCTGTCTAAATACCTGCACCCACACCGAGGCTTTGCCTGACTGTTTGAAACATGATAATATTTCGCCAGCTATAGTCGGCAGAATCTATTGCGTATCCCTGAAACGCTTAAGATTTGCATATGCATATTTTCTAAGGCATATTATTCTTTCACCGCGAGCTTTCGTATGCTTAATATAATATTTTACTCGACAGTTTGTTGTGTAAGGTACGTATACTTGATCTTGCCAGTTGTGCAAAACCTTTGACTCGGATCGAAAGCATTCCAGGCATACCTGACAGATGGCCTCAGTGTGCCAGTATGTTCTCTGGTCGTAGGCGCCTACAAGCGAGCAAACCAAAACCACCTGGAAGACAAGTCCTGCGCATGACGTCTTCGTTCGTGGATCCCCGACCCGCCCCAAGCGGAAACAGGCTGAGGCTCGACGAGAGTATAGCCGCGAACCAACAGACGCGTCCGTTGTGGCTTCGCCGTGTAACCGGCGTCTCACGAGTGCGACGCACGCGGCGACGCAACTAATGATGACGTTTGGGAAGGAGTGGCCCAGGCCTTGTCTTCTGTGTGGTATGGGCAGAACGAGCTTGATCACACTCAAGTGCAAATGTGTGAACCACACATTTGCACTTGAAATACACACAGAAAAGCGAAAAATATTGAAACATCTACATTTAAATATATAACCACTGATACCTAAATGCTTTCAAATCAGATACTTTTTAAATTATTTGGGATTCACTTTTTTATTTAGAAGACGTCAACTTAGCTTATAATGTGTTTCTTAGTGAATTTTCTACTGTTTACAAGCGCGATTTTACCTATAAAACTGTGAAACTAGACAAAGATCCGTAAGCCATGAATCACGCCCGAAATTTTGAAGAAAAATGACATACAAAGATATTATACCAAAAATTTCTCAAAAGAAGCAATTATTCTATGCTTTTATGTTTTAAATTAAATCTGATTCAGTTAACAAAGCTACTGCGTAATGCGAAACCACTTTAATATAAAAAATGTTTGAGACACCATCTAGGCGTTCAAATATTATTTAAAAACAACAACTGGAACTCAGTTTAAAATCGTACGTATTTCAAATCGACAGCCTGTCGAGAAATTCATTTGCGAAGGGCTGTCTTTGGCCTGGTCGCTCTCTATCAAACTCTTTCAGCCTTTACTTTGCGAACTTAGGCAGTGGCAGCAGTTAAAATGATACATCTTGCAATTAATTAATATATAGGAATAACCATTCGATTTTTCTTGAGCCCATCAAAAATTCCGATATATTTTAAATCTTTATAAAGAAACAAATAGCAGCAGCTCTGATGGTGATGATTTGCCACTTCGACCAATAAATACGTACTTGACATAATAACACGCTATGTCACATTTTCAATTTAACTTTAGCAACAGGTGCGTCCTCCCAAAAGATGCAGAAGGCAGAAGTAACAACTCTGGGTAAGAAAGGAGATGAAAGTATTCTAAGTACGCATCGACCCCTTTCTATCCTGCCACTATTCTCAAAAGGCCTGGAAAAAGCAATACAGACTCGCGTAACACACTTTTACGACCAGCATTAACTTGAAAACTCCGCACAGTTTGGTTTTAGGAACAACTGGTCGACTCAATTAGAACTGCTGGAACAAAAAATATTTTAAAACATCTCGAGGAAAACAGGCTTGTTCTGGGTGTTTTTATTGATTTCACAAAAGCCTTTGACTTTAATAATCACGATTTATTACTTTTTAAACTCTTTCGTTACGGTATTCGTGGCTTACCTCAGCAGCTTTTAAGGACTTTAAAAGCTGCTTTACTTGCAACATCGCAATCAATATATTTCTATTTGCCAATAGTATTCCAATATTAAGCCCATTCACTCAGTCGTCCCCCAGAGGGGTAGCATCTTTGGGCCGTTATTTTTGAACATCTATATAAATGACGTTGTAAACATAAGTTTACATATGCGGAGGATACTAGCCTATGTTTTGCTTCAAATAATTGCGATGATCGTGTTAACAATGCTAAAAAAACCTTGCCATGACCAAGCTTTCTGTTTGGGCAAAGGATAAAAACCTACACATTAATACTGATAAAAGAAAAGCCACAATTTTTCGTGCAAAAAATAAGTGTTTCTCTTTAACCAGAAACATCGTACTTGACTTCAGCCCAATTGAAATCGTTACTATTTTTAAAAATCTTCGTGTTATTTTTTCTGAACGATTTTCGTGGGACAGCCATAGTAACCACTTACTTACAAAACTGTCTAATAGTATAGGATTGACATACTGCAAACAAGACGCACTCCCATTTAATATCAAACCGTAATCTATAATTCCTGATTTCAATCTCACTTCAACTTCTGCAATGTCGTCAGGGGTAACACCACAGTTACAAACCAGAAAAAGTATTTTTGTTTTAGAAAAACGTAGTAAGAATAATATTTAACGTACCTTCCAATTCCCACACAGATAGTTTATTTTATGATGTTAAATTAATAAAAAGGTGGTAACCGTTATGAACATAGATTACGTGTGAATGTAAAAGTTAGAGAAATCTACATATTCTTCATTTCTAATAAACCTAGCGGGCCTGACTCTTAACGAGCACATCTGCTTAACTCGAAATCTGTAATATTGGAGAATTAAAGTATGTACGAAGAATTATGGTACGCAACTGCAGTATTGTATTGTTGCTTAAATTGTTATATTTTCAAAGATAAATTAATATTTGTAGAAATTCTATCTGCAAAAAGGACTTGCGTTCGTCTCATTCGCGCTAGTCACTGTTTTTATAATATAACTTCTTTAAAATGTTCTGTTTGGTATGGTAAATTTTTCCTGTTATTAGTTTTGCCTTTTTTGTGCGTGTTTCTTTTTTGTTGTTGTCTTGTGTTGCCGTAATGCTAGTGTATAGGACTAAGGGCTGGACAAGCCTCCAGTGAGGCTGTTTCCATTTTACTGTACCATAATATATGAAAAATAGACTTATTATTAAAGTGATGCTATGTTACATTTGAACACTCTCTAGTATTGAGACAATCTATATTTTTTTTGTTTGCTTGTAAGTTTTGTGCCTACTGAATATCTTTACCTAAACTTGCTTGAAAACAAAGGTAAATTGTTCTAAAATAACATTGGAACTAGTTTTAACGATATTTTTTGCTTGAAAACAAAGGTAAATTGTTCTAAAATAACATTGGAACTAGTTTTAACGAACGTCTGTACGCAGCTAATTGCATTACAATACACCATTCCCGGATTTTTACATGTGTAAGCACATACGAAGTTTGATTGGGTGTTTCTGCGAAAGCATAAAAATGACTTAAAAATATTAACAAAACCTTAGGGCGTGAACGAGCTGGTGGCGATCGAACATTATAAACTAAAACCCTGAGATTGGGGGAAAAGACGACGATGAAGGAGAGGATATGCTCTCCGAGATAAAAAAGAAAAATTTGGGGCGAACAAACTACCAGACTTTAAGATGTCAAGGATTGCAAAAACCCACAAACTCTCAAGATAATTCCCTAAAATTGTCTAATTATGCAAATTTTAGTGAATAGTGAACACTACCTAATGTAAATCAACATGTGGTTTTACTGAGAACTTTGCTAGGCATCAACAAAAACCATTAAATCAACTCATTTTTTCTTCTAAAGAGATCATGCAGAAACAGCACTTTACGGAGTCCTGAAAAAAAAAAAAAAGGCTCGAAGCACACCAAAGCACTTCTTATGGGTTGTGAATGCAAAAGCATGTACATCATTCTTCCGCTCCCTTATTTCGTCTGCAGCGTATTTGCGTCGACGGCAGAGCGGCGCGCTATGCCGGCGAGGAGAGGGTGCCTCTCCTCGCCGCTATCACCTTGAACGTTTCGTGTTAAGCGCGATCCAAACCAACGCTTCTTTTTGCGCCCGTAGGTCGTGCGGCTGCGGATGTGACGCATTTCGTGGCGTTTTTGCTGTTTCCGGGCGCGCTTTCTGAGTCAGAACCGTGCGCTTTGGTTTGGACGGGCGAAATTTCGGGCGAGCGCGCACGCGCGCACGCAGGCACGAGCGCACAAGCAAAGTGCAACTGCGACAGACTGGCCGGCCAGACGGCGAGAGAAAGAGAGAGAGAGAGATCGCGTTGTCATGTTGGAAGAGAATAAAAGGGGGGGAGGAGAGGGCAGCCAGACGGCAAAAAACGCGGAGCCGGAACTAGCTTGCCCTCCACCGGTTGGCCGGGACACAGGAGCGCCCTATGCGTCACCGCGCGTTTTTGTGCGCGTTGAGAAAGAAGTTGAAATCAACCAACTTTTTTGTGCGCGCCCGGAAGGAGCGAAGAAGCGGCGCGACGTCACGAAAATACGTCACATCCGCAGCCGCACGACCTACAGGCGCAAAAAGAAGCCTTGGTTTGGATCGCGCTTTAGCATCGCACTGAGGGACACGCAGCGCCACATGAGTGCCGTCGTTGAAGTTGACGCGCAGCGGCCAATGGGAGCCTCGTCGACGTGCGCCAGCCAATGGGACTGACGCGAAAAATCCATCAGCTTTACTCCGCTCCTTTAGGATCGGAGAATTTTGGTGCCGTTGGCTAGCTTTTCGCGTGGTTTCATGGCTGGGCGCTGGCCTCACTTGGAGAAAGGATTTAAGGTATCGCTTGCCCCGGTTTCAAAGCTGATAACGTCAGCTCGATCCACAAAACAGTTAATGCATATTCGCAATAAAAAAAAAACGCTCAGTTTGGACACGTTTTTATACATCGGTTTCTTATGGGAGCGCATATTTGCGCCCGTGGTCCTGCTCCCCGGTGGTCGCGGCTCGAAGCCACCACCTCGCATCCCTCGTAGGATGGAGGGAAGTGAGGCGCACGTGAGTCGCGCGTCTCGGCCATTGAGGAGCAGGACCGCGGGCGCAGAGATGTGCTCCGATGGGAAACAGAAACCTATATAGAAATGCGTCCTAATTGTGCGTTCTTACGGGATGCCGTAAAATGTTGCCCTTTCCCCTTGTCTTTCCAAAATTACTTGATCTAGCGCTTTTCGATGATGCTTAGCAAGTCTCTCAGTGCAACCGTTTGATAATTCTTTTTATAAATTAAAACATAAATTCGTATATTTTAGTTAATTATCCTCCTAATAATTATGTTTGAGCAATCCTTGACGTACGCCAGGGCTGGTAGTTTGTTCCTGCAGAGATCTACTTATCATTTTGAACTGCACATTTTTAGGGATTTTTAAAAGCTTTTAAAAAAACTTCCTATTAATTAGTCGTCATATATCCATAAAATAATTCGTTTCGGCTTAAAAATCTGTTCCTTGCCACTCTGATGCAATACATAATAAAAGAAAGACTACAACGTTAGGGCAGATTTGTAAACTGACCAAAATAGAAAACGCGTACAATGTCATGAATTTCAGGCCTACCTTGATTTTGATACCGGCCGCAGGAAATCCACCATTGTTGAAGGTAAGTTGTCCTACAAGTGAGATGCTCACCAAACCGGACGTTTCTGTCGAACCGTAGCAATTGTAAAGTGATTCCACGTTGAAGATTTCACGAATGTCCCGTAGTAGCGAAATAGGCGTCATTGAACCACCCATCAGGATTCGTTTTATAGGAGGTACACAATACTTGTTTTTTCTGATTTCGTTAACAATATCCTGCATCCATCCAGAGACGCCAAGTAGCAGAGTTACCTGCGAGATAAAAAAAATTGCCACATAATATTGTGCCTTTTGCATACAGCGTCCAAAATGAATGTCGATTTCCTGTCCCGAAATAAAATTACTGTTTTCCAGAAGTATTGTTTTTTATTTATTTTATTATTGTGAGCTAATATAGCACTACATTACTTTGCTGTAGCTTGACAGATGCATGAGAGTCTATTTCGTGGGTTCTAGGTCTAAGGGACGAATATCCTCACTGGGGGCGCCTACATTTTAGGTGTTCGGTGCTTCGTGAGTGGTGCCGCCACAGACCCCTAGCCTCCACTCCTAGTGCATTCAACTGTGTCGGAAAGGTCAAGGGAAGAAACCGCGAACGGTTGCGGTCGTGGTCTTGGTCAAGCACCGGACGATGGATATCATTACCCGGGACCTTGCGCGGGTATGGTGGGTGAGCAAGCCGATCGGACGATTCCCACCTGGGTTCCTCCAAAACCTTCTACCAAGTCACAAAAACCTGGATAGAAACGACCTCCAACAAGACAATAAATTAACCAAAAACAAGACTGTGGACAACAATGCACATCTTTTCATCGTGCAGCGCTCTCCTCGTGGCACTCCTCTGGGAAAGGTGTCACCCATCTACGTTCGCAAAACTCTTTCACGCATCCTAACGAAAACGGTGAAAAAGCTTCGTTTTGAAGGCCTTGTCGAAAGCGAAAACCTTATAGGTGCTAAAGCCTTTCGCGAAACAATTGCACTTGGATCGATCACAGTACAAGCAACACCACACCGGTCGGTAAACACCTCTCGTGGTGCCATCGGAAGCAAGGACATGTCCGATGCAACTGAAGCGGAGCCGCTCGACGAACTGAAGGGCCAAGGAGTCATGGAAGTTCGGACAATAACTATGAGAAAATGGCTCTATTACGAACACTGACATATAGGTATTGACATTAAACGAACCCAAACTGCCTGACACGCTAAAAATCGGATATCTTCACTGTAAAGTGAAGGTGTACATCCAAAACCCTTTCAAGTACCGCTCCCAGCGGCACGGTCCCTCCACCGCCTCCTGCAGAGGTAAACCGACCTGCCCAAAATGTTGTCAAGGGGCCCACATCAAGGAAGAACCCTGTCCAAAACCAGAGAAGTGCGTGAACTGTAACGGCCCCCATTTCGATCACTAAAAGACCTTTAAAAAGTGGCTGCAAGAAGACAAAAAAAAATCCCTTATCTTGAACGGAGTCCGTACCCAGCTGCCACAGCGCCGGTCACATCTTTGATGATGGATAAGACGTAGTCAAAGGCACCATCCATTGAAAAGAAGAGAGGCAGCACATTAAAAAAAAATGAGGAAACTCGGATGTGCACATGTTAGAAGACCCGCGAAATCTAACATTATAGGCAGTTCTTTCCAAAACGTCGCAAATGCTCCAGCTGCTAAGAGTGTTCACAAAAAAAATGTTACCAACATTGGAAAACATAGTGAAACAAACACACATAACCAGGGAAAAAACCTAAAGATAGATTCAACACAGAGAATGATTAACGCCACGCCGCGTTGTTCGACTCAGATAGCATCAAAATCGGCCACACCAGACATGGAAGCAGACGACAGTCAGTGGAAATCCCCAAGAAAATATCACAAAGGTAAATGTTTACCCCCAACTTGATAAGTGACCATCGCATAATAAATTACTGAAGGACAGCTTTTTTCCTGTGGAATGCAAGGTGTCTCCGGCCAATATTGAGGACCTAGAAGAACTGTGCGTGAAACAACACTCCAATTTTGTTTTAATAAGAAAGCTTGCTCAAGGACCTACCTGCTCTCCCTTACTGTTGAACTTCGAGTAGTAGCCGTTAGAGTCCAAATATCTTGTTTGATCTCATTACGTAGCATTTACATTGCTCCCAACTATTCATTAAAAAACCAAACTCTAGACTCCATGTCAAAGGAACTTCCTGCCCTCTACATCATCTTATTCGATTTAATGCTCAGCCCCAACGTTGGGAAAGCTCAAGAAATGATGCTCGTAGTGACATTATATTTTACACACTTTTGTATAATCCTATTTCACTTCTCAACAGTGGGAAAATGACACACCTATGTGAAACACACGAATTACTCTTAGCGATAAACCTCAGCATCTGCTCGGCTTCACTCCAAACAAATTTTCGTTGAAAGAGGGAAAGCTCTCCCGTTGGGAGCATTCACTTCCGCATTGTGATAGAAACTGTCACCCCAACTCTCTGCATACTTATATGTGCCCCATGTTGGTTAATAGAAAAGGCAAGCTGGCCGAAATCTTGCTTGTATACTAGGTGATGTACTTCCCAGTTTGAGTGGAAAAGATGCCACGGGTGAACGGACTAAGCTAATCTTCACATTTTGCGAAAGCCTTGAAGGCAGTGAAGAATGAGCAGAAGCTCGAAAATAAAAAAAAGATATAAGTCGTAGAGTTACTTTAAATCGCAACCTACAACAACAAAGCTAGTATCGTTGAAGAAAGCAAAACACGCCTAATAAGAATTACTAAAGAAACAAAAGGAATCTCTTGAAACGAATTGAGATCAAGTCCCTTAACGTAGTAACTAAAGCTGCTCTTGTACGGAACAAGATGCAAAAACTACGACGTAGAAACACGACTTTCGCTATCTACGCATTGAAAGGAAATGGTAGGGAGATATCAGACCTGAAAGAACAGGCAGAAGTATTAGGAGCAACATGGTTAAAAAACAATTTAAGCCATAGGAACTGCACTGCGCAATTTTTAAATTGTAGGAATCAGTAAAAATAAAAAAGATAACACTCCAAATATGTCCTAGAGATTGTTGTAACCGTATCTTTACCCACACAAATCTTGAGCACGTTTTGAAGGACAATAAGAAAACGCAGCCGGTTGGACCCGATGACATTCATTACCTCATGACTTACTACTGATCAACCAAATTCGAACATGCAGTCTTGAGTTTCTTCAGCTGGCTGTGGCTTAGTGGAGATTTTCCACGCTCTTGAACGAAAGGTATTGGACTCAAGATCGACCTAGAGGTGGCGCTACTGTCGCGCTATTATCATTATCAAAGCGGGGATAGAAGCATGGCCGCCCCATAGGCTCTCCAGGTTCGCGAGCGAGACGGCGTAGATTCTTGCGTTTAATTTGTCGCATAATATCAGTGGGAAAACAATTTTAGCGGAAAATGGTGCGGTGCTGTTTGGTGCTTCAGTGAAGGTCGAATCGTGTTTCTAGCGTACGGCCTAAATTTAAATAATCGCTTGGGTGGATCCGTCGTCTGCTCTAGGCAGACGTTGGGAAGCATGGACCACCACGATGGATGCCTGTCTCCGGGTGAACTGCACTATTTATGTTAAATACTTGTTTCTTTTAAAATAGATGTATCGGTTCACCAGCGTGGGAATTCAATAAAACAATTAATTCCAGGTCGGATAACATAACACTGGTACAGTGGGCTTTGAAATCGCAAGTCCAGTGCATTTTTTATTTGTTAGCTTTTGCAGTGATGTAAATATTTAGCATGAGGAAACGTCAGTGCTGTTATGGGAATTACCGTGCTATTGAGTTCCTCTACAGCCAATGTTTCCCTTTACGGTTCCACGGTGTGAGTACGTTTTTCGGAGCTTGAACATCTCTACTACGTTGCGATGAGGAGAGAGTGGCTATTCTAGTGACGATCCGCAAACTACACGTTGGCACGACAACTCAAACAAGTGAAACAAACTGATTTATGATATCTGCCGCGGGTGTAATAAACTAGTGTGACCGAGCAACGAAGCAGCGTTCGTGTTATTAAATGCCCTTCTCGGTAGGGTGGATTCGCCCGCTTCAATATTTCTGGTAAAGGCCGCATATATCAAGAGGCTAATAGTATAAATTTCTGACTAAATAATCTGCTTTTCTAACACAATAGACTCTGCATCTTTAACAAACGACCCACACCACGACACAGGCAGCATCGGTCGCAGCGACACTCTTTTATGGAAGAGGGCTAGCGACTCTCACGTGACTTTCCGCCACTCTCCGCCTTCTGCTAACGCATATCGAGACTGGGCAGTTCAACGATTAACCTGCAGATTAATCAAGTTATAATTTAATTACGCTTTTTTTTCTTCCATTTAACCGGAATCTTGTGCTGATGAAAGTCCGCAAAAAGTAAAGAAAAAGTTTTGCTTTCATATTTTTAACGTGTTACTTTCTTTTGTCACACAGGCTTGCGCGGAAACCGATTCAGCGTGCTTGTGATTGTCACAGCGGGCATTTATGCCGTTCATAAAATAAGTTTTAAATTACTTAATTTTAAAAGGCCTCTCGTGTTCATATTTTTGTAGTCGTCACAACGTGAAGTTTAAAATGGGAATGGAATATGCCATTCCCATTTTGCCATTCCCAAGTGTAGTTTTGACGCCTTAATGCAATATGACCGGCGGAAAATCAACCAACAGATTTATCGATT
Source organism: Ixodes scapularis (assembly GCF_016920785.2). NCBI lineage: Eukaryota > Metazoa > Arthropoda > Arachnida > Ixodida > Ixodidae > Ixodes > Ixodes scapularis. The sequence continues at coordinate 720,213 of NW_024609897.1, forward strand.
GATTCGTTTATTAAAAGGTAGCGATCAGTCGGGTTAATTTTTTAATTAAGCAACAGCTCCAATCAACATTCAGTGTTTTAAGAAAACTATCGCTTATGCGAGACAAGAAAAATACGTCGGACGAGCGGTTGAATACAAGCCAACACACTAAGATTATGAAAGCTTCGATCCAACTTAATAATAATCGCTTTGCTGAATTTCTACGCATCTGGAACGATACAACGCAACCTTTAGTAAAGAGAAACGACAATAAAAACATCAAACATTTATTAAGGAGGGTCAAGCTCAGCTGGAAACGGGATTGCGTCGTAGAGATCCATGCTTCTGAACGTGCGCCCGTAGCAGACGACGCAAGGCGGTATCTCCGCTTTCGCTTGTTTTCCATTTCGGCCGCACGGTGGCGACACGGTTCGATCTCGAGGTGAACAGCGGTACGCAGGCTTGGACAAGATACTCACTAAAAGTATTTAAATTAAGTTACTGAGTACCACGAGAAATAGTAAGTGAGTAGAGTACTAAAGACTCAAATTTGTGAAGTAACTGAGTAAAGTACAAAGTATTCCGCAAAAGTAACTCGTTACTTTCAAGATACTCCCGAGTTACAATTTTTTCTGCAATTCATTGTCAAGCACAACCGGTCAGAAAAAATTATTCCTCCCAGCTACTATGGAATCTCCTGGAAATCTCTTAGGCTCGCTTCAGACGGAGCAATTTCACCCAGCAATTTGACGTCGCAACACCAGCAACACCGGCCGCCCGCGTTCACACGCACCAACCGAATTGCTCCGACTTGCCATCATCATCATTAACTTTGATTCTTCTTTCACTATTTAGACGCCCAGATACGCGCTCAAAACGCGTTCTTATATCTTTGAACGGCGTTGAGAATACTAACTCATTTTTCTGAAACTGTTTATTTCCGAAAACGATCCATTCCAAAACAAAACTAAGTCTTTAGCTGTCATCATCACCACCTCAGGGGTGTCACGTGAAATTATCGCGTCTCTGACTGGCTGCAGCCGCTTCAACCGTCTTCGAATTGCTCCGAGTTGCTCGCTTGTTGGAGCCGGACCCGATCTCAGCAATTCGCGTCGATCTAGGGAAAGCTAGGGAACAACCCGCCAGCAACCTCAAAATTGCTGGAAAAGTTGCCCCGTCTGAAGCGGGCCTTAGCTAGACTTTGGCTGCCACTCAGGCTTCTATGAGGTCCCAAGTAACTACGAATGAAACAAAAATCAAAACGTCATTCAATCAACCTTTATTCACTTGCGAAAATGATAATCAAATCGACATTACCAAAAAGCTTCGTTCCCTTGGAGGAACAGCTGCGTTTCAAAATTTGTGTCCGATGGTCTGCCCCTGTTTTTTTTAAATACATGTCTGCCGATGCTGAATAGCCGTTCGGCGGTCATTCGTGCTACCGAAGACAATGCTGCGCACGCTGCGAGCGATGGGCCGCTGGATTGCAGCCGAGTAGTCCCGTCTTACGAGTGATGTGTGCGAAAAGAGCCTAGTAAAACGAACGAGCAGTGTGTGCGACTGCGTGCGGATGCAAAGGCATTTCTGAAGCTGGAAGGCTTTCTTTTATATGCTTTCACTCCATAACATAAAAAGATAAACTCAGGTTTACTGTCGACCCTTACCAGACACTTGTCGAATCCATCCTCTCTCCGACACAAGCGCCGTCCCTTTCGCTTGTAGCCTTGTACACATCTTACGCTTTCACCCGAATGCCCGTCTGCTTTGGAATCTCTGTTGTTCTTGGACTAGGCCACAAACAAATTGTAAAAAAAATCTGCTATGACGTTTTGCCCAGTTAGAAGACACGACACGCGTCCGCTCGGCTTGAGGCTGCGACACCTGCTTCTCCGTGTCACCTCTTTCAGCAGAAGCATGGAAGTGCACTGTATTACCTGGCACGAAATATATCTGCAATGGCATTGCGCCTAGCCAATTTAGCTGGAGTTCAATATTTCCCAAGCTTCCCGCCTCTAAAAGAATACAAAATAGAAAGCAACTTAAAGTAACTTTAAAATGAGTACCAGTTACTTAAAAGAAGTATTTAAGTTAGAGTGCAAAATACTAACGTTCGAAAGTGTTTGCAAGATACCAAGTTACTCACAAAAGTACTTAAGATACAGCAACTTGAGTAGAGTATTTAAGTTACTTACAAGTTTCGCTGTAGCTATATCTAATACGGGCGAGGACCCCACAAATCTGAAGAATAATCGTCCCATCGCCTTAACGTTTGAGTAGGGTTCTTGAGAGGATGATTAGCAACAGGATTATGTGGTTTCTAGAGAGTAACAGCATATTGTTACCGGCAAAGTGCGGTTTTCGCAAGATTCATTGCACCAGAGACCGCCTCATGCGCCTTGAAATCTGGATACAGAATGCCTTTGCACATGAACAGTAATTGGCTACCGTATTTCTTGACCTCGAAAAAGCATACGACATTACATGGCGTCATGATATCCTGACGACTTAATAAGATGTGAAGTTTGGCGAAACATGCCCGTGTTATCAAAGAATTTGTTTAGAGGGGAGTACTTTTCAAGTTTGAACGGGCGGAATCATTTCATAGCCCCTTGGTCAAGAGTCTGTGATGGGTCATGAGTCTTGAGTGAAACATATTTCTTAGGGAGAACTCAGTTTCTCAGCAACTTCCGAAGGCTCTTTTGCATTGTGTATATGTTGACGATCTCCAAATATCATACCAAAGAAGCAACCTAACTCTTGTTGGGTGACAGCTACAAATAGAAATTCTAAGCTAGAGAACTGGTGCAACAAGAACGGCTTCATGTTTTCCACCGAAAAAACGGCAGCTGAGCACTTCACTCGTCCACGAGAAGTGCACCTAACTCCTGAACTTCGAATTTACGGTAAAAATTGCCCGTCCGCAGTAGTCATACATTTCTAAGAATATTTGATAAAAAAGCTGACCTTCGAACCTCGTATATCAGATCTTCGCAACAGGTGCCAAAACTAACGAATATCCTAAAACGCTTGGGTGAGTCCTCGTGGGGCCCTACGACTAGTACACTTCGTCGAATCTGCTGGTTATTCATCCGCTCCAAGCTCGATTACGGAAGCATTGTGTAGAATTCTGTGCGAATATCGGTGACTAATAAACTTGATCCAGTGGTCCACGAACGCCTTCTCATTTGCACAGGTGCCTTTCGAAGAACCTCTTTTAAAAGCATATACGACATAGCTAATGAACTTTTTTTTCTTAAATGTCGAAAAAGGCTGTTACTTTTGTACGTGATCAGAATGGCCATTCTTTTACAGAGAACAATGGTCACAACGATGCATTTGATTCCAGGTCAGTACAATCATTCGGCAAAAAACCTTCACTCGTGCCTCCATCAATCATTAGGGCGCGCCATCTGCTAAAATACCGTGACACACGACAAAATAATGACGTTCCGGCTCCCAGTGAAATCCTAGCATGAGAGAGGTTGCGCGCTTGCTACTGAAACCGTGACCAAGAATTTTAAACTATCCATTTTTGTTCTAGTCGTTACTGCAGAAGCTCTGGCAATATACAAAGCAGCCAAATATATAAAGTATTGCTGATGGCGGTACTTAGTCATTTTATGTGCTTCAAACAACGTTCTGCAAGCATTAACAAACAAAAGCAGGTCCGTCCAACCTCTGGTTGGGAAGATCAAAATGCATCTTATGCATTACAAACACGTAAAAGACACGTCAAGTTTTGGTGGGTTCCACGCCGCGTCCAGATACCTGAAAATGAGAAAGCTGAGGAAGCTGCTCGAAATGTTCATGAGCTTTTCCTTAAAACATTGTCAGTTCCGCTTACAGACGTCAAATACCTATTCAATAAGCATTTACAAGGGAAGAGAACCAGGCGTTAGAGCCAACAGGCTAACGGTGAGCTCTATGCTCTTAAGCCCCAAATATTCCTTTGGCCTATGACACAACATCTGACACGACGACAAAATGTTGTCCTGAGGCGCCTGATGATCGGCCAAACTCGGCTTACACATGGGTACTTGGTGGAGGGAGAAAATCTACCACGACGTGCTACATGCCAACGGCCTCTTACGATGACCCGTCTGAACCTCTGCAAGAAGTATTCGAGCAGTGCCCAGTCTTTAAGAACTCTACACCTGCAACAAATTTCGTTTCATCCTGTCTAGTTTTCGCAGGCAACTCACTTTTTTCTCAGAAGGAACTCTTTACATCCATGGAAAGAAAAGGCCTGTTATCACTTACCTAAAACCAATCAAGTGTGCTACATCTGCTCGACACTTTTTTAGAAACTCGTACTTCTTAGCCTAGATTTCTAAACTGCCCTCTCCAGGATTTCATCATACATACAGATTCAATAGCCTTGAACTGGCGCTTTTTGGCCGTCGCAGGCCTGGCGCCAAAAATACAGACATCATCTATCAATTTACGAATATTACTTATATGTCGAATTCCGGAACGTAAAACAATATTACGTCACGATTAGATTGTTACCCAGGGCGCCTTTATGCCTTTAGGCACCAATGTCGTTGGCTTCAACAGATGTGATCCTACCAAGGTGCGACGATCACATCTGTGGAAACGGTGTCACCAATTGATGCTTGAAAAAACATTACCGACAACGTGGCAGCTGCTTGCTTTTTATCTGCTAAGGTTAGGGAAGGCTTACAGTTTCAGATGTAAACACGGATAAACGAATCTTAGTAACGAATGCAGAATTCGGATTGTTTCATCACCTTCTCTGGTCAATGTAACGACAACGTGTGCGAACGCGCTGTAAAAATCTATTGAAGTGTTATTTCTCTTTGTGTTGTAGTAATACGAATTGACGAGCAATGTAAAAATTCATATTTTTTTTTAAATTACAGGCAAATCAGGTTTGTTTTATTTAAATCAGACTTGGTTGATTTAAGGTGGTTTTTTATGTTTAAATTTGCATCAGCTAAAATATTTTTCTCCACAGATGCGCTCCTAAAATCGGTGTTTTGTATAAAAATTTCTTGCTTGAACATTCCCTTTACACACGAAATAAGTGTCCTTGGAAAGTAGGAAACGATAAAGAGGTGCTAAATAGAAAAATATATTTTGAGGATTTATTTGGGGGAACATTTTTATTAGGACTCACCCCAGTCAAATCAGTCAGATTTAAGGCACCGACCTTAAATAATATTTTAAATCACGATTTGAATCACTTTGATTTTTATTGTTAAGTTGTGTTGAGAAAACGTCTTTATCATCATGGTCACAATCACGAGTATTATTTGGAAAATGGCTTTTAGGACTATTTTACTTCAAGTAACACCTTTGTCCTAGATAAAAAATAAATATTATTATGAACATTGTTAATCTTAAGAAAAAACTATATACAAAGTAACCGCAAAAAAAGAAAGAATCAAAGTAAAAAAGAGAACGACAGCGTTGATTTTCGCGCCCGACCATTCACACTTTAGTAAGAAAACTTTGGCTTTGAGATATAAGTGAAGTTGTATATTGCTATCTGGTACTCAGATATTTTTCGGGGAACAGATCTGGCCCGGCTTTCTAGAAACAGTGTTTCAGCTGAGACTGGGGAGAAGAAATCATTCTTAAAGCCAGCGATCGAGATGAGCGGGACTCACACCGCTTCTCAAGACGATCGCGCGCTTTAGCCTTTACAGTGCTTTCTTTCACCCTGTGTGCGCTGAGATGTCTTTCTAGTAAGCTAGGCCTGGGAAGTTCATTGCGTAGCACGTGTTAGTTTTGTTTATTATACGAAACTGTGATGAACAAGAATTGTATTTGCATCGAATCTGTTATTCCTTGAGTTTGACGAGCTGACGTTTTAAAATCTGAGCGTGAGTTCCGTCATTCTTGAAAAGAAGCGGCCAGCTTCACCTCGGTTATTTTAACAATGCCCAGGATCTGAAATCTTCAGCGTGTCAGTTATTAAATTTGGGTCGTTGTTATCAGCGCTATATAAGCGATTAATAGCTAGCCTTAGTGGTAAAGCTACAGGTATTTCTAAAAAATACCACGGTGCACTATATAAAAAAGGTGCCTGACATCAAGTTCTCTTTGGACTTTGTGAGAAAATAACAACCTAGCTTGACTTACTGTGCAAATTAAATACTTTGTTAGAAGAATTAGTTCTAGTTCCATAAGTCAAGCTGTTTGGTTTGTTTGTTAAGCTCAGCTACTGACAAAAGGGTGTCCTACAACAAAATATCGCTGAAAAAAAAACGTTTACGATTTCAACACGAGATAAAATAACGCTCCTTTGATTATGACCAGTTGGTGGTCGTTAAACAAAGTAGGAACATATTGAACACATAAAAGCAAACTAGTTGTACAGGCTACGCAAAAAATGGTAAAGTGTTATTTGTTTGTGTTTTTTTTTCCTAGGTGGATGTGACAGTAGATTGCGCTTGTTTTGTCAAAGACCGTTTAGGTAGGTCTATAATAACAAAATGCATCTGGGAAATGCTGCCTGAAGGTAAAGACTACATAAACAATGTATAAAAAAAACTCACATAAACCGGGAGTTTGGTTGCACTATGAATACGTTCTTACAAATGCGCTCGCTTATTCCAACACCCACTCAATGCCAATGGCAAGACAGCCCGTCCCTAGAGAAGTTTTTAAAGAATACGCAAAAAAACAAAGATGATTCTGCCCTCACGGCCAGGCTTTCGAAATTTACTAGTGTAAAAATAAGCAGACATATGAATTGATCCAAGAATCTAAACCCCGCGCTCATTTTGTGGCAAAAGTGGTTTTGCGTTGAAATTTATATGGAAATGAGTCCCTGTCTGCCTCTCAATCGTAAATTTATGCGGAATGGCACGCATAACTTTTCTAAAAGACGATCGTTATTATTAATTTCACCTGACATTTCTTACCTCGTGAGTCTTGAGAGTCTCCAGGAAAGCTTTGTACGAAATCGAAGGATCAGTTATGACTGTTTTTGTTCCGAAAAGCATACAAAACATGGCCAGTACAAAACCCGACGCGTGAGCGAATGGAGTCCAGCAAATGAAAACATCCTCTTCAGTGAAAGATCTAACAGAGCTGAAATTAAAAGCAACAACAGGTAAATGTAAGTTCAAGAATCCTCGAAAGCAGCTGATTAAAAATCCAGAAACTTTGACTCTGCCAACCCGAATTTCACTTTTATGCTCATAATGCAAAATATTTTATATCGTTAGGGTTATCCGGTCGGCAGCAGAGGGCACAAGACAGAACAATACAGAAAAAGGGGATAGAGCACGGAGGAGAAAAATTATGGAGGCCAGGCCAGTACGTAACACCTTGCTCGAAATAGTTGTGCGCACCAATACCCCGTGGTGGTATTCGCCTTTTAATATAAAGCTTCTTTTAGAATAAATATTATCATAAAACGCGCATAAATAAGATAAAAAAAAAACATACGAGCAAACAATGTAGAGAAAAACGGCACCCAGTTTCTTTTGACCTGCTTAGAGCTTTAGATGTGCCGTGCTTAGCAAGAGTGCTCAAAGCCTCCCACCGGTGGCAGGGGATATCGGTAGTGGTAATCCCGGGCCGGGGTGGAAGGGGGGGGGGGGTGTTGGTGGGGTTTTTTAAAGTAATAACGTGCAAATGTCTTTAAACGCTTACACAGCGTGTCAGCATTTGGGAGCTAATCGTAACACGTAAGCCAAACGCTGCGTCAGGAACGCACCCAAATAATTCATGTAGTACCCATGGGTTTGGTTCTCAACTTTACCGCTAGGAGCGCGACGATTGGATCCACTCTCCAAAGGGGTCTCAGATCCCTCGTCCCATTCCGGGTGGATGGGGGGGGGGGGCTTAGTTCCCCCGAGGCCCCCCTGACTCTAAGGACTGAACAACACTTCGCTGCCTATGGGCGCAATGTGTTTGATTTCAAGACATAATACTTAAAAATATGGCTTCCCCCATGGCTTCCCAGAGTTATATTTTAAGCAGGGCGACATTTACAAGTAATATCACTGTATTTCAAGAACATCTAGGTAATTATAGTTCGTTTCAAACTTAGAATACAGCGGGGTACGAGATATACACTGGCGTCAACGCGTGCCTTCATCTTTGGTTTCCGTTTTCGCGAAAACGCGTGCAGATATCCGGGAAGATGATTGCCCATGCTCCCGCCAGCAGCTCTGAGAGCGTTGTGCGCTATGTATGGAACAGACTATAATCTCTATATACCATTACGCGATAGCATAAAATAAGTTAGTGCTCGATCATGTCGAACGAATTATTTGAAACATCATTAAGATACATTGCACGGAGTTTGGTACAAATATTATTTTTTATTTGTGTTCTCATAGTTCATTCAATAAAACCATCTTTATTTTTTTTTAATTTTAAACAAGACTTCTTTACGCCAAGTATATAATATACAGGGTGGGCGAGATATTTTGAAATATCATTAAGATGCATTGCACGGAGTTCGGTACAATTACTATTTTTTATTCGTGTTCTCAAAGTTCATTCAATAAAACCATCTTTAGTGGCAATGACCGACTCGATGCTGCTTCGATAATTGCTGCTTGCCCTGATCAAGCGGTTTTCGTTGATGGCCATGGCGTCTACGATGACAGTCTTGATTACTCTTGTGTTATAGGGTTGCTTGATGGTCTCTCTCTCGACGACTCCCAAGACATTGTAGTCCAGAGATTTTATATCTGGCGAGTTAGGAGGCCATACGGGCGTGGTCATGGAGGTTGTCAGCCAGTTAATGTTTGGTCGCGTGGGCCTGTGGCGTCAAGCAGAGTCACTTCAAAAATGTATGGCCTCTCCTCGGTCATATCTTCTATCCAGTGTTTTACCACAGTGTCCAGTGCCTCGATGTAGGCCTTTGAGTTCAACCTCAATCCTTGTTTAAAAACGTGCGGTGGCACGATCTGACTCTCGTTGCTCACAAGGTCAGGAACATCACAGATGGCGGAAACTTTGGCCGCATAACCGAAGGGACGGCTTTTGGCGAAAATGTCCACCCAGATGAAATGTCCATCGAAATGAAGGGCCCATCGGGTCTAAATGCCGAACGGGTCATGTGAGACGCATGTCGAAATGTTCATCTAGATGAAATGCCTAATCGGGTCGTAATGTTCATCAAGACAAAATGTCCGTGGAGACAAAATCTCCATCGAGACGAAATGTCCAATAGGGTCAAAATGTCCATCGGGTCCTCTTTTTTTTTTTTTTTAAACCGATCAAATATATTTTGAAACAGAGTTTAACGCGGAACCCAGCACAGAAAAGTGACTGAGATCTCCAAAACCACAAAGTGTGCTGGAACATAAAGTGATTTTTGAAACTTTAGTTTTACACACTCACACCCTTTTCTCGGAGTTTCACCAGTTAACTCAGTGACAAAGTGTGCTATGACGAATTCCCCCATGTGGCCGATATCCCTGCTACGAGCTCCTGTTCTCGAATTGTCTTTTAACGAATTCCTCTCCTCCTCCGTTTCGCCAAGTGTGTAGGAGCTTCAGTTTAAGGTTTATTGTAATCTGTTACGTCCGGGGACCTTATGGTGTGGTGAATTGTAAAGTTGCTTGAGGTAAAAATCTGCCATTTCTTCTGGAACTCTGATTTAAACGTTTCCGGTACAAACGTCGTAATGTAGAGCTTGGACACTTTCAGCCGAAGGTAGCGCATTAATGCTCCAAATTTCAAAATTAAGAAAGGGCTCAGAAAATTGTTGCCCATCATTTGGAGCCATGAAATATTCTCGACTTTATTATTTTTAATGCCTGTCTTCACTTATTCTTGAAATTATCTTTTCTAAATGACGAAACTTTTGCAGTAATTGTGTAGCATTTTTCGTTCAATCAAACCATAGGTACTGCCAATACTCAAGTCGTTGGGAGCAGATACAATCCTTTTTTTCTGAGCGCTGAGATAATTAAAATTTGCAGAACGTAAGTCCGGCAGTTCGATGCGAGATATTCAGAAGAAAGCACAATATCTTAATGTTGAACAAATGGTCAACAAAAACCGTGTATAGTATGAATCTTAGTTTTTTTTTTCGGTGAGTTCAATATTTGGCGAATTTCTCCAAAGAATTTCCCAGATTTAGAGTAGTATACTCCCAGGTAGCACACCAGAGGAATACCCAACTGGGGCAAAGGTCTGGCAAACGTAAGGGCCTAACTTTGGCGCAGTTAGGTTTTTGCACCATGGCACTAATCAGTGACAAAGTACGGTGCCTAACTATAGCCTCAGTTGGGCGATGCTAGTGCATGCCAAAGTTTGGCTCTTTTCTGGTACGCCAGAGGAGTGCCAAAGTTGGTGCCATACTTGAGCCATAACTGCCATAGTAAATCCTAATCTGGGGATTCGGGGCATTCCAAGGTTTGGCGTTTCTCTGGTCCGCCAGAGGAGCGCCAAAGTTGGTGCCATACTTGAGCCATAACTGCCATAGTAAATCCTAATCTGGGAATTCGGGCCATGCCAAGGTCTGGCGTTTCTCTGGTCCACCAGAGTAGCGCCAAAGTTGGTGCCATACTTCAGCCATAACTGCCAAAGCAACGTATAATTTCGGTATTTCGGACGTGCCAAAGCTTTTCTTTTCTCTGGACCGCCACAGGACTGCCAAAGTAGTGCCATACCTGAGCCATAACTGCCAGAGCAAAGCCCAATTTGTGTATTTCGGACTTGCCAAAGTTTGGCGTTGCTCTGGTCCGCCAGAGGAGCGCCAAAGTTGGTGCCATACTTGAGCCATAACTGCCATAGTAAATCCGAATCTGGGGATTCGGGGCATGCCAAGGTTTGGTGTTTCTCTGGTCCGCCAGAGTAGCACCAAAGTTGGTGCCATACTTCAGCCATAACTGCCAAAGCAACGCCTAAAATCGGTATTTGGGACGTGCCAAAGTGTGGCTTTTCTCTGGTCCGCCACAGGAATGCCAAATTAGTGCCATACCTGAGCCATAACTGCCAAAGCAATGCCCAATTTGTGTATTTCGGACTTGCCAAAGTTTGGCGTTGCTCTGGTCCGCAAGAGGAGCGCGAAAGTTGGTGTCATACTTGAGCCATAACTGCCATAGTAGATCCTAATCTGGGAATTCGGGCCATGCCAAGGTTTGGCGTTTCTCTGGTCCGCCAGAGTAGCGCCAAAGTTGGTGCCATATTTCAGCCATAACTGCAAAGCAACGCCTAATTTCGCTGTTTGGGACGTGCCAAAGTTTGGCTTTTCTCTGGTCCACCAGAGGAGCGCCAAAGTTGGTGCCATACTTGAGCCATAACTGCATAGTAAATCCTAATCTGGGGATTCAGGGCATGCCAAGGTTTGGCGTTTTTCTGGTACGCCAGAGGAGCGCCAAAGTTGGTTTCATAATTCAGCCACAACTGCCAGAGCAACGCCTAATTTGGGTATTTCGGACACGCCAAAGTTTGGCGTTTCTCAGGTACGCCACAGGAGTGCCGAAGTAGTGCCAGAATTGAGCCATAGCTACCAAAGCAACGCATAATTTCGGTATTTCGGCCACGCCGAGTTTAGCTTTTCTCTGGTCCGCCACAGTTGTGCCAAAGTAAGTGCCAGACTTAAGCCATAACTGCCAATGCAACGCCTAATTTGGGCATTTCGGACATGCCAAGTTTGGTTTTTCTTCGGTGCGCCACAGTTCTGCCAAAGTACGTGCCAGACTTGAGCCATAACTGCCGCAGTAAATTTTAATTCGGTGATTCGGGGCATGCCAAAGTTTGGCTCTTCTCTGGCTACCCACTGAAGTGCCAAAGAAGTGCCAAAAGTGGCAAGGAAAGCTGAGAGGCCTGCCCAAGTGTTGAATGTTTCTGGTGTGTCACAGAAGTGCTTTTTCACGCGTCACAGAAGATAATTAAATTAAATAAGCGTTGGCAACACGATGGTAAGGTGTCATCACCTCCGTTCCCAAGCAGCACGGCAATACTTTGCAGTGTCGTGCCAGTGCCGGTCGAAAGTCGGTTCGAATATCGCTCAGATGTACAGTTTTGCACCACCGTTTGATATCCGGCAGGTATTGCCGTACAGCTGTTTTGCCCCGGCCTAGCGTTCGCGCAATATTGTGCGAATACTCTACGATGCGTCTGCTCCGTATTGGCCGAACGTCGTGCAAGTATCCCGAAGGAAAAATCTATCAGTGTAACCCTGTTTGGCAGTCAAGGTTTTCTAGTGGACCGCTGACTGTGCCTGACTGTACGTCAAACATGTCTGATTGGCCAACAAGTTACTCTGACTGACAGTCAAACTCCAGTCAGACTCCACTTGTCGGCTTTCTGATAGTTTCCTGGTGGCAATCGGCCGCCGCGAAATGCCATCATGATGTCTTGGTGGCGATTCTGATTGTACATCGATTGGCTCTGCCTGTACGTCAAAAAGCTTTGACGTGCAGACAGACGTACGGTCAAAGGACGTAAGGTTCGTTCGGATACCACTATTTCGTCAACTCTATGAATACGAAAAATAATCTATGCACAAGAAAACGATTTCGGGACGTGAGCCCATAAAACCGCTGATGTTAGAGATATGACACGCAGCCGACCGACAACCTTGATCAGAAGCCCGCCGAAACGCCGAAAACGCCACTTCGCTTCGCCCATAGAGGCTTCGCCAAGCTTTCATGAACGATCGCTCTCGACTCGTTTTGTTTGCCCGCTTGCTCCAACCTGTCGATCCTGCCCGGGCTCTACAATGTCTTATGTTTTAGTAGAATTTCTACTCGATAAGACCCAGCCTGTTGTGAGTTCCGACGATGTAAGGGACTTTAGCGGTGTAGTTGAAGACGATAAGGCGTACCAGGTCTACTGGGCCGGAGACGCGCGAACAAAAGGATCGTTCTAGGTCGCGAAAGTACTCTACATGGCAGGTGAGTTGAACTGAAGTACGGCGAGTGATGTACGAGTGCTTTGCATAACATGCTGAAGTCTTAACTGCATTTGCAACCGAAGCATCTCGTATAAAAAGAATGGTGAAATCGAGTTTTCTAAGCAATGGCTTAGCATGCGGGTTGAGGTGTCAGATTTGTGCGCAAGTGGTCGTGGGTTCGATCAGCGGTGGTCGTGATTTTTTTTTCCTTTTTTTTTTCTCGAACGTTTTGTTTTATCGAAGCAATTGGCGATATTTATGAGTGCGTATAGCTTTACTCTTATATAAATGCTGCCCTTGTTGATGAAAATCCCTTGGCAGTGGCAGTCAGACGTCATCTGATGGACCATCAGATGACGTCTGATGGTCCATCACGTTCCACCAAGGCTGCTGACTGGCAGTCAGTGTCCCAAATTACGTACCTTGATGGAATTTTCAATAGGGATGTGTACGTTGCATATCATTTGTTGCATATCCAATCTCATATACGGACAAACAAACTTTTTTGATCGGTCCCAGAAGTTGATTAGACCACTATTATTACAGACAGTGTATTCGCGACATATTTACAAAGGTCACACTGCTCTGTAAAACAACAAGCAAATTATAAAATAGAATTGACACTGTCCTCATGCCAAGCAAACCTCATCACACGAAAAACCGCGGAGATCGAGAGAGGAAAGCAGGACTACTATCAGAAGCATGCTTGCAGTGTACTTACTAATAAAATAGCGATGTCATGTAATCCTTTATAGCTCCATAATCCAACTCAGGCACTCCACAAACACACTCGCGAAAGAAGGTTGCGCACATTCAACGGACGTCTCGTCGTCGGCGAAGAGCAGTTTTTGTCGAAGCGTGTCCAACAAACACATCACAAGAATTTCACGAACTCCGGTGAAAAAAATGTCTGTTACCGAAAAATTGGCATGGACGTATTCGGACCGTTTACGACGAAAAAGCACGGCCGCGTCTGCAACGCACGAAAGTACCAGAAAACTGAAGAGCGCAGTTCAAAATCCTGATCTACGTGGCCCGCCTATTTCTATAACTGGGCAAACGGCGAAAACAGCCCCAGAGATTCTATCAGCGTGACAAAGAAAGTCACGTGACAAATTTTCGTCCAAACTTTTTTGTCCTACGCGTCCTACGTAGAGAGGTCACGCCGGGTCACGCGTTTTGCTCCACCCTTTTGATTTGCTCAAAGCGGCTGTCGCGCTCGCGCTGACAGCCACAGGAAGACACAAAAGCACGTGGGAAGGATTTGCAAAACGCGAAGTCGAAGGGGCATCAACAACGCATAGAAGGAAAGACCACTTCTGCCGGTGACCTTGTCGCCTTGCCTGTACTTCGTTTCAGCTTAGGTCCGAGCGCGGCCGATATTAAGAGCCGAAGGGCCAATCAAACAGCCAAAGAGGGACAACGCCATCTCTGCAGTTGATAGGACCAGCCGGTATTCGCCGTCTCTCTGTGCGTGCGTGCTCCTCCGCCGGCTACCCTTAGCGAAAAGTCGTTCAAAATCAGTACACTCGAAATGTACTGAAGTATACTAAAAGTATACTTTCAGTGCGGTCTTTGTACTGATTGTATACTTTAAGTGTATTTAAAGTATACTTCCAGTAAAAATGGCGGTAGACTGAAAGTATACTCCTCCGTACAAAACTAGTACATGTAGTAGAATCGTAGTGCCCGCGGTAAAAAGTAGTTCAAAATCAGTATACCGAAAGTGCACTTGAGTATACTAAAGGTCTACTTTCAGTTCTTGAAGTCGGTGTACTCAAATTATAATAACCGGTATATATATATATATATATATATATATATATATATATATATATATATATATAACTATTCACTCTCCACTTTGCCCGCCCCTGCCGCGCGTAGTTCTTGAATCGAGGGAAAAAGTGCGAAATTTGATAAATATCTTAAAGCCCCTTGCTGTTTCGTGAATAGTTTTGATTGTGTTAGGCTCCAATAACGACTGCCTCTAAATCTGCAATAATAAAAAAAGTAAATTTACGGATTTGAATTACTTAAAAAAAATGTTGCCACGGTTATTCACCCATGTAATGTCCGCCGAGTCGCACGACACACATGAAGAGTGCATCAACATGACATGAGCCTCCAATTTTCCTGAAACCAGTTGATTAAAAAATATCACCGGGTATAGCTGACATAATGTGACAAAGGGATGCTTCATTTCTCATTTCACTGCAGACCACGTGGTCCAAAAGTTCCCCGGGGAAACGACCGGCACTGTCAGAGCATACTTACATCGCAAATGCAACATGGACTTTCACCTAAAAAAAAGCACAAATAGAAAAATTAGCTACATTGAACGCCACGGAAAGTAGCCTTATCTAACTTGTCCATAATTATTTTAGCTAGTCATTTCTACTATATTTATCAATTGAACAGTCTACTTTTATTGTAAAGATAGCTTTTATTTTCCCTGAGCTGTATTTGTTACCTTTATTGAAGAATAAAAGTTTACTGTAAAAAAACTGTTAGCACTCTTCGGAAGCTGGGCGATCGAGGGCAATCGCACCAAGTGTTTAATGCTGCTGATGAAAAAGCATTCACATGACTTTGTTTTCAAAGTGCACCGCTACTTGCGTGCTGCCTCATAGGCTAGTAGACAAATTGCGTTTGCGGGATAATCCGGTGTTTTTGTATTGCAGGTCTCAGCGTACTATACGCTGTTTCAGATATCTGCATCCACAGCAATCAAAAGGACAGCAATCAAAAGGACAGGAGGCAAGCGAAACCACGGCTAATAATGGGGACACAAGATGCTCCACCTTGCAAGGTCGCATGCAGCGCAAATCAACCTCCGAACCGCGTAAGCGAAGTGATGTTATGAATGGAAGCTCGCTCTGAAATTGGCTGGAGAAATCGGCGCCTTTATGTAACAACCTCAAGGCTTTTACCGAAAGTGTTTCGTGATGTAAATGTATCTTGCAAAACTCTAAGACATCTCAATTCACGTGAAAATTGATTCACAATTGCAACAACGAACAACACCGTCGATCGAGATTTCCACACTGTAAAAAATCGACGTAAATTTAACGTGTCTTTCCCTCGTCAAAAAAGACGGGCACGCTCATTGTTTCAAAACACGAGGTTGCCCTCATTATTTATGTGCCGCGAGAGCCGATCCTTCTAGAAAAGCCGAAATACCAGCGGTGCAAGCATGGGAGAAATTGGAGAAATTGCTTGAGATAGTTTCGGTTTTACACTGAAAATGAAAACCGAAAGTTTAGATAAAACCTAAGATAGACTAAACATTTTGTTAATTTTTTACGAATATAATAAAGTGACATTATTATTATTAATACATTGATTTGCTTAGTTTTGTCTTCAAAAAAAGAAAAAAAAAGGAACAAAAAGAAGAGACTTTCGAAAACTGCGCAAGACCATCGCTATTGCAATCAGCTTCCATTCGGCCGCCGTTGGAATTCCGGAGGGTTCGAGCATCGCTTCCTTTTTACGTTTTAGCCGTTTTTGCGGATATTTTAGATATCCTACGTACGAATACCGTGTTTAATAATAGCAAGCGATTACTGAGAGCTGTGAGACACAGCGTCGCAAGTGGCGGACAGTCATGGCCGACTGGTGCAAGCGAAGGTGAGGAAGTTTCTTTTGTTTCTGCGAAGTGCGCCGCTGTTTCAAACTTTGTCTTGTACCGTGTGCTTGCTAAGCTATGCTTGACTCTCACTATGCTCTACCCGGTTTTATTTCGTTATTTGAGAAGAGTGTATCTTCAAAATGTATGGCTCTGTCCGCAGAGTGAGAAAGATTCGCGTGCGGCGGAACCGAGGGCCAGCCGAGGGCCTGTCCTGGGCGCCGTCCCTACGACGGTCGCCCGACGACGCTTTTGCGGAGCGTTCAAGTACAGTCTGACGGCAGTTCAAGCAATCAGAGGTCATGCTAGTTCTGACGTGTGGTTCCAACAGTCTCTCGTCAACGATTTGGTTCATAAAGCGGGAGTGTGAAAAACGTTACAAGAGCGAGCAGCATGATTTCTTGCCCGTGCTGATGCCTGTACCGTAGAGACGGACGATCTCTTTGCGTATGCCGAAGCGGCACGCTTTCCAAGTTTGCGATTTTGTTGTGAAATAAGTGAGTTTGGATGTCACGTTCTTTAGTGGCGGCGAAAGCCGCTACAAAAGGCAGAGCAGTTAGAAAAAGCAAGAGCATGAAAAAATGTTAAAAGGACCTGAATATTCGATGGCGTTGAAAGACTACCAACGTACCAACTCGCCCAGTTATTCTTTGTCAAAGAATAATAGCCAATGCTAATAAATTAAATAAATGCCAACTTTGAATTAGTTAGAAATTTATGATTGATGCAGTACAGCCCTACCCTGCTCTAGTGCTTTGATGATATCAGATAATGTGTAAATATATAGGATAGTTCATAGCAACCATTTATGTCCGACCCATTATATTGAATCTTTTCTCTAAAAGCTCGAACTTATATAAAAAAGTACTTATCATAAATTAAGCCGCACCACTGAATCTGTAATAGCGTATGACTTGTATGTGTGTTCACAGCAAAAGGAAAGGAGGCATTAAGAAAATGCCAATCATTTTGTTTGCTCTGTGTTAGAGCTTCTTTCAGGTATCAGGTTTTCAGAAACGATATTGTCCGATTTTCCTCGCCCTTTTGTCAGGATGAAGTTGCTACAATCTTGCCTTCCTCACATAGTGGTCCTTTGAGCGAATTATGTGATGTTATATCATAGAGTGGCATAGGGTAATTTTCTCTTCTCTTTTTACGCAGGATGTAATGGCATAGCATCATCACAAACGAGAGTGGACAGTGAGGCAGGCTCGGAAACTTGAATAAAGTGATAAGTAGGATTTCAATTTCTGTCTTATCAATTACGCGAAGAACACTGATCATAATGTTTGTATGCTACACATACATACTTTCAGTTGGAAAATACAGTGCACCTCTTCTTTATGGCTTTTCTCACACAGTTTCAGAAGACGCCGGTACGTCATTCTCACGAGGAATAGAGCTGCCAAAGATTTCCTTGTTAATTTCCTGACTCATGTCTAAGAGTGCATCTCCCGATGGTGGCGCCTTTGCATTATCATCATCAATTGAGTTGTCAACTGCGTTTCTTAACATTTCACGAGAATGGAGCTGTATGAGATGAAATTTCACAGGTTGGAAGACAGCCGTTCAAAGAAACACCTTTGAAAAGTCAGCTTTTTAAATGCCAATCTGGTCAATTTGAGACCGTTCTTTCCATTCAGAACACCCGACATACACGGCGTCCCAGATAACTTGCACCATACTTAAAAAAACACCGGAGGGCTCTGCAGGAGTGAAATCAACTGTCGTTAGCAAGTGTCTTGAGAAAGTGCACAGATTTTTTTAATGCGCCTGGTTATGTAAATAACTAAGATTAATGAGCTAACCTTTCAAATATTCCTTTAAGGGCCAAGATATCAATTGTAAAGTTTGCAGGGCGCATTGAGAAACACCCAAATTAAAGTGTTTGAAACATAATACGTTTTCGTGCTTTTTTCCGGCCTTCAAAGAACGCATATTCGCGGCGCGCTCGCACGCCGTGATTGGGGAAGCGAGTTGTCACGGGGTATTTTTTTTTGTATTTCGCGGGCGTTTTTTTGAAGGTGAGGGAAAAGGAGCATGCAAAGTGCACCTTGTTGAAAATGTTTTAATTGGGTGTTTCTTAATGCGCTCTACAACTTTCCATTTCACACCTCGGCTTTTAAACGAAGATTTCAAAAGTTAACTTGTTACTCTTAATTAAATAAATAGGCGCACTAAAACAATTTTGTGCACTTTCGCAAGAGACCTTCTAACAGTGTACAGCTGGTTTCACTCCCGCAGAACGCTCCGTTTTGTTTTGTTTTTAAAGTTTGGTGCAAGTTATCTGGGACACTCCGCATGTATGTACTGGCAGTGTACATTTGGTACACTAAAAGCATACATGAAGTGTACTAAACGTGCACTTACAGTATGCTAAAAGTACACTCGAGGTGCACTTATGGTATACTACTTATGTACTTGGGGTGTACTAAAGGTATACTATTTTGTTTCATAAAAGTGTGAAACTAGTACGATTTCAGTATATACCCTAAGTTCACTATTAGTATACTTTCAGTATACTGATTTTGAACGACTTTTCGCTAGGGGTGGTCCTATCAATTGCAGAGAGCACGCCATGACGTTGCGCCCTTTACGCTGCTTGATTGGCCCTTCGGCTCATTACTTCGTCCGCGCTCAGACATAAGGTGAAACGAAGTATAGTCTGTCAGCGCCCGACTTCCATTGTGGGCCTCAAAACGATAATCTCCTTTCTTGAGAGCGAAATGGAAGGGGTGCCTATGTTTTGCGGGCTTGTCGCCATCCGATAGGCCTCAATTATTTCTCTTCGACTCGCTTGCTGTGGCCTCCCATGACTGTTGTGCCGGCAAAATTAAGAGCGCAGCCGGGACATTTTCTCCCGTAAATGACGATCGGGTGCTTAGAATCCGAAGCAGCTCTTTCGGCGTCCATTTGATGTTCTCGGAGTCGGTCGTCGCTTCCCCTCCTTCCGCCAAGATTCCCCTTCCGGTACTCCCACGGAGCGGGCGGGCTTTGAGCTTGAAGCCGAAAAGAAACGTTGTTAAAGTTGAGATTGCCCTGTCAGTATCGTCCCTTCTGTGTCGCCACTTTCTAAATGTTTAAAAAGTACCAACACGCTAAAATAGTACAAGTTCCGGGATTTCATTTTCATTCCCCAAGTGTGATGCGGGAGCCGAGCCACGGAGCACCGGTGGTTTCGCTCTTTGTTATCGCTAGGATTTGACACTGCTCAATCACAATGCAAGACGCGCACAGAGCCACGCTCGCTTTTGCACTGCGCCGCCTAATGATGATATCTCTTGTGGAGACGTGTGCAAATCAGTCTCGCGCAGTGCTAGCTCAATAGCAACACTTTCTGTAAAGGCGGATTCACACCGGGGATGTAAGCAGTCGCGCGATCCGACTAAATCGCATCGCAAACAAAAAAAAAAAAAAAAGTACTGAAATGGTCAATCTGGCGTGCGCGATGAGCGAGTCCAATGCCTTCGTTGGCGAGTCGCTTCTCAAAAACTCTCGCTCCGAACGCCGTTGATTGGCTCAGCCTCTCCACGACTAGATGGCATCGTAAAAAGTCTGGTCAGCAAGCGACTGCTCAAATCCAGTCGCTTTTTGCCCGCGATGGTCGCTTTTGCGATGAAGGTTATCGCGGGACTAGATCGCATCGCCGGTGTGAATGCGCTTTAATATCGAACCAGTCTCATGGTGCGTCCCGATATTGGCGTGTGTACCTACGTGCGAGTACAACATCCGGCACATTTTGCGTTTGCAAAGCCTGGTCCAGCCGCGTCAAAACATTCAGCCAACCTTTGGACTGGAGAAATCAAGAGACACCCAAAATAAGATAAAGTTGCCAGCCGAATTAAACTTGATTTTGATTTAATTAAGAGGAAGACCACCCGCGTACATCAAATACCTCATCAGCCGAACTCCAAGGCAGTTTATTTTTTTTTTTTTATTCATGATACCTTGAAGGTCCATTGCTGGACATTAAACAAGGGGGGATTTGGTCAGGTTACAGTATAGTCAACACTTAAAAGAGAAAAAAAGAACGGTACCAACAGGATAGCAACATCACAACTGAAACAACACTTTAACAAAATTATGCATTATACAAATTGTAGGGTCCAAGCGCATATAACACTTCATTATGTGGGCAAGAACATCACTGTAATCGAAAACTAAATAGTAGTTAAAAAATCTAAGACAGCTATACGGAATGCTGTAGGGTCGGAAAGTGCGGTTATGTGATCGAGAAGAGAATTCCAGTGCATGATTTCGCGTGGTAATGAGGAGTAATTAAAGGCAGATGTATGACCAAAAATGCGTTTATAACTTCGGCTGTTAGTTAAACGACGAGATGTTCGGTTAGCAGGCTCAAGCAGGGGGGCGATAACGTTAGGGTTAGAATAGCGTGATTTATGAATGATGCATAAAAGGGCAGCGGTGCGACGTATTTCAAGTGGTTGTAAGAGGATAGAGTTTTTAAGAAGGGAGACAATTGCTTGGCGAGAGTAGGTTGATGTTATAAAACGAGCTGCACGATTTTGAATGCTTTCGATCTGATTGATAAGGTGTTTCTGGTGGGGGTTCCATACACCGGAAGCAAATTCAAGTATAGGGCGAACGTAGGTCTCGTATGCTAACTTGCGTAGATGGGGGGGGGGGGGGGGGGGTGCAGAGAAAAGGTTGCGTCGCAAGTATCCCAGTGTTTTGGATGCAGAACTTGTAATGCGTCGATGTGGTTAGTCCAGGATAGGTTGTCAGAGAGATGAACACCAAGGTATTTGTAAGAGGTTGAGACTGAGAGGGGTAAGTGATAGCGATTGTTTGCGACTGAAAGACACTACCTTACATTTTGAACCATTAAGAAACATAAGCCAATTGTCGCACCAAGCACTGATGGAGTTTAGGTCTTCTTGGAGCATTATGTGATCATCGGGATTAGGGATTTGCCTGTAATTAACACAGTCATCCGCAAAAAGGCGTAGTTTGGACGAGATGGAATGGGGTAAGTCGTTCACGTATATTAAAATAAGTAGAGGCCCGAGCACGGTTCCCTGTGGAACCTCAGAAATTACATCAGACATGTTAGATTGGTAATTACCGCACACTGTATATTGGCGTTGTAGCCTTAAGAAGTTACGTATCCAGGAGAGTGTAAGGGAGTCAATGTGAAGTGAAGAGAGTTTAGCGAGTAGTCGACAAGGAGGAACACGATCATATGCTTTGGAAAAGCCTAAGAAAATGGCATCAGTTTGAGTGTACTGGTTCATGTTTATGTGAATGTCGTGAGTGAATTCTATTAGTTGAGATTCGCACGAAAACCCTATAGGGCGGTAGTTTGCAACTAGGCTACAGTCTCCATTTTTGTGGATCGGGATAATCTTGCCAATCTTCCAATCGGTGGGAATTTGGCCTGTGGCTAGGGATTGTTGGAAGAGTAGACAAAGGATTTTACTAGAGATTTCTTTGGTGTTCTTTAAAATTTTTGAATTTATATTGTCGTGGCCAGTGGAAATAGATATTTTTAAGTCGTCGATAAGCATTCCAATGCCGTGTGCAGAGATAGCAATGGGCGCCATAAAAGGGTATTCGACTTCACCAACTGGAGGAATGTTGTCGGTGTCTTCAATGGTGAAGACTGATTCGAAGTGGTCGTTAAGAACTGTCATGTTATCAGTCTCCAGAAGACGTGTGCCTTCGTCAGTCGTTAATCGTATGGCACAGGGGTTTTCGCTAGGTGATATGAGTCGCCAGAATTTTCTGGGATTATTTTTTAGTATTGAAGGCAGGTCATCGTTAAAAAAGCGTTTTTTTATCTGTCGCAAGCGTGTGACATATTCTTTGTTAACACTGAAGTAGCGTGACCAAGCGATGTCTTTTGCCAGTCGCTTAGCTGATGAGTAGAGTCTTCTTTTTATTCCGTAGGCTCTCGAGTTGACGATTATACCAGGGCTGATTCTTATCAGACCTAATTTTGACAAGTGGGATAAAGGTATTAATTAAATCGTTAATTTTTGTTTTGTATAAGGTCCAGTTATCGTCAATAGATCTAGCAGAAAAGGCTTCAGAAAAGGATTCATAGAAGGACCGGAGACCGGTGTTTATTCCGCTGTAGTTACCCTTGTTGTACGCCCGAATTTGCTTTGTAACAGTACTACGGGTATGGGAAAGCAGGGAAAGAGAGATTTGTAGCAAACAATGATCACTGAGGCCAGTTGAGCAGGAAAGGGAAGTGATTGTTTGAGGTGCGGATGTAAAGACAAGATCGAGAATGCTTAAGCCGCGCGTTGGTTGGTCTAGTTCTGGCACTTGTTTGGCAACTTTGGCCCGTAGCAGCCAGATGACAGCCGAACTATGGGGAAGCGAGGCCTAACTTTGGCACTTGTTTGGCGACTTTGGCCCGTAGTTGCCAGATGACAGCCGAACAATCGGGAAGCGAAGCCTAACTTTGGCACTTCTTTGGCGACTTTGGCCCGTAGGTGCCAGATGACAGCCGAACTATCGGGAAGCGAAGCCTAACTTGGGCATTCGTTTGGCGACTTGGGCCCAGAGATGCCAGATGTCAACCGAACTACGAGGTAGTAAGCCTAACGCTGGCACATCTGTGGCGGTTTTGACCCGAATGTGCCAGATGACAGCCGAACTGTCAAAAAGTTAAGCCTAACTTTGGCATTAGTTTGGCGATTTTGGCCAGAAATCCCAAAGTTCTGCCGAAGTACCGGGCAGTAAGCCTAAATGTGGCATTGTTAGGCGATTTAGACCCAATGATGCCAGATGACAGCCGAACTACCAGTCAATGATGCCTAAGTTTGGAATTTGTTTGGCGAATTAGGGCCAAAATACCCAGAGTATTGCCAAGGGAGGTCAGGTTCGGCTCTACTTTGGCTTCTTCGGGTTTTTAATGCCTTAAACTCCCAGACACAAGCCACGTTTTGGCCCGTAACTCGGTGCTACCTGGGCTGTGTATTCAGCAGCGTGGGGTTAATGACTCTCGGGGCCAGTAGTTCGCGATTGTTTCCAAATGTCTAAATTTGTGAAACAGAAGTCACTACCCTATTGGAAAGACCAGTTTAAACTGGTAACCAGTTCAAACTGGTACCAGGTTCAAACTTGCATATTGCTCCAGTTTGACCAGTTTCATACGGGTTGAACTGGTCACACTGGTTGACTGGTCATGGTGGTTGAACTGGTCATACTGGTTGAACTGGTCATGGTGGTTGAACTGGTCATGGTGGTTGAACTGGTCATGGTGGTTTAACTGGTAACCAGTGGCTTATTGCCGCTGGTTAAATTGGTTGAACTGGACAAACAAACTGTGCATACTGGTCTTACTGTGAAAATGTGTATACTGGTAATACTATACGACTGCGTATACTGGTTCACTCCAAGCAGTTAAACCAGTAATATTGACAACACAGGTCGTAAACGGATAAAATTAACTTTTTTTCCACAAAAGATACACATACTTCAGACCACAAAAATAAATTTAAAAACATATTTACAATTTAAAAAAAAAAATTTCATATTATTCATTAGTCCCAGCCGGTCGGCGAGATTTTCCACATCTTCTGGAGTATCGGGGTTCCGGTGGTGGATAAAATAGTACCTTAAGGCATCTGAAATAAGAATAAACATAAGATATTAGAGCCATTTTGCACCCGTCTGTTCTAAAACGGTATGTAACTAATTCCACGAATAAAAAATATGCACCATCATAAACAGTATGAGAGGGAATATGGAAGCGTGCGCCAACCGTACATGTGGTGCCAGTCTAGCGGCAATTAAGTATAAACCGCATGTAAGCGATTTGGCGAGCGACGAGAGAAGCGACGACGATCCGCTTCGCTGTCGCTCGGTCACTCGCGCGTCGAGACAAACCGCATGAAAGCGACGGCAGCAAGCGACCAAGACGATGAGCGACGATTTCTAGAAATCCAAAAACCGAGCGACGCGACGACTGACCGTGGGAAATCTCCGTCGCTCGTCGCTGATTCTCGTCACTGTCACCGTCGTTCGCTTAATCGTTTAGATGCGGTTCAGCCTTTACGCAATCAACGCCCAGGAGCGAAAAGATCCTGCTGCTACCCCCTTCCTGCCTCCTCAGGCTGTCGTCCGCTACGCAACTCGCAACCACAATGGTAGAATATCTCTGAAGCTGCATACACACTGGCGGTTGTATTACTAGCATAGCTGTTCCAAATCGGGTTGCTGAAACGTTCAGTTTCACATGCACCTGATTATGAAAATGAATCCAAATGGTCGAGCCTGCTTACCTGGCTCGAAGCGCGGGGGCAGAGGCAGCCATTGGCAGCGCCGCAATGAGGACGGAGCGAATTCCAAACCCGCCGTTCTGGGACGCAGACATTTCGCCCGCGAGCGAGTGGAACTCAGGTGGAGGACGTCGTCAGCCACAGGAACCATCGGCAGAGGCAGCACTCAAGGCTCCTGCAAACTATCTTATACAAACACAGCTTGAAGACAACTTGTAATCTCCCCAAGCAGAACAGCGGCCCCAAACAACAAAGATCCAACCGGCCCAACGTGGGCCCAACCGTCGCGCCAGATCCGTTTTTTTTTTTTTTTTTTTTGGTCGCCGGAGCTGTCGTTGACGCCGACTGACGCTTCGAGCGGGCGCGAGGGCCACGCTGATTGGCCCGCACGCTTCCTGTCCTGGCACGTGAGCACCTCTCCCCTTTCAAAGCATCCACGCTGCGCGTGGAGACAATGCCTGATCTCCAGTCCCAGGGCACCGGCGCATTCCAGGGGCCTGACTCATACTGCCACATTTTCCCGCGCTTCTCCAACATCACATGGGGGGCTCCCTGCCTCGGCCTCGGGCACTTGCGCTGGAGCCTGGAAGCGGCTTCTCGGTGCAGGCCAGGGTGGATAAAGGCCGTGGTGAACAGCGGGAAAATTGTAAAGTCCAAGTGGGAACGATTGGCTGGCAGAGGGTAATGAATTTCTATGAGGCGATTGCATCACTGAATTCTTGACCTGTCACGAACTATTGTTGCAAGCGAGCTGTACATGCGTCAAAATAAAGCTTTTATTTGGTCTGCTAGTCTGTTATGCGACATCTGCATAGAGAAAATGTTCTGTAAAGGCCAGACATTTTCTCTGCTGTGGCAAGGTTCATTCTAGAAACACATATTTGCCTATAGGATTAATACATCTTGTTCTGCCAATATTTTATTTATTGTGAGTTATGTGGAGTGTAAAAGCCCAATTCGCTCATGTAAAAAAAAAATGGTAATTAATGCGGTTCTCCCGCTTGGAAGTTAAAATTAGAAACATTGAAACCAACTTGTTCCAAATGAAAAAGGCCAATGATGCTGGATTCAAAAGAAAATGGATATTGTGCGGAGAGAGCGATGGAAATTGGGCCGCATCACGTGCGATGAGCGAGAGATGCATGGTGCACGATCCCGTCTTGCATGGTTATCAAGGCCTTCAAGAAGTGCGGAATTCCTAACGCTATGGACGGCACCGAAGATGAAATGCTTTGGGCCGTTGACAGCGATAAGGAGTCGCCCGACAACGATGACGAGTGATGCATGCTGCCCCACGAGCGCTGCACCGGACCGTCGCCATGATGACGACCTTGCCGGCGAGAGATAGCGCCGTTCATTTTATCGCAAGATTGAAGCATTCGGAATAAACCTTTATTGTTCCAAGTGAGCAAAGTTTCATTTCTGTATTTAACCTACAAAATCTGGTTCGAGTAACAATCGAAGTCATGGCGTTTTTTCTTTTTTCGGACCTCGAGAAAGGGGTGCACGTTACAATCGAGGGCGCGTTATACTCGAGTAAACTTGTCCCATGACCCACATAAAGCATGGTGCAGCAGTTATTAATGTTTTTATCTCAAGTTTTGTAGAATTTAAACAAGTTTAACCTATTTTTGGGAAGAAAATATTTAAAAAAAAAACTCTTTAAGAATATCTACGTATGTTGGCTCTTACTTTTTTGTATGGATGAAATGTTCTCTAGCTAAATAAATAAAGCTGACCTTTCGTGTGGGCATTAATATGCCATGAATTCAGTTGCAAATGAATTAATTGTTTGTAGTACCATGTCGCCCTGTGACAATCGTGAGATGGTAGAACATTATATGACAAATAAATAGCTTCGACACTGTTAACAGAACGTTTTGTTGCGACTTTATTTTGCACAGTGAAGGTTACGAATGACTCTGCTCTATCCAATTCGCACACCCCTACAAATAAAGTGAAAAAGAGGGGTCAATCTGGTAACCAGTTAGGGCAATCTGGTGACCAGTTTGGTCAATCTGGTTACCAGTTGGACCAGTTTGGTCAGTCTGGTGACCAGTTTGGTCAGTCTGGTGACCAGTTTGGTCAATCTGGTTACCAGTTGGACCAGTTCGGCCAGTCTGGGGACCAGTTTGGCCAATCTGGTGACCAGTTTGGCCAATCTGGTGACCAGATTGGTCAATCTGGTTACCAGTTCAGCCAGTGTGGTGACCAGTTAGGTCAATATGGTGACCAGTCAGGCCAATCTGGTGACCAGTTAGAAAGCAATCTGGTGACCAGTTATATCAATATGGTTACCAGTTAGACCAGTCTGACTACCAGTTCCACCAGTTTGATTTCCAGTTAGACCAGTTTGACCAGTCCAAATACCAGTTTGACCATTTTAGATACCAGTATGACCAGTTAGATTTTCAAACTGGTTTTTCCAATAGGGTAGGGAGCTCTGTATTGTCATTGATATTTCCTAGAAATCGCTTTCACCATTTAGTTTTTTAATCAATTTCCTATAGACATCCGGTATCCTGCTCAAAACACTGGGCACGTCCTTGCGGAGGTTGAGCGGATCGTAACGTTTGTTTTATTTTTCGAATAGAAACAGTTTTCGCTCCTATACATCCGGTACAGGAAAATATGGTTTGTCTCAAAATTAAAAATCACTCGGTTTTGCGTTAGCAGTCAGATTAAGACTGTTCGTGAAACAAGTCGTGTGTATATATACTACATATGTATACGAGTTGGTATCAGCACCACTGTTGAAATATGAGTCAACCAGGTAAACTATTTAAAGGGTCGACATATTCATCTGGGCGAAATGTCTATCCAAGTCAAAATGTCCATCGAGACGAAATGTGTATCGAGTCAAGCAATCCATCGAACAAAGTTGTCCATAGTGTCAAATTGTCCATCCAGGTCAAAACGTCAATCGAAACGAAATGTTCATCTAGTTAAAATAATGACATTTTGACCTGGAATACGTAGGAACCTCATTGGGGCTCGCAGAAAGCCACCTGTCATTCCTCCTGTTCACCTTTTTGTCTTAATGAAAGTTATTGTATATATAAAAAAAAACACGCCCGATGTCTTAGGATGCTTGAGCTGGTTTAACAAGCATTTGGACCGGACGAGACGGTTTTTCTGGGTTTTTTGGTACATAAACTCCCCTCTTTTTATCAGGCAGGACCATATTTAGGACATTCATGCACCAAAAGCCCGATACTGTAGACGGCCACATAGAGCTGCTTGGTAATGTCTTTCATTGACTTGCTGATCTTGTCGTTCAAAATCTTATCTACCTGCCTGTTCTATGAACTCAGCCGTCCTCACGACGCCTGACCTCTTGGAATTTTTTTTATCAATTGGTTAAAGGTAAAACGTCCCGGTCAGATTTTAAAAGCTGTTTCCTGATTTCGAAAACGAAGAATATTGACACATTCAAGAAGGTGCCTATGTCTAAATCGCTGTGGTTGGCGGCGAATGCAACCAGGTTCGCATGTCTTTTCATTCTTTCTCTCAGACCGCAAACTGCTGTTCTTAGATTATTACACTAGATTGATGAAAATAGATGCAGTCGAAAGAGGTGAAGCTTCCAGAAAGATATCTAGTAAGAGTATGAAAAGTTGTGCATCTTTAATTTCTGTTCTCAAATACGTCGCGCACCCTGTTGACTTTCGTGTTTCGCAAAACTTGAAAAACTATATATTTTTAATTTCCTCGATTCCGTACATGAACAGAGAAACAAACATAAGATGCTGCCTGTGTGATAGAACGTAACTTCTGTCTTCTGGAAAGGGGTGATTTTCCAACACTTTGATTAGCGCGTACCTGAATGTGTGAAACCCGGCACAGTACGCCTTGTGCGATATTTCCACGCCCTTCGGGAGACCCACTGATCCTGACGTATACAGTATTGCGACAAGCTCTTCCTCGTTGTTAGCAGGTGCATGGGCCGTGAAGGAGGCGTCTGAAAGTTCTTGAAACTGGAGAACATTGACGAAACCGGGCGCGTTTCCCACAGAAAACAATGCCTGCGAATCAAATTATTTTTTTTTCTCCTATTAGTTGTGTTGGTTGCAAGGTGAAAGAAAGTAATAGATGCATGTGGGTGACTACAATAGAGAATAAACCGTTAAAGTAGCAAGAGTATCTCGCTTTCTGAATAAAAATGAACTAAACTTGCTAAAGTTAAAAGAAAGTCAGATGAGCATACTAATTTTTTTTTTCTTAAATTTATGCCCGTAACTGGTAGTTTGTTCAATCTACGCCACCTAGAATAATTAAAGTCCGGACACTGGCATTTTGATGTCATCACAGTGAGGTATTGACTCAGACTGGTCATGAGTGCTGCGTCATGTTCAACAGGGTTTTGTGTCCACTTAATGCGTCGAGGAACGCCTTGGGCCAGGACCCAAATGTTGAGTTGATACCATCCGCGTATGATGAGATTAGGGAGAGGGAGAAGAGGCTGTTTGCAGGCTTTGATTATATTAGGGGGTGCTGGTCCGATGCAGCAGTTGCCGTTAGAAACCTTAAACCCTGAGGGACAGTGACATTCCCAATTCTTTTCAATATTTTTGTCAGGCGATTTAATATGAAGTCAGGCAATTACTGAATCAAAATTTTCCTGCAGAGTCCCGTATATTCTAAATAAAGTACGAAAGCTTCAACCGCTCGAGACGAAGACCGAAAGATGAGCACGGAAGCTCATGGCCGGAAGTCACGTGGCTACCCCCGACCACATTTTTTTTTTCGCTTCTTCGGCGTGTGATTTAGACGACGAAGAATTCGCCTGTACCGCTAGTCGTGCAATTGTTTTGCGCTTCTGTCCCTTCCGCTCGATGTTCTATGCTCAAAGATCAACTGGCCGGTACCACGAATGACAGTTACGATGTAGCGGCCTCACGTCCGTCGCTACGGTGCTCTGTCGTGTGCCGCCATCGTGTCGTGTAGCCTGTGATGTGTCGTCATGGTGAGAGTAACATGTACTTTTACGTTCTATGATGTGGGCAACATTTCTTTTCCCATTAACGTGTTTGTAGCTTTTTGTAGGGCAAAATTATGGGGTTCATATTCTTTTTTTTAATACTGAATGTTTGCGTTAGACGACCTACGATTATGAATACATTCAGTACATATAGTGTGAATGCCACGTGACATTGAAAAGGGAGCCCGCGCGACCACAACCAACCAGTTTTCGACCGGCTGGTTTTGGCGCAAATATAAACAACGGATTTTAAGCTGCAAACTATGTTCTGTATATTGTGGTTCTTAAAGGTCATGATAAAATAAAAACCTCGGCGAGTACAAATACCCTGCCAGTGTCCCTTTAGCTGGTGGGAATATAGTGGCGAAGGTTCTTTTTTTTTTCTGGTGTGACTGAAGAAACACTTGATATAAAAAAAAATAATTCTAGGAAAAAGACATATAACAAGAATGCGTTTAAGCCTGGCCAAAGCTCAACCTGATAATTAAATGATAACATCTCACCTTAATGTTTGATGGCATTGCCACCTTGGCAGCACTTGGTGCGCTTTCTTGATCAGCTAGTAGGAAAGTGCACTGCGAGTCTTCAATCGTGTCCATTAATTCCCCTATAAGGGTGATGTCACAATAGGTCCTCTTTTTTTAATGCCGCAATTCGAATTCTCTATTGAGATGAAGGAGTTGAAGGCACTCACTTGCCACGTAGGTCGGCTTTGCCATGACAAGCGTACCGCCCGCGAACACAACCCCAAAGGCTGCTGCTACATTTTCAGCCGCGTTGCCAATATACGCACACACATTGGAGCCCGGTTTCACACCGTGTTGTTGAAAACCAACAGCATATTTACGTATCTTTTCCAAGAGCTGAGAGCCGGTCAAGGTTTGATGGGTGTCAACCTAGAAGAAAAAAAACACAAAGTGTTCTGAGAAAAAGTAGGGCTTTCGACCGGTCTCATGGTGCTAAACAAATCTATTTTCCGGACTTCGCCTCGGTTTTGTGCGATACGCTCCGGTCCGTGCATGCCGCTATAGCGTCACAGTTTCTCGCGCAATTAGCGCCTCCCGTCATCGGTTTAAGGATTATTGGTATCTTCCCATGCGGGACTGGCCATGTGGCGCACTTTTGCGACTTAAATCAATGACTCTAGTAAGCAGAGCATCTTTTCTTTTTTTAACTGCGTCAGCTTTCGAAAAAAAAGTGTCAAAAAACACTTTTCATTTTAGGATTTGCTTGCCCGACTCGGCGACCACTAAAATCCAAACTATTTCGCAATTAGGTGGCCAATTAACTGAGTTATTTAAATTAATTATAATTAATGACTTTATAGGGTCACTAATAGGGACATTGGCAGCTATTGGCCAAGCAATGGCCACAGGGTGGCCACTGTCTGGCCACTAGCCAAAGGACCATTGCCAGCCATTGGCCAATGATTGGATAAATCTTTGCCGCTTGGAGATCTATAGTAGTTCGGAAACTGATGGTCAACATCCACACTGTGTGCTCCAAACGCGGGCTGCAATAAACATGTCAGAATTCGGACGGCACCAGCCAAAATATTTTAGTTCCGCAGGCTTCCTCAAACCGAAAGTGAGTGAGTGGAAGCGTTTTATTGAGGCCATGAAGAGTAGAGTGGGGGAGGGGGAGAGGGGGGCTCCGGTGGCCACGCGGCCTGAATGCAGGCGCACGATGGTGGGCTCAGGTGTAGTCGTCGAGCCTGGCATCGATGATGATTTAAAGTAGGCGGTTCAGGAAATCCAGTTGTTTGTCTGGAGGGCCAAGGGATGTGTCCAGTCGTGCAGGGTGTTTTTGTCTGGACGAACGTGATTCCTTCTGATGTCTTGATAGTGGGGCATCTCCAGGGAAGGAGTGGGTCATCCACTTTTTCGTGAAGTATGCATCTAGTGTATTCGCCAGTCTTGTTGCCCTTGCCCCATTTCGCTAAGTGGGCTGGGGTGCAGAGGACGTCGACTTTGATATTAGTAGAACACGCTTACGCCGACCAAGGCCCAAGGAAGGAAGAGGGTGTTGAGGTTGAAGCAGTTCCCACAACTTGAATTTGCAGTCTTCCTAAATGCGGAGGCGTTCCTCCTCCGGGTCGTAGTCTTGGGGGTCCTGGGACGTATCTTGCTGATTGCAGAAAGCCGTGTACCCGTGTTCTTTTATTGGAGCGAAAAATGAACCATCTGGGCCGGAGGGTAGGGAGGAGTGTCTGTGACAGGTTGTAATGTTGTATTACGCGCGTTTCTGCACGTATGACGCGCCCCCTTTTTCTCTTGATCGCTCCTCTTCTGCCTATCCTTTCCCTCCCTGATCGCATGCTATAAGTTACGCATGCCTGCCGGCCGCGCGTTCTTCTCGCTCGCTCCGTCATGGAATAAAGTCATTCCACCTCGCCGTTCGCCGAGCTGCTCTCGTCAATCCTGTTCGTCCACTCGCACGAACACTACATAATGGCGACGAGGACACCGAACCTGCCTTGGGATCATGACTTCTGAAGATGAAACAAGAGATGGCCAGCTAACCAACCGAGACAGCGCCGAAAGCACCGAAAGCGCCGTCGACGCCGAGGCCATGACCCCCAGTTTCGGGCAAGTGGAACATTTTGATGAGTCTACTACACTCTTAGAAAATAAGGAGTCCAAAGGGAGTCACTGCTTCCATGACTCTCTTTGACACTTCACGACTCTCTTAGAGAGTCAATTTTTCGTGTGACTCTGTTTTGACTCTTCCCCTTCTCAGCGGGAGTCACAGGCCAGCAGCATTTGTACTACCGAAAAAAAAAATTATGAATGCTGCTTCGCGACGTCCATCCGGCAACCCAAGCCCCGCCGTTTCCCTATGCACCTCTAGAAAGGGAGTCCGACACCATTTAGTTCAAAGCTTTGTCGACATTTTATTTTCAATAATTGTGCAAAAAAAAAAAAATTAAAAAGGAAAGGAAAAAAAAAATAATGCACAAAGTTTCGTCGACATTCATTTTTTCTCAAGAATAATTGTAAAAAAAAAAAAAATGTATGTTTATTTTTCCATCGAACCTGGGTTCGCTTTGCAAGAAGCGGGCACCTTTCCACATAGCTACACCTGCGAGTACTCGTTTTGAGAATTCGTTTTATACGAGATTCAACAAGTTTCGCGTCGTGCACATTATTCGAAACCGAATCCTGCGTCTGCATTTTACATATTTCTAGAACTGTCGTGGGGTGCGTCTCTGGGAGCGAGTGAAGGTGCAGCAGCTTATTCAAGACTATACTCCGTTTCATACGTAGCATGCAACGCAGTCAAAGCTAGCGCACCGGTTTGCATCGCCGACCGTGTCCACGTTCACCCCATAAAATAGTGCGTCCCCTGCGAAAACACTTATAAAAAAAGTCGAAAAAGGTGCCTCCTTGGATCTAGAAACTGATAGTGGTGTTATGATTTCGACGGAGCACACATTTTTTTCAATAAAAAGGAAACGATAATGTAAACTACTTTAAATTGTTTTCGTTTTCGTCCGTGCGGCAGCAGCTGCGGGTTTTCGGGTTGTGTGGCACTGGCTGGTTTTGAGAAGATGGCGTCTTACGCAACAAGCTCAAGTACCTCTCCTGCTCGGATATGTTCAAAGATTCGTTGTGCGCAGACCTTGAAAGAGTGCAAGCAGGTGATCGCCAACGTGTGCGCGAGTAGAAGAACGCGTTTCCCGGAGAAGTCGGTCGTGAAGTCCTGGAGACGGTCAGTAACAACACCGGAGTGTGGGCCCGTACTGTCGCGAAGTACAAGGCGCAGTGTCTATCTGGCAAGCTGGCGTCCCCGGAGCGAAGACCTCGCCATGTAGAAGTTTCGAGCACGGGGACTGTCAAGCATGCCGAATTCACAAACAACGCCATTCGCCTCAAGGTGCATCGCAAGTACCCCGAGAGGGGGATTCCTACCCTTGACAGCTATTTCAAAATAAGCTGTTCAGGCCACTATTGTCGATTAACGTCCTATTATAAATTTTGGGGCAAGGCTGCTATCAGTGAGATTCCTCATTCTACGCTGCACGAAAAAAAAATAATATAACTCGGTACTGCAGGCAAATAACACTTGCAAAGCGGCAGAGCAGATGGTAGAAATGTGGCCTCTCGGCGACTTACAAATAAATAGCAAGAAGAAAGGAGGAATCGAAATATGTAGTTCGGCAATGCGCACAATCTTGCACAAAAAATGGCTAAAAAAAAAAAAAAAAAAAAAAAAAAAACTGCGCGTTTAGAGGGTTTGAACCACTGCCGCCGAGACGTCGGTATCGCCAGAGCAGCCCTACCACTCGTCCACGAAACGCGCCCAGGAACACTTTTTTTTTTCTGTATTTTCATGCGCACCACTTCAGTACCTTTGACAGCTATGCACGCTATTATGAAAATGAGTATAAGTGCCCATTTTGAGAACCACACCACCACACTGCGAGTTGAAGCAACGCCGAAGGCTCGCGTCTCGCAGCGCCGCCTGTTGAATAACCATTCGAAGAGTTTGCACACTGTGAAGGTAAGAGCGCTCACACCGAAGAGCTCTCTTTACAACGCCTACACACACACAGAGCTCACAATTGAAGGGGGGCCACTGAGGTTTTAAGAGCCACTGATCGTAGCAATCGCATTCCAAAGACGCCGCGTTGTCGTAGATTGTTTTTCACCAGCTAGGTCCTATAGGGATGAGGCCAAGGCCAAGGCTGGGGGATTCATCGCCGGAAACGTAAAGGAACCAAGCAAACGGCGTGAGGCTCGCAGAAGCGGTTCGTGGGAGCCGACGACGTCCAAGCCACGATCCGAGTAGCCCTAGTAGCAGCCTTGCTTCCGAGAAGACTGTATATTCTTTCCGGCGGGCACACAATACTCCGACAGCATGCTTGCGGCTGATGTGGATTGCAAGAGGTGGCTAACAGGACGACCAATGCACAGAAAATAGGTTGAGCACAACACAGCACGCAACGATTGTCGCCGCCATGTTGAAATAAAACCAAGCTGAGACAGGCCAAGGTTCAGTTTAGTACACAACCAGCATACTTCATTACAAAGAATTAGATAAATGTTTAAACAAATATTTTTTACGTCTAATGGTTTTAATGTATGTCGATTAAAACAGAAACATTCACGTTGCGTCAAATGAGTTTCGTCGTAACCAGCGAACGTCGCCGCGTCGGCCGCGACGCCATCGCCAGCGTAACCAAAATCAAAAACAAAGCAAGCTGCAAACTTTCGGGCGGTTTCAGGCCTTTAGTGCCTTCGAAGAACGTTCTCCGAAAAACAAAAAGTGTCTCAGATGTCGCCGTGCCCATGGACCGAGCTGTGGGTTTTGTGTCTACTTGGTGAGTACTCGTCTATTCGCTTGACTTTTTCAGTGCTTCCTTTTCGGAGCGTTTGTGAAGTGTCCTTGTGTGTGTGTGCAGGAAGCGTGAAGGCGAACGCGGCGAACGTGTGGGGCTCCTTGTCGCACACGTGCTTTGCGCATGGGATGACCTTCGAGCTTTTCCCGAGGAAGTCCCGCAACCGACCTGTCAGCACGGCCTGTCAATGAGCGAGCAGTCCGATTGCGGGAACGCACACAGAGGCGAAGGTCCCACCGAAGCCGGAGGGGGGGGACGGGACTTCGTAAGTGTATCGGGAGCTTTATCTCGTGGATCGGTGGACAAGGCGAGTTCTACAAATCGGGTGGCGCCTTGGTACGGCTGTGGTACCACCTAACTAGGCGGTGTGTTTCGCGGAACCCGACTGCTATGGTACCCATTATGTGCTGGCGCTCGTATTTGCACCCCGTTTGCTTTTACTGCGGGTGTTCGAAATCAGGTTCGTTTCTCTGCATTGTTGATGTTGCTTTCGAAGAGGTATTTTTTAACTAGGGCACAAACTTTTTATACAAAATGCTGTATATGTTGCAGTTATTTGGTAGCCCTCTGGCTGTAGTGTATTGTGAAGGTTGTGGGAAAAAACGCGCATTGAGTAATTACAAAAAGATATACCGGGTGTTTTTGCGAAGACTTTCAAAAATCCTAAAAATTAGGGCGATTGAACAAAGAAGAAGCTCTCTTCGGGAACAAACTACGAGCCACGGCGGACGGCAGGAATTGCCAAAAACCTACTAATTTGCCAGATAATTAAAACTTGTTAATTAACTTTTTAATTAGTGGAAATAGACATATGATTCCAATTAGAAAGTTGCTGAACGTTATTGAAAACCACTAAATCAGTCATTTTCAGAAAGACTTCAAGCGCTTGAGAAGAGTAGTAGCGCACTAAAATTACCACTTGTGGAGCAGGTACAAGGCTGGGGCTAGATAAGAGGCAGAAAAATCGCGCGGGCGCCTTACCGCAAACGCTAGCCTTGTACCTGCTCCACGAGTGGCAACTTCAGTGCGCTACTACTCGTCTCACGCGCTCAAAGTCTTTCTGAAAATGACTGATTTAGTGGTTTTCGATAACGCTCAGCAACTTTCTAATTGAAACCATATGTCTATTTCCCCTAATTAAAAAGTTAATTAACAAGTTTTAATTAATTATCTGGCTAATTAGTAGGTTTTTGGCAACTCCTGACGTCCGCCGTGGCTGGTAGTTTGTTCCCGAAGAGAGTTTCTTCTTTTTTCAATCGCCCTAATTTTTAGGATTTTTGAAAGTCTTCGCAAAAACACCCGGTATATATATAATGTAGTGTCGAGTACCGTCCGACGGCACTCTTGCAGAACGTTCACGTGCCTTGCAGTGGCACTCCACTCACGTCTTCAAGTGCCGTCCGAAAGTCTTATGTAAAGCGAATTGTCAAAACAAGTTTTTCGAAGTTGTAGCGTAGCTTATTGGAAATTGTAGCATAGCTCGCCTCATAGGCAGCGTACCCGGATTCGATCCACAGTGTGGGCTTACTTTTTAAAATCTTTTTCTCGAACATTTTGTTTTGTCGAGGCATTTGGCGATATTTACGTCATTTCTTTTTTACCATTAACACTGGGAAAAAAAAAGGATGTTGTCGACGAAACTTTGCTTAAAGGGGGCCCTGCAACAACTTTTTGACTGGTTCTTAATTAACACCGAATTTGAGCGCACTGAACGTAGTAACTTAATCTTTTCCCAAATTTCGCTTTATTTTAAAAGTTATAGGCAATTTAGAATTACAAAAACAAACAAAAAATAACCTCTTTCATGACGTTGTAGGTCCTGGCTTGAGTGGCCGTGAACTAGAGGAGTAGTGAGCTCATCGAGCGCTCACGGCTGCTGCACTCCGTGTCGACGGCTCGAGAGGGCGCTACTAAAGCATATTCTGGATAGGCTGTATGAGTGGCTTGCATTGCATTTGCTGCGCGATTAAGGACTAATTTGGCATAACACTTCATTGGCCACAAACTACAGCAAACACGGTGTAAAGATCAGTTCAGAACGGGAGCCACTTCGCGCTGCCATACCGCCAAACGGCCAAATCGCCAGCCAAGCCCGTGCTGAAAGCCTTCGGAATGCTCGGAACCGGTCGATTCCTCGATCCGGTATACGACCGCAGCGCCGTCGCGTACATCCGGGACCTTTCTACGCTCGCTGTTCGTCGGAGCCTCATCCCACAAGCCTTTTCTAGTATGCGCCGTTTTTTCCGCCGCTTGGTGGCGGGTTTGTCGACGAGTCTTTTCTTGTTTCCATACTTTATAAACTGCATTTGTTTCTTTTCTGATCTAAATTACCAAACAAAAACTACTTTCATACATAACTGAAACGGTTCGCTACACTTATATTTTGTATTTCGACTAAAAAAAAGCTTTAGCGGCTCTGACCAGTGGTAAGCCCAGGACCAAAGACGCTACATATTGCGCGCTTTCGGCGATGCCGGTCGCCCTCATAAATGGAGGAGGTTTCCGCATCTTCCGGTTAAAATATGACTCACTGATATTTAGTTACTCTCTCCGTGCCCGCTGACTTGCCCGAACCCCAAGAGACGTGGAAACCGCAAAGAAGGTAGGCGCTTAAATATGATTGCAGGGCCCCTTTAACAAAATGGTATGGGCGTCCCTTTCCGGAGGTCAACGGGGGACAGCGGGGCTCGGTATGGGACAGAGGGGCTGGACGCTGCGAGGCGTCATGTGCAATGGGGCCAAGTAGGTTAATAGTTTTGTAATTAGCAGCCGCATACTGTTGCCGCGAGGCGGCATGAATGTATGTGGGAAGTTGGTTAACGAGCTCCCCAGGGATACATGTGCTGTTCGACTTTCTTTCGGACGGCACTTGTAGGCACGGGTGGAGTGCCGTCGGACGGCACTGTAGACAGCCAAAAAAACAACAGAAAATGAGGTGTTTCAAACAACTTTCTTGAAGAGATCGTGAACTGATGTTTCAACTACTTCCTCGTCAGCTTTCCTCCTCAGTACATAAGCAGAGTGAGAAACCATGTGGTCGTATTTCACTGAAACCCAAAGTTCTGCCAGCAGTCTGAGAGCCGGCATGGACAAAGCCCTACATAAATTTCACACTTCACATTTTTGCAAGTGCTGACAACCATGAAGGGAGCGACGGGACAAGCGATGGCGACCCTTTTTGCTATCGCTCAGCCGCACGACGAGGCACACTGCATGAAAGCAACTGGAGCAAGCGACCAATGTGATGAGCGACGTTTTCTTGTAATTCAAGACCGAGCAGCGTTACAAGCGACAGTGAGAAATCTCCGTCGCTGTTGCCGATGCTCGTCTCGTTGCTCACTAAATCGCTTACATTACGGTCCAGCCTTAATTGTCTGAAAGCGAGAGACACCTGCCACGAGTGAGTACCGTGCTGCCACTCACTTCCAAGTGCCTCTCATTTCAGGGCTACACTGCCATTTGCTTCCAAGTCCTGCACGGGCCTCCTGCTCAGGCGCTTTGATGCCACTTAAGAAACTAGCACAAACTCGTCAAAGGGGTTTAGGTGGGGTTAGTCATCCGGTGTGTTTGCCGCACTATTCTTTACGGTGCCTCGACAGTCCACAGTCACTTCACAGTAACAAGTTGGGACGCCATGATCGCAGCGGCACTTGTACCTGCTTGTCTTATTCACTAGAGGTTTGAAGACCAACTGCAGACTTTTGGCAGCATGACACTTTCGGTTTTGTAACATCATTGTTGCTTCCTTGGGACAACTCTTAATACATGGGAGGAACAAGATGGCAATTGCACCAGTGGAGAATACGTCCAGGCACTATACCTGTACTAAAACTTGCTTGATCACCTATTTATTTATGATTATCTTTACACTTGCAGCGTTACCTCCGAGGCGGGGATTCCCGACCAGAAGAAAAATTTGACAGGGCCATAGGCAAGGCCAAGTTCGACTCGCGCTGCTGATCCTGTTTTCCCGGTGCCTCTACAAGGGCGAGGACCTGGTCGATAGGAGTGTGACAGGCCAACCTTCCAGGCGTGACAAAGTATGGCGCCGTGGGAGGGAAGCCCATTACACCTGTCAAAGTGGATGCAACTGCAGGTGCGAGCCTTGCTGCATGTCCGCCTTCCCGGTTCTAAACTATGTAGAAATTGGAAGGTTCAGCATCGTGCATTATATAGGTTTTATAGACCATACGCGAAATAGCTCTTGGGTATCATCATCATGCCGCTCGGAGCGACATGTGGTGGGTTTTGATATCTTGAATGTGCAAATGCCACTATACCTCGTCTCGCCTCAGCATGAACTAACTGCAAAAGCTGTGCAAGCGCAAGCGGGTAGCCTTGGCCGGAGGATGGAACCGCAGTATGTGTGCGTCCACAGGTTTCCAATGTCAACGGCAGAAGCTTCCGAGGGTGTCCCAAGCATGCACC
This sequence comes from Ixodes scapularis, assembly GCF_016920785.2. Classification (NCBI taxonomy): domain Eukaryota; kingdom Metazoa; phylum Arthropoda; class Arachnida; order Ixodida; family Ixodidae; genus Ixodes; species Ixodes scapularis. The sequence continues at coordinate 759,666 of NW_024609897.1, forward strand.
AGCAACTTCGGGAGGATACATGGGCACTGCTATCTTGGATTTCCAAGATTAAAGAAAATGAACACAGTTGGCAAAAACTTGAGTCTTAAGGTTCACACTCTTGCAACTGAGTACGACCGAGAGAGACGAGATCTGTTAAAACTTCTTAAAAGTTCTTAGGACGAGGGTACATACTGGGGGCATTCTGGCACCATCTATGCGTTGACCCTGGAACTGCATTTTACAAGAGCGAAGGTTTCGCGGAATTTCCAAGGTCAAACATGTGTAATACCTGTAGGAAAGGCTTGTTTATAACGTTGACAAAAGTTTTTCGAGCCAAGAAAGAAAGGATAATGCGCAAGAGAAATAGTAAATATGCCGGACCGCCGAGTTTACACTGCTACCCAATAGATGGTGCCAGTGTGTCCTCTCGTTGTAAGAAGTTTTAAGGAACCCAATTTTAAGAGGTCGCAAGAGTGTGAACGGGCCTTTAGAGAACCATGCAGTGAACGGAAAACTTAACAGTTCATGCATTCTTGGCATTTCATCAGGTTGTCGGCAGGCCTCTTCACGATGTATAATATGTGCATTACTTTGGTATTTGTTGATTTTTCTGGAAACGGGTGCCAGCAGGTACGGGCATAGACAATCCTAATTATATTCGTGCATCTGTACAACTTTTTTTGTTATTTTATTTTAAAGCTTGCTATTTAGTTTTGAAAGAACTTCGTGGTTCCCATGGCGAAGTTGCAAACATTATATTGGTATGCTCAAAACCACTCCAAGGTCAGAACTAATCATCTAAAAAAAATAATGTGACCAGAAACAATGTCATTTATTATGTTGTCAAGCTAGGCCTCGCAAATATTAGCCAAATCAGGTCCACTAGTACCCACCCATGTAGGAGGGTGTCTTTAGTGCCCATGCTTGTTGTTTAATTAGACCTTGAACATGGTTCCTTACTATGTAGGGCTTGCATTACGAATGAGTTTTCTAGTTAACGGTGGTGTTCCTGTTAACAAACCATTGTATTAGGTAGGTAGAAAATAAGAGTGAAGTGAACTTTACTCTTTAATGGCAAGTAGGTTCATATGGAATCATTTTTGCTTCAGTGGAGGCTCAAGTATGCACGACACTGAAGGGACTTTCCTTTCAGTCAACGGAGACAAGGGTACCACAAGAGCCAGCGAGGGAAAGAGAACGGGACCTCTTGGTGTCAACGCCTTGCCGCCTGCGTGGCTGTGCCCCGAACCGTGCAGTTTTTGCCGAGGTAAACAATTGGGCCATTTGAAAGTTTTGTGTTTTTGCGGATAAAAAAAACATGACTCACTTGCATGCCTTGCTGTAAACAATCCATCGCAGCACTGAAATTCTTGAGTTGCAGATAATGTCACAGGTAGGATAGATAACCTCTACATTCTCGGAGTTCTGTAGACAAAGGGGCTGCCCAAAGATTACACAGCAGGATGGTGCCCCGCTACAGAGCACCAGTATATGTCGTACCATAGCCTCCTTTATACTGACAAAACCTGGCAGATTGTCACGAGAAGCGGTCGCCGAAATGGAAAAGGTGAAGTGGCATACAACGGAGGAGAGTCTCGCCGTAGCGGACGCGAAACACGAAAAAAGTATGTTTTGGGTCCTCGCCACTGCAAAAGCTGTGTGCTGACGTCCAGGTTCCGCGAGGAATGGCTCTTTAATGCTCTGTGCTACCAAATCCTCACGCTCCAAAATCTGACCTGGCACTCTATGACTCCGTCGTCGAACTGGCAGGCTTTGTGAGTTTAGAGGTGCTATAATCATACTCTAATCCACTTTACTCCTTTTTTTTTTTTTTCAGGGGGAGGGCATCTTTTTGTTTGCATTCTTAAAAAAGAGGGTTAGACTGTTGTGGTTAAATTGGTGTGGACAACCACTAACAAGCTCTGTTTGCTGTCGTCAGGGCCTACGCTATTCTTATCAATTCCAATCTTCGCAAAAGAAAAGATAGGGGAAGGGACAAAACCGGAGGAAAGTTGCGCCGTTTACGTGGTCGATGTAACTACTCATGCTAAAGATAAATCACATGTAACTATGGTTGTTTGAGATAAATCTGTTTGAAAGGGTGTCTTCGCTATGCCAATCTGTAAACATATTTTTCTTTAAAGCTGGAGACCAAGTGACACAAGTATCATCGCTGTCTTCTCAACTGGTTATTTCAATATTTTATTAGGAGTACTTGGCCATGACTTAAAACAAACCAAAGACCAGATTCGGGCTCATGTTGGCCTTAAGCTGAATTTTGCCAGAGAAATAAATGCTGAAACTAGACAACATAATTCAAAGCAAACTTTCTGCAGCGACAAAGAGTTGGAAATAGTTACTGAAAGAATAGGGGAAGCAGTTTCGGGGCAACGGTATACAGATTGGACCTACGAGAGCCTAACCAGGCTTTTTGCTCTGGAACTAGACAAAGTTCAGAGTAAACGAAAGGGGAAGCAAGGACATAGACCAAAAAGCTGGTGGGACAAAGAAGTGAAGCAAGCGATACAAAAACGTCAAGAAGCCTATAGAGAACACAGGTATTCTAAGCGCAGTGGGGATTCAGAAACGGAAGTAAAGTGAAAATGGGACACTTTTATAACTTGTCGCCGAGAGGCATCCAGTTTGATCAATGCGAAAATTCAGAGAAAGGGTGAGGAATGGATGAGTAATGTAAGCAAGAAAGATAGAAACGCAGCTAAGAAGTTTTGGGAGCACTTGAACTCACTCGGTGAAACGACGCAAGCTAGACAGAGGTTCATACTCTCGCGTCAGGGAGATCAATTAGAGGGAGATGATGCGTTACGATATATAGGAGCAGTGATAGAGGAGAAATATCGGGAACGGGTACTTGTGGAAGATAGGAGAACCGAAGGAAGTAGCAGTCCAGCTTGTGATATCGCGGATTTTGGACAAACAGAATGGGAAAAGGCAGAACGAAGAGTCCCTAGTGGCACGTCGACAGGCACAGATGGGATCCCAATCAAGCTGGTGAAGAATTTGGTTCCTAAATCTAAGGCAAAACTAAGGGATGTAGTGAGCGCTATGATAACAGAAGGAAATATTCCAGATGAATGGAGGTTTAGTAGGATGAGTATGATATATAAGGGAAAGGGAGATATTTCTGATATTAGGAATTATCGCCCCATAACCGTGACACCAGTTATTTACAGGTTGGTAATGCAGATTACAAAGCACAGACTGGAGGAATGGGTAGATTGCGAGGGCATACTGGGCGAGTTACAGAACGGGTTTCGGAAACAAAGAAGGTTGGAGGACAATATATTTTCTCTAACACAGTGTATAGAAATAGTTCAAAAACAAAACAGACAGCTCTGGCTGGCATTTCTGGATATCAAGGGTGCCTATGACAATGTGAACCAAAGGAACCTGTGGGACATACAGGAGAGCTTAAACCTAGATTAAGGACTAACAGCCCTATTAAGGAACATTTACAAAGATAATAAGGTGATTATAACATGGGAAGGAAAGGAGACGGGGGAAATAGAGGTAAGACGAGGCCTTAGGCAGGGGTGCCCATTATTGCCTTTGCTGTTTATGTTGTATCCGAGAGGATTGGAGGATAGACTAGAGAAGAGTGGGCTTGGATTCAACCTTTTGTACAGTAAACTAGGCCAAAAAATTTAGCAATCCTTACCGGGATTGATGTATGCGGATGATATTGTATTAATGGCTAACAACAGGACAGAGTTGCAGGAATTAATGAGCATCTGTGGTAAGGAAGAAGAGGAATTAGGTTTAGAATTCAGTAGTGAAAAATCAGCAGTCATGATTTTTAACTGTGATGAAGTTGAGAGGCTGAAAATACAGAATATTACAGTTAAGAGAGCTAGTAAATACAAGTATCTAGGAGTATGGACATGTGATGGTGCAGAATATCTCAGTGAGCATGAAAAGTATATAATAGGTAAGGGCAACAGAAATGCAGCTGTAATGAAAAATAGAGAACTTTGGAATTACAACAGGTATGAGGTGGTGAGAGAGATCTGGAAAAGGGGTCATGGTGCCTGGCTTGACTTTTGGAAACGCAGTGCTATGCATGAAATCCGAAGTGGATGCAAGACTAGAAATAAAACAGCGCGGAGTAGGTAGACTGGCTTTGGGGGCACATTACAAAACGCCAAACCAGGGAGTACAAGGAGACATGGTTGGGCGTCTTTTGAGAGCAGGGAAGTGGTGAGCAAGATAGGATTTGAGGATCGGTCGAGGCAAATTGATAGGGACCAATGGGCACGAAAGGTTTTTAGCTATTTATGCATGAGTAGTATAGACACAAGGTGGAGACAGCGCACTAGGAAATTAAGAGGAAAGTTTTTAGGCTATAGTGGAGATACGGAAGAGCAGGTCTCAGTTAAGAAGAAAGTTAAGGCCACAGAAAGAGATCGGTGGCTAGACGGAATGCAGACAAAGACTGCTCTGGAAAGCTATAGATTAAACAAAACAGTTATTGCCAAAGAAAGCATTTATGACGACTCTACGGGAAGCTCGTTGTTTGAGGCGAGGACGGGTGTTCTGCGAACCAGAACATACAGAGCGAGGTACCAGGAAATGGATACAGTGTGCACTGGTTGTGGAGAGGAGGACGAGACGGCTGAGCACTTGATAATATACTGTAAAGGGCTTCACCCTATGCCTACTGAAGACAACATGAATTTAATAAAGTCATTGGGTTTTAGAGACAGCGAAGGGAAAGTGGATTTCAAGACTGTAGAGATTACCAAGCCAAGATTAAGTGAATGGTGGCAGAAAGCGAGAGAAAACTAGGTATTTTCTTATTAACTGATGGCAAGGGGTTTCATAGCCCCACTTCCTTTGCGGTGCGGAGTGAATATAGATTTCACATATACATATTCTAAGCTTAAATGGTGAAACAAAATGGCTAAGTGGCATAAGCTACCGTCCGATCCAAAGGGCTCAGCCGGATTCATCCATCTATCCATCCGTTGTAAGAGGTTTTAAGGAACCCAGTTTTAAGAGGTCGCAAGAGTGTGAACGGGCCTTTAGAGAACCATGCAGTGAACGGAAAACTTAACAGTTCATGCGTTCTTGGCATTTCATCAGGTTCTCGGCAGGCCTCTTCACGATGTATATTATGTGCATTACTTTGGTATTTGTTGATTTTTCTGGAAACAGGTGCCAGCAGGTAGGGCATAGACAATGGTAATTATATTCGTGCATCTGTACAACTTTTTTTGTTATTTTATTTTAAAGCTTGCTATTTAGTTTTGAAAGAACTTTGTGGTTCCCATGGCAAAGTTGCAAACATGATATTGGTGCACTCAAAACCAGTCCAAGGTCAGAACTAATGCCAAGGCATCTAAAAAAAATAATGTGACCAGAAACAATGTCATTTATTATGTTGTCAAGGTAGGCCTCGCAAATGTTAGCCAAATCGGGTCCACTAATGCCCACCCATGTAAGAGGGTGTCTTTAGTGCCCATGCCTGTTGTTTAATTAGACCTTGAACATGATTCCTTACTACGTAGGACTTGCATTTTGAATGAGTGTTCTAGTTAACGGCGGTGTTCCTGTTAACAAACCATTGTATTAGGTTGGTAGAAAATAAGAGTGAAGAAGTGAGCTTTGGTCTTTAATGGCAAGTAGGTTCATATGGAATCATTTTTGCTTCAGTGGTGGCTCAAGTATGCACGACACTGAAGGAACTTTCCTTTCAGTCGACGGAGACAAGGGTACTACAAGAGCCAGCGAGGGAAAGAGAACGGGACCTCTTGGTGTCAACGCCTTGCCGCCTGCGTGGGTGTGCCCCGAACCGTGCAGTTTTTGCCGAGGTAAACAATTCGGCCTTTTGAAAGTTTTGCGGATAAAAAAAAACATGACTCACTTGCATGCCTTGCTGTAAACAATCCAATGCAGCACTGAAATTTGTGAGTTGCAGATAATGTCACAGGTAGGATAGATAATCTCTACATTCTCAGAGTTCTGTGGACAAAGGGGCTGCCCAAAGATTACACAGCAGGATGGCGCCCCGCTACAGAGCACCAGTTTATGTCGTATCATAGCCTCCTTTATACTGACGAAACCTGGCAGATTGCCACGAGGAGCGGTCGCCGAAATGGAAAAATGTGGGGTGGCATACAACGGAGAAGAGTCTCGCTGCAGCGGACGCGAAACACGAAAAAAGTATGTTTTGGGACCTCGCCACTGCAAAAGCTGTGTGCTGACGTCCAGGTTCCCCGAGGAATGGCTCTTTAATGCTCTGTGCTACCAAATCCTCACGTTCCAAATCTGTGACCAGGCACTCTATGACTCCGTCGTCGAACTGGCAGGCTTTATGAGTATAGAGGTGCTATGGTCATACTCTAATCCACTTCACTCCTTTTTTTTTTTTTTTTTTTCAGTGGGAGAGCATTCGTTTGTTTGCATTCTTAAAAAAGAGGGTTAGACTGTTATGATTAAATTGGTGCGGACAACCACTAACAAGCTCAGTTTGCTGTCGTCAGGGCCTACGCTATTCTTATCAATGCCGATCTTCGCAAAAGAAAACAAGATGGGGGAAGGGACAAGAGCAGAGGAAAGCCGTGCCGTTTGCGTGGTAGATGTAACTACTCATGCTGAAGATAAATCACATGTAACTATGGTTGTTTAAGATAAATGTGTTTGAAAGGGTGTCTTCGCTATGCCAATCTATAAACATATTTTTTTTTAAAGCTGGAGACCAAGTGAGATAAGTATCATCTGCTGTCTTCTCAACTGGTTATTTCAATATTTTATTAGGAGTACTTGGCCATGACTTCAAAACAAACCAAAGACCAGATTCGGGCTCATGTTGGAAGGCGGGTCTTTCCTGCCAAACTTCAGAAACATTTATCTAAGCAAAGATGATAAACAAATTACTATTAGTTTTAGTGTCCCGCCATTTCTGCATGCAAAAGATGCCTATATAGGTACAACACATGAAAATTTATAAGAGACTTTGTAGTGCAGAGATGCATTATGTACTCTTTTTTTTATTGTTGATGAGTGATGATGGAAATTGTAATGATTACTACCTTGTAGTAGGCCTTGTACATGAAGCATTCCCTCACATGCACACAGATGTTAAAGCAAGCTTTAAGCCCTCTCTAAATTCCATCGTGGCTTGCTTTCGTTACAACTCAAAAGGGAGCACAATAAGACGGGGACGAGAAAGGAAGAAACAAGCGCTCACTACCAACTAGTTTATTTAGAAAAAAAGTCTTCCCTTCCTTTCTTGTCCCTGCCTTAATGTACTCTTTTCTTTCATTGCAGCCGCGAAGCACCTTGCCCAGCAAAGAATTTTATAATGCTTCCTTTGACTGTACTAGACACTCTCAGTAGATAAGCCCCAGTCTTGCCTAGCAACTAGATTATGCAGGGTGCTGCAGAACAGGTTCAGCTAGACTTGGTATCCTCCCCTCTTTCCTCAGTAGGGACTGTGCCCCTTGTGCTTCAAGTGCTCTCAGTGCACTTACTGATTTATTATTTACGTTCCCTTTGAGCCTTAAATTGATATTCTTTTAAAAGAAAAAGCAGACAATAGCAGCAGCAGCCTCCCCCGCCCCTCCACTCTCTATCTCTCTCCATGGGAATATTTTAAGTTCCTCCTGATGGCTAAAATAATTTTGAATGCAATAGTCTGCATTTTTATGGTGTCCATCTGTAACCTGATACATCATCAGGGTGTCTACCAACCTGAAAGTCTCAGGGAAATCGTCAAAAAGTTGGCTTCATCAGGGAAAATGACCACTGAGAGTGGAACGGCGATACGAAACAAAGCTTGATGGTTGCACATGGGCACGACTATGCTGAATAATGTTTCCGAATTATGATCCTTTGACCCAGGAGTGGTCAGGAAGTTTTTATCAAAATAGTCAAGGGAAATTTTAGAAAAGTCGAGGAATTTGAAATCAGAAATTTGGTAGACCCCCTGATGCACTAGTTCCACCGTACAAAATGCTTCACAATCAAGTGAGAATTGGGGAAAGCAAAATATAGAAAGGCAGCAATGGGCGTCTGCCTCACTTGCCTTCACCCTGTTGCATGGACTTTCCATCTATGACACTGCGGGCACTTAACATGTCCTCGACAATTTTACTTTGCTCACCTACAACTTCGTCCGACTTCCAGAACTTATTTCTTATCATTGGCTTTTTTTTTCCCAGGACCCACCTGGTAAAGACTTTCGGGAACCCGGCGTTACTTTTCACTGGAAAGCACCCATGGACATCTGGCAGCATGTGCGTTGTCTGCGAGGCCCTATCAATCGACATCCTGGACTTTTCAGCAGGAATCTCTCGGGTATTAGCCATGTACTGAGCATAGAAAGGTCAGTATGTGGGGGGAATCGACGAAGCACACTTTTTGTGTTTGAGCACCCTCATGGGTAAAAAAAATACAAAGATTTCGGTAAGAGCTGTGAAAGTTGTGACAGCACTTAAAGCACATTCCTAGAACAGGGAAAAAGAATTACCAATATTGGTTACTCTTTTAATGTTTTCCATATGTATTTGGTGAATATTCCAGCTATAATACAAAGGTTTGTGTGTTCCATTGTGTATCTAAACTTCTGTTAGATTTTTTTTTTGTGCATCTGTTGATATGAGGATTCAAACCATAGAAGAAGAAACTGCAAAAAGAAAAACAAAGCTTTGAAAAAACAGCAAGTAGGCAAACAAAGCTTTTAGGAAACTTGTTGTAATTTTTTTTAATTCTAATTTAATCCTCAACATCAAGCAGGCAAAGCAAGCCTTCACAAAACTTGTCATTGTAATTTATTTTCGTTCTTGTCTAATAGTTATACCACTTTTGTGTATTAGTATTATTTCTTATGATGTTATTTGTTTAGTGTTTGTGATAAAACCCCTGTGATAAGCCGAAGCAGGCTTTTGAGCCAATATGTATCACATTAATTTCTAATAAAGTAATTGTTTTAAATACTTGTGGCTTGTTTTGCAGTGCCTGCATGGTAGGACTCATGAAGTTTCATTTCCACAAATGGCAGTGATATGAGCTGAGAGAAAACAGCTATCTTTATTGTTAAATTTGAAGATTCCTGCAATTTATTGCCACCCACCTGCCCACTCAAAGCAGGCATAAAGCAACAGAACATGCTCGTTCACACCAGCTCTTGCCAATAGTATAGACATGTGACAAAAAAGATATACAACCTATTGTAAATGATAAGTATAACCAAACTAATAGAAAGTTAAGCTGCCGATTAAAAAAAAAACTTTTACTTTTTTTTTTGTTGTGTGCAAATTCCAATGTAACAAAACAATGCTGTCCTGAAAGCTTCTGTTGTGTTTCATGATAAATTTTAGAGCAGCATTCAGTTCAGCATCGTTAAGGCCACCATCGTTCATTTTTCCATGTTTCATTACAGGAAATTGTAAGATATCAGTTCTGCATTTCGACGTTTACACTTGCAGACAATTGATGTTACCGCTTCTTTTAGGTGGAATCGAAATTCCCATTTCAACTTTTATATTTTCACACAGTTGATGTTACTACCCTTGTTTTAGAGTAATTCAAGTTGAACCTCGCAGGCGACAAGAAGTCTCCTAGCGATCACAACGCCTCCCTTTGTTCAACAAACTGATACTTGACTAGGGCTGCTATACTCCAGACAAAGTGAGAGCCAGCACTGACTATCTTTCGGAGAGTCGCCCATACACTCCCATGACTCTTTTGCGATAGGAGTCGGGGGACTCTTCATAAAAGGAGGGTCCTCACAACTCTTGTTAGAGAGTCACGGGGATTACCAGGATGGAGTCGTGTGACTCTTTTTCTTCGTTGGATAAGAGTCGTTAAAGAGTCGCAGTTGACTACGTCACCTGGAGTCGCCCATACACTACCATGACTCCAGTGTGATGAGAGTCGCGGGACTCTTTTTTAAATAAGAGTCAAGTGACTCTACAAACGAGTCGTGGAGGAGTCAAATCTGTAGCGCGCAGAGACCCCCCACGGGGAGTCGTGGCGACCCTTTTTAAAAAAAGAGTCGAGGGACTCTACAAACTGGAGTCGATTCTGCGGCGCGCCAATACCCCCCAAAGAGAGTCATAGCGACTCTTTTTTTTTTAAGAGTGTAGTGACTGGCTCTCCTACGAAGAGCGCGTGTTGTCTTTTCTACGAGCCAACAAAGTTCCGGCAGAACTGCAAGCAGACGCCTTCGTGAGTTTGATCGGACCGAAAACTTACGCCCTTCTCAAGTCTTTAGGGAATTGTAGTAGACCGTTTTTCTCCTCCGCTACGGTATCCCCGAAGAAAACACCGCAGCTGCGCATGCGCGCCGCCAGCCTTATCTGCATAGTTTGAGGTCTTGTGGCGGATTACGGAGCGCTATCCGGGTGCTTAGCGGGCTGCGGAAACGGTCTACTACAATTCCCCTTTGACTGCTCCGGAAACACCGTCGTCAAAGTCCTTTGAAGAATTGCGGCAACTACTGCGCAACCATTTATCACCCAAGTCGTCCGTAATTGGCGAGAGAGCGAAATTTTACTGACGGTCGCATACGGAAGATTAATCCACTTCAGAGTTCGTGGCCGAGATATGACAACTCGCGCAAACGTGCGAATTTGGAAACTTTCTTGATGAGTCACTCCGAGACTGCTTTGTCAGCGGCCTCCGACGATTAGATATCCAGCGGCACTTGTTCAGTGAAGATAAGCACCTCACATTCCAAAAAGCCGTTGAACGTGCTTTGTCACTCGAGGCAGCTGTCAAGAACGCATCAGCGACTCACTCAAGGTCAGAGAGCGCCGCCGAACTGAACAAGCTGCGCAGCTCGGGGCCCAAACCAAGGGTGATAACGGCACATTGCTCTCGCTGCGGTTCACCCAAAAACGAAGCCACGACGTGTCCACACGCACAAGCAACGTGTTACAAGTGTCACCGTCAGGGACACATAGAGAGAGCGTGCAAATCAAAGACAAGGTCGCCCAAGAAACGTTTTCCAGTCCGGTCCTTGGAAACCCAAGATGAGTTCCCTCTCAACGGCGTCAAAGCATCTGCTCGGTCTACGCCCATCATGGTTGAAGTTCAAGTTCAAGGCACTCCGTTGTCGATGGAACTGGACACGGGGGCAGCTGTATTGGTTATTTCAAACAGCCTCCACAAGCGACTTTTTCCAAGTCTGCGCCTCGAGAAAACACCTCTTCGGCTGCGCACATACACGGGACAAGTCATCAAGCCCAACGGCGTGCTACGTGTCAACGTCGAAAGCAGCGGCATGAAAAAAAAACTGTTACCACTCTATGTTGTACCGCAGACCGGACAACCGCTTTTGGGACGAGAGTGGCTTCAACACGTCCAGCTTGACTGGGATCGCATTCAAGACGTCAACGCCGTCACGCGCGCTTCGCCAATTCCGAACAAGCCTCCAGCTGAACTTGAGCGGCTTCTGCAAAGATTCAAGCATATTTTCAGCGACGAGCTCGGCAAAATAAGTGGTGAGAAAGCCCGTCTTTATTTCAAGAACGATCAAAAACCCAGATTTTTGAAGGCTAGAACGGTATCATTTGCATTACGTGCAGCCGTAGAAGACGAACTTAATACGCTTGAAACATTAGGCATAATTTCTCCCGTTGCCAGCAGTCAGTTTGCGACACCTGTAGTGCCAGTCATTAAACGTGATGGTTCTATTAGACTTTGCGGCGACTATAAAGTCACGCTAAACCCTATCCTAGACTCCGAGAGCTATCCGCTTCCTAAATTCGAAGAATTATTTGCTGTCCTGGCCGGAGGAAAAAAGTTCTCGAAGCTAGACCTCAACCGAGCATACCAGCAGGTAGAAATGGCTGAGTCATCTAAGAGTTACCTAACTTTGAACACTCACAAGGGACTCTACGTCGTAAATCGCCTTCCGTTTAACATCGCGTCCGCGCCGGCGATATTCCAGCGAATAATGGACAATACCTTGAAGGGTCTCGAAGGAGTCACTTGTTACATCGATGACATTATGGTAGCAGGAAAAACTGACGAAGAACATCTCTGGAATTTGGAGGCTGTGTGTAACGCTTATTTGAGAAAGGCGCCAAAGTAAAACTGTCGAAGTGTGAATTTTTTAAGGATAAGCTGCAGTACATGGGGCATATCGTAGGCCGAGGCGGCGCTCAGCCAGCCGCTCATAAGGTCGAAGCTATAATGAAAGCGCCGAGGCCAGCTGACACGCACCAGTTGAAGTCGTTGGTGGGACTAGTGAATTCTACGGAAAATTTATTCTTAACCTTGCCAGCGTGGTTGCACCATAGAGTTATTATAATGTACGCTAGAGGTTCAAGTGGCGCTAGTGTGCTGACGCAAATTGAAGCAGACAGCAACCAGTCCAAAATTGACTTCCGGTAATGCATTTCTATGGGAAAAAGTAAGTGCATTTTCTCTCTGCGCTCGATCATAAGAGCAAATATCCCGAATAACTCGTACGTTCTAGGTAGCTTGGAACATTTCTCAGTCAGGCCGACGAAATAATTGGTCAGTTACGGCGTTTTTCTTTCAAATTCATCGCATTAAAAACGGTGCTAAAACAGCTTCCTACGTGTATTTATGTGCACTGTCGGACACTCTTAGTGCGAACACGACGTCGGCGCTTTTCAGCGTGGAACGAATAACATCTGGAAATTAAGAAAGACGGCAAGAACTACGCAGTAACACCGGATCAGTAACTACACGTGCATATACGATCAAAAATAATTGAAGGCCACGTAATCTATTCCTATTTTAAATAAGTAAGTACCGTTTTATTCTTTCTGCTCTGAGCGAAGCTGCTTGTTCTACGTTCAAAATATCACTCGCACGCTCGAAATCTTTGAGAACAAGTGCCCGATAAAAGCTGCCCGGCAGAGAAAACAATACGAAGAGACAACTTTTATAGCCCACGGAGTTTATTCTCTACGTTTTGAATGTTTTTATCCGCTCATGCACGACGGGGGTCATTTTTATATAGTGACAGGACTGGCATATTATCAATATATAAGCGTCACCGGATTGCTGGCGAGCCTTGAACACACTCTACATTCCTTTCGATTGTAATTTTGCTTCGAATCGTCGCTTGTTTTTACACACCTGCTGCGGAACACACGTTTGGGACTGAAATGTAGCGAAGTTAAACATCGCTCACTGATGAAGAAAAATGCGCTAACTAAAGCAATTACACTTTTACAATGTTAATTAAGACACATACTATTCGGTACGACCGAAATAACCAAAGTGTTCCGTGTTATTTTCCGGCGAAGAGACAAAATGCACGCGCGTTTTCCCATAGGAATACACAGGAAGACTGGAAAAGTAGACTGGTTGCTGTCTGCTTCAATTTGCGTCACGGAAGTCGCATAGACACTAGCGCCAGTTGAACCTCTAGCGTACATTATAATAACTCTATGGGTTGCACCTCTCAACCGACTTTTGCGCGGCGACGTGCGCTGGTCATGGAACGACAAATGTGAATTTGCGTTCCAGGAAGTGAAGAGGCTGCTGTCCTCTCCGCCGGTGCAGACTCATTACGATCCTGGAGCACCGTTGCAGCTGTCCGGCGACGCCTCAGCGTAAGGCGTCGGCGCGGTCCTGTCTCACGTCGCTCCAGATGGGCAGTGTCGTCCAATTGCTTACGCGTCGCGGACTTTGACTAAAGCGGAAGAAGTCTACAGCCAAATAGAAAAGGAAGCGTTAGGACTGGTATTTGGTGTAAAACGATTTCATTACTACATATATGGGCGCAGTTTTGTTCTTGTAACGGACCATAAGCCCTTGCAGACCATCCTGGGACTGAAGACCGGCATCCCTACCCTAGCAGCAGCCAGACTACAGCGTTGGGCAGTTCTCCTTTCCGCGTACACGTTTACGCTAAAATACAAGTCATCAAAGGAAAATGCCGATTCAGATTGCTTATCACGCCTGCCTCTTCAAGGTCAAAACGGCGATAGCGAAGAGCCGTCAGAAGAATGTTTCTTCTTACTACGCTTCAGTACGCTACAGGTTAACCACCGTGACTTGGCTCGCGAGACAAACAGGGACCCGGGGTTGAAGCAGATCGTGCAGTACGTGGCGAACGGTTGGCCGAATCGCGCGGCGAGTGACGATCTAAAGCCTTTTTTCTACAGGCGCTGCGAGTTCTCATTGGAACATGGGTGCCTAATGCTTAATACCCGTATCGTCATTCCGCGAAGTTTGCAGTCCTTCATGCTCGAGGAGTTGCACCAAGGACACCCCGGAGTTGTCAGGACAAAGGAGCTGGCACCAAGCTGCGTGTGGTGGCCGACCATTGATCAGGACATCGAGCGACAGGTAGGCGCATGCCAGCCTTGCCAGCTGCAGCGTAATTTGCCTTGCCCTGCTCCGCTACACCCGTGGGCGTGGCCCACTTGTCCCTGGGAGCTAGTCCACGTGGATTTTGCGGGATCGTATAGAGGTGTCATGCTGTTTGTTGTTCTGGATGTTCATTCGAAATGGCCGGAAGTCTTCACAATGAAGCAGACAACTACCGAACGAACCATAAACTCTTTGCACGAACTATTTTGTCGTTTTGGATTCCCAGAAACGCTCGTGTCAGATAATGGACCACAATTAACGTCTGCTGAATTTGCAAGCCACATGCGCAGGATCGGTACACGTCATATTCGCACGGCACCGTACCATCCAAGTAGTAATGGCCAAGCGGAACGTTTTGTCCAGTCTTTAAAGGTCGCACTGCGCAAGGATCCTGCCCTCCCAGTGGACGAGGCACTGGCGGGCTTTCTTTTGGCTTACCGGAACACTCCGCACACCACAACCGGGGAAGCGCCAGCCGCCCTATTGCTTGGCAGACGTCTCCGCACACGGCTAGATGTTGTCAAGCCTTCAACCAGGGAAACTGTTTCTGTAAGGCAGTTTACCCAGACGCTAAAACGGCGTTCAAAGGGTCGGCTCGGTAAACGGTTCTCGGTAGGCGACAGTGTGCGGGTCCGAAATTTTCGACGTGATGACAGGTGGTTTAGAGCCAAGATTTTAGCCCAAACCGGGCCGGTATTCTACAAGTTGTACGTAACCACGCCGCGAGGTGTGTTTCAGTGGGTGCGACGCAAGGACCACATTGTTTGGGTGCCACCGGAAGAGACGTCTCCACGCCACTTGGACCTTTCAGGGAATCCGAGGTACCAGAGGCCTGCCAGACTCCAGCACCACAAGAAGTGGCTCCTGCTCGACCACAACCAGCGGAACCAGCTCAGCAAGAGGATCGGCGATACCCTTCTCGCCAACGAAGACCACTGGCCCGCTACGCGCCCTAGCCTATTGTTGAGTGTAGAACAAACTTATTTAGGCCCGAGGAGTGTTATGTTGTATTACGCGCGTTTCAGCACGTATGACGCGCCCCCTTTTTCTTTTGATCGCTCCTCCTCTGCCTACCCTTTCCCTCTCTGATAACATGCTATAAGTTACGCATGCCTGCCGGCCGCGCGTTCTTCTCACTCGCTCCGTCATGGAATAAAGTCATTCCACCTCGCCACTCGCCGAGCTCCTCTCGTCAATCCTGTTTGTCCCCTCGCACGAACACTGCACAGGTCGTGACCTTCTTTGTTTTCCTTGGTGCGGGCGTGGCCGGGGATCGAAAGGATTTTCGTTCTATGCCCTGCTGAAGAAAGCTCGCAATGAGACTTTTGATGCGATTTGCCTTGCGGCTCGGGTTGCGGACTTTCTTGCACACTTTTAGTGCATCCTGCGAGTTTTGAAAGACGCCCGGTTCGCAAAGGCGAATGTCGGTGTGTTCGTGAACAGGGGTCTCGTGTGCCATGCTGACGTCTTCAAGTTACCCTCCCTTAATTGTGGTTCTGGATTGGCGTTCACGAGACCTGGAGATGGATAGCTCGGGGACGACGACCGCCGCAGAGCACGGAGGCCCCGCAGGACCGTCGTCCGCTGCAGCGTCCGTGTAGGCGACCAGTCTGGTGTGCAGCGGGTCCTTCCAGGTTCCGATCATCTTCTCGTGGGCTGTGGTGACCCTAGCGAAGGTTTGGGAATTTCTCTTGCGAAAAAGGGGTCTGATGTTTGGGATGTCTGCCAGGTCTTCCCAGTGTGGGAGGTCCGGCTGCAGCGGCGGCAGCTCCAACTTGGCGTCGGGGAGCGGCATGAGGATGTCCCGACCTTGTTGAGAATGCTGCAGACGTTCATGGTGGCACGGTTGCCTAGCCGAGAATTATGTCTCGCAGGGAGTTCATTTGGGCTTGCTGCCGAAGCTCGCCGCTCGGGGTGAACTTCGTGAGACCGGTGAACAGACTTATGGCCTTAAGGTTGAGGGCTTCAAGCTTGCGCCAATCTGTTTTGATTAGCTGGTAGTGACCAGCTCCGTAGCAGATGTGGGACACGACCAGACTAACGGGTGTTTTCTCAAACACCCGTTAGTCACTAATGCGTTTCTTAATTTCTGTACCTATCGTCACACTAAGTTATTTATTTTTTGCCCATTAAATCTTTACTTTTGTAATGCGTGTCAGCGTACTTTTGACTATGTTTAGGGGTTAAAAGCGCTAAAAAACGACGGACGAGTAGGAAAGACACACACCACAGTGCGCTACTTGCAACTCAGTTGCAAGTAGCGCCCTGCGGTGTGTGTCTCTCCTACTCGTCCGTCGTTTTTAGCACTTTTAACCCCTAAACATGTTCAACCAACTAGCCCAAATCCAAACCCTTCTGCAATACTTTTAATTAATTTAAGAGTACCACTAAGGTAACGGTGCACGATGTCACCGGTATGTATGTGACTAGTCTATGGACGAGGAGATACATTCGTAGTGCGGGGAGGCATCATGTATTTTTCGACCACGCATGTTTCCTCATCAATGTCACGTAGGAAGACGCTGGAAACTATTATTCTTAACGTTGTGGTATTTATATCGGTGCAACGCACTAGGTACATATTTAAAATCCGCTCATTGCACAATAATCGGAAGTGTAATAAAAACCAGATGAAATCAAAAAGTCTTGCATCACCAAGACAACAGGAGAGAATTCGATCCTTGTATCATCACAATTATACGCTTCTTAATCACATTGTAATAAATATATATAAAGCTGTACTCACAAGAACTGCCTTGGTCGAAAATTTCTTCAATCTCTCCTCTATAAATTGGGAAGCGTAGCTGTCTCCAACGTCGAAATCCGGGAGGGATGAGTGTATGACTCGGTTTATAATCCTTGCGGTCATTTTTTTTTGGTGGTTATTTCTAAAGGTGTAAAAATGACATATGATAACACACTCCTTCAAAAAATGAAGAACATGATTAAGAGTAGAATATTATTGATTGTGTTTTGTTTAGACGCGAAAGCGATGATTTTACAGGAGCTCTTCTTAAATTTTCACTTTGTCGGAAAGACATAATCACCAAGGTCATAATTGTTAATTCACGAAATTGCCATTCCTGGTTATTACAGGTATATAAATTTATGCACACCAAAATTTCAATACAATACGAAAGAGAGTTAAGGAGTGGTGTTGTCTTCGGATAATGGCGATTTTTACCGATATAAACGAAAGAGCTCAGACGAACGTACTCCACCCTGGCTCTAAGCACCTTCTTCACCAGTGTGGAACACACCGCTACACCAGTCGTGCCCGTCGTAACTGGGGCACATCTGTCTGACGCGCACAGATGCGCAGCGTTTATATCGTCGAGCTACGCGTATGGTGATAGTCACATCATCAGGAACAGTTGTGGATGTACATATTATAGAACCCGCGAGTGCTTTAACGATAAACCTAATGCGCACAATATATGACGTGGAATATTTTTATGCGTGCCACGTACTCATTTTCACTTCTGTACGAAGAATCGTTTTAATTGTCTAGTCTCAGGTGAGAGCTGTAGCGGAAGACTGAAAGAGCACTCTCAGGGTGACTTTGAACAGAACCTTGACAAAAAACACCATGTGTATGGCGAGCCAAACAATATCATCTCACGATTTACACCTAACTTGTTGCTTCCAATACCACGACTACCTTATATTTGACTGTTTGTTTACCAACAAAGGAGCGAGTCACTTGCATCTAAATATTGCTTCCCAGCCAATCCTGTGGCGGTGTCATCCGGTAAAACTTCCGTAGAACAAAGCATCACGCCTTAACATAATAAGTTAGGCCCTGCGATTCTTAGGTTGTCTGTGCACTAGGATCTGCTTACGTGTGCGTTTTTTGGCCAGCACAGAACGCAGACAGCAACAGCCTTGGAAATCCAAATTCGGGGACACTCTCAGCGAAGGGCCAGGTCGGAATAACGTGTACGTGCTTTTATACTTCCGCGTCTCTCCGTGGAGTGGAGTGACGGCACTGGTTGCGCTTTGCTGGAAAAAAGAGACGCTAGAATATTTTATTTTTATCCGACTGCGTAAGCAACACATTGCATTGCTAATTGCCTCATAGCCATCGACCTTGGGCTGTGGAAGATAACAAAATAATTGGCAGGGTAGAATAAACATCCCAAGAGACGTCCGTACCCACAAAAGATTCTACTGGCCTCCACTAGATGGATTCGACGAGAGCTAATTTTGGTTCTCATCAAACGTACCCTGTCAGGGAATATTCTTATACGTTCTGAACAAGGACTTTTTCCGTAAACTGGTAGAGAAGTTCTGGTGCTGGTTAATGGTAGGTAGGTTACCATAACTACGAGAAAACTTTAATTATTTAATGAGGATTATGATTTATTGTACGAATATCACTATGTGCTCCACCTATGGCTTTTCAAGTGACCGGAATTAATGTTCATTCGCTAAATGTGTGAATGTTACTTAACTACGAACGCTACAAAAGTCAACATATTGATAAATGTTTCGTGCACCTTGAGGGCCTTAGAGGAAGACTCATAACTCTGTAAAACAATTTTCCTGCATTATAAATTACACTTATTTTTGAATATTCTCAGAATCAGATCGTTTTTCACTCAGTTAATCAATTCCAGTATGCTCACCTGACAGGAAAATTCAGAGCTGTAATCAAAACTTTCATGCAGATTAATGTACCGTAATATCCCGAGTCAACGTCGATACCCGAGTCATCGCCCATCCCACTTTTTAAGCAAATATTGATTTAAAAATAGCACCGAGTGATTGCTTACGATTAAGGATACGCTAATGGGGACTCCGCGATCCGCGAAGGATTGAAATACACGCCTCTTTGTTCTTGCATCTCTGTTTCTTCGTTTACGTCACTTCCCAATTCCCGCTACCCCGAAGTTGTAATACATATTTCCGAAAGGAAAACGATGTAAATAACAGATTTACAATATATTTTGCTCACAAAACAGCTCGTTTAGACAAAACAAAAAGTAGGAAAGATAACATAAGCAGTAACACATTCAGGGATCGCGAGGTCGGCGAACGTCTCATATCCAGGAATGTAACCGCGGAGTGTAAGGTAACGTCCGTCTCCACCCAAGTGACGTCACTGCGAACCAGCTGCTCTCCTCAGATCAATCTCCAATGTTTAAGACAAACCCAACGGGTAAATTAAGATATGCTGGAACGCCGCACACAGACGTTTGTAGAGCGTCCCTTTTTCAGCTTCGCGTTCATTGTGCCGTCCACGCCACGCCGCAACGCCGTCTCAACCCGCGTTGAGAGCACGCCGCGCACGGACGCACGGAATAACCGAAATCCCACTTTGCAAGTATCCAGTTTCTACGCGAAATGTTGGATAGTTTTAGGAAGTTTCACCACGCTTACCCACTACTTCACGAACCACCATGCACTTGTGGCGTTTGTCAGTGGTATCCCCGACGCAAATCACAACAGCTATGAGAATTAATCACGTCGCATCTCCGTCCCCTGTTACGTGACGGCACCGTTCGACCCGCTTTGCGCGACCGTGCTTCACCTATCGCTTTCGCTTCTTCACACATTGTAGGCGAAAAGGTGACTTTTTTGCATAAAACAATGCAACTAATTCGACTTTTGTGTTTAGTGCACTTCTTGTGCAGCCGCGCTAGATACCGGGAGGAAAAGAGTCCTTTTGTGCTTTTTCTAAACTTTTTGTGCTTACCACTGTGACATGGACCACTCCACTTTTTAATGAATTTGAGGCGGCAGGAGGGTGGGCGATGATTCAGGATGTTACGTTATCACATCCCTTCCTTTTTCTGGTTGTTTTTTTTTTATTAATTATTTAATTGTAGACTAAATGTTATTCTTTCGAACTAGAACGTTACACGTCGTTCGCACAAATGGAATACACCCTTGCCGTCAACCGAATTCGCTCACCGATGAAAAACCCGGCGATTTGTTGCCCTCTTCCATTACTGCTCGCCTCCTGTCTTGACCGGATGCGAGGAGATCTGACGCTGCAGTCTGACAACGCTTCGGTATTCTAAAAACCATGAAGCGTCTGCGTTTCCCTTGAAGCGCTTGGGAGAGTCGATTTCTCTAATCTGAGGAACGAACTCGGCAAGTGACGAGCCTGAGAGTGTGTTCGGACCTAAAAATACAGTCTTCGCTCTCGCACTGACCACGACGTTTCGCTGTGCTCGGTGTCTGAGCGCGGACTGATTCTAAGGTCTCGACATATTATCATCCTCCTCCATAGGTTGCAGCGTTGGATATACCATGTCGGTGTTGTGGGAGGACTAAATGTTCCAGACTGGTTAGAGTGGAGGACGCACTACTTACCCTTCGCACGTGTGGTTCCTCGGCTTTTCTGGCTCGTATATCTGCTTCAATGTCCTCGACATACGGCTGCAGAACGCCGGCGCAAGGAAATACAGGTACCGTGATCTGGAAAGTTCTCTGCGTCGCCGGAGCGAAAGCAACCAGGTGTGGAAAAACATCCTCTAGCCGGAAAGCGAAAAAAAAAAAGAAAGTTTCGCAGGCTTTGTTTTTTTGGGTTGACGCATAAAAGTAATGGACATGTACCTTTTTTTGTGAAATGGGTTTATTACAAGGAAATTGCTGTGTCTGTTCATGGCCGACCACGACTTTTCAAGTCATGAAATGCTTTGAACGTGTGCACCAATCCTAATACATTGTCTGTCAGTTCGTCCATGCCTTTCCCGCTAAATTTGGTGTATGTTATGCAGTGTTGTAAACGCTAACAAACAATAAAAAATAAAAAAATCAAGGAAATACTTTATTCGTTACTTTCAAAAAAAAAAAAGAAACGCGTTACCATTACCGTTAAAAAGTAAAGCACATTACTTTGTCATTGTTTTTTTTTAAATTATGAATTGACACGTTTTATTTTTTTACATAATAGGTAGGCATAAGCGCCATATTTATAGGAACATTACGTTCATCAAGAAATTGAACAGAATTACATTATCTTTTTTATGGTTTCATGTAAATACCCCCCCCCCCCCAAAAAAAAAAGAAAAAAAAGAAAAGCAAAATATATATTTACAGGGTGTTTTTTTCTTACTCTTTCAGATTTGTTTTAAAAAGATGAAAGACGTTTACAATCCCCTGTAACGCCGAATTAGAGCAGAGCTCTTGAGGAGGAGGAGGGTAAGATACGGAGAGGACACAATGCCCTCATCCTCTCCTGCTCGCCTCCCATTTAGGGGAACATTTTCCGCTAAATTTGGCGGAGAGTTTGTACCGCTAGATTTAGCGGGAAATTTTTCCGCTAAATTTCGCGGGGACTTTTTTCGCTAAATTTGACGGGGAAAGCTTTTCCGCTAAATTTGGAGGGGGGGGGGGGGGGGGGTTCTCGGCTAAACTTTGCGAAGAAATTTTTCCGCTAAACTTAGCGGGGAATCACTTCCTCTGAATTTAGCGTGGAAAATTTTCCGCGAAATATAGCGCATCTTGTGGGAAAAATTTTCCGATAGGTTTAGCGGGGAAATTTACCCGTATCCCAAGCAGCACGTTGTGAATGGGCCATCGCTGGCAAGTGTACTATGGCCAACCAGATTTTCGATGGCCCAAGCTTGGCCAAAGTGCTCGGCAATAGCAGTGTTTTCGTCCTCGTCTGGTGACTTGCCATTCACTTTATGCCAGTCGCTGGCCATTCACTTTAGGCCAGTGACTGGCCATTCACTTTAGACCAGTGACTGGCTATTCACTTTAGGCCAGTGAGTGGCCATTCACCTTTGCCCAGTGGCTGGCCATTCACTTTAGGCCAGAGAATGGCCATTCAGCTTTGGCCAGTCACTTTCGGCCATCCACTGGCCATTCACGTTTGGCCAGCCACTAGCCATTGACTTCCGGCCAGTCACTGGCCAAAAGTGGCTGTAGTTATACACTTAATACATAATTTATCACAGACTGCCAGAAAATGTGGGTGTTCCTCAGAAGACTGTCAAGAGTTTCGGGAGGTCAAGTTTGAGAACTCAACCCCAGAAACTTTTACATAGTAATGACACGCGAAGCTGCTGCAAGTCTCCTCAATATTTATTGGACCTTTTTGAGTACTAAATCTTACGACGCTGGTTGCGACCACCATTCCAGTCGTCGTGGGTTCAGGGATGGTATGTTGTCCCACCATTAAGATCCCCCGGTAATGCAGCAGTAAAACAAAATAAATATAAAAAGAAGTAACTTTAGGTGAAGGGACAGTGCAACAATGGAGAGTTTTAGTAGATCGTTCCGATACTTCCGATAGCCCCGATAACGATACTATGCATGCGCAAGGGAGGCGGTGGCGGAGTATCGGGTATCGTTATCGGAGTCATGGGAGCGATCTACTAAAACTCTCTACTCTTCAGTTACAATATTTTTCAGTTTACACAAGCCTACTGGCACTAATGGGAAAGAGAAGCCTTGAGTACACAGTAAAAGTTTTTACACATTTAAGGGCGTAAATCAGTTTGTCCCTGGGCTAACACCCTTATGGCGTTCAGGCAAGCACCCTTAATAAAGGGTGCTTGCTAACACCCTTGGTAAAGGGTGCTTGGCATGAAATGGGCACCTGCCGGGGGGGCCCAGTGGATGCTGGGCCACCCCAGCCAATCTGTCGCCGGGAGAGTATCATGCGACGTTTTGGTTATGTGGAGTACAAGGTCACATGACGCTCTCCCGACGCTGGATTGGCTGGTAGCGTCCGCCGCGCTCGGACGAAGGGTGAAATGAAGTATAGACCCCAGTGAACATTTCATTGGAATGTGTCCAATACACATAACAGAACATGTAAATTGTACAAAAATCATATATGGTATTGCATATTCTTATATTATTATTACATGATTTACAGCTTATCATGTTTACTGAACACATTTACACTTTTTTCACTTAGAGGGATTGCCACATCACCACATACGAGGCATGTGATAAAGAAATAATGAGTCACACTAAACACAACTCACTTCATGAAGTAATACAAAAGAGCTCCTTGCAGGCCACATCATAACCCCGTGGGCAATTGGGAAGTGCTACGGCACCCCCCTTTCTCGAACTCTAAGTGAGCCAGCAGTGGCCCCAAGCATCGCACTGCACGGCTGAACCATTGTGAACATCATGGTCTGCCACAAACGAAGCATGTAAAACTTTCCTGTTTGGAGATCAAGTGACATGTTTTGTTTGTCTCAGGGGATTGCAGGCAACCCACGCTTCACTTATCACTTGTCTCCTACGCGCATCTGGCTCAACTCCCAAATCGCGCATTGTACCAAACGGTCCAAGAAGACGGGAAGGAAGGACTCCCCTCATTCTCGGACCCTCGTTCGTGCAACCGGAAACAGCCATTCTCCCCCTAGAAGATTAGCCCGTCGCTTAAAACTCGAACAAAAGTTGCTTTCCCCATCCCGTTGAGCCCTAAGCTGACAGTGTTGTGGAAGCTACGTGCTCCTTGGGCCAGCCCACGTGGGCCAGCCACACGCTCGTCACGCCACGGGTACTTCGAACGGCTCGGTTGTAACGCGCTGACGCTATTGACATTACCACAACGCTGCCAGCGCCACCAAGGGCAAAGCTGATAACCACGCCTGCCATGCTACTCCACGAACGCGGGGAATCTTTTCTTTCTGCTTTTGTTTGCGCCGGATATCCCCTGACGCATCGCGCTCTCCGTTCGCTTCTCTTCGAGCGCTTGCTGGAGTGCACCGTTTGGAACGCAAAATATAGCCAGCCGTTCAAAATACAAACGTGCGATTATCATTTACGGTTATTATCACTCATACTTGATTCACTTCCAAACGAAACTTGAATATTTCGATTTTTGTTTCCGTACCCCTTTAAAGAACACAACTGTGATGATGATTTAATGAATGATGATGATGAAACAATTTTGACTAAAGAGAGTGACCACAAGGGTATACTGAAAGAATCACTAACAATGATGAAACCTAGAAATATATTAGTGCCTTCCCTGTGTTTTGCCATTGAGTGGAAGAAGTTTCTTGGCCTATATTTTTGTTAGAAACAGGTGTGATGCGTCGGTCTGGTTTTTTTTTTTATCTTGATGTTGTGCAATTTTTTATTTCCTAGGTTGAAAGCTCAAGGCACTCCCTGTTGTTTGTTCAACCACATTTACCCAAATGTTAATAGGTTACTTTTTATGTTTACTGTCCTTGGGTATATCAGGGGTTGTGAACAGTAAAACGTAAGGCCCAGGAAGGAATTCCCTTTGTAAAGTGGTGGCAAGCAGAAGAGGAATTGTAAAAACTGACTTCATGTCTTCTCCTGCGTTTTCTGTTTTGGGTCGCCTATTCATTTTTTGCCCATTAATACTCAGCTGTGTTTGATACTTCTCTGCGTTTGTGTCATCCTTCAGAGAACCCGTCTTTAATAAATTATTTGTTTAGCCTGTTTAGCTAGCTTGCACCCTCCTTTTTGTTTTTGACCATTAATAAATGACTGTACGATTCAACTGCAAGCACAGTGTTAATGCATAGTAATAAATAGCAGCATACTTTTATTGACTAGTGGTGATGATTGGACTAGTTAGTAGCCAATTATTGAAAAGAAAAATATGAAGAATATGGGAACAGAGGATCTGAACACAACACAGCGCTGTGTTGATCTCCTCCTTCTTGTCCGTGCCATCCACATTCCATGTTTTTAATAACACATTTATTAATAATTTTCTGCTTGGTATCATCTGTATAGGGGTTCACTGGAACGACCCATCTGCTATTGCATTCACTTTAGGGCAGCTCCCCCTTCCTCATGGTGCCATCGCTCAGGAAGTGCAAGGCGGGTGTCACTCTCACTCTTGTGGTTCAGTTCCTCAGGTTCCCATAGGTTTCAAGCTGCTAGCCAAACTGAGTCAGGCCTTCCAGCCCTGCAGGAAATGTCAATTCCACTCTTTTAGACGTAGACACCCACATTTTGCGTGTACGTGAAAGAAGCTCTAACAAAGAGGAAACAAAATGATTGGCCTTTTTTTAATGCATCCTTTTCTTTCGCTGAGAACATACATAAACGTTACACGCTATTGTACATTCAGTGTTGCGGCTTAATTTAGGAAGAGCACTTTTTTTCATATAACTTTTATATAAAGAAAAAACTCAATATAATGGGTCGGACATAAATGGTTGCTATGAACTGCCCTATACATTTACACATTACCAGATATCATCAAAAGAGTAGAGTAGCGTAGGGCTGCACTGCACCAATTACGTCTTTGTAACCAATTAATAGTTGGCATTTATTTGTTTATTACTATTGGCTATTATTCTTTGACAGAAAGAATAACCGGGCGAGTTGGTACGGTGGTAGTCTTTGAACTCCATCAAATATTCAGGTTTGACATTAGTTAAAGGGGCCCTCCGGATCGTTATGCGATGATCTATTTATGGCGGTAACTAAATCTACAGGCCCTAAGGATCGTAAAAATCATAAAATTACGGTCATGCGCGGCGGATTTCTCTACTAAAATTGCTATCAAAGTCCACGGCACGCTTCCCTTTCTGAGATGAGCCCGGAAAACGGGAGGGGCATCTCTTTACGCGTCAGCCAATAGCAGGCGAAGGATTCCGGCGTCACTGCGCGTCACCAACGCGGCCGACCGCCGACCCGCGGAGGAACCTCTTGAACACGCGCGGACCGTCGTCAAGGGGCCCGGACTTTGTGCTCGGCAGTCATCGTTCGTCGCACCGCACCGTCGCGCTGCTACTGCAATACGCAGTCGCATTCCACAGATGACAAGGAAAAGTTTGACTCGTTGACGTGGAAGGATCGCAAAGCTGGCTTCGGAGTCGGGATCCACGGAAAGGAGGAACATGTGTCCCGCAAACGCACGCCTGCAGACGCCCCGGGAAGCAGACGAGCCGACGCGCCGACGCATCGCCCACTAGCAACAAGCTTGCGGGGAGAAAACATAGTTCGCTGGTATTGGAGCGATAATTGCGGACTATGTTTCCCGCACCACAATCAGTTTATGTTTTTCTCAAACTCTAATTTACAACAAGCTTAAAAAGTGTTGCAATAATAACGTTCGCATTCACCGCGAGATGCAGCATTTCCATTGGTCAAGTTTTAGCGATGGGCAGGGAATGGGGGATCGTCTTCCAAGAGAAAATAGTCCCGATATATTTCTTCTGCCACCTGCTTAATAAACGGTTTTGTAATCTAAAACTTTGTATACATATTAACTTGCACCTACTATGCAATATAACAACATAAACAGACGATCACAGAAAGCTCCGGAGAGCCCCTTTAATTTCTTCCGCCTTTTTTCATGTTTTTGTTTTTTCTAGCTGCTCTGATTTTTGTAAGGGCTTTCGCCACTACTAAAAAACGTGACATCTAAACTCCTTTTATTTTTTGCATCACACAATCGTAAACTTAAAAAGTGTGCCGGTTCGGTAAACGCGAAGAGACCTAATTTCCGAGGGTGAAACCTCTAAAAACAACGGACAAGTAAAAGAAACAAACACAGGGCGTTGTTTGTCCGTTGTTTTTACCGCTTTTACCCTCGGAATAATGACGAAGCGACCGCGCGTCTCTACGCACAGGCATTAGCTTATGCAAACAATCATGCTGCATGCTCGCTCTTCTAACGTTTTTCTCGCTCCCGCTTTATGAAAAAAATCGGTGGCGAGCGGCTGTTAGGACAAGATGTCAGAACTAGCATGACCTGTGATTAACACTTTGGGACGGCGACTGAATGCTTGAACTGCCGTCAGACGGCACTTGAACGCTCCGCACAAGCGTCGTCGGACGAGCGCCGCACAACGGCGCAAAGAACATGCTCAAGGTTCCGCCGCGCGGGAATCTTTCTCACACTGCGCAGCGAGCCACAGGTTTTGAAGAAGACACGCCCTTTTCAAATAACGAAATAACACAGGGCAGAAGCATAGTTAGAATCAAGCATAGCTTAGCAAGCACACGGTACACGACAAAGTTTGAAACAGCAGCCCACTTCGCAGAAACAAAAGAAAGTTGCTAACCGGCGTTTGCACGAGTCGTGCATGGGCGGTTCTGAACTTACGGGCGTGGCCACGACGCAGCGTCTCCCAGCTCTCAGTCATCGATTGTTATTCTTGAACACGGTATTCGTAAGGAAGATATTTAAAATATCCACTAAAACGGCTAAAACGTAAAAAAAGGAGATTTCCGAAGCTTCTGGAATTTCAACGACCATTCAAACGAGCCCAACGGAAGCTGATTGCGATAGCGACGGTCTTGCGCAGTCTTCAAGAGTCTCTTTTCCTTTTTATTTATTGCTATTTTTTTAGAACTATACTAAGCAAAATAAATTATATTAGTAACAATAAGAATTTCACAAAAATAATAATGTAAAACATTACAAAAAGTGAGTAAATCTTAGGTTTTATTTAAACTTTAGGTTTTTTCTTTTTTTGTGAAAACCGAAACCGAAACTAACTCAAGCAACGTCTTCGTCGTAATTGTTTGCGTGTGCGTGTGTGCAGGCGCGTGCGTGTGTTTGTGCGCACGCGTGTGGATGCGTCCACGTGCATGCGCGTGTGCGTTTCCGGTTTTGCGTGCGTGTGCGTCTGCGCGCGGGCGTGGGTTTGCGCGTGTGCATGCGTGTGTACGTGCGTGCGCGCGTGTACGTGTGCGACTGCGAGCGCGCGTGTATGTATGCAACTGCGAGCGCGCAAGCGTCTGTTTGTTCGTTCTATTGCACTGCGCCCGCAAGAACAATTGGATGTCCCTGGACACTGTTAAAACACTAACTTATTGATTATTATTATTATTATTGTTGTTGTTGTTGTTGTTGTTGTTATTATTGAAACATAGCCCTGAGACTTTAGACACAGGGCCCTAAACTTTTCTATAGCTGGCTGTAGCTGTATCTATACACGAACTCAACTCTCCTACGTCACGCCGCGGTGGTGGCGCGCCGGACGCACTTCCGGTCTGGGGCGGTGGGCAGAAGTCGCCGTGCCAGACATGCATTCCTGTGTTCCTTTGGAAGAAACGAGACAAAAAACCTGCCTTCTCGTCAAAATGCTGCGATGGGGACTGTACCAAGAGAGTCTGGAAACGTTTGAAGATCAGTTTTCATGTATTTCTGCCCCCTCCGTTCGTCCGAGAACGTGGATAGTAGCCGCGAAAAGGGCAAACCACACGCTGTCGAACTACGATTGCGTGTGAGGGCAACACTTTATGGTCGCCAGATGTATTTGCTTTGTTCCAACATGAACGAGAGAAAACCGCCAAGTTGTCCGGACCACCCACGGGTTCAGTGCGTCTTCAAATTCACACGGCCGTCTGATCGTTCGAACTGTCGTCTGCTCTTTCAAACTTGTCTGCTTTTTGTCGTCTGCTCGTTCAAACAAAAGCGGCCCGTAGACCAAACATTGACTCGGTGATTGCAATAAGAAGTAATTGCAGGCCTCAAAAAACTTTAGTAGACTCGGTGTAAACCGTAGATACAAGATGTTGATCATTGGTACCGGTGGCCATCACCGACTTGTTACGCTTGGTCTGTTCTCGCTTCCGATTTTCAGTATCGACGTCGATCATCGCCGCTACCTTCTACACTTTTGTAGCACGAGCGACGTCGCAACCGAAAATAGCTAGAAGAATCTCATCATGGTTTTGGCGTCCATCTGCGGCTTTCATGCGAATGAATCGCCGCACGTCAAATTATTTACGGAAAGTTTAGCGGCGTAACAAGCATTTGATAATTTCGCTCAGGCGATTGAAGTGGTAAGACATTGCGATGAGGACGTAGAATCGACAATCCCAACGCGAAAAAGGGTATGCAGACTCACACAGACGCCGTGACATTCGAATGGTTTGTTGACCCGGGACGCGGTGCTCCTTGCCCGTACTCCATTGCGCATGCGTTCGAACTGTCGTCTGCTCTTTCAAACTTGGCTGCTTTTTGTCGTCAGCTCGTTCAAACGACAGCGGCCCGTAAACCAAACGTTGACCCGGTAATTGCGATAAGAACAAAGTGCAGGCCTCAAAGCACTTTTGAAGGTTGGTTGGGGTAAGTAAGCTAAGTGTAAACAGATACAAGATGTTGATCATTGTTATCAGTGGCCATCACCGACATGTAATGCCCGATTCTACTTGCGGTTTTCAGTATCGACATCCACCATCTCAGCTACGGTCCACGCTTTTGCAGTCCGAGCGATGTCGCGACTGAAAATAGCGAGCAGAATCTCATCGTGGGAGTCAGGCTTTAGCGCCGATTCTGCGGCGCCCACGTGAAATGAATCGCCGCTCGTCACATTATTCACGCAAAGTTTTGCCTCGTTAGTTTTGCTGAAGCCGCTCAAGTAGTCAGAGATTGTTAGGAGGACGTAGAATCAACAATTCCAACGCGAAAAAGAGCACGGGGACTCCCACCGACGCCGACAACAACGCAATTCAATGGTTTGTTTATGGGCGACGACGGGCTTCTTGCCCACCATCCACCGCGCATGCGCGGCGCCGATGGCGTCCGCTAGGGGCGCTCCGGTTTGTTTGTAAACATGAGTTGGTGTATAAATTTTTAAGGCCGACCATGCGAAGCTACAGGGGGTGATAGCCTCCCATTGAATTTCCCATAGACGACCATAGGCCATTTTTTATGGGATGTCTCGGCCTGGTTTATTATGGGATTTGCCTCTTTATGTGTGTGAGTTTTTGTGCATGTCACCATATTCTCAAATGAATATTTTACTCGGGTTGACATTGTCATGAGACAGGTTCTAGCAGCATGTCATGAATATTTGTCAAACATTTTCACAATATTTTGATTTCATGTTGCCAGATATAAACTCGAGACTAACTGATTTTCTTACTGTACACTTCCATCAATCAATATTTGTAAAAAATGCTAGTATAGAGCATTTTACCCTACTTTCCGATTTCTGAGCATGGAGTGATTTGTAAGAAAATTAAATATGAACTCATATATAAAATTTTGTTTTCAAACATAAAAATTGTATGCAAAAGAGGCACTTAATTATCAGCTATTTGCATGAATTACAACTGACATTATAAGAAACTAGACTGCTAACAACTGTTGCTTTTCAAGCAGAAATCTTACCTGTACATTATGTACAGAGCCATATATAAGCTTTCCAAAACCATTTCACATTATTTATTTAGCACCCTCTTCTACACCCTTCTCACATTCTTCACTAAATGTAGGGTGTAACACGAAACAGCACCTTTTTCGGTAAAATTATGAGGTTGTATTCCTAGTTTTAGGTTGTTAAAAAGGTGTAGCCGAGGGTGTAAGTTGCTACAACACCCATTTTAGACCCTTAAAGGTGTAAAAACTTTTACTGTGTAGTACGGCCGAGCATCACTGGCGTCAATCACCACGATAGCGTCAATAGCGTCACGGCGTTGCCCACCACCCGCCAACAATCACGTTGTTAACAACATAACCAGCGTTCTGCACATCTAGGTCGAGATGTTCATTTTCTTTTTCTTTTACGTGTGGCTCGATTTTGAACATTTCCGTTGCGGTTTTAACCGAAGCTTTTAGCTTTCCTTAGCTCAGGAAATCAGTATCCTAGCACCTATATGAAACATTACTGAGACTAGCTTAAGTTTAATCAATATATGAGAGACGTCTTGTTTAGGCTCTTCCAAAACACAAAGTCTGAAATATCCAATCTTATCCGATTCAAGCACAAGCTGATCGGGGTGCATGGCTAGCGTGGCGGTTTACTAAGCTGAGTGCATTGATACACCTATAGGTTTTTAAGGTAGAGAAGGGGGCTTATGGTCGGTATACAGGTACACTGGCTGGGTAACGGTGGGTGCGTCTTCCAGGAAAGGGGAGCATCTGCGCCCGATGCACCCGACTACAACTTTTTTTTCTTCGAGTGCAGTTGGGAAGTAAATATGTGGAGCGGTAACCGAAAAATCGCGGATGTGGCATTCGCACTAAGAGTGCCGCGCGGCGACAGAGCGGTATAGTTAACGCAAAGATGACGTCGGCGCTGCTTTCGTATTTTATTTTCATAGAACAACGACGGGCACATTATTTTCCCACTTCTAGTATATTGTTCCAAATGAACATATCACACGACAGTGCTAGTTAAGACAATAGCCTTTCAAGTCTAACGAAAAAAAAAACTGAATAAAACGGTGATCGTTTGCTTGCGCTAACAGTGTTCGCGCGATGCACGCACTAATATTCTGCCAACCACTCGCTCGTGATGCTTCTCTCGCTGCCCGTCGTTATAACAAAGTTTCGTCAATGCGATGAAAGTTTAGATTATGGGTGTCCCTGCGGCGAAACTGAAAATCAGCACTTTTGGCAGAACACTTGTCGGCCATGTTTATGTCCACGGCGGCCAAGCTGAGAATCAGCACTTCTGGCCAAACACTCGCCGGCCGTGTTTATGTTTCCGGCGGCCAAGGTGGAAATCAGCACAGGTGGCCAAACACTTGCCGGCCGTGATTATGTCTCCGGCGGCCAAGCTGAAAATCAGCACTTGTGGCCAAACACTTGCCGGGCGTGTCTATGTCCCCGGCGGCCAAGCTCAAAATCACCACTGCTGGCCAAACAGTTGCCGACCGTGTTTATGTCCCCGGCGGCCAAGCTGAAAATCACCACTGCTGGCCGAACACTTGCCGGCCGTGCTTATGTCTCCGGCGTCCAAGCTGAAAATGAGCACTTCTGGCCAGGCGTTTGCCGGCAGTGTTTATGTCTCCGGCGGACAAGCATAAAACAGCTAGTTTGTGGCCGGACCCTTGCCGGCCTTGTTTATGCCTCCGGTGGCCAAGCACTTAAAGTGGCCAAGCTGTCCAGACACTGGCCAACCGTCGGCCGATCGAAATTCACTTTCTGGTGCTGCTTGGGATATTACCGCGCGGATGCGCCGACGGCGACGGCGACGCCGACGCCGCTCAAGCTGGAAACGGCCGCCCAAGAGCTGTGCTCTAAGAAGCCGTGAAAGCTACACTTATGCGGCTTGTGCAGGTGAGTTAATCGGCCATGGGAATATAGTATAGGTAGATAGTCGCAACTGTCAGTCGGCTAATTAATTAAAGTTTGTTAATTAACTTGTGCAAATAGACATATAGCTCCAATTAGAAACTTGCTGAGCATCATCCAAAACCACTAAATTAACTCTTTTTTGAAGGATATAACGCCGGGGCAACAATTTACGTAAAAGAACAACTGTAAAAACCCTCCATTTGGACGCGTTTCTAGCTTTCGGTTTTTTATCGGAACGCATCCTTGCGCAAGCGGTCCCGCCCCCCGCTGGCCGCGGCGAGACTTTACTTCCTCGCCTCCCTCCAAGAATGGAGGTAAGTAGGACGAGCGTGTGTTGCGCGTCTCAGCCACTGGGGAGCAGGAACCGCGGGCGCGTAGATGCGCCCGCGGCTCCTGTCAATGTGCACAAATTAAGATGTTCATTAACAAATTTTACTTAATCAGCCAACTGATAGTTGCGACTATCTCCCGATACTATGTCCTTCTGGCCGTATAACTCACCTGCACAAACCGCATAAGTTTAGCTAGAAACACGAAAAATGTAAGTGTACTTGTTTTAAGTCTTGCGAAGAATAAGTAACGCGCAACGTAAGTGCGTTACTCGTTACTCAAACTAAGTAACATAAGTACGTTATGCGTTACTGCTTTTAAAATGTAACGGGTAAGTTACAATGTTACCGTTAACGCCGTTAGTTGTAACGTGTTACCGCTAAAACTGGTTTTACGACACAAATTAACATCACGTGACATGACGTCACGCGATTTATACACCAATTTATCTTAGATTCGAGAAGCGACAAAAACATCAACAAGAATCAGACGCAACCATGTGCTACTGTAAACCGAATGGTTATTCGTATATGTATAGTGTGCAAGTTCGCCTTCTCCTTACGCACCTCTCGCGTTTGTTTACGCGTCAAATGCGCCCACGTGCTTCTGTTTACCCCCTACCTCGCCCAATGAGGAGACTAGTTTGGCTGCCTCGTCATCCCGCGTTCCCCGCGTGTTCGCTGTGTTGCTTTCTGATTAGCATGCCCCCCCCCCCCCCTTCCCATCGTTCCGATGCTCAAAAGATGTCGCATTTTGGCACACCTGCTTGAGCTATCCAGTAATCGCCTTCTGCAACCTGTCATCTGAGCTGTGGAAGACGTTCTGAGCGTGTGTGGTTCCTCTCTTCCACAAAAAGACGAGACGCCATGCATGCGTCCACAGCGCAGTGACTCGGCAGTTTTGGTCCGTGGGTTGAGCGCTCGAAAGGTCTGTACACTCCCAAGCGCACCATTCGGTGACAATAAAAGCTCTCGAGAAATGAGTTCAAATTCCTTACTTGAGAAAAGTATTGACGATGTGATGATACATGCTTTATTGCCCTTCACCCAGATATTAAAGCCTCGAACATTTCTCTTTCTGCTTTTGTTTTACACCTTCCCAAAAAAAGTCCGTTTCAGCGTGTGCGCTTTGTTATTCACCCTTTGGCATCATCTGGATAATTTTGACGGTGCTGTGAACCCGTCAGGAATTAAAAAAAAAAAAAAAAAGTCTTAAAAGATTGTCGGGCAATCTATGAAGGAACTGTACAACCGCCGCTTTCCTTTTCTTTTTTTTTTTAAGCTTTCTGATTTACGTGTGCTTTTTATTGCAACTTTGACGCGAGGCTTTCAGCGATTTTCACAATGATAAAAATATTAACAATAATAATGATATTCATAATGATGATGATGATGATGATGACGTGTTTATTTCCTTTTTAACCAAGAAAAAAATTAGAAGGCCCTGTACAAGCTCCTTACAAGCAGCTTGAGGAGGCTCCGCCTCCTCACACACTTTGGCAAAAAGCAATGAAAAAATATTTTTACAGAATGTGCCGCTCATATGTTACCAGAAAACTTTAGAATTCTGTACAAACCGGAAAATTTCAGATATAAAGTTACGTAACTTATACTTCGGTATCCTGGTAATCTCAAGGTTTCTATTTTCGATTTCATTAATAAGTGGTGGTTGAGCATACCTTAAGGATGAGAAGCCGTAATTGGTGCGTGGAGTTCTCTCACAGCTCTCACCACAGCCAGTTCAATAAGGCGGAATCGTTATTTTTCAAACTTGACATCACAGAGAGGAAAAGTTACTATTTTGTTTCATAGCCGTTTTGTATAAACGCACCAAGCAGTAGTTGTACAGATCATTGATTGATACTATTTTGCATTTTCTTTCCAGCCGAAGTTCCGGTCGAAGCAGTCAAAAAAGGAACATTTGCCTTCTGGATGACCCACCTTTTGCCGGCGGCTGACTTGGTTGCGGAAGCTTGATCAAGCAACGTTTTGACAGGATGTTTCTAGTCGGCCAGCATCAAAAAGGTGGCCACCCCTCTCTTCACAAGTTTTGAATGCGCGGAATTAAAGAGGACCGAACCTTTTCTAGATATTCGCGCATATTGCCAGCAAGAATGATTTTATTTAAACTTCAAATTTATATCCAGAAGCTGTAGGCTCCTTTTTTTCATTTCCTTAGGCTTGAATGTCAACCTATTGCCATTGCTCCATAGCACTTCTAGGGCCTATTTTATGGATTCTTAATTTGCACCCATGGGCGGAATCACAAACATCAGAAAATCGACCGCATGCATCAAGATTTTGAAGCCCCTCGTCACTAGTACCTTGCTTATACCTCTGTCACACTTTTAAGAGAAAATGTCACTCAAGGTTGGGGCGACTCGAAACCCAATACATATCCCAGGTCACCCGTTTCTGTACATGTTAAATGTTATTAAACGAAACAACCGTTGATTCAAGGAGCATGGCATGCAGTTCGCAGAAGGATGGTGGCCGCACTTCGTTCACTTAAACGCAGCTTCTCCCGATTTCTCAACGTACTTTTTAGGAGCGGGAAGCAGTTGTTCGTGTGGAATGGGGTAGAAAATACCTACACCAATAGAAAAAGCAGAACCATACCCGTTTCTCATTTACCTCATATGTTTTATGACTTCTTGAGAGTTCAGGACTATGAAGAAAACCTTAAGCACAAGCCCCAACAAATATATATGCTCAGAAAACCACCCACTTCCTTCTGCCATGAGTGTCTCCCTGTCACTGTGGTTTTGAGCGGACATTTCACCTTGTGAGTTTTAGCTGTAAAAAACACATCTAAATTCAGCTTTTTCACGCAATTTATTCTTTAGACCAAGTTGGACAGCTCCAGTCTTTTACAAATTTCCACAGCCGATTTCTTGATTTTTTTAAAGAGAGACGTCCACTTGCCTGAAGTTCTTCCTGGCGGCTTCCGTTGACTTCCCAGTGCACAGTCCTTGAGGGAATACCGCGAAACTCCCTTTCTTGTCACGGGTTTCATGGCACTTCCTCAAGGACTCTGTGGAATGAACCATACTCTACTTCGTACACTATGCTAGGTAGGCGGAGAAAGAACTAGACACGACTGTAGGTCGGGGAGCCCTATAAAAGAACACGCCCTTATCAGGTCGTTTTGTACCAACTACCCTGGCTTAGCCGACGAGACTTCGACAACGACGAGAAGCCGAACTACCAGTTCCAACGTCAATTGACTGTTGAAGAAGACCTGCTTCTCTACGCAGCAAGGATAGTGGTGCCGGTCAAGTGCCGGTCAGAAATTCTGCCACTTCTTCACGAGGGTCACTTTGGCATTTCAAAGACTCAAGCCAGAGAAACAGGCTCAGTACGCTGGACGGGACTGCAAAAAAATGTGGAAGAGACAGTAAAAAGATTTCATCCCCGCATTCAGAAGTCAACAAAGAGGAAATGCCTCTGCTTCCAGCGGAATTTCCTGGCAGACTGTGGTAGACGGTGACAATGGATCTCGTTTACCATGAAGGCCCTGGTGGTTCATTGTGGCAAATTATTTTTTAGGCATCCAGATATCGCACGACTGCCAACACTGACCACGCTAGCAGTTGTCACCTACTGCAAGTAAATTTTTTCTAGTCACGGCATACCAGAGAACGTTTTTATGGCAACGGCCGTCAGTTACCTCGCGTAGCGACGTCCGCGTTTGCTACATTTGCTACGGAGTCTGGATGTACATATGTCACATCCAGCCCTTGTTATTCCCAGACCAGTGGGTTAGCGGAAGTTGCTGTAAAAGTTATCAAAACGTCGATATCAAAA
Organism: Ixodes scapularis; assembly: GCF_016920785.2. Taxonomy (NCBI): domain Eukaryota; kingdom Metazoa; phylum Arthropoda; class Arachnida; order Ixodida; family Ixodidae; genus Ixodes; species Ixodes scapularis. The sequence continues at coordinate 796,053 of NW_024609897.1, forward strand.
ACGGGAGACCCTGCAAATACACTTCTCTCGAACTGTACGACACCTTTAAAAAACCGACACAGCCCTGCGGAACTCCTCATGGGAAGACGCTTCCGTTCAAACATACCTACAGCAATCAACACGCTGCTTCCAGTTACCCCTGTGTCTCATTAAGACTGCTTGTGTCGAGCTGTTGCTATGGCGACGCTTACCGCGAGCCAATCGGGAGGCGCTGTGCTGCACGACGCAATGCAGTTCAACGCAGTCGAGGCAACTGTGTGGACGAACCTTGAGTCTACCGTTAGCAGCGCTAATTCACCGTATTACAGCTTAAGGAAACCACTCTTTCCTTTCTCGTGAAGACATACTATCCGCACTCTCGTCTTGTTTTTAGTGCGCAGCTCTTAAGTGCCCGTTTCCAGCTTGAGCGGCGTCAGCGTCGGCGTAACCGCGCGGTGCCTTATTGGAAACGTCACATAATGCCACGCGGGGGTCTCATTCGTGACCCGCGCGTTGCATTATGGGACGTCTCCCATAACGACGTCGTGAGTGACGTCACGAGGTTCGTTACGAGGAAGGAAGAGGGAGGAGGAGGAAGAGGGAGGAGGATGGAAGAGAAGGAGGGGATATGGAGGAGGTACACTTCTAGGAAAAAGGGTATCGATAGTCCTCCCTAAGGGGTGGAACGGTCTTGTGACCTATGTTGCTTTAGAAAGGGAGAAACTTTCGTCCCTGAAGCAAGGGAGCAAATAGTTCCTCCATCGCCTGCATCTCATTATGGCGGACCTGAATCGAGCAAATCGAGCCTAGTGAGGCTTAACGAGGACGTTACGTCTCTTGTACGGGACGAGAGGAGCAGCAAATAAAAGAGTAACACGAGTTTTCCGCGAACTGTGATTATTTCCGATGCCAGATTCCCCCCGCAGGTACAGAAACTTCCGTTTCGAAAACAGCTACTCAGTCCCTTTCGTCGTCAGCACTGCGATGTTAAACGGAGACAACCGATACCCAGTTACTTCGCGCCCTTTACGCCTTACCTTTGCTGTTCCTCGAGTCACAATTTCTCCGTCAACCGCACATCACGGAGGAATGGCAAACCAATCCGCGAAACCAAAAGCAGCCCTCAAAGGAACAAACTCGAAGCCGCTGTTTATCGCGTAGCGTGAGAGAAGGTTAAATAGCTTGCCACCAGATGGCAGGGTCAAGCAGAGTAATTGCAAGAAACTAGGCTAGGCGGCGCTAGGTACCGCGATATTCATGTTCTACAAAAAATATTTTTATTTCTTCAGGCCACCTTTGCGCACCGGGATCCTCTACTATACACGCATGTAGACACATTACGCACACTCCAAGAACATACATTGCGCGCATAAACACACATGGCACAAACACACATCAATACAGCGGCACGCTAATCCGTACACTACAGGTGAGCTCTGCGTTTCCGTCTTTGATACTGATTGTTTTGAACGTACGGAATTTCTCGGTGACTCCCAAAGCAATAAAAAAAATTTCCAGCATGTTCGTTTTTCTCCAGCAATGTCATACCTCTGAGGGTATTTTGAATGGCTTAGGGGAAGAATCTTTTATTAAAAACTGAACGCTCGATCATGCCGTAATTATTTCAAAGCCCATAAACCAAGCCGCTTCACTGCGGTTCGAAGCCATGAGTTTGTTTTCCCGCACGGCACGTCGTAGCCTGCATTTCTATTGTAGCGTTTGTTTTTCTATTTGTGCTGTTCGCGCACGGCTGGAATTGCCGTCTTGAAATAGTCTCTCTAGAGCGGATATTCACTTGGCTAGAATTGATGCTTCACGGGCAGAGAAATCGCTTTTCGATCAACCTGAATGCAGTCAAAGCCGCGACTTGCGGCAGGTATTAAGTGTACGGAGCTACGCGTCGCGAGCTCGAAAACTTCTAGCGCTCATCCCAGCGCGCCACTTAACCAGGAACCGTAGTATATTTAAACAGCAAAATAAAGGGTAGCTTTTTTTATTCTCAATTTTACCTACTATTTTTTTTAATGCTAAATTTCGCACTGCAAATAATACTACACATACTTTTCGTCATAATTTCGTACTGTTCAGTCCTTTCCTCAGAGCGCAATCGCTTTCAGCGAGGAGACAACCGACAGTCACATTGGCCACTGTACGATACGAGCTTACTATTCAGACCAGCGTTCAAACATGACTATCCGCGCGTCGATCGATTGCACCTAATCCCTTAAGTGGTCTTAAACTTTTTAATGTAAAGCGGAATGTCAACCTGCGACACCCCGCCCTCTCCGATCACGGCCTGACCTGCGGCATCAATGCTCGACAGTTTACGTCATCTCATCTTATTGTTACACCACTGATACGCGAACACGCGGTCACATCGGCGATAATTTCAGTCTTCTGTTCTCAACCCAAAACACTGCTATCACGATGTTGCTGCTATGTTTCTGAAACGCAGAAGTACAGAACCGCGTTGAACGCCGGTTGGCACTCGACATCGAAAAACAGAACTGAACTCAGTACGGAAAGCACCCAGGCAGCCGGCAGCAAAAACCTGCCTGTCTTGGGCGCAGTTAATGCGATTTCCATAACGTCGAAAACGTTGACGCAGTTCCGCGTGGTTCCGCTACTGTAGTTCCGTGTGGGTCCCTCAATCCGCCCTTTGCAATGCGGAGACGGCCATCTTATCCAGTGTACGTGACGCTGCTGGCACTGCTCCGGAACTTCGCTGTTTGTAGCGGTTTCGTTTGCTCGTTTGATAAAATTAGTGATAAAAGCGTCAATGCAACCAAAATGTTCTGCACGTTTGGACTAGAAGACGGAATTACAGGCGGCCTTCGCTGCAGCTGAAGCTAAATCAACTCAACAACAATTATTAAACAACGTGCGCGACTTGCTCGAAAAACGAAACCGAAAGAAGACGAGTCGGGAAAGCGAAAGCTTCCTCTCGTCTGCCTGGAGAAGGAGAAAAACGTTTCATTCCTCCCTGTTTCTCGTGTCCGCTTGGGGGCGCGTCAGTAGAAGGGAGGAAGACGCGCCGTTGCTAACCTTTTTCCTCCAATTTTTCTTAGAGTGTAGGAGGAAGAGAGGAGGGACGAGGAGATGAGGAGGGAAGATGAGAAGAGCTGGAGGAGGAGGAGGGGAGATGCCAGCTACCCGTTGTGCTGGCGAGTGAGATCGCCATTCCTAAAAAAAAAAGAGAGGCACATATGAAAACGTAATGTACTCGTTATATAAGTGGCCTTCTTCATGTGTACGGGTCTGTGCTGCACCCATCGATCTCTGTAGCACGTCAGACGAAGTTGGTAAATTGTGTACCACCAAGGTCAAGAACGGCATGCTTGTGGTAGCTCTGTATCTCTCGCCTACGGCACTCGCAGAATATATTGTGCAAGACGAAAAACTTCATACCAGTCATGCAGGAAAACATCCCATTGGCCCCGAGGGACATGCACTCGCTGTTGTGCTGTTTCATCTCGGGAAAGCACTCTCAAGACTAATGCTGGGGAAATCAAAAACGCCAAGCCCTCTTCGAAAGAGCCCACAGCAAATAGGATGACATCGGGAGTATCACGTGCTTCGTCGTAGTGTTGACTGTAACGCTGTCTCGTTCTCCCGCTTTGCTCCTGCTGTCCTGTTTCCTGGCACCGGCAGTACTTAGACAGAGTGGAGCTGCCAGATGTGAGAACTATATTTCCTTTCTCCGGACAAGCGTTGAGTGAGAACACCATAAGTTATATATATATATATATATATATATATATATATATATATATATATATATATATATATATATATATATATATATATATATCAGTGTGTCGAACCGAAAAAAATACGGGTTCGGTTACGGTTCAGGTTCAGGTAAATTTATTTTGTTCCGGTTCAGTTCCGGTTCGATTAATTCGATCCGCGAACCGGTTCGCGAACCGGTTCGGAAATTATAAATGACAAATAGCAATATCAAAATAAATTACAAATAAAACATCTGAAATCAGCACATACGAAACGGGATACATCGCAGTGTAAGACTCAGGGATTTCTACCAGGAATGGTTTCTTTATGTGCACTCAAAGGTTACCTCACCGACGTTTCCGCATTCGGACTTCATCTAATTGGGTCTGACGCAGTAGCTGTAAAATCCGCGACCTCCTTACAAACCCACTTACAAGTAGAACTCGCTAACTATCCCGCCACCTCGGCGTGTAAGCAATTGAAGGAACAGTGGGGAAAAAATACAGCTTTCTTTATTTGAACTAGCCTGCGGTAACTCAAATTAGACCCTTAAAGAAGTTTTCATTAAACAAGATACGGAATATGAAAAATTCTTCAACGAACGCTACGCCAGAATGACGTAATAGCATAAATATTAAAATAGAAGAGTTCGCAGTCTCACAAATATGTTAGCTTCTAAGTGCCTATACGAAACCGGATGCATTATTATCAAACTCCACAGCCTTTTCTTTTCTCATTCCGATGAAAGCAAGCTTCAAGAACTCGCGCGTCCTAGAAACGTGTTATGAAATGAGCACACAGCAGCATTTAGGATTTACGAAATTGTAAAAAAATGAAATCCCGTGACGCGATTTTTTTTTTTTTTTGCACAGCTTTTTAATTTTTTTTCTTCCGTGCAAGCCGCGACCAGCGCAATACTGGTTCCTATGTCAAGATTTATGAATGCAGCGTTTGTCAAGATTCATGGATGCAGCGTTTATATTCCTAAGACTGAGTGGAGAAGAAAAATATGTAAGCGAGATGTGTGTCAGTGGACGGCATTTAATAAACAAATGGCATTGATAGCACATTCATTGTCAACAGCGCGTAACCGAACCGTTTTGACATGAGCCGGTAACCGTTATTTTTTTTCCGGTTCAGTTCCGGTTCGGGTTCATCGCGATAACAATATAACGGTTCGGGTTCGGGTTCAGTTCCGGAAAAAATACCGGTTCGGTTCCGGTTTTCGGTTGGGTTCGGTTCTGGTTCGACACCCTGATATATACATATATATATATATATATATATATATATATACCGGGTGTTTCTGCGAAGACTTTCAAAAATCCTAAAAATTAAAGCGTCAAAAAAAGAAAAAAACTTTCTTCGGGAACAAACTACCAGCCACGGCGGACGTCAGGAATTGCCAAAAACATAGTAATTAGCCAACTAATTACATAAAATTTGTTAATTAACTTTTTAATTAGTGGAAATAGACATATGATTTTAATTAGAAAGTTGCTGAGCGTTATCGAAAACGACTAAATCAGTCATTTTCAAAAAGACTTTCGGCGCGTGAGAAGCGTAGTATTGTACTGAAGTTACCACTCGTGGAGCAGGTACAAGGCTGGGGCTAGATAAAAGACGGAAAAATCGCGCGGGCGCCTTATCGCAACCGCTAGCTTTGTGCCTGCTCAAAGAGCGGTAACTTTAGTGCACTACTACGCTTCTCACGCGCTCAAAGTCTTTCTGAAAACGACTGATTTAGTGGTTTTCAATAACGCTCAGCAACTTTCTAATTGGAACCATATGTCTATTTCCCCTAATTAAAAAAGTTAATTAAGAAATTTTAATTAATTAGCTGGCTAATTAGTATGTTTTTGGCAATCCCTGACGTCCGCCGTGGCTGGTAGTTTGTTTCCGAAGACAGTTTCTTCTTTTTTAAACGCCCTATTTTTTAGGATTTCTGAAAGTCTTCGCAAAAACACCCGGTATATATATATATAGACAACACGGGCACTTCACACCATCGTGCGTGGTCTCCGAGGAGGATATAAACGAACATATGCAGATGAATGAATCGTACTTAATCCTGGCCCCGCCGTTTGTTTGGCTTTTTGCGGGTACCTGAAAACTTTGCTTCTTTGATTCATTGGATTAAGTTATATACATATATATATCGATCAGTCATCATTATATTGAAAATATGATGACTGAACCGTATTAGATTGAATAAATCAATGTCTTACGAAGGCCCCGAAAGTCAAAATATACCGCGGAGCCAGGAGAACTATCTACCCGTCCGTCCATCCTTCCGTATCTACATCTCTCTCTCTCTCTCTAGATATATATATATATCTTTATACCTCTCTATCTATATATGTTTTTCAGATTGTTTAGCACGGTATACCGCAAAATTAAAATACCTCAAGAGAGGAGGAGGAGAAAAGGAGGAGAGGAGGAGAGGAGGAGGAGCACGGGAGGAGGAGGTGCAGGATAGGGTACGGATGAGGAGGAGAGGCCTACCCTCCCCTCTGTACCCTCCCTCCTCCTCCTCAAAAGCTGCGCTGTAATTTGGCATCACAGGGAATTGCGAACGTCTTTTATTTTTTATCTGAATGATAATGAATGATAACAATAATCTTGTAAAGTTTATTACCGTGTGCCGTTAACACGTTTACTGTTTCAATATTTATTCGTAGCTGGTATGTTATGAAATAAAAAAAATTTTGACTATCACATATCGTTTATACGATGGTTCGTCCACGGACTAAGTTTTTATTTTTTTTTTTTTGCGTTGTACCGCGAGGTCTTTCATAACCTTCCGCGCACTAAAATGTGTTTCCGAGTACAATTGCATATTGATTGACTCTCATGTCAGGGCGCGCGTTCTCGTCTAATAAAACTCGTTCTTACGGCGACAAATCCCCGCATGATTCACTCACTTTCATACTGCTCCGCGGCGTCTGTCGGCCAACTCCCGTGACGTCACCGGAGGAACATTACGGCCTTGTCTTCTAAGCGGGGTTGCGCATGCGCACGCGCGCTTTCGACAGAGAGGGTACAAGCAGTGCACCGTCGCGCAAATGTCAATGAAGGACACAAAATTAGCGCAAAGTTGACGGACACAGAAAGGGGTAGACAGCAGAGAGTGCTACTTACAATACTAATGAAGTTTTGTTACAATGTTAATAAAGTTCGCGTGGCTCCGCGTTTTTCTATGAGTGATGGTAGCCTCCGGCAACACTGCGAGGTTCAAATAGGTGACCATCGCGTTGTACAATGACCTTGCCGTTGACTATATCGTCCTGTATTCTCCCAAACCCTGGCAGTTCGACGACGGAGCCATAGAGTTGCCGGTCGCAGATTTCCAGCGCGAGGATCTCGTAGCACAAAACATTAAAGAGCATTCGTGACTGCACGGAGCTGAGCTGGTTGGTATGTCATGATTCTGAAGGTTTCCAGCTGAATGTAGAGGGAAAAAAACCAAGGAGTGGATAAAAAGAGGCATGTGAACGCTAGCCACCAAATATCATACCGAAGAAGAAGTTACACCTGGGAACTAAATAGTATAATTCATGAGGGTAGATAAAAAATAAGAATTCCAGTAAATGGTTTAAGTCTTGAGGGTAAAGAAAAGAAAAAGGAGAATTTCAGTAAATGGTTGATAGTCCAGCAGTGTGTGTCTCTTTTTCTCCACTCCTTGGTTTTTTCCCTCTACGTTCAGCTAAAAACCTTCAAAAGCATCAAAGAGCCACTTCTCGGGGAACCTGGACGTCAGCGCACAGCTTTTGGAGCGGCGAGGACCCGAAACACACTTGTTCGCTCGGGAGAACTGTGTTTCGGAGTCTCGCCGCAGCGGGGCGCCAGTCACGTGGCCCTCCTCTCATCTGCTGTCTGCCGCTTCTCCTTTTCCATTTCGGTGGCCGCTTTTCGTGGCGATACGCCAGTCTTTGTCACTGCATAGGAGAATATGGGTCGCCACTCTTCGCAGAGTCGCTGGATGTGCGCAGCACTTGGGTTTTTCCCCATTGAATCGGGAGTAGAGCAACTAAATTGCGATGCCAGAGTATCGCTTCCCTTTTCCTTTCTCAGCCGACATCTCATTGGCGGAGAAAGGGTCACATCTGCGAAATTGTACTAGAACGCTGACAGGAAGCAACCTTTCAATACGCTGGGTTTGGGGTGGGGCGAATCTTTGCTTTACGCTCGTGAAATGTAGATCTTGCGCTTAAGTATGACAAGCTGGAACCTTCTTGAACCTTCGGACATTGTGTGTGCCGCTCAGACATCTGCAGAGCCCTGCACATCCGCGGATTACCCGATGATCATTTACGGATATCCGGAGTAAACTGGCGGATGTGGGTTAAAATCAGATTTAGCGGATTGCGGATCGGGTGCGGGTGCCAGCGGCTGCGTATGCGCATCGGATGCGGATATTCGCAAGTCCGTATCTACATTTTTGCCGAGGCAATCTATAAACGTGTGCAACCTTAGTCTGTGGAGTGAATAAGTATAGTGATACTATGAAGTGCATCATAGCCTGTATTGCGCGTGCAGTCTACGCTCACAGATAAAAGGTGCCAGTCGAGGAGAAAATTGTTTTTTACATCAAGAAAGATTTGATTCTCACTGAATTTCGCTTTAGAATGTTCTTTGTCGGCAAAAGTTCCGTCCCTAGAAAAAGTAAAGAATGCAGGAGTATCAATCGTTCCGATGAAGCGTGTCCCTGTTTGGCATGGAAAGAACGGGAAACATTCTTTGGGGAAAAAAAACCCGTAAAAGTTGCAAGAATGTAGTAGAAGAGTGCAAGTGGCATCTTCTTCATCACGTAGGTCGAGTTGACAGAATTCGATTCTTTGCAGTGGTGGAACTTGCGCTAGCACGAGTTTTCGCACCTAATTTTTGTAGCGCATTTCGTGCATGCAATCCCAGCATCGAGTGCACCACAAGAATACTTTTCAATAGCGGGAATCATTTTAAGAGAGGCGAACCTGTCTAAATGCGTCCATGTTGACGATATTTGGTTTCTTTTACACAGCAACTTTGACAAGTAAAACGTTGCGGATATGTGCGTTTTTCTTTTTGTCGACAGTTGGCACAGAGTTGTTTTTAGGTATGTGATTGCGAGCATGGAGTTGTGAATTCATGTTTAAAACTGAAATCGATAAGAGATGTTGCCATCATTGTGAAGCTTTTCCAGTGGTGTCCTCTCGCCTTTCGTCTCCCACTTTTTTATTGTATGGCCTAAATGGAATGGCACAATGTTAGTAGTCTGTTCTTTATTAATTTTTCTGTTTATAAAATATGCGTCTGCTTGAAATGGGTTTTACAAATCAAAAAAGAAGCATAAATATTACAATTTACTACCCTTCGAGCGCATCTTCTGGACAGACTATCAGTGCTACGGACTTTCGAGACGACCTTATAGCCGCGATCATCTTTCCAGCGATCCGAAGTATATCTGGAAGGATGATCGCTTATTTTATGAATAAGAAAAAACAGAATACCATAAAATAACTTTCACTGTATTTGGGCACAAGGAGTTCTTCGTACAAGGGTAAGCAGACGGAGATACAATCCAGATGCTCGTTAAATTTTTTTTTTCATGCTTGATTTTATGATGTAAAATTTATACGCCGATCGACGGTTGGATGGCGTTCCAAACTCTACGGATGCGATTCGGATGCGGATGCAAAGTCTGAGGATGCGGATGGGACGCGGATGATTAAACTGTTATCTGCGTAGGGCTGTAGACAATTGAGTGGGCATGGCAGCACAGCACGGAGCATGACGGCTAAACTGTTCTTCCTGATCACGCAGCTGTTGCTGATACTCGCTGGACGCGATCCTGCATCTGGCCCGTGTTCAACTTCACAAGTGCGGCGTCAAGACCTTGCGTCAGCATTCTTCTATCACCAGGATGTGCCCGGACCACGTGGCTTCGTGACGTCACCTTCATTCCCGATACCAGCGCCTTCGCCTACAAAAGCCTTGCTTCCACAAGATCTCGCCAGTGGGCATGGCAGCACAGCACGGAGCATGACGGCTAAACTGTTCTTCCTGATCACGCAGCTGTTGCTGATACTCGCTGGACGCGATCCTGCATCTGGCCCGTGTTCAACTTCACAAGTGCGGCGTCAAGACCTTGCGTCAGCATTCTTCTATCACCAGGATGTGCCCGGACCACGTGGCTTCGTGACGTCACCTTCATTCCCGATACCAGCGCCTTCGCCTACAAAAGCCTTGCTTCCATAAGATCTCGCCAGTGGGCATGGCAGCACAGCATGGAGCATGACGGCTAAACTGTTCTTCCTGATCACGCAGGTTAGTATAACGTATATGCATCACGATGAATTCAGAAGTAACGATGTATGTCTCATAGTGCTGCCATGCCCCGGAACATTCATCTGTATCCTCGCGGATTGTGTTCATTCAGTGCAGTTGTTGTTACTCTTAGCGGGGGACGTTGAAACTAACCCCGGCCCAAATACGGAAGCCATACAGGAGATCCTAAAAAGTCAGAAGGACGTTGCCAAGAATATAAAGGAGATGCGGAAGGAACAACTAAGCCTAAAGGAGTCGTTTAATGGCATTAACAAGCGGCTATCTACTATCGAAGCGACCATTGACGAGGTCAGAGGCACGGCAAAATCTTTTGAAAATTACGAAACTAAAATGTTTGAGTTATCTAGCACCGTTTCCCACTTGACGTCAGCAATTTCACAAATGGAAAAAAAGGTTGATGACCTTGAAAACCGTAGCCGACGCAATAATGTAATTGTTTACGGTATACCCGAAGACCCCCGGGAGAACCCTGTTCAACTAAGGCAAAAGGTTTGCACTGACGTTTTCGATGGCATGCTGGATGTAACTGTTACCTCCATTGAAAGGATACACAGACTGGGTTACAGTAGGGGGACTAAGCCACGGCCTGTCCTCCTGAACCTTCGTGATTTCAATGAAAAAACGAGTATCTTCAAAAATGCTCGGAAACTAAAAAATACTGGAATTTCTGTTTCCGATGACTACTCCAAGCCAGTCCGGCTACTTCGCAAAAAGTTATGGGACAGCGCAGCCCATAACAGGGAACAGGGAGATAAAGTCACCCTCCTATATAATAAAATGAAGATTAACGGTCTTACTTATGAATGGAACGCTGCAAACAATACCAGAGTTTGTGTTTCTAGACCAAACAAAACACAAGAGTCTGATCAAGGTAATTTGTCACCGTGACATGACGATTTTTGTTCAAACAAGTTAAAACTGATAAATGTAAACGCTAGAAGTCTTGTAAATAAAGTTGTTGATCTTGAATGCGTGCTACATGACTATGATCCTGATGTTGTCACCGTGACGGAGACATGGTTACACGAGGCAATCGCAGATTCCGAGATAATTCCTCCTTCATATAACATACTTCGGAATGACCGAGAATCTCGTGGCGGTGGCGTTGCCATAATCTTGAAAAATCATTTAAATTTTGTAGTACTTGATGAAGTTTTGGAAATTGAGTCACTGTGGCTGAAATTAACTAGTTTTACTCCTGCAATCGTTATAGGTGTCGTTTACCGACCTCCGAATGCATGTCCATTCTTTCTTGAGGTGCTTACGAATTTTGTTTACAAAATTAAACAAAAACATCCGCTCTTTTTGATGGCTGGTGATTTTAATTTGCCTTCAGTTGATTGGGAATCACTCAGTAGCAATTCCACGAACTGTCCCAATACTTCCCTACTAATTGACATAGCGTTCAATAATAATCTACTTCAAATTGTAAATGGCCCTACACGTATTACCGCGTCCTCTAATTCTACACTCGACCTTGTGTTCATATCCGACGCGATTGCGGCACGGAACTATGAGTGCAACGTAGATGAAGGAATTTCTGATCATCTGATGGTGGTGGTGGAAATTTCAACTTCTAGAACTAAACAATCACCACGTAAACAGAATCCCAAGCTTATTTTTAATTTCTCTAAAGCTGAGGATGAGTCCATTATTGATGCGCTAGAACTTTCCCTTGATACGTTTTTAAATATGTGTTCGGACGGTTGTTCTATTGACCTTCTTTGGGGCTTTTTTAAGGAGGTTGTGCTTGAATGTTTACGCCGTTTTGTTCCGATGAGCACTAAAGTTGCACGCAAGCATAACCCGTGGATAACTCGTGAAATTCTGCACTTGAAACGGAGAATTAATCGTGTTAGGAAGTGCAACAAATTTTTACCTATCTCTGAAATGAGAAGACAACTTAAAACAATGGTTCGCCTCGCCAAGTTTCGATTCAATAGTGTCACTCTGCAAACATTTTTGAAAGAATCGCCTGATAAATTCTGGAGGGCGTTATCGCCGGCCCGAAAAAAGATTTCCACGCTTTTCGTTTCAGACAATCTGGTAGACGATGATAGCGCTATCGCAGAAGGTTTCAACGAATATTTTGCGTCTGTCTTCACTACGGATAACGGCACCGTGCCTTGTTTTGATCAGCTGTCCACTTTATCAACGTTACCTGATATCATTATCTCTACAGAAGGAATATTCTCAGCTCTGCTTAATCTTCCAGCAAAGAAAGCCATTGGTGCTGACGGTATTCCAAATTCATTTTTGATTCGCTACGCTGAGTGGTGCTCGAAATATCTTTACCTTATTTTTCAAAGGTCTTTAACAGAATCTGTCATTCCTGCTGAGTGGAAATATGCAAAAGTAATTCCCGTTCATAAAACTGGCTCCCTGCTACTTCCGGTAAACTATAGGCCCATTTCATTACTTCCTTACTGTTCGAAACTGCTAGAACATATTGTTTTTAAACACCTCGCGAGTTACTTAGAAAAAAATTCTTTTTTCTTTTCAAATCAACATGGTTTCCGTCATGGCCTTTCTACTACGACTCAGTTACTTGAAACAGTTCATGATTTCGCAAATATCCTGAATCGATCCAAACAAATTGACGTCATATTCCTAGATCTTTCTAAAGCTTTTGATAGAGTATCACATAGTAAACTTCTCCTTAAACTTAAATCAATTGTTCAAAACGAAGGTGTCTTTCGCTGGCTCGAGAACTACTTACAGGACAGAAAGCAGTATGTACAGATCAACTCGAGTGAATCATCATTAGTCCCTGTTTTATCGGGTGTTCCGCAAGGGTCGGTCCTGGGGCCATTACTGTTCTCAATTTTTATAAACGATTTAACCGCTAGTATTCCAGTACGTGTTCGACTGTTTGCAGACGATGTGGTTTTATTTACAGAAGTCAATGAAATAAGTGACCAGATTCTACTAAACACCTGCTTGTCCAAGATGGCGCACTGGTGCGACTCGTGGCACATGTCATTGAATGTCAAGAAGTGTGTTCGAATGCATATAACTCGTAAATTAAGTCATCTTTCTTTCGATTATTCCATTAATAGTACTTCACTAGCCGAAGTTACTTCTTATAAATACTTGGGTGTTATTATATCGAATGACCTACGCTGGAACACTCATATCATGTCTACTGCGCGCAAAGCACTATCCAAATTATGGTACTTAAGAAGAAATTTAAAACATGCCTCTTCCGACGTTAAATTGACAGCCTATAAAACTTTCATATTACCCATCCTAGAATACGCTTCGGTGGTTTGGGATCCGTTTACAAGTACCAACATAAACGTCGTCGAAAATGTTCAAAGAAAAAGTTTACGCTTCATTCATAATAAATTCCAGCGAAAATATCCCGTCCCTGAACTGTACGCCCTTTCTGGGGTGAACTTACTAAAGCATAGACGCAAGTTTACGAGAATAAAGTTTCTATTTGATTTGTTAAACAACCGGTTCAAAATCGATATCTCTAAATATATTTCACCCGCGCCTCAAGATTATCCCATGCGAAGTTATCATTGCAAAACGCTCAAAGAATTCAACTGTCGGATTAATGCATTTAAGTACTCTTTTTTCCCAAGGACTGTTCACGACTGGAACTCTCTGCCAGGCGATATAATAACAGCATCACCAGAGTCCTCCTTTTTTAATAAACTCCGAGATTTTTGTGATTCTTGTATCTAATGCTCATTTCTTAATTTTTTTTTTTTTTTTTTTTGCGATGAATAGTCTTTGTATAACGCTGTTTGTGTTTTTGGATCAGCTAGAACGAATATTCTTGTGCTTGTTACCTGCTGTTTTTTTTTTTATTATTGTTTTTGTGTACACAGATGTTGTAAACCACTCCTACCACGTCTCCTGAAATAGGAGACAGTAGTATTAATAAATAAATAAATAAATAAATAAATAAAAATTGCGTTCTTTTAATAACGCGAGTGCTCTTCCAAAGCGGCTGTACACAAGCAGACGACACAACGACCCACGACGCAGCGCGCGCGGGGGTTCCCGAGGGAGCCGGGAGACGCACGATGACGCATGCGCGGTGAACCAGAGTTTCGAGCGAAAACCGAACCGAACCGTTATATTTGATCGAACCGGAACTGAAACGAAGCGGTATTGTCTCCGTCCTTTTGAGACAGAACCGTAAATGAACCGGAAAAAAAACGTCGGTAACTGGTTCAAAACGGTTCACGGTGATATATATTTTGTTTTGTCAAGATCAAAAACTCAATATTTGATTATAAAGAAAACAATTAGGAACTGATTTACTGATCCGTTACTGATTAGCAACTATTGATTAAATTGTTATATACAGAATTGAAATGTATGAGAATTTGGCTTTCGTGGCGCCTTTGTATTGAAACTATGAATAATCATGTGACGTTACGTGTCACCTGATAACATGCGGCGTGGTCACGTGACGTCACGGTGTCAAGACATGCTCTCAAGTCTGGCGAGCACGACTTTCTTGGGCCAGACAATCCCGGCCTCCACAAATCTTTTGTGGGTTCTATTATCTTACCGCCTTATCCTCTCTGTTACGGACTGGATCGTCAAAACACTATACTAGACCTCCTGATACACAAACTGTTTTATAGATTTGACCATAAATAACACATAGCTTTATTAGATACATACGAAGTTTTTAAATTAAAAACGACTGCCCACTTCATCACAAATATCTGAACTTCTGGAGTTTTGTTTTAAATTCTTTTTTATTACAATTGAAATACAGAAACAACTTAATCGAAGGTTACGTCTTAATTTTCGTGTAGCTTGTGGAGTCTGCGAATCTCAGTATTTTTTCAACTTTTCTATTTCATGGGCAACCTTTGTTTTTAGGTCTTGTCTCAGGATCTTTCCGTTATCGGACTTGGGAAGAGATTTCATAAAGAAAACACCTCCATACAGCTGCTTGAACACTGCTACTTGACCTTTAAGACAGAAACCAAGGTAAGACAAAGAGGCATAATAGCCTAATCAATCTCCCGCAAGCTCATCACTCCACTCATGTAACCATATTTTGTGAAAAAAAAACAGAAAGACAGTAACGCTTTGTGTTTATGTAGTTTTGAGAACTATAGAAAAATGCATATTACAAACCAAGCACATCTGCTCCTGTCGTACCATGTGCATTATGGGGAGTAATTTAACTACCGTACCGTAAAATCCCGAGGAATAGCCCACGTAAAATCGAGAGCAAGTTGGGTGAAAATAACAAAAAAAAGTTGGAAAAAAAAACAAGAGCACTATTTTTAAATGTGATAGTGAAGCAAAAATGGCAGTATATTAAAAAGCAAAACAAAGATCACAGTAATGTTCGCTTATCCCGCCATAGCCAACTATCCACATTTACGGCGAGGCCATCATTGATCCGAGAACCGCGATTACTAGGAGTGGGCTATATTTCGGTGTTCAAAACGAAAATCGTAACTCAAGCCAACTCTAGGGGTAAGTTATTTCTGGGGGTGGGGCTTTCCTCGGGATATTACAGTAGTGCTTCTCTTCATTGTTACTTTCAAGTAGATATTAATGTAACAGAGCCAAACGTCCCGCTAAATAATTGCCGGCTCTAAAATTTTATCCAGAACCTTTTTGAAGATGTATATTTGCGCCACCAAATTTGTAATTATTACTTTGAAATCTCCAGATCAGAAAAAAAGCTGTATCAGCAAAAAATGATTATGTTATTTGCAGTGTTTTTATAGTCATAATAAAAACAAAACAGTGCATTTTCTCCTGCCATAAAAGCTTCAAATATTTTATTGCGGATATATAGTTATTTTTGTAGGATTTTGTGCATAAGTCAAAAAGCATAATCTCTAGAGATCATTGTCCCTGAATAATTGGAGCTCATAGACCGCTTTTTCCTAAACCAACTTTCTGTATTATACTTAACATTTAAGCTTTAAAATGTGCAAGTTAGGCATGCCATAACACACCAAAAGACAAAATTGACATTGGGAACATGACATACCAGCAATGAGTTCCTTCAGTTCCGTCGCCAGACTCTCGAGGTTCTTGTCGAAGCCGTCCTTGACAACGACACAGGCTGTAGGAGCTTCAACATACTTTGAGCTCGGGACACCCACAACAGCGGCCTCTGCGATAGCCTCGTGGCTGATCAAAATTTCTTCCAGCTCAGCAGGGGTGACGACGTTATCCATGCATTTTATCATCTGTTTCAATCTCCCAATAACATGGAGCCGTCCATCAGTGTCATAGTAACCTAAATCTCCTGAAAAGCAACATCCAAATTTGTCAGCACTTAACCCTCCTTGTTTCATTGTCTTGCAGAAAAATATGCTTTCGTGTTTTTGTTTTTCAATGCGATTTTTGTATACCGTAAAGTTCCGAGAGAACGCCCCCGCCCGAAACCTCGCCGACCCACCTTTTTGGACGAAATATATATTTTAATAAAGTTCCCAAACATCGCCCACCCCCTAAAAATCGCAGTAGCTTCGACGCATTCGAAAGCCCGGGAAGCCCCCGCCGCGAACATACCTCTGGAAAAACCGATGACTCGTCCGCAAACACCGCCAGTGACCCGATTTCTAACAAAAGAGAAGATCTTTTCCGGTTAGATTAATAAGATAAGGGCGAACTAGAAGTGAATCATTCAAGACGTCCGGGTACAAAGGAAAAGAAGAAACAGCTCAAGCAAACAAACTCCACACTAGTAGACAGTCATTCCTCTGCGTGCTCCGCAGCTGTTCACCTGCCCTCGCTTCCAGCATCGACCATGAGGAATAGCTACACCATCCAGAGAAAGGTGGAAGTTGTCCAGTGGCACAAGAAGAATGGAGACAACGTAAGCAAAACTGCAAGACATTTTGAGCTGGACAGGAAACGTGTTCGCGAATGGAGCACCAACTACCAGTCCCTTCTGCAGCAGTGCCACGGCAAAAACAAATTCAAGAGAGCCATCAACAACGGACGGCCGGTCTTCAGCGAAGAGCTCGATGAAGCACTCATGGACTTCTTGGATACCGAGCGGGCGGCGGGGCGAGCGGTGAGCAACCGCGTCCTTCAAGAGCACGCACGCAAGTTGGCGGTTCAGATGAACCTGGGCAACTTCGAAGCTTCGAACCACTACCTGGCCCGCTGGAAAGCCCGCTTCAATGTGTCGATGTGAGTGGGGACGAACGAGAGTCAGAAGCTGCCGGCTGACTACGCTGACGCAATCTCCGTCTTCCGGAGGGCTGTGGGAAGCCTGCGCCTGGAGCACAGTTACTCCAACTTTAGTATAGCCAACATGGACCAAACCATGGTACGCATGGACTGCCCAGCCAAGCGGACAAACAACGTTGCCGGCGAATCAAGCATCCGCATCGTGAACACAGGCTGTGCGCGTCGTGGACTGACGGTTGCACTCTGTGCAACAGCTGCGGGCATCAAACTCACGGCTCTCATCGTGCTCAAGGAACCGACGGGCCGGATCCCGCCAAGGGCACTGTTCGCACTTCAAATCCCAGGTATTGTCTCAATTTCCGCGTGCGGCCAATGTTACTTCTGGTTTGCCCAAACAAATTTCAGCATAAAAATAAGTTGAAAACATGCACTCACGCCTTTCGCATAAAAAAAAAAAAAAGTTTTAGGACAGCGTTGTTTTGTGAACGATATAAAAAGCGCCTTCCACATGTATTTGTGCATTTCTAGTAGAGGGCGCTGCATGGGTTCGTCACAAGTTTTGTTTTTTCATCAATACCGTCAATACTACGCAGCGATGCGGCGATGCTTTCGTGTTTGCGGCTGCTCCGGTTGTTGGTGGTTGGCTTTGCCGGAGTTTGGAATGAAACCGAATCTCGGCTCCTTTCAGAAAATGTGAGAGTGACCTGTTCAAGGAACGGATGGATGACTACGCCGGTCTTCCTCGAATGGGTGCGGAGGGTGTGGGGTGCCAACAAAGACGACGTGAGGCGGCTGCTCGTCTTGGACCAGGCGCCCATTCACAAGACAGAGGCAGCGCGGGAGGCCCTCGACGGGAAGGAAACCGACGTTGTCTTCATTCCTGGCGGGTGCACGTCTATTCTCCAGCCAGCAGACGTGTGCTGGATGAAGCCCTTCAAAGATGCTCTCAGGAATCGTTAGTCCTCCTTCTTGCGGGAAGGGGCTGTCACCGCCAAAGGGAACCTCAAGAAGCCGTCGCGTCAGGATGTCGTCAGCTTCGTGTCCGAGGCTTGGGCATCTCTATCGGAGGAGGCCGTCCTGACGTCGTTCAAGCGCTGCGGCATCTCAACACGCCTCGACGGCTCAGAAGACGGGGAGTTGAACCACCGCCTGGCCTCTGTAAGCGACGAACCAGCGATGGGGCCCGAAGCTCGGGAGAGCATAGTGGACGAAGTAGTGCAACTCGTCTTTGACAGCGACAGCGATGAGTCGTTCGATGGATTTAGCGATGACGAGTGAGCAATAAATGCGTATGCACCGCTGATCTGTCAAATGCAGCCATTTTTTTTGTAGTTTTTGGCCCTTGGCCCGAAACTTCGCCCACCCCATGTTTTTCACCATTTATCTCTTAATTTTGGGTGGGCGTTCTTTCGGAACTTTACGGTAGTTCTGTGCACTGCAAATAAAAGTTTTGAAATTAAATATTCAACTCGAAGTTAAATTTTTGGCCAGTATTCGGCACTTTGATTCAAATTCGATTCGAGCTGACATTTCACACTTCGCGCAGCTCAAATCATTTCTTTAATACAAGTGCCATTTTAAAACAAGTTCTGATTGATCTGTTTAACGTCTCACTGAGCTTGAAGCGGTGCCTTACGAAAGAGTAGTCACCTTTCAACCAATATTGGTGGGGTCAAAGCGGCTATTTGTGGCACGTGTTGTGTACGGAGTGCTGTCTCGTAGGGGGTTCGAAAATGAGCTAATATGAATGATAACTTGCGTAAACAAGCATTTATTTTGTAACGAACTCCCTCCATCGAACTTATGTACGTTAGGAAACGCACAATGACTATCGGTCACGTGCACTACAACACAGAGACAAGAGAACACAACAATACGTGTGTGTCAAGAACGCGGATGGGCGTCTAGAAACGCGACTCTGCACGCTTTCGTGCGCACACCTTGCACACAGCGACGGCAACCGAATTAGGATAGTAGGTAATTTTTTAACATCATGTGAAAACTCTATATACAAATATTGCCTTCTTTAATTTTGTCCACTATAATGGCTGGATACTAAACAAGATAGTTTTGAGACTCAACGAACAGACTATGAACTGGGGAACCTAAAACAAGTGCATCATAACACGCCAGACCAATAACTATTCAGGCGCAATTGAGATATTTGGGTGTGATCGAAAGGGTAGTCTTGTAATTGGTGATAAAAAATATACACGAAAATGAGATGAGCACCTGTTCGCAGCCATCCATCGTTGCTCAAGGCTTCCGCAGTAGCTTCGGGATGCCCATGGTAGCCCTTCATGACGCCTGGGCCCTGAACCGCAATCTCGCCATTCTGGTACGGTCCGAGAGAGTCTCCCCTGGTTATGTCTATGACCTGGGGCATCATTTTAGGTACTATATTCCTTTCTTATTTTAGAATAATAATAACTTGAAATGACAGCTATTTCTCCGCTTCCGGAAATAGTCAGTAGTAGAAAAAGAGTGCATGATCAGCCCAATAATCAATCAATACTAAAACATGTGTTTCCGATATGTTCCCGATATCGGGGTGTCCATGTTTCTGATATCTGACCCTACCTATTCCGATATCTAAGTGGCTGACTGCGCACTCGAAGCTGGGTCTGACGTAGGAGCGCGCGACTGGCCAATTAGCCAATCCTATCCTATTCAGATATCAGAAAAAGATGTTTCTTATATATGAAAAAATTCTTAATAATCGATGAATATATTTATCAGCGACCAATAACCGATCATCGGATGATAGTCGATCATCGGCAGGTAGAAGATCATTGCTCAATGGATAGACCTATTTGTAGTCCCGTGGCTTGTGACGTAATTCCACGTGACAACTGCGAATTCTAATTCTCAGAAAAAGGCTTTTAAAAAAAATTTAGCTCGGCCGGTTCCGAACCTTGCGTCCAGTAGCCCGACACGGTAGCTCAGCGCCATAAAGCGAAGTGAATATTCCGTACTTAGACTGTGTGCAATCGTAGGTAGTGCAAGGGCTCGCCGCTCTGTTACACTCTGTCAACTTCAGACTGTAGTTGGTGATGCTTCCACAAGGCGGCGCCTGAGGTCACCGCCGGCACACCAATCAGCGTACTCCCCACCTACCTTGGTGACTCGTGGGAAAGTGTGGGACACCTCGCTGGATGGAGCCATGTCCAGTGCATTTGGTGATATTCCCAAAAGATGTAGCCAGTCGCGCGATTTATCTTATCGGTGACCTTCAATCTGTGGACATGTTCGTGAGGTGTCGTACGGCCAAGGCAACGAACTCTGTACCAGGGTGTAAGATAGACAGGTGGGGAAACGAGAGCCAAATGACTGACCGCATTGTGTCCCCCTCGGTTTTCTCTTTTTCTGTGGCGCCATCTATGTGGAGCACTGCGAACTCTCACACCGGGTGGGCGACCGGTGGCGACCGGCAAAACTGACGGAGATGGTTTCTCGTGGATTTTTAATGAACGACTGTCGTGCTCTCGGTTTATTTTGCGCACTCTCCCATAAAGTTCCACGCAAATCCGATTCCGATTTTTTTCCTCTCACCGCAGCGCCATCTGTCGCAAGTCGGGGGTACCCGCAAGCAGACGAGTACACAATCCGGTCACGGCGCTGCGGTAGGCTTCTATGGGCCGTTTCCCCACCTGTCTATCTTACACCCTGCTCTGTACGTCATTCGTGTGATGAAGATAGAGGTGTCGAAATGTCTGCGAGCGGACGTTTTACTAGTTGCATGGGAGAACACGCTCGACGGAACAACATAGAAGTCTGCGCTAAAGACCGTAAGACGAACAACGACTTCTTTGTGACTGCACTGGAAGTGTTCATCGATCTGATTGTGCTCGGCAAGTTCCTTCCCTACAAAGTTGACCCAGTTGTGTTCCGGGTAGTGCCCCACGTGTACGAGCACTACGTGGGAGATGACAAGCAGTGGCCATCGCACGAGGGTCCTTTCACATTCTTGACGGGATGGGTGAGCAAGGTGATGTCCAGAGTGAACGATGCGGAAACGACGGACGTGTTGGAGATCCTCTCAGACACGGTGCATACCATCAAGCGGTCAGTCAGTGCGGTGCAAGTGTCACATCAAAGCAACGTACGTGCATCGGCTGGCCGCAGGTGTTCTTCGATACAGACTGGTCACTTTGGATAGTGTGGACTCGTGAAAATAAATGAACACCTCTATTTATTTGTCTTTCTTTTTGTTCCGATAGAAAGGATCGAACCTCGCTATCGGTCCGGTCAGTCTGGTGTTGGCCGAGTTCACGATCGGTCATTAGAATGAGCGATCAGTTTTATGTGAACATTTTCGCAATACCTCCAGTGAGATATCTAACGACAATACTTCAAATACGTTTTTAGGAACAGTTATCCCAACCTGTCCTATTATATGAACCGTATAAGGTTGCCCTAGAGGAATTAAAGTTTCCATTTAGCATCAAGAATGTGACGCGGCCATCTAACTAGATCCTTTTGGCCAGACCAACGGACGCTGGGCAAGTGGAATCCAATAGAAACATTCGAATCCCTACTTTATCTTGATGGCGAGAGGTGGGTTAAGAGGAGTGTTCGGTCCCAGAGCGAGCCTCGATTAAAACGAAAGCGTTTACTTCATAACATTGCAGAAAATAAGCGCTTAGCCCCTGTCGCCTCTCTTAGCCAAAAAACTTGCCTTTTCAGAAAAAAATATTTGGTATAGGTCAGCCTATGGAAGGCCGTCCCGTAGGGGAATTGACGTTGGATAAAGAGGTTCAGATAGTGCTGACAATGGTTATACATGTCATGACACAGGACCGAATTGAAATCCTCGAGGGCTTCTACGAACCGCCAGAACACCTCACTGACGCGATAAACAGTGCATACCAATCTACGCTCAAACTCCCTCCCTAAAAATGCTGCTTCCTCATAGCCTCCATATAAAACTCGTAGCTGTTAATACTGCAGATTGGGCGAGTTGGTAAGGCATCATCACAAACCAGCGCAAGTAGACAGTTATTCAAAATCCAAACACACAAAAAATACACTCACACAGCGCTGAACTATCAACTGAATTGTATTTTAAACTTCCTCTTCTTCGACCCCAAGGAATAGGTTGCAGAGCAAGAGAAGGGTTAAGACAAGGCAAATGGGGGAAGGCAAAAGAAAAAGAAAAGGAAAACAGAAGAATAGAAGACAAAGAAAAGGAAAATAAAGGAGAATAACACTAATGCACCAGAGTCCAAGAGTTACAAAAATTACAAAAATAATTACAAAATTAATCACGCACAGGTATAAACCAGGTGATATGCTGGCCTACTGTCGACTGCACTCTCGGCGTAAATAGTTTGAGTGATGCAAAAAGTCCAAGAGTTACAGAAATTAGTTGTTAAATAATATAAGATGTAAACAAAAATCAGTGGTTATACTGGCTTATTGTCTTAAACACCTTCTGTCTAAATAATGTAGTTCTTTTTTCGATAAAGCTAAGGACGGAGTGCTAACGCCCTGGGCTTCTCGTCTTGCAATGTTCTCCGCTTCTATAATTTCTCGGGTGAGCTGGTTTTTACTCCTGCCTAACACAGCACAGTTGTCCAGTCGCGCAAAACAGCCACAATCCCTACAGTGAATACCTAGGTGACCGGAGTTGGCATTGGCAATGTTGTTGTTGTGCTCTCGCAGGCGGTCGTTTAAACACCGCCCCGTCTGTCCAATGTACTCTTTTCCGCAGGAAAGGGGAAACGAATAGACCACTCCTTCAACACATGGGACAAAGTTGGATCTGTGTTTCTTTGCGCAGCTGACGGTGCTGATTGAGGAGGTGTTTATTTTTTTGCAGAGGCTGTGAAGTTTGTGTGGTGCTGAAAACACTACATTCACATTTACTCTGTTCGCTATTTTCTTTAGACCATGCGATAGATTATGCATATATGGCACGACTACCGGTCTGGTTGTCCTGTCTCTGGGTATTTTTGCGGCGCTACCGAGCTTGATTTCTCTGAGGAGAACCTCGGTTACCGACGTCAATATTTGTAGAGGATATCCAGCGGACCTTAGCCTTGATACTTGAGCGTCGAAGCTTGCCTGCATTGAATGTAAGCATGACTTGCTAATAGAGTTCTTAAGGCATGTCCTCACTATACCTCTTTTTACAAGCTTGGAATGTGCAGAGTTGAATGGTAGAAGAGGTTTCTTTCCCCTGGGCTCATAGGACCAACAGATGTGATGTGGTAGCACATACAGTCGAAGATCCAGGAATCGTAATGATCTTTCGACCGGCAGTTCGTAGGTGAGCTCCAGAGGATTCATACAGTTCTTGAAATTGTAGAGGACCTCTTCCACCATGGCTGTGAAGCTTGTATCATCTGTAGCAAGGAAGATTAAAAAATCATCTACATATCTACATACTTTCACTGCTTTTGATGTATCCAATATTTGTTGTAGACTCCTGTCTTGATGTGCAAGGAAGATGTCACTAAGGACTGGAGCAATGCTGGATCCTATGCATACTCCCGCCTTTTGTAGGTAGGCATTTCCATCCCAAGCCGCGAAGGTGGACTTCAAATAGATCTTCAGTAAGTCGAGAAACTGACTTTGGGACAGACCCGCCGCGTTCATAAAGGGTATGACGCCAAAGGCGTCAATACTTTCTTCCACACATTTTAGGAGACATTCTTGGGGTAAGGAATAATATAGGTCCTTGATATCGATGGAAAATATCTTCAGCTCTTCCTGACGATGTTCTTCTATAAAGCTGAAGACCTCGTAGGAGCCTCCTAAAATGTCTCCTAAAATGTGTGGAAGAAAGTATTGACGCCTTTGGCGTCATACCCTTTATGAACGCGGCGGGTCTGTCCCAAAGTCAGTTTCTCGACTTACTGAAGATCTATTTGAAGTCCACCTTCGCGGCTTGGGATGGAAATGCCTACCTACAAAAGGCGGGAGTATGCATAGGATCCAGCATTGCTCCAGTCCTTAGTGACATCTTCCTTGCACATCAAGACAGGAGTCTACAACAAATATTGGATACATCAAAAGCAGTGAAAGTATGTAGATATGTAGATGATTTTTTAATCTTCCTTGCTACAGATGATACAAACTTCACAGCCATGGTGGAAGAGGTCCTCTACAATTTCAAGAACTGTATGAATCCTCTGGAGCTCACCTACGAACTGCCGGTCGAAAGATCATTACGATTCCTGGATCTTCGACTGTATGTGCTACCACATCACATCTGTTGGTCCTATGAGCCCAGGGGAAAGAAACCTCTTCTACCATTCAACTCTGCACATTCCAAGCTTGTAAAAAGAGGTATAGTGAGGACATGCCTTAAGAACTCTATTAGCAAGTCATGCTTACATTCAATGCAGGCAAGCTTCGACGCTCAAGTATCAAGGCTAAGGTCCGCTGGATATCCTCTACAAATATTGACGTCGGTAACCGAGGTTCTCCTCAGAGAAATCAAGCTCGGTAGCGCCGCAAAAATACCCAGAGACAGGACAACCAGACCGGTAGTCGTGCCATATATGCATAATCTATCGCATGGTCTAAAGAAAATAGCGAACAGAGTAAATGTGAATGTAGTGTTTTCAGCACCACACAAACTTCACAGCCTCTGCAAAAAAGTAAACACCTCCTCAATCAGCACCGTCAGCTGCGCAAAGAAACACAGATCCAACTTTGTCCCATGTGTTGAAGGAGTGGTCTATTCGTTTCCCCTTTCCTGCGGAAAAGAGTACATTGGACAGACGGGGCGGTGTTTAAACGACCGCCTGCGAGAGCACAACAACAACATTGCCAATGCCAACTCCGGTCACCTAGGTATTCACTGTAGGGATTGTGGCTGTTTTGCGCGACTGGACAACTGTGCTGTGTTAGGCAGGAGTAAAAACCAGCTCACCCGAGAAATTATAGAAGCGGAGAACATTGCAAGACGAGAAGCCCAGTGCGTTAGCACTCCGTCCTTAGCTTTATCGAAAAAAGAACTACATTATTTAGACAGAAGGTGTTTAAGACAATAAGCCAGTATAACCACTGATTTTTGTTTACATCTTATATTATTTAACAACTAATTTCTGTAACTCTTGGACTTTTTGCATCACTCAAACTATTTACGCCGAGAGTGTAGTCGACAGTAGGCCAGCATATCACCTGGTTTATACCTGTGCGTGATTAATTTTGTAATTATTTTTGTAATTTTTGTAACTCTTGGACTCTGGTGCATTAGTGTTATTCTCCTTTATTTTCCTTTTCTTTGTCTTCTATTCTTCTGTTTTCCTTTTCTTTTTCTTTTGCCTTCCCCCATTTGCCTTGTCTTAACCCTTCTCTTGCTCTGCAACCTATTCCTTGGGGTCGAAGAAGAGGAAGTTTAAAATACAATTCAGTTGATAGTTCAGCGCTGTGTGAGTGTATTTTTTGTGTGTTTGGATTTTTAATAACTGTCTACTTGCGCTGGTTTGTGATGAAAACTCGTAGCGTTGGTGTTGCATCACAATGGATATTTATTGATCAATCGGCACTTGTCACACATGCTCGTATTTGGTTAAAAGACCATGTATACCTCCTTTACCGTGGCCAACCGTGAAGTCATATTTTTTGAAAATAGTTACATTTTTACGTATTGCAATATTATAGAAGCAAAACACGTTGGTGGTGTGAAAGCCCCACTTTTTAGAGTCGTGCCTTTTGTGGTGACGAAGCGAAATGAGATGATTCAATTTGTTACAATATAAGAGGGTGATCGTAAAGGAAGTCAACACCATTTGTCTGGAGCTCGTTGATGAAAAAAAAAGTTAAATTCCATTTCTAGACGGCTCCGGTCGTGTTGCAGCCACTCTGAATATTAGAAAATGCACATAAAGTTTGCACCGTGCTGTGTGGATCATTTGTCCGGTTCCGGAGAGAAATATTTGCCGCATTTTGTGTCCAGGCCTATGTTCCAAGTGGTGGGCGGTCTACTGTCCAACATATATTAAAGAATATCGCCGGTGTTTACAAAGAGAGTAGCCCCGTACCTCGGTCGAAAACTCGTGGCCACTGGCAGAGACGTAGCCGAGCGCGTCAGACAAGGTTCCTCACTTCGGGATACCCTCAAAAAAGGAATTGGCCAGACGTATCGAAACACGAGGGACGAGCTTCTACGAAAGCTCTCCGGTGCAGGTCATAAAAAAAAAAAAGAAGTCCGAGAAACCTTCATCAGTCTGCCCATGAGAAAAGAGATGGAAGGTTTTAGACTTTTCTTATACTTAGAGAAATGTCGAGCGAGATTTTCACACTCCACTAACGTTCCTGTTTGTGTACAACCGGCGAACAAGAACTCTTCTCACTACAACCTACTTCGTTTTTCCTGAAAAGAATCGGAATATCTTGAGTTCTTCCCCGTCGCTAGTGTCGCAATATCGACGGGGAAGAACTCAAGATATTCCGATTTTTTCAGGAGAAAGGAAGTAGGTGGTAGAGAGAAAAGTTCTAGTTCGCCGGTTGTACAGAAACAGGAACGTTAGTGGAGTGTGAAAATCTAGCTCGACATTTCTCTAGGTATCAGAAAAGTTTAAAACCTTCCGTCTCTTTTCTCGTAGGCAGACTGCTGAAGGTTTCTCGGACTTCTTTTTTACCCACTTCGTTACCTACTTACTTTGTTTTCCCTGAAAAAATCGGAATATCCTGTGTCCTTCCCCGTCGCTAGTGTTACACTATCGACGGGAAAGAACTCAAGATATTTTGATTTTTTCAGGGAAAACGAAGTAGGTGGCAATGAAAAAAGTTCTAGTTCACCGGTTGTACACAAACAGGAACGTTCGTGGAGTGTGGAAATCTCGCTCGACATTTCTCTAGGTATCAAAAAATTCTAAAACCTTCCGTCTCTTTTTTCTTGGGCAGACTGATGAAGGTTTCTCGGACTTCTTCTTTACCTAAACTTCGTTACCCACTTACTTTGTTTCCCCTAAAAAAAATCGGAATATCTTGAGTTCTTCCCCGTCGATAGTGCGACAGTAGCGACGGGGAAGAACTCAAGGTATATCGTTGTTTTTTTCCAGGGAAAACGAAGTAGGTGGTAGTGAGAAAAGTTCTAGTTCACCGGTTGCACACAAACCGGAACGCTTGTGGGGTGTGAAAATCTCGCTCGACATTTCTCTAGGTATCAGAAAAGTCCACGAGAAAGATACGGAAGGTTTGTGCCCACGAGAAAAGATACGGAAGGTTTTAGACTTTTCTGATACCTAGAGAAATGTCGAGCGAGATTTCCACACTCCACGAACGTTCCTCTTTGTGTGCAACCGGCGAACAAGAACTCTTCTCACTACCACCTACTTCGTTTTTCCTGAAAAAATCGGAATATCTTGTACTGCCCACGATTGCACACAAAGTCTAAGTACGAAATATTAACTTCCCATTTTGGCGCAGAGGTACCGCGCCGGGCTACTGAAGGAAAGGTCGGTGGTTCGAAACCGGCCTAGCTAAAAGTCTGTTAAAGGGCAACTCCGCTTCATTTTTGATATTTAAAAAACTATGTAGCCCTCTTCAGTATCATATTGGAAGACCCCATGCAAAATATTACGATCTAATTCCGTTTATATATTTAATAAACTGGCCAGCAAACCTTCAAGCAAGCCAAGTCGCCGAAATCTGCCAACTCTAGCGTGCGGCGAGAGGCGCAATCATCAGCGCAGTCAATGCCACGGAGTTGGAGCGGCCAACGCTGAACCACTACGTCAGAGGCATGTGTACGTCATTCTCACGTTTTGCTTGTTTTTACTTCTCAGAGCAAAATTGAACGGCGACGTCATGAGTTTCTCCTCCTGGTGTTGGCTGACCGGGCGTTCACGTGATCACCGTAACACGGATGCGCCAGTTTGCGCTGCCCTGCGCGCATCTGTTTCCCCGCTCCCCTTCTCTTTCGTTTTCTCCCCTCCCACTCTCCCCTAGGCCATCACCGTCCACGCCATGCGAAGCAGCCCGCCCGCGTCCAATAAAAAAAAATGAAAGCCGTTTACAACTCCCTGTAACGCCGAATTAGAGCGCAGCTCATGAGGAGGAGGAGGGAAGGGTACTGGGGGGGGGGGCGGTCAAGTGACCTGGGGGGGTCACGTGACGATGCCGATGATGACATCAGTGACGTCACTGATGACGTCATCAGTGACGATGACGATGCGAATTCCGATGAAGTCATCAGTGACGTCACTGATGACGTCATCAACGATAATGACGATGACGATGCGGATGCCAGTGACGTCATCAGTGACGTCACTGATGACGTCATCCGTGGTGATGACGATGACTATGCGGATGCCGGTGACGTCATCAGTGACGTCACTGATGACGTCATCAGTGATGATGACGATGCGGATGCTGGTGACGTCATCAGTGATGATGATGACGATGCGGATGCCGGTGACGTCATCAGTGACGATGACGTCATCGGCGAGGTCACGTGACCTCGGCGGGGGGGTCACTTGACCCTGGGGGCTATCACGTGACCTCCCCCGAAGTCATGTGATACCCCCCGAGGTCACGTGACCTCGGGGGGGGGGGTCACGTGACCTTGGGGGGTCACGTGACCTTGGGGTGATTTTGGTTACGCCGACACCGACGCCGCTCAAGCCGCTCAAGCCGGGAACGGACCCCTAACAGCTGCGCTCTAAAAAGACCTGCCGGCGTCGCGTGTCCTGTTTCTCGCTCCCTCCCAAACGTCACAAGACCACGTGGTTCGACGTGACGTAATCATGACAGTCACGACCTGAGACCAATGTTTCCAGACGCAACCGAAGTTTCTGTTTCGGTATCTGCTGATGTTTAAATTAGGATTACACAAATATTATTTCACATTTCGCGAATCCGAAGACGTAGAGTTGTTTAGTAGTGCTTTGTGAATGAGAATCGCATGGAAGCCTAAATTTTTCGGAATTGAGCGGAGTTGCCCTTTAAGAGCCTTTTTCTGAGAATTGAAATTCGCAGTTGTCACAGTGCTGGCGACTACCAATGAATCTATTCATTAGGCAATGATCGCCTACCGGCCGATGAGCGACTATCGTACTGTGATATGTCGATGATACATTTATTGATCGAAAATTTTTTTTTCAGATTTCAGAAACATCTGTTTCTCATAGCTATTCAGACATCAGAAACATCTATCCCATACATCATATATCAGAAACATTTGTTTCTTATATCTATTCATATATCAGAAACATCTGTTTCTCATATCTATTAAGATATCAGAAACATCTGTTTCTGATATCTGATATGCGTCAGACCTAGCTGCGGGCACGCAGTTAGCCATTGAGATATCCGAATTGATAGGATCGATGCCAGAAACTAGACACCCGCATATCGATTGTGTAGATAGCATCAATGCCCGAAACCGGACACCTCGATGTCGGGAACATATCGATATCGGAAACATATGTTTTATTATCGATTGATTGACGGCCGATCGTGTACACTTTTCCTACTACTAAAGTCAAATACTTGCAAAAAAAAACTCGGTTAATTGGCGGTCCGATTGTATGCGCACACCTAGCAACGTGAATAAACACTATTTTCTGAGAATTTAAATTCGTAAATAACGGGGAGGTACTGCTAAAGTAAATCGAGGTAACTCAATGTCAAGGCACATCTTTACAAAAGAGGAAACAGGATAAAACATTCGAAGCATTAAGAAAGTAAGTACCCTTCGTGGATTGGTTCCGCAAAAATAGTAGACTTCTGAGTCGCGCGTGAGTTATGTTCCCTCGTATGTGCATTGGGGACAAGTTGGCGTCGTTTTGTGGCACATTGTTTATGTTTTCGGTTTGTGCTTTGTAATTATTCCTTTTAAGTTGATAGAGTGGCCCATCCAACTCCAAAGTCCGGTCTGTGATAACATTTTTGAAAACGACAAATGTCTAAGTCATGGAGAGCCTGAAAATTCATCGACGAATTTGCGAAATATATAGGCTAAACTTAGTGAGTAAAATGACGAAGAAAAAACAGCTTCGAATGCTTAAAATAAGTCGGAAAGCTTTCATGACGCATTGAAATGCAATAGGCAATCTCTGGGCTCACAATCCGTGGTAAACAAAGTGAATGAAGATATCCGAGATGTGGATTCTTAAAGAGATCTCATTTTGCAAAACATGGCATGAAACTTTGAAATGCTTTCTTCACAAAATATTAAAAAACACTTCAGTAGTACAAATCATTTTCAAGATCTTGGCTGGGGTCTCACGCAGCAGACTTTTATCAGGAGGCTATCGAAACACTTGTGCCACGATATAAGAAATGCCTTTACATCTAAGAGAATTCCGGTACGCATCGCGCTGGTGACTTCATGTTTTCCTCACGGCAAAGGCCAGATAAATTCTGGCGTGGTTGTGAGCTTATCCACTTGGTGCGCTAACGCATCACAACCTTGCCTTTCCCGTAGTCCCTCCCCGCTTTCCGCAGGAGTTGAATAGTCGCGGGAGAGGAGGGAAATCCAGCACGGCCAAGTTCGTTAGGGCTCGCGCGCACTCAGCATTCCGCTGTACTTCCGCGGATTGGTGGTACTTGTATATATTTATTCATTAAGCAAATCCTATCGTGTCTTTTTTAGCGAAGAATCGGTGCCTCTGTTGTGTGGTCAGAACGTGGTTAACATTTAGAAAATAAAATAGGCGCTAGAAGGTCGTTGCACTATCACTTAAACTGAAAAAAGCAAGGTGATAAAAAAATAATGAAGGATACATATCCTGTTTACACATCAGAAAACATATAGGTATGTTCCTTTTTACTCTTTCTGCCTAAATACTTGCATCCACACTGAGGCTTTGCCTGACTGTTTGAAGCATGATGATATTTCGCCAGCTATAGTCGGCGGAGTCTATCACGTAGCCCTGAAAAGCTTCAGCCTTGCATGTATATATATTTTTTTCTAATGCAGATTATCCTTTAACCCCGAGCTTTGGAATAGTTATGATAATGTTTTACTTTACAATTTCTTGTGAAGGGTATGTATATTTTATCCTGCCAGTAGGGCAAAACCTTTGATTCGGATCAAAACAAATCCAACTATACCTGACAGATGCCACCAGTCTGCCAGTGTGTCCTCTGGTTGTAGGCGGTTACAAGAGAGCACAGACAAAACCACCTAGAAGACAAGTCCTGCGCATGACGTCATCGTTCGTGGATCCCTGACCCGCCCCAAGCGGGAAAGAGGCTGAGGCTCGACGAGTGTATTGCCGCAAAGCAACAGACGCGTCCGTCTTGGCTTCGCCGTGTAACCGGCGTCTCATGAGCGCGACGCACGCGGCGACACACCTAACGATGACGCGTGGGAAGGAGTGGCCCAGGCCTTGTCTTCTGTGCGGTATGGGCTCAACGCGCTCAATCACGCTGCCGTGCAAATGTGTGAACCAGCCTTTGCTCGCCCTCGAGTAATCATCGTACTAAGTTTGTGGTAACATCTGCAGAAGATCAGCAAAAAAGGTGGTGGATCGAAACTGCTTGGTAATGTATATATCTATCTAGCAATGCCAGATCATGACACCATAGTCCCCTGGGACCTAGAAAAGTACTTTGGTCACCCGGATGATTGTTTTTTTTTTGTTTCAATGTATTTACATTAACGCACACTGCAAAAAATAAAACGTTTAATCAAGAAGTTCGTTTTGCACAGTATAAATTATCGTTTGACATAATCATTTGTTAACCGAAACGTGGTATAGAAATGAGGCCGACGAACTTAACTTACCTGTGCATTCCAGTTATTGTTTAATTCGCACGTCTCGCCGTGGAGGAAGCGTGTGTTTATTTGTAAATAAATAAATAAATCCAAACTTTGGGTAGACTACTGCTGCGTCACTCAGGACTACGAAGAGCTTTCGGTAAAAATAGGGAATAGAGTTATAGGTGTACTATACCGACCATCAGATGGCTATATTGATGATTTTGTTTTTATGAGCGTTTTTGCATGACATAAACGAAAGCTATTATGATTTCATTTTTTGCGGGGCGGGGGGTGATTTCCACATATACATGTCAAAAGATTGCGCCGCAAAACGTGAAAGGAACATGTAGCCGAATTATCAATGTTATGAAATTTATTACTAGAATCACTGCTTGCTCTGAAACATTGATCGACCTAATTGTACGAAAGTCTCGCTTAGTAGGATTGTAGCCGGCACGCTAAGCTATGATATCAGCAATCACTCTCTAATATTTCTGTGCCTAAACAAAATACCACATAGAAAAGCTAATAATATTGAAACTTTTACATTTCAACATGTAACAACTAGTAGCATAAATGCTTTCAAATAAGATATTTCAGAAAATAATTGGGATTCACTATTTTAAATAGACGACGTCAACTTTGCTTATAATGCGTTTCTTAGTGAATTTACCACTGTTTACAAGCGCCACTTTCTTTACAAAAATATGAAAGTGTAAACCAAGTTCAGTAACCCATGAATCACTCCGGAACGTTTCAAAAGATTAACATACTAATATATTATACCATACATTTCCCAAAGCAAGAGATCATTGTCAGCTTTTATGTTATGAATTAAATCGGTATTATTTAACAAAGCTACTACTTAATGCAATATGACTTTAATATACCAACGTTTTTCAGACACAGTCTAGGCGTGCGGATGTTATTTGAAGAAAAAAACACGCAAACTCAGTTTGAAATTTTTGTTCAAATCTACAACCAGTCGAGAATATTATTCACGAAGGACTGTCGTTGGCTGGTCGAGATTAAGAAGCAGAGGATATGCTGTTCGAGATTAAGAAGCAAAAACTGTTTGGGGGAACAAATTACCCGCCTTAGCCGAAGGCAAGGATTGCAAAAGCATACTAACCAGCAAAATAATTAACTAAAATTTACTACTTATGTTTCTAATTAGCGTAAATAAAAATATGGTTCCACTGAGAAACTTGCTAAGCATCAACGAAAAACCACTAAATCAAATCTATCTTGAAAGATATCAGGCAGGGGCAGCAGTTACAACGTTCTGAAAAAAAATATAAAAAGAAATAAAATTGCTCAGTTTGGACGTGCTTTTAGGTTTCGGTTCCTTATCGAAGCGCATATTTGCGCCCGTGGTCTTGCTCCCCGGTGGTCGCGGCGCGAAGCCACCGCCTCGCCTCCCTCGTTGGATGGAGGGAAGTATGGCGCACGTGAGTCGCGCGTCTCGGCCACTGGAGAGCAGGACAGCGGGCGAAGAGATGTGCTCCAATGAAAAACCGAAACGTAGAAACGTGTCGGAATTTTGCGTTTTTATGGAACGCCGTAAAATGTTTTTCCTTGCCCATATCTTTCCAAAAAGACTTGATTTAGTCGTATTCGATGATGCTTAAGAACTTTCTGAGTGAAACCATTTGTTTATTTCACAAATTAAATCATAAATTAGGACGTTTTAATGAATTATCTTACTAATTAGTATATTTTTGCAATCCTTGAAGTTCATCAGGGCTGGAAGTTTGATCCTGCAAAGAGGTACTTTTTATTTGGACAGCATATTTTAAGGGATATTTGAATACTTTTGAAAAACAACTTTCTGTTTATTAGCCGCCATATACCCATAGAATAAATCGTCGCTTCTTCTAAATAAGTTCCTTCCCACTCTACTGCAATACGGAATAAAATAAACATTACACGGTTAGGGCAGACTTGAAAACTGGGCAAACGGAGAAAACGTTTAGAATTTGATAAGTTTCAGGCATACCTTGATTTTGATACCGGCAGCAGGAAATCCACCATTGTCGAAGGTAACTTGTCCAACATGTGAGAACATTACAATACCGGAGACTTCTGTCAAGCCGTAGCAATTATAAAGTGATTCCACGTTGAAGATTTCACGAATTTCACTTGCAAGCGAAATCGGCATCATTGAACCTCCTAACATGATTCGTTCTACACGAGGTACACTATACTTGTTTTTTCTGATTTCATTGACAATATCCTGCATCCGTCCCTGAGCGCCAATTAGCGAAGATACCTGCAAGATAAAAAAAAACAGCCACGTCATACAGTGCCTCTTGGATATTGCGTGAAGCATGAATGCGGAGTTCCGGTCCCAAAAAAAACTGTTTTCCACAAGTATTGTTTTTCATTAATTTTAATATTGTGAGCTTATATATTGCTACATTAATCTAAGGATGCTGCTCGAAGTGTTCATAAACTTTCCCTTGCCACTTTGATAGTTCCGCTCACAGACTTTCAAGAGCTGTTCAATAACTATCTATAAGGGAAGAGAACCAGGCATTAGAGCCAACAGACTAACGATGAGCACTATGCTTTTAAGCCATATATTCCTTCGGCCTATGACACAAGATCTGACACGACGGCAAAATGTTGTCCTGACGCGCCTCATGATCGGTCACACTCGGCTTACACATCGGTACCTGCTGGAGGGGGAAAATCTACCACGATGTGCTACATGCCAAGAGCCCCTCACGACGACCCACCTGTACCTCTGCAAGAAGTATTCGAGCAGTGCCGAGTTGTTAAGTACTTTGCACCTGCAACAAATTCCGTTTCATCCTGTCTCATTTCAGCAGACAACCAACTTTTTTTCTTACAAGGAAGTCTTTACATTCCTGGAAAGAACAGGCCTCTTATGACTTATTTAAAACTAAGCAAGTGTGCTGCATCTGGTGGACACTTTTTCTAGAAACTCATATTTCTTCTCCTAGGTTTTTAAACTGCCATCCAGGCTATCATCATACATGCAAATTCAATAACGTTTAACTAGCGCTTATCGGCGGGAGCAGCCCTTACGCCAAAAAATACACAAATCATTTATCAATGGACGAAAAGTACCTATATATCGAATTGCGGAACGTAAAAGAATGTTAAATCATGATTAAATTGAATACCCAGAATGCCTAAAAACACCAATATCGTTGGCTTTAACAGATGTGATGCAAGCAAGGTGTGAAACCTGGGAACGGGCTCACCCATTGAAGCCCTAAAACACAGAGCCAACGCCGAGGCAGCTGATTGATTTTTTGTCTGCTAAGGTTAGGGAAGGATTACAGTTTCAAAAGATACTAACACGGATAAACGAATCTTATTAACGAATGCAGAAGTCGGATTGTTTCATCAGCTTCTCTTGTCCATATAACTTTAACATGTACAAACGCACTGTTCAAAAACTGATCTAACGCTATTACATCTTTGCGTTGTAGTAATGCAAAATCACGAGCAGTGTAATTTTTTTATTTCAGGCACGTTAACTTTGTTTTATTTAGATCAGACTTATTGTATTCAAAAAGGGGGTGCAATAATTTTAAGACGAAAAGAATTTTCATCTCGTCGTTTTTACTTCGTTTATAGTGTCCCGGAGGATAGAAAAAACAACTCCTTCATTCGAAAATGTCGCGATTCCTCTGCATACTCGCAAAGCAAAAGTCGAACATTTTCCCCCACCTGCAGCCGCGAGTGGCAGCCGAAGGAACTACGGCGAGAAACTTACGTGACCTCACTCGGCTCTAAGCTGCGGCATAATGCCCGCTAATGTCAGCAGAGAGAGGGAGAGGAAGCACCCTCCGAGAGAGCACACAGGAACTTGACTATAATCCAATTAACTGCAAATGTGCAAAAAGAGCTGGACAAGAACGACGAAAATAATCCCTGGAGACGGAGAACAAGAGGGATAAAGGACGAACACAAATCTCCAAACACAGCTAGGTGACTGGTGCGCAACCTAAAAAATCCGCCTGGTCCGGATATCGAGCTGACGACCTCTCCATTTACATTTGAGCCCTCTACCAACTGAGCTACAGGAGCTGTATACCTCCTGTAGCTGGCGTGAGTTCTCATGTTGGGGAGATAAGTCAAGCCTCGGTGAGTTTCGCGACACTAAGAAATGCCAGTCTTCGGCGCTTACCCCGCATTTAGTGGGTCTCACTTGTGACGTGTCTGTCCGCTCCCCACGTCTCATAGCAGAGTTGTTGCAGTGGGGGCTCGTAAAACGTTTAGAGGGGTTCAGACCCTCCAAAACATTCCCCCTCCTCCATCCACTGCCTACGCCATAAGCTTCCCCCTCTTTGCAAATATCAGCTGATCTTCGAACATCTTATCTATTTTTTGCAGAAATGTTTGTTGACCAAAAAACCTAGCACTAAAATTAAGAAGTAATTTTTAATTTGAGCAGAAGTAACTCGGAAAAGGTAATTAAAGTAAACTACTAATTGCCGAAATAAAAATGTAATTGAAAGTTACTAAACTACTCTGAAAAGTAGCTATACTACAGTAACTTGAGCAGTGTAGTTGATCTACGGCTGAGGCTGGGGAAAAAAAAGCACTGTTAAAAGCAGCGCAGGAGCTGAGCGAGACTCACACCGCGCCTCAGGACGCTCGCGCTCTTTAGTGTTTACAGTGCCGTAGCCTTTTCTATACTCACAATCCCTGGCTGCTCGACGACCGAGCCATACAGTGCCCGGTTGCAGATTTGGAGCGTGAGGATATGGTAGCAGAGAGAATTTCTCGGGGAGCCTGTAGTCGGTGCAAAGCTTGTGCAGTGGCGAGGACCCCAAGCATAGTTCTCATAATTGACGAGAAAAGAAGCGGTAGAGCGAGAAACGCGAGGAGCACGAGCGGACATGCATCGCTCGGGAGAAGTGTGCTTCCACGTCTCGCCGCATTGGGGCACTTGTTACGTGGCTCGCCTCTCATCTGTTGTCTGCCGCTCTACCTTTTCACTTTCGGCGGCCGCGTCTTCCGGCGGTCTGCCTGCTTTTGTCAATATAGGGGAGGCTATGACATTGCTTTCTTTCACCCAGTGTCAGCTGAGACGCATTTCAAGCAAGCCAGCCCTGGTAAATTTATTTTGTAGCACGCGTTAGTTTTGTTTATTATACGAAACTGTTCTGAAAAAGAATTGTATTTGCATCAAACTGGTTATTCCGTGAGTTTGACGAGCGAATGTTTTGAAATCTGAGGATGAGTTCGGTGCTTGTTGAAAATAAAAGTCGTTCCTCAGCTCAGTTCTTTTAACAATGCCCAGGAACTGAAATCTTCTGCGTGATCAGTATTAAATTTAGGTCGTCGTTATCAGCTCCATAACAGATATTGATAGCTTTAGTGGTAAAGCTGCAGATATTTCTAAGAAAGACCATGGTGCACTACATTAAAAGGGTGCCTGACATCAAGTTCCGTTTGAACTTTGGGAGAAAATAACAACCCAGCTTCTCTTATTGAGCAAAGTCGCTACTAGAAGAATTAGTTTCAGTTCCTTAAGTGAAGCTGTTTGGTTTGTTTATTAAGCTCAGGTACTGTCATAATGGTGGCCTGCAACAAAATTTCTCTAAAACAACGTTTAGAATTTAGACGCGAGATGAAGCAACGCTTCTTTGATTGTGGCCAGTTGGTGGTTGTTAAACAAAGCAGGCATATGTTGAACATATAAAAGAGAGCTAATTATACAGGCTACGCAGAGAACTGTAAAGTGTTATACTTTGTTTTCGCCCGAGTGGATGGGACACTGGATTGTGCTTGTTTAGTGAAAATACCTTTCTGTAGGTCTATTATAACAAAATGTGTGTGTGGAATGCTGACTGAAGGTAAACACTACATAAACAATGAAAGCAACGAAAAAGCTCACACGAGCCGGGAGAGGGGTTGTACTATGAATGCGTTTTTTTAAAATGTTCTCGCTTATTTCAACACCCACTCATTGCCAATGGCAAGAGAGTCCGTACATGAAAAGGTTGTTTTTTTTAAGAATACGCAACAAAAAAAAACTGCCCTTACGGCCAGGTCTTCCAAATTTACTACAGTAAAACTAAAATACAGCCACATGCGGCCTAGTGTATTGAAACGAGAATAGAAATGCAACGTTCATTTTGTAGTAAAAGTGGTTTTGCGTTGAAATTTGCTATGAAAATGAGTCCCTACCTCCCCTTTATGGTAAATTTATGCGGGTTGTCACAAATTCTTTATTCTGAGAGACGATCGTTATTCTTAATTTCACCCGATATTTCTTACCTCATGGGTCTTGAGAGTCTCCAGGAAAGTTTTGTACGAAATCAAAGGATCAGTTATGACTGTTTTCGTTCCTAAAAGCATGCAAAACATGGCCAGTGCAAAACCCCCCGCGTGGGTGAAAGGAATCCAGCCGAGAAATACATCCTCTTCAGTAAACATACTAACAGAGCTGAAATAAAAGAAAAAGAAAACACGTGTATGTAAATTCAAGAACCATCAGAAACAGCTGCTTAAGAAATCCAGAACCTTTGGCTTTCCCAACTAGAAATTCACTTTTAAGCTCTGTGTGCAAAATATTAGAAATCCTTAGGGTGATCCGGAGGGCAGCAGAGAGGAGAAGACTGTACAAAACAGAAAATGAGATAGAACACGCAGAAAAACTATGGAACCCTTCAATAAAGTTGACATTTGGGCTAGTTGGTAGTCGAACATGTTGAGGTATTTAGCGCACAAGGTAGAGAGAAGGACAGAACAGAAAAGAGCGCTTTTTTCTGTCCTGTCCTTCTTCTCTCTACCTTGTGCGCTAAATACCTCAACATATGAAACCCTTGCTCGAAATGGTTGCGGGCACCAATACCCTGTCGTGTATACTCTTTGAATATAAAGATTTTTTTTTTAGAATAAGTATGCTCATAAAACACGCATAAATAACATAAAGGAAAATACAAGCAAACAACACACAGAAATACGGTGCCCAGTTTCGTTTGACCTGCTTCGATCTTTAGACCGGCGGTTATGACCAGCAGCTTGCCTTGAAACTAAGAACGTGAGTGAGCATGTCTGCAAACGCTTACACAGCGTGTCAGTGTTTCGAAGCTAATTGTAACACGTGGGCCGAACGTTGCGTCAGAAATAGACCCAAATATTTCATGTTTTACACATGGGTTTAGCTCTCAACTTCACCGCTGGGCGCGCGACGGTTCGATCTACTCACCGAAGGAGCTTCAGACCCTCGTCTGAATCCGGGGGAGGGGGGGGGGGGGGGAGGGGGAGAAGAGGGTCTGAGGTTTTCCGAGCCCCCCCCCCCCCCCCCCCCCCCCCCCCCCCCGGCCCGTGACTTTGAGCACCGAACAGCACTTCACTGCCTATGGGCGCAATGTGTTTGATTTCGAGAGATAATACTTAAAAATACGCCTTCCTCTGTCGCTTCACAGCGCTATAAATTATTTCAAGCAGGGTGATATTTACAATTACTATCACTATTTTTTATTATATATAGGTAATTATAGTTAGTTTCATATTTAGTATACAGTGTGGTTAAAGATACTGGAGTCAGCGCGAGACTTCATCTGTGATTTCGTTCGCGGGATAACGCGTGCAAATAATCTGGGAGAACATTCCCCATACTCGCGCCAGCAGCTCTGACAGCGTTGTGCACTAAGTATGAAACAAAGTATAATCTCTATATCCCACTACGCAAGCATTTGAACCGAATGACACGGTGTTCTTGTTGTTTTTTTTTGTTTTTTTTTGGGGGGGGGGGGGAGACATAAACTGCCCTCTTTTTATCACACAGGACCGTATCTAAGGCGCTCATGCACCACAAGCCCGATACTGTACTCGGCCACATAGAGCTGCTTAAAACTAGCTTTCATTGATTTGCTGGTTTCATTATTCAAAATTTTCTGCACCTACATGTTCTGCAAACTCAGCCATCCTGTCGACGTCTGACCGCTTGGAATTTTTTTTTTTTTTTTTGACTAGCCACAGGTAAAACGTCCCCTTCAGAAACGGAAAGCTGTTTTCTGAATTTGAAAACAAATAACCTTGACAAATTCAAGAAGGTGGGTATATCCAAATCGCTGTGTTGGTGGCTAATGCAGCCAGGTTCGCATGCCTTTTCATTCTGTATGTCAGACCGCAAGCTGCCATTTAAACTTGTGACCCTAGATAGATAAACGTAGATGCAGTCGAAGCAAGTGAAGCATCTAGAAAGATATGTAGTCAGAGCATGAAAGGTTTTGTACCTTGAATTTCTGTTCTAAAATACTTCGCGCACCCTGTAGATCAGGGGTCGGCAACCTTTTGCAGCGGTGGGCCGAGTCGTCACGGAGCCGACACGGAAGTGGCCAGACGCCAATTTGTGAAGGTGGAAAGGAGGGGGGAAGGCGAAAAAAAATGCAAGAAGGTAGTGAAGGCGTCCTCTGCCCAAGTTGGGGATGCCGGACAATGCCAATTGGAAGTGGCCTTTGTTCCTGTCTAGACCCATTTGAGGTCAAAAGTGCAGTGTGATTCTTGAGTCTATGTTGAGAAGCGACAGGGGGGTGCTTTTCTGGTGTCGTCCCAGGGACTGCATGAAACTGTCGCGCGGGCCGCATGCGGCAGGTGGGCCGCAGGTTGCCGACCCCTTCAGCAGAGTTTAAATCTTCCCAAGAATTGAAAAACTATATAATCATAATTTCTTTGCTTCCGTAAATAGATAAAAAAATATATATATAACACTGCCGATGTGACATAATGTAACTTGGGTCTCCTAAAAACGGGTGAGTTTTTAACACTTTGATCAGCGCGTACCTGAATGTGTGAAACCCGGCACAGTACGCCTTGTGCGAAATTTCCACACCCTTCGGGGGACCCTCTGATCCTGACGTGTACTCTATTGCGACAACCTCTTCTTCGTTGTTAGTAGGTGCAGGAGGCGTGAATGAGGCGTCTGACAGTTCTTGAAACTGGAGAACATTTACAAAACCGGGCGAGTTTCCCACGGAGAACAATGCCTGCGAATAAGAGGATTTTTTTTTCCTTGTAATAGTTCTGTTGGTTGCACGGTGGAAGAAAGTAATTAATGCATGTGGGCTACTACAATAGAGATATAAAGCGTCAAAATAGTGATAGTATCTCGCTTTGTGAATGAAAAAGAATTAAACTTTCTATGGGTATACGCAAGACAAATGAGCATAATAAGGTTTCTTTTTTTCATTTATGCCTGTAACCGGTAGTTTGTCCAATCTACGCCACCTAGAATAATAAAGTCCGGGCACTGGCACTTTAACGTAATCACGGTGAGGTCGTACATAGACTCAGACAGGTCATGAGTGCGGCGTCATGTTCAGCAGTTAATGCGTCGAGGAACCCGTGGGGCCAGGGCCCAAATGTTGAGTTGACACCACCCGGGTATGATGACATTACGGAGAGGTAGAAAAGGCTGTTTCCAGGCTTTGAATATTTTAGGTGGCGTTGGACCCGTGAAGCAGTTGCCGTCAAATCCTTGATTGGTTTTCTCATTAGAGGACAGTTAGAAAAATGTATCCATTTATCTCAGCAATCAACAAACAATAACACTAATTACCCAGCCAGCACTCACCTAAAATAAAAGATACTACGATTTATTAAAATGGACGCTGACATACCGCAATCCTTTTTAATATTTTGCCAGGCGATTTATTATTAAGTCAGGCGATTACCCAATCAATACTTTTCTCCACAGTCAGTTGTATGTTTAATAAAGCCAAAAAGCTCAACCGCTCAAAACTTCCGGCCATGGGTACGGAAGCTCATGGCCGGAAGTCACGTGGCAACACGCGAAGGCATTTTTTTTTTTTTGCTTCTCTGGCGTGTGACGCAGACAACGAAGAAGTTGCGTGTACCGCGTGTAGTGCAATTGTTTCACACTTCTATCCCTTCCGCTCGATGGTCTGCGCTTAAATGGCGACTAGCCTCTACCACGAACGACAGTTCCGAAGTAGCGGCCCCACATCCGTCGCAACGTTGGTCCACCGTGTGCCACCATCGTTTCGTGTAGCCCGTGGCACGTCGTCATGCTGAGAATGACATGTACACGTACTTTCTGTTGTCTGTGCAACATTTTTCTTGCGATCAACGTGTTTGCAGCTTTTTAAGGCCACAAAAAGGGGGTTCATACTCTTTTTTTTTAAGATTGAACGTTTGGCTTAGACGACTTACGATTTTGAATATATTTGGTAGATATAGTTTGAACGCCACGTGACCACAGAAAAGGGAATTTAGCGCGACTAAAACCACCTAGTTTTCGACCGGGTGTTTTTGGCGAAAATGTAAACAACGTATTTCGAGCTGTAAACTATGTTCTGTATTTTCTGGTTCTTAAAGGTCATGTTCAAATAAAAAAAACGGCGAGCATAAATACCCTGCCAGTGTCCCTTTTACGGGTGGGATCATAATGGCAAACGTTCTCATTTTCTGGTGTAACTGAAGAAACACCCTAAATATAATATTTTATTCTAGGGAATAAATATATATAAAAAAAACCTTTTATAGCTTGACCAAAGGTCAACATGATAAATAGGTAATAATATCTCACCTTAATTTTTGACGGCATTGCCACCTTGGCAGCATTTGGTGCGCTTTCTTGATCAGTTAGTAGGAAAGTGCAATGGGAGTCTTCAATCGTGAACAGCAATTCCCCTATAAGAGTGATGTAACAATAGGTTCTCTTTCTTTAAATGCTACAATAAGAATTCTCTATTCAGAGGAATGCGTTGAGGACACTCACTTGCCACGTAGGCCGCTTTTGCCATGACAAGCGTACCGCCCGCGAACACAACGCCAAAGGCTGCTGCTACAGTTTCAGCCGCGTTGCCAATATACGCACACACATTGGAGCCCGGTTTTACACCGTGTTGCTGATAACCAACCGCATATTTACGTATCTTTTCCAAGAGCTGAGAGCCGGTCAAACTCTGATGGCTGTCAACCTAGAAGAAAAAAAAAATGGGAAGTGTATTGAGAAAAAATAAAGTGCTTTAGACCGGACTCGTGGTGCTAAAGCAAACCTATTTTCCGAACTTCGCCTCGGTTTTGTCCATTACGCTCCGCTCTGTGCGTGCCGCTATGGCTCGAAAAAGTTCTCGCACCATCAGCGCCTACCTTCGTTGGTGTAAGAACTAATGGTATGTTCCCGTGCGAAAGCGGCGGCTTAAGGGAGTGCGGGACTGGCCATGCGGCGCACTTTTGTGACTCGACAGAATAAATCACACCATATTATGCAGGGTATCTTTTTTAGCTGCGTGAAGTTTAGAAAACAAAAAAATTGCATTGAGACACGTATAATTTTGGGATTAGCTTACCGACTCGGCGATCACTGAAAACAAGATTATTTTTGCAATTGGGCGGCTAATTAACTGATTTATTTTAATTAATTTTAAATAGTGACTTTAGAGGGTCTATTGGAATTCCGATACTTATGTTATGATCTCAGGGTTGTAGGCTTCAACCGTTAGCTGTAATAAACATGACATAATTTGGACGCCACCGGCCAATATATTTTACTTCTGAAGGCTTCCTCAAACCGAAAGTGTGTGAGTGAAAGCGTTTTTTTTTTGTTTTTTTTTTCAGGCAATGAACACTAGACAGGGAGTGGGGGAGAGCGCCGGTGGCCACATGGCCTCAACGCAGGCGTACGATGGTTGGCTCACACGTAGACGTCCAGCCTGGCATCGTAAATGAAGTCAAGTAGGCGGTTCAGGAAGTCCGGTTGTTTGTCTGAAGGGCGGAGGAGTGTGTTCAGTTTTCCAGGGTGTCTGTGTCTGGAAGAGAGTGCTTCCTTCTGATATCTTGATTGTGGGGGCGGGGGGAGGGGGGCGTCTCCGGAGGACATGTGGGTCATCCACATTTTCGTGAAGTGTGCATCCAGTGCATTCGCCAGTCTTGCGGCCCTTGTCCTACTTAGCTATGCGGGTTGGGGTGCAGAGGATGTTGACTTTGATTTTAGTGAGTAGAACACTTTTACGCCGACCGCAGCCCGGAGCAAGGCGGAAGGGCGCTAGGGGGGGAAGCAGTTGCAAACTTCAAACTCAAGCAAAACTTGAGTTTGCAGTTTTCCATGATCCGGAGGTGTTCCTCCTCGCGGTCGGAGTCTTGGGGGTCCTGGGACGTCTCCTGCTGATTGCAGCCCCATAAGGGGCACCTGTGAGAGCATTCGTTTGGTGAGTGGCGTCACCACAAACCCCGAGCCAGTCGGGTTCGGCCGCCCACGTCTGGCTGTGCGCGGCTTTCCCGTGTGCGGGGAAAAGGGCATCCTGGTGGTGGTGTCAAGCCCGGGGTAGGTTTGAACCCTTCAAGGCCCCCCGGGTGAGGCGATACACCACTTCGGCCCCAGCTTCCCGGAAACGGGTGTCCTGGCTTGGCCCGAACAGGATGATTCAGTCAGTCGCCACTTTTACTATCTCCTCCCTTCTTTCACCATTACATTCCGCGCCTTTCACTCTTCTCATTTCTTTCCTTTCCTTTTTCAACTCGTTTGGTGGAAAGAGCTAACATTGGGTGGCAACAGACCCCTTGTCGAAAACCACACTTGGTTATAGTAAATGGACAGTGCTAATAGTGTAACGGTTCCAGCAAAGCCCTTTTTTGTTATCGTCCGATAACTATTCCCGCGTTAAGCTCCGTTGTGAGCGGCACACCATGGGTTCCCGAAAACCTCCCCATTCATATGGGTTCCAAACTTTAACCTTCCGATCGGCCCCCCAAAAGGGAACGCACCGATGCATATCTACCACCCTTGGACATG
The DNA here is from genome assembly GCF_016920785.2 of Ixodes scapularis. Lineage (NCBI taxonomy): Eukaryota > Metazoa > Arthropoda > Arachnida > Ixodida > Ixodidae > Ixodes > Ixodes scapularis. The sequence goes on from NW_024609897.1 coordinate 840,650, forward strand.
AACAACACTGGCTATGTTACTAAGTTCTTTATCGTACGTGCCGAAGTTGAGACGTATCCGATGTCGAAACTCTCCCCTTTTCTTGTGGCTAAGGTCTTAAAAGAGTAGATAGGGGAACAGTTTAAAGCAAAAAAAGACTTTTTCTGGCGACCTTTTGGTAGAAGTATTTCAGAAAAATCAGGCAGGGCAGCGTTGCTACACTCTAAGGAAAAATGGAGGAAAAAAGTATCAACGGCGCGTCTTCCTCCCTTCTCCTGACGCGCCCCCAAGCGGGCACGAGAAAAGGGGAGGAACGAAACGTTTTTTGTCCTTCTCCAGGCAGACGGGAGAAAGCTTTCGCCCTCCCGACTCATCTTTCGGTTTCGTTTTTCGAGCAGGTCGCGCACGTTGTTTAATAAATAGCTGTTGAGTTGATTGAGCTTCAGCGGGAGCGAAGGCCGCCTGTAATTACGTCTTCTAGTCTAGACGTGCAGAACATTCCGGTTGGATTGACGTTTTTAACACTAATTTTATCAAACGACCAAACGAAACCGCTAGAAACAGCGGAGTTCCGGAGCAGAGCCAGCAGCGCCACGTACCCTGGGTAAGACGGCCGTCTCCGGATCGCGGGACTTTCGCGCTCACGCGGCACGGAACTACAGTAGCGAAACCACGCGGAACTGTGGCGACGTTTTCGACGTTATGGAAATCGCAGGAATTGCTTCCAAGACAGGTAGGTTTTGCTGCCGGCTGCCTGGGTGCCTTCCGTGCTGAGTTCGGTTTTGTTTTCCGATGCCGAGTGCAACCGGCGTTCAACGTGGTTCTGTATTTGTGCGTGTCAGCAACTTAGCTGCAACATCGTGATGGCAGTGTTGTGGGTTGTGAACAGAATACTGGAATTATCGCCGATGTGACCGTGTGTTCGCGTTTCAGTGGTGTAACAACAAGATGAGATCGTAAACTGTCGGGCGTTGATGCCGCTGGTCGGGCCGTGATCGGAGGGGGCGGGGTGTCGCAGGTTGACATTACGCTTTACATTAAAAAGTTTAATACCACTTGAGGGATTGATGCAATCGATCGACGTGCGGATAGTCATGTTGAAACGCTTGTTTGAACAGTAAGCTCCTATCGTACAGTGGCCAATGTGACTGTCGGTTGTCTCGTCCCTGAGAGCGATTGCGCTCTGGGGCAAGGACAACAGTACGAAATTATGACGGAAAGTACGTATATTTAAGGTGTGGAATTTTAGCATAAAAAATAGTAGATAAAATTGAGAAAAAAAAGCTACCCTTTATTTTGTTGTTTAAATATACTACGGTTCCTGGAGAAACTACCCTCCAAGTGGCGCGCTGGGATGAACGCCAGAGGTTTTCGAGCTCGCCACGGCGTAGCTCCGTTCGCTTAACACCTGCCGCAAGTCGCGGTTTTCACGGCATTCAAGTTGATCGAAAAGCGATTTTTCAGCCCGTGAAGCATTACTTCCAGCTGAGTGAATATCCGCTCTACAGAGATTGGTTCAAGAGGGCAATTGCAGCTTTGCGTGAACAGCACAAATAGAAAAACAAGTACTACAATAGAAATACAGGCTACAACGGGCCGTACGGGGAATCAAACGCATGGTTTCGAACCGCATTGGAGCGGCTTGATTTATTGGCTTTCAAATAATTACGGCATGATCGAGCGTTTGCTTTTTAATAAGAGATTCATCCCCTGAGCCATTCAAAACACTCTCAGAGGTACGACATTGCTGGGACAAAATCAGCATGCTGGGAATATTTTTTATTGCTTATTCAGTCACCGAGAAATTCCGTCTGTTCAAAACGACCAGTATAAAAGAAGGAAACGCAGAGCGCGGGGCAGTGTTCGGATTAGTGTGGTGTTCCGGTATATTGATATTTGTATGTGCCGTGCATGTGCTCCATGCATGTTCATCAGATGCTTGTAATATGCGTAATGTGTCTATAGTAGAGGATCCCTAAGCGCAACAGTGGCCTGAGGAAATCAAATTATTTCTTTGTAGAACATGAATTGGGCGGTACCTAGCACTACCTAGCATAGCTACTTGCAATTACTCTGCTTGACCCTGCCATCTGGTGGCTAGCGATTTAACTTTCTTTCACGCTACGCGGTAAACAGCGGCTTCGGGTTTGTTCTTTCGAGAGCGTCTTTTGGTTTCGCGGATCGAGTTTGCCCTTCTCCGTGATGTGCGGTTGACGAAGGAGTTGTGACTCGCGGAGCACCAAAGGTAAGACGTAAAGTGCGCGAAGTAACTTGGTATCGGTTGTCACCGTTTAACATCGCAGTGCTGTCGACGAGAAGACTGAGTAACTGCTTTCGGAACGCAAGTTTCTGTACCTGCGGGGGGAATCTGGCTTCGTAAATAAACACAGTTCGCGGAAAACGCGTGTTACTCTTTCATTTGCTGCTCCTCTCGTTCCGTACAAGAGACATAGCGTCCTCGTCAAGCCTTATTGGGTTCGATTTGCTCGATTCGGGGCCGCCATATTGAGATGCAAGCGACGTAGGAACGTTGCTCCCCTGCTTCAGGGACGAAAGTTTCTCCCTTTCTAAAGGAATATAGGTTACAAGACCGTTCCTCCCTTAAGGGAGGACTATCCATACCTTTTTTTTTTCTAAGAGTGTATGCCTCAACCAAATCCTTGACACGAAAGTGAGCGTCTCTGCACACCGCACACTCACACCATTCGTGGTTTTATATATAAGGACGACCTAATCGAGAGTGAGGAGCAAGAGATTATTGAAGGCATGCGCAGCCAGGGTGTTGTTGCTGTAAAGCGCATTAGCATCCGTAGAGATGACAAAGAACTTCCTACGCGACACCCGGTCCCTACCTTTGAGCTCAACAGTGTGCCTACTTCCGTGAAAGCGGGGTACTTATATTGCAGGATCCGGCCTTACATACCAAATCCTGTCCGTTGTTTCCGCTGTAAGCGCTTTTGGCACGGCTCCCGGTCCTGCCCTGGCCGTCAGACATGTGCCAGGTGCGGTATCTCTGAGCACATCGCCGACGACTGTCATGAAGACATGAAATGTGTCAATTGTAAGCAGCCCGTCATGTGAACACTAAAAGAAAAAAAAAAGAAATTCTGATTCTGAAAGTGAAGGAAAACATCTCATATCCTGAGGCATAGCGTCGCCCCTTGGGTTTTTAGAGGGGCTCTTTTGCCGAGGTGGTGCGTCGGGGACTTACACCGCCTATGGCGTCTATGGGAACGCAAATGTCTTACGGGGACTATTCACAACCACTGAAGCCCTCTGGTCCTAAACTAATTGTGAAACTGCAAGGGTGTGCTATCTCAGCTGTCCAGGCAGGTGCCCTCCCGAACTGTGCGAAAGGCTCGGATGCATCAACCGAGCAGACGGAGGCCACCCCGTTGCAGAAAAAAGGTACCTCTGGAGCAGAGCACAGTGCTCCACCCCGAAATGAGAGGGTGAATGATGGTCTGTCAGGATCCACTCGAGCACAAGGGTCTGCGTACCCTGCACAAAGTTTTGCACCCCCTGCTCCTAGGTCCCAGCCACCAAGAGGTCGGGGACTTGGTCCCTCTGCCCCTTGTGGATCTCGGAAAGTGGGGGAGCCGTCGAGGTTACAGGCCTTCAACGAGGAGCCCTTGTACCTCTAGCTGAGCCAATGGACGAGAGTGAGTCAAGGTCCAACGAGGACAGACCCCACTCGAGTTTCGGATCTCTACTTCCGGCGTCCAGTGGCACCACGGGCAGGCCGAATGACACCTCCAAAAAGAAAAATGCTCCGTTCATAAAGATACACTTTAAATCTTAGAAAATTTGCTTACTCTTGACAGTTATTTTTATTTTTTATTATAAACTTTATAGTGGTCCACAATTTTAGCATCATGCAGTGGAATTGTCGCGGCGTTTTTTGTAACATTGAGGACATACATTTTTTTCTTGATGAGCTCCATCCTGTGGCTTTGTGCCTACAGAAGACTTATCTGAGTGACACCCACAGAAAACTGCTACATCGTCATCAAGTTTTCCAAAAGGACCGCATTTCCTGAAACCCTTCGGGTAGTGTAGCAGTGGTATTACAGAGTGCAGTTGCCTGTGCTCCAGTCCCTCTACAGAGTCCACTTGAGGCAGTTGCAGTTCGAATTCTCCTTGACCACCTCAATACCCTTGAGTCGCTCTACTTGCCACCCAACACTCCGCTGCAGTTGCAAGAAACTTCGGGGACTCGTCGGCCAGCTGCCCGTACCCTTTTTAATTCTTGACGATTTTAAATCCCACCACCCTTTGTGGGGTAGTCCTCGACAAGACTCTCGTTGTGGAGTAATTGAACGACTTTTATTATCATCCGGGCTATGTGTTTTGAACAAAAAAGGATCAACATTTTTTAGTGTCACCCATAACACTTTTAAAGCTATTGATTTGTCCCTATCATCACAATCGTTACTACCATATTTTTCATGGAAAATTTTAAACAACCGTTTTGGCAGCGTATAATTTCCCATTATTTTAGAAAGCGTTAAACCAATTCCATCGATTCTGACTCGCCTTCCTTGGTGGAAGTTGGAGAATGCCGACTGGTCTATTTTTGAATTAGAGGCTATGCTTGATCGATCCTTGCTTCGTACTATGAGCCTCGACAATGCGACAGTTTATTTCACTGAATGAACAATTAGTGCGGCTTCGGATTCTATTCCTCAAACATCTGGACATCTTCCTAAGAGGTGCTAACTGTGGTAAACTAAGGAGTGCACAACTACTCGCAAGGACCAGAATAAAGCCAGGGGAGTTTTTCGTGGGTACCCTACCAATCGAAACCTAATTGCATTAAAAAAAAGTAAGGCTAAGGCGAATTGGACACGAAAACACGCTAAAAGGGTTTCACGGACCAATTATGCCTCTTCTAAAAAAAGTCCTGTTCAAGCGAAGGAAGTGTAGGACCGCCTGTGAAAAGTCCAAGGAGACTATCAACTCTTCCGAATCCCTCTTTTTCCCTTGCCTGCCGGATCTCTCAAAGATCAGGCAAATGTTCTTGGTATGCACTCCCCAACATGTAGCTAGTTCTTCCAACTTTAGTGCAAGGTTTAAGAAATTTCAGTCTACTGCTGAAAAGCAATCAATCTCGACGTCAGGATATGGCCGGGCAGCTTACAATAGGCCGTTCAGTAAGTGCGAACTGGAAGCGGAGCTTGACGTAAAAAAGCAGTCTGCACCCGGTCGAGACAGAATTCATTACGAAATACTGAGGCACTTGTCCCCGGCATCACTAAGTTATTTGGTGATGTTTTCTAATAATTCATAGAAAGTAGCTGTTTTCCCTCGATTCTGGAAGAGTGCCCACACTATTCCTCTTCTGAAGCCTCGTAAAACACCCCACTCTTCCGGCGAGTTACAGTCACAATGCGCTCAGTTATGAAAGGCTCATCAACCAGCGTATGGTGTATTTTCTGGAGGAAGAAAGTATTTTGGACATTAACCAGTGTGGATTTTGTAAGGGACAATCAGGCGCAGACCATTTCGTTCGCTTGGAGACTTTTATCTGTGAGACATTTGTACACCGGCAGCATTGTGTCTCGGTATTCCTTGATCTGCACAAGGCCTATGATACCACATGCAGGCTTGAAAGTTTTTGGGGTGCTGCACAACTATGGAGTACGAGGCCGCATGCTCCAGTGTATACAGATTTTTCTAAGCGACCGGACCTTTTAGGTTCGCTTGGATTTTACACTGTCCGATGCGTTCCTTCAGGAAAAAGGAGTCCCTCAGGGAGGAGTATTAAGTGTTACTTTGTTTGCTGTAAAAATTAAGTCTTGCGAGTGTGACACCACCGTCTGTGTTTTACTCATTCTATGTAGATTATGTGCAGATCTCTGTTTCTTCTTGCAACCTCTCCAGCTGTGAACGACTACAACTTGCCGTCAGTAGGATGAGCAAATGGGCAGATGAAAACGGTTTCACTTTTTTTCCCGAAAAAACTGTCTGCGTTGCTTTTTCGCTCCGACAGGGATTGTTCCTTGATCCTTCCATGCATTTAAACCACATTGACATATTCGTCCACATGGAACACAAATTTCTGGGCATAATTCTTGACTAGAAACTTACTTTTGTACCTCATTTGAAAGAATTGACGCGCAAATGCTTAGAGCCATCAAACATTCTCAAAGTCTTGCCCCACAACTCGTGGGAATCTGACAGCCGCTGCTTCCTGCGACTCTACAATTCCTTAGTTCGGTCTCGCCTCGACTATGGTGTATGGATCTGCTCGTCCATCTTCACTAAAGATGCTGGATCCGGTTCACTGGTGATCTGCTTTTTGCAGATCACCAGTGTTGAGTTTGTATGCAGACACCTTTCAGATGTTTCTTGAGAGGCGTAGACAGTACCTTAGCCTTTGTTATGCTTGCAGGCTCTATCCTAACCCGCAACATCCATCCCGCAGTAGCATCCCTACCTGTCGATTCTCTCAACATCTGGAATAAACAAAAACATGTATTGTTCGTCCTATAAACTGTCGCATTGAATGCCTGTGTGCCTCCCTCCAGTTTTGATTCAATAATTCTGTCATACTAAAGCACAAAGAAAAACTTGCTCCGTGGCACGAAGTGCCGATCTTCCGCGACTGGTCGCTCGCAAAGTATAATAAACGGGCTATTTCCCCTCAAGCCCTGAAGCAGGAGTCTTAGTCATTGCAGGACGCATATAGAGATTATATGGAATTCTATAGTGATGGGTCGAAATCTTCATCTTCTGTGGGTTGTGCCCTATATTCTGGTTCCTTCGCGAAATCTCTGCGAATGGATGGTAAGGCAAGCATTTTCTCAGCAGAGCTTTATGGTGTCTCTCTAGCCATTGAACATATCATGAGTAAACCCATATTAAAAGCTGTCCTCTTTGTCAATTCACGAAGCGTGATACAGGCTATTTCTTCTAGACCTCCCACAAAGAACCTTCTTGTACTGCATGTACGGTGTAAAATAAACCGGGCTCTCCAACTCGGACACATTATAAGATTCTGCTGGGTGCCCAGTCATGTAGGAATTCCAGGGAATGAGCAAAAAGTCGGAGTGGGACGCGAAGTGTAACAGTAAACTTCATGTCACTAAATCCATCTTGGCTCTGTGGGAGAGCTCGTTTCATAAGGAACGTCGATTTGAGGTTCTATTATGCCGCCTGAGGATTGGCGATTCACGTCTGACTCCTCCACATCTTTGTGGCGAAGAAATAAAGCTCTGTGCCCATTGTGGGGAAGTACTGACAGTTTTGCAATGTTTATAGCATCGTAGATTTTATCAGCAACATCGCCGACAAAATTTTCCTGAACGTTTTAGAGGTCACTTTCCATTTTATCTCATGTTTTTTCTTGGTGATCATCCCTTAGTTTCATTGGCCGTTTTTGCCTTTCTTAATAAGACCGAATATATACATCCGCTGTAACTTTTACTAAGAAAACTTTAATATCTCTTTCCTAGTATAGCCGTCTTAAGTAATTTGGTCTGGCGCAGTAAGGCCTAAGTTGCTTATGCGCCATAAAACCCCAATCATCATCCCTGCTGATTGCAGGAAGCCGTGTGCCGGTAGCCTCTTGATTGAAGTGGAAAAACAACCATCTTGGCACGGAGGGTAGGGAGAAGGGCGCGTGCCAGATCGTGAGCTTCTTCGTTTCCCTTGATGGCGGCGTGGCCGGGGATCCAAAGGATTTTCGTTTTCTGCCCCGCTGGGAAAGGCCCGAAGTGAGTCTCTTGATGCGCTTCGCCTTGCGACTTGGCCTGTGGGCTCTCTTGCACTCTGTTAGTGCATCCTGTGAGTCTTCGAAGACCCGCACTTCGCAAAGGCGGATGAAGGGGTGTTCGTGAAGAACGGTATCGAGTGTCAGGCTGATGGCTTCGAGTTCCCCTCCCTTGATTGTGGTTCTGGATGGGCGCTCACGGGACGTAGATGTGGACAGCTCTGGGACGACGACCGCCGCGGAGCACAAAGGCACCTCAGGACCGTCATCCGCTGCAGCGTTCATGTAAGCGACCAGCCTGATGTGCAGCGGGTCGTTCCAGGTGCTGACCATCTTCTTTTGGGCTGTGTTGAGCCTAGCAAGGGTTTGCGAATTTCTGTTGCGAAAAAGCTGTCTGGTGTTTCTGATGTCTCCCAGGTCTTCCCAGTGTGGGAGGTCCGGCTGCAGCGGCGGCAAATCCAGCTTGGGGTTGGGGAGCGGCATGAGGATAAGCCGACCCTGTTGAGAATGCTGCAGACGTTCCTGATGGGCCAGTTTTCTAGCCGAGACTTATGGCTTGCAAGGAGCTTATTTCAGCTCGCTCCCGAAGCTTCCCGATCGGGGTGAAGTTCGGGAGACCGGTGAACACTCTCGTGGCCTGATGGTTGACGGTTTCAAGCTTGCGCCAGTCTGATTTGGTTAGCTGGTAGTGACGCGCTCCGTAGCAGACGCGAGACACGACCAGCGCTTTAATCATGCCTCTGGCGATGGTCTCGGTGGCCCCAACTTTTGCGCTGCAAATTCGTGGGATGATGTTGACTGCCGAATATCAATGGTTGATGGTGTTCCGGAGCCAAAGGCTTCCCTTGCCTGTTTCTTCAATATGAAGGCCTAGCACTTTGATGGATATGGAGGGGGCAAATCGCTGACTGGAAAGGTCAGGCAAATTTGCCCCACAATCTTTACCTTCCGCTTTATTTCGGGGTTAGTTCCCCGTTGGATGTATTCTCGGGTGAGGCACGAAGTCCCATGCGGATAAGGTGGGCGTCGATGGTGTTAAGCCCCGATTGCAGTGTTAACGGCTGGTGTCGAATGTCGCCTGCTGCTGCCCAGATGATGAATCCGACGTCCGGGACTGCGTCAAGATAGTGGGGGAGTGACGCCATGGCAAAGTCGAAGAGCAGTGTTGATTGTACGGAACCTTGTGGGACCCCTGTGCGGTTGTCCTTCCGGTCGCCGACGTGGGAGCCGCAGCGGACCGAAAAGGTTCTGCCGCCTAGGAAGGTTTGGATAAGGGAGTGGGCACACAAAAGATCCCTAGGCGCTGCGCTTCTATAATGATAGAGTCGTGTGGAATCGAGTCAAATACCTTCATAACATCGACAGTGGCGATTGTTCTGGTGGGTGAGCTGTCGGGGCTCTCCTTGATTATGCGTTCCGAGATCAAGGCAAGGCTCTCTTGTGTCCCAACTCCCAGGCGGAACCCCGTCTGGGCTGGATGGAAGGCTCGCTTGCTCTCCAGGTACCATTGAATTCTGGGCAGAACCATTCGCTCTTCACCTCACTCGTGCAGGACGTGGAAAAGATGGGGCGGTGGCTGGACAGCGTTCCTTTGTCTTTACCAGGCTTGGGAATGAGAATCACCATCGAGTGGGCTCTTCAGCATATTGTTCGGGATCTTGTCTGGTCCGGGGGACAAAGAGCATTGTAGCTCCCCTGGCGTGAAAGGGCGGTCCATATCCGCGTCCGAGGCCAGACTCTCGATAGCATATGGGCCGTGGGTGCCTTGGAATGGCCGGTGCGGCTGGGAGAAAAAGAGGTCCCCGGCCCGTTGCACTACTCAGATTCAGTCTTGTCGAACTTGAAGGTTAAGACGAGTGAGGTGTTGTTATATTTTCGCTGCGCAGAATAGATATGCTCGTTTGCCAGAGGCGAAAGAGCGAAGTCTTATTGAAGAGGGAAGAACTGCTGTCGAGGCATATTTCTTCTGATCGAGGTGACGAGCATTTGGCTTGGCTTCGATCGCTGCGAGAGTTATCTTCTGGTGGAGATAGGGCGCTTGGGGCCATTACGGCGGCTTGGGCGAGTTGGTTTTTCATGTATCTAAATAAAAGCGCAAGTATGGGGTTCCACACAAACACACGTCACCACCGGCCACAGAAATAATCACACTTAGTAACGCACTCACCGCAGACAAAACGCGCTGTGTGAGTGTTTTGTCTGGTGTGAGTGTGTTACTGAGTGTGGTTATTTTTTAGGGGGCGGTGATGACGTGTGTTTTTGCGTAACCCCATACTTGCGCTGTTTTTTTTTAGAGACGCTTGGGGCCCTTGCGGTACCACTGTACAGCCTGAAGGCGTTTCGCCCAGAACCCGAGGAGTTCCAGATCCGGGGCAGGCGTGTCTTCATCGACTCTGGACGTGACAATGGCCATCTCGACAGCTTCACTAAGCTCGTCTTCAAAGGTTGCTTGGGAGCTGTCGTTTGCCCCTTGAAGCGAGCCGCGAACCTGTCCCAGTGAGTCATCTTAATGGTTCGAACCTGCTCCTTCTTCTTAGGGCGACGAAGAGGGCAAACCTGGAATATTATAGCGAAATGGCCGCTCTCTCAGGGTATGGCGAGATGTTTCCACCTCTGATGTTGAAGGAACAGGTTGGCCACCCATATCAGATCGGGAGCAGTGTCCTTTTTCCCAGCGCTTCCGAGCGTAGTCTTGGCCCTTATCTTGTTCACGAGTGTAAAATCACAGATGGTAATCTCTCCGAGGAACTTATTTGCGCCCTTGCACTTGGTGGAGTACCCCCAGGCCGGGTGATGGAGGTTGAAGTTGCGTCCGTATAACTTGTGCTCTTTAGGGTGCATGTCTTCTAGGTGAGACATCCAGCCGTGGTCCCTTTCTTGTGGGTAGGTCGGTACTACGCTCATACCACCAGGAGGCTCTGCGACTGAACTGACACTCTGGCAGCCCTGACCTCCTGATGGAGGGTGCAGTCTGGTGTAAGGTCTACGACGTGCTGCGGCCAGCCTCTACGAATGTGCATTACGGCCTTGCCTTTTCGGAGCGGGTGCCTGCCCTTGTATGGGGATGGTGATGGAGGGATTCGAGTAGGAGTGAAGGCCAGACATGAAGATGTTCTAGTTATCTTCCTGGAAGATAATTATGTCCCGTCGTTCATCGGGCTTCTCCTGAAGACGCGTGCGGAGCTACTCAACCCGTTGCTGAACCCCTGACACTTCCATTGAAGGACTCGGGTCATGCGCAGTGAAGTATATAATGTCGTTTAACACCTGCGACCGTGGTCTATAAAATGAAAACAACTTGTAGTCGAAGGGACTGACACAGAATGGAACGTCTCAGATGATTAGTTAACACCAGCCCAGCTGCGTACTTACAGTCTTTTCACTGAAGTTTATTCCGGTATTTGTTGAAGAGTTTGGCCATTTCACCGAATATTCACAGCTCGTCTGCAGAGAGGGATTGTGCCTTGCTTCACTCGGTCTGCCCAGGTGCCACGGCTCGGAGGATAGGCGTGTTCTTGGGTCTTGCGTCCGCGAATTCAGGGCCGTCGTTCTGTCGTTGCTCGCAACGTCTGTGCTCTTCCCCCAGCCGGCGGTTTTTGAGCACCCATGTCAGGCATTTGGGGTTGATTCCGAGGTGGCCAAAGTGTTTGCAGCTTTGACAGTACGGATTGAAGTGCGGGCATTGCTGTATGGGTTTAGACCCTCCTGCATGCCTCTTGCCGCAGTGTGGGCACACCGCAGGGTTAGGACCCTCTGAAAACAATTCTATCAGTTTATTTCTGGTTTGTTTATGGGACACTATAATATCAGAACTTATTGGGTATTTTATATCAGTTTCATATGTCGCATATCAGTTTCAGCTAGGCTAAGTGGTGCTATAGGTACCGCCCAATTCATGTGCTACAGAAATATTTTTATTTGCTCACGCAACCAATACACTTCAGGCACATATACACACGTTACGCATACCACTAGCATGAGCTGAACATATACATTGAGTCCGTATACATATACGGCACAACAAACATGAATGCAACAGCACACCCGAAAACTACGTCTGAGCTCTGCGTTTCCCCGTTTCATACTGGTTGTTTTGAAGGTACGTAATTTTTCGTTGACCACCTAAGCAATAAATATTACTCCCAGCATGTAGATTTTGTTTTAGTAATGTCACACATCTGAGGGTAGTTTGAACGGTTCAAGGGATAAATCTCTTAGTAAAAAGTAAACGCTCATGTCGTAATTATTTGAAAGCCATTAAATCAAGCCGCTCCATCGCGGTTCCAAGTCACGTGTTTGCTTGCCCGCGCGGCACGTCATGTCAGTTCTCACTTAGCAGGATTGGACATTCTAAATTCTGATATGGATGTCATATAAGTTATAATTAAATCACATATGAACTTGTATGCTGCATATTAGTTGGCATATGTTGCTTATCAGTTCTTATATGTCGCATATCAATTTTTATAATAATAATAATAATAGCTTTATTTACCATGTATAAGCATGGTGGGGCTGAGGAAAAAAGCTGTCAAGGTACTTTCATCATAACAATGAACAACAGATGTATTTCATATCCGTTTTATGTGTCAGATATCAGTTTTCGAAAACTCATATCAGTTTTATGTAACGCATATAAGTTTTTGGATATTTCATATCAGTTCTTATAGAGATTCATATGATTTTTTTCAGTAGGCGACATGTCTTTTTTGTGTCCGAGGCGGTGGCAGTTAGTGCACACTGCACGCCAACATTTTGGGCTTATGGAATACTCACATGTTCCTTGTTCCATCGTACACTGCTCGAGTTATCCTCTCGCTGCTAAAGGTGAGAAGAACTGTCGTTGTCTTCCAATGCGCCGGGCTCCCAGAATTTACTCGACGTCCGCACGGAGGTAGTCCTTTAGTACTTCGTCTTCAGGGTCTTGTTGCAGTGTTACAACGTGGTAGATGACACCCCTACTAAGTATGTTTCTGTAGCTCCGGTAGACTTGCACTTCTAGCTTCGGAAGGGGTGGTGCAGGTAGTTTCTCAATCCTGATGATGACTTCGGCCAAAGCGGCTGACCTGGTCCTCATTGAGATAGTTGTGGCCCTCTCGTTGAGGCGGGTAGAGGCGAGGGTCGACATGTTGGCGTGTTCCTTCCTTATATGGTTATCGAAGGCGTGGAACTGTGGCTTGATCGCCATTTGCTGCCGTAAATGGATCTTGAAGTCGAGCAAGCGCTGACGTGGTTTCTTAGATTTCGCCGAAACTGCGAGAGTGACTCCAGCTCTCTTGCGTGCCTTTTTATATGTTTGATATGCTATTCCTCATCGTAGCCTGGGGGTGAACATTCCTGATCTTCAATGTGGCCCAGTGAAGCTTGCTTGAGGACCCCGGCGGGAGATTCTTGAGTAGGGGCAAAACTTCGTTCTCGATTTTGTCCGCCGACCGCTCGGAGCAGGTCAAAGTGTGAGATTCCCCAGCTGCCGCGCAAAGGGGTGCGTCGCCCTAGGTGGTAGGACTGCAGACTGACGGAGGTCGCTGATGGGAGTGGGGGCTTTGCACTCGGTGATGTCTTCGAACTCGGCGTCAGTGGCCATATGGACGAGGCTTTTCCTGCAACTCCCACCCGCGGCCGGGTCTTTGGTTCGCCGACCAAGGGGTAGACTTATGTATCAAGGATTTGACAATCCGAGAGGGGGGCCGACGCCTTAAAGGGGCCCTACAATGTTTGTTTTTTTTAAGTTTTTTTTTTACTGTTTTTAATTTTCACCGGACCTGAGCGCACTAAAACTTAGTGTACTTTTTTTTGCTCGAAATTCGCATTATTTTAAATGTTATAGGCATATTAAAATTTCAAGGACAAGCAAAAAATAACCACCTCCTTGATGTCCTTGGTCCTCTGTCCCCCAGGAATGGTGGGAGGTAGGGGAAGACGGAGAAAAACGATGAGGTCGAGGAGGGAGCTGCCCCAAAACGGGGCAGCTCTCTCTATACGGCTGACCAGGACCAACAACGTCACGATTTCGTCACATGCCGCGCGCGTTCGACACCATGGGGCGCTCCCGTACGTCACTCGTGCCCGTAGGGTTGCCCGAACCACAAGAGACGTGGAAACTTCAAGAAAAGTAGAGGCTTAAATAGGATTGCAGGGCCCCTTTAACGGCTCCAATGAGACTGTGTCAAAGTTAGCTCTAACGATGCAAAAGGCTGCGGCTCCGCAGCGCGCTACTCAAGAAAGGGGAAGGGCAACGCTCAGCTCATCAGTTGCGTCCGCACTCCAGGGTTCTTCGTACCCAACTCTACTACCCTCAAACCGAAACTCATCCGGAAGGCAGGGTGCTGTGAAACCTTGACTTTTATTGATACTGTCACGAATGACAATTGATGAGGTGACGAATGACTGAAGGAGATGAAACAGAACTTCAAGACGGGCGTCCCATGGTCTTTTTCCACAGTCACGCATGGGAAACCATTGGATAATCATAGTCACTGATTATCTAACACGATACGCCGAGGCAAAAGCCATTTCGTCGGTTCTTCGTTTAACCCATCGTTCTCATGCACGGTGCACGCGAAGTGCGAATTACAGACCGAGAATCGAATTTTTCGAGGGAACTGACGGAAGAAATAACACGGCTCATCCACAAGCCACCGTCGAACCTTTGCGTACCAACCGGAGACCACCGGGCTGAATGAGCTACTGAACAAGAACATCGCCGACATGATATCGACGCACGTCGACGTAGAGCATGAGACACGGGATGAAATTATATCATATGTGACGTTCGCATACAATACTGAGGTTTCAGTTACTACTGGGCTAACACCATTCCAGCCGGTTTATGGTCGCAAACTAACAACGATAGTGGACGTAATGCTGACCCACGAACGAACATGATGACGACGACAGCGGCGACTCTCAGATCGTCCCTCAATGGGCCAAGGAAGTCCGACAGCTCGCCAGGCTCCGGTTACAAGATGAGCAACGCGTCGATGCTCACCAATATAACCTCCGTCGTCACGACGTTCACTTCGAGCCCGGATACCGGGCGTGCGTGCGGATACCATTACGACAACGGGGCTTCAAAGAGAAGCTCCAAAAGCGCTACCTTGGTTCTTACAAGGTCCTTCACCGCCTGGAAATGCTCAACTACGAGGTGATACCCTACGAGACACAAGCATCATCACGACGCCGACCGCGACTCGAGGTGGTTCACGTCGTTCAACTCAAGCCACTCTACACGCGATAGCAATGTTGACGTTTTTGTTTCCGATGACTCTAAGTTTACCGTTTTTTTATTTGCCTTGGTTTGTTGCGTGTTGCATCGGGGTGGTCCGTTTTCTTAGAAGGGGGGGGGGGGGGGGGGAGGGGAATTATGCCGTGCGCTTACGTAGCCAGGTCCATAGCGCGCTTGGCTTACACGCACGTGGCTCGGGTTGGATTCCCGGCACTGCGTGTTGTTTTTTTTTATATTTCTTGATGTAAGCAGGAGTTTCGAAAAGTTTCAAAAACCGTCTAGCTTGTTCATGTTTAGAATGCATAGTTTTAAAACGATCGAGAAAGAATATTCTGGGCTTCCGGGGAAATTTTTAAAGAAGCTTTGCCGCTCCTTACAAGTCACTCTTGCCCCAGCGCTCGATCCAGCTGTCTCGCCGGCATCGACGCCTTCGACGCTGGCCTTCTTCTATTTTGTTTTGAGCTCAAGTTCGCGATATCAAAGGTTTAGCTTCTTTCAGACATTTGTTGCCTCATCAATTATCATTCGTGACTTGTTATGGTACAGCCCATGCAGCGTTTGAGGAACCCAGCGGAATTAAAATAATTTGGCCGGTAACGCCCAAAAGCTAACATACTTGCTACAGCTTGTGGTTGGAGCATACAACCTGCAGAGGTTGGGCATCTCTTTGAGACACGCAGTATGCCCTCTAAATTCAGAAATTAAAAAAAGTTAATTACAATTTCTCTGTTTATTACCCACCGAATTGAAGAAATAACGTTGTTTCTACTATCTAGTGGTCGCAAAGTCGAGTATGCTAAACAAACAATTAAAAGTGTTCTATGTATCACTTATTTTTCGAGAAATTTGGTGCACCTAAAAAAAAAAAAAAACATTTTGTATTTTAGGGCAAAGTGTTTAGGCTAATGGCGAATTCGGGTGGTCAATCGTCGGCAACTTATTTTGCCGGAAAACCGGCAATAGTGTTCGCGTGGTCAGTTTCCGGCCGGCGCGCACCGTTCGGGTGGTGGTTCTCCGTCAAGCACCGCCAACTTTCCGGCGCTTTTTCCGCGCGAGCTCCGAACGGCCGGGCGAGTACGCGCCAAACTGTATCCGGTGTCGTCACTTCCGAAATGAGCGAGATGGTCAGTGAGAAAAAAAATTAACGCAAGAACGAAACTGATCTGAAGTAACTTTAGGATCCGCTACGAAAGTCAATCCAAGTCGTTGGGACATGAGTGACGGCGGCGACAGGCTCTCGCTAGCGGTGTCGCGAGGGCAAGAGGCCAAGTAAACTGCCACCGTCTGGCGTTTCTTGTTCGGGCAGTGAGGGTCACGTGGTGTGCCGCCGGCGCGTTTCTGGTTGACGGTTCCGCCGGCTCGTTCTCGCCGGCGACTGACCACCCGAATTCGCCATAAGAAAACAACGTTATGCCGGCAATAAATCTATTTTCATTTGAAAGGGAGATGACTCACGGTCAATACTTTTCAGGCTATCAAAATAGCTTAATGCTAGAAATCACCTGTTTTCTGTTGAAAAGAAGTGTAGGACAAAATAGTTCTTGACAAAATGGTCCCTTACAATGTGGCCTCAGACAAAATGGTCTGGGTGAGAATGGTCTGAAGCGCAAACCCGGAAAAAAATGGTCCCAAGTGCTTTGTTGATACTTTGGGAACTCTTTAAAGTTTTAATGAACTGCTACTCTGAAGCTGTATTCAACACACCTGTAATGCATATGTTAAGGTATTTAGAGTTTTTGTTATATATTTGAGGAAATAACTAAAAAAGTCTAGGATATAATATAAGTTCTATTATCGCTCACTCGGCTCTATGAGCCCTATTTGCATAATACAGGAGCACTGTGCAAAGCTGGAGCTCGGAAGTCACTGAACATACACGCACACACTAAAAACGCAAGGTCGCAATGTACTCTGCGATTGATTGAACTAGCTGGTAATAATGTGGACAAAAACGTCAACGAACGCCATAAGTACGTTTTGTTTTCAGTCCTGCTCGATTGGTCCTATCGGCTGGTAGTTTCGGCTGCACTGTGACTTTAGTAAAGCGTAGTAAGAACGCGGGAAGTAACATTAACACTGCGTGGTGCGCATTAAATACACCAGGTTATAAGTGGCACTGCACAGGCAAAATTTCTCGTCTAGAGCGTTAACCAGTGAAACCGCTCCTCAAAGGCAAACCGACCTTACACTGTATAAATACCAAACTCAAATATATTTTCTTTGATGGGTCATATATAAACTAGTATATATAACACGTGTTATATAAACTAATATAGGCACACTATTTGACATTGTACTTGTATATAACTTCTATTTTTATACCCTACCGAAAAATCCGGTATAACTTTCTCTATCCGGAATATGGAACCGGAAATTTGTTACTGGAAACCCGAAATCCAGATTGAGAACAAAGGAATAATTTCTGAAAACCTAAATTCCAGATAGAGTCCAGATAGAATCCAGATAGATTTCCGGTTCCATAATCCGGATAGCGAAAAGTTATACCGGATTTTTCGGTAGGGATACTTTTCCCTTTTTGGCTCAGCTACTGGCCTGCAATGTGTTTCGCATAGTATGTGCAAACTTTAAAATGATTAGCGTTACATATCTTAAGTATTCATCAAAACATTCTTGTTTTCTCTTTGTCCAATTCGCAGTGAGGGCAAACAATCAGCTAACCCCCGAAGAACAAGAGAACTATATATGTATCAACATTTGCTTGGAACCATTTTGTCCGGGTTTGTGGTTGGGGCCAATTTGTCCGGGACCATTTTAGCCGAAATCATTTTGACCGAGACCATTTTGTTCGGGACCGTTCTGACGGGATTCTGTTGAAAAGCGGTTGATTTACGTCGCGGAATCCAGGGGGCAGGCGAAGTCTTAGTGAAATGTTTCGCGCAAATAATTTTACGACAACCGCTGGCATAGTATTCTTTTTTTTTATTTATTTATTTTGATATTTTACAAAGGCATTCTCTACGCCGCTTTGGATGTGGGGGGCGTTCAGTTTTCAACCCTTTTTCCCCTTCGGTGCGCCTTCCGTATCATATTTGCTACGTCTGCAGAGTTCCGAACCGCGTTGGTGGTGGGCGATGCGGTACGGCTACAGAAACTTTCTAACCTGGGCGCGAATCGCACTCGCAAAGCTAATATGCACGACTGCCACTGGGACAATGCCGGATCACGCTGGCGATTTCGTCAACACCTGCGGCTTTGACATGGGTAAAAGTATATGCGTTGACGTTGTCGACGACCCAAATAGAATCAACGAGCTTTTTAATTTCTACTTCATTATTCCTGCTGTCTGTAACAAAATCAAGAAGTATGAAGAAACCGAACAACGTAGGGAAGTGTGTTTAGGGTGTATTTATATAAAAAGACGAAAAAAAAGTTTTAGCCGGGAAAGGGAAAAAAATTACCCACTTTACATATTTCAAGTGTTTAAGGCAAATTTCAGTGACATGTTTTTCGTGCAAAAAGGCGCAGCCCTTTGATCTGTCGATATATATATATTCTGGAATTTAGTTAACACCGTAAAGTTACCCTTTATATTCATATTTAGAAAGACTGCGGTGATCTAGACAGGGTGGTAAGGCTCATTTCACTCCCCACAAAGTAGGCGCTTCAGGACTCCTAGCTTCTCCGTCCATTGGCTGCCACTTGGGCTTTGCACCAAAACGGTGGCCGGTGCCAGCTACAGGCAAATCTGCATCGTGCGGACTAAGGAAACAAAAAATAATGAACGAAGGTCCAACGTTGAACCCTTCACTTTTCTTTTTTTACTTTCTATTTTGCTTCGTCTATTTTGGTATTTCTATTTTTGTCTTTGTTAGGGGTTCAGTGTTGGCCTTTCCCAAAGAAAGACTTGTGCGGCGTTTTCCAAGGGTTATGTTAAAGATCCACTGATAGATCTTCCTTTACTTTTTTTTTTTTCAGGCGTAGGGTGCTTGCCGAGCCCGCTTCGCTCCAGCCTCTGTCGCACGCAGACCCGCGTCGGCTTGCCGTTTGTTCCTCCGCATTTCGGCCAGCCGAAGTAGGCGCTGCTTCCGTTCTTCTGTCTCGTTCGCCCGCCTTGCACGCATATCAGCGACCTACACTGCCTGACGCTGCTTTCGCTGTTCACCGGTTTCCCGCGCGCTAATTGGCTTTTTTCCCTCTGACGTCGCCTCCCCCTCGCCTTTGGTTTTCACTAATGTCCTCCTCTCTATGCGGCGCGCTTTCCTTTCCACTGCTTTCTCCGTCGTCGGACGGCGTCCGTTTTCCCTGCCATGTAGGTACCGGAGTGTCGAACCGGAGCCGAACCAAACTAACCAGTGTCTCGCAGCTATCACCCTCAGCGATTAGTTCTTAGGAGTATGAAAGCACGTAAATCGTTGCACGACCCATTTTATATGTAGACACCACTGAGGCACCCAAACATGCTTTCGTTTTTACTGAACTGCTTCAGAAAGTTGTCTCTGGCAATAGAAGCATTGGAACGACCAATTTTGACCTATTATTCCGAAGTTAAATAAGCTAGGGGTTTGTATGGGAAGAGCACCTGAAAATAAAGATTCTGGTAGCCTCAGAGGGGCAGCTGAACGCTGGCAGCCAGTCTAATGTCTCAGATTAATGTCACTACCAGGTTCTTCCACAATCTTCCACCACCTCCAAATTTTGTTTAAACTTAACCGTTTTTGGGACACCACATAAGTTCAATGGAAAATTACTGTCAACATGATACAATTATATTTGTTAAATTCGCTGCTGAATAAGTGCAACACTGATTTTGTAGCCACAGTGCATCACCGTCCTCCATTAGCGTCGAAAGAGCGGAAGCGTACGTCTTGGCAGATGTATCAAGTTCTGTCTTCTTGTCACCTACAAGCAAAGCCGAAATTTTTTCCATGCTTAACAGCTTGTCTAATAGCACTGCAGCTGGCGAGGATGAGCTAAAAGCCGAACCAATTAAAGCTGCGTCTCATTTAATATCCGGACCACTCGCCTATATATTTAATGCCGTTTTGAGCAAGGGCATTTTTCCAGGCAGAATGAAAATAGCCTGCTTTTACGTTTTGAACAAAGGTGGAGCGCTAAACAACCTGAGCAATTACCGACCCATATCGGTTTTATCTGTGTTTTCTAAACATTTTGGAGATGCTCATATTCACGAGACTCACACACTTTCTTAGTGCAAATAATTTAATTGCAAGTCAACAATATGGGTTTCAAAAGAATAAATCAACGAAAATGGCTTTATTGCATATAAAAAATAAGATTATTATCAATATAGAAACGTTCGCAATATACATTATAAATGGCATGCGTTCTCAGCTTGAATCAGTTACTTACGCTGTACCACAAGGATCTCTTCTTGGTCCATTGTTATTTCTATTGTACTTAAATGACATCTGCCACGTACACCAGACATTCTTTTGCACGCAGATGACTAGAATGCATTTTTAAAGCGCAGCTCTTAGGCGCCCGTTTCCGGCTTGAGCGGCGTCGCCGTCGGCGTAACCGTGAGGTCACGTGACCCCCCCCCCCCCCCGAGGTCACGTGACCCGCCTGAGGTCACGTGACCTCACGGGGGCCACGTATTTCCGGTAAGGCCACGTGGCCCCGTGGCGGAGTAGCAGGCGGGATGACGGGGGCGGGGGAGGGGGGAAGAGGGGTATACTCACCCTTCAGTACCTTTCCATCCTCCTCCTCAAAAGCTGCACTCTAATTCGGCGTTACAGGGTGTTGTAAATGGCTTTCATTTTTTTCTGATTCAAACCTAAGGAAGCTAGGAACTATGTCAAATGACTGGTTAAATAATTTACCACTATGGTTGCAGTCCAACAATCTTCAGTTGAACACTGGCAAGAAAAAATATATTATTTTTAAGCCTAAAAAACCTATTAACTATCATATAAACGTAAATTTTGAAAGCACAATTATTGAGAAGGTTAGGTTGCATAAATGTCTTGGTATTTGGTTCGATGAGAGTTTAACTTGGTCTCGACATGTGGAACACCTTCCTACAAAGACTTCTAAATCTATCGGCATTTTGTTTAAAGTTACGCTACTCCTCCTTTTTGGTTGAAACGTGAATTATATTATGCATTGTTACACTCCCATCTTAACTACTGTTTATTAATTTGGGGAACAACAACAGGAACTAACCTTGACAAGTTACTAGTCCTACAGAAGAAAGCTATCTGGTGCAGAGACAATTTGGATAGTTAGGCCCTTACTGCTGTTTCATTTCTGAAACACAATATTCTTTCCCTCCAACAGCATTATTACTTGAGAGTTGTAACGGGAATGCCCAAAAGAAGGACATGTTAACCCGATTATAACAACAGCCTTCCAGGGCAGTACTTTGCAAAGATTAGAACTCATGCGTGCTAATGTGTAAATGCGTTGTATGTTAAGAATATAAAAACTCTTTGTCTGTTCTCCGCACTATTTATGTGTAATTGGGAACATAATTGCATCTGTATTTCTTTTGGCAGAGAGGCATTGTGCATAAGATTATTTAGAATGCCATTTAATATCTCTTTCTTTCTGCACATTTCATGTATTCGCCTTCAGATGCATCATGTGAGCACACATTCCATTTCGGCACACTCCATGTCCCGGTGTTTCGCACTGAGAAACAGCGCACAAAAATCACGTTTCCGCAGGTCTGCTCAACAGCTGGGGTAGTGTCGAGAATCATCCTCATCTGTCGGTCTCAAGCGGTTATGTGATCTTCATACAAAAGAAAGTATTCATGACAATACGAATGTATTTCGCTACTGACTGAATATTTGAGAGCGTCAATGAAGGGCTGATCACCTTAAAGATCTGCATCATAAGTAAATGCGCGTAAAAATGTCTGAAAGATGCTGTGAAAATTTTTCCCGGCGTCTTTATACTCAAGAGGCACATGTGCCTTCGATTTGAAAGAACCTCAAACACATTTATCTGAAATTAAAGCTGATCTAAATAACTATGTGTTTCTCACACATAAATAACTTTTCAACCAAAAAGAAGTTTGTTATTGCGTCCTTTAAGTGGTGAACTGCAATGTTATATGTCTGCGTGCTGGACAAGGCCAAAATGCACGGCGGCCCGTGGCGGTATGACGATTACGTACGCAGACCGCCAGAAAGCGACGAATCAATAAACCTGTCATTTCGATCACCAAATGCTACCTTGTCTTTTTAACAAAAAGTCATCAATTAGCAAGGGTGCAAATTGAATTGACTGGCATCTTGAGAATAAGAAACCTCAAAAGGCCAAGCTGTGCAAGTTTATCCCTCTACAAGATATTGTTCACTTGGGCACGCGCTATTTTAGGCCAGCTTCGGCCTGAGTACGAAGTTGCATATATAGCAGAGGAAACAATTTCGAACACTCCTTTCTTCGCGACTTTTTGCTGACGTAACCGTGGGTTAGAAAACCAAGCGTTCTGTTTGTTGCTCTGTTTTTACAGATGGTTAACAAAACTGGCTTGCCCAAAATGTTTGAAGACGTTTTAAAGAATGCGACTGCTACTAGCTCGGTTGCGTCGTAATCATATACTATATTTTGAAACGTATTTCATAAAATATATTTTACAACTCACATCGGCGATGTGCAGATATCATGCTTTTATGCGCTGTAATTATTTCCTTAGTCCAGAGCACAGCTACGTTTTGACTTTTAAGGCTGCGACACAAAATTGGACCCATCAGGGGTATTGTAGGTGACCCACCGCACTTCGTGACCACATTTATACTCAAGCCAAATATCAGTGACAAAGATAAACAAATGGATATTGAATGATATAAACACGATATTCCGTGTGTTAGTCTTGATTGCTTTTGCTGTTTTGTGAAAATGAAATAACGCAATTTCTCATTTTTCGAAGCTGTGAATAAAAGTGGACTGTAAAAAGGGTAATAACTGTATATTTACTTGTTTCACGACGTAAATAGTGCCTATCGCCTAAACAACGCGGCAAATATATTCTCACATTAGCGGTTCCAACCGGTTCAAGCCGGTTTGAACCAGAACCGGTTCAAGCCATTTCGCTCCCCGGTACTGAACCGGAACTGAACCGAAATCCGTGAACCTGAACCTAACCGATACAAAATTTCGGCTCGACACTCTGGAAGGTACTAATGCTAACGCATTAGTAAAAAAAAAGACTACGCGAACAACGTGCATGTGCGGGTCACATTGTGGAACAGTTTCGAATTTTGCCGCCGACGCTCGGCCGACTCCACTTTCTACGACTTGCAGTGAAATCATTAGAATTTCACAATTGGAGAGCTTCTCAGCTTTATTCATCAGCAGTTGAGGCAGTAGTACACGTAACTAAAAATCAGCGGGTAGTTGTTTTGTCCGCAGCGTGCTACGGGTAACATAACAAGGATTGTGAAACGATGGCTCACCTACGGAAACGGTGCGCCAGAAACATACCAATGTATCCTCTATTGACCACTAAATGGTTCTACGGCTTGTTGTTTTAAACATCATGCACAAAGTGTTATATTAAACAAAACAAAAAAAACTTCCGCGTTTAGAAACACATTTATGCAAACTGAGCGTCACCCAATTATAGATTGTCTTTTCTCAGTTTGCAAAAATGTCTCTTTTGGTAAGTTTGAACCTATACATAAATATTGAATGTGCTAATTTGCTGTAGTTTTAAAAGGGCGACAGCGAATAAATGAATAAACCCGATTACCGACGAAATTTCGGGTTATCAGAAATTCGTGCTCGTCCAGAGGTCCAGAGGAACTACAGAACACGCTGATGATTGAAAGCCAGACATGTAAACATCGCTCATAGTTTTGGAGTGACGGAGCTAGGCTTCCGCTACATCTAACGGGAGACGGAGTTTTAGGTGGTCTGAAGTTTACTCTGGTGCTGAGGAAAACACGGTGTATTATTTTTTTCCTCAAAACACCTGGTAGTTATTAACGCTTTCCTTGATTTGTCTACGTCTCCTTACGATACATTACCTATTTGTGACTTTTCAATCTTTACTTTTGTAATTCGTGTCAAGCCACCTTTAATCACTTGAGAAGTACCACCAAAGTAACGATGCTGGATCTCATAGGTATTTATGTGACCAGTCAATAGCCGAAAAGCTACGTTCGTAGCGCAGCGCGGCATTATTTACTGATCGACCCCGCATTTCCCTCATCAATGTCACGTAGGCAGACGCTGGAAACAATTATTCTTAACATTGCGGCATTTATATCAAAGCAACGCACTGGGTACATATTTAAAACCCGCTCATTACACAATATTAAGAAGTGTAATAAAAACCAGATGAAAACAAATAGCCTTGCATCACCATAACAAAGCAGGGAATTCGATCCCAGTGTCTCCACAATTATACGCTTTCTAATCACACTCCAGGAAATATATATAAAGCCGTACTCACAAGAATTATCTTGGTCGATAATTTCTTCAATCGCTGCTCTATAAGTTGGGAAGCGTAGCTGTTTCCAACGTCGAAATCCGGGAGGGATGAGTGTATCACTCGGTTCACAATCCTTGCAGCCATTTTTTTTCCGTGGCTATTTCTAAAGGTGCAAAAATCACAAATGAATACTCACTCCTTTAGAAAAAAAATGAAAACCTGCAAACACGGTGACTCTGTGTTTCACTAATGCGCGATAGGAATGATTGTACGAGAGCTCTCTTTAAAATTTTACTTTTCGGAAAGACATAATCACTAAGACCGCAATTGTTAATTCACGAAATTGGCATTCCTGCTTTTCAAAGGTATATGAATTCATGCGCACCAAAATTTCCTTGCGATGAGAAATGACAGGTAAGGAGTGGTGTTCTTTTTATAAAATGGCGATTTTTACCGACATATCCGAAAGAGCTCAGACCAACGTACTCCGCCCTGGTTCTAAGCACCTTCTTCACAAGTGTGAAACACACCACTACACCAGTTGTTCCCGTCAAATATGGGGCGCATCTGCTCGATGCGCGCATCCGCACAGCATTCATAAGTGGTGCGCTACGCACACGTCGATAGTCACGTCACACCAACAGTTGTGGATGTACTTCTACGAGGAATTTTGTTTACGCCTGCCACATTTTTATTTTTATTTCTGTCCGGGTCTTTTTACCTGTCGAGCCTCAGGTGGGAGCCGTAGCGGAAGACTAAAAGAGCACGCTGAGGGTGATTTTCTACAAAACTTTGTTTTAAAACATCATCTGTATAGCGGGGCAAACAATGTCACCTTGCGGTTTACACCGAACGTGTTGCTTCCAATACCACGACCACCTTAGATTTGTCTATTTGGTTAACAAAAGAAGAGCGAGTCACTCGCATTTGACTATTGCTTCCCAGCCAATCCGGTGGCGGTATCATCTGGTAAAAATTCCGCAGAACAAATCATGAAGCCTTAACACAATAACTTAGGCCCTGCAATTCTTAAAGGGGCACTCAAGCGGTTTTTGGAGAAGCTACGTTTTGGTGCGATGGCGTTAAGGAAGTGTCAGTGAATGAGTATCTTCAGTTTTAGAAAGCAGAACCGTCTACTAATCATGCAGGAATAAAATACGTGCGGACTCTTTTCTGTACTTGCGAGGACCAATGAAATTATCGTATGTTTAAAAATTTTGGCGGTCTTTGTAAAGTTTCGCTAAAGGAACAATTTTCAGTTCATTTAAAAATGGTGTGCATGATAATTTCACAAGACGGAAAATATTTCTAGTTTTGAACACGCGATACTGCAATTATCGTTTCACAAACAAGGGACTACGTTTTCTCCTTGCCTTCCTCCGCGGGGGGTGAATTTCCCGTTCCCCAGGGATGCGCGGAAGCGCACGTATCTCCGCGCGTTGCAGGCCGGTCGTGCCGGTCGCGGGCCGGCCGGCTCCTTCTATCCGCAAACATGGCGTCGGTGGTGATCGCCGACATGGACGGCGTGGTGAACGCTCATCGTGCCCCGTAAAAGCGCTATCCTTGACTGTGAATTTTCGTCGTGTGTCTTTATGAGAACCCAGCACGTACTAGAAGGGAAGATCCACCTACGCGTGCGGCGATCTCGTGGCGGCACTCTCAAGACAGCAGAAACGCCCGTGCCGTCGTGTTTGTTTACTTCGACTACAGTGGTGCTTTCTAAGCATTTGTGTCCTCGAACATCGCCCGGATTTCTTATTTGGCGCATTTCATGCGGGTGCTCAAGTTCAAGGTATTACTGGCGCGTACTGTATAAAGGATGCGAATTTTCACGCGTTTTCATCATCGGAGAAAAGTGATTAGTGTTAGCAATCCTGAACGCTCGCAACGTCTATCTGATCACGAAATCATATTTCTACGTTGCTATATCGCTGCTAAGATTACACTGTTTTTTATAATCATCGAAAAGGCGTGTGGTGATATTTGTACTATTGCAATGTCGTGTATTAGAGTCGTGATCGTCCAAGACGGCGGAGTGCATTTTTTTATTTTATTTTTTTCATCCACTGTACCCTGCAAGCCTATCAAGAAAAAAATAATAATAAAGCTTTAGGCTATAGAAAACTGTCTGTCTATATTCTGTTACGGCATTGAGTAGCAGTGCGTCCCCTTTTTAGAGGGGCCGCTGAAACAGCTGACGGCGGCGTATACATCTATATATCACTGTAAAAAATTTCCGTAATTTTACAAACAATTTGTCGTAATTCTGACGGACAGTGTGTCCGTTTCTTACTTAACGGACATAAAACCCGTTTTTCGTTAGGTTGAATAAAATAGTACAGTTGTGTGCCAAAGAGTACCATAGTAGAGGATAAAAGCGTTAGAAGTGCTTTTATCGTCTAATCCTGCTAAGAGCAATTCGTTATAGTAAAGAGGCCAAACCAAGAAACCCGCAGTACCCTGCAAAAGGAACAAATAAAAGTGGGGGGAAACACAAAATAGAAATCAAGTAAAAGTCTGCAATTCACGTTAAAGCACATAGGCACTGCTCTACCTCAGTGGGAGTGAAGGTAGCGAGTTTCCTGTGTACAGATGTTTTTGAGCTTGTGATGATTGTTTGGGGGGTTCTGCGTGAGTGCAAATAAAGGGATTGCAAGAACAGTGAAGACCACACCAAGAAGGAAGGCTGTTGCTCTACAGTACGAAACGGCTGAAAGGCACCAGCCCAATTCTTGCAAACAACTCCCTTCAGTGCTGTCTCATGAACTTGCAGTTCCACAACGCTGCTTAGGAGGCATAATAAGACAACCCGCTGGAGGGCCACACTTGAGATCAACTCTGGTCGTCCATTGAAGGGCCAGAATTCTAGCCAATGTCAAAGCAGTGAGTGATCCGGAGTGAGCTTGGCTGCCGAAGAATAGTGTATAGTTGCCCTTCGATGAACACTTTCAATTGATCTTACAAGATCAACCTCACAGGAGTCTCATATGGAGCTGCAATACTTTAGGTGTGGCTGGACCAGGGCTGTGAAAGGCATGGGCGTACCAACCGGGTGGTCAAGGGGGGCGCTTGTCCCCCAGTTCTTAGAGTGGGGGGGGGGGGGGGAGCAAGTCATGTGTTTTGCCCCCCCCCCCCCCCCTCCTAAAACAGTCAACACTGGACAGGGCAAACACTGGCTGGCAGCGCCCGAGGGATACCAAGAGCACCGCTCCTCGGTCCCGGGGGGGGGAGGAGGGGAAGGGAGGGGGTTTAGTTTGCCCCCCCCCCCCCCCCCCCCGAATCAAAACCAATTTGGTACGCCACTGGTGAAAGGCACGTAAGTCTGTTATGGCCTGGTCTACTGGACACGCTAAGTACAAAACCCAGTGTTCCGCACGTTTTGAACAAAACTGTCGTCAGGCTGTGCGAAGAAGCATAGCTGGCTGTTTATAGTAGACGTTGTCGATGTTGTTCTGCAAACCCTGGTGGTTTCTTGGGCCACCTGATAAGCGGCACCACTATCAGGTCGTCCGTAACAGCAGTGGAGTTGATTGCAGGGATCACGATTAATAAACATGTTGAGAACAAGTGGACTGAGCACACTGTACCGTCGAACTGTCGAGTATTTGGGGCCACTGGAAATGGTTCCATGGTATACACTGCACTCCGAGCGACTCAACTTGAAGACGTCTAGTATGCACACATTTAATTAAATCGTGTTAATGAGCAACAGCGGCTCGCTGGGCAGGTCATAGGACTCAGCTTTCACGGAAGCCAGGTAGCATGCACAGTATAGCAGCCCCTTGCCATGCTTGTGAGAGGTTCCAGCTCCAGGTCGTGGCGTCGCCAAAAGGGCAGTAGAAAAGGTACCACGACCAGCACACCCCTACAGTTCTTAGCACGATCCTTTCTGTAAGCAGTGTGCTCCACTGTAGCAATTGTCAAGGTGACTGCCATAAACCGAATCCTGCATCCACGCTTTACATGCCGCTAGAACTGTTCACGCATGCGTCTCATGGAGTGAGTGAAGGTGCAGCAGCTTATTCAGGACCAAGTGCCCTGCTTGAGAACCACACTGCGAGTTGAGGCAACGCAAAACAAGGGAGTACAGGGATGGGGTTCGTCTGGGCGGGCCAGGGTGGTGGAACACGGGAGGCAGCGTCGCTGGTTGCCCGGGCAGGCCAGAGTGCGGTGTCTGTACTCGACACAGTTGTTGCAATGATGGGCTCGAGGTTTGTGGGGACGGCAGCGAAATTCAAGGCGGCGGTAGTACACTGTGTAAGGGACATGGGTTCCGATGAAGGTGATGATGGCTGAACCTGTTGTGCCTACTCGCCTTGCTTGAAGAATGTCACCTTGATAAGACTCCAGATCATTGATGATCTCGTCGGGGGTAGGTAGGAGTGGACGGGAAGGGAAATGTTTTGTAAGGTGATATTGGTGATGCGAAGTAGCCAGTTGACGATCGCTTCGTGATGGGTGCGGAGGACGGTTATTTTGCCGGAGGTGGAGCGACACGTCGGTACATGTATGAGCAAGGAGCTGTGCGGCTTGCAAGAACGCCGGCAAACTGTCAAGAGGCAGCGCAGCTGCGCCAGCAGGACGGACTGGGAGATGCACTATAACTACGTGAAGTTCGGGGTCAAAGTTGGCCGGAAGACGAGATTTGCGGGGCTTTCCAGGGGTGATCCATTTCCCACCTTGGTCGTCTCGCTCTAGAGAGATTTTCATGTCCTGTCTCAGGATGGACGCAGAGATATCGGTGAGCTGCGAAGCGGCGATGTCGGCTGTAGCCATATTCGAAGCAGAAACGGGCGTGCCGCTCGCAGAACGAGACTCGAGCGAACCGATCTCTCGGCGGACGTGCTGCGGCGGGCCGACGGAGCGCGGCGATGTTTATACCAGGATCACGTACAGTCGCGTCTTCTCCGGGCTCTGCGGAGCCCGGAGAAGACGCCCGCTCTCGTCGGAGGTTTGCAGCAGTCTCCGGACACTGAAGGTAAGGGCGTTCACATCGCAGAGTTCACTATTGAAGGGGGGCTACTGAGGTTTTAAGGGCCACTGATCGTAGCAATCGCATTCCAAAGACACCGCGTTGTCGTAGATTGTTTTTCACCGGCTACGTCCTGTAGGGCTGAGGCCAGGGCTGGGGGATCCATTGCCGGAAACGCGGAAAAACCAAGCAACGACGTGAGGCTTGCCGGGTTGGTTCGTGGGTGCCGACGACATTCGAGCAACGCTTCCAAGAAGACTGGATATTCTTTCCGGCGAGGACACAATACTTAGACAGCATGCTTGGGGCTGATGAGGATCGCAAGAGGTGGATAACAGGACAACCAATGCACAGCAAATAGGTCGAGCACGGTACACGGCACAATAGTGGTCGCCGCCATGTCCGTGTCAAATTGAAACGAAGCTGACGAAGCCAAGCTCCAGTTTAGTACACATTGCGCTTCGACATCCTTTATTACAAATAATTTTATAAATCTTAAATCAATTTTTTTATATCTTAAAGTTTTAATTTAAGTCGAATAAAACAAGCACATTCACGTTGCGTCAAATAAACTTGGTCGGAACTCGGAACCAACGAGCATCGCCGCATCGCCATCGCCATCGTAACAAAACGCAAAAACTTTCAAAAACGAAGCGAGTTTCAAAACTTTCGCAACTTTCGGGCGCTTTCAGACTTTAGGAACAAACATCGAAGAACGTTCTTGGAAAAAGGAAGTGTCCTAGGTGCCGGCGTGCCCATAAAACCAGCTGTGGATATGAGTCTAATTGGTGAGTGCTCGCTCACTCGTTTTACTTTTTGAGTCCTTTTGTGTGCAGTCGGCGTGAAAGCGAACGTGTGCGGTTCCTTGTCGCACAGGTGCTTTCCGCATTGGATGACCCTCGAGCTTTTGCCAAGGAAGCCACGGAAACGACCTGTCACTGCACGGGCACTCAGATTGCGGGAACGCAACCAAAGGCAAAGGTCCCACCGGAGGCAAGGGGGGCCAAGCGAGACACTTGGTGAGTGTATCAGGGAGCTTGATTTCTGCAAATCGGGTGGCGGCTTGGTACCAGACAGCTAGGCGGTGTGTTTTGCTGAACCCATGACTGCTAAAGGTACCCGTTAATGTGATGGCGCTTGTATTCGCTTCCACTGTGCGAGGTTAGATTCAAGTTCGATTTTCGTCCTCGGAAACTACTCGAAACATTGCGTGACGTGCGCCTATAGAAGTAAGGTCTGTATTGATGATGTTGCTTGCGAAGAGTATAAACGAGTTCTCTCTCGACTGGGGCACTGACTTTTTATAAAAAAAATTCTGTGTATGGTGCACTTATTTACTAACCCTCTGGCAGTACTTCACTGTAAAGGTTAGGAGAGAAAAAAAAAACGCGCATTGACTAGTGTCAAAAGAAACAGAAAAAAATCGTGTTTTAAACTACTTCCTCCTCAGCTCATAAGCAAAGGGAGAAATCACGTGGTCGTATTTCACTGGAACCCAAAGTTATCCCAGCAGTCTGAGAGTCAGCAAGGGCGAAGCCCTGAATAAAATGCATGCTTCACATTTTGGCAAGTGCCAACAACTATAAAGTATAAAACGCATGTAAGCAATTTAGCGAGCAACAAGAAAAGTGATGGCGACCCTTTTTGCTATCGCTCGATCAGCTGCACGACGAGGCAAGCCACATGAAAGCGACGGGAGCAAGCGACCGAGGCGATGAGCAAAGCTTTCTAGAGATCCAAAACCCGAGCAATGAGAGCTCTCCGTCGCTCATTGCCGTCGCTCGCTAAATCGCGTACATACGATTCAGCTTGAATTGTATGAACGCGAGAGACACATGCAACTCACTTCCAAATGCCTTTCATACCCGGGCTACACTGCCGTTTGCGTCCAAGTGCTGCACGGGCCTCGTGCACTGGCACTTTGACACCACTTAAGAAACTAACACAAACATATTCAGGGGTTTTAGGTTGGGTTAGCCATCCTACAGAAAGGTGCTGCTCAGTTAATAGACAATTCACTATTTTCCCGAGCGCCTCGGCCCGCCTGCGAGGAATTGTGGGAGAGATTGTCCTCGCCTGGCCGCTCTGCCTTGAGATCGCATTGCCTTGTCGCTTGGCTTCTCTTAATCCTGTTTTTCGATTCCATTACATATTTTTTATCTATTCCAGTGTATTTTCTATCGCTTCTAAGGGTTTCTATTCTCTTCTGTGCACAATATTTCTTGTATATATATAGTATTTGTGTCTTTATTTTGCCTTTTTCGATGGGAGTACCGACGGACAACTCGCCGCTTCGCGAGTCGTTTCCCGGTATGAGTACTACCATTGCTACAGATTCCTATCACACTGTTAGCTGTTTTTGTTGGTTCAATTAGACCCGCGTACAGTCGAGAGGAGCCGTTTATGAACAGCCGCGCACATGTCATAGGGATAGGCACAGCTCTGAATCAACTATCGTGATGCGAGAGCCGAGCGCGCTGTGATTTGGCCACCCACGCTCGCTCCATTTACTCGCACTGTAGCGTATGCCTTCGACTGCCGCTTACTTAACTAAGATACAGCACACCCCTGTATCTTAGGGGGGCAGGGCAGGGCCCGAGGGTAAGGCCCTGCCCTGCCCCCCTCTCCCCCCCGCGGATCTCACCAGGGGGGGCACGAGCCTCGATGCCCCCCGAAGTCTACGCCTATGCTTAGAAGCAATAAAATATGCATTGGAATAGATAAGGACAGGTAATGGAATCGAAAAACAGAGGATTAAGAGGAGGCAAGCGACAAGGCAATGCAATCTCAAGGCAGAGCGGCTAGGCGAGGGACAGTCTCGCACAAATCTTCGTGCTTGGGGGATTTTGCAAAAGGGCTATTTATATCAAGTTCAAAATGAACAGCACTCTTCATTGATGGCTGATTCACACGACGAACTGATCCACAGACGGATTGATCATGTCTGCGGTTCGTCTGTCTCCCAAGCGCATCCACACGAAGGAGCAGACACGCAAATGACAGCCAGGACGAGCTGAACATGTTTGTGACCACACAGTGGCACTGTTGTCCAAGATCGAAATCGACATTTGCTGCTTTGAACAAAAACTGTGCGTCACTGTTACGTGCGGAGTGAGACATAACACTATGATAGGCTTAGTGCGAATTGCCACTAGCCTTACTAAACCAAACCATGGCAGAGACACAAGCATGGTCCTGCTCGAGGAGACTTTGGCGTGGAGGCGGTGAAGTCCTGGGCCCGCTAAGTGGCATTTGGAGATGCCTCCACTCACTTTGCACTTGTGCCTTCAGTACACCACAGCCACAAGAAAGGTCTTGCTGGGTGAAAGATTGATTGGAGATTCAAAGTGATTGCGGCGTGGTAGACGCGTCTTTACAGAAGCTTTCCGACGCAGATGAGTACCAGATTCTGCGTCGTGTCAGTTGGGCAAAGTTCCTCATGCCAACCTTTTTGGTATGAGAAATGAAATGAAAGAATATTTTGTTGCAATAGTTTGGGTCATTTTTCTTTAAAAGTCTTACTTGCAACTTTCAGGAAAGCACAAGCATTACAGACCAGCTGCCCTCACAATCATGACCCCCCCTTTCTCTTCCTGGTAGTTGCTGTCGGTGAGTAACCTGATAGCCTTGGGCTTTTCCGCTTTTCTAATAGAAATTAGCGGTTCTTGTACATGTGCAAAAGTGAAAAGTATGCTATTGCCATGTTTGTCAGTTTTGTAACTCTTTATTCCCTCGGACCGCAAATTTGCCTTCAGCTTGGTTCACATGCACAGCACATTCCGGCATCTTGTATCCAAAAATATCTATTGTGGGTTGGATGTGTGTTGGGGGGGGGGGGGGGGGCATTACTTTGCTGGTTGAGTTGGTAGGCAGGAGATTGCGAGAAACAAAAGGGTAGATAAAATACAACCGTCACTTTTACTATGAAAACCTTTTAATACAGGACTGGTGAAAAAATGAGAACATGAAAAGGTCTTACGTCCCGTCCTCCTCTTACTCTTTACTTTCTGTAACCTAGTCTGGTAATTTAGGATCATATACTACTACATAAGATTCAACAACGTGGAAGGTGTTGGTGCACCTTAACCCATTTTGGACGAGCCTCGCTCGTCCACCTAGGGTTGTTCCTAAACCGTTTAGGATGGGTGTAACTCATCCGCGCACTATACCTCGCCCCTTGGCTCTTTTTGGACATCCCAGACTTGTTCCGAGCATAGTTTGCAATGCTGCTCAGAGATGGCAGCATGTATTTTTTTTTATTGTACACATTTTTAAGGATGGCGATTGATTGTGGAGACATGTGCAGCTTGGGCTGTACGTGCAATAAATATAGAAAAAACAACTTAGGATCAAAAACTGACGAAAAAAGAAACGGTTAAGGTAAACAGTGTGCGACGTTATTATGCAGTTTCCTCGTTCCTTCGACAATGTCTAATTGGATACGAGACACACTTTCATGACGTGCAGGCAACGTCAACAAAAATGTTTGGCGTGAAATGACACGCCAAAAATAAAATATAAGATAGCTATACTGCTAGGACCCATTGTATGTTCCTGTAACCCTGCTAGATTTGTTTTGAGAATGGCGCAATAGTTTCGTGGATAAATCCACTTAAATGTGAATCCCTCGGAGGGACGGATCCAAGCAGAACTGGAGGCTGGCTTTGTAGCCAGCCTCCAGCGCGATGTCTCCTTGCACGCACTGACAGATTTGGCTATTTTGGCGTCTCGAGCTTCAGTTTTCTCGTTTACCTTCCACGTTTCGAGCATGCGGTTTGTGATGATTACGTCTACGACATCGCTCGCCTTGTCAGAGTGTTTTACATTGATTGCAGCAGCAATGAGTATGATTGCTATCAAGAGACGTTGAAAGCTGTTCATTTTGACTGCGACCCGCTGGCAACAAACTCCAGTGACGGCGAGTTACGGACGAACTCGTTGTGGTCACTGTCACCCGGGAATATCTCGCAGGCGCATGCAGGGTGGAAGGTCAACGTGCCAACGGCGAGAGCGAGAAAAGCATTTGGGTTACCGAGTTGCGCCAGCGGTTTTGATCGTACCGCGGCAAGGAGAGCTTGGGCGATCATGGGGGCCCCTAGAATGAAAGAGCGTGCATGGGCACATGCTTTATGGGCACCATGATGTGACTAACTTCGGCAGTGTTGCCTGGTCGCCAGATGAAAATGATACAAATTCGTAAATTGAATAGTGCAATTACCAGAGCTCTAAAATTGCGTAACTTGGTGTATATACTACGTAGTCTATGAGCAATCCATTTCAAGAATAATAGATCCGTTTAATTTTTGTGTTATAACCCGTTTAAGTCACCGCAGACTCCGCTGTCCACTTATTGCCGATTCACATGAACTTATCCGCAGATAAATTGATCAAGTGACAAGACGTCCACGGACCATCAGTCCTCCAAGCACATCCATACGGAGGAGACGAGCAGATGACAGCGAGGACAAACTGAACCTATTCCCGGCCCTGCATTTCCGCAAAATGCCAACATCGCACTGTGGCACAGTTTTCCAAGGTCAGAAGTGATGTTTGCGACTACGATCACTGTGCTATTATGAAAAAGTATTGTGTGCTGCTGTTATATACCGAGCAAGACAAAGCATCATGACAGGCTTAGCGTGAAGCGCTACTAGCTTTACTAACCATATGACACAACTATCGTCCTGCTCCAGGAGGATTCAGCGTCTAAGTGATGAAGTCCTGGTGTTGCGGAGGGGCATTTGGAAATACCTTCACGCACTGCTTGCTTGTGCACCACTCTTCAGCACACTACAGCCGTAAGAAAGGTCTTGGCTGGGTTGAAAACTGGGTGGACATGCATGGAAGCTTGCAGTTTGGTAGGCAAGTTTTCACTGAAGCTTCTTGACACCAACCCGGAGGAGTACCAGAACTTGCGGCTCGTCGGCTGGGCAAAGTTCTTGCAGCTTCTTTCACCAGTGGAAAATAAGAATGGTTCGACAAAATGAAACAGCGAATGGACAAAGTACAGTGCACTATCTTTGTTTGGCTCATTCGAAAACCAAAAATATTGCTCTGCTGTTGGTGCTCTACCGTAAACGCTTTTACTGTTAAGGCCCGTTCACACTCTTGCGACTGACTTCGACCGAGAGAGACCAGACCGGTTTTTAAGCCTTTTGCGACTTCTTAGGACCGGATGCGATGCAGCGGAGTCGGACCTAAGAAGTCGCAAGAGGCTTAAAAACCGGTCTGGTCTCTCTCGGTCTAACTCGGTCGCAAGAGTGTGAACGGGCCTTTACTCACCCGCTAAAAATCTGGGCATGGAAGGACACTTTGCCCTTAAGTCTGGGCGTCTGCTGACGAGGTGCGAATCGGAGGAATAGCCGAAATGATAATAACGTGACAAACGGTCCACGGATGAAAATTGCGATTCAATCCATCGCGTGAATCTGCCATTATTTGACAATTGTCCTAATATGATTAATTGATCCCTATTAAAAAAAGAACAATTGTTCTCTGAAACAATGTAATGAAGCGAAGTTTTTATGAACAATGCCTGCTCCTTTGACAACGGAATATTACGAGCCTTGGTAAAACAGGAACTTTCCGTAGATCAGATATACATTTATTCCATGCTCAAAGTAAAGACATGAGTTTGTCTTGGCAATGCCAACCTCCTGTGTATGATCTGTAAAAAGTCGTTAATGACCGTGGTCAAGGGAGAGGATTTTCTGCTTTCAAGAACAGGATGGGATGAAAGAAAAAGTGTCTCAATGAACAATGAACGCTCCAGCTTATCCACTCAGCCAAGTTTCTGCAACATGAACTAGGCTCTAAGAGAAAGACGTAGGATAAGCACTTTAGGATTTGCCAAGGGATGAAATTAATTAGATGCACAAAAAAATAGACGGAGGAGGATGGCAAGAAAATTTTGGGGCTTGTGTTCTTACACTTGAATTGTTTGTGCAGGAACCATTACTGAAGCAGCACTTCTTTCCTGAGGCAATAATGTATTGCTAGTCAAAGCCTGTTTCCAGAAATGCACATCAGGTGAGCGGCTTTTTTTTTTTTTCTTTTAATCATGAGGTGCTCTTTAACATTGCCCTCCAATCCCAAACCACGGCTAGGAGATTCTTTTCGGCTTCTGGTTGGCCAAGAGATCTTGTCAAGCCCTCTATTTGCGTCCCGGTGTTAGGCATCTGCATTGCCCTAACTTCGTTTGCGCTTTCTTCTCTGTTCTAAACTCCCAAACTTAATTCAAGCAACAAGCATCTATGGCGACAGTCCCTCGGTCATCGGGACACCATTGCTCGGTTTTAGGGTACACGAATAACGACAGAAAGCGTTGAATACGGTCTGAGGACCTATGTATCTCGCACGGAATCCGGCAAGGTGAGTGCGGCTGTTTCTGCATGGCCCCAATCTCCGGTGGCAGTGGTTTGCTTCTGTAAACTGAAAAGACTTTTCTCCAACGCTATCCTCTCGACCGTGCTCGTAACATGTTGTGAATGGAGCGCACACCGAACTTAACGCTGTACCGTCGATGAACATGGGGTACGCTCGCAAGGTGCGTGCAAGTTTTCTCGAAATAATGGCTGTTTCAGGTTGTAACATTTTCTGACTGAATTTATCTTAATATTGATAATTCAAAGTTTTGACAATGACTCAATTTTATCAACAACGCTGAGTTGAAGGCTCATTTCTGCCGCCGGGTGTGGCTGAAAATTGTCGAAAAGCTTGTTCTATTGGTGTTCCTGAATCACGATCACCTGAGCAATACCAGAGAGCCATGAACCTATGTTGGCCGTCACAATGCGACTACATACTTATATTACAAATTAGTACATAATGTAGCCGGGAAGAAGCCTTCAATTTCTGTTGCTGAAAGTTGAAATATGCTCATGCATCAATTTCGAATCGTTGAATCATTGACCGACTCGCTCCGGCAAAAGGCCCATCTCGACTTTGCTGTTTTCAGTTCTCGGCAAAAGACACACTCGTTGGCACGGGATCCTCAAATAAAACGTTTATAAACACCGATGCATGAGCATGTTTCTATGTTTATAAACAGTGATGCATGAGCATGTTTCAACTTTAAGCAACAGAAATTGAAGGTTTCTTTCCAGCTACATTATGTACTAATTTTGAAAATAAGAAGAATCTAGTCGCATTGTGACGGTCAGCATGGGCTCATGGCTCTCTGGTATTGCGCAGGAGATTGGGATTCAGGCAAAGCAATAGAACTAACTTTTTGACAATCGCCAGCCACACCTGGCGACGAAAGTCAGCCTTCAACTAAGTGCTGTAGATAATAAAATTAAATCAATGTCACCACTTCGAAATATCTATATTAAAATAAATTCAGTTCCAAAATGTTACAAGCTGAAAGCAAATATCTGGAGAAAACTTGCACACACCTTGCGAGCGCACCCCGTGTTCATCGACGGTACAGCGTTAAATGTCATGCCCACTCCATTCACAAAATGTTCCGAGCAGAGTCGAGAGGATGGCGTTGGGGAAAAGCCTTTTCGATTTAGGGACGCAAGCTACTACTGCCGGAAATCGGGGTCATGTGGAAAGCGATGGAGCTTAAAGACACTGCAGTCACACTCGCCTTGCCGGATTTCGTGCAAGCTACACAGGCTCTCGGACAGTATTCGACGCTTTCTGTCGTTATTCGTGCACCATATAACTGAGCAATGGTGTCTTGATGACCGGGGGACTGTTGCCATCCAAGCCCATGGCTCTAATTAAGTTTGGGAGTTTAAAACAGAGAACAAAACACGAACGAAGTTCGGGCAATGCTTACACCGAACACTGGCAAAGCCTCTCATCTGGGGCTTTCACTGTCTTTAACGCTCCAGCAAGGGGGAAAGCGCCGATAGCCCTTTCCCCTTTTATCTCTCGCACTCTTTTAGTAAAACAGTTTATACACGGTTCTACTCTGCTTTAACCCCGTTAAACAAACGTCTTACCAAGCACCGGTGCACTGCGGAAAAGCAACACCAGCGGAAGCAAGCTCCACGGGTGTTGCTTCTCCGCAGTGCACCGGTGCTCCGAAAGAAGTGCGCTCAATGGTGCTGCGTGAACAAAAAGTATGAATTACACGAAAACATCGTTCGAGTTAAGCTGCTTATGAATACATTGAAAACGTAGCGGGGCAACCAAAGTTTTGAAATTTGTTTGACTTAACCAGAAGTATTAAATATCCGAGTTTGAATTATCGCGAGCCTACTGTATATGCTAAGGGAGATCTGGCTCAATCCAATGTGCTTATATCCCGAGCCTACTGTATATACTAAGGTAGATCTGGCTCAATCCAATATGCTTAACATCACTGAATAGTTGTGCAATTTTAATTGGCTAGTTTTATTTCTCAAGCACTTGATATGTTCGGTATTCAAATCAATGCAAATTTTTACTTTGGTTCAATTTATGGGTGGTTTATTTTATATGTCATGTTTAGTAGGAGCTAGGCTAGTTTGTAAGCACGTTGCTCACTTACTTTAACCATGCATGTCATATACAATTTGTTGCGATTGTGTTTGAATGCA
The DNA here is from genome assembly GCF_016920785.2 of Ixodes scapularis. Taxonomy (NCBI): domain Eukaryota; kingdom Metazoa; phylum Arthropoda; class Arachnida; order Ixodida; family Ixodidae; genus Ixodes; species Ixodes scapularis. The sequence goes on from NW_024609897.1 coordinate 879,440, forward strand.
AATCCTCTTCTGCTCTTTATTTCAAGCTGCCCTTACATGCACCATAAAGATACCGAGGAGGTCTTCAATTGAATGACAACTTCAAGCACAAGCATGGAGGGGAATCTAAATGGCCAGCACAAGGACAACTATAATGTAAATTTTCTCCAAAGTTAAAGCAAGGCATGCCTTCTTCCAATAAAGGTATTGTGGCGAAACTTCTTAATTGGTTCGTTTGTTGAGCTGTCATCTATAGGAACAGCTGAGCTCACACAAACAAAATCCTGGCAGTGAGAAGTACCGGTTGTGTGCTCTTTCTCTTTTGCAAAACATGAACTTTTTGGCTGAGGATGAAAGATTATTCAAGTTCATATCTACAATGACGGAGCTATGAACTCTTCATACCAATCTACCCCAAAAGCTTCATGTGACTTAGGCTTGCTTGAATATAGAAGCTTTTTGCACTAAATAATGAAACACTTGACATTTACGTCTTTTTGAACTGTACTCTCCTTAAAAACAAGGCATATAATTTTGTAGAATGGCGAAATTTCTGTAGCCCACATTACGGACAGCTATCCGTAGGAAATGTGAAAGCTGTCCGCACTAAATACCGAAGGACTATACCTTTCCGAATTATATAAGGCCAAAGCTACGAGTCATCCGCACCAGTCCTGCACCTCTGATAGGTCAGGTGACACCCCTGGCAGATCTAGAGCTCTGCCAGGTGAGTCGCCTGATGTATCGGAGGTGTGGTACGGATGGCTCGAGGCTTTGGCCTTATATAATTCGGAAAGGTATAGTCCTTCGGTATTTAGTGCAGACAGCTTTCACATTTTCTACGAATAGCTGTCCGTAATGTGGGCTACAGACGTTCCGTCATTCTACGAAATTATATGCCTTGTTTTTACGGACGGTCCCGTTTCTAGATTACGGCAAACCATACCGGCAATATTGAACCGGCAACTTTTACCCGTAAAATGGAAAACGGATAAGTGTCTGTAAAGCGAACTACGGACGTTTCGTCATTTTACGGAATTATATGCCTTGGTTTTACAGACAGTCCCGTTTCTAGATTACGGCAAACCATACCGGCAATATTGAACCTGCAACTTTTGCCCGTAAAATGGGGTGAAAATTGTTTACAGTGTATAGAAGCGGTCGCCGTGCTGACGACCCGCTGCGCTTGTTGTAGCGGTTGCAAGTGTGTGTACGCGCGGCGCAGAGCGGTCATTCCTGTTGCAACGGACGAAGTTGTAGGTACGCGCTCGTTGCAGATGTCTGAACTAGCCTTCCCCCCGTCCTCCCGAGGCGAAAGTCAACGTGGCGACATCGTTTGACATCACGTACCAGAGGTAACGCTGCGATGTCAAACGTTGGTTTGGTTACGACTTTCCCCAACTGCAAATCGAAGAGCGCCCGAATAGGTCTGCGTTTCGTCGTCCTCGGAACCCGAACATGACTCCGAAGCGCCGCTATCGTCCACATCGCACGTCGGAGTGGCGTTATAGGAAATTATCTCCAGGTCGGCTGTCCGCCGAAGAATTTCAACCTCTAACGGCGTCAGGTCCTCGAGTGTAGAGAACTCCGCCATGATCGAAGCTCGAATGACAAAAAGGTTCGGCCGATGCGGCTACCTTGGGATCACTGCGCAACGGAACGTCGTCCAACGCCATTGGCCCGAGATCCTTTTGATAAGCATGCGTGGACCAATGAGAGTGGTTTCGTTTTCGGATGAATCCGAGGTTTGGCGGCCTTCAATTACATTTTTTTTAAAGAAATAATCACCGTATGAGTGTACTTTTTTGGTTTTTAAGGACACTTAGGGCGTCTAAATTCAGCTGTCATCATCAAAACACGAACTCAAAAAACACTTGAGAGCCCCTTTAAGGTGTCTAAGAGTAGGATTAGGTTACCTGTGCGTCTACTTGCCTGCACAATATGCAGCCAGCAACTGTCTTGGCAATCCGAGTCCGGGGACACTCTCGGCAAGTGGCCAGGTTGGAATAAACTTTTCTAGGTGGTTTTATACGTCCACCTCACTCCGTTGAGTGCAGTGACGACACTGGCTGCGCTCCGCGGGAAAAAAAAAGAGACACTGGAATTGTTTATTGTCATCCGACTGCTTAAGAAACGCATTGCTCATTGCGTTGTAATCATCGACCTTTGGCTGTGGAAGATTAAACAAATCACTAGGAGCGCAGAATAAACTTCGCAGAAAACGCCCGTACCCTCACAGATCCTACTGGTCTTCATTATGACGGATTCGACAAGAGCTTATTTTGATTCTCAGCGACCATTCCCTGTCAAGGAATGTTCTTAAACGTTTTGCACAAGGACTTGTTTTGCGTAAACCGGTAGAGAGGTGGTGGTTCTGGATAATCGTAGCTTACTCTCCACAAATACGAGAAAATCTAAATTATTGCGCGAAGATTATGAATCGTTATACGAAGATCGCTATCTGCTGCACTTGTGGCTCTTCAAGTGATTGGAGTTAATATTTATTCGCTAAACTTCTAAGCGTTACTTAACTACGAGCGCCTATAACAAAGGTCAACATAATTTTAAATGTTTCATGTACTTTGAGGGACTTAGAGGAAGACTGATAACCCTGTAAAACAATTTTCCTCAAATATAAATTAAACATATTTTTAATGTGCTCAGAATCATATCGTCTTTCACTCAGTCAATCAATTCCAGTATGCTCAACCGACAGAACATTTTGGCGCTGTAATCAAAACTCTCAAGCGGATTGATCTACAGTAATCTTTGCGTCACCATCCGATCCCTAGTCAACTCCCACCCCAAAGTTTTGGCAAATATCGATCTAAAAAAAAAAAAAACGCGCACAAAAACACAAAAAAGACTACACTGATTGATCACCCTAAGTTACCGATACCTTAATGGGGACTCCGCGATCCGCGACCATCCATCCTGCCGAAGTGACTCGGCCACGGGCCATGGGGAACGTCCGTGACAAATTAAAATGAGGGAGGGATATATTCTTTTTTTTTACGCATCTCTTTTCTTCGTTTACGTTACTCCCCGATTTACGCAACCGCGGAGTCGTAATGCATGCGTCCAAAAGAGAGAAAAAAAAAAAAAAAAAACGGTGCACATAGCAGAATAACGCTTTGTTTTGCTTTCAGAAATGTTTATTCAGACAAAACAAAAAGTTTGAAAGATAACGCAAGTAGCTCAGTCAGTGATCGCGAGGTCAGCAAACGTCCCATATCCTGGAATGTAACCCCGGAGCGTAAGGTAACGCCCGTCTCCACCGAAATGAGGCATCACCGCGAACCAGCTCCTTCTCTCGGAGCATTGTCCAATGTTTAAGACAAAGCCAGCGGGTAAATAAAGATTTGCTAGAACGCCGCACACGGACGTTTGTAGAGCGTCCCATTTTTTGAGCTCCGCGTTCATGGTGCCATCCGCGCCACGTACCAACGCCGGCTCAACCCGTGGTGATAGCTCCCCGCGCACGGACGCCCTCATGTATGCACCAAACAAGAAAGTTGCGCAAGAGCCCTTGTGATCGACAAGGTGCCCAACTGGCCGAACTCCAAAATATTTTCCTACGCGATCGCCGGCTTGCCCGCTACCCCGGCATCGCTCTTCGTCGCTTCTTTCGTTCGCTCGCTCGCTCTCTCGTTGCGCCTGTTGGTTCTCCTATTTTCTTTTTGACTTTTACAGCGGAGCTGTTAAGGGCTAGTTTCCCGAGCATCGTGTTCCCCGCAAAGAAATGTTGACACAGAACTCTGGTTTCCGCCGTCGCTCAGAGTGTTGTTTGCCAGTTGTCCGCTTGCCGCCATCGCTCATAGATGGCGCAACCTTTCGAGCCTTTCCGCTTTGGCTTGCCGACTTGCGGCCGGCCATTACTTCCTTCCCACCATAGTACAGCTTCGCTGGTATTCCGTCTTCACCAAAGTGGAAAGGCTAAACGTTTATTTGCTTTTAGTAAGAGAACATAGTGGTGTTAGAAACGTGCTTTCACGGAACAAACGCTTGCGCTCTATGCCGATCGTCGGTGTTCATCGCGCGTATACAGGCAACGCACACTAAGATAGTAAAACGTTCTTTCATGAGCATTTTAAAGAGACAGCTTTATGGGTGGCACATTGCAGACATTTTGACTTCGTTTCTTATCGTCGCCGCTAGGGCAAAAACCCTTCTCTCTGTGCTTGGTGCGAGGCCAGGGAAGTATGGTTTTTGCCGTGGGCCTCCCCAACATCCCGCCGGCAACGACGCGACGAAAGGGGTGTCATCTGTGTCGTCTACTTGAAAGACGTGTTTTCAAGCGTTGCTCGCCTCAGCCGAGGTCCCACTTTGGCAGTATCCAATATACGCGTAATGTGGAATAGTTTTAGAAACTTCCACCACGCTTCCCCACTTACATCACGAACCACTGAGCACTCGTGGCGTCCGTCAGTGGCATCCCTGACGCAAACCACAACGACTCTGAGAATTAACCACGTCGCACCTCCGTCCCCAGCAACGTGACGGCACCGTTCGACCCGCCTTGCGCGACCGTGCTTCAGCTATCACTATCGCTTGTTCACACATTGTAGGCGAAAAATGCGACTTTTCTTGCGTAAAACATTGAAACCAATTTGAGTTCTGAGCTTAATGCACTTCTTGTACAGCCGCGCTAGATACCGACAGAAAAAAAAATTCCGTCTTGCTTTCTTTAAACTTTTCGTGCTTACCTACGGGAGACACTCACTTGATCGAATGACGTTCTAGCGAACGCCCACGTTTCGCCGAACGACACTTTAGCGAATAGTCGGACGCCGCGAAGCGGCGTTTTCGGGTGGGCCAAATGGGTTTACATTTTTGTAATGAGCCGCCGAAGACTGTCGCCGCGAAGCGGCGAAAGCGCAGCAGCGGATGGGTTAACGCGCGCCCCCGTTGTTTATTTTTATTTATTTATTTGAAATACTATCGGTCCTACACAGGACCAAGATAGGAGTGGATTTTTCACAACACAAAAAATACACACGCTCAAAATGCACAGATTAATAACACGAATTTAACACTAATGAAATGACAACTTTAGGTACTACTGTCAGAAATCTCTGATCGCTACAACGTCGATTCGCTCAAATGTCGCTGTTCGCTAAAACGTCATTCGCTCATGTGATATGGACCCCTTACCTACCAAGATGATGGACAACCCCACTTTTCCATGATTTTGAGGGGGCAGGAGGGTGGGCGATGATTCGGAATATTACGTAATCACGCGCCTCTTTATTCAGGTTGTTTTTGTTTATTATATACTAAATTGCATACTCAATTTTTTTATTTTTTTTTTTACTAACTAGATTGTTACACCTCGTTCGCACTAGTGGAAGACACCTTTGTCGCCAACTGAATTCGCTCACCGGTGAAAGAGCGGGCGATTTGTTGCCCCCTGCCATTGCTGCTCGTCTCCGGTCTTGCCCGGATCCGAGGAAACCTCACGCTGCAGCCTCCCACCGTTTCGTAACTCTAAAAACCATGAAGCGACTGCTTTTCCCTTGAAGCACTTGGGAGAGCCGATTGCTCTAATCTACGGACCGAACTCAGCAAGTGACGAGGCTGAGATTGTGTTCAGACCTGAAAATGCAGTTTCCGCAGTCGCACTGGCCACGACGTTTCGTCATACTCAGTGTCTGAGCAAGGACTGATTCTAAGGTCTGGACATATTACCAGCGTCGTCCTCCGACGAGCGCCCTCCATAGGTTACAGCGTTGGATATACCAGTTGGTGTTGTGGGAGAACTAGACGCTCCAGATTGCTTAGAGTGGAGGACACACTACTTACCCCTCGCACGTGTGGTTCCTCGGTTTTGCTGGCTCGTATTCCTGCTTCACTACCTTCACAGTACGAGCACAGAACGCCGGTGCAAAGAAATATAGGTAGGGTGATCTGGAAAGCACTCTACGTCGCCAGAGCGAAAATAACAGGTGTGCGAAAACAACCTCTAAGCGTAACGTGGTTAAAAAAAAAAAAAAACTTTTCCAGGCCTTTTTTTTTTCTTGTTGACGCACAAATGTGATACACATGTACCTTTTTATTTTTTGCGAAACGGGTTTATTACAAGGAAAGTGCAGTGCCTGTCCACGGCCAACCACGACTTTATAAAGCATGAAATGCTTTAAACATGCTACTCTAATCTTAAAACATTGTCTGTCCGTCCGTTCGCGCCTTTCCCGCTAAATTTAGTGGATTTTACGGTGTCGTAAGAGTTAACGAAAAAACTAAGAAAATACATTACTCGTTACTTGCAAATAAAAGGAACGCGTTACCGACTTACGTTATATCGAAATAAGAGGAACGTGTTTTCCTTCCTGTCAAGAGTAACGCTGGTTACTTTCGCGGTAATTTAAATAATAATGAATTAACAAGTTTTATTCTTTTGTCGTTATAGGTAGGCGTAGGCGCCATCCGGAAACTAAACGTAATGAACTTATCTTTTTTATGGTTCCATTTAAATACTCACGAGGAAAAACGCAAAAGAACGAAGGCAAACAACAACATAGTAGTGTGTAATGCTACATGACGGAAAAAACTAAGCCCCGCCTCCCTGCCCGCCCCTTGGCGCTGATCGGTTGGGAGTCGGGTCACGTGACCTAAGCCGCACCGAAATGTGGCTGCCGGTGTTACGCGTGCTACCGGTGCTAGGCGGCTGCCAGTGTTACGCGGGCTACGTCAGCGGGTCCCCCTCACCCCGCCCCTGATTGGTTGGCGAGCCGGGTCACGTGATCTAAGCCCCGTCCCTCTGGGCCCACGGTTATGCCTTTCTGGGCGTGACCGTGGGCCTAATTAGTTGGAACGTCACGTGATGACCTAAGCCTCGCCCTGATGCCGGGCTACGTGGGCTACGTCCCACATGGTTGGCGAGTCCTAAGCCCCGCCCCTGTGGGCGTGACCGCGGCCCTGGGTGGTGGGCCAGTCCGGTCACGTGGCCCCGATCCGGTGTTACGCGGGCTTCGTCCCCGTCGCCGCGCTGATTGGTTGCCAAGTCGGGTCACGTGACCTCGCTCCTGTGGTCGCAACCCTGGTTGTGAGCCACGTCACTTAGGCCCCGCCCTCATGGGGTGTCGAGGCGCATTCACACAGCGGAAAGACGAGCGTCGTGGAGTAAATCTGTTGCTTATTTTTGTATTGAAAAAAAGCCACGCGCCGAGGAGGACGACGCAGGGAGACGACGCTTCCGAACCCATTTTTTCCCTCGACGCGCGCGCTTGAGCCAATCAGCAAGCTTCCGGGCGTGACGTGTCGCCCTTTCCCGGTTAGGACATGTTTCTGCTGTTTTTATTTTTCACCCAGGATGAAGGCGGAAAGGCAGAGGGGTCGAGGGATTCGTGCAGTCGCCAAACGTGGCTGGAAGCATTTCACCGAGGAAAGGAGCAAGCCGATTGGAATATCTGACTGTGAGCAGTGTTTTATGTGCGTGCAGGACGCCGTTCAACTACTCTTCATCATTTGCGTGAAAGTACCACCGAAGTTTGCGGTATGTACCAACCTGCAACTGTGCTGGAGCGATCACTCCCAGCGTGTTGTGAAATCTTTGTGTGTATTCACCACTACGGAATACAACAGTCCTCGATCGAAAACACTTTCGCACAAGCTGCGTGCGATGTTAAAGGTACGGACGCGCCGGCGCAGCACCGTGCTTTGTTTTTTGACTAAAACGCGGCAAAAGAGCACCTTCTGAAGCGACCGGTTTGAGTGCGTGCCTTTCGCCAATGCTGCATATACCCGGAGTGTGAACGTATTCATCGCCGTTGTCCACTCAGCGAAGACGGTTTTCTCCCACCGCATATGTAATCGCGAAGGCAAGGCAACAACAATCGTACGAAGCAGACAAATAAGAAAATTCCGTGTTCTCTCGACAAACGCGAGGTTGCCCGAGAAGACGCCGCCGTCGAGCGGCGCTGTGTGACTGACTGCTTCGTCTTTTACGACGCCGGCGTCGACGTCGACCGCAACGCGCGTTTTCTGCTCAGTGTGAACGCGCCTTTATGGTACGTTTACACCTGAGAAGAAATCCTGTGCCGCGGGAGCAGATCCGCTCCCGGCGGCGACGAGCGGGTTGCGTTTACATCTATTTCCTTCGAGCGGCGGCGGCGGCGCCGGCTGCGGCAGCTGTTCTCGTAAGATCCTGTCAAATATGACGAGAAGGCGCGAGAGGTTCCGCCTCGGCTGTCTCTCCTAGATGTTAGTACTCCCAGAAGAACGCGTACTCATGACGCAGGCAGCGTCGCGCTGCGCAATCATGTCACTTCCGGTCAGCGAAACGCCTCGTTCGGCGACAGAAATAGGTCCCGGACCTATACGGCTCCCCACCGCGTTTTCCACACAGCGTTTCGCCCCAACGGCAAAAGATAGGCAAATTCGCTGGTGGATACGCAAGTGTAAACGCACCCTTATGCGGGGCTGGGGTACGTTATTGTTGTCAGCGTTGGAATGAAATTATGGATAGAAAATAGAGTCAATATTGCACGCGCACGAGGCGCATTAGTCACTGACTCTTGGGGTAGGGTGAGGGGAGATAAGTGGGGGTGAGTGGGGGAGGATAGAAATAGAAAAGGGGGTCGGGCGTCAAGAGCGCTGCCTCATCGTCTCGCCAGCTCCTCGTCCGATGACCGCGCCAAAACCATGAGGGGGGGGGGGGGGGGAATAGGGGCTCCAGCCCTGGTGGCTGGCACCGCGCGGTGTCGGGAGATCAAGGAGGTCTCCGGGGGCGACCACGCCGTGCTGGGGGACGCGGACGGCCCGTTGCAGCTGGGGGACGCGGTCCCGCCAAGCGAATGACCCCGCGCGCGACTCTCTCGTCATGTGGCTCGCCGCCAGGAGCGGAGGGGTTGTTGTCACGTGAGTGGTGACCCGCTGGGGCGTTGCTGTGACGCCGCTTTGGGTCACGTGATGTCAGGCAGCTTCCAATGGGAGCGAGCACAGACCACGTGACCGTTCACGGGCACGTGGTCTGTGCTCGGCTTTTGGGGAAAAAGTCGCCGGAATCACTGGGAATCGAACCCGTAGTCGTTTGCCAGATTGAGACGACCCACTTATTATTATCTTGCTGCCTGGAGGAAAACGAAACTAATCTACCAGATTCATTGCGTATGGTTGGATCCAGACTTGTACGTAATCCGTCACAAGTAACGAAATTACTTGTAATCCCATACATTTAGCAGTAATCTAGTAAATGATTAATTCCATATTTTCTAGAGTAATTTCAAAGTAACTCCTTTACATTTTTACGTAACGGATTCCTTGTAATCCGTTACATTTATTTTTTCAGGACCAACCCGCCCCCCCGCCTTCCTTTCTAAAGGAAGTTTTTTTTTTTTTTTTCGGGGGGGGGGGGGGGGGTGGAGGGGGGGAGGGTTAATGTCGAGTGCAGCGACACTGTCACCTGAATCGACCAGCGCAGAGGGAGACTTGGCACTCTTCAGGTCCGCAAAGCCTTTTTTTTTTTTTTTTCTTTTGTAACACCAAGCCCTTGAATTTATTTTTTAGACCCTAACAACAATGTAAAAAATCCAAATAAACATTTCTACTAAGAAAAAGCGGGGGGGGGGGGGGGGGGTGGAGGAGGGGTCAAGATACATCAGCTTTTTTTAGTCCCTCTGTTTTTTTCTTTGCGATCAAAGGCGGGGGGAGGACACCAATTGATTTTGTGCCTCTTTGAGAAGCTCGAGGCGGTAGGTGCACAGACAAGAATTAACAATGTCCTCGGTTATAGTAATTACGACCATTTTCATAACGTCACAACACGAGACAACGCCCCGTGTACCCTAAAATTTATTAAAAGAGACGTAATAATATACGAAGGTATTATTGTCTCAAGCATGCATGCTCGTTCGATCGTTGCTGCGCACTTATCATCTTCTCTTAGAAAACAGGATGCATTTTTTTCTGCTTCTTTCACCTTATTTGACCCTGTTTTAGAAGCTACTTTTTTTTTAGTCCCACTTCTAGGGTTGGCCCACTTTATTTGTGAATTCCAGCCAGGTTATCTGCATCTCAGTCACCCTTTTTGTGAGTCAGCTTTTGGCGAGCACTTCAAAAATGGTAAGAGTCTTCCTTTTTTCTTCTTCCTGTACTGACCCCGGCAGGACGCATCTTATCTCAAGCAGATATTTTACAAATAAAACATAATGGTGGCTGACGTAGACTTAATATTAGCTGGCTTAATGAGAGAGTAAAACTCATGAGTGGGGCCCTAGCGCCTTAATACTCTGCCCTTCGCTGCCCGTGGCATCAGCGGACGTGTATCTGGAAAACACCGGAGTCAACTGTAATCGGTTCGTGCTCCGTGCGTTCTTGAGCACCACCAAGCACCAGGGCAAACGTGCGTTTACATTTTCTTGTTTTAACCGCCGTACTAATTAATTGTTGTTATGAGTGTCCTTTTTTATTATTTATATTTATTTACTGGAAACCTTTTTTTTATTCACCAATGTCTCAACCGAGGCTCGACCTCTTCAGAAACAAAGGAAGAAGAATATCGAGCCAAACCTTATTTGATATTGAATTATCACCTTACTGATATAACTATGTTTTGCTATATTCTGGCAATATATGCTGGTATAGTAAGATACACATAATTCTTATTTTAGTTTTGACTAGATCCTAGATGTATGATGACTTCTACAGCTTCGCGACTTCGACAATGGAGAATTTTAGTAGATCGTCCCCATGACTCCGATAACGATACCCGATACTCCGCCGCCGCCATTGCGCATTCATCATATCGTTATCGGGGGTATCGGAGGTATCGGAATGATCTATTAAAACTCTCGCATATCAGGCAATGGCTGCAACGAGGAAGCTTTGCTCTATCTTCGAGGTAATTAGTACTCCCATTGCTTCACTGAAAAGTCTCAATGCAGAACATAAAGCATTCGTGAGGCACAATATGGCACTCCCCATGCAGTGCTTCAGTTCAAATGGTGTTCAGCGTAGCAGTCGACGTATTCTGTAAGAAATAACGCAAAATGTCGTGTTTCGAGAGTCAGCTGTTGCTCAAAATACTCAAGGTCTTTAACTGGAACAGGTTGCTACAATAAGAACTTTAATAACTCTCTTCCATTTGTTTCTTCCTTGAGGGCAATAATGTCGAAAGTAACGCGTCGAAAGTAACGCCACGAAAGTAACGGATTACTTTTTGGGGTAACGGTCACTTACTTTTATTGGAGGGTAATTGTAATTGTAATAAATTACAATTTAGCCTCGAGTAATTGTAAAAGCATTTCCTTACTATTTTTCAGTAACGTGTACAAGTCTGGTTGGATCTATAACAAGCAAAGAGTCGTGTGACGTCCGTTAAAGGGAAGATGGGGCACTTCTACTTTTGAGAAAAAACGCTTGAACTGCGTTCATTTGGCCTTCAGAATAACATATATCAAAATTATATTTCAATGCGACGCGCCGGAGAGCCACAAGAGTAATTTCAAAATAGGGCTGAAGCCCCGCCCCCCTAGCCTTGGGCAGCCAAAAGATCCGTCGATGACGTCACGGACAGCGACTGTCTTTCGCGTTTTTCTCGCGTTTAACAATACTTACGCAGCAAATGGTTTGGGTATTCGGGTTCACGGGGTAAAAATACACTAGAATTCGCTTCTAACTCATTTTTTCCAAGAAGCTCCGTAGCTTCCCTTTAATATACATCACACAAAAGGAATTGGTGTCCATAGACGGGCGCGTTCGTTCTAAGTGCCTGCCACACGAGGCATTGTCCAGATTTCATTTATTTCATTTATTTTTTCCTTCAAAGCGCCCGGAGGCATTATATGAGGAGGGGGGGGGGGGAGAGAGAGAGAGAAGAGAGACAAAAGAAAAAGTTCGCTGCAAAAACAAGAAAAATATAACATTGAAAACAGCACGCGACAGATCGCGCACACATGCACAGCATACTATATACACAACAGCTACACACCAGAGAGCGTATAAAATTAAACTGACTTAAATAATTCTTCACATACACTCCTAAACTGTGCACAGTCAGAGATATCAACCACACTTTCAGGGAGGTCATTCCATTCATGAATAGCCAAGATCAAGGGCGACTCTGAAAAATGCTTAGTGCGACATAAGGGTAGCCTAATTTTATGACGGGGATCATGCCGAGGAACAATCCTATGGGGCGGAAGTAAAAGTTGACTTTTAAGCTCAGCGTTGTAATAATGCACGCGATGAAGAAAAGTCAGTCGTGATACTTTGCGTCTATTACATAAAGGAACAAGGTCAGCTCTTGTTTTTAGTGCTGTCACACTCGACGTAAAGGAATAATCTCTAAAAATAAAACGTGCGGCTCTGTTCTGCACAGACTCAATTTTTTAATTAAATAATCTTGCCATGGGTTCCAAATAACGCTCACATATTCTAGTTTTGAAAAAATAAAGGATTTGTAAGCTAACAATCGAACGTCACTTGGTGCTGAGAACAAGTTCCTCCTAAGGTACCCTAGAGATCGATTCGCTTTGCTCACAATCTGATCAATATGCATTTTTCAGTCAAGACTATCCGTTAGAAATACTCCGAGGTATTTGTAATGAGTTACCTTTTCAAGAATTGCAACATTAACTCTATAATAAAAGGCAGACTTAGACTTAATTGCAGCAAAAGTAAGACGCTTGGTTTTTGTAGTATTGATATCCATTTGCCAATTAACGCACCATAACGATAGCGAATCAAGGTCACGCTGGAGGGCCAAGCTATCTCCTTTCAAGACAATGCGCCTATATATTACGCATTTGTCAGCGTATAGCCGAATTTTTGAACAAATTAAGTTGGGTAGATCATTAATGTAAATTAAAAAGAGAAGAGGGCCGAGGACGGAGCCTTGCGCGACACCGGATTTTACTGAGATTCTTCGAGATGAGTCGTTATGGATCGAGACTAATTGAGTTCTTTCAGAAAAGAATTATTTGATCCAGTTTACAAAAGACTGATACATATTAAGTGATTCAAGTTTACTTATCAAACGCTGGTGCGGGACTAGATCAAACACTTTCGAAAAGTCGATAAAGATAGCGTCGGTTTGCGTTCGTGAATGAATGTTGTCATAGATATCAGTGATAAATTCAAATAACTGAGTTTTATACGACCTCTCTTTACGGAAGCCGTGTTGGTGAGGAAAAAAGAAATCAATTTCTGTAAGGTTATTCATAATATGGCTGTAGATCACATGTTCCGGAAGTTTACAGGGTATGCTAGTTAGGAAAATGGGACGGTAGACCTTTTAAAGGGACACAAAACTCAGTTATGTTGTTTTTATGTCTCTTTATTCAAAAACGTTGGAAGCTTCAACGGGACATTGTGATCAAAATGTATTCCATACAGTGAGGGCTTTGCTCTAACCTAGCGCCTAATTTGCTAGACATTGAGAGGACATCGTCGCAGGTATACAACGCTTCACTTATGATTCAGGTCACTCGGGGTCTTACTCTAGCGATGCGAGGACATCTTCCTCGTTTAAACAGTGTTTCAAATTTAGAGTTTGATTCCTGTTCAAATTCCCACCCGCCTTTTTCGGGTAATTCGCTTTGGACCAAGCGTGCATTCCAAGAACCAACTGGGAGCAACGCTGGACTTTAATGTCTTCAGAGAGGTCCACTTCTCGCGTGCAATTTTCATAGGAATGCGACTGCGTCATGTTGAGACTAACGACACGCGTGGTTACGCAGAGAAAAAAAAAACAATATCTGAATTGCGAGAAATCTGGTGTGTCGTGATTTCATAATGAACGCCCGCGGACTCGGGCCTCTATAAAACACATTGCCGTTAAAACGAGACTTTTATTTCCCCTTTCCCAGTATTTGGTGGCGTCACGACGAGTATATTTTTTTCGCAGTCTGTCTTGTTTTATCGTTTCTGTTCAGACATGAAACAACATGTCGCTAGCGAGAAACGTTTTATGTTTTGATTTTGTCTAAACAAATATGTCTTTAGTTTTTCTCGCTAGCGACACATCTGCTGCAGCCATCGTCGAGTACTTCGATAGCGAGTATCTTTTTTTATGTGTTTCGTTGTTCTGTTTTTTTTTTTTTTTTTCTGTCCAGGCAAGATAGAACGTGTTAATTTTTCTCGCTAGCGTCACATATGCTGCTGTCATCGTGGGCTTAACTTCGAGCTTTGTTTCCTGCACGGTAACAACCAAACGAGAATGACCTCGTTTTGTGTTGTAACTTTCCGGACGAGTAAAAATGCGCTAATTTATTGTATAGCGCGCGTGCACATCCCTTCCTGTTATTGCTTAAACAAAGAAAAAAAAGTATGCGTTAAGCTAACGTCTGTCTGACCTGCACGTGGAGCATTTACGTCGCTGCGAATGGATAGGATGACTCCACTTCCTGCAAATACGCGCACTTCATATTTTTTATTTTTTTTTCACTACCGGGTTTTATAAAAGCGCAATACCTCCGCACTCGAATTCAGACTAACCATCTCGCTCATCTTTTCTTTTTTACCCAAACTGGAAGTCTTGTATGTTCCTTGCTAATAAAACTTTTGTTGCAGCGTTCGGAGAAATAGAGTCACACATCTAGTCACATATCTAAGAGTTCTGTCGATTGCAACCACCATTTCTTCTCAGGCTAAAAAACCAGGTAAGCAGTCAAACTGGAGGCCTAGCGTTTTCCTTGCTATTGACACTTTTGTTTCACTACTTTAGGAGTCGACACCACAATCAGGACTTTCTGCAGGGCCAGGCCGTAAAGACCATCCCCTAAAGGACGAAGATCGGCTAGTCCCCGCAAGCGCCGCCCATAACCTGACTGACACCTGACCTGACCGTCCATCACATGATCACCTGACCTCTCTTCAGAAGAAGTCCATCGTCGTGGTACTCGTCATATTATGTCCTATTTGAGTAAGAAACTTGCAGCGCTTTCAAAATGTTGATCAAGTTTTAGCGAAAAACAGCAGGTTCCTTTGAACGTTAATTTTTATGTTGTAAACGTTGCACGAATGAAGACGAAGCACGGAGAGTCAGCATAACATAAATATACAAGGAGAAAAAAAAAAAGTGTTTCTTCTAAAAAATTTGGAAGGTTGAGCGAGGAAGACATCTACCAGCTCTCGAAGAACACTAATCTGCTTCTTGAAAAAAGGGAGGGGAAGGGTATTTGGACCAGATATAATGTTTCATTAGACGATTAAAAAAACAAACTACATATCATCATGGTTACTTGTCACCTGGGCTCTCCCGACGACCGACAGCATTATTCCAGTGCACATGCGCTGCAACTCCACTTAGCATTGGTTCACGATATACCTCCCACACCCTGCATACCGTTTTACGAAAAAGTTCGTGCTCTTCGTAATTATGTGGCTCAATATGAGTTACCCTTACACGAAAGAGACGTAGAGCCGTACGACATGCAAACCTTTTTCAGGCAGCATGTACAATTAATGTCAAATGTGCTCAGACATTTTGGAGTACCATTGGGTTTTTTGTGACGCTCACCGCCGAACTCGGACGTCTCACCCCTGACGACAATATTGAAGTGACTGTGCACTTGTTTAGCAGTTAGGTGCATACAGTGTTTTTGGAAGGAAACATATTGAGGGACATACAACAAGTCTGCACTGAAATAGCTGCCGGTTAGAGCATTATCAGGAACGAGGCTCGCTAGACGTGCGCCCTGTTCAAAATGCAACCTAAACCACCGGATCGACAAAGATGCCGTCCCACTCATCGCCCATAACTATTCCTGCGACCTCAGTTTCATTCCAGGAGAGCTGCACTTGTTTGACTCAGATGACATTATTATTCTTGGAACTTGCCAGAGTTTTAAGCTGCTAGAGGTTGTGGGATTTTGCTACCAACACAGGTACCGATAGAGTAACCAAAGGATTGTCTCAACAGCGGCGGCGATCTCAAAGGAGACGTCAAACCTAGTAGCGCGGTCCCCACATCTCCGCGGCAATGTAGACGACGTTTAGGGCTATATTACCGCGGGTCGGTTCGATTAATTACCTCCGTCGGTGCCAATGATCGTCTACCTTGTCTCACTCTCTCGGATATATACGGAAGAGAAGACACACGTACCGGAGTAAGGACAGAGTCCAAGAGCATTTATTGGAACACTCTTAAGATGAACTACTATGTCCCCATCCAAAATGCCCCCCGCGCCGGCAAGGTAAGAAAAGGTCCTTACCTGGCCAGACGCGGGGTTCCGGAGAGCCAAGACCGGGAAAGCGTCGGAGAAGTCGCCGACACACGTCCTGTCTCTTTCGCGGTCACCCGGACGAGTCCCTTTCCCGAAAGCGGGAAAACAAGAGGCGAAACCTCCTCGCAGTGATTCGCACCCGAGCGGGGGGACGGAAGAGGTCCCCCCGGGAGAGAGTGAGAGGAGAGCCCCCCCAAGCCAGGCGGCCCTCCACCTCACGAACAAGTCGGAGCTCACGGCGAAGAAGGCCGAGCGTTCCGACCCGCGGCCGTTATCACAGCCATCGGGGAAGGGAGACCAGAGGAATCCCCACAAGGTAGACAACCTCCGCTTTATTGACAGCCTTGAGTTTCTTCATGCAAGCCTGGAGACGCTTGTGCAAAATGTTCACTCTAAGTGGATAGGGCATTTTCATTGCCTTCTACAATCCTTGACCGAACATGTCGACCTCCTTGCCAGCAAAGGTGTGTTTTGTTATAATAACATTACAAGCTTTAAGAGTTTCGAGGAGCAGAGTCTTCCCCCGCGAGAGGCCTTTTTCAATAAGTTGAGTGGAAGTGAGGTCAGTGAAGAAGAGTAGAAACATGCTCAGGCCACTTTCAGTACTTTCGGTTAAATGAACCTTGGCGAATATTGTCAAGAATCACGAGATGACAAACAAGGAATAACTGAGGAAACTGAAACGTTTAATGGGGGCGAACTTGTGGCCAAAAGAAAAAGGAAACAGAAGATAACAACAAAGCGTCGCGGGCGTCGAAGTCGGCGTAACAGCAGAGTCGAACGCTGGGGCGAGACTGGCTCCGCTCGCCTTGCGGAATCCCTTTTATACCCTCGCGGGTTTCTGGATCGTTCGGCGTAGAACTTCCGGTGCGTAGAACATTCGGAACTCGATCAGACGAGAATGTTCTCGAACTTACCAGAAGATCAAGTTGAAATAATAAACAAAAGGACAGTCCGCTAACTGGAATCGAACCTAAACCTTCCGCGCGGCAGTCAAGCGCGGTAACCACTTGGCCACGCACGCGCTTGCTCGCCAAGGCGCGTGGCATTACTTCCCCCCCCCCCCCCCTTTAAAAGCGCGTCGGCTCGATGCGACGTGCCGAAAAAAAACAAAACAAAACAAAACATAATGGCAAACTATGCAGATTGTGCAACACAATCCTATCGAGCGTATTACCAAACACAATTCCCAGTCCTATCGATCGTAGTACGGCTTAAGGCGCACGACGTGGACGACTTCTGGTCATGAAGGGCGGCGTGATGATGTCCGTATTCCGTCGGGCATCACCTCGTAGTTCAGATCCCCGAGTCGACGAAGCACTTTGTAGGGTCCAAAGTAGCGCTTCAAGAGTTTCTCGCTGAGACCCCGGCGGCGAATCGGTGTCCAGACCCACACCCTGTCTCCGGGCTGGAGGTGGACGTCCCGACGATGAAGGTTGTAGCGGAACGCGTCGACGCGTTGCAGGTCTTGAATCAGAAGTCGGGCGAGCTGGCGGACTTTTTCGGCCAGTTGAGCAACCACCTGGGCGTCGTCGCTCTCATTGCCAGATAGTTCATAGGGCAGCATGGCGTCCAGCATGGTCGTTACCTTCCCACCAAGTACCAGCTGGAAAGGTTTGAATCCAGTAGCCACTTAAACTGCCGTATTGTAGGCGAAGGTGAAGTAGGGTAACACCTCGTCCCACGTCTTGTGCTCTACGACGACGTAGATAGAGATCATGTCGACGATTGACTCGTTGAGTCGCTCCGTCAGCCCGTTGGTCTGCGGGTGGTACGCAGTGGTACGACGATGGCTGGTGTGACTGAGCTGGAGGATTCCTTGGGTCATATGTGCCATGAACGATGATCCGGGATCTGTATTAAGAACTTCGGGAGCGCCATGCCGGAGGACGATGGACTCGAAGAATAACTTGGCGAGTTCCACAGCAGTCCCTGAAGGAAGGGCTTTCGTTTCGGCGTACCGCGTGAGATAATCTGTGGCGACGATTACCCAGCGGTTTTCCGTCGTTGGCGGCGGAAGAGGGCCAAGCAGATCCATTCTGATCTGCTTGAACGGTGCGGTCGGTGGAGCAATCGGCTGCAGAAGACCTGCCGGCTTCGTCGGCGGTTTCTTACGTCGCTGGCACTTATGGCACGATCGGGTGTATAGGTGGACGGCTTTGGAGAGCTTTAGCCAGTAATACTTTTCACGAATGCGGGCCAGTGTTCGGCTGTAATCGAGGTGTCCGGATGTCGGGTCGTCGTGACATGCTTGAAAGATCTCCTCCCGAAGGTCGGTCGGGATTACCAGCAACCACGGTGTGCTGTTGTCCCCGAAGTTCTCTTTGAAAAGCACACCTTGTCGAATGGCGAAGGTCGGCAGTACACGTGAGAAGACACGTGGCACGGTACTTCCTCCCCCTTCCAGCTGCTCGATTAATGCGCGCAGCTCAGGATGGTCAAGTTGACGTCGTGCCATGTCGTCGGTGTTCACTACTCCTAGGAAGCACTCGTCGTCATTGTCGGCGCTGCAGCCGGGATGGGTTTCGATGGGGGCTCTAAACAGGCTGTCGGCGTCGCTGTGCTTGCGGCCTGACTTGTAGACCACAGTCATGTTGAACTTTTGTAGTCAGAGACTCCATCAAGCGAGGTGACCTGACGGGTCCTTGAGGTTTGCAAGCCAGCAAAGCGAGTGG
This sequence comes from Ixodes scapularis, assembly GCF_016920785.2. NCBI lineage: Eukaryota > Metazoa > Arthropoda > Arachnida > Ixodida > Ixodidae > Ixodes > Ixodes scapularis. The sequence goes on from NW_024609897.1 coordinate 898,260, forward strand.
TGGTCCGTCACTACGCGGAACGGGCTCCCGTACAAGTACTATCGCGGACAATATGAGCTGAAACAGCGCTCCGGCTTGTGCACGGTACTACCTGCGCCGCCTGTCGCACCACTCCGTAAACACGGCGCATCCTGAGGCCGAGATAAATTCTCACTTGCGCTCACTGCGCCGCTGCGCTCTTCCGGCCATCTGCTAGCGAAAATATTGGTCGACGGAACCACCATCACGATGCGTGTGCCGTGTAGCCTAATGTTTACGTTTTCAGCTAACCTGCATTTCAGTGTATTTCAAGAAAGCGACGAAGTGGAAAATGCGCTGTCACGCTCGTATCTCCTCGAGGTGCGCTGCCTGACGAAGCTGCCTTGGTCCCCAAAAGGAGCCGATCTGAATATCATCGAAAACATTTGGAGGCGCATCAAGGTAGACATGTCACGCGTCCGCTCCACCGCGCCACTGCCCACAAATTTGGGAAAGCAATCAGAGGTGAATGGGCGTGGTGTCGGGCTGAGCCAGACTTTGTGGCCGCGCTATATGATTTCTTACCAGACAGGATGAGAGCCGTGGTCGCGGGTCAAAGGAGAATGACGCGGTATTAAATTATTTTATAAGTTTTACTATGCCTCAGGACCCCCTGAACCAGACTTCTGCCGATTGAAACAAAGTTTGATGCTACGGTTGCGACCCACTGTTTAACGCCGTTAACCACGCATACTTTTGTGTGGTGACTCCTTGATCCCGATCTTCTTGCATAGTGCAGTTGAACTTCCACGCCGACTATTAATCTTTTGTGCCTTACATTGTCGTCTGGAAATTTTCTTTCGATTAAGTTTACATCTCCTTCTTCGGGAAAATATATGACTGTTTGTCCCACTTTATTAAGACTAGGAATTTGTAAACAAAAAAACTGGTATCTTGTCAGCAACTTGTTTTGTTTGAAACAGGTGGACCCAGTAATAAAAAAATATATTTTTGAACATTTTCATACCAATAAAGGTTACAAAACCTTATCAGTAAGATGTATGCTTACCATTTTTTAAGCATCTGTGATCAATGAAAAAGGAAAAAAAAAGAAGACCTTGGAGCCGGACTAAATCCGGCATACAGATTTTGGCCTATATTTTACGATGTCCTACTTTGTGCATGCCCCTATAATTAAATAGGAACAACCTCCAACGTCTTATGATGTGACTTTCAAAAACGATAATCACAGCTGAAATTTAAGACACGTCAATATTTTTTCTTCACCAGTCAGCGTTTTTTGTACGGGATTCTGCGTGACAGAGTAAAGTTAATCAATTCCAAAAGAGGAACGACAAGTGTAATGTTTTGTTCCCCCCCCCCCCCCCCCCCGCCCTACCACGCACATGCCCGCTGTTGCACCCGGAGTCTCGCTTGCAGACGGCCGGAAGAGCGCAGTGGCGCAGCGAGCGCAAGTGAGAATTTATCTCGTACTCAGGGTGCGTCATGTGTGCGGAGCAAGGCGACAGGCGGCGCAGGTCGGAGCGCCGGCCGGAGCGCTGTTTCAGCTCATATTGCCCGCGATAGTACGGACTAAATTTCGTGATTGCCCAGAGGACCGCAAGGCATTTTTTCTCAGTCGTGGAGTAATTTTTCTCCGCCTTGAACAGTTTCCGACATGCGTAGGCGATGACTCGCTCGATGCCTTCTTGCACTCGGACCAGTACTGCACCCAGTCCCGCGTTACTTGCGTCCGTGTGAATCTCGGTTTCCGCATGCTGATCGAAATGTCCATGCACAGGAGGAGTCTCGAGTCGTCGTTTCAGCTCGTCGAATGCCTGCCGCTCCTCCTGGGCCCATTCGAACTTCTTGGTGTCCTTCGTGAAGTTTGTGAGCGGCGCAGAAATTTTAGCGAAATCCCGAACGAAGCGTCGATAGTAGGCGCTAAGTCCAAGGAATCTTCGCACGGCCTTCTTGTCTGTCAGCGTTCGAAATGCCGCGACGGCGCGAGTCTTCTCGGGGTCTGGGCGGATGCCTTTGTTTCCAACCACCTGGCCTAGGAACTTCAGTTCGTCATAGGCGAACCTGCACTTTGACGGCATGAGTGTGAGTCGGGCGGTCTGAGTGACTTGGAGAACAGCTAGGAGTCGTCGCAAGCGCTCGTCGAAGTCACTTGAAAAGACTACGACGTCGTCAAGGTAGACGAGACAGCTCTGCCACTTTAACCCTGCCAGTACCGTGGCCATGACACGCTGGAAAGTGGCCCGCGCGGTGCATAAGCCGAAATGCATCACCTTGAACTCGTAGAGGTCATCCGGCGTGACGAAAGCTGTCTTTTCTCGTTCATATTCGTCAACTTCGATCTGCCAGTAGCCGCTCTTCAGGTCCATCGATGAAAAGTATCGAGAGTGGCGCAGCCAGTCTAGCGTGTCATCGATTCGGGGGAGTAGATAAACGTCTTTCTTCGTTACCGCGTTCAGCTGCCGGTAGTCCACGCAGAACCTAAGCGTTCCGTCCTTCTTCTTAACCAGCACGACTGGAGAGGCCCACGGACTGCTTGAAGGCTGAATTACGTTGTCGTTCAGCATTTCTTCCACTTGGTGTTAGATGACCTCCCGTTCTTTTATGGAAACTCGGTACGGCGATCGGTGCGGAGGGAGCGCGTCGTCCTCGGTGACAATGCGATGATTCGCGACGGTGGTTTGGCGCACCTTCGACGACGTCGCGAAGCAGTCGCTGTATTCGGCGAGGAGGTCACTCAGTTGCCGTCGTTTCGGGCCTGGAAGCTTGGGGTCAATGTCAAGCTGCGCTGGAGGCGTAATGTCTTGCTGAGGTGGCGATTATTCGTCAGCAATCGCGGCGATTTCGGCGGAGTTCCAGAGTTCCTCGACGTGGCCCACAGCGGTACCTATTGCGAGGTGTTGCGTTTCTTGTCGGAAGTTTGTCACCAGAATTACGGTGCGCCCATCCTGAAGTTGAGCTACTTCTCTTGCGACGCCTACTCCTCTTCCCAAGATTAATTGAAGGTTGCCTTCCAGAACAACTTCGCCGCAGGTAGCTGCATCGGTCACGACGGGTACGACAACACTTGATCGCGGTGGCAGGTTCACGTGGTCGGGAGCGACTCGGACGGCGGCTGACGCTGTTTGGGGTTTCTCTGTAGGTGGAACAGGCGTCCGCAGCATCAATCTGTTTTCACCAAGGTAGACGACGGCGCCGTATTCACACAGAAAGTGCATGCCGAGAATGACGTCTCTGGCACAGTCTTGTAGAATGACGAATGTCACAGAGCACGTCTCATCGTGGATCTTGACGCGAGTGGTGCATCTTCCGACTGGTGTGATATGATGCCCTCCGGCGGTTCTTATTTGAGGTCCATCCCACGGCGTTCACTTTTTGCAGGCGGTGTTGCGGAAGGCCCCAGGAGATGACCTTGCCCTTCCTAACCGAAAGGCACGGTTGAACGCCCTGGAGCATCGTCGCCAGGTGGCTACGGTCAGCTGCACCCGGAGACAGTGCTAGAGGCGCCTTCGAGTCGCCAACGCACCTTGGTTTGCTGGGACGACGTGACCTTCTCCGAAGGATCATCGGGTTGACCCACGCCAGTGTCATCTGGCGGACCTTGCCGTCCGGTCTCTCTCCTTGCTTCTTCGGCCTAACCTTGACGCATGGCGACACATGAGCCTTGGGACGTCCTCGACAAAAGAGGGGGCTTTACTCAATTTTCCCAACTTGGATCGCCCTTGGGATTGTCCTCTATCACACAGAAGCCAGGACGCCTGCAATTAGGGACAGCGGCCAAGAATGTCTGGCCCTTCCGTGTGTGTGCCGCGTGTGGCAGTGTGAGAGAGAGGGGAAGGGCATACCTGAATGTTAGGGACACTGGCCCCACAGTCTTGGTGAAGGCTTGAACCCTGGGGATTCCCTTCTAGGGATGTAGGGACATGCGAGGTTATAAAGGGCAGCAGCAGGCGGCTGCTAGCCTGTGTTCTTGACAGTGTTCTCTTGTGTTCGCAAGCGCTCTCCCGTCAAATGGTGTAATATGTCTATATGTATATATAAAGAGTTATATTATGTAAGAGACACCCCTCCTGCTCCCTGGTCCTTCGCCAGTCCGGCTTCTACATGAGTTCCTGCCCTGGCTCGGCTCCCTGCCGTACCCAAAGTGCCCGGACAACCACTCGGTCCCAAATGCGGCGAGAGAGCCTCCCACTCAAGACTGAGTAGTCTGCTCCGGCGTCCACGAGAGCCGATGCGTCGAGGCCGTCGATTACAACGTTTAGGTTATTGGACATCGTTGCAGGGGCGCCGCTGCGATGCGGGGCGTCGGGAGAGTGGGAGCGCTCCGGCGCTCTTGGAGGCTGTTTGCTTCCGTCGTTTTCGGTAACGTCACCTCCAGGCGTTGCCGCACTTAGTTTTCCAGGCGACGCAGGAGAGATAGGCTCTCTCGTGGGGTCATGGCGCTGGGGACGCTGAACGTCGTGGCGATCGGAAGCGGGCTTTACGGCGGAGAGACGACACTGGGGAGGGCGAGCGTCGGAGGTACTCCTCGATGTCGCGAGGGCGTTCGTCGTACTTTGGGTGGGGGTCGCTCGGGTGGAACCCGCGGAGCCCCAATTGTGTGTGGGGGCATCGACGGTAAATGTGGCCGGCTTTACCGCAGTGATAGTACAACGGGCGTCGATCGGCCGTCCTCCACACGTCGGTCTTTCGTGGCACTACTTGTTCTGGGTGAGCGTGCACCCGATCTTCCTGGCTTCGGGAAAACTGCGGCGCTGGAGGTTCACATCGGGGTGGTGCCGTGACCTGGCGGTGAGCTTGTGGCGGTTGTGGGGCCATAACGGCGTAGGTCAGCGTCGGTTGTTCGGGTGCGGCCACGGTGACAGGGCGTCTGGTAGGGATGCTCGCTGAACCTCGTCTCGGGCGACCTCGGCAATGAAAATTGAGGCCGGACGTTCAGCAGTCGGCAGGAGCTTCTTAAGCTCCTCCCGGACGATGTCGCGAAGGCCGGGGATGCTAGGGCTGATGTCGTAGCCCGATGCAGAGGCAGCAGCGACGCTCGAGTGCCGATGGTAGTGGCTGGCTCTTGCTAGGAGGCACGTTCGATGTTCGTGGGCTCCGTGACGAAGTCTTCAACGGTGGATGGGGGGTTGCGAACAAGACCACCGAAGGTGTCATCCTTGAAACCTCCCATTAGGATCCGGAGCTTCTTTTCGTCGGTGGCTTGAGGGTTGGCGCGAGCGACCAGGCGCAAAACATCCCCGACGAAGCTGGTGATGCTTTCATTCGTGCCTTGGGTCCTTGTTCGAAGGATGTCTTCGGCCCTATCGCGTCGGGGTTGGCTGGTAAGCGTCGTCTTTGTTTCTTGCTTGCGCACCTCTTACAAAGTTAAAGGGATACTGAACCAAAATTTGAATTCCCCAAAACACGCGGCAAAAGCGTGCAACTGGATGCTACAAACACCAAAACATCACTCATACAGCGATATCTCGAATGGATGACCGTATTGTTCTAAAAAGGAGGCGCATTTGGCAGGAATGTTGACGTCATGCTTCTCTGAGAAGGAAAGGGAACGGCCTCACGTCTTCTCCGCCTCGCGGCCTTGAGGAAGCGAAGTGAAGAGAGGAGGAAACACGGTATCTTGATGTCACGCGCCTCGTCGGCCTGGTTCAATCTCGACCTCTTTTTCCGAGAATACGGCCATCCATTCGAGTTATCGCCTTGTGAGTAGTGTTGTAGGGATTGTAGCGTCCCGCCTACATCTCCGGCATTGTTTTTTTGAAATCCAAATTTCGGTTCACCATTCCTTTAAAGGGCAACTCCGCTCAATTTTGAAAATTTGGAGTTAGTGGATGATGTTACCTTGCAAAGCACTCATAAACGACCCTGCATTCTCTTTTCCCTGAAAAGTAAATTAATTTCCGAGTAATCTTGAAAGAAGCAAAATCGCAAAACGAAACCGAAACTTCGTTAAGGATGGGCAACACTATCGTCAGCGTCTACGGTCGACGTCGAGAGCATGCACACACCACGTGGGATACAAAGAGTCACGTGGCCTTCCGCACGGACAGGCGCTGCACACACGTCGTCTGCATCACATCGGCTGCACAGGACGGCTCCCTCTTCATTTCCGTTGTGAACCGAAACACACAACAAGGTAAGTTCTTGCCAAGGCATATTTTGTACGCAATTGTAGTAGATGCAAGCTGGGCCTGTAGCCGCCGTCATATCTTATTTTATGCGGGGAAGCCAGTGCAATCACAAGCTTGTCAACGCTACGTTCTCGTGCACGCTGCACGCGCTTGCAGGCTGGGAGAGCTGTATTTCTAACCTGAACGGGTCTGAGGAAGGACTGTTGCAACGTAGTCAGCATGTGTGGCTTCTGTTGGTTGTTCTAATAACCTGTGTGGTGCGACCGTTCGTTGTTCTAAATTCCGATTACGTAATTCCAATAGCCCCCGTGTATATGAACCCATGCAACCCTCCGATAGAAACGACTGCGTTGTTGCGTATGAGCGACTGCCAGTCTGTCAGGAGACAGTGAACGTACGCATCGTGCATCGTGTTAACATTGCCCCGCGAGAAAAATACATCTCGAAAGCCCGCGATCGCGTAGTGAAAACGTGTTCTGGTTGCATGAGCAATCGCTCAACACTTGTCTATGCCAAAGCGATGTGCTGGAGTAATATTTGATTGCATATGTTGCCGACGTAAAATCGCGTTAGCCACTCAATTTCCTGGCTGTCGAGATCTGAACACGATGGAGCCACCGCTGAGCCGTCTGCTGTCGGGGAAGCTGTGCCGCGTGCGAATATCGACGGCACGGCGTCCGGCTTCACCTTCGCGTACTTCGTCGAGAAGCCACAGTCAGCTAACATGCGCATATTTCGCTCGTAACATTCGGGCAAGCAGTGACCGGAACAGATCAATATTCTGGCAGTTGGCGATAAGGACTTCTCGAGGTCCCATAGGTACAGGGCGTCCGTCCAAAGTTTCCGCCGTTCAATGTCGCCAGGAAACCTGTAAAAGAGGACTCTTGTGCTGTTTAGCTGGTAGTTCGGGCAGCCAGCGACACAACAACGTGAGCCTCTGCCTTTGCGCTTTTTGCCAGCCTTTGCAAAGACACACCAGGAACAAATCTACGCGCCTCTCGCCTAAACAAAACACGAAACAACGAAAGATGAACACGGCACAACCAGCATAACGGCAAAGACGCAACCGGAGTTCCGCGTTCGCTCGCAGATCACGTGGACACCGCCTCTGAGGTAGAGTAGGTGGAGTCACAATAGTTAATATAACTATTGTGACTCCACCTACTCTACCTCAGAGGCGGTGTCCACGTGATCTGCGAGCGAACGCGGAACTCCGGTTGCGTCTTTGCCGTTGTGCTGGTTGTGCCGTGTTCATCTTTCGTTGTTTCGTGTTTTGTTTAGGCGAGAGGCGCGTAGATTTGTAGATCCCACAGGCGGCGCCACGCTCGCCGCCTCCGGCGTTCACTCTGCCCTCTGACTCTATAGAGTCAGAGGGCAGAGTGAACGCCGGAGGCGGCGAGCGTGGCGCCGCCTGTGGGATCTGTACCTCGAAACGAAAAAACGAAGAAAACACCTGCGCATGCTATAGACGTCACTGACGGTGGAAGCCGCGGAAGCAGATCGGCGGAAGTGCAGTGTTGGCTGCGCCGCACGTTCCCGCTATAGTTAGCCGATATTGTTACTTTCGCGCTTGTACACCTTTTTTAGACGGAATTCAATTCCAATATTTGACTTGTAGCCTTTCTAGATTATACTGAATAGAATTACATTATTTTCTCAGTAGCAAAAATTGAATGGAGTTGCCCTTTAAAGCGCATCTCCGCCGTAATTTTGATGGTCACCGATTTCTTTAAAAGTTTCACCATGTATTTGGATGCCCTTCCTGGTCATGTGTACAAAATATCTCGGAAAAATATTAATTTTTTTTAGAAGAAAATGAATTTTGAAATTTACATGTACACACCCAAATCACTTGCTGCAACCCTACTGGCAACACTGAGCAAGAGCGGCACACGGAGGCTGCCATGATGGCGCTGACGTTGCCGTGACGTCACATGTTGGTCAGGGTGCTTGCTTTGTAGCTAGTTGGTGCTAGCGACTGTCTGCTTTTTGCTTATGTTATCGGTTTATACAGTTATGTAAGAGCGCGTAATGGCGACTGAGGAAATTGGTGTTGTGTGTGGAAGCGTCGCTTGAAAACACGGTCTACTAAAACCGTCTATTGTCAGACCCCAAGATATAACAAAAAGTGCCTCCAATTAAAAGGCATAACGTCGATCAGTTTTTTTTGGCGTGCTAGCAACAAAAGCTGCCTTACCATTCCGCTTCGGAAGCGGAATGGTAAGGCAGGTAAGAATGGAAAGTCCACATGGCGGCGGATCACGAATGCAGCCGCCGCTGGCGGTTTTCTCGGAGGCGATGCCGGCGGATCGTATGAGAACGGGTTATCGTCATCGTCCTCAACATCTAGCAGCATATCCTCATCGTTGCTCGATTCAGACGAGCCTGATGAGTCCATTTTTATCCGCGGCACGAACACAAAACAGTGACCTGCTGCCAGGCTGGAGGCTCAAACTGCACACGTGCGAGTGTTTATACCATATGTGACGTCACGTCAAAATGGCGGACCAGTCGAGTGGCAAGTTAGTTTCGGTATCGGTTTCAGCGTATTTTAACAATTATAAATTATGTAAACAGTTTTTTCATGATTTAACCGCTGCTATAGGCTAAATTTTTAGTACCCTTTCCGAAAATATGTTTTGATAAAAACGCTCAAATTGACGGCGGAGCTGCCCTTTAAAGAAGCCTCGTGGTTCTCCAGCCAGTACCTCGCAGTCCCTTCCAGCGAGAAGCAGATGTTCTGCAAGCACTGCTCAGCTGTCCACCCGTTATGACGGGCCACACGTTCATAGTGTTGCAGCCAGTCCTCGATGTCCTCGTGGGCGTCCCCGTGGAAAGGCTCGGAGTCCGGGGTGCGACGGGCAGGTAGATGACGGCAGAAGCGGCCGGTGTCTGCGACTGGTTGGCCATCGTCGTCTTCTTCGGCCTGAACTTGTCCGGCAGCAGACCCAATTCAGGGGACTGACCTCTGATATGACGGCTTCTTCGGGCTTCGGCGTCTTCGGCGAGGGGTAGCCTTCCGGGGCTGAGCACGTCGCTTGGCCGGGATGTCTTTGGAGGGGTGCGATTAACGGGCATAGAATGCAATACCCGGCACCTCCACCAAAATGTCAAGAATGACGAGGTGACTAACAAGGAAAAACTGAGGAAACTGAAACGTTTATTGAGGGCGAACTTGTGCCCAAAATAAAAAGGAAACAGAAGATAACAGCAGAGCGTCGCACTCGTCGAATCCGGCGTAACAGCAGAGTCGAACGCTGGAGCCAGACTGGCTCCGCTCGCCTTGCGGAATCCCTTATGCACACTCGTGGATTTCTGGATCGTTCGGCGTAGAACGTTCGGTGCGTAGAACATTTGGAACTCGATCAGACGATAATGTCTTGGAACTTACAAGAAGGCCAAGTTGAAAGAATAAATAAAAGGACAGTCCGCTAAATGGAATCCGCGCGACAGTCAAGCGCGGTAACCACTCGGCCACGCACGCGCTTGCTCGCCAACGCGCGTGGTAATATAGTGACCTTTACCTACGGACGGACTGTGTTCTCTCGACCATTATTTTCCAAAACTTTATAAAATGGACTCTGGAAACTTATGAAATTGAAGCTTTACATTCTGTATCATTACCGTCACTAATCACGTCATGTGCGCTGAAACAGTCGAAAGTAAAGCTGCACCCAATTGACAATCCCGATACCCATCTTATGTTTCAACAGGGTGTTCGCATTAGGATTAACCAGTGCACAACTAGTCATGCTCTTGCAAATGTTCCGGGTGCGAATACGTTTAATTCGCAGCAGGAACCGTCTCAAATTTTAGACTGGGATGTAAATGGGTTTTATGCGTCCATAATGAGAGAAGCTCTACCAGTGGCAAACTTTGAATGGATGACAGAAGACGAGATGATTTGCCTGATGATCGAAAGGTCTCAGACGACGCTCCGGCAGGATGCATTCTGGTGGTAAATCTGAAGTACCCTCATGACTTGCATGATTCTCATTTTGATTTTCCCTTAGCCCCGGTGAAAAAAAGCGTTCCATACGAGTGGTTATCGGACTACCAGAGGGAATTGGTTGAAAAGTTTGAAATGCCGACAAAGGAATCTGTTAAGAAGCCACTGTTCACACTGCACGACCAAACGAAGTATGTTTTACTCTACCGGAACTTGAAACTATGCGTTCAATCAGGACGAGAGGTCACCAAAAATTTACCCAGTACTAAAGGTCTCCAAGCGAGCGTTCTTGAGGGAGTTTATTGATTTTAATCATAACGTGAGAAAGCAGGCAACTCATGCGTATCAGAATAATCTCTCAAAGCTCTTCATGAACTCCATTCATGGAAAAACGATAGAGAATGCACGCAAACACGGACAGATTAAACTGTGCGTTAAAGAGGATGACATACTGGAGGTGCTACAGAAGCGAAACCTTAGGTAATTTCGAGCACTCAGCTCCCGGCCGAGGTTGTAATTTTCCAGTTTGCGCCAACTGTAATCAAACTCAGACAGCCACTCTACGCAGGGTTTTCAATTCTTGATATATCAGAAACAGTAATATATGATTTCTTTTACAATCAGCTACGTCGTGTGATCCCCACGGCTAGAGCTCTTTATTGCAACACGGATTCGTTCATTCTGTTACTTCGCAGATCAGTCGTAGACGACAAACTGCTCCAACTACGAGACGCAAGGTTGGATACATCTGGATATCTAAAAAAAGCCACAAGCTATTTTCAAGCCAGAACAAAATGAAGCTCGGAGTGTTCAAAAACGATTATACGACTTTCCACCTGCTGGCTTTTTGTTGCTTGAAACAAAAGCTATGCGGCTTCGAAACCAGCAACACCGCATGTCGTGTAAGGGCTAAGGAAGTTAACAGTTAACAAATGTGAATCTCGCAAGCTGACCTACGACATGTACAAGCATGCTGTAGAGGAGAAAACTTCATAAAGTTAGGCAGCAGTTGATAGGTCGTAAACTTAACGAAAATAAGAGCATCTCGGTTGAAAAGATTGCTTTAAAGTATAATACGATTTCTGTTTTGTCTTTGTTTCAATGTATAGAAAATGAATCCAGATGTCGTGTTTCAAATTTTGAACGAAAGATGGCGTAAAGTTCGCCGTCCCATGCCGAACTTCAACCTTTTAACATTAGGTGGCATACTTAAAAGGTTAAAACAGCGCAAAAAATGGCGGACAGGGTAAAGAAGGACACGGACAGAGCGCTGACTTGCAACTAAATTTTTATTGGCCTCAACGGTGCAATATATACGCACAATTGAGAACAAAAAGATGAAAATCCGCCTGAAAAACACCCAAAACAAAAGCACAAAAAACGAAGTATCACCTCTAGAAAGACAAACAAAGGGCACGCGCTAAAACCAAGATAATCAAGTGGCCAGAAAATGAATCTCCTTCCTTGATAAGGCAACGGAAGGGCTGCTGACACACATGAAATCCAATCTTTTTTATTTCTAGAGCCTCCAAAATTTCACGTGTCAGCTGGTCCCGGTGACGTTTAATGACCTCGCACTGTTGGAACTGAGGCTGGCATCTGCAGTCACGGCAATGTATGCCAAAATGACGGGAAACCGTCGAAGAGACGTAAGCATGTTCCCTTAACCTGTCATTGAGACAGCGGCCTGTCTGGCCAACATAACGCCTTCCGCAAGACAGAGTCGGTAAGTATGTCATACTAACTCGCCCAGGCTTCAACTTTAACAATAGGTGGCACACGGTCGCCGACAGATGCCGCTCCTTCCCCGCTTAGCAACACGAGAGACAGCTGTGGGCGTTGCTCCTTTCCTCGTTTAGTAACCAACAACACGACTCGCGAAGGGACAGCTATCCCATTTCCATGATGCAAAGGTGCTGGGTTTCTGAAAGCTCGAAGCGGGGTCACTGTTTTCACAAAAGCTGCCTGACGTCACGTGACCCAAAGCGGCGTCACAGCTGATTGGTTGGCGAGGCGGCTCACGTGATAGGAACCCCTGGCGGCGGGCCACGTGGCGCACGGGCCATCCGCTTGGCGGGACCCCAGCTGCAACGGGCCGTCCGCGTCGCCCAGCCCCAAGGAAAACTTTTGCACGTGGCCCACACCCAGGGTCGCGGCCACAGGAGCGGGGTGACGTTACCATAACCAATCAGCGGGGACGTAGCCCGCGTAACACCGGTATCAGGGTAGGGCCTTAGGTCACAGGACGTGACGTGCCAACCAATTAGGCCCAGGGGCGTGACTGTGGCCCAGAGGGCAGGGCTTAGATACCGTGACCCGACTCGCTAACCAGTTAGTTGCGGTAAGAGGGGGACCCGCTGACGCAGCTTGCGTAACAACGGTAACCACGTGACCCGACTCTCTAACCATTCAGGAGCGCGGAGATGCCCACAGGGGCGGGGCCTAGGTCACGTGAACCGACTCGCCAACCAGTCAGCGCCAAGGAGCGGGGAAGGGGACGGGACCTAATTTGTTCCGACGTGTACCATTATACACTACTCAACACGAATCTCGGATCTTAGAAACACAAAACAAGTTTAAGTGTAACTGCTTTAAGTCTTGGGAAGGATATGGAACGAGTAACGTAACTGCGTTACTCGTTACTCGAAATAAGTGACATAACTACGCTATCCGTTACTGTTTTAAAATGTAACAGGTACGTTACAATGTTGCCCGAAAGAGTAACGCGTTACCGCCCACACTGGTTTCATGACACCAATTGACGTCACGTGACATGACGTCACATGAAGTATACACCCATTTATCATCGATTTGAGAAGCGCCAAAAAACAACAACAAGAATTGGACGCAATGATGCGCTACTGTCAACCGAATATTTATTACGTAAGGACGAACATATTACTCAACTTGCAGAATTTTCCCATTTCGTTTCAATTACCATGGACAACAGACAGAGTGTATATTGCGTATTCCTGGACTTCCGCAAAGCTTTTCACACCGCGCCACATCATCTATTGTTAAACTTGTATTTCTGGGCATCAACGACAGCATCATCAACTGGATTGGTGACTATCTTTCCGATAGCGAGCAAACTGTGATACATAATGGTAAAATAATCTTCACCAGTGATTGTGATTTTTGAAGTACCACAAGGAAGTGTGCTAGGGCCCTTGCAATTTCTTATATTCATTAACAGTATTTGTGAAAACGTTGTCTCATATTACGTTATTCGTGGACGATTGCATAGTATATAACATTATTGTAAAAAAGCGTGGACGCCAGTGTGCTTCCAAACGATTTAAATACGCTCGAAGACTGTTGTGACCGTTGGGAAAGGAGTTTAAATATCGGAAAGTGTAAACACATGTATTTTTCTCGCTGTACATGTTCCCCGACCGAGTATCAACTGCAAAATATGATACCCGACCACGTAGAAAATTATAAGTACCTGGGAGTTCATTTGTCGTCAAGTTAAAAGTGGAATGATCGCGTGGGTAACACTTTTGCTAAGGCTAGTAAATGTATTTTATTAGCATGAATTTTAGAAATACCTCTCGCAGTGTAAACAAACATTATATTTTTTTTTTCATTCGACCAATTTTAGAATATGCTCGTGTCATTTGGGACCCGTCATATGGTTACCGTGATAAAAAGGTGGAAAGGGTTCAAAACCAGGCATTACGGTTTGTTACAAATGACTACAGCCCTCATACAAGTTGTACAAGATTGAAAAACAGTTGAGGTTTGGATTTACTCAAAGAGCGAACACGTGCTTAAAGGGACGCTGACACCCCCCCCAAATTTTTTTTTTTTTTTTTTTCAAGTTTTTTGGCGTTTTATTATGGTTGTCGGAGGACTACCCAATTAATATTTTGCAACAGAGTAGCGTATTTTTTTTTAATCAAGCCAAAAGACGCAACTACTCGAAACCGAAACCGAAACCCGTGCACGGGGGTTGGAGAAGTGGAGAGAAGGGTGTGAGTGGCAGAAGTCACGTGGCTATACCCATCTCTATGTCAGGGGATCTCTTTCCTTAGTAATAATTCAGCCGCTAAACTGTAAGTTGCAAAATTTGCTGCAGATTTTTCTCCAGCAAAAGTGCTCTGGGGCGAAGTCAGGAAGCACGACGCATTGGTGACATTTGCACCAAGTAAGGAAATCGTACGCGTGCATATTCAACTCGAAGTAAACACTTCGTGTGGTGCTTGACGTTAGCGCGAGCGATGTCGTCAGCCAGGCGAAGGGAGCGACGGCTCGGCGACGTCTTCGTTCAAATCGGCTTGGTGGTCGGGCGTGTCGTACGGTATCACAACCAATTCTTTTGATCAGTCCCAAATTCCTCTTTTAAAGGCAGACAAAATTCGCCGGTACCACGAACGACAGTTCTAAAGTAGAGGTATCACGCCCGTCGTCCGCTGCCATCGCCGTCCCCGCGAGTCCCACGATACGCGAAACGACGCACGCACAGAATGCTTCCGGTTCTCTGTGGAACTTTGTTTTTTCCAATCAGCTTATTTGCAGCTTTTTATAAGCCACAAAAAATGGGTTTCATTTTTTTTCTATTTTTAATACTGAGTGTCTGCCTTTAGTGACCAACGATTTGATTAAATTAGGTGGTCGCTTCAATACCTTAGAAAACGGCCCGTGACCACGGAAAAGAGAGTGAGCGAGACTCGAACCCGCCAGTTCTTGAACGGCAGTTTTCGGTCGGAAAGAAACCGAATTTCGAGTCGCAAATTGTGTTCTGGGTAGTTGGGATCTCATATGTCTTGTACAACTGAAAACCTCGGCCAGTATAAATACCCTGTCAGTGTCCCTTTAAGATGGAAATTCTTTGACAGTATATATTATGGACAGACTGCTATTGAAAGAAGTCTTTACATTTTTTAACCACACTACGCATCTGCAAGACGGGATCATTCTAAGAAGCCGAGAAATTGCGTTACTGTTTTTCATTTTCATTTTTTGTTCAAACCATCAGAAAGGGAAATACACTTAGAGAAGAAATTGCATAATGTTATTGCAGAATGCTTGCTGTATCTCCCTGGATAATGCCCAACGGCGCTGAAGGTATTCATGTAAATAAGTAGATATATACGGCGTGCAACTTCGTCTGCTTTTTGCGCACCTCTTGCGTTTGTTTGCCGGCCAAATGCCCACACGTGCTTTTGTTTACCCTCTACGTCAGCCAATGAGGGCACGAGCCTGACTGCGTCGTCATCCCGCTTTTTATGCGTGTACGCTGTTTTGCTTTCTGATTGGCGTACCCCTGCCGTCGTTCCGGTGCTCCAAAGAGGCCGCACTTTGGCGCACTTGCTTGAACTATCCACTAATCGTCTTCTGCGCCCTGTCACCTGGACTGTGGAGGACGTTCGGAGCGTGCACAATGCCTCTCTTCTACGAATGACGAGACGCCGTGCATGCCTCCACAGCGCAGTGACTCGGCAGTTTTCGCCCGTTTGATGAGCGCTCGAAAGGTCTCTACACTCCAGAGCAAACCATTCGGTCACAATAAAACTTCTCAGGAAATGAAACCGAAACCTAGATTTGATAAAAAAGATAGACAATGTGATGATACATGCTTCATCGTCCTTCACCCAGACATTAAAAGCCTCGAAGAGATCTCTCTCTCCTTTTGTTTTACACCTTCCCAAAATGGCGTTTTATTGATTGCGCTTCATTATTCACCATTTGGCGTCATCTGGATAATGTTGACGGTGATGTGAACCCGTCGGGAATGTAAAGAAAACGACCTGCAATCTCTTAAAAGATTGTCGGCCGATTTATAAATGTAATGCAGAACCGCTACTTTTTGTTTTTTATGTTATCCGATTTATTTTGTCTCTTTTTCAACCTTGACGCGAGGCGTTTGTTGATTTCAATAATAGTAATAATAATAATAATAATAACGATGATGATGATGATGACATGTATATTTCCTTTTTCACCCAGACGAATTGAGAAGGCCGGGAGAAAAGCTCCTTAAAAGCAGATTCAGGAGGCTCGGCCTCCTGAATTTGCGACGAAAGTACCATCGCGGGTATTTAAGGCCTGGCCAGTGGGTTTTCGGCGGCGTGGAGAGTGGCAGCGGGTGCTGCTTTCTTGTTCCCGTGGAGACCCGTGACGCTAAAACCCTGCTAGGACTAATAGCCAAGTGCTATTAGCCCTAGTGCTAATAGCCGTAGAACAAGAATAATCACTGATTGTTGGGCTGGCTACCGCAAGCTTGCAGATGACGCTCGCTTCACGCACCTCACCGTTAACCACAAGCTGCACTTTGTCGACCCGAACACTGGTGCGCACACCAGTACGGTGGAGGGCACCTGGGCTCACATCAAAAACTCTCTTCCATCTGGACGGCGCGAGAGCCACCATTTCACTGGTCACCTTGCAAAGTTCATATTTTGGAGTAGAGAGTAGGCGCGCGGAAACACTGATAGATTCCAGTCGTTCGTCGCCGCGGCCGCCAAAATCTACAGCCCCGACGCAGACAGGGACCTTCCCTATAGTGCGGAGGACGAGGATTCTGATGGCCCCGGTGACTTCGAGTGATCCGCTGCGCTGAGCCCGTCACGCGCCTCGTGCATAAAGACGACTTATGCGCCAACCGCTCGTCCAATGCTCGTTACGTCAGTTATAGGTTCTGGTAGCGGCCTAAACGGCCCTTTTCAGGGCCCCCATATTTTGCCAACGGAGCTGTGTTTTGAATGCGGCACCCCGTGTCTCTGTAAAAAGTTCACAGGAAAGACCCAGCAAAGGTATGTGGTCCCCAACTTGGATATGGCATGTTATGATTCAAATGAAAATTGTTCTTGCTTATTTCGCGCCTTTTATTCCAATAAATGCCGCCGTTGCAGTCGTCCCGCGGTGTTGTTGCTTGCTTGATCGCCGTCGGCGTGTCTCAGCTTCGTCGTATTTGCTAGCGCCGAACCGGCGAAGGTGGTTGATCTGACACACCGCGTTCGGCTTTGGCTAGCAGACGGCGTTCGTAAAATAGCGTCAGCTGTTGCTGGCTTCACGCGGCGGTACTGTTTGTGCTTCTATTCATTCGGCGTTCGTTGCCATGGTGACGGCGAGGAAAGCAGACGAACGTTTTGATGCGGAAGAACGCTGCGGCGCAGCGATACCAGGTGCGTTCTAAGGCCCTTCCCGCGTGCTTTTCAATGGGCGGAAGGCGAACAAAAAGAGTTCGAAATATGGACTTAACGCAGAATGCTGCATTTCTCCAGCACCTCATAATTTGACGAGCCTTGCACGAAAAGCATGTTTTAAGACCGGAGTTTTTTTTTTTTTTTACAACAACATGAGTCTAAAGTATCAATGTGCCGGCCTCCTTACCTCACATTGCAAAAAGCAAGGGAAATATCAACGAGTTTGAGTAAACTTAGAGCGGTAAACCAGCGTCCAAAAATGACCCCCCCCCCCCCCCCCCGGTTGCCGCCATCTTGCCTGTTTGCCACATTAGTGATCACGCGACGTTAAGGTGGTTGCACCCAGAGGTGGGCATGATCATATTGGCCAGGTCACGGTCAGCAGATGGCCGAGATGGGCACTCTGGGGCTGCGTTCCAATCTTACTCGAATGGGTCCGCTGTTCTGGCGGGTGAAGTCACGTGGCAAGACAGATACAGCAATGCTGGACGCGGGTAGGTTTTGGAACGCAACGGGTACGAGTCCTTCACCCAAAAGTCAGATAGAAGCTGCGTTCGATTTACCTGCACCTCCTGCACCGGTGCAGAAAGGTGTGTGCAGTTTACTTCCGGTCGCATCTCAATACGCACACCGGAAGTAGAGTGCCCTACACTTTTCTGCACCAGTGAAGGAGGTGCAAGTAAATCGAACGCCACTTTATCTCACTCCTGGGTGAAGGTCTCGTACCCGTTGCATTCGAAAACGTACGCGCGTCCAGTATTGTTGCATCTGTCTTGTCACGTGACTTGATCCCCCGGAAAAACTTGGATCCATTCGAGCACGAATGGAACGCAGCCCCAGAGTGCCCGTCTGCTGATCGTGATCTGGCCAATCTGATCTGACCCACCTCTCGGCGCAGCCATCGTAACGTCACGTGATCACTATTGTGGCAAACAGGCAAGATGGCGGCAACTGGGGGGGGGGGGGGGGTGCCATTTCCGCTGCAGCCAGTGGGTTCCGGTTTACCGCTCTAAGCTAAGACACAAGCTCGTTGGGAAAAATACACTCTAAGAAAAAATGGAGGAAAAAGGTAGCAACGGTGCGTCTTTCTCCCTTCTACTGACGCGCCCCCAAGCGGACACGAGAGGAAGGGAGGAACGAGACGTTTTCCTCCTCCTGGCAGACCAGAGAAAGCTTTCGCCCTCCCGACTCATCCTCTTTCAGTTACTTTTTTCGAGCACGTTGCGCACGTTGTTTAATAAGTGTTGTTGAGTTGATTGAGCTTAAAGGGGACAGTGACAGAGTATTTAGGCTCGCCGAGGCTTTCAGTTGTACAGTCACGATTAGAAGTAATTGGAACACGGGAGCGGTGGCCCAACTGCATTGCAGCGCGATCTAGCCGCGCTCGTAGGAACTGATAGGAGACTAAACGCATGCCTATCCGCCGGCGTCGATAGTCCCTCTGCACAGATCTATCTATTTCATTTACCGGCCGCGCGAATAACCCTTCGCTGCTTCTCAGATACAGCACTGCCACCGTGATGGCGTTGATAGTGTCCGTCAGCGTTACGAGGACGCTCCCACGAGCGCGAACTAAGGAAACGGGTGCACTCGAAAGCGGTTCGGTGCTGACTCAATGACGCGGCAAACGCTGCGTGACGCATCGCTTCGTAAAAAGGTCTTTAAATTGTTCTCGAGTAGAAAGCAACGCCAGCTGCAGAAAATTACACCCAAAGTTGACAAAGACCAGTAATTCCAAGCAACGAACAGCGTTTTTTTTTTTTTTTTATTTGTGTCAAGATAAGATATTAAAGAGCATATTAAAGATATAATGTAGACATTAAAGAGCGCGGCAAGCGTGCCCGCTGTCTGCTATCAGCGCCATCGGGGACGTAGCATTGCGTCCCAGAAGCGGTAAAGAACGATTCAAAACCGCCGTTAAAAGCAATAGGTCGAGAGGAGCGGGGAGGCCATCGGCGCCGGCGTGCACGCATGCGTGTAGTCTCCTATCAGTTCCCACCAGCGTGGCTAGATCGCGCTGCAATGCAGTTGGGCCACCGCTCCCGTGTTCTAATTACTTCTTATCGTGACTGTACGTGACATATTAGAGCCCAACCACCCAGAACAGAATTTGCGGCTTGAAATTCGGTTTCTTTCCGCCCGAAAACCGCCGATCAAGAACTGGCCGGTTTGAGTCGCGCTCACTCTCTTTCCCGTGGTCCCGGGCCGTTTTTTAAGGTTTTGACGCGACCATCAAATTTAATAAAAGTCGTGGGTCACTGAGGGCACACAGTCAATAATAAATATAGAAAAGAGCCTGAAACCCATTTTTTGTAGCAGCCAAAAATCTGCATACTTTGATTGAAAAAGAAAAAGGTGGCACAGACAATCGGAAGCATTATGTGCGTTCACTGCGTAATTCCCAACATGGCGTCGTTTCGCGTATTGTGGGACTAGTGGATAGCAGCGGACGACAGGCGTTGGACCTCTACTTCAGAACTGTCGTTCACGGCACCGGCGAATTCTGTCTTCCTTCGAAAGAGAAATTTTGGACCGATCAAAGGAACTGATATTTATCACGTACGACACGCCCGAGCAGCAAGCCGATTGCACGAGGACGTCGCCAAGTCGTCGTCCCTTCTCGTGGCTGAAGACACCACTCGCTCAAACGTCAACCACGAAGTGCTTTCTTCGAGTTGAATACGCAAGCGTGCGGTTTCTTTACGAGGTGCGAATGTGGCCTATGCATGGTGCTGCCCAACTTCAAGTCGGGAGTGCATGTATTGAAGGAAAACCAGCAGCATACTTTCGACGTACAGTCCATCGGCTCCATTACTACGTATGAAAGAGTTCCTTCAGGAGCTTAGTGGAAAGATCTCCGATTCACACGCAAAGGGCACGGGTTCGATCCCTGGTGTGGGTGTAATATTTCTTTTTTTCAAGCATTTTGCGATGATCACATTTCTTTTTTAACAATTATCACTGAAAAAAAAGAAACAATTGTGGTGGACGATACGTCGCTGAACTGAATGGTATAGGATTCTATTTTTGATACCTGCGAACTCATTGTAGTAACGTTCCACAAAAAGTAAGGAGCATATGAATCGGGTAGCGTCCGTTTCCGAGCTTCGCGTGACTGTTCTACAGGAATTGCAGCCAGCCATTGATCCCGGCTCGTCGATCTTTCGGAAACTTGTCCCTCTGCCGCACAATGCCACTTTGAGATGCAGGACATGTGAGGCAGCTCTTCACGCAACATCTTGGGAGCATTCTTTTCGGAGCCGATCACATGAATTCACCAAGGGCACTCACCACAAGTTGCCAACACTTAAATGTACAAGCCAACTCATCTTGAAGTACAGAACAGCGAGCGGAATCAACAAAACTGCAAAGGAATCGCACGGTGAACGGGTCCCGAAAGGCATTTTATCTGCTACGTGTGGAGAAAAGAGAGAGAGAGAGAAAAAAAAAAGATAACCCGCACGGTTTGGTGTAGCCGTGTTACTTGGGCCACTCACTCTATCCTCTCCAGTTCTCTGTGCAGTGCGGGAGTTTGGGTTTCAGTTGCGACCAGTCGCGTTAAAAAAATACGTGACTCTGTAGCAAAATATTAATTGGGTAGTATTCCGGCAACCATAATAAATCGCCTGACAAAAAAAGGAAAAAAGAAATATGGGGGGTGTCAGTGTCCCTTTAAGTGGCTGCGAAGGCCGCCTGTAATTCCGTCTCCTAGTCCAAACGTGCAGAACAATACGGTTGCATAAACGCTTTTACCCCTAATTTTATCAAACAAGCTAACGAAGCCGCTAGATACAGCGTAGTTCCGGAGCAGTGTCAGCAGTGCTACATACACTGGGTAAGATGGCCGTCTCCGGTTTGTGGGACCCACGCGGAGCGGAACTACAGAAGTGGAACCACGCGGAACTGTGTCGACGTTTTCGACGTTATGGACATCGCAGGAACTGCGTCCAAGACATTCTGGATTTTCTGCCGGCTGCCTGGGTGCCTTCCGTGCTGAGTTCGGCTGTTTTCCGATGCCGAGTGCCAACCGGCAATCAAAGGGGATCTGGATTTTTGCGTGTCAGCAGCATAGCAGCAGCATCGTGATGGCAGTGTTGTGTGTTGTGTACGGAAGACTGGAATTATCGCCGATGTAACCGTGCGTTCGCGTATCAGTGGTGTAACAAGATGAGATGACGTAAGCTGGTCGGTCATTGATGGCGCTGGTCGGGCCGTGATCGGAGTGGGCGGAGTGCCGCAGGTTGACATTCTGCTTTATATTACATTCAAGAGTTTAAGACCACTTGAGGAATTAGGTGCAATCGGTCGACGTGCGGATAGTCATGTCGGACCGCTGGTCTGAACGGTAAGCTCCTATCGTACAGTGGCCGAGAGCAATTGCGCTTTTGGGAAAAGACTGAACAGTACGAAATTATGACGGAAAGTACGTATATTTACAGTGTGGAATTCCAGCATTAAAAATGAATTGTATACGTGAAATCGAAAAAAAAAATAAAAAACAAAGCTATTCTTTATTTTGCGGTTTAAATGCACCACGGTTCGTGGAGAAACTGCCCTCCAAGTGGCGGGCTGGGATGAGCACTAGACGTTTTCGAGCTCGCAATGGTGTAGCTCCGTACACCTGCCGCGAGTCGCGGCTATGACTGCTTTCAAGTTGATCGAAAGGCGATTTCTCTGCCCGTGAAGCATCACTTCCAGCTGAGTGAATATCCGCTCTGCAGAGATTAATTCAAGACGGCAATTGCAGCCGTGCGCGAGCAGCACAAATAAAAAAAAGACACAACAATAGAAATACTAGCTACGAAGTACCATGCGGGGAAGCAAAATCATGGCTTGGAACCGCATTGGAGCGGCTGCATTTATTGGCTTTCAAATAATTACGGCATGACCGAGCGTTTTTTGTTTGTTAAGAGATTCATCCCCTAAGGCCTAAGCCATTTAAATATTCTCAGAGGTATGACATTGCTGAAAAAAAAAAAGCAACAACCTGCGAATATTTTTTATTACTTAGGCAGTCAACGAGAAATTCCGTGCGTTCAAAACGACCAGTATAAAAGACGGAAACGCAGATCTCCGGTGTAGTGAACGGGATAGTGTACCGTTGTATTCATGTTTGTATTTGCCATGTATTTGTATGGGCCCAATGTACGTTCAGCTGATGCTTGGAGTATGAGTAATGGGCCTGCAGGTGTGTATAATAGAGGTTCCCGAAGCGCAACGGTAGCGTGAGAAAATGAAATATTTTTTTTCTGGAACATGAATTCGGCGTTACCTAGCGCCACCTAGCTTAGCTACTTGCGATGGCTCTGCTTGATTCTGCCATCTACTGGCTTAAGCGATTTAACCTCCTTTTACGCTACGCGGCTACGCCACAATTTCCTTTAGCGTGCTGAAATAAGCCAAGGGGTTGCTTCGAATTTGCTGTTTTTGAGAGCGGCTTTTGATTTTGCGGGCGAATGATCTACCACTCCTCCGTGATGTGCGGTTGACGAAGGAATCGTGGCTTGAGAAATAGCAAAGGTAAGACATAAAGTGCGCGAAGTAACTGGGTGCCGGTGTCTCCGTTTAACATCGCAGTGCTGACGATGAGAAGACGGAGTGACTGCATGCTTTCGAAAAGTAAGTTTCTTTACCTGCGGGGGAAAGCCGGCTTCGGAAATAAATACATTTGGCGGAAAGCTTGTGTTACGTTTTTATTTCCTGCTCCTCTCGCCCCGTACAACACAGTTAGTGTTCTCGTTAAGCCTTATTGAGCTCGATTAGCTCGATTCGTGGCCGTCATAATGAGATGCAGGCGACGACGGAACATTGCTATCCTTCTCTCAGGGAAGAAAGTCTCTCCCTTTCTGAAGGAACATATGTGTCAAGAGCGTTCCTCCCTTAAGGCAGGACTATACTGACCCTTTTTTCTAAGAGTGTATTTTTACAGAATGTGTCGCTCATGCGTTTTTAGTCAACATTAGAATCCTGTACAAACCGCAAAGTTTCAAATATCAAGTTACGAAACTTATACTTCGGTATCCTGGTAACCTCAAGGATTCTCTTTTCCGAATTCATTAAAAGTGGTGGTAGTGTATACCTTAAAAATGGTAAGCTCTACTTGGTGCGTGGAGTTTTGTCACAACACTCACAATATCCTGTTCCATGAGACGGAATTGTTTTTATTCAGACCTGACATCACAGAAAGGAAAAGTTCTTGTTTCGTTTCGTAGCCCTACTGTATAAACACATCAAGCTGTGGTGTTCAGATCATTGACTGACACAATTTCGCAATTCAATCCAGCCAAAGTTCAGCTGAAGCATGCAAAAAAGAGACGTTTGCCTTCTTAATAAACTGCCTTTTGCCAGCTGCTGACTTGGTCGGGGAAGCTTAATCCAGCAACGTGTTGACACGATGTTTCTAGTCAGACGGCATCAAAAATGTTGCCACTTCTCTCTTCAACAGTTTTGAATACGCGGAATCAAACAGAAGCACAACTTTTTTTAGATATTCGTTGATATTGCCAGCAAGAATGATTTTCTTTAAACTTCAAGTTTATATCCGGACGCTGCAGGCTCCTGTTTTTCATTTCCTCAGGCATTAGTAGTATTAGTAAAACTCCTCAGGTAGTTTTAGGTAGTTTTAATTTAGGTAGTTAGTTTAGGTAGCTTTAATTTGCACCCCCATGAGCAGAACCACAAACACAATAAAATCGTTACATGCTTCAAGATTTTAAAGCCCCTCGTTTCCACTAGCACCTTGTTTATACCTTTGTCACACTTTGCCGAAATATGTCACACGAGGATGGGGCAAATCAGAACACAATGCGTACCCAGATCCCAAGTTTCTGTACATAATAAATGTTATTAAATGAAACCACCGTTGATTCAAGGAACATGGCAAGCAGTTCGCAGAAAGATGCTGGCCGCACTTGGTCCACCCATATTATAAACGCAGCTTCTCCCGATTTCTGAACGCACTTTTTAGCAGCGGGAAGCAACTTTTCGTGTGGATTGGAGCAGAAAACATCTACATCGCAGGAAAAGGCAGAACTCTAAACGTTTCCGATTTACCTCATATGTTTTATGACTTCTTGAGAATTCAGGACCATGAAGACATCCTTGAGCACAAACCCCGACAAATATAGCCAGAAAACCACCCACTTCCTTCTGCCATGAGTGTCTCCTCGTCACTATGGTCCCGAGCGGGCACTCCACCTTGTGAGTCTTAGCGGTAGAAAACACATCTAAATTCAACTTTTTTTACACCATTCACTCTTCTGACCAAATTGGATAGTTCCAGTCTTTCAGAAATTTTCACTGCCGCTTTTTTTATTCTTTGAAGTGAGACGTTCACTGGCATGAAGTCCTTCCTGGCGGCTTCCGTCGAGTTCCCATTGCATAGTCCTTCAGAGAGTACCAGAGAGTACCTTGTCACCCGTGAGAGATTTCATGTCCCTCCTTCAAGGACTCTGGGTAATGAAGCATATCTCACCTCTGACACCATGCTAGGTAGGCGGAGAAAGAACCAGACACGACTTTCATCCGGGGTGCCATGTAAAAGAACACGTTTTCATCTTGTCATTTTCTACTAACCAGCCTGGCCCAGCTGAGGAGACCTCGACAAAGAAGTGAAGCATAACTACCAGTTCCAACGTGAATTCATTGTTGAGGAAGACCTGCTTCTCAACGCTGCAAGGGTAGTAGTGCCAGTCAAGTGCCGTCCCGGAATCCTGCAACTTCTACATGATGACAACTTCGCCATTTCAAAAAAATCACCAGAGAAACAGGCTCAATATTGTCCCCGCAGGTGGCACCTGTGAAAGCAGGTGTTTGGAGAGTGGCGTCTCCACGGACCCCGAGCCATGCTGGTTCGCCCGCCCACGTCTGGCTGTGCGTGGCTTTCCCGTATCCGGAGAAAAGGGCATCCTGGTGGTTGAGCCGAGCCCGGGGTAGATTTGGACCCTTCGGGGCCCCCCGGATGAAGCAATACACCACTTCGGCGCTCGCTTCCCGTAGACGGGTGTCCTGGCTTGGCCAGACCAGGATGATTCAGTCAGTCGCTACTTCTAGCATCCCCTCCCTCCTTTCAGCCTTGTCTTCTCCTTTTCACTCTTTTCATTTTTTTTTCCTTTTCCAACTGTTTTGGCGGCAAGGGCTAACCTTAAGTGGCAACAAAACTCTCTCTTTACCCACACTTGGTTATAGCATCCTAGTAGCAATGATAGAGTAACATACTCAGAGAAGCCAGCCCTGTTATGAGATGTTACCCATCCCCTCGTTGGACTCCGTGGTGGGTGGTGTGCTACAGATGCCGAAGTTCTCGCCCTTCATATGGAGCCCCTCCTCTCTAAACCCGGTTCAAGGAAGGCTTCTTAGAGGTCTCGCCCTGAGCCCCAAGTCACTGAAAAAGCCCCTGAAATGGGAACATTTGCAAAGTTTTTTGCCATTCACTCGAACCTCGAAGACAAACCAGTGTCGAAATTGTCCCCCTTTGTGGTAGCCAAGGTACTAGAAAACCTCATAGGGTTCTTATACAAATCAAACAAGCTCCACTCCGGAGACCTTCTCGTTGAAGTAAATACAAAAGCTTAAAGTGAGGCACTCTCCAAGATGACCATCATGGTGGACGTCGAAGTGTCTGCGAGTCCTCACCGGACGCTCAACACGATCCGTGGAATCCTCTCTGAAGAAGACTTCCTCGATGCTAGCGAGGAATAAATTCTGGAAGGACTGAAATATGCTGGTGTTGTCGCTGTCAAACGTATTATGTTCCGGAAGGATGGCAAGGAAACTCCATCAAAGCATGTGATCTTGACCTTTGCGAGACACACCCTCCCTGAAACTGTGAAGGCGGGTTATCTCCAGTGTCGCATCCGTCCCTGTGTTCCCAACCCGCAACGGTGCTTCCGCTGCCAGCGCTTTGGGCATGGGTCACGCAGTTGCCGAGGAAAAGAAACTTTGCGAAATGTGGAAGACAGGAACATGTTGCTGACATCTGCGAGGCGGCGGCCCGCTGTAGTGACTGCAGTGGGCCCCACCCAGCTTACTCCCGCACCTGTCCCCTTTGGCGTCAAGAAAAATAAATTATTTCCTTAAAGGCAAAAAATAATATCTTCTACTTGGAAGTTAAGAAGAAGCTGTCGTTTCTCTTAAAGGGAGGTTACGCCGAGGTGGTGCGCAGGGGTTCTGCACTACGCTCGGAGACTAGGGCCACTCAGGTCACTCCTGAGATCTTGGCGGCTGACCTAAGGGCCCCATCCCACCAACAACAGCGGCATGCTGCTCCCCTAGGCAAGGACGAGCCAGGAATAGCCGTGCCCGGCCTCTACTTCAAGACTATGGAACATGGTCAGCAGACTTCCCTTCTCGCAGGGAGGGCGCCTTAGCTGCTTCCTCTGCTCAGGACAGGCCAGCACCGGCTGCACCTTTCAACACTGGCCTCTCTCCTGGGGAGGAGAAGAAGCGACGCCCTTGGCCTCAGTCCCTGGAGAGGCAGGCAACAACCAAGGAGCTGCGTGGGTTGCATGCAGCTTCCCTGCCGGGAAAAGAGGTGGAACAGATGGACGAGGTAGAACCACTCTCGAGTGCATCAACCACCTTTCCGCCTATTTCCGTTCGTGGCCGCGGATTGGGGTCCCGCGGCACAGACCGTCGCGGTCCAGCAGGCAAGAATGCCTGCAGGGCTCAGGAGAACACTGGCACTGCATTGTCTGCCCCGTTATCGACTCCGGGTTCTGACCAGGACGAGATGGAGTGCCAGACTACAAAGAAACAAATATCTGAAAAACCCATAACACCTCCAAAGTGAAGCAACTAACTCACTTTTTCATGTGCTCCGATTTTTGTCCCCAAAATGGCTTTAGCACTTATACAGTGGAACTGTCGTGGCCTTATAAAAAACCTGGATGATGTAGAGCGTCTTCTGGAAGAGTACAAGCCACGAGCGCTGTGCCTGCTAGAGACTCATTTGAGTCCCAGCCGTACTATTTTCCTCAGACGTTACCAGGTTTTCCGGCGAGATCGTCCGAACTCCGTGAGTTCCTCTTGGGAGTTGCGGTGGTTCTCCCGAGAGAAGTTCCCTACACAGAGGTTCCAGTGTCCACACCACTTGAAGCGGTGGCTGTTCGGCTCATGCACCATAAAGCTCTTACAGTATGTTTTTTTTTTATGTCTGCCACCTTCTTTTACTTCGAAATGTTCGGAGTTTAACTCGCTGTTACACCAGCTTCCTGAGCCTTTCCTTTTGATGGGCGATTTTAATTGTCACAACCATTTACGGGGGAGCACACGTCACGATGTCAGAGGAAAAATAGTTGAGCAAGCTTTAACCACACGAAGTCTTTGTCTTTTTAATACAGGCAAGCCAACCTATTTTAGCCCATCATCTTTGACATCAACTTCCATCGACCTTTCTATTGGTTCTGCTAATTTACTTCCAGGTTTTTCCTTGAGTGTGGATCCCAATCCACGTGGAAGCGATCATTTTCCTACTCTTTTAACCAGTAGCGTAGCCCCTCTTTTAATTCATACACGCCCTTCTCGTTGGATGCTTAAAAAGGCTGATTGGGGCCTTTTTAAGCAGGCATCGCTTTTAGCACATTCTCGTCTGGATGGTCTCACAATTGACGACCTCAATCATCTTTTAACCAAGCACATCATAGCAGCAGCCAAATTGCCCACCCCAAGTTGTCACCTTGTTTATAGTTAAAATTAACGCCATTGCTTCAGTAATCCTTCCGTCGGTTCAGTATTCTCTAACCTGTAACTTCTCAGTCTATGAACGCAGGGTTCAGCTAGGCATCAAGAAGCTTACTAAGTGGGCTGACAGTAAGGGATTTAAGTTCTCTCCTGAGAAGACTGCATGTGTTTGCTTCACCCGCAAACGTGGAATCCTTTTTGAACCATCCCTAAGAATCTACAGTAGTAATGATAGTGTACAACCTCAGCACAAATTTTTGGGTCTTACGTTTGATAGTAAACTGAATTTTATTGCTCATGTAAAAAGCCTGAAATTGAGAGCTCACAAATCTCTCAATATCCTTAAAATTCTCTCGTACCGGTCTTGGGGCTCAGATCGATTGTGCCTCCTGCGGATCTATCGTTCTTTGGTACGCTCCCGACTAGACTATGGCTGCTTTGTTTATAGGTCTGCCAGACAGTCTGTTCTCAAGGTGTTGCATCCCATTCATCATCTTGGGCTTCGGTTGGCTGCAGATGCGTTTTGTACATCCCCTGTGCCCAGTCTATATGCAGAGGCTAACGAGCGCTGCCTCGAAAGATGTAGATTCGCATTGGGCATGATGTACTTTCTTCGCATCCGTCCCCCAGCACCCTACTAGAAAAGTTGTTCAAGAAAGACGCTCGGAATGACTCTTTCTTGCAAAACCTAGCGTTATCCCTCCGTTCAGTATGCGACTGAAGACCTTAGCCGAGTCTGTCGGATGAGATGTGGCATCCCAGCTAGTAGAATTTCCTGGCATCATAGCTCCTAGGGAGCAACCTGACATACACTCCAACCTGTCTCTTGCACAGTATAACAAGAAAAACACTCCAAAGGCTGCGCTTCTGCAAGAATTTTATGAAGTGGCTCAATTGTATGAAGATCATAAAAATTTCTATACAGATGAAACAAAATCTGAGACCTTTGCTGGCTGCTCCGTCATTGGCTCTTGAGTGGAAGTTGAAGTTGTAAGGCGGATAAAACTGCCGCTTTCCATTTTGACAGCGGTGCTGTATTGCCTCCTGCTGGCTACGGAACACATAGCTCGCCACAGGATAGCGCTGGCAGTAGTTTTCACGAACTCTCTTAGTGCCTTGCGAGCCATCTCTTCACTGCTGCCTAGAAGAAACTCCCTTGTTGTTAATGTTCAGAAGAAAGTTACTGTGGCAGCTAGAGAGCATTGCACCATTGTCTTTTGCTGGATTCCCAGCCATGTTGGTATCCCAGGCAATGAGGCGGCAGACCGTGCTTCTCGCACATTCGTCAGCAGGGAGGTTGACATAAAAGGGATTCTTTACATGGACTATCGCCCTTCTGTAAGGTCTCGCATACGAGCCCAATGGCAAGCCGAGTGGAATGAAGAGATCTACAACAAGCTGCATCTCATTAAGTTAAACCTGGGCGAATGGGCGAGCGCCCGACACCGAGAACGGTTTTATGAAGTAATACTGTGTCGTTTGCGCATTGGCCACACGCATCTGATTCATGGCTACCTGCTCTGTGGGGAGGATGCCCCTTTGTGTAAACCATGCGATAAACCTTTTAGTGGTCTCCATTTTCTACTTGAGCGCCGTTTCTATGAACGGGAACGCCAATCTCACTTTGCACAGTTCTACAGACATCACACTCCCTTACACCCAATGTTGTTGTTGGGTGAGGAACCCTTCGTGGCTTACAAGCTGGTTTTTAAGTTTTTAGATGCTATTGGTCTTCTACATCAATTGTGAATTTCAAAGTTTCTCACTGATGCCCATTGTTGTTTGTGACATAATCCGGTTTTATGTCTCATTCCTTTATTTTTAGCCCTGACCACTAGAGTCCTTTCTTCCAGCTTACCCTCAATGCAATAGTTTCCTTACTTTAGCGCTCTTTGGCCTCAGCAGCACTTGCGCCATAAAACCCTAATCCAAACCAAACCAGGCTCAGTATGTTGGCCGGGACTACAAAAAAATGAAAATGTGGAAGAGACGGTAAAAAGAAGTCAATCCCGCATTGGGAAGTCGACAAAAAGGAAATGCCTCTGCATCCAACAAAGTTTCCTAACATACTATATGGTACAGGGTGGCAATGGATCTCTTTTACCACGAAGGCCACTGGTGGTTAATTGTGACCGATTATTTTTTCGGTATCCAGAAATTGCACGACTGCAAAAACGGACTACGCGAGCAGTTGCAACCTACGGCAAGTTAATTTTTGCTCTATAAGGCATACCAGAAAACTTTTTTTTTTTCTGACAACGGCTGTCAGTTTTTTCGCGTTGCGACGTCCGTGTTTGCTACATTTGCTAGGGGGTGTGGATCTACATATGTCACATCCAGCCGTTGTTATTCATAGAGCAATGGGAGTAGCAGAAGTTGGCGTAAAAATTATCAAAACGTCGATGTCAAAAACGGGAGGCACCCTTAGATACACTTCTTTCGTACCGTACGACACATTTTAAAAAGGTTCCAGCCCTGCGGAACTCGTCATGGGGGCACGCCTCCGGTCAAATGTACCTACAGCAAGCAAGATGCTGCTTCCAGTGTCCCCCGATCTAAACCGGTTAAAAAGCTTCAAGAAACAAAGACGCGAACAAAAACACAAGGCTTACAGTCGCCACCCCGGAGCTCGTGACTTGGCGGACATCGTGGGTGTTGCAGATATCTGCGTTGTAGACCTCAAAAGAAGAGGCACTGTAGAGCAGCTAGCGAATCAGCCAAAGCCCTACATTGTGGATACCGATGAATGCACCGTTCGGAAGAACAAGACTCATCTTGTTCCATAAGCCGATAAAATCCCGTCGACTGATTCGTCATCACAAGGATGCCAGGATGCCTCTCATTCCCACAGTAAGAGTGGCCGCTGCTTACAACCACCTCGACGGTACAGTCCTTAAAAGGGAAATATGTGGTATGAAGCATCCCGCCACCTGCCGACTAGACTTTGCTGCCAGCTGGCAGAAAACGAAGAGAAAAAAGCGTGCTCTTCTATGTGGCGCTCTCGCTTACAGTCGCGTTTGGTTCTTTCTTCGCCAACCTAGCAGACTCTACGATGAGAAGTCAACGGAAGACGTCAGGGAAACATTCAGGCACCTCTCTTCAAAAAATCACGAACGCGGCAGATTGGATCTCTGAAAAGCTGGAACAATCCAATTTGGTCAGAAGCCAAGGCTCGCAAGGTGGAGTGCCCGCTCAGTACCATTGTGACGGAGAGATACTCATGGCAGAAGGTGGGGTGGTCTCCTGAGCCTACACTTGCTGCGTCTTGTGCTCATGGATCCCTTTATGGTTCGGAAGTCTCAAGAAGTCATATAACACAAGGGAAGGGGGAAACAGGTATAGTTCTGACTTTTCAATCGACGTAGAAAATATTTTCTTCTCCGTTCCACGGGAACAAATGTTTCCCCGCTGTTAAAAAGTGTAGTAAGGAATCGGGAAAATCCAAGTTTAGAAAAACTTTAAATACGAGCATGTTGATAAATATACTTAAACAACCGGAAAAACATTAACACGAAAACGCGTCAGTTTTTGTCCCGTTTTCAAGTTTATTCTAAATTTGGGTTGAACAAGTGCAGAATATTTCTGCCAATCGCAAACCGTGTAGCTTGAGGCAACGGTGGATTTCTTTAAATAACAATTTACATCTACAGAAACAAAATAAGTGTATAGAGTCTCGGGTTGGCCCGCACTTGTGTACAGTACATTGGCGGAGCGTGACGGGGGTATAAGCAAGGAGCACGTGGAAACGCGGGCTTTAAAATCTTCAGGTACATCGACAATTTTTTAATGTAAGTGATTCCGGCCATGGTGGCAACTGAAGAATCCTAAAAATATACTCTATGAGCAAGGTGTTAAACCCGAACCGAACCGAAAACCGGAAATAAACCAATGAACAAAAAGTAAGAGCGAAAACGAGCTGGTGTACATTGCACATGGTTGAAAAAACCCCGAGACTGCTGGTAAACGACACAACACTAAAAAGTCTCTGTCTCTAAAAACCCCGCAGTCTCGGGTTCTTTTCAACCATGTGGAATTAAACCGTTCGTTAGCCGAACCAAAACTGAGCCGAACCGAAATCTTCGCAGCCATCTTAAAACTGAATCGGAATTTAAACGGATAAATATAACGGTCACCGGTTCAAAAATGTTCACTGTATTTTTTTTTTTGCTCTTTCGTTATTAGGATGACAAAATATATATATGGGAATGCATAATTGTAATCTGTATTTCTCGGTACTATTCAAATCGTCATATACAGAATTGCTATGCATGAGAAATTGTGGGTTTTCGTAACGCTTTTGTATTGGCACTAGGATTAACCATGCGCCATGCGGTCACGTGACGTCATGGTGTCAAGACGTGATGTCAAGTAATGTCAGTTCACGGGTCCCCTTGACGTCATTTGACTCACTGTGTCAAATCAATTTATATTAAGAACGTTAATAGACTAATCAAAGTTTGTTGACACCGTAAATCAGAAAGGATCACGACGCATACACCGTTCGTCATTGGTTTAGCCGATGGGAGCAAACGCACAAAAACGACGCGCGCCATGACAGTACAGTTTTTTTTTATTACGTTCATCGGAACTGTCGTTACGGACATTTGTGACTCTTGTGGCGAAGTGTTACCCGGATCTATTCGTAGACCTAACATTTGCCGTTTCACCCAGGGCTAAGCAGCCCTCCCTCCCCCCCACCCCCTTAAAAAAAAACCTATTGTTGTTTTTTGTATTGAAAAAAAAAAAGTTCTGGGGTTAACGGGAGTGGTCTCCTCCCCCCTCCCCCAATATCAGCCCCTGGTTTTGCGGTGCGAGCATTCGATTCATACCCCGATTGGATGTGCCGGGAGCGTTATTCCAAGGGTGACCACTGCAGATCAGCTGCGAAGCGTTCTTATCAGTTCCTTCAGAGCGACACCGTTCTGAAGGAACTGATAGCCTCGAAGCAGCAAAGATACGCGCCGTCCCTCTTATCACTACGACCCCCATGCTTGTTTCTGTCGATCACACCTGTGTTTCGCGACGCCCGCCAATCCGGATGTCGAACTGATTGATGTGGAGTCAAACTCGCCACCCGCGTTGCATGGAACAACCTACGCAAGATGCGACTGCCTCCCAGGTGGTCCTAACTGGATTCGGAGGTTTCGACTAATTGGCGGTTAGCGAACGAGCGCTCGCTGCCCACGACGACAAGCTCGGAGATTCCGACTTGCGGGTGCGGGTCAGGGCGTGCGGGAGGAATTTCGCCGGCAATTACGTGCGCCAAGGAATCTAGGTCACCTGGAACCTGCGGCCGCCGCTCGTGATGGCCATGGAAGCAGCGGGCGACGTTGTCCAGGTTGGCAGCGACGTCCGAAGAATCAAGGTTGGTTCTAGGCTAGAGATTTGATTTGGCCAAGATCGCAATTGCTCTGTACACCGGTCAACACAGGTCGCACCAACATGGCGCGGGCACTTTTAAATGTGACAGCATTTACTTTGTGACTCGTAACTACCCTTTGTAGTAGGCTTATGATGAAAAAAAAAAAAAAAGCTGTGAAAATCTTTCATGCGTGGCTCCGGCAGACTATAGTCTGAATTCCAGAAGGGGTAAGTTTAAGCAACCAATATAAACCTTTTGCAAAATAATAACAATAATAATAATAATAATAATAAGATTAAAAACAAAACAACGAGAAAAAAATTATCAAGCCAAGTCTTACAACTGTGGAATACGTTCGATGTGCACTAAAGCCGCTAAATACGGCATGCGCTTTAGAGTAAAATATTCCATTCATCTACGCGTCCAATGCTTCCAGTTATCTTAAAGGAGGACCAGCAGAAATATTCTTCCGCCTGGCGGAAAGTCCTCCTCGCCCTCTTTCGTCTTGTATTGTAGCACGGCGAGGCGAGGCGAAAAGTCTCCTTTTGCGCCGGCTTCTTCTGAGAGGATAAGCCGAGAAAATCCCCATTCTGAGCGACGGGCGATCGGTGCGGCAGCAGCGACCTCGTGACTTAGAGGTAGTTTCACCTCCTATCGCGTAATCTGCCCCATTTTTTTGGCGCTCACCAAGCCTAGCTCCTCGTGTGTCGGTTTTACGGAGCTGCAAGGCTGCGCCCGCGCAGTCACCGAATTTCCGCTGTCGAAGGTCTTTAGTTTAGCCCGTGGCAAAGTAAACGCATACTTGAGAGCTGCGATGCATCCCCGCACCCATTGAAGGAACGTTTCATAGATATTTTCGGTTGATCAAGGAGCTCAAAACACATGCGCGAGAAGTGGTGACTTGAATATGTAAGGATGACTCACATCTTCACAAAACGTTCCTTCTTGAAAAAAACGGCTTATCCCGCTCAAACCTGCCTCAAATTGGAATCGATGGAGAAGAGAACGATGTACCAGGCGCGGGCATCTTCTAGAAGGTCTCTGTTTTCTAGCAGCGAGCACAAACATTGTGTGCGTAACTCACACTATATGATGGCCAACGAATGTTGGTGACATTTATATTTACGCATCCCAGCAACCACATGAGGTGAGAAGGCAGCTATGGTGTGTGTCGATACTAAAAAGTTCTAGTGGATCGTCTTTAGCTCTTGGATAACCGCACCCTACAACAATTTATAAGCTATAACCTTTCTGTGAGCATTCTTGATCGAGTGCGGCTATCGAAGCGTCTGATGTTATAGTTCAACGTTGCTTAAATCGGCGCTATAGCACGTGCTGCCACTTTAAAGTATTTCTGAGGCATTAAAAATAAAAAATAAAAAATCAACTGTAGCCTTTTTTTAACATAATACGCGTTTGTAATTTGTCTGTGCAAACACATTTTAGTTAGCACGGACAAACTATTGCCGGTCTTTCTGATTTTGTTTTTTAGAAATAAATGATATTTAGAAAACTGTCAATGCAACTATTCAACCTAAGTGGCAGAGCTCAGTGCTAGACAATACATGTTGCTGGGCAGAAATAGTAAAAAGCGCCGATGTCGCGTTCGGGCTAAAAGTGCCACGTAATGCACGCGTACCGCTACAAGTGCGTCCGGACATTTCACCGAACGCCGTTTCATCGAATGCCGTTTCATCGAATGCCGTTTCATCGAAGCCGTTTTATCGAACGCCGTTTCATCGAACGCCGCTTCATCGAACGCCGTTTCATAGAAGCCGTTTCATCGAACGCCTTTTCATCGAACAATGTTACAGTCTGTAATACTTTGGAATTTACTTTAATTTTTATACACAACTTCATCTCATTCTCTCTTTTTTTTCTTTTGTTTCTGCTTTTATATCACTGGGTGCAGTGGCGAGATAAGTTCCATCGTGAACATATCCTGCTTCGAGAAGAAAGCCTCCATGAAACAATGACCCCTCTCCATGTCACATGAAACAATTAAAAATTAGGCAAAAACAGAAAGCACAGACGCTTAAAAGTGTTTTAAGTGTCTGTCCTTTATTTGCAGCGTCGCGGTTTCAGCCATGTATGTACATGAGTAAGGCTTTTCAGTAAGTCGCATACCCAATTGTTTTTATTTCTTTTTATGCCAATTGCTTTTATTTTTAGTAATTTGACACCACCTTCAAAACAATTTCTCAAGTGACTACCTTAGTCTTAACAAATGCAAGGTGAAACATCCATAAAGCACTGTTATGCCCCAAAACTCGGAACAGAGCCATAACTGAGAAATTCGATGAAACGGCCCTTGGCGATTCGATAAAACGGCGTTCGATGAAACGGCGTTCGATGAAGTGTCCGTTCATTCGGTGAAACGGCTTTCGATGAAATGGCGAAAAAGTGAGGTTCAGGCTTGGTCGGAGATTGCTACGGTTACACACGTACGCTTTTTCAGTTCTATCTCGCATAAATAAGCTTCTTGCTCAAATAAACAGGGGCATCTGACTTTTCGCTCATCTTGGCCTTTTGCGCGACTGTTAACAAGTTCTAAAACAGACAAAGCAAAAGTGATTTAATTAGCTCAGGATTATAGGTTGAGCGAAATATTTACAAAGTTTAAGGTTCCCTGAGTCGTCTTTTGTATTCAATTCCCCCTCCCCTCACCACCACTTCCTTCCTCTAAATGAACAACGTAGATTATTTTATGAACCACCAGTAACAGAGCGTACTCACAAAACCTCTATTTGGCGTAAGAAAGCGTAAGAAAGGCCTTGTTTAAATGTTCGAGCAATGAACTTGTTTTCTTACTGTGCGTGACACAGCTAGCACGAAACACAATAATGACATTTTTATGCAAGGGCCATGCAGAATTTAGTCTATAAGAACAAATTGATGCCTCGTAAGTTGGTGCCCAACGGAAGCACTCTTTACCGAATTGCTTGTTTAAAAATAACAACTTTTCAAACATAAAAATAAAACAAAATAACACCACTTTTTTGGGGGCCACTAAATTTTCTGATTTACTATGTTAGCGTTGATTGTGCAGCGGTATGCGTACATTACGCGACACTGTTAGCGCAAACACGACATCGTGCTTTTTGCTATTTTCCCCAGCAATGTATCGACTCGCACTAAAATCTACCGCTTAGGTTGGATACTCGCATTAACAGCTTCCTAAACATCGTTCTCTTCTAACAAAAAAAAAAAAGTGGGAAACACCGGTGATAGTTTGTGCTAACTGCGTAGCGTAGGGTACCTAAAAGTTTTTTTACAATGTTAAATACAATTCTGTGTCACGTTAAAAAAAATTGTCTGCTTTTGCCTTAGTTTCCTTGAGACACCGCAAATACTTCGAAGTGGCGGTCCGTGCTATGGTACCGATACAAGCAACGTTGAACCATAACACGACACGCTAGACTCGACAAAAAGGGTTTTAATATTGTCTTTTCGCTCCATAGCCGCACTCGATGAAGAATGTAAACAGCGAGTCTAGCTTACATTTCGTTGTGGGGTACGGACCGTATACGGTTATCTAAGTGGCTAAAAGCGACCCACTAAAACTTTCTAAAATTGACATCCACCCTTGATGCCCTCTCACCTCAGGTGCTTGTTGGGAATGTGTAAATATGAATTTCATACATTTTGCTGGCCATCATGTTCTGCTAGTTAGGCACACAACAGGGCATTTTAGTAAATCGTTTTCAAAGGCCCGCTGCCACTTCAGGCGCGCGCTTCAGAGAATGCATCGAAGTGGCAGCGCGAGCTCCCGCTAAATATAGCGTGGCTTGAAAACATAGTCTGCTAAAGTTCTTCAATAATTTGTGCTCGCTCCTAGAAAACAGAGACCTTCTAGAAGATGCCCGCGCCTGGTACATCGTTTTCTTTTCCATCGATCCCAATTTGAGGCAGGTTTGAGCGTGATAAGCCGTGTTTTCTTGAAGATGGAATGTTTTGTGAAGATGTGAGTCATCCTTACATATTCAAGTCACCACTTCTCGCGCATGTGTTTTGAGCTCCTTGATCAACCGAAAATATCTATGAAACGTTCCTTCAATGGGTGCGGGGATGCATTGCAGCTCTCAAGTATGCGTTTACTTTGCCACGGGCTAAACTAAAGACCTTCGAAAGCGGCAATTCGGTGACTGCGCGGGCGCAGCCTTGCAGCTCCGTAAAACCGACACCCGAGGAGCTAGGCTTGGTGAGCGCCAAAAAATGGGGCAGATTACGCGATAGGAGCTGAAGCTACCTCTAACTCACGAGGTCGCTGCTGCCGCACCCATCGCCCGTCGCTCAGAATGGGGATTTTCTCGGCTTATCCTCTCAGAAGAAGCCGGCGCAAAAGGGGACCTTTCCCCTCTCCTCGCCGTGCTACAATACAAGAAAGAAAGAGGGCGAGGAGGACTTTCCGCCAGGCGGAAGAATATTTCTGCTGGTCCTCCTTTAAGCCTTTATCTCAAAACACGGGAAACGGCGTTCCGTCTTCTAGACTTGTTAAAACAGACCGCGACAAATCAAAGTTATATCACTTGGGCTTTCTGACGGCTTATATAAAGACCACGTCACACTGAAGAGACAGAGAGTATAGCCCAGTTGCTCGCCTGCCCTCGCCCGCTCGCCGTCGCCTCTGTCTTCTGCTAGAACCGGTTGCACCTAGAGCTACCGGCATTCCTTTCGGCGCTGAAGACGGCGCTGAACGCTTGCCAAAATTAATTGAATAAGTAACTGAATAACGGGTTAGAGTATCGCCTTCGTTTTCCTTTCGCCGCCAACTCCTCACTGGCGGAGAAAGGGCAATATGCGCCATGTTTTACCTTTTTTTTTTTATCCCGTGCGGTGGAGTTATTTTACGAAGCGGTGGGTTTGGGGTGGTACATATGTTTCGCTTTCAACTTGTGACATATATCTTACACCGACTTATGACAAGCTGCTTCTTGAACCCTCGAACGTTGTGTGTGCCTTGTAGCTGCC
Source organism: Ixodes scapularis (assembly GCF_016920785.2). Taxonomy (NCBI): domain Eukaryota; kingdom Metazoa; phylum Arthropoda; class Arachnida; order Ixodida; family Ixodidae; genus Ixodes; species Ixodes scapularis. Next base: position 936,483 of record NW_024609897.1, read on the forward strand.
TTAAAGGGATACTACAACGAAACTTCGACGATCATTATTTGGTTTTTATGTGTTCAAAAGAGCAGCATCACATCGAACATACCAATATCTTGTTAGAAAAGTCACGTAAAGGAATTTTAAAACGAATTAAACGATTAGCAAAGAGCACCTGGTGGATGTCGCTAACGCCTCGCTTGTAATGCCCGTCTAGGAACCTTGACAGCTAGTGACGGAGGTTGTCTCGCCTCCGGCCGCGACGAGAGAAGAGGGGCAGGAGGAACTCTCTCTTCCCAAGAGTGCCTTTTGTGTGTCGCAGAAGTCGCTATTGTCCCCCTACAGGATTACACAATATTATCCCTTTACTCAAAATTCGTACAAAAGCAGCCGCTTCGGTGGCTGGAACGACTAGGCCATCCTCTCGACGTCAGCCTCGCCGTAGCTTTGCTCGTCCTGAGACGACCTACGTCACGATTGTGTTGGATGTCACGTGGTCTCCGCTGGGCCTTCTCCGAGCGCTTGCCAGAGTGGGCCGTTTATAACGAAAAATATAACCACCAGGCTCAAGGTACAAACGTGCGATTGTCATTTACGGATATTGTGGATCGCATTCAACCTATTTTTGAACACGACGGGAATATTTCAAATTTCGTTAAAGTATCCCTTTAAAGGGGTACCAAAATTCTTTTTTAGATCCTCGCTTTATTTCAAAGCTCAATCTAAGAGCTCTAATCACCGTAAAAAAAAAAACGAAATTACATTCATGCCCAGCCAATTTACGTATTAGAAAAAGTTGTAAAAGTTCCTGACGCTTATTGTCGGCGCAGAACGACAGATGGCGTTTTAAAACCTTGCTGAATATGGTCGAATGACGGACGGTTCCTTTGAGCCACTCGCGAGCGATGGGTTCCAGCGTGGACGAGCGGCCGAACGACGGGTTTCCGCGTGGACAAGCGGGACTGGTCTGCCGCTCATTCGCGCGGGAACCCATCGCTCGCGAGTGGCTCAAAGGAACCGTCCGTCATTCGACCATATTCAGCAAGGTTTGATAGCGCCATCTGTCGTTCTGCGCCGACGTAAGCGTCAGAAACTTTGATCAACCTTTTAAGCGCGGATCAACTGCACGTTAATGTAATTTCGGGGTTTTAGGATGATTAGAGCTCATAGACTTGAGCTATGACAATAAAACGAGGATCTCAAAAAAACACTTTTGTACCCCTCTAATGCTGGTTCAGACACACGAGTTCAATGACGGTTAAGAGTTTAGCGTGTTGGTACATACTTGTAAATAGATCAGCTTGAACTTTTGAACTTTTCTTCGTGTTTAAGTATAATTCTAAAGTTGAGGCTGATCTATTTGCATGCATTTAATTGTGTTGTGTGTATGCTTATACAGCCTTGAAAGTAGCCTGCCTCAACGAGCGACTTGTCTCTCAGCTGTAGATAAGCAATGTGTCCAGTGCATTACAACCGCTATAGCCTGATGTCTTTAACCTGCACCACGCTGAAGAGACACACGACCGCACGCCAGTACGATGTTCATCCAGATCGAAACGGGCAGGGGTAGGGACTATACATATACTCTACACTATACTAGACCTGATTAAACGCGAACTGTTTTATAAATATTAACATAAACAACATTTAGTCATATTATATGTAGTTACTAAATTAAGAGCTACTACCCATTTTATCACAAATATTTTAACTTGTAATGTTATTTTATTAAAGTCTTGTTTATTACAATTGAAATATGTAGAAACATCTTTATCGAAGGTTGCATCTTGGTTTCCGTGTGGCTTGCCGAGTCTGTGAATCTCAACTATTTTTTCAACTTGTCTATTTCATGGAAAACCTTTTTTTGAGGTCTTGTCTCAGGATCTTTCCGTTATCGGACTTGGGAAGAGATTTCATAAAGATAACACCTCCATACAGATGCTTGAACACTGCTACTTGACCTTTAAAACAGAAACCAAGGTAAAATAAAGGCGCATATTAATCTAATCAATCTCCTGCAAGCTCACCACTCCATTCATCCAACCATATTTTGTTTAAATAGAAAAGCAGAAAGACGTTTACGTTTTGTGTTTATGTAGTTCTCTGAATGAGAGAAAAAGCCTGGCTCAAAACAAGAACATCTTCTCAAGTCGTGCCATGTGTATTGTGGGGAGTAATTTAACTACCGTAATATCCCGAGGAATAATCCAGCTATAATCGAGATCAAGTGAAGTGAAAATAAGGAGTGGGCTAAATTTCGTGTAGAGTAGAAAAAAGTTGAAAAAACAACACTATATTTAGATTTAGCAGTGTACCAAAGATGGGAGTACCTCAAAAAGCAAACCGAAGGTGACAGTATCTTGATTAGACAGTGAAGCAATAATGACAGTAATGTTCGCTGATTCCGCCATACCTAACTAGCCGCATTTACGCCGAGGCCGTTATTGATCCGAACCCTACGATTACTAAGAGTGGGCTATCTTTCGGTGTTTGAAATAAAATAAAAAAATCAATCGAAAAATAGGGATGGGGAATTTCTCGGGATATTATGGTAGTGTTTCTATACCTTGTCACTTTCAAATAGAAACTAATGTAACAGAGCCGAGTGCCCCGCTAAATAATAGCGGGATCTAAAATGTTACAGAACCTCTTTGAAGACTCCTATTTGCGCCACTAAATTTTTAATTGAATACTTAGAAATCTTCATATTAAGAAAGCTCTATCAACCAAACGGTTATCTAATATGCAGTGTTTTCTATAGTCTTGATAAAGCGAAACAGTGCATTTTCTCCGGTCACTAAAGCTTCACATAACTTTAAGAAAAAGACTTCAAGCCAGGCCAAAAAAACAATTTACTCGAAATATGTGCCTCTAATATGATTGGTGCAAAAAAGATTTGTTGGCCTAGTTGGTTAAACATTACAAAAATAGAAAGCGCGAAAGAAAATGACAATGGGAGACTACACAGAACGAGCGCTTACTCGCAAGTGCCGATTTTAATTTGGAAGATGAGGAACACGAAGACATTAAAGACCCTAACGTTAAAACTTAGACATTTATAAGAAAGGAGTGAAAGGTTCTGAAAAGACTCACAATTAAAAAGGTGAAAATGGAAATTAATAAAAGCAAAAGGAAATGGTGGTTATGATTAAAGTTAAAGTGAAGAAAATATCAGTGAAAAAATTAGAGAAAGAGAAAGACGAATTTAAAGCAAATGAAGAATATCTAAGGAAAACATTTCTTGTACGCTGATTCTTTTTATGACAAAGTCACCGATAGAGCGCTGACGCAGGCGTGTCCTTTCGTCGGAATGACTTCAGCCTCAAAGATCTCGCGACTTCGCTTATCTGGACCCCTTCTCAGAATCCTTGTGCTGGAGTAGCAGGGCGCATCCACAGTCCCTCACATGTAGAACGAGATTCCCTCGACCTAGAATATATTAGAGATAGCGCATGTTCCCTGAGCCTTACGTTGATACATCTTCCCGACTGTCCCACATAAACCTTCCCACAGGTGAACGGGATGAAATACACTACTCCGCTGCAGAATTTGAGGCATTTGTTACAGTGCCTAACCCGGCATTTTCAGGCTTTGCGTGCGGGGTGTTGACTGGTGAAGGCGAGCGGGTTGAGCATGAATACATAAAATTGAAAGAATAAAACACAGAGGACAAGCACGTGGGGCAGAGCTTTTTTAGCTTGTCGGGGCTGAAAACACAACCGGCACATCTTATTTAGAGGCTATTCTCTTGAAGTTATGAGAGATGCGATGAATATAAGGGACGACCGCCGGTCGACTTCTTTTTTCACTACTTCTCTTGCTTGTTCTGTTTGGTTTTGTCATACATTCAGCAAAGTCAGACAAGATGGAGATTGGGTAGCCTGACGCCTTGAGCCTTGATACTTGCGCGTCAAAGCTCTCCCTTGCTGAATGAATGCAAGATATTTCAGGGCAGCGCTCAAACAACTAGACTGAACGCCCCTTTTAACTAGTTTTGAGTGTGCAGATTCATATTAGAGTATTAATTTTTTGGATCTAGGGGAACACATCCAACAGACGCGGTCATTGGAGGTAGTTGTTAGTCGGAGTTTTGTGGGTGAAATCCTTGGGCCTTACCTAGAAATATGTTTTTGATGACGTTGATGTCGTTCGCGTCAGGTATTTTTGTAGTGAGCACAAGATAATCGTCAACGTATCTGAATATGCGTGCGACTGGATAGGAGGTCAAACCTTGGAATATGCCTTTGTCACACTTTGAAAAAAAAAAAAATGTCACACAAAATGGGAGCTGCGCATGACCCAATGCAGATTCATTTTTTCTGGATGACAGTTTCTCCTTAAAATGTAACAAACGCCGAGCACCAGTAAAACTCCAAAAGCTCTAGAAAAGACGCGATCGGTATGCCACAGGTGTTCTGAAAACAATAGGCCGCCCTTGAAATCGAAGTATTCGCTCACACTGTCAAACAATTATCTGTGTGGTGTTGAATAAAATAAGTCTTCAACATCTAGGAAAATTCCATATCGTGTTTGGGTTGAGTTGTCTTTCAGGTACTGAATCATTACTTCTGAGTTAGATATCAAAAAGGGGTCATCAAGTTGGAGGACAGACAAGCGACGCAGAAGGTACCGCGACATTCCACCCTGCCATGATCTCTTCTCGGTCACAATAACGCGAAAAGGACACTCTTCTTTGTGGGTCTTGGCCATGAAAAAAACAACTTCCGATTAGTTCCCTTTGGATGCGATGACTTGTTTTCGTAGTTAGTTCAAATCCTGCCAATGGCACAGTTGTAAAGCCTTGGCCCTGACAAGTTTCGATTTGAAGTTAGGCAGGCGGTTGAAGTTTTTTCCCAAGGCCACCTCCGCCTTTTCTAGGTAGATGTTCTGAGGTGCCACAACGAATCCTCCCTCTTTGTCGGACACTAACAGTTTCATTTTGGTGCAATGAAAGTGGCCCTCTATGCTAGAAACTTTAATTTTGCTTGCACGATTAGAATCCACCCTCAGAAATATATCAACGCAGTCATCGACGCATCATGGCCTGCCATTTTTTGGAGCATTCGCCGCGATGTCATGAACAGTAGATAACAAGTGGGCGCCTTGCCTTGTGGGCATTTTATAGAATTTTGGACCTTTCTCAAGGACCTTACCTAGGTGTGCAGGAAGCGACGGATTCCCCTGCAAAGTGACACACTCGCCTTGGCTTTCCTTGTTTAGGGTGCACTGATTTCCTCTGGTGGTGCTACATCCCACACCTGAAGCATCTCCGCACCCAAAATAAGGAACACCAAGGCGAGTGTGTCACTTTGCTGGGGAATGCGTCGCTTCCTGCATACCTAGGTAAGGTCCTTGAGAAGGGTCCAAAATTCTGTTCGATGCCCACAAGGCAAGGAGCCCACTTGTTATCTACTGTTCATGACATCGCGGCGAAAGCTCCAGAAAATGACAGGCCGCGATGCATCGATGACTGCGTTGATGTGTTACTGAGAGTAGGTCCTAATCGGACGAGTAAAATTTAACTTTCAAGCATTGTGGGCCACTTTCATCGCAACAATATGAAACTGCTAGTGTCCGACAAAGAGGGAGGATTCGTTGTGGCACCTCAGAACATCTACCTAGAAAGGGCGGAGGTGGCCTTGGGAAAAAAACTTCAATCGCCTGCCTGACTTCAAATCGAAACTTGTCAGGGCCAAGGCTCTACAGCTGTGCCACGGGCTGGATTTGAACCGACTACGAAAACAAATCATCGCATCCAAAGGCAACCAAGTGGAAGTTTTTTTCACGGCCAAGAACGACAACGAAGGATCTTCTTTTCACGGAATTGTGACAGAGAAGCTATCATGGCAGGGTTAAATGTCGCGGCACCTTCTGCGTCGTTTGTCTCTCCTTCAACTTGATGACCCGTTCTTGATATCCAACTCAGAAGTAATGATTCAGTACGTAATAGACGACTAAACCCAAACACAATGTGGAATTTCCCTAGATGGTTGAAGACTTAATTGTTTGACAAGGCCAGAGAATGCATCGACTCCAATGGGGAACTAGGTTTTCAGTACACCTGTGGCATAACGGTCGCGTCTTTTCTAGAGTTTTCGAAGTTTTATTGGTTCTCGACCTTTGTGAGGTTTTCAGGAGAAACTTTCACTCAGAAAAAACGAATCTGCATCGGGTCATCGGAACATTTTGTGTGACATTTTTATTTCAAAGTGTGACAGGGGCATATTCCATGGTTTCACCTCCTATCCAGTCGCACGCATATTCAGATTAGTTGACGACTATCTTGTGCTGATAACAAAAATACCTGACGCAAACGACATCAACATCATCAGAAACATATTTCTAGGTCAGACCCAAGGATTGAACTTCACCCACGAAACTCCGACTAACAACAACCGCCAAACACCTTTCAAAATGACCACGTCAGTTGAATGTATTCCACTAAATCCAAGAAACGAATACTCCAATATGAATTTGCACACTCAAAACTACTCAAAAGGGGCATTGTGTCTAGTTGTTTGAGCGCTGCCCTGAAATATCTTGCATTCATTCAGCAAGGGACAGCTTTGACGCGCAAGTATCAAGGCTCAAGGCGTCAGGCTACCCATTCTCCATCCCGTCTGATGTTGTTGAATGTATGATAAAAACAAACAGAACAAGCAAGAGAAGTAGAGAAAAAGAAGCCTACCGGCGGTCGGCCCTTATATACAATCGCATATCTCATAACTTCAAGAGAATTGCCTCTAAGTACGATGTGCCGGTTGCGTTTTCAGCTCCCGACAAGCTAAAAAAAATCTGCCTCAAAGTCAACACCCTGCGCGAAAAGCCTGACGAATGCGGGGTTAGGCACTGCAACAAATACCTCAACTGTTGCAGCGAAGTGGTGCATTTGATCCCGTTTACCTGTGGGAAGGTTTATGTGGGACGGTCGGGAAGATGTATCAACGTAAGTCTCAGAGAACATGCGCTATCTCTAAGATCCTCTCCGTCGGGGAATCTCGCTCTAGATGTGAGGGACTGTGGATGCGGAACGCTACTGTCCAGCACCAGGATTCCGAGGAAGTGTCCAGATAAGCGAACTCGCGAGATTTATGAGGCTGAACTCATTGCGACCAAAGGAGACACCTGCAACAATGCTCCATCGGTGACTTTATTATCAAACGAATTAGAGTACATGAAATATTTTCCTTGGATATTCTTAATTTGATTTGCCTTCCTCTCTCTTTTTCTTAATTTTTTCGGTGTCATTTTTTTCACTGACACTTTAATCATGCCCACCGTTAGACACGTAGGCAGGATTTTGTTTCGGGAAGGGGGGGGGGGGGCAACCATGGCAAAATCCTGTGTGAGGGTGAGGGGGGAGAGGAGGACCCATGGAAAATGAAGATGGGGGGGGGGGGGGGGCGGGCCCCATGGGCCTCCCCCCTGGCTACGTGCCTGCCCACCGTTTTCTTTTGATTTTACTAATTTCCTATTTCACCTTTTAAATTCTCAGACTTTTCAGATCCTTTCACCCCTTTCTCATAAATATTTGCAACCTTTAATGTTAGGGTCTTTAATGTCTTTGTCTTCCTCATCTTCCGAATTAAAGCGTCACTGCGAGTAAGCGCTTGTTTTGTGTAGTCTCCACCTTGTCCTTGTCTTAAGCGCTTTCTATTTTCGTAATCTAATTTGATTATTCGCATGTTGTAGAAGCCTTTATTTTTACTTCGATAATTTTATTTGAAATATGTTGTAATTTTTTCTAGGATTTTGTGCACAGGGCGAAAATCATAATTTCTAGATATCATTATCTATGAATAATTCGAGCTCGTAAGCCGTTTTTTTGCCAAAGCGACTTTCTGTATTATACTTTAAATTAAAGCTTTAAAACGTGCAAGTTCGACATGCTCATAACACACGAAAAGACAAAATTAGTATTGGGAACATGACGGTTACCAGCAATGAGTTCCTTCAGTTCCGTCGCCAGACTCTCGATGTCCTTGTCGAAGCCGTCTTTGACAACGACACAGGCTGTTGGAGCCTCGCCATACTGCGAGCTCGGGACACCCACAACAGCGGCCTCTGCGACAGCCTCGTGGCTGATCAAAATTTCTTCCAGCTCAGCAGGGGTGACGACGTTATCCATGCATTTTATCATCTGTTTCAATCTCTCAATAACATGTAGCCGTCCATCAGTGTCATAGTAGCCTAAATCTCCTGGAAAGCAACATGAAATATTGTCCAAATTTAACGCTCCTTGTTCAGTGGGCTTGCAGTAAAGTAAACACGCGTGTTTTTATTTGGCTAGGCGGTTTTTGTCTACTTTTCGTGCATTGCGAATAAAAGTTTTGTTATTCAATATTCATCTCGAACTTAAATTCTTGGCCACCACTTTGCACCATTCGATTCGAGCGGAAATTTCACTATTTGCGCAACTCAAATAATTTCTTTAATATAAGTACACTTTAAGATTAGTTTTAGTCTACACTGAGCTTGAAGCACTGCCAGCTGGCGAGGGTAGTAGGTACTTTTCAACCAATATTGGTGGGGTCAAAGCGGCGACTTGCGGCAGGTGTTTTGTATGGTTAGTAGCTGCCTCGTGAGGAGTGCGAAACCAAGCCAAGAATGATTATTACTAGTGTATAAAAGCTTTTTTTTTTTTTTGTAACAATCCTCGCTACATCGAACGTATGAACTTTAGAAAATGCACCATGACTATCGGCTATATGCATTACAACACAGGAACAAGAGAACACAACAAGACGCATGCCAAGAACGGCGGATAGGTGTCTAGAAACGCGACTCTGCACGCTTCCGTGCGCACACCGAGCACACAGCGATGCCAACTGAAGTAGGATCGTAGTGGATTTTGTAACATCATATGAAAAGTCTTTATATTAATATTCCTCCTATAGTTTTGTTCACATTATTGGTTGGAAACTAAAGCACAGATTTCTGAGACTCAACGGACACACAATGAGCAGGGTAGCATAGAAAATGTCTATAATAACACGCCAGACTGATAGCTATTCAGGCGCAATTGAAATATGTGGGTCTGATCGAAAACATATTCTTGTAATTTGGAATAAGAAAAAAAAATTCACGAAAACAAGATGAGCGTTGCACCTGTACGCAGCCATCCATCGCTGCTCAAGGCTTGAGCAGTGGCTTCGGGACGTCCAAGGTAGCCTTTCATGATGCATCGGGAGAGAACCGCAATCTCGCCATTTTGGTACGGTCCGAGAGTGTCTCCACTGGTAATATCTATAACCTAGGGCATCATGTTAAGTACTCAATTCCTTTCTTCTTTTGGAATGATATTTACTAGGAGAGACAGCTACGTCCCCGTTTCGGAAAATAGTCAAACTCTTATAAAAGAAACTTAGAACATAGAACATAGAACACAGTTTTATTTGAAGAAATTACATTAGTTAAATGATTGTCCGATTCTAAGCGTACACCTAGCTAGTTCAATAAAAACTGTTTTCATGTCATTGAAAGTTCTAGATAATAGGGATTGGAACCGCGGATTGGCACGGTAATTATAGTATACGTCCGAGTCGCGCGTGAGTTGTGTTCCTTCGTATGTGCATCGGTGACAACTCTATGTCGTTCTGTGGCACATTGTTTATGTTTTCGTTTTGTACTTTGTAATTATCCCGTTTAAGTCCATAAAACAACCCATCCAACTCCGAAATCCGGTTTGTGATAACATTTTTGGAAATGAGAAATGTCTAATCATGCAGAGCCTGAAATCATCGACAAGTTTGCTAAATATATATAGACCAAACTCAATGAGCAAAATGATGAAGCATAAACAGGTTCGAATGCTTAAAGCAAGGTCAGAAAGCGCTCATAACGCATTGAAATGCAGTCGGCCGTTTCTCGGCACACAATCCGTCTTTAACGAACTGAATGAAAACATCCCCGTTGTGATGCTTAACAAGATCTGATATGCAAAACATTACAGGAGATTTGAAATTCCGTTCTTCACAAAGTATTTAAAAACGCTGCAGTAGTACAAATTGTTTTCAATATTTTGGCTGAGATCTCACGCAGCAGACTATTATGAGGAGGCTATCGAACCACTTGTGCCACGCTATTGTCACGAATGACAATTGATGAGGCGATGATACCTGAAGAAACTAAACGTTTAATGGCGCGAACTTGTTCCCAAAACAAAAAGGAAACAAGATAGCAATAGAGCGTCGCAGGCGTCGATGGCGGCGTAGCAGCAGGATCAAAAAAAAGGGGGGGGGGGGGCGCGAGACAGACTCCGCGTGCCATGCGGAGCCCCTTATGTACCTTCGTGAGTTTCTGGAACATTCGGCGTAGAACGTTCGGCGCGTAGAACATTTGGAACTCGATGAGACGAGAATGTTTTCGAACTTACGAGGACGTCAATTTGACGGAACAAATTGATGTCCTCGTCAATTTGTTCATTCCGCTACTGGAATCGAACCTACACCTTCCGCGCGATAGTCAAGCGGAATAATCATTCGGCCACGCACGCGCTCGCTCGGCGCGCGGGTGGCATTACTTCCTCCTTTTAAAAGCGCATCTTCTTGATGTGACGTGCCGGGAAACAAAACCGCAATAAAAACAAAAAAGGCTTGAAGTACTCCTAAGCACTTCTTATGAGTTGTGAATGCGAAAGCGCGCCTGCCGCTCTTCGCTTCTTTCTTTAATCTGTGGCGTACAACGCGCTGACCTTGGACGTGGAACGGTGGAGCCGCTGCCTCGCGGACACGCAGCGCCATTCGGATGAGCGATCGTTTAAATCGCCGCGTGCCTTGCGGCGCGAGGAAGGAACAGATAGCAACGTAGTTGCGGGCAGAACGAACGCCTTGGTTTGTTCATTGCGCCGTATATATTGCCACGCGCCGTACACCCCAGAAGAGGCGAGCGAACGAGTTGATCAGTGATAACCGAACAGTGTGATAACACAGCCAGGATGACACCACACAAACTGATGCCCAGTGGCCAATCTAAGCCTCGTGGACGCGCCAGCCAATGGGATCGAAGTGTGAAAGGTGCTGTTGGCTAGCTTTGCGTGTGGTTTCATTAAGGTGCCGTTTGGCATGGTTTCAAAAGATGATGACGTCGGCTCGCTCTATGAGACAGTCAATGCTTTTGCATTATTAATGGCGAACTAGGGAACTTTGCAACACAATCATATCGAGCGTAGTACAAAACGCAATTCATGGTCCTATCAATCGTAATACGGCTTGAGGCGCATAACGTGGATGACTTCCGGTCGTGGAGGGCGGCCTGATGAAGAATGTGTTCCGTCAACCATCACCTCCTAGTTCAAATCCCCGAGTTGACGACGCACTTTGTAGGGTACTAAGTAGCGCTCCAGGGAGTTTCTCGCCGAGACGACGGCGGCGGATCGGTGTCCACACCCGCACCCTGTCTCGTGCTAAAAGTGGACGTCCCGACGACGAAAATTGTAGCGGCCACTGTCGACACTTTGTTAGGCTTGAATCCGGAGCCTGGCGAGCTGACGTGCCTCTTCTGCCCGTTGGGCAACTACCTGGGCCTCGTCACTTCGTCGACAACCGGTTCCTGGGGTAACATCGCGTCCAGCATTGTCGTTACTTTGCAACCATGAACCAGTTGAGAGAGTGTGACTCCGGTCGTCTCTTGCACGTCTGTGCTGTAGGCAGATGTGACGTACGGCAACACCTAGTCCCATGTCTTGTACTCCACTTTGAGGTAGATGGTGATCATGTTGGCGATCGTCTTGCTGTGTCTCTTCGTCAGCCCGTTGGCCTGCGGGTGGCACGCCGTGGTGCGACGATGGCTAGTGTGGCTAAGACGAAGGATTTGTTGTCTCAGCTGGGTCATGAACAATGATTCACGGTCTGAAATCAGAACTTCGGGAGTGCCGTGCCGGAGGATGATGGACTCGAAGAAACACTTGCCGACTTGCACAGCAGTCCCTGAAGGAAGGGTTCTCGTTTTGGCGTACTGCGTGAGGTAATCTATGGCGAAGATTCCCCATCTGTTTCCTTGCGTTGAGGGTGGAAAAGGACCAGGTAGGTCGATTCCAATATGCTGAAACGGTGCGGTCGGGGAGCAATCGGATAATGGAGACCTGCAGGCTTCGTCGGCGGTTTCTTGTGTCGCTGACACTCGTGGCACGATCGTGTGTAGAGGTGAACGGTCTTCGGGAGCTTGGGCCAGTAATACCTTTCCCGAATTCGAGCCAGCGTACGGCGCTAACCAAGGTGTCCGGACGTCGGGGCGTCGTGACAGGCTTAGAAGGTCTTCGGTCTAAGTTCAGTAGGGATTACCAGTAGCCATGGCGAGCTGTGGTATCTGAAGATCTTTTTGTAAAGTACACCTTATCGGAGGACGAAGGTCGGCTGGGATCTTGAGAAGTCACGTGAAATAGTACCCTTTCGTCCTTCGAGGTGCTCGATTATTGCGGGCAAATCAGAATCGCATCTTTGACATCGTGCCATGTTATCGGTGTTCACTGCGCCTAGCAAGCACTCGTCGTCATCGTCGTCATTTCTACCGGGAGATGCCTCGACAGGGGCTCTGGACACGCAGTCGTCGTTGCTGCGCTTGCGGCCTGATTTGTAGACCGCAGTCATGTTGAACTCCTACAGTCAGAGGCTCCATGGAGCAAGGCGTTTTGAGCGGTTCTCTTGGATTCGCAAGCCAGCAGAGCGAGGGGTGGTCATTCAAAACGCGGAAGGGGCTCCCATACAAGTACGGGCAAAACTTTGTGATTGATCAGACGACCTGAAGATTTTCCTTTTCAGTTGTAGAGTAATTTAATTCCGCTTTGAACAGTATCCGACTTGCGTAGGCAATGGCTCGCTCTGCGCCTTCTAGTACTTGAACGAGTAATACGCTAAGTCCTGCGATACGTGCGTCCGTATGAGTCCCGGTTTCCGCATCTTGATCGAAGTGTCCAAGAACTGGAGCTGTCTGGAGTTGTTGCTTCAGTTCGTCGAATGCCGGCTGTTTCTCCTCGGCGAATTCGAACTTCTGGGCGTCCTTTATGAGGTTTGTGAGCGGTGCCGAAATCCTAGCGAAATCGCGAACAAAGCGCGGATAGTAATAACAAAAATAATAATGTTCATTTTTCCTTTAAACAAATGATCGAAAGGTTTGTGTGAGAGGGCGGGGGAGCCCCCCTCTCACACAAACAGCAGTGGCACAAGGGAAAATAAACAAGACACAATGACACACATAGTCCAAGGAATCTTGAACTATATGTTCGCCAAGACTCAGACATGATTGACGCCGAGACGGCGCGAGTGTTCTCTCGGTTTGGGCGAACACCATCGTTGGTAACCACGTGGCCTAAGAACTTCAGTTGGTCATAGGCGGACCGACACTTTGATGACTTGATGGTGAGGCCGGCGGTCTGTATGGCTTGGAGAAAAGCTCGGAGTCGTCCCAAGTGCTTGTCGAAGTCGTTTGAAAACACTAAGACGTCGTCAAGGTAGACGAGACAGCTCTGCCAAATCAGCCCAGCCAGTACGGTGTCCATGACACGCTGGAAAGTTGCTGGACCCATTCATAGTCCAAGGGGCATTACCTTGAACTCGTATAGTCCATCTTTCCTGACGAAAGCTGTCTTCTCTCGGTCCCGTTCGTCGACTGCGATTTGCCAGTAGCCACTCTTCAGGTCCATCGACGAGGAGTATTGAGAGTGGCGCAACCGGTTTAACGTGTTGTCGAAGCGGGGGAGTGAATAGACGTCTTTCATCGTCACCGAGTTCGGCCGCCTGTAGTCCACGGAGAACCTTGGCGTCCCGTCCTTCTTCTTAACCAGTACGACTGGAGGGGTCCGCGGACTCGCTTAAAGGCTGGATTATGTCGTCGTTCAGCATTTCTTTCACTTTCTCCTGGATGACCTGCCATTCTTGTACGAAGACTCGGTACAGCGATTGATGCACGGGAAGCGCGTCGTCCTCGGTAACGATGCCATGCTTTGCAACGGTGGTTTTGTGCACCTTGGACGACGTCGCAAAGCAGTCGCTGTATTCGGCGAGGAGGTCACTCGGCTACCGCCGTTTCGGGCCCGGAAGCTGTGGGTCAATGTCGAGCTGCGCTGGCGACGTACAGTCTTGCGGAGGCGGCGAATATTCTTCAATAATTGCGACGATTTTGGCAGAGTTCCGGAATTCTTCGACATGGCCCACATCTGCACCTTTATTGAGGTGTTGCGTTTCTAATCGTAGGTTCTTCACGAAGACCACAGTGCGCCCATCCTGAACTTCAGCTACTCCTATTGCGACGCCTATTCGCCTTCCCAGGAGCAATTGAAGGTTACCTTCCAGAACAACTTCGCCTCAGGTAGCTGCGTCGGTCACAACGGTTACGACAACACTTGAACGCGGCGGCGGGTTCACGTGGTCGACAGCAACGGGGACGGCGGCTGTCGCAGTTTGGGGTTTTTGTGAAGGCGCAACAGGTGTCCGCAACGTCAAGCTGTTTTCACCAAGGTCGATAATGGCGCTGTATTCACACAGTAAGTCCATGCCCAGAATGACGTTTCTGGAACAGGCTTATAAAACGACGAATTTCACAGGACACGACTCGCCGTAAATTTCGGCGCGAGTAGTAAACCTTTCGACATGCGTGATGAGATGTCCTCCAGCGGTTCGCATCTGCGGTCGATCCCACTGCGTCCTCACTTATTGAAAGCCGGGAGAGAGCCTCCCACTCAAGACTGAGTAGTCTGCTCCGCTGTCCACGAGTGCCAATGCGTCGGGAGACTCGGAGCACTCTGGCGTTCGGGAAGGCTCTTTACGTCGTCCATCAACTGCAACTTCACCTCCGGGAGTTGCTGCGCTTAGCATCGGGGGATGGAAAACGAGAACCTCGTGGTGATGTCGGCGCTAATGACGGAGGTCGACGGAGGTATTTCTCGATGTAACTCGGGTGTTCGCCATACCTTTGGCGAGGGTCGTTTGGCGTAAGCCCTCGTAGGTCCTTTTGACGGTATCGGCAATTGCGGTAGAAGTGATCAGCCTCACCGCAGTGGTAGCAGAGGGGTCGTCTGTCGGCCGTTGGACACACAACGCTGTTCCTCGGCGAAGGTCACTCCGGACGGAATACTGAACCCGTCCTTCCTGACGCCGAGGATACTGCGGAATCGGATGGTCTCGTAGGGATGGTGCGTGACCTGGCGGTTATCTTCCGGCGGACGTCGGGCCATTGCAGCGTAGTTCAACATTGGTTCTTCCGGCGTTGTCGTGTTGATGGGAACTCTAGGCTGGACGGCTCGGTGAACCTCCTCTCGGACAACCTTGTCGAGGGATAGTGAGGAAGGGCTCCGCAGCCGGGAGCATCTTGCGGAGCTCTTTAATAACCGGATGACTTCTCGGATGATGTCACAAAGCATACAAGACAGGAGGACGGAAACGCAGACCAGACTCGAAGGAAGATCGTGGTGCTACCGTACATTCGTGGAATTACGCACAAATTGAAAAAGTTTGCAGCAAGGAATGACATTCAAGAAGTATGCTTGGCGCCAAACCAAGCCTACTCTATGTGCAGTGAAGTGAACCGAAGAAGAAAGACAAAATCCTGCAACACGGCCCACAGAACGCAGTATCTCCCATTCACAACAGGAGTGGTGTACCACATTCCCCTTTCTTGTGGGAAATGCTACATCGGCCAAACGGGCCGATGTATCAACGACAGAGCCCGCGAGCATACAGCGTCTCTAAATGGAAAAGCGGCAGGAAATCTGGCAGCTCATTGGAGGACATGCCAGTGCAGTGTAGCTTTTAACAGCACCACCATTCTTGCCAGAAAAAACAATCCTCATGCACGCCAAATGCTCGAGGCGCTCGCCATCGAGGTGCACACGAAGGATTGCGTCCGCACCCCATCAATCACCGTACACAAAAAAAAAGACAATACCTACAAATTGTCACGCCCCAAACAAGAACAGCACGAGCTTGTGGCGGGTTAGTTAAAAAACAATATTTTTCTAGGAATTCTGTGTAAATGATTTGTACATTTTTATATAACTGTAAATATCGGGAGTGACCTTTATTACTGGAATAAGGTTATTTAGATACTGTGTTTATTGTGCTCTACTTGGGACTCTAAATGAAGGAGCAAACGCGCAAGGAAGAAGTTTACGCCAAAGCATGGTTGGTAGTCGGCTGTGTGTTCTATCC
Organism: Ixodes scapularis; assembly: GCF_016920785.2. Lineage (NCBI taxonomy): Eukaryota > Metazoa > Arthropoda > Arachnida > Ixodida > Ixodidae > Ixodes > Ixodes scapularis. The sequence goes on from NW_024609897.1 coordinate 952,598, forward strand.
TGTCCTTTCATTCTCTGTGTTCTATTTTAATTCTAAAGTTCAAGCTTATATATTTACAAAAATGTTTTTATTGATTTCACGAAAGTCTTCCACTTTATTATTCATGATTTATTACTTCTTAAACACAAATGTTAAGGTACTCGTGGTTTACTTCGACAGCTCTTAAAGTCCTGCTAGCATTATCGCAATCAATATATTTTTATGAACCAACATTATTTCAATATTAAGCCCATTCCCTCAGGCGTCCCACAGCATAGCATCCTTGGGCCGTACCTTTTTAACGTCCACATAAATGAAATTGTAAACATAACTCCTGCAAAATTTATCATATATACGGACGACAGCAGCATATTCTTTGCTCCATATAATCGATATTTTCTTGTTAACAACGCCAATATTACCTTGACGAAACTTTTTGATTGGGCAAAGGTTATCAACATAGACACAATAGTGATAAAACAAAAGCAATATATTTTGTTAAAAAAAGAAGTGCTTCTCTTTAAACAGAAACATATACTTGACTCCAATCCAATAAAAATTGTTAATACTTTTAAAAATCTCGGTGCTATTTTTCCTGAACGATTGTCGTGGGACAGACATAATAACCACTTACAAAACTGTCCAGTGTTATAGGACTGACACACCTCAAACGAGACGCACTCCCATTTAATATAGAGCTGTTAATCTATATTTCTTATTTTCAATCTCATTTAAACTATTGCAATCTCGTCTGGCTAACACAACAGTTACAAGACTGAAAAAAGTATTTTGTTGCAAAAAATAGTCAGAACATTTAACGCACCTTATGATTCCTACACGTATACTTTGTTTAATGATCTTAAAATACTAAAAAGAAGTAAAATTTAAAGAATATGGATTATGTATGAATGTAAAAGTTAGAAAAACCTAAACAGTCTACATTTCTATCGTACCTAACGGAACTGATACTTAACGAGAACATCTACTTAACTCGAAATGTGAAATATTGGAGAGTGTAGGACGAATTATTGTACGCAAATGCTACATTATATCGTGCCTAAAATGTTACATTTTTATGAAAGATATCATTTGCACACATTCTATCTTCAAAAAGGGCTTGCGTTTTTTTTAAATTTGCGCTAGTGTTTTTTTTATAATAGAACTGCGTCTTTAAAATGTTGTGTTTTGATAAGGTAATTGTTTGTTATATGTTTTGCCTTTTGTGTGAGTGTTTTCTGTTTTTTTTTGTGTTGCCGTAATGTTATTGTGTATAGCAAAGGGCTCGTCAAGCCTCCATTGTTTCTTTTTCTCTTCCTGCTCTACCATATTTCGTCGAAATTAACTTATCTTTAAGGTGATGACATGTTGAATTGGAACACTTCTAGCATTGAGACAATATATACTTCTTAAAATTTACTAGGAAGCTTTTTGCTCACTGACTATCTTTACCTAATCTATTTAGAAAAAAACAGGTAAAGTGCTCTAAAATAACAATAAAAATAGTTTTAACGATATTTTTATTCGTATGTACATGCCTGTATTGCGAGGCATATCTCGAGACATCTGGTTTACCGGTGTTAGTATAATACATCAAACTTCTGTAAGCTCCTAAATGCATTACAATGCAGCATTCCCGGATTGTCACATGTTTGAGCACATACGAAGTTTCATTGGGTATTTCTGTGAAAGCGTAAAAAATGCCCTAAAAGTATTAACAGAATCTTGGGGCACAAACGAGCTAGTGACGATCGAACATGATGAACTAAAGCCCTGAGATCAGGGAGAAAGACGACGATGAAAGACAAGATACGTTGTTCGAGATAAAAACAATAAAAAAACTGTTTGGGGGAACAAGCTACCTCCTTGACCCACGTCAACAATTGAAAACACTAACTAGCAAGAGAATTAACTAAAATTTACTAATTCAGTTTCGAGTTAGTGTAAGAAAGGTATGGTTCCACTCAAAAATTTGCTAAGCATCAACAGAAACCACTAAACTCTTTTTTGCAAGATATCAGGCAGGGGCAGCATTTTAGGGCGTCCGGAAAAACAACAAAAAAATACGCTTAGTTTGTACGTGCTTTTGAATTTGGTTTCTTATCGGAGCGCCATTTTGCGCCAATGGTCCTGGTCCCCAGTGGTCGCGGCGCGAAGCCACCGCCTCGCCTCCCTCGTAGGATGAAGGAAAGCAGGCGCACGTGAGCCGCGCGTCTCGGCCACAGGGGAACAGGACCGCGGGTGCAAAGATGGGCTCCAATGAGAGACTGAAGCCTAGGAACGCGTCCAAATTGTACGTTTTTACGGCACGCCGTAAAATGTTGCCCCTTCTTTATATCTTTCCAGAAAGACTTTGGCTTAGTGCTTTTCGATGATGCTTAAGAACTTTCTAAGTGGAACCATTTGTTTATTTCACAAATTAAAATATAAATTTGTACATGTTAATTAATTATCTTTCTAATTAGTATATTTGTGCAATCCTTGAAGTCCACCAGGGCTGGTACTTTGATTCCGCAAAAGTTGCTTCTTATTTTCAACAGTATATTTTAGAGATTTTTGACAGCTTTCGAAAAACAAAACTTTCTGTTTAACTAGCCGTCATATATCAATGAAGTGATCGTTGCTGCTTCTAAATTAGTTCCTTTGCACTCTATTGCAATACACAATAAACGAAACACTTCACGGTTAGGGCAGATTTAAAAACTGGGCAGACAGAGAAAACGTTTAGTATTTGATAAATTTGAAGCATACCTTGATTTTGACACCGGCAGCAGGAAATCCACCATTGTCGAAGGTAACTTGTCCAACATTTGAGAAGCTCACGATACCGAACGTTTCTGTCAAACCGTAGCCATTGTAAAGTGATTCCACGTTGAAGATTTCAATAATTTCCCGTGCAAGCGAAATAGGCATCATTGAACCAACCATGATGATTCGATTTACACGAGGTACACTATGCTCTTTTTTTCTGATTTCATTGACAATATCCTGCATTCGTCCCGGGACGCCAACGAGCGAAGATATCTGCCAGATAAAAAAACAAAAAAACATCATACAGCACCTCTTGGATACTGCGTGCAGCATAAATACACAGTTCCGGTCCCGGAAAAAGAAAAAAATCCTAGTAGTTTCTTATTCATTTTTTTTATTGTGATCTAATATAGCACTACATAATGTGCCGTGACTTGACAGGTGGATGTGGGTCTATTTCATGGGTTTGAGGTCTGAGGGGCGAATATCCTTGAAGGGGGAGCCTACACTTTAGGTGTTAGGTGCTTGGTCAGTAGCGCCACCACGCACCCCTAGCCGCCACTCCTAAGATGTACTCAACTATGCCAAAAAGACTGAAGGTAAAGTGAAGAAACCTCGAACGATTGCGGTCGGAGTCTTCGTCAAGCACCGTTTGATGGGTGTCATTGCACCCCGGGACCTTAGTGATGGGTGAGCCACCACCGATAGGCCGATTCCCAACTGAGTTTCTCTAAACCTTCTACCAAGTTGCACAAAACTTTGTATAAACTGTGGTAACTCGGGAAATGGAGGAAGAGAACGTGCACAACTGGCAGAGAGAGCTCGAGCGGATCAGGAACCGGCCGCCATCGGGCAAGCATCGGCTAGCACAGCCCAGCCTGTATAAATATGTAATTAAACGGCAATTTACTACATTTGGCGACGAGATGTTCCACTCAAGTCAACATCCGTGGGCATCAACTGCGTAGGGTAAATCCTCTTCAACTTGAACGCTCCACAACCTAGCGGCCTGGTTGACCCTACGACTACACGGACATTCGGAAGGGACCCCTTCGATGTCAACACAAACCCGGGTGAGGATGACTTACATCGATCGCGTTCCTGATTTTGATAAGTCAGAACGGTTCGATCTTTACATGGAAAGGTTTGAACGCTGGCTCGCGACTAACAAGGTCCCTGAAGGCAAGAAGGCAGATATTCTGCTTGGGATACTTCCTGCATCAACCTATGAGCTGCTTCAAGATCTGGTTTCTCCACTAACGAGAACAGAATGTTCATATGGGGATCTCAAAGAAGCGCTTATCCAGCACTTCAAGCCCAATCCCATGACGATTGGGGAACGATTTCGCTTCTACAAACGCAATCAAGAGGAGGGCGAAACTCTGACTGATTTTATAGCCGCGCTGAAGAAGCTCGCTCACGCTTGTGATTTCAAGCACTTTTTGAACGATGCCTTGCGAGACCGGTTCTTCTGCGGGTTGAAGGACGAATATCATATCAACCGCCTACTCATCGAAAGGACGCTGACTTACTAGTCCGCGTGCGAGATCGCCTTAGGTTTGGAACTCGCCAGGCAAGACACTCGTCAGTTCACCCCGGACACTGCTCCACAAGGTGGAAGCCTTCAAAAACTTCAGGTCCAGGCACGTACAAGAAATACAAAACACACGGCTTCAACGGCGTCCGGCGCCCTTTCGCCACGTACCTGCTACCGTTGTGGCGAACAACACCTTCACTCCAATTCCCTGTTCAAGAAAAGATTGTGCCATAAATGCGGAAAAAAGAGATACATTGCTCGAGTTTGCAGAAGAGAGGAACGTGTGTAATACAAACAACAAATCTCGATCGAAGCAGGTCCTCATCATGATTGCGTCGCTCTTATCCTGTTGATGGGGGCACGTGCAGTGTCGGCGATGGCATCAAGGTCCTGCTGAAGCTGGCAGGAAACCCTGTGAAAATGCTGCTCGACACTGGTCCGTCCCTGACCATCATCTCGGAGAGGAAATACAACGAGTCGCTACGCAGTTTGCCACTCAAACCCATGACTCTGCGCCTCCGCTCTTACACGGGCGATGCCAACCCTGCCCTCGGAGAGGCACAAGTCCTGGTAACTTACGAACACCAGTAGATGACACTACCACTGGTGGTCATCCAAGAAGATCGACCAGCGCTGTTGGGAAGGAATTGGTTGCCGCACATCCGCATCAACTGGTCAAATATTTTCTTAATCACCAAGACTGCAGCTCGAAATGGACTAGCCGGTATGCTAGAGAAGCACATGATGCTTTTCAGCGAAGAAATGGGAACGGTGAAGAGGATAAATGTAGCGATTCACGTCCAGACAAAATCTGTTCCTATCCTTTTCAAGCCTCGCCCGTTTCCATTTGCGCTACGATAGGTTGTGGAGAAAGAGTTGGAAGATCTCGAAATTAGAGGCACCATCACCAAGGTTGACAGAAGCGAGTGGGCGGCATCGATCGTGGCAGTTCCGACGAGGGACAAGTCCGTTCGTCTTTGTGGAGATCATGAGGTCACCGTGAACCTTTGCATTCGGCCGGAGACCTATCAACCACCGACTGCAGAAGACTTGTTTGCGAGTCTTGCTGGTGGCAGGTACTTCAGTAAGGTGGACTTGACCAGTGCCTACCAACAGTTGGAGCTGGCGCACAGCTCGAAGGTCTACACTACCATCACTACACACAGGGGTCTTTACCAGTGTAATCGACTACCGTTCGTAATCTCCACAGCCTAAATCGTGAAAGAATTGGAGCACGTAGGATGCTATTTCCACGACATCTTGATTACTTCAGGTACTCTTGAGGACCACTTTCGGTTGTTGGAGCAAGTTCTGACCCCACTAACAGAAAAGGGAATTAGGGCCAACCTTCATAAATGCGAGTTCCTCAAAATTGGAAAAGTGGCTTGAAATAGGTCGGCTACAAAAATTGACGGCCAAGGATTACATCCAACGGATCCAGCGGAGGGTAAAGTTCAAGCCATTCAAAACGCTCCGACATCTTCCAATGTGATGGAGCTGCACTGGCTTTTAGGCCCAATGAACTACTATGGGTGATCTGTGGCCGGTCTTTCCACAGCCTTAAAACCACTTCACAAGCCACTAGGGAAAAAATAGACGCTGGAAGTGAACAGCAGAATCTCAAAACGCCCTCAAAGAAACGAAAAAAAGCCTGCTGGGGAGCAAATGGCTTACTCATTACGACCCGAGCAAGCCTCTCTGCCTCTTCTGCGACGCATCTCCAAGCGGAGTGGGAGCAATCATCTCATACATCATGCCAAACGGGGAAGAAGTGCCAATCGCCTGCGCCTCTAAAACGCCCTCACCAAGCGAGCGTAACTACGCACAGATCGAGCGGGAAGCGCTTGGTATTGTATTTGGAGCAAAAAAGTTTCATAAGCACTTGTACGGTCGGAAATTCACACTTATTACAGACCACAAACCTCTGACCTCAATATTCAACGCGCACATGGCAATCCCAAGCTTAGCTGCTCTACGAATGCAGCGTTAGGCACTTACGCTCCTCGTCTATAACTATGATATCCTGTACAGGCACTCCAAGGACTACGGCAATGCTGATGCGCTTTCGCGGATGCCTTGTGATTCTGGTTCGTATCACCCTGGTGAAGACACCTCCGCACTGCAAGTCTCCAGCGTGGAGCTGCTCCCCGTCACAAGCGATCGCAGTGGGAACTCGGAGGGTCCCAACTTTATCCATTGTGCTGAACTTTATCCTGAACGGTTGACCCAACTCCGTTCAAGACAAGGTGCTCCGGCCTTACTTTGACAAGAGGGACCAGCTATCCACATACCAAGGTTGTCTTCTCGGGGGGGGGGGGGGGGGGGGGGTTCTGAATGCTGCAGTCGCATTCAGAACGCGACTGCAGCATAAACTACACGCGGTTTACCCAAAAACCAATCGCATGAAGGCCAAGACTCGAAACCATCTTTGGTGGCCAGCGTTGGATAAAAATGTAAGAGATTTAATCAAAAAGTGATACGCTTGCGCGTGTATGCAAAACCATCCGGTGGCAGCACCGCTACACCCCTATGGTCGTGGGCAACAAGCTCGTTGGAGAGAGTTCATGTCAACTATGCTGAACTCAACAAGCAGCACTATCTTTTAATTATAGACAGCTTCTCAAAGTAGACAGAAGTTCTACCCACAAGGACGACAACGGCAGCTCGCACCATTGAGATGCTGAGGAACCTCTTTGCGCCCTATGGAGTTCCTTCTGGGCTTGTGTCGGATAACTAACCACAGTTCGTTTCAGGGGATTTCGACAACCTCATGCGAATGAACGGGGTGAAGCACATTCGCACACCGCCATATCACCCGGCATCGAATGGAGCTGCTGAGCGAGCCGTTCAAACATTCAAGTGAGCTTGGATGAAAGACTCATCCATTGGTAACACACTAGGCGAAACAGAAAACCAAAGGCTGGCCAGATTTCTCCTGATCTACCGAAGTACTCCTCATACAATAACAGATAGGACACGGGCTGAGCTGTTCCTCACGCGGCCGCTTCGAACCCGTCTTGACTTGATAAAGCCAAGTACGGAGCGGACCGTCGTCAAGCATCAACGCCAACAGCAGTTGGCGCACGACAAATCGCGAAGACCACTTCGCAGCGTCGATGTGGGTGACCGGGTCCACGTGTGACACGTGAGAGGCAAACAGCACTCGTGGTCCCCAGGCGTTATTGTTTCCCGACAGGACCACTGTGGTATCTGGTGGACGTTCGAGGACGGACAATCTCCGTTCACTTGGACCACATTTTACGACTAGATGTACAACTACCCAGTCGTAAAGTATCAGGCCCGCAGCCATGGGTGCTCTTGGGTCGAAGTCCTAGTCCTGGAGCGTCTACGTTAGCAGATGGAGATTTGCCACGTTCAGCACCAACCGCCCCACCTCCAGTAGTGCAGGCAGGGTCGGCCGGCGACACCTCCTCAACGCCGGCTGAACGTTCAACTCGGTACCCGCAACGCGTTCGGCGTCCCACAGACATACTTGTTTCACCAGACACTTCTTTCATTCGTCCTTTGTAAACTTTTGCGCTGTTTTTACGTTTGAAGATGTTCAGCCAACTCGCCCAACTTACCGCCTTGTTAGACTTGGAGCACTGCCTGACCTGCCCGAAGCTGTAGGGCCCCCTTGTACTTAACAACTAAACCTGGGGAGATGCGGTAACTCGGGCAATGAAGGAAGACAACGTGCACGAGCTCGCAGAGAGAGCTCGAGCGGGCCAGAAACCGACCGCCATCGGGCAAGCATCGGCTAGCACAGCCTAGCCTGTATAAATATGTAATTAAACCGCAATTTACTACATAAACGACCTAGACAAGACGATATATCGACCATAAGAAAAGTTATGAAATACGTCAAGTAAATACGGGTAAGAGAAGCCTTAACACACTATTTACCAACGAACTACTTCATATAAAATGGAGGAAAATGTACCAAAATGAGCACCTCTAAAGTCGTTTAACGAATATATAAAAATCCATGCTTAGTAGCCAATATTATAGTTGAGTTAATATTGCAGAAAGGTAGCTGATTTCTCCAAAATTAACCAAATTGGACGTAAAAAAAAAGATAAAAACAAAACTTTTTTTAACTATTGTTAATCGTTTGAACTGCCTTGAACTAACTTGTGATGGAGAAACATTCAGTAACACATGACCTCCAAATGAGAAAAACGACAGCAAACGTTCATTTAAATTGAGCTAGCTTGTCTTCGTTATAGGGACTAAGCCACGTGGCGTCGGCTCCAAAGATACATTTTCTACAAGGGACAAAGTCCGTACAGCGGGGCCGCTCCATTGAAGGGTGTAGAAAGTAGTGCTGTCCCTAACTTTAGTTTTATATTTATATTTTCTCGGGTTGCCTCCTAATTGTAGTCCCAATCCAGTTACTGCTGTGCCTCATTCCCCACTGTATAATCGTTTCTTTTTGTTTGGGAACGAGCAGGGTGATTATAGCCGAATTCCACAGAACCCGGACAGAAACATTCCGGGGACGCCTAAGCACTTCTTATGAATTGTGAATATGAAAGCATATATGTCGCTCCTCCGCTCCCTTAGCTTGTCTGCGGCCTAATGTTACCAACAGTGAAAAACAAAGTGGAACAAAAACACGTAACCAGGGAAAAGACCTAAGGAGACATCCAGCACAAGAAATGATTAACGCCACACCGCGTTGTTCGACTCAGATGGCATCAAAATCTGCCTCACCAGATATGGAAACAGACAACAATTAGTGGATATTCCAAGGAGAAAAACAAAAAGGTAAAATTTTATCCCCATCTTGATAAGTGACCCTCAAAGAATTAATGACTGAGGGACAAAAATATCTTCAGTGGAATGTGAGGCGCCTACGGCCAAATATTGAGGATTTGAATGAACGGAGCGTGAAACATAACAGCCTAGAAGAAACCTTCCTTAAAGAGCTGCCTGGTCGCAGTGAGACTGTAAGGATTGAAAGCTATAGCATTTTTCGAAAGGATAGCGCAGGTGGTTTCAACTGAAGGTTGCGGCCATAATGGTTCCTTCTTGCATCCCCTCCTCTTCAGGCACCCTTACTATTGCACTTGGAGCAGTAGCCGCTAAATACAAATATATTGTTTGTTCACTTTGCGTAGCATTAGATTCCTCTCTACAGGGTGTCCCAAAAGAAAATTTACACTGTCTTTTAAACCGCAAATATGAACTAGGCATCGCCGAACGCTCATTCTCCGCCCAAAATAGCTCTATAGGTCACAACCAGATGCCAAAGTTTCAGCCCGATCCGATAACTTAATCAGAAGTTATAAGTGATTTTCTGAAAATTTCAATGGGAAAATGGAGCCTATTTTTGCCCGTTTTCGGTTTCTGGTGCCATAGAGCCCCATGTGTTCGGAAACTCCGTCGGCCGCCATTTTCCCATTGAAATTTCCAGAACATCAGTTATAACTTTTTATTAAGTTATCGGATCAGGCTGAAACTTTGGCATCTGGTTGTGACCTCTAGCGCTACTTTTGGGCGGAGAATGAGCATTCGGCAATGCCTAGTTTATTTTTGCGGTAAAAAAGACCGTGTACATTTTCTTTTGTGACACCCTGTACTATTCATAAGAAACCCGAGCTCTAGTGTTACCAAGAAGGAACTTACTGAACGCTACATTATCAAATGTGACTTTAATGCTCACCACCAGATATGGGGAAGCTCAATAAAATATACTCGTGACTACATTATATTCAACACATTCTTGTATAATCCTATTTATCTTCTCAACACTCGGAAAATGACACACCTAAGTGAAATACACGGATCACTCTGAACGATAGACTTCAGCATCTGCTCGGCTTTACTTCAAACCAATTTTTTTTTGAGAGACAGAAAACTCTTCAACGATAACCATTCACTTCCGCATTGTGATAGAAACTGTCACCCCAACTCCCTGCATACCTACACGTGCCCCATTTCGGCTAATGGAAAAGGCAAGCTGGCCGAAGTACACTAGTCTTGCTTGCATACCAGGTGATGTCCTTCCCAGTTTGAGTGTAGAGAATGCCACGGTTGAACAGACGAAACTCATCATCACAGCTGCCCCTTAAATTCGAAATCTGAGACAGGTTTCCCACCCACCTAAAGCCTCGAGGGAGTGAAGAATGTGCAGAAGCTCGAAAAGCAAAGAATAAGGCGCGGAGTTACTTGAAATTGCAATATAAAAAAGCACAGCTAATATTGTTGAAGAAAGCAAAAGCACACCTAATAACAATTACTAGAGAAGCAAAGAGAATCCCTTGGAACAAATTGCTATCGGGTCCATTAACTCCGTAACTGAAGCTGCTCTTGTATGGAATAAGATTTATAAAATACGAAGTAGAAATACAAGCTTCGCTTTGTACACACTTAAAGTAAATAGTAGGCAGATATTGGACCGGAGAGAACAGGTAGAGGTCTTTGGTGCAACAATTTTCTTTTAATTTCATCCCGAACGAATTGTTCTGCGGTAGTTTGAAATTTGAGGAATTAGTTGAAATGAAAGAGATAACACTCCAAATATACCATAGAGAGTATTGTAACCGTCTCTTCACCTACACAGAACTTGAGCAAGTTTTTAAGGACAATAAGAATACACGGTAAGGATTGAAAGCTACAACATTTTTCGAAATGATAGAGCAGGTGGTTTCAACTGAAGAGGTGCGGCCATAATGGTTTCCCTCCTATTCAAGCACCCTTACTATTGCACTTCGAGCAGTATCCGTTAGGTACAAATATATTGTTTGTTCACTTTACGTAGCATTATATTCCTCTCTACTATTCATAAGAAACCCGAGCTGTAGTGTATCCAAGAAGGAACTTACCGATCATTACATTATCTTATGTGACTTTAATGCTCACCACCACATTAGGGGAAGCTCAATAAATTATACTCGTGACTACATTATATTAAACACATTCTTGTATAATCTTATTTGTCTTCTCAACACTGGGAAAATGACACACCTAAGTGAAACACACGAATCACTCTGAACGATAGGCTTCAGCATCTGCTCGGCTTCACTTCAAACCAATTTTTGTTGAAAGACAGAAAACTCTTCGACGATAAGCATTCACTTCCGCATTGTGATAGAAACTGTCACCCCAACTCCTTGGATAACTGCACGTGCCCCACTTTGGCTAATAGAAAACGCAAACTGGTCGAAGCACACAAGTCTTGCTTGCATACCAGGTGATGTCCTTCCCAGATTGAGTGTAGAGAATATCACGGTTGAACTGACGAAACTCATCATCACAGCTGCCCCTTAAATTCGAAATCGTGTGGCAGGTTTCCCACCCACCTAAAGCCTTGAGGGAGTGAAGAATGTGCAGAAGTTCGAAAAGCAAAAAATAAGGCGCGGAGTTACTTTAAATTGCAATATAAAAAACACAGCTAATATTGTTAAAGAAAGCAAAAGCACACCTAATAAGAATTACTAAAGAAGCAAAGAGAACCTCTTGGAACAAATTGCTATCGGGTCCATTAACTCCGTAACTGAAGGTGCTCTTGTATGGAATAAAATATACAAAATACGAAGTAGAAACACAAGTTTCGCTTTGTACACACTTAAAGTAAATAGTAGGGAGATATCGGACCGGAGAAAACAGGTAGAGGCCCTTGGTGCAACATTTTTCTTTTAATTTCATGCTGAAAGAATTGTTCTGCGGAAGTTTGAAATTTGAGGAATTAGTTGAAATGAAAGAGAAAACACTCCAAATATACCACAGAGCGTTTTGTTACCGTCTCTTGATCTACACAGAACTTGAGCAAGTTTTTAAGGACAATAAGAAAACACAGCGGTTGGACCGGACGGCATTCGTTACCTTACGATTTACTACTTATCAACCAAATCGAAGCCTGCACTCTTCAGTTTCTTCAACCGGCTGTGGCTTAGCAGAGGTCCTCCAAGCTCTTTGACGAAAGGTATAGTTATACCTATAGCTTATACCAGCAAGGATCCAAAAATCCAAAGAACTATAGTCCCATCGTTTTAACGAGTTGTTTCAGAAGGATCCCTGAAAGGATTGTTAACAGCAGGTTAAAGTGGTTTCTAGAAATGAACAACATAATCTCACCGGCAAAGTGTGCTTTTCGCAAGAAGCATTTCATTACAGACAATTTCATACGCTTTAAAACCTGTATACGGATTGCTTTTGCAAATAAACCATAATTGGTTACCATTTTTTTCGACCTCAAAAAGCATACGGCATGACATGGCGTCGCGATATCCCGTCGACCTAATAAGATATCGAGTTTGGAGGAACATGCAGGTGTTTTCAAAGATTATTTTCAGAATAGAGCACTTTCCAAGTCCGAAGTTGCGGAATCCTTTCACAACCTTTTGGTCAAGAGATGGGGGTCCCTCAGTGAAGAGTCTGGAGTGTAACATTTTTTGTTTTCTAGGTGAGCTCGGTCTCTGAGCAACTTACAAAGGCCCTTTCTCACTCTGTACATGTTGACCATCTCCAGATATCGTACCACGGAAGTAGCTTCACTCTTGTTGGGCGACAGCTACAACTAGGATTTAATAAGCAAGAGAACTGGGGCAACAAAAACAACTTCATATTTTCCATTAAAAAAAAAAACCGCAGCTGTGCACTTCACATGTATACAAAGAGCGCACCTACCTCATGAACTTCAACATTACGGTAAAACAAATGCCCGTCCGCTGTAGTATACATTTCTAAGAATCTTTGACAGAAAGCTGACCTTCGAATCTCATTGATAAGATATTTGCAACAAGTGCTAAAAATAACGAACATACAACAACTCCTGGGTGGTACCTTGTGGGACTCAACTGCTACTTAATGTCGAACCTACTGGTTATTCACCCGCTCCAAGCTCAATTACGGAAGAACTGTGCACAATGCTGTGCAAATTTTTGAGACGAATACACTTGATCCAATGGTCCACGAATGCACTCTTATTTGCACAGGTGCCTTTTGAACAACCCCTTTTAACAGCATTTCCAGCATAGCTAATGAACTTCTTTTGCTTATACGTCGAAAAAAACTGTTACTTTTGTAAGTTATCAGAATCGACGTTATCTTAGACTACAATGGTCACAGCGATGCCATTGATTCCAAGCTAGTACAATTATTCGGCAACAAACCTTTGTAGCGGCACGCTACAGCGAGTAAAGAAGACGAAGAGCACCAGCTCGAGAAAAACACCATCACTTGCACGCGGGGGCTCAAGATGACAAGGCGAAGGGCTACGCCGTCCACGTTCCACGATCTTTAGATTTTGACTCTGCTGTAAATAATTTAAATATACGATTTGTTAGCAAATGAGAATATCTTTCTTGCTACAAGCTGGTGACCCGAGACTCGGAACAAGCCCTCCTACCCGACTAGTGGCTTCTATCAACCAGTGAGTTTGTCTTGGAACATCTGTGCTCATTTGGAACGATGAGCGTCACTCAAGCTTCCGCGTCGCCGGGCGACCTAACAACGCTTGCTGTCGCTGCGGTCAACTTCAAGTTACCGGAATTCTGGGCTGCCGATTCGGAACTCAGGTTCCTCACGATTGAATCGACCTTCTCAAAGAACAAGATAACATCGTCCTTGACGAAGTTCGACCACGTCATTTCCGCTCTGCCGCAGTCATCGGCAGCAGTCGTTCGGGACATCCTTCGCGCTCCACCAGAAGACCAGCCCTATGAATACTCGAAGATTGAACTCATCCGACGAACAACAGAGTCGGAACACCGCAGGCTGCAGCAATTCCTGACGGCAGAAGAACTAGGTGACAGGAAGCCGACAGAACTGCTACGACGCATGGAACAGCTTCTAGGAGACAAAGCACCGAACATGGAGACAACGATTCTCCGAGAACATTTTCTCCAGAGGCTACCACAACCAGTCCGCATGATACTAAGCACATCGACCACCGACTCCACCCCCACGTTCGCTCGGATGGCCGACCAAATCATAGACGCGGGCTTTCCATCCATCTCCGCTGTGCAAACACATGACACTACACTCCATGCCGCACGACCATGGCCGGCCGTGGAGGACAAGATTGCCCAGCTGCTGTCTTCCAACTCTCGGATGGAAGCCAGGATGGATCAACTCACGCGAGAGCTCAAGGACCTCCGTATGCGTCACTCCCGATCCTCGAGCGCGAGTCGACGAACCAACGAAGAACGCCGCCGAAGCAAGTCTCCTGCAAAACACCAGGTCTGCTGGTACCACTACCGTCACGGAAATGATGCCAAGAAGTGCCAACCTCCGTGTACTTTCACGGGAAATGGCAAGGCCGCACACTAGAGGCGGATGGTGTAGCCGGCCTGGAGTCCAACCGTCTTTTCTACGTAACCGACCGAACCACCAAGGTCCGGTACCTAGTAGACACGGGAGCCGAGATTTTCGTCGTTCCGCCTACGCTGGAAGATCGACGGCATCGACAAGACACCCCGCCACTACATGCAGTGAATGGTTCACCAATTAAGACGTACGGACAAAAGTCAATCACTCTCGACATCGGACTCAGACGGACGTTTCGGTGGGTTTTCTTAATCGCCGACGTTCTTCAACCCATCATAGGAGCCGAATTTTTCCGGCATTTTGCGCTCCTGGTGGATGTAAAGCGAAGACTGCTTTACGACATTGAGACTCGCCTCACCGTGCAGGGAATATCTGCGAAAGGAGTCCAAGAGGCGCCCAGCCTCCCCCAAGTGGAGCCCACCTCCTAATGGCCGGATATCCTCGATGAATTCCCCGACGTGTTTCGTCCAACTTCAAGGGACACCCCGGTCAAACACACCGTGACCCACCATATCGAGACGAAGAGACCTCCGGCGTTTGCTCGACCTAGACGCCTAGCTCCAGATCGCCTGCGGATAGCGAAGCAAGAATTTGAGCACATGCTCGAGCTTGGCTACGTCCGGCTTTCTTCCAGCTCCTGGTCATCGGCTCTCCACATGGCCCCAAAAGAAGAGCGGCGACTGGCGTCCATGCGGAGATTACAGAGTCCTCAACCAGAGCACGGTCCCCGATCGCTATCCAATTCCCCACATACAGGATTTCACTGGCGCCTTGCATGGAGCAACCATCTTCAGTAAGGTGGACCTCGTGAAAGCGTACCACCAAATTCCTGTGGAACTCGCCGACGTTCCGAAGACCGCCATAATAACCCTATTTTGCATGTTCCAGTACTTGTGGATGCCGTTTGGTCTCCGCAATGCGGCCCAAACCTTCCAAAGGTTCATCGACCAAGTCCTACGCGCCCTGACCTTTACTTTCGCATACATGGACGACATCCTCATTTTCAGCGACGACCCGAGAGACCATGTAGACCACCTACGTCAGCTCTTCTCTCGCCTTGAAAACTATGGATTGATCGTAAACCCTGCAAAGTGCACATTCGGCGTCGAGCGCCTGGATTTCCTGGGCCATCGCGTCGACAGTCACGGCATACGGCCGCTGCCACAGCGAGTAGAAGCCATCCGCGAGTTCCCGCAACCTCCTACAACAAAGAAACTCCGCGAGTTTCTCGGGCTCGTGAACTTCTACAGGCGCTTTGTTCCTCAGTGTGCTACAATCCTCCAGCCCCTGCATGACCTTTTGCAAGGAAAGCCAAGCAAGAACGCCATTTGACTTGGACGCCAACTGCTGACGCAGCGTTTTCCGCCGTCAAGGAGGAACTTGCAAAAGCTACACTGCTGACCCATCCAAAGGCTGGAGCACCAACATCAGTCATGGTAGACGCCTCTAACTCCGCCGTTGGAGCTGTCCTCCAGCAGAACATCAACGGAACATGCAAACCATTGGCATTCTCGAAGAAGCTGTCAACCACTGAGTGCCGCTACAGTACTTTCGGAAGGGAACTACTCGGAGTCTACCTTGCCATCAGACACTTCCGCTACTACCTCGAGGTACGATCATTTCTTGTGATGACTGATCACAAGCCGCTGACGTATGCTTTAACATCTTGCAGTGAAACGCACACGCCAAGAGAGATACGGCAAATGGCTTACGTCATGGAGTTCACGACGGACATCCGCTTTGTACCAGGCGAAGACAACTCCGTAGCAGACGCACTCTCTCGAATTGGTGTGAACACCTGCTCTACCGAACGGAACGCTGTCGACTACGAAGAACTAGCAGCAGCGCAGAGCACGAATACACCACTACCACATCTGCAGGAAACAACGTCACTGAACCTACAATACATAAAGATTCCGGAATGCAAAGCAACACTGGTCTACGATGTGTCGACAGGACAACCAAGACCATATGTCCCCGAGAAGTTCCGGAAGCCTATTTTTGAAGCAATCCACTCACTTTCACACCCAGGAATTCGAGCCACACAACATCTCATAAATGCTTGATTCATCTGGCCTAAGATCAACGCCGACATCCGGAATTGGACACGCACGTGCGTGCAATGCCAGCGCGCGAAAGTGGCTCGGCACACGACTACACCGCTCGGCAAATTCAACTCCCGATGGTCGTTTCACCAGCATCCACCTCGACATAGTGGGACCACTCCCGCCAGCCGACGATTGCCGGTACATTTTGACCTGCATCGACCGCTTCACGAGGTGGCCTGAAGCAACACCGATCAAATCGATAGCAGCAGAAGCCGTAGCACGGGCCTTCGACAGCATGTGGGTCAGCCGTTTTGGAACACCAACCACCATCACAACAGACCGAGGGAGACAATTCGAGTCTACACTGTTCCAGAACCTCTCGCGGATCCTAGGTACAAAGCATATTCATACTACATGCTATCAGCCCATCTCCAACGGAATGGTGGAACGGTTTCACAGTGAACTAAAGGCCAGTTTGAAGACAAAAGGTACAGCCGCGCCTTGGACGGAAACTCTACCACTCGTCATGCTTGGAATACGCACGTCCCTAAAAAGTGACCTGGGATGCAGTACAGCAGAAATGGTGTACGGCACGCCTGTACGCATCCCTGGGTAGTTTCTAACACCTACCACCAGCACCGAAACCACCACAGCAGAGGACTACGCAAGTCGTCTACGTTCCTCATTCGAGAAACTACGACCTATGCTCACACGACAGTGGAACTCTCGCAAGGTTTTCTCATCCCGGAACTGTCACGCTGCACCCACGTGTTCATACGCACAGAAGCCGTCAAGCGACCGCTGCAGAACCCATATGAAGGACCATTTAAAGTTCTTAAACACGGCGACAAGTACTTCACCGTGCTCGTGAAAGGATGTGAAGATACAATTTCACTCGACAGGATAAAACCAGCTCATCTCGAGCAACCCCAAGCACACACAACTCCAACCCTAGTACGACGTGTACACTTCAAAGGAGCACCTGATCCCTCGTCCCCTCCACATCCTCACTAGGGGGGGAGTACCTGTAGCGGCACGCTGCAGCGAGTAAAGAAGACGAAGAACACCAGCTCGAGAAAAACACCATCACTTGCACGCGGGGGCTCGAGATGACAAGGCGAAGGGCTACGCCGTCCACGTTCCACGATCTTTAGATTTTGACTCTTTTGTAAATAATGCAAATATACGATTTGTTAGCAACTGAGAATATCTTTCTTGCTACACCTTCACTCATGACTCCATTTGGCATCAGTGTGAGCTATCTGCTAAAAGACCCTGACACACACTAAACAATGTCCTTCCGGCTCCCAGTGAAATACTAGCATAGGAGAGGTTGCGCTTTTGCTGTCGAAACCGTGACCAATAATTTCGAACTGCCCACTTGTGTTTCAATCTTTACTGCAGAGGCTCTGGGAATATACAAAGCAGCCAAATATATAAAGGTTTGCTCATGACGGTGCTGAGTCACCTTAAGTGCTTCAAAAAACGTTCTGCAAGCATTAACTGATTAAACAACCAAAGCATATCCGTCCATTCTCTGGTTGGGAAGATCAAAATGCTTCTTGTACATTATAAAAACACGTAACAGACACGCCACGTTTTGGTGGGTTCCAGGCGACTTCCAGATACCTGGAAACGAGAGACCTCAGTATGCTGCTCGAAATGTTCATGAGCTTTTCCCTGCCACACTGAGAGTTCCACTCACAGACGTCAAAGAGTTCTTCAATAAGCATTTAAAAGGGATGAGAAAGATGCATTAGAGCCAACAGAGTAGCGATGAGCTCTATGCTCTCTGAGCAGGCCTGTTATCACTTATCTAAAACCAAGCGAGTGTGCTACAACTCATCGACACTTTGTTTTTGAAACTCGTACTTCTTAACCTAGATTTTTAAACTGTCATCTAGGCTCTCATCATACATTCAAATTCAAAAACCTTAAACTGTCGCTTTTTGGCCGTTGGAGCTCTTGCACCAAAATATACAGAAATAATCTATCAATCGTCGAATATAACTTATATATCGAATCGTGGAACGTTAAACAATGTTAAGTCATAATGAAATTTGTTACCCGGAGTACCTTTAGGCACCAATGTCATTGGCGTCAACAGATGTGATGCTAGCAAGGTGTTAACCCTTGAAACGCGCTCACCAATTGAAGCCCTAAAAAACAGGAGCGACATCGAGGAAGCTGCTTGCTTTTTTATCTGCTAAGGTTAGGGAACGGTTAGAGATTAAGAAGATGTTAACACGGATAAATGAATACTACTAGTGGATGCAGAACTCAGATTGTTTTATAAGCTTTCTTGTCCATGTAACGTTAATCTGTACAAACGCGCTGTTAAAAAAAAAATAATAATAAAACGTTATTACTTCTTTGCATTCCGGAGCAATGCAAAAAATCATGATTTTTTGTTTAATTTTAGGCAAATTGAATTTGTTTGTTTTGATTCAGACTTATTTGATTTAAGGAAGGTCGATATTATTAAAATCCCGTCAGCTAAAAACATTTCTCTCCATTGATACGCCTTTAAAATGGCTGCGTGAAATGGAAATGTTTTGCTTGAACACTCTTTGCTTTAAATACAAAATAAGTGTCCCTGAAAAGTAGGAAACGATAAAGAAGTGCTAAACAAAAAAATATTTTTCGGAAGAATTATTTGGCGGAAGTTCTTTTATTCAAATCACCGCAGTCTGGTGAGTGACATTAAAAACACCGACTTCGATCATTTTAAATCAGGATTTAGATAACAGATTTTTATTGTTCATCCTGCTTACGATCACGAGTATTATTTCAAAAACGGCTTGTGGGACTATTTTAGTTCAAATTAAACCTTTCGCCTAGGAATAAAAAAAAAGGGTTTCTTATATTGTTATTCTTAGGAAAACCTATATACAAAGTAAGCGCAAGAAAGGTACTGAGAGTAAAAAAAGAGAAGTACAGCGTTGATTTTCCCGCCCAACCATTCAGACCTTTGTTAGAAAACGTGTGGCTTTCGGATATGCATAAAGTTGTATATTGCTATCTGGCACTCAGATATTTTTCGGGGAGTACTTCTGGGCCGGCGTGTTAAAAACAGTGTCTCAGCTGAGACTGGGGAATAGAAACCATTCTTAAAGCCAGCACACGAGCTGAGTGGGATTCACATGGCGTCTCAAAGCGCTCGCGCGCTTTAGCCTTTACGGTGCTTTCTTTCACCTAGTGTCAGCTGAGACGCATTTCTAGCAAGCCAGACATGGTAAGTTCATTACGTAGCACGCGTTAGTGTTGTTTATTATATGAAACTGTTCTGAGCAAGATTTGTATTGGCATTAAACTTGTTATTCCGCGAGTTCGACGAGGTAACGTTTAAAAATCCCTGGTTGAGTTCCGTGCTTGTTGAAAATAAACGGCCTTCTTCAGCTCAGTTGTCTTTTAACAATGTCCAGGAACTGAAATCGTCAGCGGGACCACTGTGAAATTTAGGTACTTGTTATCAGCGGAATATCAGCGATTAATAACCTAGATGGTAAAGCTGCAGGTATTTCTAAGAAATACCACGGTGCACTAAATAAAAAAGGTGTGACATTAAGTTCTGTTTGGACTTTAAGACGAAATAACAACCCAGCTTGTTTTAATTAGGAAATCAGAGTCTTTGCTAGAAAGATTAATTCGAGTTCCATATGTGAAGCTGTTCGGTTCGTTCACAAAGCTCAGCTACTGAAAAAATGGTGTCCTACAACAAAATATAGCTGAAAAAAAAACGTTTACGATTTAGACGCGAGATGAAGTAACGCTCGCTTGATTATGACAAGTTAGTGCTGTTAAACAAAGCAGGTCTATATAGAACACATAAATCAAGCTAGTTGTACAGGCTACGCGAAAAACGGTAAAGTGTTATTGTTTTTTTTGTTTTGTTACTTTCACAGGCGGATGGAACACTAGATTGCACTTGTTTAGTCAAAATAACTTTCTGTTGGTTTATGATAACGAAATTCATCTGTGCAATGCTGAGTGAAATAAACAATACATATACAATTAAATAAAAAAGCCCACACGAGCCGGGAGTCTGGTTGTACTATGAATACGTTCTTAAACTGCTCTCGCTTATTTAAACACCCACTCAACGCCAATAGCAAAAGAGCCCGTACCTGAACACGTATTCTAAAGAACACGCAAAAAAAATACTGCGGTTTTTCAAATTTTCTAAAGTAAAAAAATACTGCAGCATGAATTAAAGCATGAATAAAAATGAAACGTTCATTTTATAGCAAAAGTGGTTTTGCGTTAAAATTTGCGATGACAAGGGGTCCCTACATGCTCCTCTGTGGTAACATTATGCGGCTTGACACAAATCAATTATTGTGAGAGACGATCGTTAATATTAATTTCTCGCGATATTTCTCACCTCATGGGTCTTGAGAGTCTGCAGGAAAGTTTCGTATGGAATCAAAGGATCTGTTATGACTGTTTTTGTTCCTAAAAGCATACAAAACATGTTCAGTGCAAAACCCGAAGCGTGGGTTAAAGGATTCCAGCCAAGAAAAACATCCTCTTCAGTGAAAGTTCTAAGAGAGCTGAAATTGAAACAACAACAACAATTGAAAAGTAAACATTTCGGCAAAAATCTGCCGGGTCAGGTGAGTATTAAGAAGCTGGAGGTACTCTAACCAACTGTATTTAAATAGCCCGACATTTCGCGGCCTGTTCGGTCGCTTGTTCCCGTTTGACGTATTTGACTTGGGGTTTGTCTTTCTCTTCTCCTTGTCGCTGCCGTTCAAATTGTCTTGTTATTTTTGCGACTCCTTGGGAAGGTATCAATCGACCGGTTCAGGTTGTTGTTGGTATGCTGGATATGGCCATGACTCTAAATAAAGTCGTTTTTTTTTCCAGTTTCTTTTAGTGTTTAGGACGAAACTGTTGTCGAAGTGATATGATGTAAAAAAGAGGAACGTGCAAGGAAACGCTCTAGCGGAACATGCAGAAAACAACAATCTCGTCATCGACTTCGACAGCAGTTCCGTCCTAGACACCACATGAAACTGGAAAAAACGACTTTATTTCGAATCATGGCATATTCAGCATACCAACAACATGAACTGGTCGATCTGTACCTTCCCAAGCAGCTGTATTCACGGACTTTGAGGACTTATAAAAAGAAGACGATTTGAACGGCAGCGACAAGGAGAAGAAGAACAACGAACACCCAGCTAAATACGTCACCAGTGAACAAGCGACCAAGCAGGCCGCGAAACATCGGGCTATTTGAACCCAGTTGGTTAGAGTACCTCCAGCTGCTTTTCTTAACAACAACAACAACAACAGGTACATGTAAGTTCAAGAATCATCAAAAACAGCTGATTAAGAACATTCTGAAACTTTGGCTTTCCCAACTCGAATTTCGCTTTTAAGATCTATGTACAAAATATTATATACCCTTGGGGTGACCGGCCTGCAGCAGAGAGAATAGGACAGAACAGGACAAAAGAAGGAAATAGAGCTCGTAGAAAACCTATGGAGGCCCTGCTCGAAATGGTCGTGCGCATCAAGGCCCCGTCGTGGTAATCTGCTTCTTTTAATATAAAGTGTTTTTTTAGAATAAATATGTTATAAAATACTCAATAATGAGGAAAATAAACTTACGAGCAAACAAAACATTGAAATACGGCACGCAGTTTCGTTTGACCTGCTTAGAACTTTAATTGTGACGTGCTTAGCAGCAGTACTGAAAGTCTAACACCGGTTGCAGAGGATAGCTGTTGTGGTAACCTTAAACTGGGGGAGGGGGGGGGGGGGGGGAAGGGGAGGGGGTTAGTGGAGTCTTTAAACCGATAACATGCACATGTCTCCGAATGGTTACACAGCGTGTCAGCGTTTGGAAGCTGATCGTAACACGTAAGCCGAACGCTGCTTCAGGAACACGCTCAAATAATTCATTTTGTACCCATGGGTTTAGTTCTCAACTTCGCCGCTAGGGGTGCGGCGATTGGATCTACTCTCCAAAAGGGTCTCAGACTTCTCGTGAAATTTCGGGGGGAGGGGGGAAGGGGGGAGGGTCATATCCCCCCCGAGACCCCCCGACTTTAAGAACTGAACTACACTTTCCTGCCAATGGGCGCAATGTGGTTGATTGCGAGAGATCATACTAAAAATTTTGGTTTCCCCCATGGCTTCACATAGTTACAAAATATTTCAAGCAGGGTGACATTTAAAATTAATATCACTATTTAAAAAAATAGTATTAAGTTAATTATAGTTCGTTTGATACTTAGAATACAGCGCGGTCAAAGATACTGGCGTCAGCGGGTGACTTCATCTGTGGTTTCGTTTGCGGGATGACGCGTGCAAATAATCTTGGAGATCATTCCCCATGCTCGCGCCAGCAGCTCTGAGAGCGTTGTGCGCTAAGTATGAAACAGAGTATAATCTCTATATATTACCACGTAATCGAATAAAACAAGTTAATACTCGATCATGTCGAAATAAATATTTTTAAATAAGGTTGCTTTACGCGGAATATAGAATATACAGTGTGAGCGAGATATGATGAAACATAACGGTAATTTAAAAAATAAGGCGGTTTAAAAAAAGATCATTCAGATATTTTGCACGGAATTTAGTACAGATAGTGTTTTTATTCGTGTTCTTAAACTTCATTTCATAAAACCACCTTTAGCGGCCATGACTGACTCGAGGCTGCTTCGATAACAGTTGCCTGCCCTGATCAAGCGGTTTTCGTTGATGACCATAGCGTTTTCAATGACAACCTTCACTGACTCCGGTGTCGTAGGGTTGCCTGATGTTCTATCTCTCGATAACGCCCAAGAGAGCTAGTAGTCCACATGGACGTGGCTATTGAGGTTGTCAGCCAGTCAATCTTGTGTCGCGTGTGCCATCTGACATGGGGCACAATCACTTTGAAAAATGTCTGGACTCTCCTACGTCATCTCCTCTATCAAGTGTTTTACCACAGTTCGCAGAGTCTTGATGTAGGCCTTTGAGTTGACCCTCAAGCCCCGCTGAAAAAAGTGCGGTGGCAGCCCCTGACCCTCGTTGCTCACAGCGTCAGGACCATCACAGATGACGGAAACTTTGTCTGCTTAACCTTTTGGTCAGACCGTACATCCTGACGAAATGTCCATCGGGTCAAAAGGTCCACCAAGTGAAAATGTCTATCGGGTCCTTCTTTATTTGCATGTTTTGGAAACCCTACAAAATATATGCATAAACAGGGTTCAACTCGGAACCCTGGAAACAAAAGCGACTGAGAGTTCCGAAACCACAAAGAGTGATAATATAAAGTGGTATTTGAAACTGTATCCTTACACACTCGCACGTTCCATGCCACCCTTTTCTCGGTGTTTGACCAGTTGACCAGTGACAAGGTGTCTTATAGCGAATTCCTTTATGTGACCAATATCCCTGCTACGAGTTTCGGTAGGTGAATCGTCTTTCAACGAACACCTCGCCTCCTCCGCTCCGCCAAGTAGGTAGGAGGTTCAGTCTAATGTTTGTTTTACTCTGTTGCGTCCGGGGACCTTGTGGTGTGGTGACCTGTAACGTTGCTTAAGGCAACTATGCATCTGCTATTTGTTGTGGAGCATTGTTTTAAAATTTTTGTTACAAACGTCACACTGTGCAGCTCGGTCACTTTCAGTCGTAGCTAGCGCATTAATGCTCCAAATTAAAAAAAAAAAAAATAACAAAGGAGCGAGAAAATTGTTTCCGGTCATTTGGAGCCAGGAAAGTATTCTCGACATTGTTATGCTTTAATCTCTGTCTTCACTTATTTTTGAAAATATAGTATCTAAATAACAAAAATTTTACAGTAATTGCGTAGCATTTTTAGTTTTATCAAACCATAAGTACAACCAATACACAAGACGTTGGGAGCGGATAGAACCCTATTTTTTTTAGCACTACCATAAATAAACGTTTCCAGAACGTAAATCCGGCAGTATGATCCTAGCTTTATGCTGAACTAACGGCCAACAGAGACCGTGTTTATTGTGAATCTGAGTTTTTTCACGAGTTCGATATTTGGCGACTTTCTCCAACGAATTTTCTAGATTTAGATAGGTATACTGTGTATTCACTTGCGTGGGGTTACTGATTCGCGGGCACGTTGTTCGGGATTGTTTTCAAATTTCTAAATTTGTGAAACTGAACTCAACGAACGCGCTCTATTTTGTCATTGACACTTATTTTTTTAAAAATGCTTTCACTTTTTAAAGCTTCTAGAAATTTTTCTCTGAACGTTTGGCATCTTGTTTGAAACACTGGGCACGTCGTGGCGGAGGTTGAGCGGGCCGTAACGTTTTATTTTTTATTCTTTTCCAAAAAAAAAATGGTTTCTCCTAAACATCCGGTACAGAAAAATATGGTTTTTGACAACATTAAGAAGTCACTCGGATTTGCGGAAGCAGGCAGATCATGATCATTTGTGGAAGAACGCTTGTTTATATATACCACATATATCTATACGAGTTGGCATCAGCGCCATTGTTAAAATATGAGTCCACGACGTAAACTGTCTAAAGGGTCAACACATTCATGTGGGCGAAATGTCCATTCGAGACGAAATGTCCATAAAATCAAAATGTGGACATTTTGATTCGATGGACATGTGGTCTCGATGGACATTTTGACCTGGAATCCGTTGGGACCTCATCGAGGCTCGCACACAGCCACCTGTCATTTCTCCTCTTGACCTTTTTGTCTAAATAAAAGTTAGTATTGAAAAAAAAACAAAAAAAACACGCCCAATCCCTTAGGTTGCTTGAGTTGGTTCGACAAGCCTTTGGAACGAATGGCACCGTTTTAGTGAGTTTTTTGGAGAAATAAACTGCCCTCTTTTTATCACGCACGACCGTATCTATGGCGCTCATTGAACACAAGCCGGGTACTGTACTCGGTAACAAAGAGCTGCTATTTAATAGCTTTCATTGACTTGGTGGTGTCATAATTCAAAATTTTCTGCACCTACATGTTCTACCAGCTCAGCCTTTATGACGACGTCTGACCACTTGGAATGTATTTTTTTTCCCTTTCCGACTGGCCACAGGTAAAACGTCCCCGTCAGAAACCGAAAACTGTTTTCTGATCTTGAAAACGAATAACCTTGACAAATTGAAGAAGGTGGCTATATCCAAATCGCTGTGGTTCGCGGCTAATGCAGCCAGGTTCGTGTGCCTCTTCATTCTGGCTGTGAGACCGCAAGGTTCCTTTTTAAATTGTTACACTAGATAGATAAACGTACATGCAGTCGAAGAAAGGGAAGCATATAGAAACATATTTAGTGAGAGTATAAAAGTTATACGCTTTGAATTTCTATTCTGAAATACTTCGCGCACCCTGTAGATCAGGGGTCGGCAACCTTTTGCAGCTACGGGCCGAGTCGTCACGGAGCCGACTCTGAGGTGGCCAGAAGCCAATTTACGAAGGTGGGAAGGAGGGGGGCAGGCGAAAAAACTTCAAGAAGGTAGTGAAGGCGTCCTTTGCCCAAGTTGAGGATGCCGGGCAATGCCCATTGGAAGTGCTCCTTGTTCCTGTCTAACCCCATTAGAGGTCAAAAGTGCAGTGTGATTCTTGAGTCTTTGTTGGGAAGCGACAGGGGCGGTGCTTTTCTGGTGTCGTCCCGGGGACTGCATGAGACTGTCGCGCGGGCCGCATGCGGCAGGGGGGCCGCAGGTTGCCGACCCCTGCTGCAGAATTTAGTGTTTCCCAAGGCTTGAAAAATTATATAATCTTAATTTTTTTGCTTCCGTATATAGATAAAGAAGCAAACATAAAATGCTACCGGCCTGACACAATGTAACTTGTGTCTTCTAAAAACGAGTGAGTTTCCGAATTCCGGAGAAAAGCTCACCAGAGAGAAGCTCACCGGAGAAAAGCTCGCCCACTTTTGTGCGGGTCTAAAGAAAAGTTCACCAGACTTTTGACAGACCCGGAGAAAAGCTCACCTTGAATTAAATTATTATGTAAAGTGGTCGCTACCATTTAATAACAGTACCAAGGTTTTAGGTGCCTCTGATGCAGACGGAACATTGTACAAGAGTTAGCGCGAAGCAATTTTCCGCATGTTACTTATGAGACAAAGGGTTGAGCAGCGTCAAACTGTTATTGCATAGATTTGTGCCCTGTATGAGTAATTTCCACCGCGCTCGTCGTTTTGACGGCAACCGCAAAAATATAATTAAAAAGCCCATTGTTCGTTTATGTTGACAATGTCACGCGGTGTACAGACTTCACATCAGGTCTCTCTGCTGTGAGAATTCATGTAATTTTAACAACGTTTTGTTCATGGAAAACTGGGCATATTATAAAACAAAAACAGCTTAGTTCTCTGTTAGCGAAAAAGCTGTATTTACTTTTATTTTTCGCTATCTCATTTTTTTTTTTTTTTTTTTGCAATACGACATTACTTTCCTAGTTTTTTGTTTTTATCTTCAGCGTTTTGATTTGATTGTAAGAAGATGTGGCGTAACTGAAGAACGAAGTCGGGGGTAGAAATAAAGCTCCACGCACCGATTTGATCCAAGAGCACTGCTTCTGGCTCCTGTTCAGTCCGATATAAACATTTCTTGTGCAACGACTCTTTGATTTAGATAGAGGACATATAAGCATATTTTAAGTATCAAATGATTGACAAACTCTAACTAAAAATATTTTAGGAACTATATTTCTTGGAAGGGTTTCATTTAAATCAACCCAGTAAAACAGGTCCGATTTAAATCAAGACTGAATATAGCTTGATTTTCATTTTCCACCCTGGGTGCAGTTTTCGCGTGCGTGTTACCGTATTTAGTTTTGACATAGCCAGGTTAAAGAAAATACGGTGTTTTTTTTTTTTTTTTTCTCGTTCAAATGAAGAAAATATTTGAAACCTCTGCTTCCTAAAATATAGTGAAATGTGGAGATTTGGCAATGCGGTGTCGGTATACCGCATAAAGGGTTATTATATAAATGAATATCTAAGAACTGCTCAAGCTGCAGCCCTCTACAATGGTTATATTTCCCCCGTTATGTCTTTTTTATTAGCGTTCTATTGAAATTATTTATTTTATTTCCGCCTGAATCTATTTCAAAATAACGTCCTGTTACAGGGCGTTATTTTAAAAAGTAGATTTATGTAGTGAACTGCGGAATGACCGCATGAACATAAAGCATCCCAGCATACTTCGGGTGAAAGAACGTATGTCCCTTGAGTGAACGCTCGATTCTTAAGCTACCTCGGTGGCTCCGATGCGACAGCGCTGGCCTACGGATCCCCATGTGGCGGGTTCGAATCCCGGCCGAGGTGCCCGCAATCTGACGGAGGCTTATTGCGGAGGAGGCGCCGTGTAACCGAGCTTTCGGTTGCACGTTAAAAGATCCCCAGGTGGTCCACATTAAACCTCAGTCCTCCGCTGGGGTGTGCCAGATGCCCGTCGTTGGTTTGGCACGTAAAACCCCCAAATTTGACTTTCGCTCGATTCTTAGATTCGTACGTGAGCTTTTCTCCGCATCCGTCAAAAGGCCGGTGAGCTTTTCTCTGCATCGGAACCTTTTGCGGTGAGCTTTTCTGCGGTGAGCTTTCCTCCGGTAAGCTTAAATCCCGTGAGCTTTTCTACGGTGAGATTTTCTCCACCGTACGAGTTTGCAACACGTTGATAAGCGCGTACCTGAATGTATGAAACCCGGCACAGTACGCCTTGTGCGAAATTTCCACGCCCTTCGGGGGACCCACTGATCCTGACGTATACATTATTACGACAACCTCTTTCTCGTTGTTAGTAGGTGCATGGGGTGTGAATGAGGCGTCACAAAGTTTTTGAAACTGGAGAACATTGATGAAACCGGGCGAATTTCCCACGGAAAACATTGCCTGCGAACCAAAAGAGTTTTTTTTCTGTATTAGTTGTGTTGGTTGCACGGTGAAACAAAATAATAGATGCATGCGGGTAACTAAAGTGGAGATATAAAGCGCTCAAATAGCAAGAGTATCTCGCTCGCTCGCGAGAGCTAAACTTGCTAAAGCTATAAGACAGATAAGCATAATACGTTTTTTCTTTAATTTATGCCCGTAACTGGTAGTTTGTTCAATCTACGCCACCTCGAATAATAAAAGTCCGGACACTGGCATTATGACGTCATCACAGTGAGGTACTGACTCAGACTGGTCATGAGTGCTGCGTCATGTTCAACAGGGTTTTGTGTCCAGTTAATGCGTCGAGGAACGCCTTGGGCCAGGACCCAAATGTTGAGTTGGCATCATCCGGGTATGATGACACTAGGGAGAGGCAGATGAGGCAGTTTACAGGCTTTGATTATTTAAGGTGGTATTTGTCCCGTGGGAGCAGTTGCCGTCAACTCCTTGATTCGCTCTCTTATTTGAGGAGAGATAAAAACGTATATTCCTTTATCTTAGAAAAGAAAAACATTAACAGTAGTTACCTAACCAGCACATTCACGTAAGGAAAACAAAGACTACGATTTACTTAAAGGGACACTGACATTCCCCAATTCTTTTCAATATATTTGCCAGGCTTCTTATATAAAGTCAGGCGATCACTTAATCCATTTTTTTCTACAGAGTAAGGTATATATTTAATAAAGCGAAAAAAAAAACAAAAAAAACTCAACCACTGGAAACCAAAACCAAAACAGGAGCACGGAAGCTGATGGCCGGAAGCCAGACGGGTACACCCCACAACTTTTTTTTTTTCTCCGCTTCTTCGGTTTCTGACGCAGGCGACGAAGTTGCGTGCACCGTTTCTAGTGCAATTGTTTCGCACATCTATCCCTTCCGCTTGATGTTCTGCGCTCAAAGATCAACTCGCCTCTACCCCGAACGACAGTTCCTAAGTAGCGGCCCAACGTCCGTCGTAACATTGGTACGTAGTGCGCCGCCATCGTGTCGTTCAGCCCGTGGTACGTCCTCATGTTGAGAATGACGTGTACTTGTACTTTCTATGATCTGTGCAACATTTCTTTTTCGATCTACATGTTTGGAGCTTTTTGGAGGCCACAAATATGGGGTTTATCTTCTTTTTTTAAATAATGAATGGCTGCCTTAGACGACAAAAGGCATTGAAAATAGCTTGTTCAAAAAATTTGAACACCACGTGACCGTTGAAAAGAAAGTGAGCGCGAAAAAATCCGGGCAGTTTTCGACCGGCTGTTTTTGGCGAAAAAAAAAACGAATTTGGAGCTGAAAATTGTTCTGGGTATTGTGGCTTTTATAGGTCATGTTCAAATGAAAACCTCGGCGAGCATTAATATATTGCCAATGTCCCTTTAACTGGTGGGACAACAGTGTCACACGTTCTCTGTTTTGGTGTGACTCAAGAAACAGCCTAAATATAGTACTTAATTCTAGGGCATAAATATATAAGATAAATGCTTTTAGAGCCTGACCAAAGCTCAACCTGATAAATGAATAATAATATCTTACCTTAATGTTTGATGGCATTGTCACCTTGGCAGCATTTGCTGCGCCTTTTTGATCAGTTAGTAGGAAAGTGCACTGGGAGTCTTCAATCGTGTAAAGCAATTCCCCTATAAGAGTGATGTCACCAAAGGTTCTCCTTTTTAAATGCTGCAATTAGAATTCTCAATTGAGATGAAAACGCTGAGTGCACTCACTTGCCACGTAGGTCGCCGTTGCCATGACAAGCGTACCGCCCGCGAACACAATGCCAAAGGCTGCTGCGACAGTTTCAGCCGAATTGCCAATATACGCACAGACATTGGAACCCGGTTTTACACCATGTTGTTGAAAACCAACAGCATATTTACGTATCTTTTCCAAGAGCTGAGAGCCGGTCAAGGTTTGATGGGTGTCAACCTAGAAAAAAAGAAAGAGGAAGTGTTTTGAGAAAAAAAGGGCTTTCGACCGGTCTCATGGTGCTAAACAAATCTATTGTCCGGACTTCGCCTCGGTTTTGTGCAATACGCTTTGTTCCGTGCGTGCTGCTATGGCGCCACAGTTTCTCGCGCCATCAGCGCTTCCCTTCGTCGGGTTAAGAACTAGTCGTATGTTCCCATGCGAAAGCGGCGGCCTACGGAAGTGCGGGACTTTTGCGATTTAACACAATAAATGACACTGTAATATGCAGGGTGTCTTTTCTTAACTGCGTCAAGTTAAAAAAAAATATAAAAAAAATAAAAAAAAGTTGCATTGAGACACTTCTAATTTTTGAATTCGCCTACCCGACTCGGCGACCACTAAAACAATACTATTTGTGCAATTAGGCGGCTAATTAACAAAGTTACCTCAATTAATTTTAATTAATGGCTTTCAAGGGTCTATTGAATTTTCGAAACTGATCCTTAATCTCCAGGTTGTGTGCGCCAACCGCTAGCTGTGATAAACATGTCAGAATTTGGACGACACCGGCGAAATATTTTAGTTCCGCAGGCTTCCTCGAACCGAAATTGAGTGAGTAAAAGCGTTTTATTGAGGCTATGAACAGTGGAGAGGGGGAGGGGAGAGCGCCGGTGGCCACGCGGCCTGAACGCAGACATACGATGGTGAGCTCACGTGTAGACGTCGAGCCTGGCATCGAAGATGAAGTCAAGTAGGCGGTTCAGGTAGTCCACTTCTGGAGGGCCGCGGGGTGTTTGTGTCTGGAAGAACGTGCTTCCTTCCGATGTCTTGATAGTGGAGGACTCTCCAGAGGAACTGTGGGCCGTCCGCTTTCTCATGAAGTGTGCATCTAAAGTCACTGGATCTAGGAAAGTAGCGCCAGTGCCTTCCTGCCTGATAGCCAGACACAAAGAGATAACAACCTACAGATGACAGGACCTCTCAAGGCGATTGGCTCATCGCTGTCGGTTGCCATGGTGATCACCATTTTGGACTCTTTCAAAGCTTCGAAGCTTCGAAAGAGTCCTTAAAACCAGTCGCACCAAGATCACTATGGAGCATGATCGTACTAAAAGTGGTCCTCGGCCAATATGAGCATTTTTGGCACTGTGCATGCAATAAACGTATCACTCATGCTTATTTCCCAGGATCTCTTAAAGTTATGTTGCTCTTCTTGCGCGTTTAACAGTAAAATTATTGTTCAATTCCATCAAAGCACCGACGCCGCGTCTGATGCCGTACATCTTCGTACCGCCATCACACGGAACGTCAGTTTTTGTAGGTAAAGAAAAATAATTTTACTCCCCTGAAACACGCAAGAAGAGCAACATAACTGTAAGAGATCTGGGGAAATAAGCATGAGTGATACGTTTATTGCATGCACAGTGACAAAGACGCTCATATTGGCCGAGGAACACTTTCAGTACGATAATGCTCCATAGCGATTTTGGTGCGACTGCTTTTAACAACCCTTTAGAAGCTGGGAAGCTCTGAAAGGGTCCAAAAGGGCGATCGCCATAGTAACCGACAGCGATGAGCCAATCACCTTCAGAGGTTCAGTCGTCTGTTTGTTGGTATTGTTTGTGTTGAGCTAGCAGATGGGAAGGCAATGGCGCTACTTTCCCAGATCCAGGGACTTTATGTGCATCCAGTGCATTCGCCAGTCTTGCTGCGCTTGCCCCGCTTGGGTAAGCGGTCTGAGATGCAGAAGACGTCGACTTAGATTTTAGCGAGTAGAACACGCTTACGCCGACGGAGGCCCGGGGGAAGGGGGACGGGCGTTGGGGTGGGAGCAGTTCCCACAACTTGAGTTTGCCGTCGTCCTGAATTCGGAGGCGTTCCTCCTCTGGGTCGTAGTCTTGGGGGTCCTTGGACGTATCTTGCTGATTGGAAAAAGCCGTGTACCCGTGGTCTATTGATTGGAGTGGAAAATCAGCCGCCTGGGCACGGAGGGTAGGGAGATCGTGAGCTTCTTCGTTTCCCTTGATGCGGGCATGGCCGGATATCCGAAGGATTTGATTTCTGCTTCCTGTTAAAAAAGGTTCGAAATGAGTTTCTTCGTGCGCTTCGCCTTGCGGCTCGTGCTGTGGGTTTGCTTGCACTCTGTTAGTGAATCCTGCGAGCCTTCGGAGACCCGCAGTTCGCAAAGG
The DNA here is from genome assembly GCF_016920785.2 of Ixodes scapularis. NCBI lineage: Eukaryota > Metazoa > Arthropoda > Arachnida > Ixodida > Ixodidae > Ixodes > Ixodes scapularis. The sequence continues at coordinate 985,160 of NW_024609897.1, forward strand.
CGAATGTCGGTGTTCGTGAAGAAAGGTCTCGAGTACCGGGGTGATGGCTTCAATTTACCCTCCCTTGATTGTGGTCCTGGATGGGCGCTCAAGGGATGTGGATGTGGACAGCTCTGTGACGACGACCGCCACCGAACGCACAGGCCTCCAGGACCGTCGTCCTCTGCAGCGTCCGTGTAGGCGACAGTCTGGTGTGCAGCGAGTCCTTCCAGGTTGCGACCATCCTCTCGTGGGCGGTAGTGAGCCTAGTGAAGGTTTCCAAATTTCTTTTGCGAAAAAGGGGTATGATGTTTGTGATGTTTACCAGGTCTTCCCAGTGTTGGAGGACCGGCTGCAGCGGCGGCAGGTCCAGCTTGGAGTCGGGGAGCCGCACAAGGATGTCCCGACCTTGTTGAGAATGCTGCAGACGTTCATGTGCGCCAGTTTCCTAGCCGAGAATTGTGTCTTGCAGGGAGTTCATTTGGGCTTACTCCCGAAGCTTGCCGATCGGGGTGAACTTCGGGAGACTGGTGAACACTCTCATGGCGTGATGGTTGGGGGTTTTAAGCTTGAGCCAATCTGTTTTGGTTAGCATGTAGTGACCTGCTCCGTAGCAGACGTGGGACACGGCGAGACTAATTGGTGTTTTCTCAAACACCCGTTAGTTACTAATACTTTTCTTGATTTCAGTACATCCCCTAAACTAAATGATCTACTTTTGTGCCTATTAAGACTTTACTTTTGTAATGCGTATCAAGCTACTTTTGATTACTTTAGAAGTACCACTAAAGAAGCGGTGCACGATGTCATCGGTATTAATGTGACTAGTCAATAGACGAGGAGTTACGTTTTTAGTGTAGCGCGGCATGTACTGATCGACCACGCAGGTTTCCTCATGATTGTCAGGTAGACAGACGCTGGAAACAATTATTCTTAACATTGTGGTACTAATATTGGAGCAACGCACGAGGCACATATTTCAAATCCGGTGATTGTACAATAATCGGAAGCGCAATAAAAAGCAGATGAAATAAAAAAAGTCTTGCATCACCAAGGCAACAGGAGAGTTTGATCCTTGTATCCCAACAATTATGGTCTTCCAAGTCACACTGGATTGAATATATATAAAGCCGTACTCACAAGAATTATCTTGGTCGATAATTTCTTCAATCGCTGCTCTATAAATTGGGAAGCGTAGCTGTTTCCAACGTCGAAATCCGGGAGGGATGAGTGGATGACTCGGTTCACAATTCTTGCGGTCATATTTTTTTGCGTGGTTATCTCTAAAGGTGTAAAAACGACATATGTGTTGAAACTCGTTGGAAAGAAAAAGAAAACGAACAACATGATTATGAGTAGAACAGTTTTTTTTCTGTGTTACATTAGGGCGCGAAAGCGATGATCTTACTGGACCTCTCCTTAAATTTTTACTTACTCGGAAAGACGTAATTACCAAAATTATAGTTGTTAATTCGCGAAATTTCTATTCCTGGTTTTTAAAGGTATATAAATTTATGCGCACCAAAATTTCAATACAATGAAAAATTACAGTTAAGGAGCGGTGTTCTCTTAAGAGAATGGTGATTTTTACCGACATTTATGAAAAAGCTTAGACGAACGTACTTCATCCTGACTCTACGCACCTTCTTCGCCAATGTGAAACATACCACTACACCAGTCATACCCTTTGTAAATGGGGCGCATCTGTCTGATGTGCACACATGCGCGGCTCTCACGTGGGGCAGCTACACGAACAGTTGTCGATACCCTTTTAATAGAACCCGCGAGTGCTTTAAGGATAAGCTAATGCGCACAAGCGCACAATATATGACATGAAATAGTCTTATGCGTGCCACGCGCTCATTTTCACTTTTGTACGGTTCTTTTTATCTGTCCAGTCTCAGGTGGGAGCCGTAGCGGCAGACTAAAAGAGCACTCTCAGGGTGACTTTGAACAGAAACTTGACACGAAACACCATCTGTGTAGCGAGGCAAACAATGTCGTCTCGCGGCTTAGACCGAACGTGTTGCTTCCAACACCACGACCACCTTAAATTTGACTGTTTGGTTACCAACAGAGGAGCCAGTTACTTGCATCTAATTATTGCTTCCCAGCCAATCCGGTGGTGGTATCATCCGGTAAAACGTCCATAGAACAAATTATGAAGCCTTGATGTATAAGTGACGCCCTGCGATTAAGTTGTCTCTGACTAGAATTCGCTTACGTGTGTGTTTTCTTGAACACACAGAACGCAGACAGCAACAGACTTGGAAATCCGAGTTCGAAGAGACTTTCGGCAAATGGCCAGGTTGGAATAACGTTTTTACGCGCTTTTATACGTCCGCGTCTCTCCGGGGAGTGCAGTAACGGCACTGGTTGCGTTCTGCGGGAAAAAAGAGAGGCTAGAATATTTTAGTTTTGTCCGAATGCTTCAGGAACGCATTTCATTGTTCATTGCGTTATAATCACCGACCTTAGGTGCTTCCATCGACCATGGGCGTAATCGGCGACATTAGGCATTGCTTGCATACGCGCGGTGTTTACCGCGCGTATGGATGGAATGCACACTAAGATAGTAATATGATCTTTCATGAGCATTTTAAAAAGCGACACATTGCAGATATTTTGACTTACTCTCGTTGTCAACGCTACGGAAAGACCCTTCTCTCCCCGCTTGGTGCGAGGCCAGGGAAGTCTGTTTTTTTTCCGTGGGACGCCCCTGCATCCCGCCTGCAACGACACGACTGAAGGCGAGGCTTCTGTGTCGTCTGCTTGAAAGACTTGTTTTCAAGCATTTCTCTCCTTAACCGAAATCTCACTTTGGCAGTATCCAGTTTCTACACGTAATGTTGTATGGGTTTAGAAACTTCCGCCGCGCGTACCAACTTACTTTACGGATCACCGAGCACTGGTAGCGTCCGTCACTGGCATCCACGACGCAAACCACAATGGCTATGAGAATTAACCATGTCGCATTTCCGTCCCCAGCTACGTGACTGCACCGTTCAAACCGCCTTGTGCAACCATGCTTCATCTATCGCTTTCGCTTCTTCACACATTGTAGTCGATAAATGCGAATATTATTGCAAAAAACGTTGAAACTAAGTTTTGAGATTAATGCACTTGTTGTTCAGCCGCGCTAGATACTGACAGAAAAAAAAAATCCCGTTTTGCTTTTTCTAAACTTTTCGTGCTTACCTACCAAGACATGGACCACGCCACTTTTCTATGAATTTAAGGCGGCTGGAGGGTGGGTGATGATTCGAAATACTACGTAATCACATGCATCTTTTTTCAGGTTGTTTTTTTTAGTACTTATTAATTTCAATACTCAATTTTTTTAACTAACTAAACCGTTACACCTCGTTCTCACTACTGGAAGACACTCTTGTCGCCAACCGAATTCGCTCACCGGCCAAAGAGCGGGCGATTTGTTGCCCTCTGCCATTGATGCTTGTCTCCGGTCTTGCCCGGATCCTGAGAAATCTCACTCTGCAGCCTCCCACCGTTTCGGAACTCTAAAAACCATGAAGCGTCTGCTTTTCCCTTGAAGCACTTAAGAGAGCCGATTGCTCTAATCTACAGAGCGAACTCACCAAGTGACAAGGCTGAGATTGTGTTCAGACCTGAAAATGCAGTTTCCGCTGTCGCACTGATCACGACGTTTCGTCATGCTCAGGGTCTGAGCAAGGACTGATTCTAAGGTCTCGACATATTACCAGCGTCGTCCTCCGCCGAACGCCCTCCATAGGTCACAGCGTTGGATATATCATGTTGGTGTTGTGGGAGAACTACAGGTTTTCCCGCTCATTTTAATCCAAGCGACGACCAATTTAATCCCGGGGTCACTCAATTTAATCCAAGCGCCATACAATTTAATCCAAGCGCCAAACAATTTAATCCCGAGGTCAGTCAATTTAATCCACAAAATATATATGCACTTATTGTGTTCAGGGGTCGTGTTTCGGTTACACATTTGATAACTTAGAACAAATGTTTATACAATTAGAATTTCTTTTGGGGGGCAATCGATAATTTGATTACTAATGTGACTACTTTGAGTTAATAGTCCCACTATTGACGAGGCTTAATTGATGTGTTGGTTACTCTTTGTAGAGCGCAGCTCTTAGGCACCCGTTTCCGGCTTGAACGGCGTCGGCGTCGGCGTAACCACACGGTGCATGATGGGTAAATTCCCCCGCCAAATTTAGCGAAAAAATTTCCCCGCTAAATCTCGCGGAAAATTTTCTTCGCTATATCTAGCGGAAAATATTCCCCACTAAATTTAGCGGAAAATTTTCCCCGCTAAATCTAGCGCAAAAGTTTCTCCAATATTTAGCGGAAAGTTTTCCCCGCTAACGGAAAATTCCCCCCGCTTTATTTAGCGAAAACTTTCCCCGCTAAATCTAGCGGAAAATTTTCCCCGCTAAATTTAGCGGAAATATTTCTCCGATAAATCAAGCGGAAAATTTTCTCGCTATAATTACCGGAAAATTTCCCCGCTAAATTTAGCCGATTTTTTTTCGCTAGATTTAGCTGAAAATTTGCCCCGCTTAGTCAAACGGAAAATTTTTCCCGCTAAATCTAGCAGAAAATATTCCCCGCTATATTTAGCGAAAAATCCCCCCCCCCCCCCCGCTAAATATAGCGGAAAATCTTCCAAACTAGATTTAGCGGAAAATTTGCCCCAATAAGTCTAGCGAAAAATTTCCCCGCTAAATATAGCGGAAAAATTTCTCGCTCAATTTAGCGAAAAATGCTCGCGCTAAGTCAAGCGGAAAATTTTCCCAGCTAGATTTAGCGGAGGATTTTCCCCACTAAATCTAGCGGAAAATTTGCCCCGCTTACTCTAGTGGAAAATTTTTCCGCTATATCTAGCGGAATGTTGTACCCGCTAGATTTAGCGGAAAATTTTCTTAGCTAGATTTAGCGGAAAATTTGCCCCGCGATATCTAGCTGGGAAAATTTTCCGCTAGATTTAGCGGGGAAAATTTGTCGCTAAATATAGCGGGAAAAATTTTCCGCTAGATTTAGCGGGGAAAATATTTTGCGCCAAATATAGCGGTGAAGCTTTTCCGCTAGATTTAGCGGGGAAAATTTAGCGGGGAAAATTTTCTTCTAAGTCTAGCTGGGAAACTTTTCTGCTAAATCTAGCTGGGAAAATTTTCCCCCAAATATAGCGGGGAGTATTTCCTGCTAGATTTAGAAGGGGAAAGTTTCCGCTAAATCTAGCTGGGAAGATTTTCCGCTAGATTTAGCGCGGGAAATTTTCCGCTAGACTTAGTGGGGCAAATTTCCCGCTAAATCTAGCTGGAAAGATTTTCCGCTAGAGTTAGCGGGGAACTTTTCCGCTAAATTTAGCGGGGAAAATTTTTCGCTATATATAGCGGGCAAATTTTCCGCTAGACTAAGCGGGGCGAACTTCCCGCTAAATCTAGCTGGGAAGATTTTCCGCTAGATTTAGCGGGGGAAATTTTCCGCTAGACATAGCGGGTCAAATTTCCCGCTAAATCTAGCTGGAAAGATTTTCCGCTAGATTAAGCGGGGAAATTTTTCGCTAAATTTAGCGGGGAAAATTTTTCGCTATATATAGCGGGCAAATTTTCCGCTAGACTGAGTGGGGCGAACTTCCCGCTAAATCTAGCTGGGAAGATTTTCCGCTAGATTTAATGGGGGAAATTATCCGCTAGATTTAACGGGAAAAAGTTTCCGCTGTATATAGCGGGGAAAATTTTCCCCTAGACTTAGCGGGGCTAATTTTCCGCTAAATTTAACTGGAAAATGTTCCCACCAAATTTAGCGGGGAAAATATTTTGCTAAATATAGCGGGGAAAATTTTCCGCTAGATTTAGCGGGGAATTTTTTCTCCTAAATTTAGCGGGGGAATTTACCCATCATACACCGCGTGTTTACGCCGACGGCGACGGAGACGCCGACGCCGCTCAAGTCGGAAAAGGGTGCCTAAGAGCTGCGCTCTAAAAAGAGTAACCAACACATCAATCAAGCCTCGTCAACAGTGGGACTAGTAATTCGAAGTAATCACATTAGTAATCCAATTATCAATTCCCCCCCCAAAAAAAATTCTAATTGTATAAAAAATTGTTCTAAGTTACCAAATATTTAAGCAAAACACGACCACTGAACACAATAAGTGCATATATATATTGTGGATTAAATTGACTGACCCCGGGATTAAATTGTGTGGCCCTTGGATTAAATTGTATGGCGCTTGGATTAAATTGAGTGACCCCGGGATTAAATTGGTCGTCACTTGGATTAAAATGAGCGGGAAAACCTGTAGACGATCCAGATTGCTTAGAGTGGAGGGCGCGCTACTTACCCCTCGCACGTGTGGTTCCTCGGTTTTGCTGGCTCGTATGCCTGCTACAATACCCTAGAAATACGACTTGAAAACGGCGGTACAAGGACATACAGGTAGGGTGATCTGGAAAGCGCTCTGCGTCACCGGAGCGAGAGCAACAGGTGGGCGAAAACAACCTCTAACCATACACCGTAAAAAAAAAAAAAGAAAAACCATTTTGCAGGTTTCGCCTTTTTGATAGACGCATAAAAGTGATACACGTGTAGTTTTCTATTTTTTCGAAGCGGCTTTATTACAAGGAAAGTGCAAAGCCTGTCTATGGCCGACCACGACTTTATAAAACACGAAATGCTTTAAACACGCTACTCCAATCCTAAAACATTGTCTAGCTCTCCGTCCGTGCCTTTCCCGCTAAATTTAGTCAATTTTATGCAGTGTTGTAGGCGTTAATGAAAAAAAAAAAGGAAATACGTTACTCCTTACTTGCAAATAAATGGAACGCGTTACCGACTTACGTTACCTCAAAATAAATAGAACGTGTTCCCGTTACTGGTAAAAAGTGACTCCCGTTACTTTGGCGCTACTTTTTTTAAATATTGATTTAACACGTTTTATTATTTTTATGTTATAGAACGGCGTAGGCGCCATATTTTAAGAAACATTATGTCCATCCGCAAACTGAACATAATTAGCTTATCTTTTTTTATGGTTCCATTTAAATACTACGGAGAAAAAACGCAAAGAACGCAAAACACAACGGCAACAAAACTTGGCGCCCTAAAACACACCCAAAAAATGTAAGTAATTATTTTTTAAGTCTTGGGAAGCATACCGGAACGAGTAACGTAACTGCATTGCTCGTTATTTGAAATAAGTAACATAAGTACGCTATTCGTTACCGTTTTGAAAATGTAACGGGTTTTTTACAACGTTACCGGAAAAAGTAACGCGGCACCGCCAAAACTGGTTTGATGACACCAATTGACGTCACGTGACATGAAGTCACATGATCTATACACCCATTTATCCTAGATTCGAGAAGCGCAAAGAAACGTCAACAAGAATTGGACCCGACGATGCGCTACTGTCAACCAAATCTTTTTCGGTAAGGACGAACATACTACACAACTTGCAGAATTTGTCCATTTCTTTACAATTACAATAGGCAACACACAGAGTGTTGATTGTGTATTCTTGGACTTCCGCAAAGTTTTGTACACCGCGTCACGTCATCTATTGTTAAAAAAACTTGTATCTCTGGCCATCAACGACAGCACCATCAACTGTGTTGCTGACTATCTTTCGGATCGCGAGCAAACTGTGATACATAATGGTAAAATAATCTCCACCAGTGACTGTGACCTTCGGAGTACCACAAGGAAGTGTGCTAGGGCCCTTGCTATTTCTTATATTCATTAACAGCATTTGTGAAAACATACAGTCTCATATTACGTTATTAGTGGACGACGGCATAGTATATAAGATTATTGTAAAAGGCATGGACGCCAGTGGGCTTCCAAACGATTTAAATGTGCTCGAAGACTGGTGTAACCGTTCAGAAATAAGCTTAAATATCGGCGAGTGTAAATGCATGTGTTTTTCTCGCTGTACATGTTCCCCGACCGGATATGAACTGCAAAATGTGATACCTGACCAAGTCCTTGGAGTTCATTTGTCGTCAAGTTAAAAGTTAAATGGTCACGCTGGTAACGGTTTTGCTAAGGCTAGTAAAATGTTGTATTTTATTCGCAGGAAGTTTAAAAATACATCTCGCAGTGTAAAACAATCATATTTTTCTTTCATTCGACCAATTTTAGAATATGCTTATGTAATCTGGAAGTCGCCACAGAGTTACCGTGAACAAAAGTTGGAACGGGTTCAAAACCAGGTATTACGGTTAATTAGAGGTGACTACAGTCCTCATACAAGTTGTACAAAATTGAAAAACAGTTTAGGTTGGGATTTACTCAAAGAGCGAAGAAAGTGCTTAAGATTGAAATTCTTTCACAGCACATATTACGGACAGACTGGTATTGAAAGACGTCTTTACATTCTTAAACCACACTATTCATCTGCAAGACGCCATAATTCTAAAAAAGGCCAGGAATTTCGTTACATACTGACTGTTTTTCATTTCGATTTTTTTGTTCAAATCATTAGAGTTGAGTACACTTAGGGACAAAATTGTATTTATTACTGATAATTATATTTTTAATGATCGACTGGAAATCTTTATTCGCGATTAAAAATGTATATTATAATGTTTTTCCGGGAAAGGGGAGGGGGGTTGACCTCGGTCTTTATGCTTCTTGTAAACTCAGTCTTGCCAGTGACATCATGAGATTTGATTTGCTTATAAGAGAACTTTGGGCCTTGACCTGCCGTGATAAGAATAAAAATGACACAGCTCCGCCAACGTGCTGGCATTTTTAATAGAACGAGTACACTGTCGTTCCCGTCGCTGAATTCACCCAGGAATTGACCAAGCTCAACATACCTTTAAAAACAATTAGTTAAAATGACACTTCTTGTTTCCCTGACGGTTTTTACTACAACAGTCGAACAAATACTCGTATTTGAATGGTGATATTTTTTGAAGTCGGGAATCCCGAGCTCGTAGCTTTATCTTTGTCAGTTACTCCTGCTGATCGAGATGCATCCTTCAGCGAATAGCTTGCGCACGCAGCCTAGTAGCGGAATAATTGTACATTACTAAAAGCTGGGAAGCGAAATATAAAGCGAAAAAAAGGGCAAATGAACTCAAATAGGTATAAGCGTTGTGAATGCGTTAAAACATGGGTGTACCACCCGGAAGGGGGGGGGGGGGGGGGGGCGCTTGCCCCCCCCTCCAGTTCTTAAAGAAGGGGGGGAGGCAAGGCATGTGTTTTGCCCCCTCCCCCCCTTCTGAAACAGCCGCCCCTGGGCAGTGCAAACACTGGCCGGCGGCGCCCAAGGAATACGAAAGGCACCACCCCCCGACCGGCGGGGGCATATTTTTAACGTGCAGGCGATAAAAACCCTAGCAACGGCGCTCACGCCAAATGGGCTGGTTCGTGGAGATAGGCGCTGCCGCCGTCAACATTGGCAGTGATTACAATGCGAGTTTCTGAAGCGGGAGCGAAACTGAGTTGTAAGATGTCTGCCTCATACGAGCAGATACGGGTTCTATAAACGGCGTGGGCTTACTTCTTTTACTTTTTTTTCCTCGAACATTTTGTTTTGTTGAGGCATTTGGCGATATTTACGACATTTATTTTTTTACGATTAACACTGAAAAAAACAAAAAAAAACAATGTTGTCGACGAAACATTGCTAAACTAAATCGTATGGTACTCTATTTACGGATGTGCACTGGGGACAGCGGGGCTTGGGTGTGTGCGGGGGTAGAAGAGGGGGAGGGGGGGGGGGGGGGCTAACTGGGTTAACAGTTTTGTAATTAGCAGCCGCACACTCTCGCCGCGAAGCGCGTGAACGCAGGCCGGGGGGGGGGGGGGGGGGGGGGGGGCGGTTAACGCGCTTCGAGTGATACACGCGCCGTCCGATTCCAAACTTTAAGTTCCCACGCGTTGCCGACCAGTCAATCCGGCAAAGTTCCGCACATTCCAAAATTTAGAGGAAAAGTTCGCAAAGATTCGTTGAAAATTCGGCAAATGTCTGCGCACGCGCATGAACGCGACAGGGCCATGGATCGCAAATGGACGCCGCACAGTCGCGCGGTTACCATCGTACAGTTTAGTACAACCAACGGTTACGGCGAGGTGTAGAGTAGGCGACACGGTAACTGTGCATGTGTGAGCTTTTGCGAGTATGGTTCTCTTCAATATTTTCTGCGTCAAGAACAGAAAGTCGACCAGTAATATACGCAGTCCACTGCGCAAGTGACAAATGATGCGGTGCATTCTGAATAACGCGAATTTCATTTGACCTTTCCATTGATGAAACAAGGTAGTTGAAAGATTGACTGGCAACTGACAATTACGCTCAGCGTGCGCAGCCCTCTGCCGTCAAACGGGGCAGAGCCACGAGAGCTTGCCAGAATATTTGGGATGCAGCTGGCATCCTCGACATAATGTGATACATGTTTTCCCCCTTCTTTTCTTTCCCCTTTATGCACTTTCTGTAGTGTGCATATTCTGTACATTTATATATCGGTTTTGTTTTTTCACATGGGGTGGCGGGCTGGTAGGCGCTGTGCGTAAGTGTTCTCACATATCTGCCTAGCCCCGCACACAACCACATGGGCACCTTCCAGTATTTGCAAATACAATTATTATTATTATTATTATTATTATTATTATTAATTATATTATTATAACAATCCTATTTTCGGCTCACAAGTAGTTTGTGCCAAAACAGAATAATATTGCTTTTTAGTTCGCGTTATTTAGCGATTTTCATGTATCTGCATAAAACTAAACACAGAACTATCATGCTCGACGTTGCACATCCGACAATCCTAACTCTCCTCAACGTCTTAAACGTCCGTGTGTGTCCTAACACCAGAAACCAAAATTTTAAAGGTTAAAAACGGCGCGTTGCGAATATCGAACGCACACTTTCATGCAAAGCGGACGTCAAGTGACTAAAATCGAAAAAGATGCATATTTACGATATTGGTATCTCTACTGCTGAAGGCTCAACAACCGTTGCATTCGTTTTCGCGCACAAAACGGCGACTACCCGAGAAAGTAAGAACGCAGTGATTGCCTTAATTTTAACAATGTACACACACTTGCAGGCGTGCGCTGATGAAGTCTCAAAGTCAAAACTCTCGTAGCGTGATTCGTGACTGCGCCGGCTACTACGCAACCTCGTTGTCACGCCACTTTCTTGCAGCAGACACGCAAATATCAAGTAAACACACAAAAGGGTCACCGATACAGTTATCTTGCAGAATATCGTAAAATATTTGGTAATAACTGGGTCAATAGGCACTTCGTGTTGTATTTAAGTTAAGAAAAAATAAACCTTTTTCTGTGAGAAAATACTAACAACAGTTTGCGACCGAGTAACACCGAGAGAGACCAGACCGGTTTGTAAGCCTCTTGCGTTGTCTTAAGACCAGCTCCGCTGCAGCGCATCCGGTCCTAGCACGTCGCAAGAGACTTAAAAACCGGTCTCGTCTCTCTCGGTGTTACTAGGTCGCATATGTGTGAACGGCGCTTAAATGTCATCGTTAAGTCTGGTAACAGTGTATATTTGCAGAATCTTTTCTGAATCCTTAGAAAAGTTCGGCAAAAGTTCGGCTCCACCGAATCCTAAGGTTTGCTCGCCCACTCAAAAACAAGTTGGCACGCCACTGCGTTAAAAGTGCATGGCCGCTTTTCAAGCAAAAATGAAATGGGCGAGATGAGATCACGATGTCGCATGCCATTTTTAGCGCTCGAGACATTGGGACCGGAACTCGTAGCCGGTTTCCTGCGGGCCGCGTCTCAGCGGGTTGCGTCTCAGCGAGTTGTATGAATATGTATTGTTATTGCATATATTTCCTGTACCCCATGCGTAATGCCTGACGGCGCTGCAGGTATTCATGTAAATTAATAAATATATACGGCGTGCAAGTTCGTGTGCTCCTTGCGCACCTCTTGCGTTTGTTTACCCGGCAATTGTACCCACGTGCTTTTCTTTACCCCCCTACCTCAACCACTAAGGACCCGAGCTTGGCTGCGTTGTCATCCCGCGTTCCCCACGTGTTCGCTGTGTTGCTTTCTGATGGGCGTGCCGCTGCCATCGGTCCGATGCTCAAAAGACGCCGCATTTTGGCACACTTGCGTGCCCTAAAGGCCATAGATACGAGCATCCAACAAGTAGTGACATTCTTTGAAGCGGCGACTGGGTGACAGTGCACGTTATAGGAAGCTAATGTTGGGGCGAACAGCAGAGGTCTGAACTGAATGACGCCATTTTGTTCCAGCGGAATTTGTTTTGTGATTTCAATTGGTTGTCGTCACTTTTGAGAGGAGTACCAGGGGAGTTTAGCTTGACCTATCAAGTAATCGCGTTCTGCGCCCTGTCATCTGAGCTGTGGAAGACGTTCTGAGCGTGCGTGATACCTCTCTTTCAAGAATGATAAGAAGCCGCGCATGCGTCCACAGCGCAGTGACTCGGCAGTTTTTTCCCGTGGGATGAATGCTCAGAAGGTCTAAACGCTCCCGAGCGAACCATTCGGTCAGATTAAAAATTCTCGGGAAATTAATTCAAACCGCTTATTTGATAAAAGGGTTCACAATGTGATGACACATGCTTCGTCGCCCTTCACTCAGATATTAAAAGTCTCAGAAATTGCTCTTTCTGCTTTCGCTTTGCATCTTCCCAAAAAGTTACGTTTCATCGATTGCGCTTCATTAACCACCCTTTGGCATCATCTGCACAATTGTGACGGTGCTGTGAACCAGTCGCGAATTAAAAGACGACCTACGATTTCTTAAAAGATTGTCGGCCAATTTAAAATGTACTGCAGAACCGCTACTTTCTTTTATGCCTTCCGATTCACTTTGTCTTTTTTTTCAACCTTGACGCGAGGCTTTCGGTGATTTCCACAATAATAATAGTAATAATAATAATAAAGATGATCGTGATAACATGTTTATTTCCTTTTTCACCCAGACAAAAAGAAAAGGCCGGGAAAAAAGTTCCTTAAAAGCAGATTGAGGAGGCTCGGCCTCCATAACACACTGCGGCAACAAGTAATGGAAAATAATTTTAGCTGAATGTGTCGCTCATACGTATACGTAATTAGTCAACATTAGAATCCGGTACAAACCGCGAAGTTTAAAATATTAAGTCGGAACTTCGGTATCCTGGTAATCTCAAGGATTCTATTTTCCGAATTCATTAAAAAGTGGTGGTAGCGTATACCTCAAACATTTTAAGCTCTACTTGGTGCGTGGGGTTTTGTCACAACAACTCTCACCATATTCAGTTCCGTAACCCAGAATTGTTTTTCTTCGAACCTGACATCACAGAAAGGAAACGTTTTTATTTTGTTTCATAGCCCTACTGTATAAGTACATCAAGCTGTGGTTGTACCAACCATTGATTGACACAATTTCGCATTTTGTTCCAACCAACGTTCAGCCGAAGCATGCAAAAAAAGGAACGTTTGGCTATCGGAAAACCCTCCTTTTTCGGCGGCTGAATTGGTTGCGGAAGCTTAATCCAGCAACGTGTTGACAAGATTTTTATTGTGCGGCCAGCATCAAAAAGGTTGCCACCCCTCCCTACAACAGTTTTTAATGCGCGGAAAGAAAGAGAAACACTCCTGTTCTAGTTCTTCGCGCATATTTCCAGCAAGAATGAATTTTTTTTAAACTTGACATAATATCTAGAAGCTGTAGGCTCCTGTTTTTCATTTCCTCATGCGTGAATGTCCACCCATTGGCATTGTTGGAGAACACTTCTAGCGCATATATCAATCATCAACACCACAAAATCGTTTACAAGCTTCAAGATTCTAAAGTCCATCGTTTCTCGTTTCGATTAACACCTTGCTTACACCTCTGGCACACTTTGCCAAAATATATCACGCGAGGTTGGTGCAGTTCGGAACCCCAATACGTATCCCAGATCCCTCGTTTCTGTACATGTGAAATGTTGTTAAAGGAAACCGCCGTTGAATGAAGGACCATGGCGAGCGGTTCGCACAAAGATGCTGCTGACCACACTTGCTACATTCAGTTTATAAACACAGCTTCTCCCGATATTTCAACGCACGTTTTAGCAGCTGGAGGCAGTTGTTTGTGTGCAATGGAGTAGAAAAGTCTACATCAATGGAAAAGTCAAAACTATACCTGTTTCCCATTTAACTCATATGTTTTATGACTTTTTAAGAATTCAGGACCATGAAGACATTCTTGAGCCAAAACCCCAACAAATATAGTCTGAGAAAAACACCCACTTCCTTCTGACATGAGTGTCTCCTCGTGACTATGGTCCTGAGCGGGCACTCCACCTTGTGAGTCTTAGCTGTAAAACACAAATCTAAATTTAACTTTTTTGCACCATTCACTGTCTGACCAAGTTGGACAGCTGCAGTCTTTTATGAATTTTCACAGCCGTTTTCTTGATTTTTTTTTAAGAGGGACGTTCACTTGCCTGAAGTTCTTCCTGGCGGCTTCCGTTGACTTTCTATTGCATAGTCCCTGAGGGAGTTCCACGAAACCTCCTTTCTAGTCACCCGTGAGAGGTTTCGTGGTACTCCCTCAAGGACTGTGTGGTATGAATTTTTACTCGCTTGCTGGCAGTTTATTGCTTTGTTTTTCTAGCACGTCAACTGCTTTCAATGATGCGAGTGCGTGTGTGGCCTTTTTGTTCTGTAATGTCTTCCCTTCATGGTTCTGTTTAGCGTGACACGATGTCTTCAATTCTTATTTTGTCTTGTCAAATTTTGTATAATTATGTAAACGTTTCTATAACACCCCCCTCTATGTAATACTACATTGGAGCCTTTAGAGGTATGTAGATAATTTTAACCATGTATGCGCTGCACATTGTAACCATGTATTTGAATGTCGTGCTGTAAACTATTACAACTTTTACCTTGCCTTACGTGTAATGTTGTTTTCTGGTCTAAGTGATGTGAAATAGCTGCTTGTTTTGTTCTGTGAAATAGTTGCTTGTTTTCTTCTTTGAATCTTATAAAACATTGCTTTTTCACTCCACGTTGTCTCGGTTTTTGCACTCAAGTTCAATGTTAAAACGTGTGATAAAAATTGTCACGGCTTCTAAGCCACTTCTTACAAATGAACGTCAGGTGGTCCTCGGATGGTATTGGCAGCCATGAAGAAATGAAAGATTCACACCCCTTTGCGACCGTCGCTTGGGTGGTTCGTCGCATAAATGAACACAAGAATGAGTGACAAGTGAAGCGAGTTGATTAAGGTCAAGAAAAAGAAGACGGAGAGAAAAGAAGACAGAGAAGGTAACCTGGGGTGTTAAAAACATACTAAAACAATCTCGGACTTTAGTATGTTCCCTTTCGTTCCATTACAAAATAAGATAGGAAAAAAAAGCTGCTTCCGAGTTTTAGATATTCCTTTCAAATATCAAATGTTCGGCCTTTACAACCAAGGAAATGGGCATTTCATTTAAAATGCTCAACATCCGACAAACGGAAAGTCGCAGCTAATTCTACGCTGAAACAACTTGCAATCCGCTTCTTTAAGGTCGGAATTGTTTTATGCAAAGGAAGGGTAATGTAGCTTGTACCGTCCAATACATTGAAGCATCGTGTTGCTCACGATCGTGCCGCAGTGTAATTGATGCCGCAGTACGAATGCCGGCAGGTCGTAGCCGTATCAGAAATCCTCTGTGCACTCCACCAAAGCGGCACCAAAGATTCATAATTTCGCGCGCGCAGCCGCGCATGCGGACACCTTCTGGATAACGCACCGGTGTCAACACCTGTCGCGATCAATACCACGCGCTTCAGGCGAGCCCCTCTGGTCCCAACACCGCCCAAGTATTCTAGTACCACGGCCACTCGATTAGGACTCCCCTCGGGAGCGGCCTGCCGTATGCGTCACTCGGCCGGTGAGAGCGATAGTTCTACTTTACCCCGCAGCGCCAGCCGTGGCGCTCGTTATCGGTGAGAGATAGAGTTCCTTTCGGGACAGCCATATCGAGGAACTCAATACTTCGTTTCACGTTGGTATGTACTTGTTAGCCGCGCGTGCTAAAAGCGCGAGATAGTTGCTTCGAAGGAAGCCTCGGCGGCTGCATGAGCGCTCGTGCAGCGAGTGCTCCAGTCAAGGCAGTAAAGGCTAGCCGCTTGCGCTAGCACAGCATTCGCGGTTAGTCCATGCTGAGGTAAGACGAAATATAGGGAGAGAGGAGCAGTACGCCCGGCCCGGCCCGGTGTGGCTATTTAGATTTATTTTTTCGTGAAGCCGCAAGTCTCAATAGAAACAAGTGCCAGATTGCATGAATGATGTGACAAATATGTGTAGAATAAAAGCACATGATTCTGTCGGCGAAAAGCTGACTCAGCTGCAGGCTGCGCGTTAAAGACTGTTGCCCCGTTTCTATTACCACTGTAATATAGGAGTTATAGTTGGATATAGCTAGGCCGTATGATTTCCGGTTTTAACCGACGCTCGAGCACGCGCGAGCTATGCCATTTATTCATCTGTGAAGGACATTATAAAATCGGATTCCGCGTGCATAACTTCAGCAATATAAACTTTATTGTTCACAAAAAACAGACCACGGGAGTCATATAGTTCACAAGCGGAGTACCTTTCGAGAAAAAGGCTTCCGCGAAAGCCTCAATATACAGGGTGTCACAAAAGAAAATTTACACGGTCTTTTTTACCGCAAAAATAAACTAGGCATCGCCGAACGCTCATTCTCCGCCCAAAGGTAGTGCTATAGGTCACAACCAGATGCCAAAGTTTCAGCCCGATCCGATAACGTAATCAAAAGTTATAAGTGATTTTCTGAAAATTTCAATGGGAAAATGGCGGCCGACGGAGTTTTCAAACACATGGGGCTCTATGGCACCAGAAACCGAAAACGGGCGAAAATGGGCTTCATTTTCCCATTGAGATTTTCAGAAAATCACTAATAACTTTTGATTAACTTATCGGATGGGGCTGAAACTTTGGCATCTGGTTGTGACCTCTAGCTCTACCTTTCAGCGGAGAATGAGCGCTCGGCGATGCCTAGTTTATTTTTGCGGTAAAAAGGACCGTGTAAATTTTCTTTTGTGACACCCTGTATTCTCTAGTGGGCTTAGGTGACCAGCCCCGTTTGCCAAAAGAGGTCTGACGAGTTTTCTGAGAAAGAGCTCGCAGAGCTCTTTGCTGTGGTAGGGGTCTCGGCAGTTAACACACCACATCAGCGGGCAGTCCATAAGGTGTAGAAGCACAGCGTTCGAGAGGACCTTGCAAATCCTTCCACATCCACGAATCTCTGCCGACTGTAGACCCCTCTCGACAAAGGTGCAGACGAGCTTGCACAGCCACACAGCTTCAGGTCGTGGATAGCTGAGTCCTCCTTGGTCAAGGCTAAACATGGACTGATTTGCTCCGTCACGTAATGTATTTCTCTTAAGTTGCGCTTGCTTTCAGGACACGTCACCTGCAAAGTTTTGGCGGGTTCTACACATTAGCCTTCCTTGGTTTCACTGAGAAATTCTTATCCATTTGCTAAGTTGAATGTTTCAGCTAATTACTTTGAAATTACAACAATTTCTAAAAATAAAAATGGTCACCTTTTGTTCGCAAACGAAGGCCAAGTAGCCAGCCATGTAAGTCAGCGGTGCGAACTTAAGTTCGGAAGAGACTTCATTGTATGTACTTCATCAACTGCAGTATTTCCTGTTTCACGAGTGGAGTTGGCACATTTCATCGCCGTCTGGCACTCAGAACTAGAACGCGCATTTACTTTTCCGGCAGCTTCCCAAAATGCCAACACAAACCACACACGCGAGCGTAGAGTGACACTACGATATTTTCGCCGAGCAGAGCGGTGCATAGGTGGGGGGAAAGCGAGTTTTGCTGCCTTCTGCAACCGCGGCAGCGCCTCGGTATCGGCGAAGCCAATGACAGGCAGATATTTTATCTGGGTAGCGGAGCAAGAGCGCGTTGGGCGCCTTCTCTATACTCCGTTTCACCTTATGGTGTACCGCAGCGAAGGCTGGAAGCGCGAGCTCATAGCGTTGACAGCTGCCCTTACTACAGTTTACTGGAATACTTGGGTAGTGTTGGGACCAGAGGGGCTCGCGTGAAGCGCGTGGTATTGATCGCGACAGGTGTCGACACCGGCGCGTTATCCGGAAGGTGTGCGCGTGCGCGGCTGCACGCGCGAAAATATGAATCTTCGGTGCCGCTTTTGTGGAGTGCACATAGGATTTCTGATAGAGCTACGACCTGCCAGCGGTCATACCGCGGCATGAATTACGCTGTGGCACGATCGTTAGCTACATGATGCTTCAATATATTGGACGGTGCAAGGTACATTACCCTTCCTTTACATAAAACAATTGCGACTTTAAAGAAGCGGATTGCAAGTTGTTTCAGCGTAGAATTAGCTGCGACTTTCGGTTTGTCGGATGGTTAGCATTTTAAATGAAATTCCCATTTCCTTGGTCGCAAAGGCCGAACATTAGATATTTGAAAGGGATGTCTAAAACTCAGAACCAGTTTTTTTTTTTCCTATCTTATTTTATAATGGAACGAAACGGCACATACTAAAGTCCAAGATTCTTTTAGTATGTTTTTAATATCCCAGGCTAACTTCTATGTCTTCTTTTCTGCCCATCTTCTTTTTCTTGACCTTAATGAGCTCGCTTCACTTCTCACTCATTCTTGTGTTCATTTATGCGTCGAACCACCCAAGCGACGGTCGCAAAGGGGTGATAGTCTTTTATTTCTTCATGGCTGCCACGACCATCCGAGGACCACATGACGTTCACTTGTAAGAAATGGCTTATAACCCGTGACAATTTTTATCACGCGTTTTAACATTGAACTTAAGTCCAAAAACTGAGATAATGTGGGCTGAACAAGTAATGCTTTATAAGATTCAAAGAAAACAAGAAACTTTCAAATCATTTTGAGCAGAAAACATGAGCACACGTAGATCAGGCAAGGAAAAAGTTGTAATAGTTTACAGCACGGCATTGAAATACTTGCTACAATGTGCAGCGCATCCATGGTTACAATATGCAGCGCATTATCCTCTTGAGGGTAAACCATCTGAAACCTACACACTCATAACAATATATTTAACCGACAGCTGCTTTCTGACAACCAGGTAAGTCTCACCTGAGCTGGGTATTCGAAGAGAAAGACCCATGGTTCGACAGGGGGCGTATCTGGTTCACGCAGACATACAGTATGTTTTTGTTTTATTCTTTATATAACTTTACAAAAGTTTACAAAAAAAGGATATGGCAGATATGTGGATGCCGTCTTTCGTTATCTGTAGGGCTCGGCGGACAATAAATGGGTAAATAACCGTTGTTTAATATTTAACCAAAATCTGTTAGTTACCTTGTTTATTAACGGCTTAATTGGCCATGGCGCAATTGCAGTTTTAAAAGGAGTTATTATCAGAAGCAAACACGATTTCGACAATTCGCGAAAAGGCAACGAGGTTCGCGAAATTTATCTCAAAAGTTTGCCTTTCTTTGCTTGATTCAGAAACCGCGTTATGAAAATAATACGTAGAATAGTAACTTAGTTGTCTTGATGTGTGGCCCCGGCGAGTCCACCGAAGACACGCTGTCGAGTTAGTGACAAGGGGCGAGGGACAACTGTGTCATTCTTCTATGCATCAATATCAGCACAACCGCATTCGCGCTTTCAGCGCGCGGTTTTTAATTAAGCAAAGAAAGGCAAAATTTTAGCGATGAATATCTCAGGACAGAACGAGCGGGTTGGCAGAGATAATTAAGCTTGGGGAAGAAAACGAGAAGGGACGAACAAACACAACAAAAACGAGCGCCTTGTTGCTTTCGCTCAAAGCTCGTTATTTGTTCGTGAACTTTCTAAATTGGGTTGGCTATTAATAATGGCTCCCTTCAAAGCTGCAGTTGCAACATGGCCCATTAAACCGTTCATTAACCCTTTGCCTACCGCAAAAATTTAAAAATGAAAATACCGATTTTTTTTTTTTTTATGTGCCCTATATTCTGTTTCACCTTGTGTGTACCGCAGGAAAGGCTACAAGCGCGAGCTCCTTGCTCTGGGGCACATCTCGGCGGCACGAGCTCCCGTGCACCAAGGGCAGGTGCCAACGCTATAAGCTCGGGCTTCTAGCCTTCGCTGCGGTACAACATAAGGTGAAACGGAGTGGATAAAATCGTGGTACCGACACGTGCACCGCTCAAAGTGAAAACAAAAAAAAAAGCGGGCTGCGCGATTTTTTCCGGATAACTCGACTACAGCGCCGCCACGAACTGTCAATACACGCGCCCTCACGAGCTCCCGTTGCCGAGCCGCTCCGGTCCCAACACTACCCAAGTATTCTAGTACACTGTACCCTTACTGCACGAGAGCTTGTGCCGCCGAGATCTGCCCCCGAGCCCCACCCCTGCCCGTTTCGATCTGGATGAGCATCGTACCGGCGTGCGGTCGTGTATCACTACTGCGTGGTGCACGTTAAAGACCCCAGGCTAGCGGCTGTACCGCACTGGCTAAATTGCTCATCTACAGCTGGGAGACTCGTCGCCCCTGTGAGGCAGACCAAGTTCTAGGCTGTATAAACATACCACAGAACCCAATTTTCAAGGAGCTCGCGCTTACAGCCTTCCCTGCGGTACAACATAAGGTGAGAGTATAGCTTTCAGCTCACAAGACCGCTCACCGATGTGCAGCGCCCCCACGGAAAATGAGAGAAGTTCTCCTCTCACGCGCGCTCTTTTGTTTTCGGAAAGACATCGGCAGGCCGCACCAACAGGGGGGATCGAGTGGCCGTGCTAGTATACTGCACTTGAGGATTGATTGGCCGCTCCAGCGAACGGCAGTTCCGAAATAGCAGTTCAACATCCGTCGCAACGGTAGTCCGTCGTGCGCCGCCATCACGTCGTCCAGCCCGCGGTACATCGTCATGTTGAAAATGAATGACTTAGTACGTGTATCCGTAAAACCCATAATTTTTTTTTTGTTGTTTTACAGCGGAGCTGTTAAGGGCTAGTTTCCCCAGTTTCGTGTATATGGACAAATAAATCTCGACACATTTTCTGAACAGCTACCGCCATCTATAAACAATGGTGGCAACCAGACAACCGGCTTGTCGGTTGTCTGGTTGCCGCCGTCGCTCATAAATGGCGGCACATCGTACAGCCCCGCTGCTCTTCTTTCTTCGCCAGAATGGAAAGGCTGAGTTTTTTTTTTTTTTTTTTCAATCATCGTATTTACAGTTTTTTAAAAGCCACCGATGATGGAGTTCATATTCGTTGCTAACTTTAATATAAAATGCGTGCCTTAGATGACCCATGCCTTCGAAGATACACGTTTTCCGTTTTCTTTCATTCTCAGTCTGGTGGGTTTCATATCCGGTATGAGCGACGCAAAAATAATGAGACATTTCAAGCTGGAATATGCGAAGAGATATAGGTCACAAAAACAAGAACGTGTGACAATCACGCGTCTTCGTGAACGCCTTCTAGCAGCGTGGAGAGATCAAAACGACGTTTTAAGGCATACCAGATGTGACGAAATTCAAGATAGCTGCACCCTTGTGGAAAGTGTGTACATTCGGTACGCTATCTGGAATGTCACGTGACCATAGAAAATAAAGTGAGCGCGCATAAACCCGCGAATTCTCGGCCTGCGGTTTTCGGACGATAAAAAAGACGAACTTCAAGTTGCAAATTGTGTTCTGGGGAGTTAGGCTCTCATATGTCATGCACCAATAAAAATCTTGGCGTGCATAAATATCCTGTCAGTTTTTATCTAAAGATGACGCACACCAAATATTGTAATGCTAAAAATTGACGTTTTCTGTCAGCGCTATAAGAGCCTAACTAACTAACTGGAGAGAGTTTTTCTCAGTTTATTTTTTGTAATTGTGGTTGCTCTACAAATAAAGAGTGTTTTGAAATGTTACTTTATTGTAAAACATTAACTGTTTTGAAGCCTGTGAAGTAAAAACAATTACCTAACTAGAGCAAATACATCAAGGCGTCAACTACGGTTGATACCTCCATAGTGTCCTATTAGCTCTGGCTCGCGTGTTGCGAAGCAGATGTTTCATTCTTGCGAAATTTGCGTCAGGATGCAAGATCGACGTTTTACTCGCATGCGTTTCTCAGAAATAAGTAACACAATTCAGTAACATATGTTTTTTTGATAAATTACTTAATTTTGTAATCAACAGATTTGAACAACCTTAATCGGACCATGAAATTATTTTTCGACTTCTTGCTCCTTAGCTTTAGTCCTCAACTCAAAAGCCTAAAGGCACCATAGAACTTGTCGTTCTCAGGTGAGAAGTGCCGTCACGGCACTTGTCGGCCACAACCGGGTATCCAAATAGTCGTTGACAGATTGTTGTTTGACATGCGCATACGTCCGTGTAACGCAGTGCTCGTGTCCAATGAGTAAACTGGTGTCGTCTGACGCTTTGGGTGCCACGAGTGTGTCAATAGAACTGAAAAGGTGGAGGGCTTCCGAAGGAAAGGAAATGCGAAACAGTCCGCTATATTTTAAAATTTTTCTTCCGAAAAGCTGACTTTTTATCTGCTGCCCACTTTCTTTCGGCCCACTAAACGATTTCCGATTAGTAAGAAACGATTATAAAATAATTTATGCAGTCCAAAATTTATTTCATGGCCCCTTCAAGTTTTCCCGTATATAAATCTTCTCCTGCTAAAAAGCTCGAGATCCAAGGAAGCATCTGATTACTGCTGTTAGCGCACACTGAAAGCGCGTTCACACAGTCGCGTTGGAGTGTGACTGCAGCCACTTTCCTGTCGTTAAGACTGATTGCGTCAATTTGTTACTATGGCGACCCTCACGATGAGCCAATGGGGACGCGCTGGGCTGCGCGACGCAATGCAGCGCAACGCAGTCGACGCAGCTGCTTCACCGACCCTTGAATTCACCGTTAACAGCGATAATTCGCCATATTATAGGTTAAGCAAACCCCTCGTATCTTTCTTGTGAAGTCAGAATGTGCGAACTTTCCTCTTGCATTTTGTTTTCTAAGTGATAACAATAATCGTGTGAACTAATATTACTGTGTGGCGTTAAACATGTTTAGCGTTTATTATTTCTTTATAGCTTTCATTTTATCAAATAAAACAAGTTTTGAGTATCAAATATAGTTTATACGATGGTTTGTCCATGCACTAAGTCTTTTTGTTTTTCTGTTCGCACCGTACTGAGGCGGTCGATCACCTTATGCGCAGTAAAATGTGCTTCCGAGTCCGATTGTTGTGTATGAATTGACTCGCAGGATACTGGGCGCGTTTTTATCTTCTAAAACTCGTTCCTACGACGGAAACTCCACGCACGATTCGCTCACTTTCATATTGTATGGAGGCTTCTTTTAGCCAGCTCCCGTGATGTCCCTGGAGGAGCACTACCAAGGAGATTATATTTAAGACTTCTGGAGTGGCGGTGGCGCTGCGGAGCTGACGCCGAAAACGGCGACTGCCGCCATCTTACTACAGGTAAAAAGCGGATCGGCTTTCTACCTTTTGAGCGGCTTTGGAGTCCTCTAAAACCAATAAAAAAATCAGTTTTGTTTTTCTTTTAATACGCAGCCCCAAAAGCAACGGTGCACTGCTACTGCCGTTTCGAGCGCCGTTTCGTTTCGCCTTTAGTAAGATGGCCGCCGACCGGAAAAACTGGCTTCACCCGGTCGCAAGGGAGTGTACTGGAGGCCGCCACTCCAGAAGTCTTAATTTAACCTCCTTGAACACTACGGCCTTGTCCTCTAGGCGGGGTTGCGTATGTGCGCGCGCTTTCGACACAGAGGGTTCAACCACTGCACCGTCGCGCCAATGTTAATCAAGTTCGCACGCCTCCGCGTTTCTTGTACGAGCTACCGTAGCTTCCTGCAACACTCCGAGGATCAAAATAGGAGACCGTCGCGTCGTAGAATGACCTTGGCGTCAAAACTCTTTGCGTAGCCGCTGGACGCGCACAGCCCTCAGGGTTTTTGCTATTGAATCGGGAGTACTGTAAGTAAATTGCGATGCCAGAGTGTCACCTACCTTTTCCTTTCGCAACCGAAGCCCCATTGGCGGAGGAAAGATGACATCCGATAAATTCTACTTCAACGCTTGCGAGGAAGCGACCTTGCAAAGCGCTGGGTTTAAGATGGGGCGCAGGTTTGGCTTTGCGCTCGTAAAATGTTGACTTTGTGCTTAAGTATGACAAGCTTCATGAACCTTCGGACATTTTCTGTGCCGCTCACACATTTGTAGAGCCCTGAATATGCGCTGATTATCCACAGATAAGCTCCAAACGTCTGCCGTAAACTGTCGGATGAGGATAAAAAGGAATCAGATTTGGCGGATTGCGGATCAAATGCGTATATTTGCGGGTCCGCATCGACATTTTTGCCGAGGCGACACAGAAACCTGTGCGACCGCACAGTGTAGAGTGAACAAGTGAGTGATACTATAAAGGGGTGCATCATCGAATGTACTGCGGGGGAAATTTACCCTCTTAGATAGGAGGTGCCAATGGGAGGGGAACACGAGGAAAGATGATTCTCACCAAAGATCGCGTTAGAACGTTCTAACTCGGCAAACATTGCGTCCCTAGAAAACGTAAAGAATGCAGGAGTATCACTCCTCCCGGGAAAGGGTGTCCTTGTTTGGCAGGGTAAGAGCGAAAAACGTTTTCTGAAGAAAGAAATCCCAAAAAGTACAAGCCCCAAGAAAGTAGAAGAAGAGTGCAAGTAGGATCTTCTCCTACAAGTAGATCGAGGGGACTGTATTTGATTCATTAAAGTGGTGGAACTTGCGCCACTACGAGTTTCCCCGCCTCATTCTCGTGGCGCAGTTCGTGCATGCCGTCCCAACATCAAGTGCATTAACGGAGAGACTTATTATTAGCGGGTATTAATTTAAGAAAGACACACCTGTCTAGATCTGTCCATGTTGACGATATTTTGTTTCTTTTACACAGCAACCTCAACAAGTAAAACGTTGCGAATATGTGCGTTTTCTTTTTCTCGACAGGTGGCACTGAGTTGTTTTTAAGTATACGCTTGCGAGCATGCAAGTGTGGGTTCGTGTTTAAAACTGAAGCCGATAGGTGTTGCCATTAGTTAAGATTGTGATATATTTTCCAGCGGTGTACCTGCACCTCTCCTCTCCCACTTTTTTATTGTTTGGCCTAAATAAAAGGACACAATGTTATTAATCTGCCTTTTGTTAATTTTCATGTTTATAAAATATGCGTCTGCTTGAAATGGGCTTTACAAAACAAAAAAAGAAAAGAAATATTGCACATTTCCTGCTTTTCAGCGTATCTTCCAAACAGAGTATCAGTATCACGAATTTCCGAGAGGAGCTCATAGCCGCGATCATCTTTCCAGTGATCCGAAGAATTTCTGGAAGGATGATCGCTTATTTTATCAATACGAGAAAACGAGATACGATAAAAATGGCTTCCCCAGTATCCTGGCACGAAAAGCTCTTCGTACAAGGGTAAGCGGCCGGATTTACCATCCAGATTTTTTATTTTTTTTTATTTTTTGTTATGTTTGACTTTATGATGTGAAATGAAGACGCGGATTGAGGCTCGGATGAGGTTCCGAAGTTTGCGGATGCGATTCGAATACGGACAGGAAGTCTGCGGATTCAGATCGAATGCGGATACGGTTATTTAAGAACATTGTGGACGCCGATCGAATGCGAATACGGTTATTTAAGAACATAACGATGTGGTTCGGATACGGATATGAAGTCTGCATGCGGAGGAGGGTCGGATGCGGATGATCAAACTGTTATCCGCGTAGGGCTCTATACTTTTTTAATTGCGTTGTTTTGATAACGCGAGTGCTGTTTGAAAGCGGCCTCACACAAGCAGACGACCCGGCGACCCACAACTCAGCGTGTGCGCGCGTTCCAGAGGAAGCCGGGCGACGCACGATGGCGCATGCGCGGTGAACCAGTGTCAAACGGAAAACGAACCGAACCGTTATTTTTAATCGCACCGGACCTGAACGGAACCGATATCGTCACTGCTCTTTTGAGACTGAACCGGAAATAAACAAAAAAGAAAAAAACAAAAAAAAAACAGAAAAAACATTGGTAACCGAGTCAATACGGTTCACAGTTATATTTTTTTTTGTGTCAAGTCAATATTCCATAATAACAAAAAAGAAATGGGAGCTGTATTTCTATGCATGAATGAAATCGTCATATACAGAATTGAAATGTATGAGAAATTGTGGTTTTTTGTGGCGCTTTTGTATTGGCACTATGAATGATCATGTAACGTCAAGGCGTCAAGACATGCTGTCAAGTATGGCGAAGTCTGACAAAGTCTGGCGAGCACGACTATCTTGGGCCAGATTTCACGCAATGCCTGGCCTTCACAAATTTGTTGCGTGTTCTATTATCTTGCCGTCTTGCCCTCTCTACTCATAACCGGACCGTCCCAACTCTATACTAGACCTAATTATGCGCAAACTGTTTTATAACTGTTACAACAAATAACACTTAGTTTTATTATATATTGTTATCATATAAACAAATAAAAACGACTGCCCACCTCAAGACAAATATCTCAACTTGTGCAGTTTTTATTTAAATTCTGATTTATTACAATGGAAATATGTAGAAACACCTTTACAGTAGGTTACATCTTGGTTTTCGTGTGGCTTGAGAGTCTGCGAATCTCAACTATTTTTTCAGTTTCTCTATTTCATGGGCAACCTTTGTTTTGAGATCTTGTCTCAGCATCTTTCCGTTATCGGACTTGGGAAGAGACTTCATAAAGAAGACACCTCCATGCAGCTGCTTGAACACTGCTACTTGACCTTTAAAATGGAAACCAAGGTAAGACAAAGACGCATAATAGCTTAGTCAATCTCCCTGAAGCTCACCACTCCATTCATGTAACCATAGTTTGTGCAAATAAAAAAAGCATAAATACGTTAACGTTTTGCGTTCATGAAATTTTGAGAATTAGAAAAAAAGCGTGGCACAAACCAAGCACATCTGCTCCTGTCGTGCCGTGTGCATTGTGGGAAGTAATTTAACTACCGTAATATCCCGAGGAATAGCCCACCTAAAATCTAGAGCAAGTCGGGCGAAAATAAGGAGTGGGCTAAATTTCTTGTGCAATCAAGAAAAATTTAAAAGAAAACAACACCAGCACTATTGTTACATAGGATGTGAAGCAAAGATGGCAGTACTTTAAGAGGCAAAACAAAGATCACAGAAATGTTCGCTCTTTTTGCCATAGCCAACTTTCCGCCTTTACGGCGAGGCCATCATTGATCCGCAACTACGATTACTAGGAGTGGGCTTTATTTAGGGGGTTAAAAAATAGCAAATCAAGCAAAAAAATGAAAATAAAAGATGAGTTGTTTTTTGGGGGTGTGCATATCTCGGGATGTGATTACGGTGGTGTTTTTCTTAATTGTCACCATGAAATGGAACTTAATGGAGCAAAGCCAAGTGTCCCGTTAGGTAATAGCCGGCCCTAATATGTTATACAGAACGTTTTTGAAATTTCATATGTCCGTGACCAAATTTTTCGAAATTGGTTGGTCGATTGATCGATTCTTCGACCAACCCGCTCGTTCTGTCCTTATTTCAAAAACGCTTCGGAATTCTCAGATAAAAAAAAAAACCTATCAACTAAAAGCGATTATTTATTTTGAAGTCTTTTTTAGGTCATGATAAAAACAAAAAGAGTGAATTTTCTCCGGTTGCGAAAGCTTCGCGTAGCTTTTAAAAATAACAAATGCTCAAAACAAGGGGAAAAACAATTTACGCGAAAAAAAAGTGGCCGTGATATGACTACCCGCATTTTGTAAAGGCTTTTATTTTTACGTCAAATCTTTTATATTGGCTATGTAGTCATTTTTGTTGGTTCTTGAGCACCCGGCGAAAAGCATAATTTCTAGATATTATCCATAAACAATTGGAGCCCATAGACCGCTATTCCCTAAACCAAGTTTATGTAGTATACATTTCAAATTTAAGCTTTAAAATGTGCAAGTTCGACATGGTCATAACACACCAAAAGACAAAATCAGTATCGGGAAAATGACATATACCAGCAATGAGTTCCTTCAGTTCTGTCGCCAGACTTTCGAGATTCTTGTCGAAGCCGTCTTTGACAACGACGCAGGCTGTTGGAGCCTCGCCATACTGCGAGCTCGGGACACCCACAACAGCGGCCTCTGCGACAGCCTCGTGGCTGATCAAAATCTCTTCCAGCTCAGCAGGGGTGACGACGTTATCCATGCATTTTATCATTTGTTTAAATCTCTCAATAACATGGAGCCGTCCTTCCGTGTCGTAGTAGCCTAAATCTCCTGAAAAGCAACACCAAATTTTGTCAATAAATCAGTAGGCTTGCAGAAAAATAAGCACGAGTGATTTTGTTTTTCCACGTCATTTTGTTCAGTATTTTTTTTACCTGCAAATAAAATGTTTGATATAATAATATTCAACTCCAACCTAAATATTCAGCCACTATTCGGCACGTCGATTCAAATTCGATTCGAGCTGACATTTCACTATTCGCGCAGCTCAAAACATTTCTTTAATACAAGCGTCCTTAAAAAAGTGAAAGCCGTTTACAACTCTCTGTAACGCCGATTTAGAGCGCAGTTCTTGAGGAGGAGGAGGAGGCGGCAAGGGTACTGAGGGGAGGGTATACCCCCTCCCCTCTTCGTTCACGTCCTGCTCCCCTCATCTCTAAAGCTACTCTTCTCCTCTTCTCCCTCCCTCCTCTACTCCTCTTCATCCCTCCTCCTCCTCTTTTCCTTTCTCCTCTTCTCCCACCTCCCCCTCCTCCTTCTCCATACATAAGTAAATGACTTTTAAAATGTAATTTAATTACAATTACAATTACTTTCCTTCAAAAGTAGTTTAACTACAATTACAATTACCAATACATGAAAAGTAATTAATTACAATTAAAATTACTATTAAATTGTAATGCGATTACTTTACAATTACTTATTTCTGAGAGCGAACTGACTTGGGCCATATGACTTTAAACGAGTTGTATAGAATGCAACTTATTTGTTCATTCCTTGCCCCAATGTTTGAGGAGGCTTAAGCATCGCTGCATAAATGCCGCACATTGTACTTTCCTTATATGAATTTTGTTAAATTCATATTGGAACTTGACAGTTTGAGGCAATGAAGTACTACGTTCTTATAGTTTTTCACGTAACCTCAGGGGGTCACGTGACTTAAGGGGGTCACGTGACTTCAGGGGGGTCACGTGACTTCAGGGGGGTCACGTTACCTCGGGGGAGTCACGTGGCCTCAGTGGTGGGAGGTCACATGACCTCAAGGGGTCGCGTGACCCGAGGGGGGTGATGTGACCTCGGGGATCACGTGACCTGAGGGGGGTGATGTGACCTCGGGGATCACGTGACCTGGGGGGTCACGTGACATCGCGGTTACGCCGATGGCGACGGCGATGCTGACGCCGACGCGGACGGCGACGCCGACGCCGCTCAAGCCGGAAACGGGACCCTAAGAGCTGCGCTCTAAAACAATATCTAATTGATTGGTTTTAAAACCCCACATGGGCTTCAGAAAATGCACAATGGCTATCGGTCGTACCATAGCCTCCTCTATACGGAGGAAGCCTGGCACATCGACAACGGACCCATAGAGCGCGCGGCCGCAGGAAAAAGGAGAGGAGGAGCGCGCCGAACGGTGACCAATATGGTAGCGCAGAGCAGAAAGGGCAGACCGAGACAGCGAGCGCTTGGGTCGTGAGCGGCCGCTCCCCGAACCACGCTTGTTTCTGTGTTTTCGTTACCGTCGTTTTTGTACTCCGGGAGAAACGGGCGCTGCGATTCGAAAGGGCGCAGGGAGAAACGGGAAAGGGTGGACGTTGAGTTTCTCCTCTCCGCGATAGCGACAAGAAAAGAGAGAGAAAAAAAAAAGATTGTTTCTGCGTTTGGCCGCTCGCTCTTTTGTGGCGCTAGCGGGCAAGGTTCTCTCCGCTCCCGTTTCTCCGCCCATCCTTTCCCATTTACGGCGGCCGTCTTTTCAAGCGACGCGCCAGGCTTTCTCCGTATAGAGGAGGCTATGGTCGTACGGATTGCAACACAGAAACAAGAGTACACAACATGACGTACGTCAACAACGCGGGATAGGCGTCTAGAAACGCTCCTCTACACGCTTCCGTGCGCACACCTAGCACACAGCGATAACAACCGAATAAGGACAGTAGTGAATTCTTGAACATCCTATGAGAACTCCATATATCAATGCTGCCTGCTCTAATTTTGTCCACGTTATTGGCTGGACACAAAACCACAGAAATTTGAGACTCAGCGAACAGACTATGAACTGGGGAACATAAACAAAAGCATCATAACACGCCAGACCGATAACTATTCAAGCACAATTGAGCAATTTGGGCCCAATCGAGAACGTATTCTTGTAATTTGGAATAAGAAAAAATAAAAGCCATTTACAACTCCCTGTAACGCCGTATTTGGGCCATGCCCCTCCACTTCTCCTGCTCGCCCTCGTTTTGGGGAAATTTTTCCGCTAAATTTAGCGGGGAAAATTTTCAGCTAGATTTAGCGGGGAAACGTTTACTCCAGATTTAGCGGGGAAATTTCTCCGCTAAATTTAGCGGGGACATTTGTCTGCTAAATATAGCGGGGAAAATTTTCCCCCCGCTAAATCTAGAGGGGAAATTTTCCCCCTAAAATTAGGTGAGAATTTTTTCTGCTAAATTTAGCGGGGAAACTTTTCCCCGCTAAATTTAGGGGAACAATGTTCTGCTACGTTTAGCGGGGAAAATATTCCGCTAGATTTAGCGGGGAAATGCCCCGCTAGATCTAGCGGGGAATTTTTTTCTCTAAACTTAGCGGTTAAAATGTTTCTCTAAATGTAACTGGGAAAACTTTCTGCTAGATTTAGCGGGGAAATTTTTCCGCTAGATTTAGCGGGGAAATTTACCCACGATTCACTGCGCGGTTACGGCGACGGCGACGGCGACACCGACGCCGCTCAAGTCGGAAACTGGCACCTAAGAGCTGCGCTCTAAAAAAAAAATACAAGAAATGGAGATAAGTTTTGCACCTGTACGCAACCATCCGTCGCTGCTCAAAGCTTCAGCAGTAGCTTCGGGATGCCCATGGTAGCCCTTCATGATGCCTCTAGCGTGAACCGCAATCTCGCCATTCTGGTTCGGTCCGAGAGAGTCTCCGGTGTTTATGTCTATAACCTGGGGCATCATATAAGGTCATGAGTTCCTTTCTTCTTTCAATATTTTATTTACTAGATGAGACAGCTTCGTCACCGTTTCCGAAAACAGTAAAATACTTGTAGAAACAAAACAACAACAAAAAACTCGGCTAATTGAATGTCCGATTGTAAGCGTACACCTAGCTTGCTGAATAAAAGCTATTTTCTTATCATCGAAAGGTGTAGACAATAGGGAGGTAATGCTAAAGTAAACCGAGGTAACTCAATGCCGAGACACACCTTGAGACAAGAGGAAACAGGATAAAACATACGAAGCATTCAGAAAATAAGTACCCTTCGTGGATTGGTTCCGTAAAAATAGTATATTTCCGAGTCGCGAGTGAGTTGTGTTCCCTCGTATGTGCATTGGTGACAAGTTGACGTCGTTCTGTGGAACTTTTTTTGTTTTCGGTTTGTACTTTGTAGTTATCGCGTTTAAGTCGATAGAATTGCCCATCAAACTCCGAACTTCGGTCTGTGATAACACTTTTGGAACCGACAAATATCTAATCATGCAGAGCCTGAAAATTCATGGACACATTTGCGAAATATATATAGGCTAAACTCAATTAGCAAAATTATTGAACATAAACAGGTGAGCATGCTTAAATCAAAGTCAGGAACCTCTCATGACGCATTGAAATGCCATAGGCCGTTTCTGGGAACACATTCCGTCTTAAACGAAGTGAATGAAAACATCGCCGATGCGATGCCTAACAACATCTGATTTTGCAAAACATGACCTGAAATTTTGATATCGTTTTTACACAAAATATTTTAAAACGCTTCATTAGTACAAATTGTTTTCAAAATTTTGGCTGAGATTTCACGCAGCAAACTTTTATGAGGGTGGCATCGAAACGCTTGAGCCACGATATTGTCGCGAATTACAACTGATGAGGCAATGATAACTAAAGAAAGTAAACTTTTAATGGGGCGAACTTGTGCCCAAAACAAAAAGGAAACAGAATATAACAATAGAGCGTCGCAGGCGTCGATGGCGGCGAAACAGCAGGATCGAACGCTGGGGCGAGACTGACTCCACTCGCCATACCCTTATGTACACTCGTGGGGTTCTGGAACATTCGACTTAGAGCTTTCGGCAAGTTAAACATTCCGAGCACGATCAGACGAGAACGTTCTCGAACTTACGAGAACGCCAAGTTGAAAGAATAAATAATGGGACATTCCGCTGACTGGAATCGAAGCTAGACCTTCCGCGCGACAGTCAAGCGCGGTAACCATTCAGCCACGCACCCGCTTGCTCGGCGACGCGCATGGCAATATAACAAATGCCTTCACACATAAGAAAATTCCGAGACGCATCGCGCTCGTGACGTCCCGTTTTCCTCCGGCAAGGGCTGCATGGAATTTGGCGTGGTTGTGAGGTTAGCCACTTGGTGCGTCAACGCATCACACCCTGGCCGTTCCAGTTGTCCATTCCCACTCCCCGCAGGAGTTAAATAGGCGCTGGAGAAAAGGGAAATCCGGTTCGTCCAAGTTCGACAGAGCTCGCGCGCACTCAGCAGTCCGCGGTACTTCCACTGATCAGTGTTGCTTTTAGATATTCGCTTTATTCCTTAAAAAAATGTTATCTTGTCTGTTTGAGCGAAGAATTGGTGTCTCCGCTGTGTGGCCAGAACATGGTTGACATTTAGAAAATAAAATAGACTCTAAATTTTGGTTGAAGTATCTTTTTAAACAAAAAAAAGCAAGAAGATAAAAAAGGGATGCACATATTTTCTCTTTACTCATCAGAGAGAAAACGTATGTTCCTTTTTATTCTTTCTGTCTAAATACTGGCACCCACACTGAGGCTCTGCCTGACTGTTTGTAGTATGATATTATTTCGCCAGCTATAGTCGGTGCAATCTATCGCGTATCCCTGAAACGCTTCAGATTTGCATATATACATATATTTTCTAATGCACATTTTCCTTTCACCGCGAGCTTTGGCATACTTAAGATAATGTTTTACTCGACAATTTTTTTTCGAAGGTTACGTATATTTGATCTTGCCAGTAGTTCAAAACCTTTGATTTGGATCGAAAGCATTCCAGGGATACCTGACAGATGGCCTCAGTGTGCCTGTGTGTTCTCCGGTCGTAGGTGGCTACAAGCAAGCACAACCAAAAACAACTAGACGATAAGTCCTGCTATTGACGTCATCGTTCGTGGATCCCTGACCCGCCTCAAGTGGGAAACAGGCCGAGGCTCGACGAGAGGATAGCCTCAAAGCAACAGACGCGTCCCTCGTGGCTTCACCGTGGAACCGTCGTCTCACGAGCGCGACGTACACCCGCCGGCAATATGGAGGTGAACGCCGGACCGTCCAACAGCTCTGTGCTATCAGCGCCATGACGTGGCTGCCACGGGAGCCGCGTCATGGCGCTGGTAGCACTGAGTGGTCGACGGTCCGACGTTCACCTTCATATTGCCGGCGGGTGTAGGCGGCGACGCTACTAACGATGACGCGTGGGAAGGAGTGGCCCAGGCCTTGTCTTCTATGTGGTTTGGGCACAACGCGCTCGATCACACTCGAGTACAAATCTGTGAACCAGGCTTTGAGCCTTTGCTCGCCCTCGAGTAATCATCGTACTAAGGTTATTGTCACATCTGCAGAAGATATGCAGAAAATACGGTGGATCGCACCTGCTTGATAGTGTATATATCTATCGAGCAATGCCAAATCGTGACGCCATACTCCTCCGGGACCTGGAAAAGTACTTTGGTCATGAGGATAATTTTTTTTTTTTTATGTTTTCACATTAACGCACAATCTTCAAGAAATTAAAACGTTAATGTAGAAGTTGGTTTGCACTGTATAAATGTTCGTTTGACATAATCAGGTTAACCGAAACGTGGTGTGCGAATGAGGCCTACGTACTTACGTTAGGTGTGTATTACAGTTATTTTTTTAAATCGCAGGTCTCGCCGTGGAGGAAGTGTGTGCTTATTTGTAAATAAATCAATGAAATCCAAACTTTGGGTAGACTACTGCTCTGTCACTCAGAACCACGAAGAGATTTTGGTAAAGGCTGGGAATACGGTTATAAGTGTACTATATCGACCACCAGGTGGCCATACTTTGTGATGGTTTCTTGCGAGCGTTTTTTTATGACATCAACGCATTATGATTTTAATTTGGGGGTGATTTCAACATATATATGTCAAAGGATTGCGCTACGAAACGGGAAATGATCACTTTAATTGAATCTAGAGGATGTGTCAATGTCATGAAATCTCTCTCTAGGATCACGGTTCCTCTCAAGCATTGATCGACTTATTTATTACGAGCGTCTAACGTGGTAGGATTGTAGCAGGCACGCCAAACAATAATAGGAGTGATGACTTTCCAATATTCCCGTACCTAAACGAAAAATCGCACAAACAAGCAAAAATAATGAAGCATTTTCTTTTGAACATATAACAACTGACAGCTAAAGGCTTTCAAATCAGATTTTTGGGAACTTGTTTTATGAGTCACTATTTTATTTAGAAGACGTCAACTTAGCTTATAATGTGTTCCTTAGTAAATTTCCCACTGTTTACAAGCGCCATTTTACTCATGAAACTGTGAAAGTGTAAAAAAATGTGAGTAGGCCATGAATTACTCCCGACATTTTGCAAAAAATTAAATACAAATATATTCTACCAGTGATTTCTCGAAAGAAGAGATCATTCTGAGCTTTTAACCTTTAAATTAAATTGGAATCAATTAACAAAGCTACTTACGGAAAATTTTTAGGCAGAATCTAGACGTGCAAATTTTATTTGAAAAAACAAACAAAATACTTAAACTCAATTTGAAATCGTACGTAGTTCAAATTCACAGCCTGTCGAGAAAATTATTCACTAAGGACTGTCTTTGGCTGGTCGCTCCCCAGCAAATACTTTCAGTGATTACTTTGCTAACTTGGGCAGCAACAGCAGTTAAAATTATACATCTTGCAATTAATTAATATTGTGGTGACCAAGTGGCGCGACCAGCGCTGCCAACTTGGGCGCCGAAGTGCTTGCGAGACAGCGCGTGCTGAGGCGTGATTGTGCGCGCGTTTCAGAATACATTCAGTCTTGGCTGGACAAACCGTCGTCTCCGCCTGCTTATTCTTTGTCCCCAAAGACACTCACAATATATAGAAATAATCATTCAATTTTTCTTGAGCCCATCACGAACTCCGAAATATTTGAAATCTTTATGAAGAAAAAATAGCAGTAGCTGTGTCTATGATGATTTGCAAATTCGACCGACTAAGTACGTACTTGACATAATAACACCCCTTCTAGGTCACATTTTCAATGTATCTTTTGCAACTGGCGCGTTTTCCGAAAAGATGCAGAAGGCAGAAGTAAGAGCTCTACGCAAGAAAGAGATAAAAACATTTTAAGTATCCATTGACCCTTTCCATCCTCCCGTTATTCTTAGAAGGCCTGGAAAAAATATTACAGACTTGTTTAACACACTTCTACAACAAGCATAAGCTTATAAACTCCGCACAGTTTGGTTTTAGAAACAACCGGTCGACTGAATTAGCACTGCTAGAACAAAAAAAATATATATATTTTAAAACAACCCGAGGAAAATAGGCTGGTTCTGTCTGTTTTTATTGCTTTCAGAAAAGCCTTCGACTTCATTAATCATGATTTATCACTTCTTAAACCGTTTTGTTACGGTATTTGTTGTTTACCTCTACAGCTTTTAGTGTCCTATTTAGAACATCGCAATCAATATATTTCTATTAGCAAATATTATTCCGATATTAAGCCCATTCACTCCTGCGTCCGACAGGGTAGCATCTTTGGGCCGTACCTTTTGAACATCTATATAAATAACGTTGTAAACATACGTCCTGTAAAAGTTAATATATATTCGGACGACACTAGCATATTGTTTCCTTCAAATACAAATAATACTATAATAATAATAATATCGTTATTATCTGTGAAAAAATACATGTGTAAGCGTGCTGGCCCACGAAATATAAGATGCTTGTATGTGGGACCAGGCAGCCAAGAAAATACCGTAACACATTGAACACTGGAGAAACAAAACCAAAAAACAAGAATAAAGGAGGAATGTGGGCAACGAATATGCACTAAGTAATTATATAATTGTTATTGCGCGAGCGTGATGCACCATTCTGTTACATTCCGTTTTACCGCACGAAAGGATGATATGTTCAGCAAAGACTTTGGCAAACTGTTGAACATCGAATGAACATAGTGTCGTTTTAACTTTCTTCCATAATTTGTTTGTATCTTAGGACCTTGAACCTATCTGTACGCCGCAAGTGTCTTTTTTTTTACCTCTTGTTAGAAAGTTCTACTATAATAATTACTTGTTATGATCACCTATCTGTGAAACTGATTAAATGACGATATTTCTAATGCGCGCATTTTTTTCTTCATGGTCTAGTTTATCGCACACTGTCCCGTGAAGAATGTTGTTTTCACTATATTTTATGATTCTATCAATTAATTGTTTTTTTGTATTCGGAACAATTCTCAAATATCGTAATTCCCTTCCGTACAACTTATCCTCCTAAATATTTGAAAATAGTTCACCGCAAGTTTACAGAACATGCACTTTTTAGCTTGTTAAGATACGCCGATACCACCCGCATTCTCTTAATATATTCGATTTCTTGGTTCCAAAGGAGATGTTGGTCCCACAATAACCCCAGATATTTAACCGAGGAGTCATATGGTAATGGTCTACATGTGCAAATGTGTTGAGTATGATCATGAAGATGAAGATATATGTTTGGTACTAGAGTAATTTGTTTATGGAGATTACGAAAACAGACGAATCTAGTTTTATTGACGTTGAAGAAATGAGATTACTTCGGCGCCAGTTAACTAATAAATCTATATCGCTTTGAAGCCGCGGAACCGCCTGGTTATAGTTGTGATGCGGTGGTAATAAAACAGTATTATCCGCGTACTCAAACATTCTAGATCGTAGTTGTAATAACCCTAGACCATTCACATATATATTAAACAATAACGGACCTAGTGTGCTAGCCTGTGGCACGCCGCAATTGACTCTGAGTTTTGTACTAGTGCAGCTTCCAATTTTAACCATCTGAAACATGTTAGTAAAATAGTCAGTGAATAATTTCTGAAACGGGCCCCTGGAACCATGCTTATTGTGTTTTGATAGGAGGAGTGCGTGATCATTTGTATCAAATGCCTTGGACAAGTCCAAAAACAAGGCAATTGCTACTCTATTATTTTCAAGCGTTTCATTAACAGAGTTTGAGAAATAGTGTTCCTTTGTTGCCTGAAACCGTACTGCCCGTCGTTCAGTAACGAAAATATCTCACAGAACCTATATTCATGCAAATTTGCACCCATTTTTCGAGAACGCGAGCAAGTGTTGGCAATAGTGATATTGGTCTATAGTTTGTTGTTGTTGTTGTTGTTTGCGGGTTTTATGGCGCAACAGCAACGGAGGCCATACTGCGCAAGACTAAATTAACTGATGAAACTCCCATAGTTACCTCATTAAAAAAAGATGATCCTGAAAAAAACTGGGATTAGATCTGGTGTATAAGGCCAGTACAAGTAATAAATGATAAAACTCGATCAAGAGGAACGAGAGGGTGCTCGCCCAGCAAAAGAGCGGGATGAAATGGAATACAATATCTAAAAAACTCAGGAAAATGAGCGCGTCGTTCAGTGTCGAATTCCGGGCAGATCCACAAAATATGAAGAATAGTAAGATTGTCTCCACAGTGCTCACAAACTGGTGG
Organism: Ixodes scapularis; assembly: GCF_016920785.2. Classification (NCBI taxonomy): domain Eukaryota; kingdom Metazoa; phylum Arthropoda; class Arachnida; order Ixodida; family Ixodidae; genus Ixodes; species Ixodes scapularis. The sequence continues at coordinate 1,023,090 of NW_024609897.1, forward strand.
ATCCTCCCCACAAAGGAGATATCTGTGTGTAAGGAAGGAGTGCCCGATTCGAAGCCGGCACAATACAACTTCGTGAAAGCGGTTTTTAAGTAAGGAGCTCTCCCAAGACCCAAGGACTGGTTTGCTTACATGGAGCTTGTTATTAGACTCCATAGCCCACTCTGCCTGCCATAGACGAAAAAGTGACGACTTAATTAATGACTTGATATCCTGATACGGCAAGCTAGCTTGATATTGAGAGCAGTTACCTGAAGATGCAGCGAGCCTGTCTGCCTCCTCATTACCCTTTATACCCATATGACTCGGAACCCAGCAGAATTTTATATTGTGACCCTTACGTAAAGCTCCGTTAAGTTTACTTCGCACCTGTTCCGCAAGCATATTCTTAGTGGCTTTTAGAGAGCATATTGCAGTAATAGCACTTTGAGAGTACACAAATATTACGGCCCGTCTAGTTTTAGTCTTATGAATATAATCCAATGCAAAAGACACAGCATAGATTTCAGCAGTAAATATACACGCAAATTTCTCTAGACGTTTAACTTTTACAAAACGACCTGAATGCACGGCACACCCGACAAATGATGAAGTCTTGGCACCGTCCGTGTAAAAGTGAGCATAATCTTTATGTTTCTCTTCCAGGTCTAGGAATTCCTGCTGAATCACAAGAGCTGATATGCTATTCTTATTAAACTTAGTTAAAGTCCAGTCACAAAAAACACGCTCCACATTCCAGGGTATAACGCAGGCTGTGTTCTGAATTAGGTTAAGTTCGTCCAGATGAAGTTGAAGTGAGGAACAAAATTGCTCTATACGAAAACTTAAGGGTCTCACAATGCTTGGCTTATTTTCAAAGAGACGGTAGAATTGAGATCTTTGTAGGGAATGATACGTTGGGTGATCAGGCTTTGCTAGGATCTTAGAAGCGTAGGTTAGGCTAAGGTATTTACGTCTTTTAGACAGCGACATCTCATTTGATTCCGCATACAAACTAAGTACAGGCGATGTCCGAAAAGCACCTGTTGCCAAACGCAAGCCAAGATGATGTACAGGATCCAACATCCTGAGAGCAGATGGGCGAGCTGATCCGTACACCACGGCGCCATAATCGAGACGAGATCGCACAAGCGCGGCGTACAAATGCAACAGGCATTTCCGATCCGACCCCCATGATTTATGAGCCAAAACTTTCAGAAGGTTTGTGGAACGAAGGCAAATTTCATTGAGAAATCTCAGGTGGGGAATGAAGGTAAGTTTTTTATCAAATATAACACCAAGAAACCTGTGCTCCCTCCTAACAGGAATCAGAGTACCGTTTAGTTCCAAAGCTGGGTCTAAGGAAAGCCCGCGACGTAGGGAAAAAGGCACACAGACTGTCTGTGCAACAGAGAACTTGAAGCCATTTTCGTCCGCCCACTTACAAAGTTTGTTTATAGCCAGTTGTAACTGCCGTTCACAACTAGAAATATTGCAAGAAGATGAGGAGATCTGTATATCGTCGGCATAAAGAGAGTAGGAAATAGACCGAGGTAGCATTTGTGCGAGAGAATTCATTTTCAGTACAAAGTGACGCTCAAAATGCCCCCCTGTGGGACTCCGTTTTCTTGAACAAAAGGTTTAGACAGGGTGCTGCCAAGCCGGACTTGAAAGGTTCTGTTTGTTAAAAAGTTCTTAATGCATTGCAACATCCTACCACGGATATTGCAAGCATACAAGTCTTTCAGGATACCATATCTCCAAGTGGTGTCATATGCCTTGTCTAAGTCAAAAAACACTGCAACACAGTGCTGCTTGTTCACAAATGCTTCGCGTATAACGGTTTCCAGGCGAACCAAATTATCGAGAGTGGATCGACCTCGGCGAAACCCGCACTGATATTTGTCAAGAACCTTTTGCTTTTCTAATATGTATATTAACCGCCTGTTTATAAGCCTTTCAAATGTTTTCCCGACACAGCTCGTCAGAGCAATGGGACGGTAACTTGATGGTAGTGAAGGGTCTTTTTGTGGCTTTAGGAGCGGGATGACATGTGCATGCTTCCAGGCATGGGGAAAGCAGGCTTTTTCCCACAATAAATTGAAGAACAAGAGAAGACTTTTCAGGGATTCAGGAGAAAGGCGACGAAGCATTTCATAATGAACTGCGTAGGGCCCTGGAGCAGAAACCCTCGTTATGTCAAGTGCCATTTCAAGTTCACACTGCGTGAAAGGCTGGTTATAAGGCTCAGAGTCTCCTCCAGACATGGAGATATTTTGCCGCTCTGCACGAGATTTAAATCTACTGAACGAATCACTGTAGTTTGCCGAGCTGGATGTGTTATAAAAATGTTCACCAAGGATGTTGCCGATGTCAACTAAAGATGAAGAAGGGGCATCAAAAGTAGGAATTGTATAGCACCTATATATTCTCCATTTATTTTCCTGTATCTATCCCAAACCTCCTTGGCTGGCACAAAACTATTTATAGAAGAAACATACTTCATCCAGGATTTCCATTTTGACTGTTTCCTGGTCCAACGGGATTTAGCTTTCCGCTGCCTGAACTCTGCGAGATTACGTGATGTGGGATATCTGCGAAATTTGCCCCAAGCCCTGTTTTGGTCCGCTAAGGTTGTGGCACACTCCTTGTTCCACCATGGTTTGAATTTTTTGGCACATTACCAGAGGTTCGTGGAATAGACACCTCAGCAGCTCTTAGTATCTGCTCAGTAATATACAGTGTAGCATCTTCGGGTGACATAGAAGAAAGCAGAGCAGGGTCCAAAGTGGAATGTAACCCAAAAAGTGACCAGTCAGCTTTATCTAACTTCCACCTAGGGATTTGTTTCAAAAGTGAGGGCAGCTGAACAACGCTCTCTAAAACAATCGGAAAGTGATCACTGCCAAAAGGGTTGTTAAGAACATTCCAAGTAAAGCAAGGAAACAATGAGGGCGATGAAATCGACAGATCTATGGATGTAAATGTGGTGTGAGCTGCACTGAAAAATGTTGGCTCTCTCCCATTAAGAAGGCATAGCCCAGATGCCAATAAAAAACGTTCAACTACACCTCCACGAGAGTCTTTACGGATACTACCCCAAAGGGGGTGATGGGCATTAAAATTGCCTAGAATGATAAAGGGTTGTGGCAGCTGATCTACAAGACCCTGCAATTCACTAAGATGAAATGGAGTATTAGGTGGTAAATAAAGTGATACTACAGTTATGAGGCGGTCTAAAAGAAGGCGCACTGCCACAGCTTCAAGTGGTGTGCAGAGCGAGACCTCAGAGCAGGCGACCCCACCTTGTACAACCACTGTCACGCCACCAGAGGCAGTATCACTAAGACGGTCTTTCCTAAAGACCCGGTGACGTCTTAAAATATGAGGAGAGCGATCATGGAGATGAGTTTCCTGAAGAGCAAGAGCTATCGGCCGAAGCTCATCCATGAAATGATTTATATCATCAATATTTCTTAAAAGGCCGCGACAGTTCCATTGCATAAAATTTACTTTTGCCATTTATAAAATTTGTTTATATCGGAAAATGTAAATCAATAAAACTCGGTAGTAAAAAGATTAAAACTAGGGAGAGAGACAACTTGGATTACTTCGGCGCAGTTACCGGTTTTTTGTTCTTCCCAGCACGGGTCTGCGTCTGCCACTCCATACTATCCGGGTCAGAAGCAGGAGCAGCCAAATCGTCTAACTCCATGGACAAGTCTGCCTCTTGAGTCGTGTCGCTGGTGTTAGCCAGTGTTTTCTTCCGACTTGGATCACGGGGAGCAAGGCCCCGGCCGCGACCAGCGGAAGAGGCAGCGGAGGTGCTGGGCAGAGCGTCTTTCAACTCTGCCTGCTCCGGCCCCTTGGATACTGGGAGAGCAGCACGAGAGTTGTGCCGCTCTTTGGAGGAGGCCCTCTCCAGTGAGTTGGGGCGGGAGTGTCGCTCCTTCTCACTGGGGGAGGGCGACGAAGTAAGGACTGGCAATGGCGTTGCCTGCCTGTCCTTAGACTTGAGCGCAGCTGGTGTACTTCCTCCACAAGTTGGGGGGAGCTGCTGCCCCTGCGGGGGGGTTGGGGCCCGAAGGGCCACTGCCAGGGCTTCAGGCGAGACCTGGGTGGCCTTCGATTCCGTTCGCGGTGGAGGGCCTCTGCGCACCGCATCGGAGTACGTACCTTTTGAAAGAAAGAAGAATCTTTGCTTAGCTTCTGGATATGAAATGTTTTCTTTGGGTCTCAGGGTAAGGATTTCTTTCTCTCGTCGCCACAAGGGGCAAGAGCGAGAGTAGGCAGGGTGAGGACCCTTGCAGTTGGCACAGGAAATGGCATCTTCACAGATGTCGGCTTGATGGTCGTGGCTGCCACACTTTGCGCAAGTCTCTCTCCCTCGACAGCTGCGCGATCCGTGGCCAAAGCGCTGGCAACGGAAGCACCGCTGGGGGTTGGGGACATAGGGGCGGATGCGGCAATTAAGGTATCCTGCCTTGATGGTTTCTGGCAGTGTGTGTCGTTCAAATGTAAGAATGACGTGTTTGGAAGGGATTTCCTCACCATTTTTTCGGAATATAATGCGCTTAACAGCAACAACACCAACACCTTGGAGTCCCTCGAGGAGTTCTTCCTCCCTAGTGTGCAAGAAGTCGTCCTCGGAGAGGACCCCACGGATGGTGTTGAGTGTGCGGTGAGGGCTAACTGACACTTTGACATCAAGAAAACTAGTCAACTTCAGGATCGCTTCACTTTGTTTTTTGGTGGTTACCTCCACTAAGAGGTCTCCGGAGTGCTGCTTTTTAGCCTTGTAGGAGAACCCGACAAGGTTTTCCAGTACTTTGGCAACAACAAAAGGCGACAGCTTTGCAACGGGTTTATGTTCATCGAGCGAATGAACAATGAAAAACTTTGTAAATGTTTCGATTTCAGGATCTTTGTCAGTGGTCTTGGGTTCAAGACAACGCCTTTTAAAGGCTTGCCCTGAACGGGGTTTAGAGGGGTGGGGCGCCATAGGAGGGCAAAAGGTGTTCAGAGTCCGCGGTGCACCGCCCACCACCGAGCCCAACAAGGGGTTAGGTAACGCACCATAACAAGAAGGGCTTGGCTGGAGACGTTACGCTAACAGTGCTGCCGGGAAACTATAACCAAGTGTGGGTCAAGACAGAGGTCCATTGCCACCCAAGGTTAGCCCTTGTCGCCAAAGAGGGGTGAAAAAGGAGTAAGATAAGTGAGAGAGAAGTAAAGGAAACAGGAAAGGTAAAAGTGAGAGATCGGAGGGGATAGTAGAAGAAATGGCGACTAGACTGAATCATCCTGGCCGGGCCTTACCAGGACTCCGTCTATGAGAAGCGGGGGCCGAAGTGATGTATTGCCTCACCCGGGGGGCCCCGAAGGGTCCAAACCTGCCCCGGGCTCAGCTCAACCACCAGGATTCCCTTTTCCCCAGATACGGGAAAGCCACGCACAGCCAGACGTGGGCGGGCGAACCCGCATGGCTGGGGGTCCGTGGAGACGCCACTCTCCAAACACCTGCTTTCACAGGTGCCCCCTGCGGGGATTTATAGTTTCCTAATTCTTTCTTACTATCATTTTGTATAGCGGTCTCATTATTGACAATTTTAGTCATTCCGGTATTTTTCCTGTTGTCAGGCTTCCGTTAGCTAAAACAAGGAGGTCCAGTTTTCGACTTGAAAAATTGTAGCGCAAGTCGCTAATATGTATTTGGTCTATTCCAGGCACTTTCGTTATTGACACTAAATTATTAATATTCATGAGATCGTACTCATTTATTTCTGGTAGATGTGCTGAATTTGCACAGTCAATTCGGTCAGCCGGTTCATCTTATACATGCACCGCTATCTTTTGCCTTAGTGCTTGTACGGTACTAAAGAAACTGTTATTGAAAGATTCGGCTAGTTCCGTGTAGTTATCTAATGCTGGAAAATTCTTCCTAATTGTATCGTCAGTGTTAGTTTTCCTTTTCCTACCCATCAACTCATTCACGAGGTCCCATGTCTTCCTTGGGTTTTTTGCAGAACTAAATTTGCTAGTATAATGATTTCTTTTGGCTAATCTAATTTCAGCAGTTCACTTATTTCTTAACACGAGATATTCGGTTTTTAAAGTGGTATTACCCGGATTTTGTTTACATCTATGCCATAACCTGTCTTTCAGGTGGGATACTTCTAAAATCTCTTCGTTAATCCAGTCATTTATTTTGTATTTCTGTTTGCTTCAATTTTAAATTTTTGACATATATTTTATATATCTCTTTAAATTTATCAACGAATAAGTAGTAAGCGGTAACATGGTCATGTACTAATAATGAATTCCAGACATACATACTGATAAGATAGTCTACCTTTTTGTTATCTGAAACAGTTTTAAATACACTTTGGTTTGACATTTCATTTTTTTAGCTTTAAGCCAATATTGCTGGTGCTACTAAATAATGATCAGCTACCTTCTGCTTAATAGACCCTTTCCGAAATTCAGTCTGGCCACTTTGATCACTATCATCATCTGTGGAACGGCATCTGTGCCATACGAATGGCGGCCTTCTAGTGACTGATAAAGGAGGACGTTGAAGATGCTCCTAAGCGGATATTGCGAGGCCTGTACGTTCGGGGGTCAGTACGAAGCGAAGTAGGGCTGGAACACAAGAGCGACGTAAGCGTTTATTTCTAATTGCTCAGATTCAGTCAATCTGTCGTGGCACACAATCGGCTTTAAAGCACTTTGGTGTATAGAATTTTCTCGAGGCATCTCAGTGGGTTGGAGCTTTGTTCTGAATGCACGTTCTTGGTCACCATCGACCTGAAAGTGATCGAGAAAGAACTCACACTGAACAATTCCTCGCGTGCCGTCGACTTGCGAAAGTGACGGTGCCGATACAAGTTCATTTCCGCCATTGATAGGGCAAAACCTAAACTGCTTTACGAACCACCAGATGGCACTGAATTTCTGAAAGGGTCTATTACCGCCGGCACTACTGCTGCAATACCATATTTGTTACTATGTGATGAATGCATGACATAGTTATGTACCGCCATAATATTCTTCGCTTGTGCAATCGCATATCACGTTCATGAGCCCGAAGGAGGAAAGCGCGTCTAAGTAGTTTGAAACTCCACATTTATTATTGTTTACGACATCTACCTTAAAGTCGCCAGCCAGTATGATATGCGGGTTGTTATCAAATTGGCGCAATATTGGTGAAAGTTCCTCACAGAACACTTTTATATTAGAATTAGGCGGTCGATAAACTGTGCATACAATGTACGAAATAGATGCCTTGTGAACAGAAATTGCACATAGTTCTGCATGGCCAAGGGAAGCGTTAATTCTTTCCGACAAACAGCTATTATTTATAAGCATCAGCAAACCTCCTCACTTTTTTCCTTCCCGACAAAGACAGTACGAATGAAAACCAAACAAAGTATATTCCACACATGCTTCCTCTTCGATGTTTATTTCACTTAAAATCAATACGTCCAGGGACGACAGATTTCCAGACAACAGAACCAATAGTTCGTCCCAGTGTTTGCGTAAACTTCTAGCATTCACGTGTATCAGACTGAGTTTTCGATCGCCACTATCGTTTTCTGCTGGAAGTTTGCGATAAGACCCTCCCATTCTTGAATGATGACGAATGTCCTTTCGATTTCCATGTTATCTTATCTAAGTCTCTTTCGCATACGATGCGAAGAGCACCGGCGCGTTCTTTTTGCCTCAAAGATTTTACCGTTTTGCACCCACACAACCTTATGACTGCTTTTGCACATTCCTTAGTAGCCCACAGAAGACTTTTCAGTGTTTTTGTTAGATTTTCGTGAATATATTTTTTTTTTCATTCCGCAAGGTGACGCGCTTTGTCATCCAGAGGTCCCGTGTTCTCCTTTCCCCAAAACTCACCAGGATTGGCGCTGTTTTTCCTTCCCTCGCCCCTAGGTGGTGAGCAGCCTCAACGTCCTCAGGGGCAAGTTGCGTCAGCTCGAGTTTATTGGCCAAGCTCTATACAACTTCCAACATATTCTAGTTTGGTCGTTGGGCGATTCCATGAGTTTCGATATCTTTGCGCCGGGACTACTGCTCCGCGTAATCCACTGCTATCTTTAGTTCCCTGATTTGCAGGTCCTGCTCGGCTACCTTAGCTTCTAGTTGACCCATCCTCTTTGTCAGCTCCATGATAGTAGCGCTCTGCTCATCCAGTCGTTCAAGTTCATCGTTCTTCCCTAGTTTTCTCAGGCGCATCTAGCTTCGTCATGATTTCATCGTATTTACTGCTTTGTTTTTCTAGAGATTTTTCAACGCCTTCCATCCTGTTCAGGATGTCAGTTAGTTTCTTATAGATATCTTCGTTTGTGGGCAGCAACTTATCTATACTCAACTCGCGGGAGCCACTCAAAGTTGCCCTCTCCCCTTCTGCGGGGCCGCACTTATTGCATGTTTCATACTGACGGGAAACATGAAGTTTGCGCGTGTTACATTTCCACGCATTGGCACTCTCTGCCGTCATCGCCTGAAGAGAGTTTTTTGTAACACCAGAGCACTTCCCAGTATGGTATTTGTTTTCCCATTCTGAGCACTTGAGACTGAGACCCGCGGCTGGCAAAGAATTCCTACATGCAATACATTCGTTTTCTTCCACCATATCACAGTTTTTAACCCAACCAACACTAATAGGCAGACCAGAGAAATGAAACCCCGTAGGCTCACGCTAACGTATTGAGTGAAAATCAAGCTTACCTAAACCAGAGAAGGCAGCGCTTAGCTCTGGGCATAAGGCATCTCGCTGGTCTGCGACGTGCTGTTCCGCGTTTGGCGCTTTTGTAGGCGACGAAACCAGGCTCAAGGTGTCACAGCAGATAACCGTGGCGCTTGCGCCGTGGCCTGCTGCAGCTCGCTGAACTTCCACGTGACGAGAGGTGCCGATGACTGAGCAGCGGGTGATCTTGTTGCTTGTCCCTCCTGCGCTGGACGCTGCGGCGCAAAGCCGAAGGGCTGCGGTCGTGGGAAATCAGCCTTGAAACTGTTTACCGACGATCGTCACCTAAACCAGAAAAGGCAGCGCTTAGGTCTGGGCATAAGGCATCTCGCTGGTCTGCGATGTGCTGTTCCGCGTTTGGCGCTTTTTAGGCGACGAAACCAGGCTCTCGGTGTCACAGCAGATAACCGTGGCGCTTGCGCCGTGGCCTGCTCCGGCTCGCAGAACTTCCACGTGACGAGAGCTGCCGATGACTGGGCAGCGGGATCTTGTTGCTTGTTCCTCCTGCGCTGGGCGCTGCGGCGCAAAACCGAAGGGCTGCGGTCGTGGGGAATCAGCCTTGACACCGTTTACCGACGATCGTCGCTTAAAACAGAAAAGGCAGCGCTTAGCTCTGGGCATAGGCATCTCGCTTGTTTGAGATTGAGATGAACTTGCTAACAATGCTAATATTACCCTTTCTGTTTGGGAAAAGTATAACCTACACACTAATACTGATGAGACATAAGCCATAATTCTTTGTGCAAAAAAATATGTTTCTATTTAACCAGAAACATTGTGCTTGACTCCAGCCCAAATGAAATCGTTAGTACATCTAAAAATCTCTGTGTGATTTTTATGTACAATTTTCGTGGGACAGCCATAATAACCACTTACTTACAAAGCTGTCTAGAAACAAAACAAAACATACCGCAATCGAGATACACTCCCATTTAATGTCAAATTGTTAATCTATAATTCCTGATTTCAATCTCACTTAAACTTCTGCAATCTGGTCTGGAATAACACCATAGTTACGAACCTGAAAAAAGTATTTTGTTGCAGAAAAAACATAGTAAGAATGATATTTAACGTAGCTTATGATTCCCTCACAGATAGTTTGTTTAATGATCTTAAAATACTTAAAAGAGGTAACCGTTATGAACATAGGTTATATATGAGTGTAAAGGTTAGAAAAACCTGAAATTTTACCTTTCTACCAAACCTAGCGGAACTGACACCTAATGAGCGCATCTACACAACTCAAAATGTGTAATATTGGAGGGTTCAAGTTTGTAAGGAGAATTATGGCACGCAAATGCTGCATTATATTGTGCCTTAAATGTTAAAGTTTCAAAGACAAAATAATATGTGTATAAATTCAAAAAGGACTTACGTTCGTTTCATTCGCGCTAGTCTGTTTTTATCATGCAACTGCGTCTTTATAATGCTGTGTTTGGTAAAGCAATTTTTTTCTGTTATTACATTTGCCTTTTGTGTGTGTGTTTTTTTCTCTTGTGTTGCCGTAATGTTATTGTATAAAGCTAAGGTCTGGTCAAGACCCCCTTAAGGCTGTTTCCCTTTTTGCTGTACCATATTTTATGAAAAATAAACTTATTATTATGGTGATGCCATGTTACATTTGGATACTCTCTAGGATTGAGACAATCTATTTTTTCAGTTTGCTGGGAATTTTTAGGCTTGCTGAACATCTTTACCTTATCTTGCTGGAAAACAAAGTAAAAGTGTTCTAAAATAACATTGTAAATAGTTTTAGTAGTAATATTTTTATTCGTATATATGCATGCATGTATTGCAAGGCATATCTCGAAACATCTGATTTACCGATGATATTACATCGAACGTCTGTAAGCTCCTAAATGCATTATAATGCACCGTTCCCAGATTTTCAGATGTATAAGCACATACGAAGTTTGATTGGGTATTTCAGCAAAAACGTAAAAAATGCTCTAAAGTAATGAACAAAACCTTAGGACGCAGACGAATCGTTGACGATCGAACATGATAAACTAAAATCCTGAGATTAGTTAGAAAGACGATGATGAAGGAGATGATATGTTGTTCAAGTTAAAAAAAAGAAACTCTTTGGGGAACAAAAACTGGACTTGAGCGATGTCAAGGATTGCAAAACATACTAACTGGCAAGATAATTATCTAAAATTTACTAATTAAGTTTCTAATAAGTGTGAATAAACATTAGGTTCCACTGAGAAACTTTCGAACCATCAACAATACCTATTAAATCAACTCTGTTTTTTCAGAGATCAGACAAAAACAGCATTTTACGGCGTCCTGAGAAAAAAAAAAAAGGCTCGAGGTATACGTAAGCACTTTTTATGAGTTGTGAATGCTAAAGCATGTACATCACACTTTCGCTTGCTTATTTCGACTACAGCGTATTTGCGTATAAAGCAGAGTGGCACGCGCTGCCGGCGAAGAGATGGCGCCTCTCCTCGCCGCTATAACCTTGGACTTTTTGTGTTAGCAGTGCACTGACGGACACTCAGCGCCATTGGATGGCCGTCGTTGGAAATGCCGCGCAGCGACAACTGAAAGCCTCGTCGACGCGCGCCAGTCAATGGGACTGAAGCGGAAAATCCATCAACTTTACTCCGCTCCTTTGGGATCGGCGAATTTTGTTGCCGTTGGCTAGTTTTTAGCGTGGTTTCATAGCTGGGAGCTGTCTTCACTTGGAGAAAAGTTTTAAGGTGCCATTTGGCGCGGTTTCAAAGTTGACGACGGCGGCTCGCTCCATAAAACAATTAATGCTTTCGCAATAAAAAAAAGACATTTAGTTTGCACGTGTTTTTAGGTTTCGGTTTCCCATCGGAGTGCGTATTCGTTCCCCTGGTCTTACTCCCGAATTTTCGCGGCGCGAAGCCACCGCCACGCCTCGCTCGCAGGATGGAGGGAAGTCAGTCGCACGTTAGTTGCACGCCTCGACCACTGGGAAGCACGACCACGGGCGCAGAGAACTGCTCCGATAAAAAAACCGAAACCTAGAAACGCTTTGAATAATGCGTTTTGTAGCGTAAGCTACACTGGCCGAGGTTGAGCAGTTTCGCGTGGCTCCCAAAGAGTCATGGTGCGCAGGCGCGAGGAGCAGTGACGTCACACAGCGCATAGCTGGCGCGCCGGAGCCGCCCTGGCCGGTCTGCTAGGGTGACCACCTTCCTCCTAGCTAAATGCGGGACACGCGGGGCAAGGGGGGGGGGGGGGGTTAGAGGAAATATATTAACACGCACACAAGGAACCTAGGCTCTGCTAACACATTTATTATCCTGCACGGTTTATGCACCTGATAGTTGTATTGCAGCAGTTAAGCTCAAATAATTTCCACTCCCACTGATATATTTGTTTTAATGCCAAACATGTTATTATATGTGTCGAAGTTCAAATCGTAAAAATCGACGATATCAGAACTCAATGCATGAAATGGAAATAAGAAACAGGAAATCTTTTTCGAATTCTTGTTTCCTGCCAACGCTTACTTTTATCAATATGGTCATGCACAATGTTTTAACATTATGTTCTTTTTCGACCGATGCAAATGTGACTGCCTTTACTAAAAAAAAAACATCCACAGCAAACTTTTCGCATTGACGCAACAGTTTGAAAATTATTACAATATTTTATATTTAAACTTTTGGCGAGCAAGTTTTCTTACGATATTTTGCCACCAAAGGGAGAAGCACAACCGCGCATGAGCGTCGAATCTCCTGCAAGAACAAAGGTCGCTTCCCGGAATGCTTGGCTAGAAAATGGCGTATCATTGCGATTAATAGGATTACCATGCGACCTCAGCGGTTTCCTGTGCCCCGTTGTTCGGAAGCGCCATAAGTTGCGGAGTGAATTTTACGACAGTGTGAAATGCGGGACATTTTGATAATTTTTTAACTTCTCGCGGGACGCGGGACACGAGCCCTGAATGCGGGACAGTCCCGCGAGTCGCGGGACGGGTGGTCACCCTACGGTCTGCGCATTCCAGAGGAATGGCGTCATAGCCGCGGCAGACGCACTGGCGCCGCCGCGTGCCCAGCTGTGCGCCTCCGTTGCGCAGTAGCCAAGTCTGACGCTGCACAACAGCCGCTTGCTAGCGCCTCTCATTTTGTGCGCATAAGCTCACGCTACGTATATGCTGGCATAGCCGAGCTAAGCCACTGCAATTGTTTTACGGGACGCCGTAAAATGTTGCCCCTTCCTTATATCTTTCCAAAAATACTTGATGTAGTGTTTTTCGATGATGCTTAGCAAGTTTCTCACTGAAACCATTTGGTCATTTGCATAAATTAAAACATAAATAAGTATATTTTAGTTAATTATCCTGCAAATTCGTATCTTTGGGCAATCTTTGACGTCCGCCAAGGCTGGTAGTTTCCTCCGCAGAGAGCTACTTTTTATATCGAACGGCATGTTTTTAGGGATTTTTGAAAGATTTTGAAACAAAATCTTATTTGTAATTAGTCGTCATATATCCATAAAATAATTCGTTGCTGGTTATAACTCAGCTCTTTACCACTCTTTTGCAATACATATTAAACGAAACAGTACAATGTTAGGGCAGATTTGTAAACTTATTAAAAGAGAAACCGTGTACAATTTGATAAATTTCAAGCATACCTTGATTTTGATACCGGCAGCAAGAAATCCACCATTGTCGAAGGCAAGTTGTCCTACAAGTGAGATGCTCACCAAACCGGACGTTTCTGTCAAGCCGTAGCAAATGTAAAGTGATTCCACGTTGAAGGTTTCCCGAATTTCCCGCAGAAGCGAAATAGGCATCATTGAACCACCCATCAGGATTCGTTTTATACGAGGTACACTATACTTGTTTTTTCTGATTTCATTGACAATATCCTGCATCCGTCCCGGAACGCCAATTATTAAAGAGACCTGAGAGATAAAAACAACAAAAAACACATCATACAGTGCTTCTTGGATACTGCATGCAGCATAAATACACAGTTCTGGTCCCGAAAATATTTTTTTTTTTTCAGAAGTATTTTTTTTTTCATTTATTTTATGATTTGGATGTTATAAAGCACTGCATTAATTTACTGTGCCTTGACAGGTGGATGAGAGTCTATTTCATGGGTTCTAGGTATGAGCGACGAATATCCTCGCAGGTGGCGCCTACACTTTAGGTGTTAGGTGCTTGGTGATTGGCGCCACCACAGACCCTTAGCCTCCACTCCTAAGGTATATTCAACTGTGTCGAAAACGTCGAAGGTGAAGGCAAGAAACCGCGAACGATTGCGGTCGTGGTCTTGGTCAAGCACCGCACGGTGGGTACTATTACCGGGGACCTTGCGGGGGTACGGTGGGTGAGCACAGCCGGTCGGCCGATTCCCCCCTGGGTTCCGCTAAACCTTCTAGCAAGTCGCAGAAAACTGGATGTAAATGACTCCGACAAGACACTAAACCAACCAAAACCAGGACTGCGGACTACAATCTACCCATTTTCATTCAGCAGCACTCTCCTGATGACACTCTTCTGGGAAAGTTGTCACCCTTCTACGTACAGAAAACTCTATTACGCATCCTAACGAAAAGGGTGAAAAAGCTTCGTTTGGAAGACCTCCTCGAAAGCGAAAACCTCAAAGGTGCTAAAGCTTTTCGCAAACCAATAGCACTTGGATCGATCACAGTACAAGCTACACCACACCGGTGGGTAAACACCTCTCGTGGTGCCATCGGAAGCAAGGACATGTCCGATGTAACTGAAGCATAGCCGCTCGACGGACTGAAGGGCCAAGGAGTTATGACAAATAACTACGAAAAAATGGCTATATTACGAGCACAGACATATGGGTATTGACATTAAGCGGACCCTAGCTGCCTGACAGGCTAAAAATAGGATGTCTTCACTGTGAAGTGAGGGTGTACAACCAAAGCCCTTTCAGGTAGCTCTTCCCGCGGCACGGTCACTCTTCCCATCTTGCAGAGCTCAACCGACGTGCCCGAAATGTGGGCAAGAGGCCCAGAAAAATGGAAGAACCTTACCCAAAACCATGAAGTATGTGAACTGAAAAGGTCCTCATTTGGATCACTAAAAGACCTGTCAAATGTGGCTGCAACTAAAAGACCTGTTAAATGTGGCTGCAAGAAAAGAGAAATAAAATCCCATATTTTGAACGGATTCTGTACCCAGCTGCCAGAGCGCCGGTTAGATCTTTGTTCCTGGATAAGATATAATCAAAGGCAGCATCAAATGAAGAGAAGAGATGCAGCAAATACAAAAATTAAGAAACTCAGATATACATATCTTAAAAAAAAACTATATAATCTAAGAAAATAGGCAAGCCTTCCCAAGAGGCCGCAAATGCTCCAGCCGCTAAGACAGTTCAGACAAGAAAAAAATGTTGCCAAGACTGAGAAACAAACTGAAACAAAAACACATAACAAGGGAAAGGACCGAAAGAGAGATTCAACACAGGAAATAATTAACGCCACACCGCGTTGTTCGACTCAGATGGCATAAAATCTGCCTCACCAGCCATGCAAACAGACCACATTAGTAGAAAATCCGTAAGGAAAATACAAATGTAAAATTTTACCCCCAACTTGATAAGTGACCCTCGCATAATAAACTACTGAAGGACAACATTTTTCCTGTGGAATGTGAGGTGCCTCCGGCCAAATATTGAGGACCTTAAGAAACTGTGCCTGAAACAACAGTCCAATTTTTTTATAAGAAAACTTGCTCAAGGAGCTGCCTGCTCACTCTTACTATTGCACTTCGAGTATTAGCCGTTAGAGTCCAAATATCTTGTTTGATCCCTTTACGTAGCATTTACATTGCTCCCAACTACTCATCAAAAACCCGAACTCTAGACTCCTTGTTGAAGAAACTTCCTGCCCTCTACATCATCTTATTCGACTTTAATGCTCAGCCCCATCTTTGGGAAAGCTCAAGAAATGATGCTCGTGGTGACATTATATTCGACACACTCTTGTATAATCCTATTCCACTTCTAAACAGTGGGAGCATGACAGACCTATGTGTAGCACATGAATTACTCTCAGTGATAAACCTCGGCATCTGCTCGGCTTCACTCTAAACAAAGTTTTGTTGAAAGAGGGAAAGCTCTCCCGTGGGTAGCATTCACTTTCGCATTGTGATAGAAACTGTCACCCCAACTCCCTACATACCTATATGTGCCCCATGTTGGCAAATAGAAAAGGCAAGCTGGCCGAAGTACACTAGTCTAGCTTGCATACCAAGGGATGTACTTCCCAGTTTGAGTGTAGAGGATGCCACGGGTGAACGAACGAAGCTCATCATCATAGTTGCCCCCCAGTTCCGAAATCGTCAGAAAGGTTTCCCACCCTCAAAAAGCCTCGAGGAAGTGAAGAATTTGTAGAAGCTCGATAAAGAAAAAATAAGGCGTGGAGTTACTTTAAATCGCAACCTACAAAATCAAAGGTAATAATATTGAAGGAAGCAAAAGCACGCATAAAAAGAATAACGAAAGGAGCAAAAGGAACCTCTTGAAACGAATTGCTATCGGGTTCATTAACATAGTAACTAAAGCAGCTCTTGAATGGGACAAGAGGCACAAAATACGACGTAGAAACACACGTTTCGCTTTTTACGCACTGAAAGTAAATGGTAGGGAGATATCAGACCTGCAAGAATAGGCAGACGTTTTCAGAGCATTATGGTTTTAAAAAAACTTTCAAGCCAAAAGAGCTGCACTGTGGAATTTTTAAATTATAGGAATGAGTTAAAATAAAAGAAATAACACCCCAAACATACCATAGAGATTGTTATAACCGTCTCTTTAACCACAAAGATCTTGAGCAAGTTTTGAAGGACAATAAGAAAACACAGCGGTTGGACCCGATGACATTATTTACCTTATGGTTTACTACTTATCAACCAAATCTAAGCATGCAGTCTTGAGTTTCTTCAACCGGCTGTGGCTTAGTGGAGAGTTTCCAAGCTCTTCAACGATAGGTATAATTATACCTTTATCTAATACAACCAAGGACACCACAAATCCGAAGAACTATCGTCCCACCACCTTGACGAGTTGTTTGAGTAGGGTTCTTGAGAGAATGATCAACAATAGGTTAATGTAGTTTCTAGAGACTAACAGCATAATCTTAACGGGAAAGTGTGTTTTTCGCAAGAATCATTGCACCCTAGACCACCTCATGCGCGTTGAAATCTGTATGCAGAATGCTTTCACACATGAACAATAATTGGTTACCATTTTTTTCGACCTCGAAACGACATGGCATAGCGTCGTGATATCCTGACGACCTAATAAGACATGTAGTTTGGCGAAACATGCTTGTGTTTTCAAAGAATTGTTTTAGAGGAGAGCACTCTCCAAGTTTGAACGGGCGGAATCCTTTCACAGCCTTTTGGTCAAGAGGTTGTGATAAGTGATGAGCCTTGAGAGTAATATTTTTATTATTCAAGGAGAACTCAGTCTCTGAGCCACTTCCGAAAGCTATTTCGCACTGTGTATATGTTGACGATCACCAGATATCGTACCAAGGAAGCAACGTAACTCTTGTTGGGCGACAGCTACAAGCAAGAATTAATAAGCTAGGGAATTGGGACAACAAGAACAGCTTCATGTTTTCCACCGAAAAAAACGGCAGCTGTGCACTTCACGCGTCTACGAGGGGTGCACCTACCCCCGGAACTTCAGGTTTACGGTAAAATATTGCCCGTCGGCAGTAGTCATACATTTCTAATAATATTTAATAAAAAGCTGACCTTCGAACATCATATATCAGATCTTTGCCAAAGGTACCAACAAATAACAAACAACTTAAAACGCTTGGGTGATACCTCGTAGGGCTCAACTGCTACATCACTTCTTCGAATTTACTGGTTATTCATCCGCTCTAATCTCGATTACGGAAGCATTGCGGAAAATGCTGTACGAATATCTGTGACTAATGAGCTTGATCCACTGGTCCACGAATGCAGTCTTATTGCACAGGTGCCTTTCGAACAACCCCTTTTAAAAGCATTTACAACATAGCTAATGATCTTCCTTGGTTTATGTGTCGAAAAAGGCTGTCACTTTTGTACGCAAGCAGGATGGCCATTCTCTTACAGACAACAATGGTCACAACGATCGCATTGATTCGAGGTCAGTACAATTTTTCGGCAACAAACCTTCACTCGTGCTTCCATCTATCATTAGGGTGAGCCATCTGCTGAAAGACCCTGACACACGACTGTATACGTTCCGGCTTTTAGTGAACTCCCACCATCGGAGAGGTTACGCCTTTGCTGCTGAAACCGTCAGCAAAAATTTTAGAATACCCACTTGGGTTTCAATCTTTACTGCCGGGTCTCTGGCCACATGCAAAGTAACCAAATGTATAACGTTTTGCTCATGGAGGGACTTAGTCATCTGAAGTGCTTCAAAAAGTGTTCTGCAAGCGTTAACAAAGCAAAGCGGATCCATCCACCCTCTGGTTGGGAAGATCAAAATGATTCTTATTACTAACACGTAACAGACACGTCAGGTGTTGGTGGGTTCCAGGCCGCGTCCAGATACCAAGAAAAGAGAGAGCTGGGGATGCTTCTCGAAATGTTCACGAGCTTTTCCTTGCCACATTGTGAGTTCCGCTCACAGACGTCAAAAAGCTCTTCAATAAACATATACAAGGGAAGAGAACCAGGCACTAGAGCCAACAGGCTAACGATGAGCTCTATGCTCTTAAGCCTCATATATTCCTTTGACCTATGACACAAGATCTGACACGGCGGCAAAATGTTTTCCTGAAGCGCCTGATGATCGGCCAAACTCGGCTTACACAACTGTACTTGCTGGAGGGGGAAAATCTACCACGATGTGCAACATGCCAAGAGCCCCTTACGACGACCCATCTGTACCTCTGCAAGAAGTATTCGAGCAGTGCCCAGTCTTTAAAACTCTACACCTGCAACAAATTTCGCTTCATCCTGACTTAATGATTAAAAATCGCGACAGGACAACGGACACAGAAAGAGACGCAGACACAGCGCTACTTACAACTGAACTTTATTTCCGCTGCCGCTCGGTATATATTACCGGCAACAACACAAACAAGTTAGGAAGATATAAAATACGCATCGTAAAAATCTTAAAAACAGCATAAAAATGCTAATATTCCTGCATCGCACATCGGCACCCACCCGAAACTAGTCATGGTTGGTCAAGAAACTGCAATTCTTTTTCGAATAACGATAAAGAGGGTACGTTGACACATTGCAGCCCTAATCTAGCAAATTCTCGAGCCTTGTGGTTTTGTTTCTCCTTTTGTTTAGTACTGCAGAACCTGTGAAAATCGAAGTACCACCACAATCCCGGCAATGCACATCGAGGTGTCCTGATATGACGGCATCAACGTTGTAACGGTGTTCCCTCAATCTTTCATTTAGGCAGCGACCAGTCTGCCCCACATAATGACGCCCGCACGATAATGGCACGAAGTATACAACCTCTTCTGTACACTCAACAAAGCAAGTTTAATGCTTTTTCGTGAAGCCGGGTCTGCTTATGATGTTTGATGTGGAATTTAACTTTTTACATAAACTAGCCAACTTAACAGGTGCTGAAAAAACAACGTTAACCTTTTATGCAAGCCCAGTCTTTTCAGGTTATGGGACACTTTATGGGGGTATGGTATGACCACTGGTTTCTCTTTTTTCTTTCTCTGTACTTCCGTTTCCTGCCTATTTTTATTCTTTAACATCTTGAGAGTGTTCTCTGCTACGGCTGATAGAAGAGAGACTTGATACCCCGCGGACTTGAGTCTTGAGACCTGATTTTTAAACTGCCATCCAGGCGGTCGTCATTCACGCAAATTCAAAAACCGTAAACTGGCGCTGTTTGGCCGTCGCAGGCGTTGCGCCAAAGATAAAGAAATCATCTATACAAAAGCGGCTTCTGGAACAGCAACCACTGCAGTCGGCGCCAATTCGTTGCAAAGAGCTAACCTCGTCATTTCTGTACAAGTGAGCTAAGGTCACTCTGTTTCAAACTCTGCCACTTGTTCTTCCGCCGACTGCACAGTGTTTTGTTTCGTATAGTTTTTTGGTCGCTACTTGATTATAACTGTTTACATATCTATTTGTTAAATACGATTTTTATGTCATCCATGGATAGTCTTAAATGTGCTTATCCGCTTCCCATGAATGAGAGGTTTTTGAAGTGCGGTGACTGTAAGAATGGTTATCACCTTAGAAAATACTGCTCCGGCTTTTCAGAGAGGACGTTTTTCGCAATGGGTGCATCTAGAAAAGAAAGCTGGAGGTGCCCCACTTGCCGTACCGGGGAGCTTCCCTCAGGTTGCGCAGCTGGCAGTGGCGTCTCAGTACACGCCGCTGATCAGGCGAACAAGGTTCAACAGGAGCAAGCCACTACTGTCTCTGATCAGTCGACTTCAATCAGTGCCACGCTTAACCAACTCCTTCCTTTAAAGAAGAGGTCCAAACCCTCCTGCTTCTTCCAGCTAAGGTCGACCAACTGTTGACATTAAAGCCGGTTGTGGGGGAGCTTCGCAGCACGGTCAGCGTCCTTCAAACAAGCGTTCACACTTTTAGCACGAATTATGATTCCTCACTTGCTCTAGCTATGACTAACCAAGAATCGGTGAAAGATCTGCAGCAAGAGATCTGTACAATCAGGGCTTCGATGGAAGACCAGTCGTGGGAACTTTCTCGACCAAAAAGAAGAGCTAAACGACACGCAACATTACAGTCGTCGTTGCAATATGGAAATTCATGTCCTGGCTTTCGTTCCTGGAGAAGATTTAATCTCAACGTTAAAAGATATGTCTCAAAACCTTGGCCTTCCATCATTCCAGTCGTCCGATATCGTAACAATGCATCGCTTACCGGCAAAACGTGACACAGCCCCAATAGTTCTGATAATATTTGCATCTGTTGGCATAAAGGAAACATGGATAGCTGCACGCGGCAAATTCCGAAAGCCCGTGCAACGAGGTGAGCAGTCGTTGTTTTTTAATGATAACCTCAGCCAAGCGAGCACAGAACTGTTCTGGTTGGCGTAAGCGAAGTGAAAGGAGCAAGAGTGCAGATTTGTTTGGCTTAAAAACACTAACGTTTGTGTGAGGAAAGATGAGGGAACTCCAGTAATATGCATGGCCGCAGTACGGGACATCGAGAAGCTAGTGTAAGACGGGACAGTTGGCTTTTTGGTTTTCTTGGTTTATGGATTCTGAGAGTTTTCGTTCTTGTACAACCATTGGGGAAGGTCACAAGTTTTTTACTAATTGCGTGAGCAACTCCTTGTGTGTCACCCATGTTAATATACGCAGTATTTGGAAGCACTGGGATCCCTTTCTTGTTTTAATCTCTCCATTTATTTTTCTATTTGATGTTTTCGTTATTGCTGAAATCAAGGTTTCTTCGGAATGTTTTTTAAACTATTCGATACCAGGTTATCAAGTGTTCTCTTCCACTCGTCCCAAAGGAAGGAGAGGGGACATTGCTGTATTTATAAAAGACATTTGGTCGGTGTCTGAGCTGGGTTTTCCTTTATACAAGCGGAAGTAGTTGCACTGCGCTTATGTACTCCTCGGTTATCACTTAAAGTACTCTCAGTCTATTGCCCTCCAAGCTGTAATGGTCGCTTGTTTTTAGCCGAATTTAATGCAGCTCTCTCCACACTTTCATGTGAAGAATGCGTGTGTGTAATTGGTGCTATAAATATTGATATACTTTGTCCCACAATACCCTTAGTTGCCGACTATCTCGATATTCTCTCAAAATGGGGTCTAGAAACTACAATTCCCAAAGCCACAAGAAAAGTTGTTATCTGGCATGCTGGTCGTATCTAGTACCGACCACATAAATATTCGGTCCCACAGCTCGGAAGTTAAATCAGCAACGGTAGAAACTAAACTTGCCGATCATTATTTCGTATGTTACTCTGAAACCCCGTTATCTTATTCTTCGTACTACCAACCCTAAGAAGGAAGTCTCGATTGTTGACCACAGGCACTTTGATAAGCTAGTGACACAGCATGATTGGGGCACGTTTCTACTAACAGTGCCATCTGCCGACAGTCATGAGCACTTAGTAGCACAACTTAATCTCTTTCGCCGGGCAGCTACTCGTCTCAAGCAGCAATCAAGGAAAAAGACTTACTTTGGATACAATCAAAGCGCTCCCCCAGTTGCAACGTGCTTCGGTCGACTTTTAAACAGAGAAGAAACAGGGTGAATGCCATGATACGTCTCGCTAAACGAGTTCATTTTCGAAATAAACTTAACAACTCTCGTTTCGACATTAACAAAACGTGGTCTCTGATCAACAACCTAAGCGATACTAAGAAGTCCTCGGCTGGTGATAATTTGTTTCTTTCGTATTTTTCTTCTGATAAGCGAAGAGTTGCAATGATTTTAGCACCATTTTTTCTCGGATGTCGGGCATCTCTGAAAAACACCCAGACTCCTGCTCTTTACAAAATAGTATGTTGGATTCGACTTTCTTACCCTTGTTGTCGCAAAACGACCTTAGGTCAATTATTTTTAGCCTCAAGCGTGACAAGGCTCCGGGCATTGATGGCATCTCAATTAATAAGCTACCAGACATTCTGACCCACTTTGGTGTGTCCTCCTTTCGCGTTTGAATAATGTTATCGTAAGTGGAATCATTCCGATACAAATGAAAACTGCGGTGGTTACTCCGCTTTTTAAATGTGGTGCGCGTAAAAATAAAGAAATTCCCGACCTGTTTCAATTTTGCCTTGTATTAGTAAGGTAAAAATAGTCAGAGTGCAGGCGAGCTGGTGTAAGTTGAACATGATTGTAAACCTGAGACTGGGGCAGGAAGAGAACACAACAGAAGGTAGTAAAAGAGGAGGCAACGTCTCATTGAGACGTTGCCTCCTCTTTTACTACCTTCTGTTGTGTTCTCTTCCTGCCCCAGTCTCAGGTTTACAATCACATTAGTAAGGTGTTGGAGAAACATTTGTACATTTCTATGGGACGTCTTTTAGACAAGAACAGTATTCTTTCACCTCAGCCGTTTGGGTTCATTCAAGGTCGAGCGACACAGACACTTCTAGACGATTTTTCTGATATGCTGAATTCAACATTTGAACGGAATCAGGTTGCCTGCGCACTGTTTTTGGACGTCAGTAAAGTATTTGACAGCGTATGTCATCGACTTTTGCTAATGAAACTTTCGAAATTAAGATTTCGCGGCTCCTTTTAAGTACTCCTTGAAAACTTCCTAAGCGATCGACAACAGCGTGTTTTAATTGAGCATTTTCAGAGCACATTTTCGTCAATCAAAGCTGGTGTACCGCAGGCATCAGTTCTGAGCCTATTATTGTTCAATATTTATGTTAATGACCTCCACAACGCTGTGCCAGTTTCGTTGTTTAAATATGCTGACGATACGGTTATTTTATCCAGAGCTACCAGTTATTTAGATGCAATCTCTTTTCTGCAGGCTACTGCGATTAAAATTATAAGCTGTTTTGCAGCTAGTTTAATTCTTGTTAATGCTTCCACAACGCCGCTCATTTGTATTCATAACCCCTTGAAAAAAGTTAGGCCTACCTATCATTTACTGCTGCATGTGTCCAATTGTTTATCGTGTGCCTGTGAACCGGTAAAATATACATCAACTGTGAAGTATCTTGGTATTTTTTCGACGATGATCTTTCCTGGAACTCACACCTTGCTTATATTTGTAAGAAAAGTCGTTCAGTCTCTTGTTTGATGTACAAAATTCGATACGATATGCTGTTATCAGTCCGAAAAGTTATTATACATGCTCTGTGCTACGGTGTACTTCGTTATGACATATCTATGTACGGTCATTGTGCCGAACGTTGGCAAACCAGAATTAACACAATTCTATGTTCTATGTGACATAACGTTCCCTATGACTTAATCCTTGATAAATACATTGATGTGTTCGCGACTTTATCAATGCCGAATTTGAACTCACTATTGATTGAAACTGTCGTGCATAGACATTTTTGGCTAGCAGTTTTAAGACTCCCTACGTCCCTGCCCGTAATCTCAGTCCGAAAGAGCGATATTGGACACTTCGGTGTTTTACAAGATATGGTAGAAGAACCCGATTGTACATTGTCCCAGTATGCTTTAATAAACTATCGTCGTGTGTTATTAATGCCAAAACAAGGTATAAACTGAAGAAAGTGCTGAGAAACAATAATAAATAACCCCCCGCCCCCCCCCCCCCCCCCCCCCCCCCCCGGATTACTTCGGATTCGGTTTTGATTTCGTTTCTTTTTTTAACTTAAAGGGATACTGAACCGAAATTTCGAGTTCACTAAACAAGGCCGGGCGGATAGGCGGGAAGCTGGGAAACCAAAAAATATCACTCATACGGCGATACATCTAACGGATCGCCGTATTTTTCGAAAAAAGAAGTGCGCGATTGAATCCGGTCGACGAGGCCGACGACACAAGGCACGTCACGATTACCCATTCCCTCTCTCCTCGCTACTTCCTGTCAAGCTGGTGAACCGAAGCGAGGAGGAGAGAAGCGAGGCCGCTTGTCCTCATTCTCGAATTCTCCCGGAGGACAGTTACGTCAAAGAACTCGCTTGATCGCGCCCTTCTTTTCCGAAAGTACGGCCATCCGTTCAAGATATCGATGTACGAGTGATGTTTTGGAGTTCGTAGCGTCCGGTTCAACACTTCTGCATCCTTACTTTGCGAAATCCAAATTTCGGTTCAGTATCCCTTTAATGTACTCTATTTTTGTGTGTATGTGTTTCGTTTGCTGACTGCCAGACGTTGTCAGAGAAGCCCAATGAGGCTTTGGCAGGTTTGTTTTTGTTTGTGCACTTAACATGCAATAAAAATTATTATTATTAATATCATTATTATCTATCAATGGGCGAATATTATTTATATATCGAATTGCCTAACGTAAAACAACGTTATGTCACGGTTAAATTGGTTTCGCAGAGTGTCTTTAGACACCAATGTCGTTGGCTTCAGCAGATTTGATGCTAGCAAGGTGTTAATCCTGGAAAGGCGCCCAATAAGTGAAGCCTAAAAAACAAGACCGACTTTGAGGCAGCTGCTTGATTTTTTTTTCTGCTATGGTTAGGGAAGAGTTACAGTTTGAGATGTTAGCACAGATAAACGAATCTTAGTAACGAATGCAGAAGACGGATTGTTTCATCAGCTTGTCTGGTCCATGTAACGTTAACATGTGCGAACGCGCTGTAAAAAAAACTAATCAAGCGTTATCACTCCTTTGCGTTGTAGTAATGCAAACTCACAAGCAATGTAAAAAAGTCACGTTTTTTTTTAATTTCAAAAAACTCAGATTTGTTTTGTTTTAAATTAGACTTGTTTGATTTAAGGAAGTTCTATATTGTCATGAACGACGAGGCGAAAAAGGGAATAACTGGGGAAACTGACCCGTTTAATGGAGCGAACTTGTGCCCAAAAATAAAAGAAAAAGGAAACAAAAGAAAGCAGAGCGCCGCGAGCGTCGAATTAGGCGTAACAGCAGATTCGAACGCTGGGGCGAGACTCCCTGTGGCTCGCAACGCGGAGCACCTTTTGTAGCCGCGTAGGTGTCTGGAGTATTCGGCCTAGAACGTTTTGCGCGTAGAATATTCGGAACTCCGGTCAGACGAGGGGGTTCTCGAACTCACAAGAACGCCAAGTTGAAAGAATAAATTAAAGGCCAGTCCTCTAAGTTGGAATCGAACCTAGACCTTTCGCGCGAGAGTCAAGCAAGGTAACCATTCGGCCACGCACGCGCTCGCTCAGCGAGGCGCGTGCCATTACTCACCCCTTTAAAAGCGCATCATCTCGATGCGACGTGCTAGGAAACAAAACAGCAAACTAAACAAAAATAAGGGCAAACTACGTAGACTTGTACAACACAATCCTATCGAGCGTATTACAAAGCACAATTCACAGTCCTATCGAATGTAGTATGGCTTGAGGCGTACGACGTGGACGACTTCTGGTCGTGGAGGCCGGCATGATGAAGTCCGTGTTCCGTCGGGCATCACCTCATAGTTCAGATCCCCTATTCGACGAAGAACTTTGTAAGTCCAAAGTAGCGCTTCAGGAGTTTCTCGCTGAGACCACGGCGGCGAATCGGTGTCCACACCCACACCCTGTCTCCGGGCTGGAAGTGGGCGTCCCGACAACGAAGGTTGTACCGGGTAGCGTCGACACGTTGTTGATCTTGAATTCGGAGTCGGGCGAGCTGGCAAACTTCTTTGGCTCGTTGAGCAACCACCTGGGCGTCGAAGATCTCATCGTCAGGTGGTTCGTGGAGTAGCATTGCGTCGAGCATGGTTGTTATTTCTGCCATGCACCAGCTGAAACGGGGTTATTCCTGTGGTCTCTTGCACTGCCGCGCTGTAAGCAAACGTGACGTAGGGTACCACCTCGTCCCAAGTCTTGTGCTCTATGTCGACATACATGGAGATCATGTCGGGGATGGTTTTGTTTAGCCGTTCTGCTAGTTCATTTGTTTGTGGATGGTATGCAGTGGTTCGACGGTGGCCGGTGCCACCGAGACGAGGGATCTCTTGCGTCAGCTGTGCCATGAACGATTTTCCACTGTCTGTAATGAGGACTTCAGGGGCGCCGTGCCGGAGGACTATAGACTCGATGAAAAACTTAATTGGCGACTTCAATAGCCGTACCAAATGGAAGGGCTTTCGTCTCAGAGTACCGTGTGAGATAATAGGTTGTGACTATTATCCATCAGTTTCCTTGGTCCGATGGTGGGAATGGTCCAAGTAAATCCATTCCGATTTGCTGGAATGGGGCAGATGGCGGCGCAATAGGCTGAAGAAGTTCTGACGGTGTCGTCGGTGGTTTCTTCCGTCGTTGACACCCGTGACGAGGTCGGGTGTAGTGGTGGACTATCTTCGCAAGCTTGGGCCAGTAGTACTTTTCGCGTACCATGGCAACAGTCTAGCTGTACCCATGGCGTCCCGCCGTCAGGTCATCATGGCAGGCATGAAATATTTCTTCTCGAAGACTGGAAGGGATCACCAAGAGCCACGCCGTCCTGGCGCTGAAGTTTGCCTTGTAGAGCATACCTTCTCGGATAGAGAACGTTGGCAGTGTTCGTACGAAAACGCGGGGAAGGGCGCTTTCTTGTCCCTCTAGACGCTCGATGAGTGCTAGCAGCTCAGGGTCGTCTTGTTAGAGTACTGCCATGTAGCTGACATCCAGAACGCCAAAGAAACACTCATCGTCGTCGTTTTCAATGCAAGCAGAACCGGCCTCGACTGGGGCACTTGACAGGCAGTCGGCGTCATTGTGCTTCCGGCCGGACTTGTACACCACGGTCATGTCGAACTCCAGCAGTCGTAGGCTCCATCGGGCGCGGCGTCCGGAGGGGTCCTTCAGATTCGCGAGCCAGCAGAGCAAGTGGTGGTCCGTGACAACGCGAAAAGGACTTCTATACAAATATGGCCGGAACATGGTTATTGCCCAGACGACAGCAAGGCACTTCTTTTCAGTCGTTGAGTAGTTCTTCTCTGCCTTAGATAGTGTCCGACTCGCGTATGCGTTGACTCGCTCTACCCCGTCTTGCATTTGGGCTAGTACCGCGCCAAGTCCGCTGTTTCTGGAGTCCGTGTGGATCCCTGTTTCCGTGAACTGGTCAAAATGTCCAAGAATGGAAGGCGTCTGGAGTCTTCGTTTGGGCTCATCAAATTACCCCTGGTGTTCTTCTGTCCATTCAAACTATACGGTGTCCTTCGTGAGGTGCGTCAGCGGTGCGGACAACTTGGCAAAGTCCCGAGCAAACCATCTATAGTAGGCACAGGGTCCGAGGAATCTTCTCACGGCCTTTTTGTCAGACGGCGGCGTAAATGAAGCTACTGCGCGGGTCTTCTCGGGGTCAGGGAGAACGCCTTTGCTGTTTACGACGTGGCCAAGGAACTTTAGTTTGCCATAAGTGAACTGACATTTTGTTGGCTTGAGTGGCAGGCCGCCCGTCTTGAAGGCTGCACGGCTCGAAGTCGTCTCAGGTGTTCGTCGAAATCCCATGAAAATACCACGACATCGTCCAGGTAGACGAGGCAGCTCTGCCATTTCAGACCTGCCAGCACGGTGTCCATGACACGCTGGAAGGTGTCTGGTGGTGTGCAAAGTCCGAATGGCATCACATTGAATTCGTACAGTCTGTCGGGAGTGACAAAGGTGGTTTTCTCGCGGTCGCGTTCGTCGACTTCAATATGTCAGCGACCACTCTTTTGGTCCATCAACGAAACATATCGGGAGTGGCGCAGTCGGTCTAGCGTATCGTCGATGCGGGGGAGAAAATAGACGTCATTCTTCGTCACAGCCTTCAGTCGATGATAGTCGACGCAGAACCTCAAGGTTCCGTCCTTCTTCTTTAAAAGGACGACTGGGGATACCCACAGACTTCTCGAGGGTTGAATGATACCGTCGTCGAGCACTTCCTGGACTTGATCTTGAATCACCTCCCTTTCCTTTAAGCAGACTCGATACGGCGACTGGTGGACATTGAGCGCGTCGTCGTCGGTAATAATGCGATGTTTCGCCATTGGTGTTTGGCGAACTTTCGACGCCGTGGCAAGACAGCCATGGTACTCGGCGGGGAGATCAACCAGTTGCCTGCGCTTTGGAGCTGGGAGCACGGGGTCAATGTCGAGCTGCGGCGTCGACGTGCTTTTCTGCTGGGACGACGAGGTTTCCTCAGAGATTGCGGTCACCACGGCTGGCACATGGAGCTCCTCGACGTGGCCCACGGTGATACAATTTGTTATGTGGTGCTGCTCCTCTCGGAAGTTTGTCACGAGAGCAGTTGTACGTCCATCTTGAAGATCCGTTACGCCTCGTGCGACGCCAATTCCTTTTTCAGGGGGCAGTTGGACGCCGCCTTCCAGAAGAGCTTCACCGTGCATGGATGCGTCGGGTATGACGGTGAAGACAACACTCGACCGCGGTGGCAGGTTTACACGGTCGGGTATAGATCGGATCGCGGTTGACGTCGTATTTGTCCCCACCGGCTGCAGAACATGCTTTCGCACTGTCAACTGGTTTGCTCCGATGTCGATGACGGCGCCATACTCGCACAGAAAGTCCATTCCGAGAATAACGTCCCTCGCGCAGTCTTCTAGAATGACGAATTTCACAGGGCACGTCTCACCGTGGATCTCGACGCGAGCAATGCCCCTCCCGACTGGTGTAATGAGGTGCCCCCCGGTGGTTCGTATTTGAGGTCCATCCCACGGCGGCGTGACTTTTCGAAGACAGCGAGAGAACCTCCCATTCAAGACTGAGTAGTCTGCTGCGCTGTCCACGAGTGCCGACGCGTCGTGGCCGTCGATGGCGACGTTTCGGTTGTTGGACACTGTTGCAGGCGCGTCGTAGCGATGCGTGGCTTCGAGAGAGTGGGAGCGCTCCGGCGTTCTTGGAGGCTCTCTACTTCGGTCATCTTCGGCAACGCCACCTCCAGGCGTAGCGAACTTAGTTTTCACGGCGAGATGGGGGGGACAGCCTGTCACGGTGCGACCGACGGAAAGGCGATGCGGGACGTCTGGGGGATGGAGAGCGGGAACCTCGTGATGCTGTCGGCGCTGGTGATGGAGGGCGACGGAGGTATTCCTCGATGCCCATTGGTCGTTCTCCAAAGCGAGGTCGACGGTCGTTTGGCGCGAATCCCCGCAGGCCGAGCTGGCGGTAGGGCTCCTCAGGTAAACGTGGTCAGCCTCCCCGCAGTGCAAGCACACCGGGCGTCCGTCGTCCGTGCGCCACACGTCGGTCTTTCGAGGTCCACGCTGCTCTTGTCGCGGAGCGTACTGCGGCGAAGAGATCTTTCGTCGGGGTGCTGCAGCTGAGTACTTCCGGGTGACAGGAATCTGCGGACGACGAGCAACTGTGGTGTAGGTGAAAGCTGGTGGTTCCGGTGCGGCGTCGGCGAGAACGTCGGGCTGTAGCGCTTGCTGGACCTCTTTTCGAACAATCTCGGTGATCGAGCGTGAAGCTGGACGTTCGGCGGCAGGTACCAGCTTCTTTAGTTCTTCGCGGACGATGTCCCGGACGATTTCTCGGATCCCCGGAATACTGGGGCTGAGGGCGCAGCTGGACGGCGTGGGTGCAGCGACGCCAGAGGTCGATGAAAGACAGCGGCTCGTGCTTGCAGGGCCCGTTCAGTGTTGGTCGCCTCCGTTACAAACGTTTCGACAGTTGCAGGTGGACATCGCACCAGGCCCCCGAAGATGCGCTCCTTGACACCACGCATCAGGATTCTCAGCTTCTTCGCTTCGGAGGCTTGAGGATCGGCGCGGTTGCTGAGTCGAAGAACATCTTCGACGAAGGTAACGACGCTCTAGTTAGGGCCTTGGATCCTCGCTTGAAGAAGCTCTTCGGCGCGTTCTCTCCGATGTTGGTTGGTGAACGTACCTCGGAGCTCAGCCTTCAGCTGCTCCCAGGAGGTGATTGACGCTTCGTGGTTTTCAAACCAATTCCGTACTGTGGCCACCAAAACGAAGTAAACGTTTTGAAGGCGATGTTCCGGTGTCCATCCGTTAAGCCACTCGTTCGTAATGTTGCAGCCCATATTCTACGTCCTCGTGGGCTTCGCCATGAAGGGGCGACGGAGTGCAAGGAGCGACGGGCAGTTACACCACGGCGGTGGCCGGGGTCTGCGACTGGTTGGCCATCGTCGCCTTCTTCGGCTTGGGCTTGTCCGGCAGCAGAGCCGATTCAGGACACTGACCTCTGATACGACGGCTTCTTAGGCTTCTCCAGGCTACGGTGTCTTCAGCGAAGGGAATCCTTCCGGTGCTGAGCACGTCGCTTGACCGGAATGTCTTTGGAGGGGTACGATTAACGGGCATAACATGCAATGCCCCGCACCTCCACCAAAAATGTCACGAATGACGAGGTGAAACAGAAAATAACTGGGGAAACTGAAACGTGTAATGGGGCGAACTTGGGCCCAAAAATATAAGAAAAAGAAAACAAAAGAAAGCAGAGCGTCGCGAGCGTCGAGGCCGGTGTAGCAGCAGAGTCGAACACTGGGGCGAGACTGAGCGCGGCTCGCAACGCGTAGAATATTCGGAACTCGGTCAGACGAGAATGTTCTCGAACTTACGAGAACACCAAGTTGAAAGTACAGATTAAAGAGCAGTCCTCTAATTAGAATCGAACCTAGACCTTTGGCGCGACAGTC
Source organism: Ixodes scapularis (assembly GCF_016920785.2). Lineage (NCBI taxonomy): Eukaryota > Metazoa > Arthropoda > Arachnida > Ixodida > Ixodidae > Ixodes > Ixodes scapularis. The sequence continues at coordinate 1,053,987 of NW_024609897.1, forward strand.
AAGCTCGGTAATCATTCGGCCGTGCACGCGCTCGCTCAGCGACGCGCGTGGCAATATGATTAAAATCCCATCAGCTAAAATATTTTTCTCCATTGATGCGCTTCTAAAATGACTGCTTGATAATAATCTTTCTTGCTTGAACATTCCTTGCTTTATATACGAAATAAGTGTCCCTGGAATGTAGGAAACGATAAAGAAGTGCTAAGAGAAAAATATTTTTGAGGATTTATTTGGGGAACCTTTAACCTTTTCCATTCTAATCACCGCAGTCAAATCAGTGAGATTTAAAGCATTAACTTAAATTATATTTTAAATCATGACTTTAATCACTTTGATTTTTAACGTTGAGTTGAGTTGAGAAAACGTCTTTATCATCCTGCTCCCGACCACGAGTATTATTTGAAAAAAAAACGGCTTGTGGGACTCTTTTTTTCAAGTAAAACCTTCGTCCTAGAAATAAAAGAAATATCATTGCCAATCTTATTAATATTGAAAAACCCTATATACAAAGTAATCGCAAAAAAATATAGAGTGAGAGTAAAAAAGAGAAGAACAGCGTTGTTTTTCACGCTCGACCATTCAAACTTACGTTAGAAAACATGTGGCTTTGGATATAAAACAAAAGAGAGTTGTATATTGCTATCTGGTACTTAGATATTTTTCGGGGAACACATCTGGCCCGGCTTCCTAGAAACAGTGTCTCAGCGGTGAATGGGGAAAAGAGAACACTGTTAAAGACTGCCCACGAGCTGAGCGGGACACACGCCGCGCCTCAAGACGCTCGCGCGCTTTAGCCTTTATACTGCTTTTAATCACCCTGTGTCAGCTGACACGCCTTTCTAGCAAGCCAGGCCTCGTAAGTTTATTACGTAGCACTCGTTAGTTTTTTTTATAATACGAAACTGTGGCGAACAAGAATTGTATTTGCAATAAACTTGTTATTCCGTGAGTTTGACGAGCTGATGTCTTAAAATCTGAGGGCGAGTTCCGTACTCGTTGAAACAAAGCGGCCAGCTTCAGCTCAGTTCTTTTAACAATGCCCAGGATCAGAAATCTTCACCGTGACTATTATTAAATTTAGATAGTCGTTATCAGCGCTACATAAGCGAATAATAGCCTTAGTGGTAAAGCTGCAGGTATTTCTAAGGAATACCATGGTGCACTATATAAAAAGGTGCCTGACATCAAGTTATTTTTGGACTTTGTAAAAAAATAACAGCACAGCTTGTCTTACTGAGCAAAGCAGATTCTCTGCTAGAAGAATTAGTGCCAGTTCTATAAGTGAAGCTGTTTGGTTTGTTTATTAAGCTCAGCTACATGACAAAAGGGTTTCCTTCAACAAAATATCCCTGAAAAAACGTTTAGGAATTCAACGTGAGATGAAGTCACGCTCTTTATATTATTACCAGTTGGTGGTTGTTAAACTAAGCAGGAATATATTGAACAGCTAAAAGCAAGCTACTAGTACAGGCTACGCAAACAACGGTAAAGTGTTATCGTTCTTTTCCCCATGTTATGGGAGACTAGATTGCGCTTGTTTTGTCAAAGTACCTTTCGGTAGTTCTATTATAACAAAATGTATCTGTGGAATGCTGACTGAAGGTAACCACTACATAAACTATGTATAAAAAAAAGAGCTCACACGAGCCGGGAGTTTGGTTGTTTTATGGATACGTTCTTACAAATGCGCTCGCTTATTTCAACACTTACTCAATGCCGATGACAAGACAACCTGTACCTGGAGAGGTTTTTAAAGAATACGCAAAAAACAAAAAAATACTGCCGTTACGGCCAGGTATTTCAAATTTACTACCGTAAAAAAATACAGCAACATGAATAGAAACAATAATAAAAATTCAACGTTCATTTTTTAGTAAAAGTGGTTTTGCGTTGAAATTTACTATGAAAATGACTCCCTGTTTGCCCCTCTATGGTAAATTTATGCCGCTTGGCACAAATAAATTATTCTGAGCGACGATCGTTATTATTATTTCACCCGATATTTCTTACCTCATGTATCTTGAGAGTCTCCAGGAAAGTTTTGTACGGAATCAAAGAATCAGTTATGACTGTTTTTGTTCCGAAAAGCATACAAAACATGGCCAGTGCAAAACCCGACGCGTGGGTGAAAGGATTCCAACAAAGAAAAACATCCTCTTCAGTGAAAGACCCAACAGAGCTGAAATTAAAAAAAAAAAAGACAATAACAACGAGAACAACAGGTGTATATAAGTTCAAGAATCTTCGAAAACAGCTGCTTAAAATATCCAGAAACTTTGGCTCTGCCAACCCGAATTTCACTTTTAAGCTCATAACGTAAAATATTTTATATCGTTAAGGTGATCCGGTCAGCAGCAGAGAGGACAAGAAAGAACAAGAAACAAAAAAAGTGGATAGAGCACGTAGAAAAATTACGGAGGCCTCGCCAGTACGTAACACCTTGCTCGAAATGGTTGTGCGCACCAATGCCCGGTTGTGGTATTCTCCTTTTAATGTAAAGCTTCTTTTTAGAATAAATATGCTCATAAAACGCGCAATAATGAGATAACCAAACATACGAGTAAACAAAACATAGAAAGACGGCACCGCAGTTTTGTTTGAACGGCTTAGAGCTTTAGATGTGACGTGCTTTGCAAGGGTACTCAAAGTCTCCCACTGGTGGCAGGGGATATCGGTTGTGGTAACCTCGAACCGGGAAGGGGGGGGGGGGGGGGGGGGGGGGGGGGGGGGGGGGGGGACGGCTAGTGGGGTTTTTAAACTAATCCAAACGCTTACACAGCGTGTCAGCGTTTGGAAGTTAATCGTAACACGTAAGCCGAACGCTGCGTGAGGGACACGCCCATATAATTCATGTAGTACCAGTGGGTTTAGTTCTCAACTTCGCCGCTAGGACAGCGACGATTGAATCTACTCTCCAAAGAGGTCTCAGACTCCTCGCCAAATTCTGGGTGGGACGGTGGGGGTCTTAGATCCCCCCAGATCCCCGCGACTTTAAGCACTGTACAACACTTCACTGCCTATAGGCGCAATGTGTTTGATTTTGAGAGATAATGCTTAAAAATATGGCTTCCCCCATGGCTTCACAGCTTTATAAAATATTTTAAGCAGGGTGACATTTACAAGTAATATCACTATGTTTCAATGATATATAGGTAATTATAGTTCGTTTGATACATAGAATACAGCGGGGTCAAAGATACTGGCGTCAGCGCGTGGCTTCATCTGTGGTTTCGTTTGCGCGAGAACGCGTGCAAATTATCTGGGATATCATTCCCCATGCTCGCGCCAGCAGCTCTGACAGCGTTGTGCGCTAAGCTTGAAACAGACTATAATCTCTATATACCATTACGCTATTGCATAAAATAAGTTAGTGCTCGATTTTGTCGAAAGGAATATTTTTTTTTAAATAAGGCTGCTCTAAACTCTAAAAAAGGGGGTGTGGGCGTTGCACCCCTTGTCACATATACGACACCTCAAAACTTCAGTTGGACGTACAGCGCACCGACGTCTTACCAACGCTACCAAATTTCACGAGCGGCTTGATAGCCGAGTTATACAACTCATTAAAATAGCTAACGTAAGTGTGACTGACTGCAAAAAAAGTTATCGGTGTTTTTTAAGCTCAACTGCAAAACCTGTGTGTTTTTTTCTTGTAGACTTTGGTACGTACTTCAGCTGTTTAATATGTTATATCGCACCGTCATCAACCCTCTCGCAAAAGTTGGGGCAGTCGGTTCGACGTCGGCGCGCTGTACGTCGAACTGAAGTTGTGGGGTGTCGTATATGGGACGAGGGGTGTAACGTCCACACCCCCTTTTTTAGAGTGTACGCGAAATATATAATATACCGGGTGCGCGAGATATTTTGAAACATAATGGTGATTTTAGAAAATAAAAAGGTTTAAAAAAATCATTAAGATATTTTGCACGGAGTTTGGTACAGGTACTGTTTTATATTCGTGTTCTCAAACTTCATTCAATAAAACCACCTTTAGCGGCAACGACTGACTCGATGCGGTTCGATAACAGCTGCCTGCCCTGATCAAGCAGTTTGCGTTCATGGCCTTAGCGTTAACGATGACAGCGTTTGATTACTTGTCTTACAGGGTTCCTTGATGGTCTCTCTCGACGACTCCCAAGACATTGTAGTCCAGATGTTTGATATCTGGCGAGTTAGGAGGCTATATGGACGTGGTCATGGAGGTTGTCAGCCAGTTAATCTTTGGTCGCGTGGGCCATGTGGCATGAAGCAGAGTCACTTCAAAAAATGTTTGGCCTCCCCTCCACCATTCCTTCTATACAATGTTTTACCACAGTGTCCAGAGCCTCGATGTAGGCCTTTGAGTTGACCCTCAAGCCTTGTTGAAAGAAGTGCAGTGGCACGACCTAACTCGTTGTTCACAACGTCACCATCATCACAGATGACGGAAATTTTGTCCGCATAACCGAAAGGACGGCTTTTGGCCAAAATATCCATCCAGACGAAATGTCCATCGAAATGAAATGTCTATCGGGTCCTTTTTTTATTTTTTTTTATACTGGCAAAATATATTTTTAAACAGGCTTAACTCGGAAGCCAGAACACGAAAGTGACTGAGAACTCCAAAACCACAAAGTGTACGAAAAAAAAAAAAAAACGGATTTTTGAAACTTTAGTTTTATGAACTCACACGTTCAATGCCATCCTTTTCTCGGATTTTGACCAGTTGACTCAATGGCACAGTGGTCTATGACGAATTCCCCTATGTGGCCAATATCCCTGCTACAAGTTCCAGTTCTCGAATTGCCTTTCAACGAATGCCCCACCTCCTCCGCTCCGCAAAGTATGTAGGAGGTCCAGTTTAAGGTTCATTGTACTCTGTTACGTCCGGGGACCGTGTGGTGAAGTGTAAAGTTTTGAGGTTTCCCATCTGCCATTTGTTCTGGAGCTCTGTGTTAAACGTTTCTGGTACAAACGTCATAATGTACTGCTGGTTCACTTCGAGCCGAAGCTAGCGTATTATTACTCCAAATTTTAAAATTAACGAAGGGGCAAGATAATTGTTGGCCGTCATTTGGAGCCATGAAAGTATTCTCGACTTTGGTATTTTGTAGCGTGAGCTGCACTGGCCGAGGTTGAGCAGTTTCGAGTGGCTCGAATTATGAGCCGTGCTTCGTGCTGCGAATGCGCGAGGAGCATGACGTCACACGATGCACAGCTGGCGCGCCGGATCCGACGCCGCCGCGCGCTCCGCCGCCGCCGCGCCCGCCTCACCGGTCTGCGCATTCCAGAGGAGTGACGTCATAGCCGCGGCAGACGCATTGGCGCCGCCGCGTGCCCAGCTGTGTGCCTCCGTTGCCCACCATCCCAGTCCGACGCTGCACCGGTGCCGCTTGATAGCGCCTCTCATTTTGTGCACATTATCTCACGCTACGTATATCCTGGCACAGCTGAGCTAAGCCACCGCGTTTTTTTTTTATATCTCTGTCTTTACTTATTCTTGAAATTATCTGATCTAAATGACAAAACTTTTACAGTAATTGTGTAGCATTTTTAGTTTTATCAAACCATAAGTACTACCAATACACAAGCCGTTGGGAGCAAATACAACCCTTTTTTTTCTGACCGCTAACGTTATTAAAATTTACAGAACGTAAGTCCGGCAGTTCGAGTCGAGATATTTAGAAGAAAGCACTATATCTTAATGTTGAACTAACCGCCAACAGAGACCGTGCTACTGTAAATCTGACTTTTTTCACGAGTTCGATATTTTGCGATTTTCTCCCAAGAATTTTCTATATTTAGAGTGGAATACTGTTTATTCTCAAGCGTCGGGTTAATGATTCGCGGGGCCAGTTGCTCGTAATTGTTTTCAAATTTTCGAATTTGTGGAACTGAACTCAGCGAACGCGCTCTATTTTGTCACTGACATATTTTTTTTTTTTAAATGCTTTCACTTTTTAACGTTTCTAGCACTGTTTTTTCTGAACATTCGGCATCTTGTTTCAAACACTGGGCACATTCTGGCGGAGGTTGAGCGGGCCGTAACTTTTGTTTTATTTTTCGATTAGAAAAGCTGTTTCCTCCTATACAGGAAAATACGGTTTGTCACGAAATTAAAAAGTTGCTCGGATTTGCGTAAGCAGTCACATTATGATCGTTTGTGAAACAACACGTGTGTACATATACCACATATGTATACGAATCGGTATCAGCACCCTTTTTGTAATATGAGTCAGCGAGGTAAACTGTCTAAAAGGTCGACACATCTATCTGGGCGAATTGTCTATCCAAATGTCTATGCGGAAAGGTCGTTCGTCTGCTTCTTGCGCAGGGGGTTGCGGTGACGTCAGAACGACGAACCCTGATTGGCTGATTAAAATAAATAGGGGGTCGGCGCGACCCCCTATCTGAGCGTCGTCTGCTCCTTTGCAACGTCGTCTGCTCGCAACGTCGTCTGCGTCTGCCTTACCTTTCCCGCGACTTTCGGAAGTGCAGGTCTTTACGAGCGAGCTCGACTTCGCCTTTCAGAGGGCAGACGAAATAACTCGAGCGGTACGTTGCTTTTGTCTAACAACTAGCAGACGCGCATCAAGGAGGGAAGTCAAAGGACTCACTGGCGAGGTGTCCCGAGGCGCCGAGGTTTGTTTGCTAAGAACCGAGAGGCGACCGCTCATTCACACTGGAAGCGGATCCGCGTTCGCAAAGTGGTTGTGAACGCGGTTGTATAAAGATCCAGTAAAATTACACCCGCACTCGATGACATCAACTGCACGTGCAATTGTACTGGATCTTTATACAACCGCGTTCGCAACCGCTTTGCGAACGCGGATCCGCTTCCAGTGTGAATGAGCGGTAAGGGTGGTTAGTGTCCGCAAGTTCCCTCCAAAATACTTTTTCCCTCGTTTCGTGTGCGGCGAGACTCCTCACTCTTTAACGGCGTCGGCGGGTTGGCGCGGTTGGTGCAGCTAACAGGCCGGGTTTACTGCGGTTGATCGAATGCCATTTCATCGAAGCACGTTTTATCGAAGCACGGTTTAAAGAAAGCAGAGCCGTTTACAGAAAATCTGTTTATCGAAAATTGACGCTTCTTTTTTTTTTTTAAGCGGTCTTCTTGCATCTTGCGTGTATCACTTTTGCGCGCGTTAACCCAGGCCCCCCGCTGCGCTCCCGCCGCTTTGCAGAGGCAGTCTGCGGCGGCTCATTACAAAAAAATGTTTGGTCACCTGACTGACCCGTACACGCCACTTCGTGGCGCCCGATTTCGCTAAAAGTAGGCTCAACGCCATTTTTTATAAACTGTGTTCTCTAAACAGGGATTCAATAAACTTGGGTTGGTAAAACGGCTTTCGCTAAAACGAGCTTTTCTAAACCGCATGACTCCACAGTTAACGTCGTCTGCTTTACGTCTGCTAGTCAAAGCGATGCCTGCTTTACCTTTCCTGCGTCTGTCGGAAATTCACAACTTTTTCACTGGCGATAACACGGCCCTCGAAAAAGGCGAAAGGAAATACCTTGAAGGCTACGTCCTTTCTTTTGAGGTGAAGGATTTCACTCTGGTTGCGAATGTCCACGCGACGTTCAAGAATTGTAGCTACGCGGTAAAGATGACACTCTCCGATAAAGGTGACATTTTAGAGTGTCACAGTGAGTGCACTTGCCGGGCGGCCGCAAAGTGAGCCACATGGTGGCTGCAGCACTTTACGCGGCTCTAAATGGACTGTCTAAGACGGACCTTAATTCCGCAGCAGTGTCTGCAAGGTCCCAAGAGCAGCACGCCGCGGTAGGTCGCTCGCTCGAGTAAGAAGTAAACACCATGTTCATCGCTATGTTAAAACGTTTAGTTGCACGAGTTTCGTGAATGAGTTGTTCAAAGATAATCAGCTAATGACAGACGACAGCCGATGTAGTGATAGGAAATAAACAAATGCGGCTGTGCGATCGCTCCTATGAGCACATCATAGCCCAAAAGTGCTCGATCGCTGCTTGTTGTCACAACTTTCTCGCTCGACTAAAAGGCTCTTGTCAATTAGTGTATTTGGGTATGTATGTCTTGCATAAACCTAAGGGTAAAAGTCTGAAACGCTGTGCTAATCCGTGGAAGAGCATCCGAGCAAGATCGATCGAGCTACCCGAGTGGCGTCGAACGTATCGCGGAGGTTATGTCGTAGACTGGTTGGCACCAAGAAGTAATTATTGTTTTTATTTTTGGCCGAATTTTGTGGAAACTTATTTTTCTATGCCGTGTTATTTAAACAGACGAACACTTGCTCGGGGGTAATCCGATGGAATTCAATTAGTCCTCTGCATTTGCTCAAGTCACTTTTTTCTCAGCTTACTGTCTTAATAGACATGAATAAAAGCACGCTGCTTCCTTCAGTATAGCGCGCGTGCGGCCCCGAACATCTAAGGGCATCACAGACCTGTAATTGCTCTGTTTCGTGCGGCTAAGAGCCGCTTGTCCCTTTTAGAAGGGTGCAAGATGCGGAGAACCACGCACCTATTTAATAGGCTACAGTCTCGTTCGTTATCGGAACTAACCAGGCAATCGCTCCACCAATTAACAACAGCCATACCGTTCTTAGTTGGTCCTACATTGTCCCATGGACTAGAATATGTTCACCTTGGAGACCTGCTGCGGATGTGGGTACGGTCCGGCACGGAAATCACACTCCCCCACTCGGATTTTCAAGGGCCGACGCGAGCGCACCGGACAGCTCAAGAGCCGCGCTGCTCTACGGAGCCGCCATCCCTATCTTGGGGCGAACCCATTCCAGGGACTCGATCTCCTTACAGAGAAAAGAAAACTCTACCCGGGGCCCGCATTGGTGTCTCCAAACTGGTTTGCGTTACCGCACGGGGCCCCGAAGTTATCAGTCTGTCAATCCTCCCAGAAATTTAAAATGCGACACACTGTCGTGAATCCGCCCACCATATCCGAAGACGCAGCACGTGTTCATTTCCCCTGTTAACACTGTCCCTTGGACAGCGCCTGAACGGAGCCGATTTCTAAATCGATCAGAACAAAACCGGAACGTTATTGGCTCTTTTTTTTTTACCACCAACCACGCGAAGAACTCGCGGCTACAGCCACAGCTGCTACGGCAGGTCCGCCATTGCCGACGCCGAGATGTTCACATCCGCGAACTCCACCCCCCCCCCCCCCCCCCCCACCTCGAGGAGGCGGAGCTTAGTATAACCTCTTCTCCCACCTTCACACGTCCTTTCCCATGCGCAGAAGTCCGAAGTTGCGCCCACTTCCAAGGCGCATATCGTCTAAATATCCATCGAGACAAAATGTCCATAGAGTCAAATTGTCCATCCAGGTCAAAACGTCAATCGAGACGAAATGTTCATAGAGTCAAAATGTGGAATTTTGACTCGGATGGACATATATTCTCGATGGAAATTTGGACCTGGAATCTGTAGGCACCTCATCGAGGCTCGCACAGAGCCACCTGTCATTCCGCCTGTTGACCTTTTTGTCTTAATAAAAGTTAATATTATAAAAAAATAGAACACGCCCGATTTCTTAGGACGCTTGAACTGGTTCAACAAGCTTTTGGACCTGACGACCAAGTTTTTCAGGGTTGTTTGGGACATAAACTGCATTATTTTTATCAGATAGGACCGTATTAAAACATTCTTGCACCACAAGCCCGATACTGTACTCGGCCGCATAGAGCTGTTTGGTACTGGCTTTCATTGACTCGCTGGCGTCGTCGTTCAAAATGTCCTCCATCAACCTGTTCTATAAACTCAGCCGCGCTTGCGTCGTCTAACCACTTGGAATGTTTTTTTTTTTTTTTTTTTTCGATTGGCCCCGAGTAAAACGTCCACGTCAGAATCCGAAAGTTGTTTTCCAATCTTGAAAACGAAGAACCTTGACGTATTCAAGAAGGTCGTAATGTCCAAATCGCTATGGTTGGCGGCGAATGACACCAGGTTCGCATGCCTTTTCATTCTTCTGTCAGACCGCAAGCTGCCGTTTTTAAATTATTACACTAGATAGATGAACATAGATGCGGTCGAAGGAATTGAAGCATCTAGAAAGATATGTAGTAAGAGTATGAAAAGTTATGCACCTTGAATTTTTGTTCTCAAATACTTCGCGCACCCTGTTGACTTCCGTGTTTCTCAAGACTTGAAAAACTCTATGTTCTTAATATCCTCGCTTCCGTACATAGAGAGAGAAGCAAACATAAAATGCTGCCGGTGTGACAGAACGTAACTTGTGTCTTCTGAAAACGGGTGAGTTTCCAACACTTTGATCAGCGCGTACCTGAATGTGTGAAACCCGGCACAGTACGCCTTATGCGATATTTCCACGCCCTTTGGGGGACCCACCGATCCTGACGTATACATTATTGCGACAAGCTCTTCCTCGTTGTTAGCAGGTGCATGGGGCGTAAATGAGGCGTCTGAAAGTTCTTGAAATTGGAGAACATTTACGAAACCGGGTGAGTTTCCCAGGGAGAACAATGCCTGCGAATGAAATGAATTTTTTTACTTCTATTAGTTGTGTTGGTCGCAAGGTGGAAGAAAATAATATATGCATGTGAGTGACTACAATAGAGAATAAAGCGTTCAAGTAGCAAGAGTATCTCGCTTTCTGAATAAAAAAGAACTAAACTTGCTAAAGACATACGAAAGGCAGATGAGCATAATAAGGTTTTTTTTTTTTTTATCTATGTGCTTAACTGGTAGTTTCTTCAATCTACGCCACCTAGAATAACGGAAGTCCGGGCACAGGCATTTTGACGTCATCACAGTGCGGTTATGCGCTGACTCAGACTGGTCACGAGTGCTGCGTCATATTCAGCAGGGCTTTGTGTCCAGTTAATGCGTCGAGGAACGCCTTGGGCCAGAGCCCAGATGTTGAGTTGACACCATCCGGTTATGATGACATTAGGAAGAGGTCGAAGAGGCTGTTTACAGGCTTTGATCATTTTAGGTGGTGTTGGTCCCATGCAGCAGTTGCCGTCAACTCCTTCATTCTTTTTTCATTAGAGGACAGTTAGAAACATTTATCCCTTTATCTTAGAAAACAACAAACACTAATTACTTGGCCAGCACTCTCAAGAAAAAACAACAAAAAAACTACGATTCACTTAAAGGGACACTGACATTCCCCAATTCTTCTTAGTATTTTCGTCAGGCGATTTAATACGAATTCTCGCAGTAACTCAAGAAATATCTTTCTGCAGAGTTCCGTATATTTTTAAGGAAGTACCAAAACCTCAGCTGCTGAAAACCGAAACCGGAACACGAGGGCGGAATTTCATGGCCGGAAGTCACGTGGCTACACCGACCACATTTTTTTTTTTTTTCTCAGCTTCTCCGGCGTGTAAAGCAGACGACGACAAAATTACGTGTACCGTTCGTCGTGCAATTGTTTCGCACTTCTATCCCTTCCGCTCGACGTTCTGCGCTCAAACATCAACTGGCCGGTACCACGAACGACAGTTCCGATGTAGCGGCCGCACGTCGGTCGCAACATTGGTCCGTCGTGCGCCGGCATCGTGACGTTCAGCCCGTGGTACGTCGTGATGTTGAGAATGACGTGCACATGTACTTTCTGTGATCTGTGCAACATTTCTCTTTCGATTAACATGTTTGCAGCTTTTTAGAGGGCACAAATATGGTGTTCATAATTGTTTCTTTTTTTTTAAATATTGGATGTTTGCATGAGACGACCTGCGATTTTGAATATAATCGGTATATATGGTTTGAACGCCACGGGTCCACAGAAAAGGGACTGAGCGCAACTAAATCCGGACAGTTTTCGACCGGCTGTGTTTGGCGAAAATATAAAGAATGAATTTTTGGCTGCAAACTATGTTCTGTATATAGTGCTTCTTAAAGGTCATGTTCAAATAAAAACCTCGGCGAGTACAAATACCCTGCCAGTGTCCCTTTAACTGGTGGGAACTTAGTGGCAAACGTTCTCTTTTTTCTGGTGTGACAAAAAAAAAACCCTAAACAAAATATTTTATTCTAGGGAATAAATATATGGAAAAGAAATCTTTTATAACCAGACCAAACCTCAAGCTTAAAAATAAATAATAATATCTCACCTTAATGTTTGATGGCATTGCCACCTTGGCAGCATTTGCTGCGATTTCTTGATCAGTTAGTAGAAAAGTGCACTGAGAGTCTTCAATCGTGTGCAGCAATTCCCCTATAAGAGTGATGTCACAATACGTCCTCTTTTTTTTAAATGCTGCAATTAGAATTCTCTATTGAGATGAAAACGTTGATGGCACTTACTTGCCACGTAGGTCGTCTTTGCCATGACAAGCGTACCGCCCGCGAACACAACGCCAAAAGCTGCTGCTACAGTTTCAGCCGCGTTGCCAATATACGCACACACATTGGAGCCCGGTTTTACACCGTGTTGCTGATAACCAACAGCATATTTACGTATCTTTTCCAAGAGCTGAGAGCCGGTCAAGGTTTGATGGCTGTCAACCTAAAAGAAAAGAAATAGGAAATGTTTTGAGAAAAAAAGGGTTTTAGACCGGTCTCATGGTGCTAAACAAACTTATTTTCCGAACTTCGCCTCGGTTTTGTGCAGTACGCTCCGCTCCGTGCGTGATATGGCTCCACGGTTTTTCGCGCCATCAGCGCCTCCCTTCCTGGGTTTAAGGACTATACTTCGTTTCACCTTTACAGGCCAAGTGCCACCCTTTTTCGGAATAAATTTGTTACCACTACTACGTTTCACCTTAGGTCCAAGCGCGGCCGATGTTATGAGTGGAAGGGCCAATCAAACAGCGCGAAAAGCGCAACGTCATGGTGTGCTCTCTGCGCTTGATAGGATTAGCCGGCGGAGGAGCACGGACAGAGACACGGCGAATTCCGGCTGGTCCTATCAACTGCAGAGAGCACGCCATGACGTTTTGCCTCTTTCACTGTTTGATTGGCCCTTCGGCTCATACCATCGGCCGCGCTCGGACTGAAGCTGAAACGAAGTATAGTGGTATGTTGCCCATGCGAAAGCGGCGGCCTACGGGGGTGCGGGACTGCCCATGTGGCGCACTTTTCTTTTGCGACTTAACATGATAAATGACACTGTAATATGCAGGGTGTCTTTATTTAGCTGGGTCAAGTTTCGAAAAAAAAGATTGCATTGAGATATTTTCAATTTTTGGATTCGCTTACTGGACTCGGCGACCACTGAAAAAAAAACCTATTTCTGCAATATGGTGGCTAATTAACGGAGTTTTTTAAATTAATTATAATATGTGACCTTAGAGGGTTTACTGCATTTCAGAAACTGATGTTCAACCTCCAGTTTGTGTGCGCCAACCGCTAGCTGTGATAAACATGTCAAAATTTGGACGGCACCGGCCAAATATTTTAGTTCCGCAGGCTTCTTCGAACCGAAAGTGAGTGAGTGAAAGCGTTTTATTGAGGCCATGAACAGTGGAGAGGGGGAGAGGTCAGGTGGCCACGCGTCCTGAACGCAGGCGTACGATGGTTGGCTCACGTGTTGGCGTCGTGCCTGGCATCGAAGGCGAAGTCAAGTAGGCGGTTCAGGAAGTTCACGTCTGGAGGGCTGCGGGGTGTATCCAGTCGTCCAGGCTGTTTGTGTCTGGAAGAACGTGCTTCCTTCTGATGTCTTTGTAGTGGAGGCATTTCCAGAGCAGGTGTGGGCCGTCCGCTTTTTTGGGGACTGTACATCTAGTGCATTCAACAGTCTTGCTGCGCTTGCCCCACTTGGCTAAGCGGGCTGGGGTGCAGAGGACGTCGACTTTGATTTTAGTGAGTAGAACACGCTTACGCTGAAAGAAGCCCGGGGGAGGGGGGAAGGCGTTGGGGGGGGGGGGGGGGGAAGCAGTTCCCACAACCTGAGTTTGCAGTCTTCCTGAACCCGGAGGCGTTCGATCCTCCTCCGGGTCGTTGTCTTGGGACTTTTTGTACATATCTTGCTGATTGCAGGAAGCCGTGTACCCGTGGTATTTTGATTGGAGTGGAAAATCAACCATCTGAGCACGGAGGTAGGGAGAAGGGCGCGTGACAGATCGCTAGCTTCTTCATTTCCTTTGATGCGGGCATGGCCGGGGATCCAAAGGATTTTCGTTCTTGTGTCCTGCTCAAACAGGCTCGAAATGAGTCTCTTGATGCGCTTCGCCTTGGGGCTCGTGCTGTGGGCTTTCTCGCACTTTGTTAGTGCGCCCTGCGAGTCTTCGAAGGCCCGCAATTCGCAAAGGCGAATGTCGGTGTTTTTGTGAAGAAAGGCTTCGAGTGCCACGGGGATGGCTTATAGATACCCTCCCTTGATTGCGGTCCTGGATGGGCGCTCACGGGACCTGGAGATGGATAGCTCTGGGGCGACGACCGCCGCGGAGCACTGAGGCCCCGCAGGACCTTCGTCCGCTGCAGCGTCCATGCAGGCGACCAGTCTGGTGTGCAGCGGGTCCTTCCAGGTTCTGACCATCTTCTAGTGGCCTAGCGAGGGTTGGCAAACATTTCCTGTGGAAAACGGGTTTGATGTTTGTGATTTCTGCCAGGTTTTCCCAGAGTGGGAGGTCCGGCTGCCGCGGCGGCAGCTCCAGCTTGGGGTCGGGAGCAGTATGAGGATGTCCCGACCTTGTTGAGAATGCTGCAGACGTTCATGATGGGCCAGTTTCCTAGCCGATACTTATGTCTTGCAGGGAGTTCATTTGGGCTTTTTCCCGAAGCTTGCCGATCGGGGTGAACTTCGGGAGTCCGGTGAATACTCGCATGGCCTTATGGTTCTGGGTTTCAAGCTCGCGCCACTTTGTTTTGATTAGCTGGTAGTGAGTGGCCCGCTTCGTAGCAGACGCGGGACACGACCAGACTAACGCGTCGTTTCTCAAACACCCTTTAGTCACTAATGCTTTTCCTGATTTCTGTACATCCCCTAACAATAAATGACATATTTTTTGCCTATTGAAATTTCACTTCTGTAATGTTTATTTGGCTACTTTTGATTACTTTATTAATACAACTAATGTAACGGTGCACGATGTCACCGGTATTTATGTGACGAGTGAAGAGACGAGGAGTTATGTTCGGAGTGCAGCGAGGCATTATGTACTGATAGACCTCGCATGTTTCTTCTTCAATGTCACATAGGCAGACGCTGGAGACAATTCTTCTTGACATTGTGGTATCTATATCGGTGTAACGCATTAGGTACATATTTAAAATCCGCTCATTGAACAATAATCAGAAATGTAATAAAAACCAGATGAAATCAAAAAGTTCTGCATCACCAAGCCAACAGGAGAGAATTTGATCATTGCATCGCCCCAATATACGTTTTCTAATCACACTGCTGCGAATATATGTAAAGACGTACTCACAAGAATTATCTTGGTTGAAAGTTTCTTCAATCGCTGCTCTATAAATTGAGAGGCGTAGCTGTATCCAACGTCGAAATCCGGGAGGGATGAGTGTATGACTCGGTTTATAATCCTTGCGGTCATTTTTTTTTTGTGGTTATTTCTCAAAGTGTAAAAATGACACTTGAATACACACTCCTTCAAAAAAAAAAAACGTGATGAAGAGTAGAACATTATTGAGTCTGTGTTTCATTAAGACGCGAAAGTGATGATTTTAGAGGAGCTCTCCTTAATTTTTTACTTTGTCGGAAAGACGTAATCACCAAGAGCATAATTGTTAATTCACGAAATTGCCATTCCTGATTTTAAAAAGGTATATAAAATTGTGCGCATCAAACTTTCAACACAGTGAGGAATTACAATTAAGGACTAATGTTCCTTTAAGAGAATGTAGATTTTTACCAAGATGTAGGAAAGAACTCAGACGAACGTACCCCACCGTGGCTATAAGCACCTTCTTCGCTAGTGTGAAACACACCGCTAGACTAATCGTGCCCGTCATTAATGGGGCGCATCTGTCCGATGCGCACAGATGCGCAGCGTTCTTATGTTCGAGCAACGCGCACGGGGATAGTTCCATCATCACGAATAGTTGGGGATGTACTTATAATAGAACCCGCGAGTGCTTTAACGATATACTAAAGCGCACAGTATAAGACGTGGAATTTTTGTATGTGCGCCACGTGCTCATTTTCACTTCTGTACGAATCGTTTTAATTGTCTAGTCTCAGGTGAGAGCTGTAGCGGAAGACTGAAAGAGCACTCTCAGCGTAATTTTCAACAAAACCTTGGCCCGAAACATCATCTGTAAGCGAAGCAAACAATGTCATCTCGCGGTTTACACCGAACATGTTGCTTCCAATACCAGAACCACCTTAAATTTGACTCTTTGGCTGCCAAGAAAGGAGCGAGTTACTTGCATCTAATAATTGTCTCCCAGCCAATCCGGTGGCGGTATCACCCGGTAAAAATTCCGTAGAACAAATCATCAAGCCTTAACATAATAAGTTAGGTTCTGAGATTCTTAAGCTGACTGTGACTAGGATTAGGTTACGTGTGCGTCCACATGGATGCACAGGACGCAGGCAGTTACTGTCTAGGAAATCCGAGTCCGGGACACTTTAGACAATTGGTCAGGTCGGAATAACGTTGCTACGTGCTTTTATACGTCCGCGTCTCTCCGTGAATGGGAGTGACGGCACTCTGCGGGAAAAAAGAGACGCTAGAATATTTTATTATCATCCGACTGCGTAATGAACGCATTGCATTGGTCATTGCGTTATAACCACCGACCCTGGTCTGTGGAAGATAAAACAAATAACTGGGAACACATAATAAACGTCCTATGAAAAGTCCGTCCCCACAAAGATTCTACTGGCCACCACTAGGCAATTTTCTTCAGAGCTAATTTTGGTTATCATCAACCGTACTCTGTCAGGGAATATTCTTAAACGTTTTGAGCAAGGACTTGTCTTCCGTAGACTGGTAGAGAGGTTGTGGTGCTGGATAACCGTAGGTGCATTACCATAAATATGAGAAAATCTTAAGTATTTTATGAAGATTATGAATTATTGTACAAAGATCACTATGTGCTCCACCTATGGCTTTTCAAATTACCAGAATTATTGTTTATTCGATAAATGTGTGAACGTTATTTAACTACGAACGCCTATACCAAAAGTCATCATAATGATAAGTGTTGTGTGTACCTTGAGGGCCTTAGAGGAAGACTCATGACGCTGTAACACAATTTTCGTAAAATATAAGTTATTTTAACGTGCTCAAAATCAGATCCTTTTTCACTCAGTCAATCAATTGCAGTAAGCTCACCTGATGGGAAAATTTGGAACTGCAATCAAAACTCTCATGCGGATTAATGTACCGTAATATCTCGAGTTACCGTCCATACCCAAGTCATCGCCCGCCCTATATTTTAAGAAAATATCAACAAAAAAAAAAAAAAAAAAACTTTGAGCGATTTATTATTCTTACCGATACCCTAATGGGGACTCCATGATCCGAGAACATTCATCCTACCCGAATGACGCGGCCACAGACCTTACAGTTAGAGGACGTCAGTGACAAAGGAAAACGAAGTATCGAAACATATTTTTCTCATTTTAGGCATCTTGGTATCTTCGTTTACGTTACTCCCCAATTTCCGCGACACCGAAGTTGAAATACATGCGTCCGAAAGGAAAACAATGAAGATAACAGAATGACACTTTGTTTTGCTTATAAAAAAGTTCGTTCAGACAAAACAAAAGGTAGGAAAGATAACACAAGCAGTAACACATTCAGGAATCGCGAGGTCAGCGAACGTCTCATATCCAGGAGTGTAACCACGCAGTGTAAGGTAACGTCCGTCTCTACCAGAGTGACGTCACCGCAAACCAGCTCCTTCTCTCGGAACATTGTCCAATGTTTAAGACAAAGCCAACGGGTAAATGAAGATTTGCTGGAACGCCGCACACAGATGTTTGTAAAGCGTCTCATTTTGAGCAGCTCCGCGTTCGTGGCGCCGTCCACGCCACGAAGCATCTCCGTCTCAACCCGCTTTATAGCACGCCGCGCACGGACACACGCATGGACGCACCAAGCGAGGAAGTTGCATAAGAGCCCTTGTGATTGACAAGGTGCCCAACTTTGCCGGACGCCGAAGTATTTGCGAACCCGATCGCCGGTTTTCGTGCTTCCCCGGCATCGCTCTTCATTGTTTCTTTCGTTCGCAGGCTCGCTTCCTCGTTGCGCCTGGTAGGTTCTCCTATTTTCTTGCTGACTTTTTTATTTACTAAAAGAACATCCCAAGTAGCACAACACGCCGGGTTGGGGATGGGGCGGTATTGGCCTGCCGGGATAGCGATACCGGCCAGTACCGGAAACGCCCCAAGGGGCGACATCGGCCGGGCCCAATGCCGGAATCCGGCCGGTACCGGGACCTTATTGGGAAACCGGGATGCCGGGAATACGGGATGTTCCCAGCGAGCTCCCGACACAGATCCCCGGCATGGAACCGGTGGTACGGTAGGAAACCATCAGTGTGCCAGCGTGATTCCGGGTCAGAGCCAGTCCAATTGCGGATTAGTCCCAGCGTAAAAACAGATCAGTGCCAGCGTAATTGCGGGTCAGTGCCTGCGAAATTGCGGATCAGCACCAGCGGTTGCGTCATTCAGTGTATCCAGCATAGAACCAGCAGAATGCTAGCTGTGTCAGGCTTTAAAGCCCAGGAATGACATCCTACTGCATTTTTGAACAGCCAACTTCTCAGTAGATCAAATTGACTTAAACGTGGAAATGCTAAATTTCTCAGTCCAAACCATTTTATTGGTTTTCATATCTTTTATAGGTGCTGACCGTTTTTAACATGTTTTTCGGACTTGAACTGAAAAAAGCCGGTTTAGTATTTGTGCAATTTTAAGAAACAATTCTGTGTGAACAATTGACTTTCTCCATGTATGCAGTATACTCATGGCAATTACTGTATACTCGTTGAGACGACATGTCCCATTCATTTGTCGCCCAGATGCATATTGTGGGTAGTACAAGAAGGGAACATACAAAATGTTTTTTACCGTGACATTCTTTATTGTGACTCGTGCATCCATAGCAGCTAGCTCCTCAGCCAGAGTGTCCCTCATCGTCAAAGGCGGTTGGAACCACCAGTGGAGTGTCCGTCTTTTTAACTCTATTGCCCTTGCCCGCCTCCCTGGCCGTCAGCCACTTCTGCACCGCGTCCACGCTGCACGAGTGCGACTTTGTATGGCACCTGTAAAGAGAATTGTCAGATCACACAGATTAGTTGAGAAATAGGGGAAGCCAATATCTTGCATATTAGCTACACACAAGGTGCTGTTCAAACACTGCAGTTTGCGAGCGTTTCCTTTGCGTAAATATGGGTCCCTCACCAGCCTGCAATTCAAAGCTGACAGAAAGAGAGCACCACAGAGGTGGAGATTGTGGGTTTGGCTACCACGCTAAGGTGCAGATTCTACGGAGGCATATGGCTATTTCACGCAACATCCTATTAATCTGAAATGGGGGGCGAGACGGGGTGGGGTGCAGAGATGAGTGGCTAAAAAAAGAGCAAAACTTCCCCAACTGACACTCTGTAGACCAAGGCCTCTAAATGGTCGTAATTAGATTTTCAACCTGGAAACTAACAGGTTAACAAAACAAGACCAACAAAAACCTTTTTTCACAGTTCCTTCAAAACGCTGCTTTTCAGTATGAAGGTCCGAGAATGCTAACACAGGAGATATTCATAATAAAGAATGCAAATCAAATTAAAAAAAAAAAAAAAAACGACAGGAATTGACGACTTAAATTTTGCATATTGCAAGACTTAACGGGAAACTGAAGCTGTTCTGTATTTGAGGAAGAACACCAAAATCGTCTTGATATGGCCTCCAGGATCACGAATATCGAGTTTATTTTTTCAATCTGGTGCATGGAGAAGCAGAAATTAATTTCTAAAGTACAGCTGAAGCCCCTCCTTCCCGGGGCGTGACGTCGTGCTGGGAGTTTTCGGAAAATTGAATTTGTAAAAAGGTCAGAAATAAATTTGTAAAATTCATTTCTGACCTTTTTCTTGAATTTGAAAAAAGGTCAGAAATAGACGCCACAACTGGCATCAGTGTGGAAAAATACAACTGGCAAGCTTGCAATTGCACGCGCCACCCACACGAGCGACACGTGCTTGGCGCCCCAAAGATCCTAGTACGACGTCACGGCTGCTCTGAGGTTTTTCGTGTTTTCTCGCGTCTAGTTACACCTTCGGGGAAAACGAAAGCGATATTCAGATTCACAGGACAAAAATACGCCAGAAGTCACCTATAACTCGTTTTTTTGTCCAGAAGTGTTTCAGTTTCCCTTCAATTGTCAACATATTTCAAAGATTGTGCTTGTCTATTGAGCTCCAATAGAGATACCATCAATTTAATAGCTAGTAAAAAATATGCATTACCGATGACCACCTTACACATCATGGCGTCCTTGAACCTTGACTTTCCTTGGTAGCCCAGAAGGGCCGGACAACTGCTCCTGGACTTGCTTTGAGAACAGGCGTCCCACCATCTCTCGCACCACCTTCTGCAGGTTCTTGCTGTCTCCTAGAGACACGAGCTGCCCCTCCTAGAAAGACAAAATGTGTTCTCAATAAGTCAATAAAGTTATTTATATGCATAACATGTCTCAAGTAAGAGAATGTGAATGCCCAGGTAAATGCAGCAAGCTACACTATACATGCATCAAAATTTTACCATATTTACTAGAGAGAGAATAAAAAATATTAGAATATATGACAACATTACTTGTCTTAGACGAAACCAGAAAGATTAAAATATTTCCCTCCATACTCTGCTAAATCTCAATAGTCAGTCAAATTCGTTGCAACGTTCAAATTGTGCAAACGTTTTGATGGATCCTCTTTCCCCATCAGCATCCACTCAGTAATTTTAATAATGTATGTGGTTCTCAAAACAGTGCATTCAAGACCCTGCGCATCTTGACTTTGTTAAAGCTTAGTCTAGCTGCCGGTTAGTCACCCTGCAAATTTATCACCTATTTTACGACTTTACGAAGACTGGAATTGAAAAAGGCATAAAAAGGCAGGAATTGACCAAAACCGTCATCATAGTTGCAAAAAATGGCAACAGCAGCACAGTATGAGTAGTTACCTTTCCATATTTTTGTTTAGTGCTGACTCAGTGGTGGCCCTGTAGGCCAATGAACCAACTTACTCAGCTCAAGCTCGCCTCGTGTAATAATCGCTTGTGCGACTACCGTATGCTATGCCTGGAGACACAGCTACGCATGCACTCACACCCCCTGAATAAAGTGGCGGATGCAATGACAGTTACTCTTTCACCTTGGAAAATTTGATTTCCTCTCATAGGGTGACCTTCGGTTAGGACTGGTTAACATCTCATTTTGGAAATGCACTACTAATGTAAAGTAAAGATGGATTAAGATTTATCTGGCAACCCCTTACAAATTTGTTTGGGCATACGCATGTGGTGGGCACGCTCAAAAGCGATTTTAGACCAGGCTAAAAGTTATTTTCAAGCATGTACCTTTACTTCTGTAGCAGATGCCGAAAGCGCAAATGAATTTATCGCCCTAAATATTTAGATCTCTTGACTATAGCCTCAAGTGAGAACAGGAACAAAACCAAAAGAAGCCCATAATATACTACAGCATCTCGATCCTTCTGTCAAGCAAGCATTAAACACAAAAAGCACGCAGGCAGGTTTGTGCGTGCTCCACACACATACTCACGGCGAGAGTTGTTGCAGGTGCGGAATTTAACTTCTAAGGATAAAACGGGCAGAAGTGTCGTAGCAAATCAGCATGATTTATGATTATTTGCAGGCCGACATATTGTAAGCACCCAAAGGCAAATGTGTTGGGCGATTTTACTTCCCCCGTTGTGAAATGTTTTACTTAAAAATATTTCAAGAAGCGGCAGTTGAAAAAACACTTAAAATGCCGTTCAATGAGGATGCACATGAAGGCCTCTTGTCTACACGACCTTCGGGTGGAAAGAACTGTTCAAAAATGTAAAGATGCACAAATATTTAATTTTTGGTGGCCACCGTCCATCATTTCTCCCTTCAGTAGCCTCTATGAAACACAGTTTAACAATTGCAAAAACTTTACGCAGGCTACTAAAGCTGACTTGCAAAACGTGCAACTGGCGTTGCGTCACCTTGACACAATTCTATCGCAGGGTTCAGTTTAAGGGTACCCCTTACAATAAATAGCCTTCCGATGTGCATTGGCTGTGCATGCACTCTGCTGTTATAAATAACAGAAGGCCCGTAATGAAGGGACGGCAACTTACTCATTTTTAATTTGCCACTGACTGTGTTTAAAACATAGTTTGGGTGGGCATCCATTTGAAATATTACGGTAAAAGGCTTCAGTCCACATTCCAAACCCCGTTTGCATAAATCTTCAGATAACCCAAGTTAAACCACAAAGTAAGAATCACAGCCTTATACCCGTCAATATTGTGAAAAAGAGGACACATAAATACCGGCAGTGTCCTGTTGGTGAAGTTCTTCAGCTGCGCTTCTGCAGCACTAAGCTGTTCCATGTCGCGGAGAGGCGTCGGGAACAGCTCGGGTGGTTCAGGCCTGGCCAGTTCCTGGGGCGTCACCTGTTCCCCAGGCCTCGCCTGCTCTCCCTGGTGCTTGAAAGACACCACGTGCCCGAGCACCTGCCCAACAGACTTGCAGTTCCCTGTTCTGCTGCTGTAGGTGCCCATTCTGGATGTGCAGGTCTATCACGGCCTAAGCAGCTGAGCGTCGAAGGCTGCAAGATAACCAAGGCATAACAAAGCATTATCCATTTTGCTGATCAACAATATGCACTGATGATGCGAAGAAACTTTTTCAGAAACTTGGGTTTCGGGAAGTTTCAGAAGAACGCTTGAACCTTCAGGTGTTTCGGATGGTTTCGGTAGCTTTGGAACGGTTGCCAGACACAGTGAGTGTTTCAAATTTTTGTAAAAATTTAAGAGACATTATAATTTGTATGCAATATTCATAAATGTAATAAAAAAAATGTGTTAATCAAATAAACTTTCTGAAAAGGAGACACGGCCCCAATTTTCAGAACGTCACAGTTTTGGCTTGTATGGTCAAAGTGAATGCTCCCACAAAGTTTTATGATGTTTTTTGACAATCAAAGGAAATAAAAATACTGATTCGTCGGCGATGCACGCGAGACGCGCTGCGCTTGGCTGCGATAAGCACCAGTTTAAAAATCTGATATATAGGTCCGTGCCTATTAGGCCTAGCTTGGTGCCTGTACCCTTGTTGGAATTGCCATTTTCTGGGCTTTCAGGACGGCCTTTTTTTCAACTATCAACCGTCTAAGAATGGGAGAGAATCGCGTTAAGAACACTTGCCCTGGTATAGAAAACGAAATTGGCTGCAAGTGGCTGCTCTGTGGTCACATGATACCTCGCGTATAGGCATATGACGCTATAGAATGAATTGGCACTTCCAAGTAAAGCACAGGTCATCAATTGCACCCCTTGTTAAATAGCAGAAGTTCCCAAAGCAACTTTGTTTTCTATCGTTTCACTTGCAGCATACAGTGTGTAACAGATGATCCACCTTTCTTCGGTTCTGGTAGCAGACGACGCAGCGGCGTCTTGTTTCCCGCAGCAAATTACACTCTAGGGCAGACAAACCCTCTCTCTTTACTAACGTTAGCAGGCGACGTGTCTGTTAAAGAAAGGTCAGCTCCCTCAGTACAAGCCTGCCGAGATCTCAATCTCACAAAACACCAAAATCGGGCCATTGGTACAACATTTCAAGGTACAAACAGAAGCTGCACAGCACGGCGCCGAAGCGAACTTGCTGCACCTAAAAACAACACTCCAAGCTGTCCGTCGAACCTCTCCAGAGTAGGACAGCACCACGGCCATTCTTGGCAGCATGCAATGCTTTCCCACAGCATTACGAGAAAGTTTTGTGACCAGTAGTGTATTGAAGAACTCGGTCACTACTGTAATTGTGCATGTGTCACTACGAAGATTATGGAGCTAACTAAATTGAGCAACTGCTGCAAGCTAATCTGGTCAAGCATGCTAACAGAGGGCAGATGAAAAACGTGTGCTAGCACATTATCAGGACTTTAGATGAAAAGGAACAGTACAAAATAATACTTACTGTATTTCTGCAAACTTGATGCTCTGAACGAAGGCCAGTCAGAGTCTGGTGCTTGGCCCGGTCGCACACGAGACAAGATGTCCGCCCCAGGCATTTTGCTTGGCCACCTGCCGTTGTTTCATACTCAAGTCGAACCACAACAGAGGGACGGACGCCACCGTTATTTCGTCATTCTCTTCGATGAACTGTACTCCTCCTCACTAGAATAAAAGGCGTGGTCAGACATGATGTTCATTCAAGTAACTTCACACTGTCAGGTCTTCGCAACCTTTAGCATATATTATAATAACTCCATTGCTATATCCCCATGCACGGCCACATTGAAACACGACGGCGTCGCATTCCGGTATACGCCAAGTAATAAAAGTAGCAGTAAAAGAGAAAAACGGTGCTCATTTCGCGTAAAGGTCTGTTTAAACCATGCTTTGTAGCTTTTTACTTGCAACGATTTCGTGATACCGCGGTTTCGTGCAATTAGCTTATTTACATCCAGTTTTTCAAGCAATGGCAATGGCGTTTCGACTATACTCCATTCATTTTTAAGCTGAGACTAGAAGCTCCGCCTTCAACGCAAGCTTTCTGCCCTTGCTAAAACAAGTGCGATCACGCAGGCACGCGCAACCAAAGCACTGCAGAAGCCAGCGAGCTCGCACTGAAGGCGGAGATTCTAGTCTCAGCTTAGGGGCGAACGGAGTATACATTCCTTGCATATGACGAGATGCTAGGTAAGGACGGGGCCCTGTGCCACGCCGGTGGTGGACTTCACAACGCGCGGTTGTGCTTACCAAGGCGTAGGATGCCGCTAACTGCCTGGACATACCGTAGAATACCGTGCATCCGCCCATTCCACATTAAGCGCCCATTACCAAATTTGTGAGATCTGAGAAAATACGCACAGTACATTTATATGCAAAATTGACGACCGGACAAGCACCTATCCCCCATTTTTTTGCGATTATTTCCAAAGTTTAAGTGCGCGCTTGCCCGGTATTTAACGGTACACCGTATTTTCATAGAAGGAACCTAGTTTTGTTTGATGTGAACTCAGAAAAACGAGTCGAGCTTATGATGATGACGGTTATCCAGTACGTGCGGAATTTTTCAGCATTGGTGCGATTGCGCTACGAGCAGAAAGTTTCGATATATCGCTAAGTTATAATAAAAAAAAAAAAGTGTCGAAAAAAGAAAAAAAAGTTGTATTGCGTGCCGCAAAATTTGACGAGCGGCTCTAGGAGTCACCTGTAGAAAAATTGTTACGACTTTGCGAAGTACGGCAAACAATGCAAATTTACCGTCATAATCTAAAACCTGATGCAAGGATAAATAAAATAACGGACAAGCGTCTCGCGGACGGCACAACCCGATGCCCCGCCAGCAGCGTCTCGGCGAGCTAGCATGCCTCCACCAACACGGCGCGGTCGCCCCCGGAGACCGCCTTGATCACCGGACACCGCGCGGTGCCAGCCACCAGTGCTAAATCCGCCCCGCCCACCCCTCCCCGCCCCGCCCCCCCCCCCCCCCCCCCCCCCAACACACACACTCACTCACGGATTAAGCGCGACGATGGGATGACGAGCGAGCGGGACGGTGAGACGACGCTCCTGACGCCCGACTCTTACTTCTATCTTCTCCCCCACTTTTCTCCCCTCACCCACCCCAAGTCAGTGACAAATGCGCTTAGCGCGCGTACACGATTGACTCTGTTCCCCCCCCCCCCCCCCCCCCCCTCTTAATTTCACTTCAACGCTTACAACACACGGAGGCCGCCGCCGAACGATCGCCGTCTCGCGACATTCGTCCATACTCGGCCGGGAGTACCGAAGGTGCGCTCGAAGCGTGGAAACAGCGCGATGCAACGAAAGGCAAAGGGCATCTACACTACGAACGGGCAGAAGCCGATGCAAAAACGTGCGCGAACGTAAACAGAAAAGTGCCGCCGCTCGCCACTACGAAATAATACGCGGTCGCATCCCTTTCCTGCTGCTCGTACTTTCTCTTACTTGACGGCTACTCCGTCTTGCGGGACATCCCGACGAAACGATCGTCGGGATACGGCGAAAGGCCGTCAACACCGTCGAGTCAACCACCAGCAAGCGTTGTTGAGCGGAAGTTGGTTCTCTAGGCCTTCATACGACGAAACCGACAGAACACGAACATCAAAATCAAAGCACAGGCGGTAACTTCGAGCGACTTCTGCCCCGCATAGATTTACATGCAGCGCTTTCACTCGCCACCACGGTCACATACAATTTTTCAACCCTGGAGCCACCGTACCTGAACCATGCCAAGAACCACGCCAACGTCCGGCTCGCCATTTGTGTTTGCTCACCTTGTCCGGCTTTGGATTGGATGCTGGATCGGCTTTCTAGCAAAGTCTATCAACAGCTGGCTCGATGCTGGATGAGGTCTGTTCTAGTCTCAACACGAAGTCGGAAATATATAATTGTGCTACTGTGCTACTCTATAAAAAAAAACAAAAAAAAACAAAAAAAAAAAAAAACGGGGGCACAAAGAAGTACACGACGCTTCGACGAAGTGCCCTCTGGGAACTAGTTGGCCACTCAGTTTCGGTTTCGATTGAGCAGCTTCCTTTCATGCTATCACGCCGTGACCGAATGCGCCGCTTGAGTTTTCGATGATCTGACTTTTCACGAACGTACAATACATTCATTCTCGAACGATACAAAACGAAACGAGAAAAGAGTCAAAGTACAGGCTAGCTGGTGGAAGTTTTCGTTTTGTCAACCATTTCGTCGTTTACCCTGAGACCTGTCTGTTTTTTTCTGTTACTTCTGCTCTTCAAAAAAAAAAAAAACCCAGTCTCAGGGTAAACGACGAAATGGTTGACAAAACGAAAACTGGGGCAATTTCCCTGCACACAAATTACTATGGTGTCTTCCTCGTGTCATCATATATCGCCCACTCAAATTTTACGCTGATAGGAGATTAGGTCTTCGCAAACGCTGAGGTCGGCTAGCTACGACGGAGGCTCTAACAAGCGTCTCCTACTCTTCGCTAAGCCTTTTTGGACGAGCTTTTACTGACGCCCAAGATTTGTGTCTAAACGGTGTGTCTGAAATTATCTCGGCATACTCAGTCAGGAAGAAAGCAAACACATAAATATTACGGCCATTACCAACCGTCAAATGCGCTTTGAATAATTTTGTTCCTTTGGCACACCGCATAGAGGTTCACGCCCGTCCGACGCACTTCCGGCGAACGGTGCAACGTTCTTCACACAATTGCTCGACTTTTGCTTTCTTAAAACGGTTTGTGTGGGGGAATGTGCCTATATGATTGCAGAAAAAATTTATGTGCATACGCGATGTTGAATATTAGCGGAATGCAAGCGGGTGGGGACTTAGCTTCGTGCAGTCAATACAGATAAGAGATGTGTGTTCAAATTGAGCTTTTCAATGGTGCCTCCAAGTTTTACCTCACGTACTCAGACGTATTAAGAAAAACAGTAGGTGCAAAAAATATTATTTTGTCTATGGACGCATAAAACAAACAAACTTCCTGACCAGCTGTAAAGGTGCGAGCTCGATGTATGCAAACTTATTGGTCGTTACAGCTTGTTGACTCGTACACAAGCAAGATACCCGAGCTACGCAGCGTCGAGATTCCCAGCACTGGCTCGTTCACGTATATCTCGAAACGCAAACAGAAAGGCTCGATAGAGTATAAAAATACAACAAGCATGTGTGAAGGCAAGCTATACGTCTCGGGCTTGTGCTATAGATTCGAGGTCTGGCCATTTAGGTTAGTTTAGAGACCAAAAATGATGCTCTCGAGACCAAAAAACGTGAGATCACGGCCGTTAATAGTCCACGCTGCCGATCGAAACCGAAACCATGCCACTCTCCTCCCTGGCCAACTAGATCCCAAAGAGCAACGCGCGCCGTGTTGCACGCAGGGGTTTATGGAAGTAGTGACCCTTTGTGGTTGAATATAGGGTGCACGTGATGTTTCGATTACGATCATGCAGAATGATGTAAAAAACGAATGTGCCGAACAAACTGTGTCTTCCTCGGACAGACCATCGGACCCGGAGTAGTTCTCCGCGCAGCCTTTTTCGGGGGAGTACGATCTATAGTCACTCGCAACATTTCAGTTTCGTTATCAACGTTGCCGCGGGGAAATGAAGGAGTTTCGCTGTTTTTTGTTTCGATTGCTGGGTGGGCTCTCTTGCTGTGCTTGCTTTCGCTCCTCTTGTCATGACCGACTGGCCCGAGCATACTGCGGCGCTGACATCGTCTAATAAAACGCAGTAGCAGCGAAATCAGCGACAGCGACGAAGATACCAGCTTAGCTCCAGCTCGAGTGACGACGAGGCAGCCGTTCTCGGCGAAGTCTTTGCCGACTCATTCGCCTTGCCAGCGAAGAGGCCCAAGATATGGCGTTACGTCGAAGACGTTGTGCACACTTGTTCGGATGAAGAGCTAGGTATGTCGTTTGCTAGAAGACAATACGACAAATTCCCCTCAGATGGAACTCGCCTGCGGAGATGACGGTCGCTTTACGGCATGCGTGTTTGGTAATGCTTAACAGCCCCTTTGCAAAACGTACAGCGCCACGACGGCAGGACATTTTATCAAAGCATGAAGTTCCGATCAGAACTTCATGCTTTCAGCAAAATAGCAATGGGAACCGAAACTGTTAAAAAGCGAGGGCAGACAGTGGGGCAGACGCTATGAAAGCGGTGGCAGCGCGTGCAACTGGGTGGATCGCTTACTGAGGCCGACCGCTGAACGACCGCTTGCGCGGAGCGCTCGGCATCTGCCTGGGCAAAGGGCTGGATCGCGCATCCCCGCTTGGTCGCTGCAGCTGCAGCACGAGAGTGAAGCCACCGATCGGCGATTTTGCATCTTGAAAAATCGCGTTTTTGGAGCGTTTCGGAGGCTGGCGGCAACATGCTGAAGACACGCTTTCTACTCGTTCGTAGTCAATCGTCGAAGAAGCTCTTTAAAACCCTGTGTAAGCCCTGAGACTTGCCGTTGAGAACATGTGGAAATTTCTACGGAAGCGCAGTGCCGCAGTAAAAATGCCCGACTCATCGAAAGCAAGTTTCGCCGCCACGATGCAACGCGCAGGTCACGAGTGACCCGCGCGTTGCATCATTGGACTTTTTCCATAATGCAACGTGCGGGACCCTTGTGACGTCACATGTGACGTCAATTGTGATGTCATTATAGGAAACGTCCCATAATGCAATGCGCGGGTCACGAATGAGACTGCACATTGCATTATACGACGTTTCCCATAACTGAACGCGTGGTTACGCCGACGGCGACGTTGGCGTCGCCGACCCGCGCGTTGCATCATGAGACGCTTTCCATAATGCAATGCGCGGGTCACAAATGAGACGGCGCGTTGCATTATGAGACGTTTCCCATAACGCAACGCGCGGTTACGCCGACGGCGATGTTGGCGTCGCCGTCGCCGACCGCGCGTTGCATCATGGGACGCTTCCCATAATGCAACGCGCACACGCCGTCATTATGGGAAAGGCCCCATAATGCAATGCGCGGGTCATGAGTGAGACCCGCGCGTTGCATTATGGGACGTTTCCCATAATGCAACGCGCGGTTACGCCGACGGCGACTGCGACGGCGATGCCGCTCAAGCCGGAAACGGGCGTCTAAGAGCTGCTCTCTAAAAAATTAATAGATGTAAACCAAATTGAATTTTCATTCCACAGCCATGTTTGATCCCGTCTTTTTTAACAAAACTGAAATAAGCCTTTGTTAACTGGTTCAAGGATGATGCGGCGTTAATACTAGGCCAAGGATAATATTAGGTGTCACCTTTTAGCATATTGAAGACATGTCCAACCTAACGGTCATTTGTAACCATCATATAGTTTCTATATCAGCGAAAAAGCCATGTCGATTACATATCAAAACTTGCATGGCTCGAATGGCCTGTGAAAGCAGCGAGAAAACGACGTCGGTCAGTCATCGAAAACTCCGTGGCTGAACTGGCCGGTGATTACAAAGAGAAAACGATGTCGGCCAGTCAGCGGAGACTCCACGGCTAGACTGGCCGCTGACTACAGCAAGAAAACGATGTCGGCCAGTCACCGGAAACTCTATGGCTAGAGTGGCCAGTGACTACAGCAAGAAAACGATATCGGCCAGTCACCGGAAACTCCATGGCTAGGCTGGCCGGTGACTACAGCAAGAAAACGATGTCGGCCAGTCACCGGAAACTCCATGGCTAGGCTGGCCAGCGACTACAGCAAGAAAACGATATCGGCCAGTCACCGGAAACTCCACGGCTAGACTGGCCGGTGACTACAGCAAGAAAACGATGTCGGCCGGCATCGGGAACTTTCCGGCTGGCGCTGGCCAGTTTAGACAACGAGTCCCCGATATCGGCCGGGATCGGTTCCTTACCGGCGTTCCTGGCCGGGATCCGCCGTACAGCTCCCGGTACTGGCCGACGTAATCCCAGTATCGGCCGACATGGTGTGCTACCTGGGATAGCGCTGTTAGAAACGTACCTCCACGCAACAAACATTTCCGCTATATTTAAATCGTCGGTCTTCATTGCGCGTATGCTAGCAACGCACATTAAGATGGTAAAACGGTATTTCATGAGCATTTTAATGCCTCTACGGGCGACACATTGCAGAGATTTTTACCTCGTCTGTTGCCGTCGCCGCTTGGACAAAAACCCTTCACCCCGAGCTTGGTGCGAGGCCAGGGAAGTCTGTTTTTTTTTTTTTTCGTGGGCCGCCCCAACATCCCGCCGGCAACGACGTGACGGAAGGAGAGTCTTCTGTGTCGCCTGCTTGAAAGACTTGTTTTCAAACATTCCTCTCCTCAACCAAAATCCCACTGTGGCAGCATCCAGTTTCTACGCGTAATGTGGAATGGTTTTAGAAACTTCCACCGCGCTTCCCCACTTACATCGCGGACCCCCGAGCACTCGTGGCGTCCGTCAGTGGCATCCCCGACGCAAACCGCAATAGCTATGAGAATTAACCACGTCGCACCTCCGTCCCCAGTTACGTGACGGCACCGTTCCACCTGCCTTACTCGACCGTGTTACAGCTATCGCTTTCGTTTCTTCACACGTCATAGGGGGAAAACACGACTTTTTTGCTAAAACAATGCAACTAATTCGATTTTTGAGTTTAATGCACTTCTTGTGCAGCCGTG
Organism: Ixodes scapularis; assembly: GCF_016920785.2. Classification (NCBI taxonomy): domain Eukaryota; kingdom Metazoa; phylum Arthropoda; class Arachnida; order Ixodida; family Ixodidae; genus Ixodes; species Ixodes scapularis. The sequence continues at coordinate 1,085,187 of NW_024609897.1, forward strand.
ATAGTTACGTACAGAAAAAGAATCCTTTTTTTGCTTTTTCTAACCTTTTTGTGCTTACCCACCGAGTCATGGACCACCCCACTTTTTTATGAATTTGAGGCGGCAGGAGGGTTGGCGATGATTCTGGATATTACGTAATCACATCCATTTCTTTTTCTGGTTGTTTTGTTTATTACTTAATAAATTGCATGCTAAATTTTATTCTTCCCAACTAGAACGTTACACGTCGTCCGCACTAGTGGAAGACACCCTTGTCGTCAACCAAATTTGCTCACCGACGAAAAAGCGGGGCGATTTGTTTCCCTTTTGTCATTACTGCTCGCGTCGGGTCTTGTCCGGGTCCGAGGAGATCTCACGCTGCAATCTCACAACGTTTCGGCACTCTAAAAACCATGAAGCGTCTGCGTTTCCCTTGAAGCCCTTGGGAGAGTCGATTTCTCTAATCTGCGGAGCGAACTCGGCAAGTGACGAGGCTGAGAGTGTGTTCAGACCTAAAAATGTGCTCTCTCCGCTCTCGCACTGACCACGACGTTTCGTCATGCTCAGTGTCTGAGCGCGGACTCATTCTAAGGTCTCGACATATCACCAGCCTCCTCCGCAGGCTGCAGCGTTGGATACACCAGTTTGTGTTGTGGGAGGACCACACGCTCCAGATTGCTTAGAGTGGAGGACACGGTACTGCCCCCCGCACGTGTCGTTCCTCGTTTTTCCTGGCTCGTATACCTGCTTCAATACCTTCGAAATACGAGTGCAGAACGCCGGTACAATTACATACAGGTACGGTGATCTGGAAATCGCTCTGCGTCATGGACCAAAAACAACAGGTGTGCGAAAACAGCCTCTAGCGATGAGCCACTTAAAAAAAAAGCTTTTGTAGATACTTTTTTTGGTTGACGCATAAAAGTAATACACATGTACCTTTTCATTTTTTTGCGAAGAGACGTATTTCAAGTAAAGTGCACTGCCTGTCCATGGCCGACCACGACATTTTAAAACATCAAAAGGTTTAAGTATGCTACTCCAATTTAAAACATTGTCTGTCCGTCCGTCTGTGCCTTTCCCGCTAAATGTGGGGGATTTTATGCAGTCTTGTCAGCGTTAACGCAAAAATTTAAGGAAATGCGTTACTCGTTACTTGCAAATAAATGGAACGCGTTACCGACCTACATTAACTCGAGATAAAAGGAACGTGCTCCCTCTACTCTTAAAAAGTAACGCACGTTATTTTGGCCCTTCTTTTTTTTAATTGTATTTAACACGGTTTATTCTTTTGATGTTATAGGTAGGCGTAAGCGCCATATTTCAAGAAACACTATGTTCATCCAGAAGCTGAACATAATTACCTGACCTTTGTTATGGTTTCATTAAATACTCACGAGAAAAAACGCAAAAAGAACGCAAAAAAACAACAGCATAGCTTGGCGCACAGAAGCACCAAAATATTTTTAGTGGAATTGGGGAAGAATAAGGAACCGTATTCTTGGGAAGAATACGGAACTAGTAACGTAATTACGTTACTCGTTACTCGAAACAAATAACATAAGTACGTTATCCGTTACCATTTTTAAAATGTAACGGGGACGTGACAACGTTACCGCAAAAACGAACAATTTACCGGTAGCGCCGTTAGTGGTAAGCGTTACCGCCAAAACTGGTTTCATGACATCAATTGACATTACGTGGCTTGACGTCACGTGATCTTTACATCCATTTATCTTAGATTCGAGAAGGGCCAAAAAACAACAACAAGAATTGGACGCAACGATGCTCTAGGTCAACCGAATTTTTATTCGGTAAAGACAAACATATATATGACCGGCAAGTTCGTCTGCACCTCGCGCACATCTTGCATTTGTTTACGCGTCAAATGCACTTACGTGCTTTTGTTGAAAATCTACCTCAACCAATGAGGACACCAGCTTGGCTGCGTCGTCATCCCGTGTTCCCCCCGTGTTCGCTGTGTTGCTTTCTGATTGGCGTGCCGCTCCTATCGTTCCGATGCTCAAAAGACACTGCATTTGTGCGCACTTGCTTGACCTATCCTATAATCGCCTTCTATGCCCTGCCATCTGGGCTGTGGAAGACGTTCTGAGCGTGCGCGGTGCTTCTCTTCCACGAAGACGAACGAGACGTCGTGCAGGCGTCCATAGCGCAGTGAGTAGGGAGTTTTCACCCGTGTGATAAGTGTCTAAAGGACCATACGCTTCCGAACTAACCATTCGGTCTAAATTAAAATTCTCGCGAAATTAATTCAAATTTTTTAACAAATAAAAAATATTGGCGATGCGATGATACATGCTTCATCGACTTTCGCCCACATATTAAAAGCCTTGAAGATTTCTCTTCCTGATTTTGTTTTACAGCTTCCCAAAAATTTCAGTTGTATTGAGTGCGCTTTATTAGTCACCTTTTGGCATCCTCTGAAAAATATTGACGGTGCTGTGAACCCGTCAAGAATTAAAAAAAAAACGGCCGGCAATCTCTTAAAGGAACCATGAAACGATTCTGAAATCGAATTTCATCCACCGCACGTCGTAAACGGTGCGAAAAGAAACACAAAAATAGGGAGCCAGAAAAATTCTTTGCTATAGAACTTTTAAAAGAAAATAACTTTTTTACGCCTTCTTTCCTTCGAAAGCTCACTGCCTTTTCACTGCGATGCATCCGCGGAATCACAGCACGTGAGCCGAATCCACGTCACCTATTGGGTAAAAGCCTATCTCACCAGCACCGCGATCGTAAACAATAAATAGCCGGTGAATGTTTCCTAAACGTTTTGGTAAATAATATTCAGATCCACACTTTGTAGCATAATTAGAGATGTGACGAAAATTGCCAAATTTGATAATGCTGAGAGCCAAGCGCCATCCATCGTGTGGTAAACGAAGCAAGAAAAAAGACCTTACTGCGCCTGCGCAAAAGGGCTAGCGCGTCGTTGGTCCTGACTTCAAGCAGCAAGAAAGAAGTACTTGAAACAGACCACAACGAACAAGAACGCTGAATCCACAAACACCCGAGAAAAGCTGCAACGGCCACGAATAAACCGACCCCGACCATGCGAGTGGGCAGAATAAAGACCTAGTAGGCACTCCAACTCGGCGTAGCGTTGCTTCGGCGGTACTTGGCCAAGATAGTCAGCCTACAACCGGCTGGCGTGCTGAATGGAATATGCCCGTGCGACCCTTGTGGACCCTGCCCGTATTATAGTTTGATCGCTGACCTCAATTTTAGATTAAGAGCTGGTGTCAATCTCTTCCCCTTGTCATCTCCTTGTTTTCCGAGGCAGTGTTGACGAACACTGTCGTCGAAAAGGAACTCTCGTCGATTCTATCTTCTTGTTTTGTGTGATATAGAGCTCGAATAAACGCCGCATGGATCACCTTCATAACGCGTTATTAGTGTGCCATTTTTTATTCTGACACGACTCTGACACACGTAGTTCAAACGTATCTTTGTTAACGTCGGCTTGCTCCTGCATCTCCGAGGCTGCGAAAAACGCCGCGGCGATTTCTTTTCATCTACGTCGCTTTGCAAACGACTGACACGGGCCGCCTTTTACCGGCGATGAGTTGGGTTGACTTTTGGAATCTTCACCGGAAGACTCGCCGCACTTCCCGACAGGCATACCGGCGTATGAGACTGGTCCCATGCTGTCGCTGTAACGCAACATATCTCATTGAATTTCGCTCAGCTGCGATGTGTCTATGACTATCGCGGCGATGAGAGGCGCCAATTCAGAAAATACGTCGGTGACATCAGCGCAGTAAAACCTACCGGCGAACCCCCAACTCGCCAACGCTAACTCTTCCATTCTCCTACTGCCGAGAGAACTTCCAGTTCCTGTGCCAGGGTACGTCACAACCGTCAAAATTACGCCGCTACTTGTTTTGCGGTCAGTTGGAGAGAAAGAAAAAGTCGATATTTCATTAATTTTTTTGTATAGAAGTCAATGAACCAAGACGAAAACGGATGCCTGTTCGGAATTCAGTGAACGTTGAAGGTTTAATGTAAAAGTTATCTGGCAAAAGTAAAAAGGTCATTTTATGGTCCCTTTAAAAGGCTGTCGGACAATCTATGAATGTACTGCGGAACCGCCGTTTTCTGTTTTTCTTTTGGGATGCCATCCGATTCACTTTTACTTTTTTTTTCAACTTTGACGCAAGGCTTTCAGCGATTTCCACCAATACCACTACTACTACTACAACAACTACTACTGATAATAATAAGATTAATAATAATACAATGATAATGATACATATTGATAATTATAATAATAATGATGATGATGACGATATGTTTATTTACTTTTTGCACACAAAAAAAACGAAGGCAGGGCAAATAGCTCCTTACACGCAGTTTAGGAGGCTCTGCCTCCCTCACACACTTTGGCAAAAAGCAGCGGAAAAATATTTTTACAAAATGTGTCGCTCATACATTTTTAGTCAACATTAGAAACTTGTACAAACCGCGAAGTTTTAAATATCAAGTTACGTAACTTATACTTAGGTATCCTGGTAATCTCAAGGTTTCTGTTTTCGAATTCATTAAGAAAAGTGGTGGTAGTGTATACGTTAAGGATAATAACTCGTTTGGCGCGCTGAGTGTTGTCTCAATGACTCTCACCATATACAGTTTCATAAGACGGAATTTTTTTCTCTAGACCTGACATCAGAGAAAGGAAAAAAGTTATTTTGTTTCATAGCCCTACTATATAAACACATCAAGCGATAGTTGTACAGATCATTGATTGAAAAAAATTCGCATATCTTTGTAGAGGCTTGCAGCGACAGCATCGTCTTCCCCGCAACACGCTCCCTCGAGCCGCGGAGGAGGCTGGCACGCACCGGGGATACCCGACACCAGCTCGGGGGCCGGTTGCGGGCCAGTCGGCCAGACCTCCGTGGTGGTAGACTAAACAACTCAAGTCGCCCCCACGGCAAGAGAGGAGAGAGGAGAGGAGGGCAGACGCCTTGCGAGCAGCGCCCGGTTAGGACGCAGGAACATTCCTCGTAGTTTTAATGTCGTTATTCTTGTATAAGCTCTCAGAAAAATAAAACGAGTTCAGTAGAACATTATTTGAATCTACATTGGTGACCCGGACTAACGAAAAACCCGACCTCAAGCGCTGCGACGAATCAAGAAGAAGAAAATGCTTCTGCCAACTCCTCAACCATGGCGCCCCTGCGGAAGGCGTCTCCGTCGTCGCCCTCAAGCTCCCACCGTACTGGCCTGCGGATCCCGAGCTGTGGTTTTTACACGTGGAAGCGCAGTTCGCGACTCGGAAGATCACCGCTGATCGCACCAAGTATCATCACATCGTGGCCAGCCTTCCACCAGATATCGCCAGCGAGGTACGCGACCTGCTCCTCCAGCAACCAGCCACGGATGCCTACGCCACCCTGAAGCGGCAGCTTATCCGCCGCACAACAGCTTCTGAGGAAAGACGGTTACAACAACTCCTGACCACCGAGGAACTTGGTGACCGCCGACCTACCCAGTTCTTGCGCCGCATGCAGCAGCTGATGGGTGAGAAGGCATCTACAATCGACGCTTCGTTCCTGCGGAACCTGTTCGTCCAGCGTCTGCCCCACAACGTGCGCATGATCTTGGCGTCCGTTGGAGACCTCGGTGTTGAACACCTGGCAGAGCTCGCCGACAAGCTGATGGAGATTTCGACTCCGGTTGTATCGGCCGTGCAAGCTCCTACGGACGAGATACAACAGCTCCGCGCGGAGATCTCCCGCTTGACGACCGCCGTCGCGACCCTGCAGCAACATCGCGGACGTAGCCAGTCGCGGTCCCAACGACGCCGTCCATCTTCTTCACCAGCACGAACCGACATCTGTTGGTACCACCGCCGCTTCGGCGATAATGCCACTAAGTGCACCACACCCTGCCACTACACGGGAAACGGAACGGCGGAGCACTAGAGGCGGCAGGTGCCTCGGCCACTCCGGACAGCCCCCAACGCCTCTTTTACGTCCTCGACCGCGACACCGGGCTCCGCTTCCTCGTAGATACCGGTGCCGAGGTCAGCATAATACCGGAAACACCTAAAGACAAGCGGATGTCCAGCACCTCGCAGCTCCAAGCTGTGAACGGGACGCCAATTCCTACCTACGGTAAGCGTTCGCTAACCTTGAATCTCGGTCTCCGACGGACCTTCCGCTGGGTGTTCGTCGTCGCGGACGTGCAACATGCCATCATTGGTGCGGACTTCCTCCGACACTTCGGACTTTTGGTGGACATAGGACGGAGGCGTCTCCTTGACACGATAACTAACCTCTCCGTGTCGGGCGTATCATCCGCAGTGCCTTCTCCAGCTCTGGCGCATGTCATTCCTAACGCCCCAACACAATTCACAACCATCTTGCGCGAGTTCCCGGAGTTGACGCGCACTGGCTGTGACGAACGCCCTGTGCAGCACAGCGTTTCTCACCATATTGAAACCACCGGAGCTCCCGTCCATGCTCGACCGCGTCGTCTCGCCCATGACAAGCTGCGAATTGCTCAACAGGAATTCCAGCACATGCTTGAATTGGGCATCGTGCGACCGTCGTCGAGCTCATGGGCCTCACCACTACACATGGTACAAAAGAAAACAGCCGGAGACTGGAGACCATGCGGCGACTACCACGCATTAAACCGCGTCACCGCTCCCGACTGTTATCCGATTCCCCACATCCAAGACATAACATCCAGCCTCGACGGAGCATGCATCTTTTCAAAGATTGATTTGGTGCGCGCTTATCACCAAATCCCCGTCGCCCCGCACGACGTGCCGAAGACCGCGATCATCACGCCATTCGGACTATACGAATTCGTCCGGATGCCGTTCGGTCTTCGGAACGCCGCCCAAACCTTTCAGAGGTTTATTGACGAAGTACTCCGGAGACTAACCTTCTGCCGTGCCTATGTCGACGACCTTCTCATCGCAAGCTCCTCACCCGCCGAGCACGAATAACACCTCAAAGCTGTGTTCGAGCGTCTCAGGGGCTACGGCATCATCATTAACACCGCCAAGTGTCAGTTCGGTGTAGGTGAGCTGAAGCTCTTGGGACACCACATTGACCACCAGGGCATCCGTCCACTTCCCGCGAAGGTTGAGGTGATCCGGAACTTTCCTCAACCGTCAACACGACGCCAGGTTGCGGGAGTTCCTCGGAATCGTCAATTTTTATCGGCGTTTTGTCTCCCACTGCGCAACAACCCTCCAACCGCTGCAAGAATTCCTCAAAAAGAGCCACGGCGAGGCAGCCGCTTTGACCTGGGATGCAACAGCGGAGCGCATGTTCACCAAAATCAAGGCAGACATCGCCGACGCAACCCTTTTGGTGTACCCCGAGGACAACGCTCCCCTGTGCGTCATGACGGATGCTTCGGAAGTTGCGATTGGAGCGGTCCTTCAGCAATGGCAAAACAACATCTGGAAGCCCATCTCCTTTTTCTCCACGACACTGTCACCCACCGAGCGCAGATACAGCACCTTCGGACGAGAGCTTCTCGCCGCATATCTGACGCTTCGCCACTTTCGCCATCTCTTGGAGGGAAGAAGCTTCTTCATTCTCACTGACCACAAGCCACTGACCTTCGCAATACGATCGCTGAAGTCGGATAGCCAAACCCACACAACTCGTGAACTTCGCCAAATGTCGTACATCTCGGAGTTCACGACGGACGTGCGACACGTGAGCGGCCGCGACAACCCGGTGGCGGATGCCTTGTCACGCCTCTGCATCGGCGCCGCTGAACGCCCAGTGCTGGACTTCGCCGCCCTTGCTGCTGCTCAGAAAAGAGACACCGAGCTCGGCCAACTGCACACAGCTACGCACTCGATGGAACTGCGAGAGGTACCACTGCCCATGCATGACGCAACTCTGTGGTGCGACATGTCGACGAGAGCGCCTCGTCCATTTCTTCCCGCACACTTCCGTAAACTGGTGTTCGAGAAACTCCACTCGCTATCGCACCCGGGCATACGGGGAACACAGCATCTCGTTACTTCTCGCTTCGTTTGGCCCGGCATGAATCGCGATGTTCGTCAGTGGGCTCGAGAGTGCATATCCTGTAAGCGAGCTAAGATCCAGCGACATACCATTACGCCCCTCTCCACCTTCGCGACTCCCGATGCAAGGTTCGACCACGTCCACGTTCACATTGTCGGACCGCTACCACCATCACAAGGCCAGCGGTACATCCTCACTTGCATACATAGATTCACACGCTGGCCGGAAGCTATTCCCATCTCGGACATTACTGCCGAAACCGTCGCTCGCGCTTTTGTGTCAATTTGGATTTCACGTTTCGGAGTACCGTCCATCATCACGACCGATCGCGGACGCCAGTTTGAATCGTCACTCTTCACCCAACTGACGCGCCTGCTCGGATCAAAGCATGAGAAAACAACCGCCTATCATCCGATTGCCAATGGGATCATCGAGCGGTTCCATCGGCAAATGAAGGCAGCCTTGAAAGCACACCAGCGCACCGACTGGACTGACGTTCTGCCCTTCGTCCTTCTTGGTGTCAGGACAGCGCTCAAGGAAGACCTCTTGTGCACAACAGCAGAGTTGGTCTATGGCACCACACTGTAATTACCTGGCGAATTTTTCACACCAGCGAGCAACAGAGACTTGTCCGACCCAATAAGCTACGTGACCCGCCTAAAAGAGGTCATGGAAGGACTACGCGCGACCCCACCTCGAACGGCTCGTCGAGACCATTACGTCAGCACACATCTCGACACCTGCACACACGTGTTCGTTCGACACGACGCGGTGCGAACTCCCCTCCAACAACCGTACGACGGCCCCTACAAGGTCGTAAAACGGGAACCCAAACAATTCACGGTCACAATCAGGGGAAACAACCAAGTAATCGCCACCGACCGCCTGAAGCCCGCTTTTGTAAACACCGCTTCCGACGCCGATTTCCCTTTCCCCATCCTTCCACCAGCTACAAATTCTTCGCCTCGTTCTTCACCGGCTTCTCTACCCGCGCAAGACCAGGGAGCGCTCCCTATCTCGAAAAAGCCGGAAAGAACCACACGCTCCGGACGGCGAGTTCACTACCCGGACAGGCCTCAACTCTCCCTGCGTGAACCATAAACTTCAAGTTCTCCTGCTCGTGCCACCTTTCTGCGTTCTGTGCCACTAGGGGGGGAGTGATGTAGAGGCTTGCAGCAACAGCATCGTCTTCCCCGCAACACGCTCCCTCGAGCCGCGGAGGAGGCTGCCACGCACCGGAGATACCCGACACCAGCTCGGGGGCCAGTCGGCCAGACCTCCGTGGTGGTAGGCTAAACAACTCAAGTCGCCCCCACGGCAAGAGAGGAGAGAGGAGAGGAGGGCAGACGCCTTGCGAGCAGCGCCCGGTTAGGACGCAGGAACATTCCTCGTAGTTTTAATGTCGTTATTCTTGTGTAAGCTCTCAGAAAAATAAAACGAGTTCAGTTGAACATTATTTGAATCTACATCTTAAAAAAATTTAAGCCGAACCCTACAAAAAGGCACGTTTGCCTTCTGGATAAACCGTCTTTTTCCGGCGGCTGACTCTGTTGCGGATGCTTGACCCAGCAACGTGTTCACGGGATGTTTCTATTGCGGCCGGCATAAAAAAGGTCGCCACTGCTCTCTTGTGGGATTCGACTTGCCTTACTGCACCACTAGGTCGATCCCACTCCGTAGCTCGATGTTGAGGACTGCTACGGCCGGGTCCGTCCGGAGGCTGCCGTGGACTCCGAGGAGAGGATTCACTCCAAAACACAAAGATACTGAAGAAGCGGGTTTATTTGGCTGTTGTGCCACCACGCTGTGCCCGTCGGCCTAACTAATAAAAGAATAGAACGGAAAAGGGTCGGCGCTGTCGCATTAGACAGATTCACCTGGAGGGGGCCCACGCTGCCGCATTAGGCAGATTCGTGGAATGGGGAAAGCTCCAAACAGAACGAGGCTCCGTGGCCCATAGCCTTCCCCGGACGAGCGCCCGGGCCGCCGTTCGCGGCCGCTTATCTAGCCAGTGGAAAGTGGACGCGCCCGGGGTAGGTAGTGTGGCTTATCCCGCAGATGGGCCACGTCCACAATCATTTCCGAAGGGTGCGCCGGAGGCACTTTCACCCAAAAGGGCGAGGGAAGACACGCCCTCTTCGAGGAATGCGGCCTTACCCCCGTATCCGGGATGACGTCGCCATAACGCTCCCACGGCCTGCTTGTGCTAGGCCTAGATAGGGAGACGGGAAACTCGTGGTTCCCACACTCCTCCCCCCTTAAGGTTGAGGTAGGACTAAAAACAAAATTGGCCTACCGACTCTCAAACAAAAAAAAAACGAAACCGAAAAAAAACTACCGCGTCCGGTACCGACCCCCACATGGTGGGGTTGACAAATGGAAAATCTTCGGGGACGCTCCCGGCGTTGAAGTCCGTGGCTCACCATGGCGCAGGGACTTGACGATGTTTTGGCCGAAGTCCAGCAATGACGACGCCGGGGCGTCTCCCGACGACGCGTCCCGTGCTGGCGTCGGCACGCGCGCTCACCCGCAGTGCAGGTGGCTTGCAGGCGGGGTCCAGGCATCGGGACGGGAATCCGCAGGTTGGGGCAGCGCAGGGTCGCCGTGACGGCAAAGTGTGTCGGGGAACGACCCTTGCAGTCCTTGAATGGCAGCAAGTCCCCAGCTCCAGGTTCCCAGGGTTGGAGACGGAACCAGGCAGCGGGAGGACACCTGACGCCATCTTGGTCACAGCGGAAGTGAAAAAGTCTTTCGGGCCGGCAGGGGGACTGGCAGCCCCGGCGATGATGACGTTGCCCCGGCGAATGATGACGCTGCTCCGGCATTGTTGTCCTCCTCGTGGGCCGCGCCATGACTCACACCCGCCTGGTACTGGAATGCAACCTGCGCTCTGCCCCCTCTCCCGTTTCTTTCCTCAAGAAACCTCGGAAATTCCGAGCAAGGTCGAGCCGTCCAACTGAGGACACTCGACCAATCCCTGGGTGCTCAAGGACCCAGAGATAAAAAAAAGAAAAAGGCAGAGACAAAGGTGTCTTTTCTGCCGTGAGTCACGTGCATCGCACTGGCTCGGCTTGCGAAGTTATTGTGAAAATAGTTCCACGACTCCGTTTAATGTGAACACGGATGTCCACATACCAAGCTGACTCGCGTCACCCCGGACAATGGATTTGTTGGTGACAATTCGAAGAGGCAAAGTTCTTTGTAGCTGCTTTTGCTAACGATGCCTAATCGCTTCGATTTGCGGGCACAATGAAATGTCAAATGCGCCACCCTGTCCTTTCTTGATATTGAAACGATGCAGGGCTGCAATCGGGCAGGCTCACCAACATTGTTATTTTCCAAACATGTTAGCTTTTACCTTAGGCTAAAATACAAATTCCTATGGCCAGGTATAGCACAGCGACCTAACTTCGAAAAGTCTTGGAGCCGCGTGCTGCCCTGGCCAACGCGAACTAGGAGAGCACCGAATGCAACTCCCAGCCGCACAGGACAGCCACCTTGAACTGCAACGTTCGTAGAGGCCAAGCGCCGTAGCACGAGTTTATCCGCATCAGCAAGAACAGAAACCGATCCCAAATAAAAACAAACCCCGTGCCAATAGCAATACAAGACTATTTACGGCACCGATCGGCAACAACACGAGTTGCTCGACCCGGCGAGTACGCTGCCCGGCTGCCAAAGCCCGTCTGCAACAATACGAGTTGCTTAGCGACGTTAGTGGCGAGCGTACCGCCCGGCGGACGCACCGCCCGACTCCGCAGAGTCCGCGAAAGTATTTACAACTATTCACATATTTACACCCCGGATCGTTCTGCTGAGCATCAAAAACTCATCGGTGCTACGGTCGATTCCCAACGAACACCCCGAGCGCCGTGGTTCACGATATCGTCCAGTGACCGCATGGCGGTCACCTTATGACACGCAATTACGACGCGGTTTCTACCGCGTTCTCGGGATGCTGTTCAACCTCTCGCGCGTGTCCGGTAGCGCTGGTTAAACGTCTCCCAAACTCAGCAACGTTTTCGACGTCTCTTTTTTTTTTTTCCGGAGTTACAGGTTTTTAGCGATGTCGGCACGTGCGACGCTCATTGACTCTTGCCGGAATCAATCGCGGGTGATCGGGAAATCTTTAAAATTAGTTTACCGAAAACCGTTCTGACGCCAGTCCTGTTCCCTCGATGCGGACGGAAAGGCTTGGGAGAAAAATGAAAGGACTCACTCAGTAGTTCTCCGTGGGCTACGGGCCGTTCGTCGAAAGACAATTCGTAACAGGGCAATTCGTAGCAGGACAATTTGTCGCGTAGGGCAATTCGTCATAGGGCTATTCGTCGCTAGGGCATCTAGTCGAAAACTGGGCTTTCTTTTCCTAGTTTATTTTTTATTTTTTGAAATTTTAGAGGAATTGGAAAGGGGGAGGGGGGGGAGGATGGAACGTGTATGTATAAATATGAAGTTCAGAAGCCTTCCAAGAAAACTTCGAACACCGCCTTGATGTCCGCGTTCTTTTGGAGTTTCGGGAAGGTCGGAGGCTGTTCTAAACATGCATGCTGTGTTGTATCCTGTTTGGATAGTTCACGTTCCTTTGTCCGGTTTCGATACTCTATTCACCTTTAAGTCGACAGTGCACGGGAGGCTGTATGTCCGCCGGGCCAACAGTTTGAGTGGTTCAACAAGCGTGCGACTTTTTTGTTATTTCTTTGTTATTCAGATTTCGCTTATATATATATATTTTTTTTTTGTTTTGGAAAGTCCAGAACGTACTTTCGAGTCTTACAAGATAAAGTTTATAAAACGTCTTTGTCATCCACATCCTTTTAGTTCCGAGGGCACGTTCGTACACCAGCCGAATGCTATAAAATAACTGGTCTAACCGTTTATTTTGGCAGTCGCTATGGAAGTCATCAGGATTGAAAGAGGCGGGGAGATGCTGGTTTCCGAAGGATTTTTATATACTGTTAACCGAAGGTTTGAGCAAAGCATCTACTGGGTATGTCGAAGAAGAAAGACCTACAAATATCATGACTTACTTTTCTAAGCTTCACGTTGCTGAAGTCACAAATAACCACAGTCATGCTGGGGTTATTTGTGGCAGCTCTTTTAAAGTCACAAATAACCACAGACAACAGGGACATCCTCGAGGCTTGCGCTATAAGCATAAAATTGTAAACGCAGATGTATAGGCGATATTTACTTGACGTCACTCGCTAGGTGCGCTCGCTTCGGCCACCACGGTCGCCATCTTCGAGGTCTCTTTCTATCCCACGTATGTGTCAGGTGTCGTCTGGCCGGACCTTTCAGCGTCGGTTATCAGCATTTTACAACTTTAAATGGTCTTTTTGGCCGAAACTAGGGGTTATTCTCATACTTTGGTGCTTTTGAAGCGCCGTAGGAATATCTTTTGTGTTTTAGTTCTTTTTTGTCGCTACCAGACTTTTCCACCGCGGCCGCCTCGCTCGCAGCGCTCCGTGTCGCGCGCCGTGCCCACAGCGGTAGCTCTTCAGCGAGAACTGTGATTTTTTCTACTTTGGGGCTTTACTTTGGGTAGCACGGTGTGATTACTCTCTTTTGTTTTGCTAGTTTCCTTATTGTTTTTTCTCTAGCGAATTTTCTGTACTACGGTCGTGTAACCGTGTTGCTTCATCGCCTCCGTGTCGTACGTAGTGCCTTCGGTGTTCGCTCCTGTGCAGAAACATACCGTGCGGCTCACCGAGTGCGCAGCTACTGGAAAATGCGCCGTATTTTTTATTAGCCCAAACTATTTAAAAACCGCATGCGAGCGATTTGGCGAGCGACGAGACAAGCGACGGCAACCCGCTTCGCTGTCGCTCGCGCGACGAGGCAAACTGCATGAAAGTGACGGAAGCACCAAGGCGATGAGCGCTAAGTTTTCTAGAAATCCAAATACATAGCTACGCGACAGTGAAGGGTGAACCGCATGTAAGCTACTTAGCGAGGACGGCGACAGCGACGGGAATCGGCGACGAGCGACGGAGATTTCTGACGGTTGGTCGTCGCGTCGCTCCGTTTTTGGATTTCTAGAAAACGTCGCTAATCGCCTTGGTCGCCTGCTGCCGTCGCTTTCATGCGGCTTGCCTCGTCGCGCGAGTGACCGAGCGACAGCAAAGCGGGTCGTCGTCGCTCCTTTCGTCGCTTGCTAAATTGCTTAAGTGCGGTTCAGCCTTTACACACGGTACTCGGCGGCAACAAAGGAATTAAAACGGCCCGCCCCCGAGATAAACTGTTTTCTCTTTTCTGTTCAACCAAGCTTCTTCAACGGTATGAAATTAGCACACACAACCAACGGACGACCGTGTACCCAAGCCCGTCAAACGTCAAACCGCGACCTCGAAGATGGCGGATCGACGGTGGCGCTCCCTGGCAAACTCGAACCTGCAGGCTCAGTGAGTTTCTGCAGAGTTTCTGATGCAAATGAAACTCATTTCGTGAACTGACACCTGTGCGGTTGTCCTATTAAAATTACTGAAACATATTTATAACTTTGTTGTGTCGTTTACCCACAGAAGGAGACAAGCGTCTACTGCGAAAGTAGAGCATTTAAGCAAAATCTTAAACATTAAGGCCCGTTCAATCTCTTGCGACTGCTTGCGACCTCTTAAACCTGGGTTCCTTAAAACTTCTTAAACCAGAGAACACACTGGCGCCATCTATTGGGAAGCAGTGTAAACTCGGCGGTCCGGCATATTTTTTTTTATTTCTCGCGCAATATCCTTTCTTTTTTGGCTCGAAAAACTTTTGTCAATGTTATAAACGAGCCTTTCTATGGGTATTACGCACATTTGACCTCGGAAATCCCGCAAAACCTTCGCTTTTGTGAAATGCAGTTCTAGGGTCAGCGCATAGATGGCGCCACAATGTCAGTGTGTTCCCTCATTCTAGAAACATTTAAGAAGTTGTAAGAGATCTCGTTTCTCTCAGTCGTACTCGGTCGCAAGAGTTTGAACGGGCCTTTATGCTACAAATCAAAACAGCAAATGAAAAAGAACCTTCGTTCGTAAAAAATAATTTTGAAGCAATATACTCGAAAAACTGTGAAAATTAAACACATAAGAAGCTATTAATAGGGTGACGAATTGTCATCTGGACGAATTACCCTATTACAAATTGCCCTATTACGAGTTGCCCTATGACGAATTGCCCTATGCGACAAATTGCCCTGCTACGAGTTGTCCTGCTACGAATTGTCTTTCGACGAATAGTCCTACAGCCGTTCTCCGTGGATGGTCGATCTCGCTTCTGGATCCGGGAAGGACCCGCCGTCGACGTGTTGACTGCCGGTCCGCTGTCGCAGCGTAGAGGGGCGCCATCGGCGGTCTCCGCACCCGCGCTAGGCTGGGACCGGTGTTGTTCGCAAACACCCGCGCTGCGCATTCTAGCAGTGGGAGATGCAGGCACAGAGCATTTTCCCGCTCCGAGATCGCTTCGTGCGCTGACGGGGTGTCCACTCTGGGTGGGCCCCGCGAGCCGCCTCGAAGGTGAAAAGCTGCACTTGCTTCTTGTTGCGTCACCGTACTTTGTTCGAGAACTGGGTTGACCCCGAAAAGCGCAGGCGCGCTCTCCCCAGCGAAGTAGGCTCGCGTCGTCCCGAAAGGGAATGCCTCGGACGCATTCCGGGCGTTGAGTCACCTCCGTGTGGGAGGGCGCTCGGCCGAGACACTTATTCATTGTCTCTTTGCGTGGCTGACGCGGCCACTAAGCCATTGAGTGGCATCGGGTGGTGGGCGTTCGCCTCTCCCTTTGTCCACTTGTTTGATCCTTGGCCGGAAATCGGCGTGGTTCGCTGCCATTGCGAAAGTGCTGCTTTGTTTGCAGTCGCCGGACAGGCCGCACGTTGGGGCGCCAAATGTGGGATTCGACTTGCCTTACTGCACCACTAGGTCGATCCCACTCCGTAGCTCGATGTTGAGGACTGCTACGGCCGGGTCCGTCCGGAGGCTGCCGTGGACTCCGAGGAGAGGATTCACTCCAAAACACAAAGATACTGAAGAAGCGGGTTTATTTGGCTGTTGTGCCACCACGCTGTGCCCGTCGGCCTAACTAATAAAAGAAAAGAACGGAAAAGGGTCGGCGCTGTCGCATTAGACAGATTCACCTGGAGGGGGCCCACGCTGCCGCATTAGGCAGATTCGTGGAATGGGGAGAGCTCCAAAAAGAACGAGGCTCCGTGGCCCAGAGCCTTCCCCGGACGAGCGCCCGGGCCGCCGTTCGCGGCCGCTTATCTAGCCAGCAGAAAGTGGACGCGCCCGGGGTAGGTAGTGTGGCTTATCCCGCAGATGGGCCACGTCCACAATCATTTCCGAAGGGTGCGCCGGAGGCACTTTCACCCAAAAGGGCGAGGGAAGACACGCCCTCTTCGAGAAATGCGGCCTTACCCCCGTATCCGGGATGACGTCGCCATAACGCTCCCACGGCCTGCTTGTGCTAGGCCTAGATAGGGAGACGGGAAACTCGTGGTTCCCACACTCTTCACCAGTCTTCAATGGGTGGAATCAAAGAGAATCACACCTTTTCTAGATCCTGGCGCATATTGCCAGCAAGAGTGATTTTCTTTGAACTTCAAATTTATATCCAGAAGATATAGGCTCCTGTTTTTCATTTCCTCGTGCGTGAAATTCAACCCATTGGTATTGTTCTGGTATTGTTCGAGTACACTTGTGGGAACCACGTGCTCCCTGCATCTCTCTAGGCCTAGCTCAGGCAGGCCGTGGGGCGTCGCCATGTGGGGGCGCGTCCCCGATGCGAGGGGAAGCCGTATTCTCTTGTGGACGGCTCTACCTCGCGCTTTCGGGTGATTTGCCGAAGGCACACCTCTCGGGGGGATCATGACCTGGACGCGTCCGCCCCTCAACGGAGCCTACCTATATCCGACCCACCCCGGCCGCGTCCATTCCCACAGGCTATATAAGACGGCTCAAGTCACACGGGAGGGACATTCGCTGGTGTAGGCTGTGCTTGACGTAGCCTTCCTTTCTTTATCTGATCCTCCCTTTCGTGATGCTGTCAATAGCGGAAGCGCGGACTGCGACTGGTGATCCAGTCAAAAGAGACAGCGCCGTCATCTCCGACACTCTTGGCCCTCAGGGCGAGCGTGTGGCGTTATCATCAATAAACACGTGTTTATCTAGAGCTAAGGAGCCTCCTGTGTTTCTAAGTGGTACCCCCAAAGGAGAAACCCACACACTTCTAGCACATATCTAGGGTTCGGAGTTTTCGGTTTAAACCGATAAAAACCGAAAAAAGTACGCCGAATTCATTTTCGGAAGTTTGGTTTTAACCGAAAAGGGTCAGTTTGTAGGTTCGACGTTTTCGGTTTAAACCGATAAAAACCGATAAAAGTACGTCTAATCCGCTTTCCAAAATTCGGTTTTATCCGAAAAAGGTCAGTTTTTAGCAAGGAGAACAGAAGCGTAGGAGAGGGCATGACGACAGCCGTGTAGCATGCTCAAGCCATGCTCCCTTGACGCCTCGCCTCTTTCTAATTTTCCTCCTTACTCTCCTCACTTACCACGCCAACGTGACCACATCACGTGACCGTAGCTAGCCTTCGTCTAGCTATGGGGTACTATACTCCGCGACAACTCTTCTTCGTAATGCAGTGGAAGGTACAGGCCCGCGTCCCCTCTCCCATTTTGAGTGTACGCAGGCTCTCCTCCTCCCCCATTTCCGGGGAGTGGAGGAGAGCCCGCGCACACTCAAAATGGGAGAGGGGACGCGGGCCTGTACCTTCCACTGCATTGCCAAGAAAAGTTGTCGCAAAGTATAGAATATATCACAGGCTAGCCTTCGATCTGATAAAACCTACCGGACGGAGCGCGCGCAAGCCTTCAAAGAGTCCTACAATCAAACATCCATCTCACACGTGACATGTCACGCGCACCAATCGCCAGAGAGATCTACGGTCACGTTGGCCACAACATCGTTCAAACTTTTTTATGACTAGGCTTCACCAATATTTCAACGTGCCCGCTCCTAGTACTTCTAACCTCCTTGTTTTTTAGGGCCTCGTCGAGGCAGTCATGGGTAAGTTACTTTTAAAAAGTAATTCGTTACAGTTACAGTTACTTTCACAAAAAAGTAACGAAGTTACCGTTACAGTTACCGCAACAAAAAAGTAACTCGTTACAGTTACAGTTACTTTCAAAAAGTAACGACGTTACTTTTCAGTTACTTTTTTATAACACAAAAATTGAGGAAAAACTAATGTTTGAAAGAAAAAATACAGACTCGAATCAGTCGGGCTTTCACCATAGCGGTAAATTCAAACTTAATAATTTAGCTGAAAAATTAATCAATATTATGAAAAGAATAAAGACAAAAATTGAACTGGATGTGTTTTCTCAGATTTGAACACGAAGACTTATTGTCGGAGTACTCCTTGTTGCAAAGTTTGCATACTGCGGTCAAATAGTTAGCAACCAACTTCACCACAGAAAAATACTCTGTACGCCGGCCATGCTTGTTCTTTGTTCTGTTCTCATCAACATCCTTATCCTTGTAGCACTAGCACATTGCTGGCTCGTTGACGGCTGCGCTGTGTTCGTGGACTCCTTTGATATATTTCAGTTCGTACCCGGCAAACCCGAAACAAGCCCTGCGCAAACAACAGTAAATTTTGCCTCCACCGTTGAAACCACGCCGGAGTAGTGGCGCAACTCAATATAGAAAACATGCGCAGTGCGGAGTAGTGGCACTAATCAAAATACGAAACATACGAAGTTCCCTCCGCGTGTATTGTTGTTTCACGGTTGATTCACGCGATTAAAATCCGTGCGCAGAAAAGGAAAACCGCAACATAGGTAGTCCTTCAATATACTAAGATGTAAGTGTTCAGTCACAAAGTACAAGCAAGTGCGTAAAGATAACTACATTCTTCTTTTTTTTTTCTTCATCAAATCTACACGTGGCTATATTCGGATAGTGACTCGCGAGAAAGAACGTATTCTCAAGTTTGTGCAAGGCCAACTGACACTCAAAATGACGGAACAGACACTTTGGAAAGTGCAAGGAATAGCTAGATTATACTCGTTTAATGATATATTATTCACAAAGAACTGAAAAGTAACGGCAAAAGTAACTTCGTTACTTTCATCGTTACCTCAGAAAAAAGTAATAGAACTACAGTTACAAGTTACATTTTTAAAAAGTAACTCGTTAGAGTTACAAGTTACCGCAAAAAGTAACGAAGTTACAGTAACGCGTTACTAGTAACGCGTTACTACCCAAGACTGCGTCGAGGTGGGTGGGGGAAGGGGGGGAGAGAAAGAGAGGGCTTTGCAAGGTTCGACGTTTCGCCGTTGTGTGACATCTTCGTGATTGCCCTCTTCCAAGGTTCAACATGCAATAGAAGAGGTCTTGGATTGGCCTTCGCCTGACATCTGTGTCCTTTCTGTGATTGGGCTCCGTGTGTTAAGTTCCCGGTCCTAAAACAGAAGTTCGGATGTGGGCTAGTATAAGGTTTTTCGCTTCATGCGCTTCAGAGGACATCCAGGAAAGCCTTTAATACCTTTCTTAGCACCCCCTCTCAAACTTCCCGATGTTTTTTTTCTTTTTTTGTCATTACTTTGGTTTTTGTACGGTCATCACCTTAGACGGTCACGTCGTCAGAATGGGAAGGAAAAAGAAGCGTGCTGAAGATTATCCTTGCGAATTCCGCGATTTTGAGGTGTCCTGACGGAAGTTGTAGCGGAGAGTGGTCACAGATATCACAGCTACAAGGATCATCTGATCTGGTGTCCGATGGTGTTTCTTTCACATTCACCGCAATAAACCGGTAAACTTTTTTGGGAATAAATATACACCAAAAAAAAAAACTGAAAATTTAATTTTAATATAAACACCGAAAAATGTACGCCGAATTTCGAAAAAAATAAAACCGAAAACGCGGGACCCTACACATATCTTATGAAGTTTTCATTTGCAACCATGGGCGGAATCACAAACACCAGAAAATCGTCCCCATGTTTTATGATTTTAAGCCCCTCGTTTCCCTTAGCACCTTGCTTATAACTGTGTCACACTTTGTCACACTCGCGCTGTCATGGCGCGACGCGGCAGAGGCTGGTTGCACTATCTCTCCACGGGGCGCGGAGCCGCCGGGGCCGAGATGCGCTCCGATAGCAAACCGAAACTTAAAAACCCGTCGAATTTGTGAGGTTTTTCAGAAAGCCGTAAAATGCTTCGCGTGCCTTCTATCGTTCTGCAGTTTGTTGATTCAGTGTTTTCTGATGATGCTGAGCAATTTTCTCATATAAACCATGCCCTTAAACACAATAATAAAAAAGTTATTCACGCAAAAATAATTAACAATCGAACTATCTCGGACTTTAATAATTTTCGTAAATAGGCCCCTGGCCCAAAACCAAAACGACAAAAGCTTTTTTTTTTTTTTTTGTTGTTGCGACGCGTAGTTTTCGCAATATCGAATTCCTTCACCTTTCGCGAAACACCCTGTAGATATATATATATATATATATATATAAATATATATATAGATATACAGGTTTTTTTTTATTCTTACACATTTGTTTAAAAAAAAACTTGAAAGCTACACTAATGCGGTTTGTCCAGGTGGGTTATACGGCCACGCGGAGATTCTGTGGGTGGCTAATCTTTGCGATAAATTCGCTAATTAATTAAAATTCGTTAATTAACGTTTTAATTAGTGAAAATAGACATATGGTTTCAATTAGAATTTTGTAGAGCATCATCGAAAACCACTAGATCAACCATTTTTGAAAGGATATAATGCCGGGGAAGCATTTTACAGCATTCTGTAAAAACGTTCCATTTGGACGCGTTTCTAGATTTCGGTTTCTTATCGGAGCGCATCACCGCGCCCGCGGTCCTGCTCCCCAGTGGCTAGGCTGAGACGCGCAACACACGTGCGCCGTACTTCGCTCCATTCTACAAGGGAGGCGAGGAGGTGGCTTCACGCCGCGACCAGCAGGGAGCAGGATTGCGGGCGCGTAGATGTGCTCCGATAAGAAACCGAAATCTAGAAACGCGTCCAAATAGAGCGTTTTTACAGAACTAAGTAAAATTCTGCCCTGGCATTATATCCTTCTAAAAATAGTTGATTTAGGGGTTTTCGATGATGCTCAGCAAGTTTCTAATTGAAGCCATATGTTTAATTTCAGTAATTAAAAAGTTAATTATTTTTTTAAAATTAATTAGCCGACTTATCGGAAAGATTAGCCACCCACATCATGTCCGCCTGCAAAAAAAAAAAAAAAAACACCACGTTTTTTTTAAACAAATGTGTAAGAATAAAACAAAACACCCTGTATATATGTACAGGGTGTTTTTTTTTTAAGTTTAACATATCTGTTTTTGAAAAGGCCGCCTGTGGAGGTGAGTTATACGTCCAGGGGGACATATTATAGGGGGCTAATCGTAACGATCGGTCGTCTAAATAATTAAAATTCGTTAATTAACTTTTTAATAATGAAAATAGACATATGGTCCCCATTAGAAACTTGCTCAGCGTCATCGGAAACCACTAAAACAGTCATTTTCAGAAAGACTTTCAGCGCGTGAGACGCGTAGTATTGTAATAAAGTTATCACTCGTGGAGCGCGCACAACGCTGGGGTTAGATCAGAGACGGAAAAATCGAGCGGGCGCCTTATCGCAACCGCTAGCTTTGTACCTGCTCCACGAGTGGTAACTTTAGTGCACTACTACGCTTCTCACGCGCTCTAAGTCTTTCTGAAAATTACTGATTTAGTGGTTTTCGATGGCGCTGAGCAAGTTTTTAATTGGAACCATATGTCTATTTTCATTAATTAAAAAGTTAATTAACGAATTTTAATTAATTAACCGACTGATCGTTACGAATAGCCCCCTATAACATGTCCCCCTGGCCGTGTAACTCACCTCCACAAGCGGCATAAGTGTAACTTTAACGGCTCTTTTAAACAAATCTGATAAGCTTAATAAAACACCCTATATATATATATTGTACAGTTCGGGGCTACTGCTCACCCGAAAGAAGGACACGCGCCTTTATTGTCTGCTGGCAACGAACGCACCCCTGAGTCCCGAAACTGGAGCGTGGTTTGCGCGCACGTTGCACGCCGGGTGCCGAGCACGAGTTCTTTTGCGCGATGATGGGCCGCCAAACCCACAATATATATATATATATATATATATATATATATATATATATAGAAGCAGAAAAGAACCCTTAGTGAAAATAACAACAACGGATGATTTAATCTTCGACGTTTCGGCCGCAGTCTCGCCGAGACGTCGAAGATTAAACCATCCGTTGTTGCTGTTTTCCCTAAGGGTTCTTTTCTGCTTCTATACCCACGCCTTCGGGCCCCCGCCACCATGCCCGTTGTATATATATATATATATATATATAGCGTGTTTCACGAAAGGCGAGGCGAATATATATATATATATATATCAGGGTGTCGAACCGGAACCGAACCAAACCGAAAACATCAACCGAACCGGTATTGTTTCCGGAACTGAACCCGAACCCGAGTCGTTATATTGTTATCGCGATGAACCCGAACCGGAACTGAACCGGAAAAAAAATAACGGTTACCGGCTCATGTCAAAACGGTTCGGCCACGCGCTGTTGACAATGAATGTGCTATCAATGCCATTTGTTTTTTAAATGCCGTCAACTGACACACACCTCGCTTACATATTTTTCTTCTCCACTCAGTCTTAGGAATATAAACGCTGCATCCATGAATCTTGACAAACGCTTTTTCCATGAATCTTGACATAGGAACCAGTATTGCGCTGGTCGCGGCTTGCACGGAAGAAAGAGAATTGGAAGGCTGTGCAAAAAAAAAAAAAAAATCGCGTCACGGGATTTCATTTTCCTACAATCTCGTAAATCCTAAATGCTGCTGTGTGCTCATTTCATAACACGTTTCTAGAACGCGCGAGTTCTTGAAGCTTGCTTCCATCGGAATGAGAAAAGAAAAGGCTGTGGAGTTTGATAATAATGCATCCGATTTCGTATAGGCACTTAGAAGCTAACATATTTGTGAGACAGCGAACTCTTCTAATTTAATATTTATCCTATTACGTCCTTCTGGCGTTGCGTTCGGTGAAGTTTTTTTCATATTCCGTATCTTGTTTAATGAAAACTTCTTTAAGGGTCTAATTTGAGTTACCGCAGGCTAGTTCAAATAAAGAAAGCTGTATTTTCTCCCCACTGTTCCTTCAATTGCTTACACGCCGAGATGGCGGGATAGTTAGCGAGTTCTAGTTGTAACTGGGTTTGTAAGGAGGTCGCGGATTTTACAGCTACTGCGTCGGACCCAATTAGATGAAGTCCGAATGCGTAAACGTCGGTGAGGTAACCTTTGAGTGCACATAAAGAAACCATTCCTGGTAGAAATCCCTGAGCCTCACACTACGATGTATCCCGTTTTGTATGTGCTGATTTCAGATGTTTTATTTGTAATTTATTTTGATGTTGCAATTTGTCATTTATAATGTCCGAACCGGTTCGCGGATCGAATTAATCAAACCGGAACTGAACCGGAACAAAATAAATTTACCTGAACCTGAACCGTAACCGAACCCGTATTTTTTTTCGTTTCGACACTCTGTTATATATATATATATATATATATATATATATATATATATGGGTGGTTTCATCTCAAATCGTGCAGGCCAAAAGGGTCGAATTTTTTATTTTCGATGAAAAAAATATATGTCATGGCGCCGTTTCTAAAAACGCAGTCGCCACAAACCGCAAGTTCGTCGGATTTTTCGTTCTCGACTTGTGAATTTTTAAAGAGGCCGCGGCGAAAAGCAGTGTTTTTCACACCCGTCGTGGGTCGGATGTTTCGCTTGATCTCCCGCCATGGATTTTCAGTCCACATTTAATTATCTTTTTTCAAGCACTCTGTGGACACATATAAAAGGCTCTAATACCACCAAATTATTTTAGGCGTTTTGCTTTTTTTCTGTAAAAATGTCAAAAACGCCTCCTCGGTCAATTGCTGACGAACTTTGACAATTAATTACTGGCGATCTACTTGGGTTACATCGATAATTTTTATGTCCACGGCGAGCCCAAAACACGCTCTTTACATATATTATAAAATGACTTGGCTGTATAAAATATTCCTTGCGGTACGTTTACGTTAATGTTATGTGGAAACCAAAAAGTACCTTTTTTGAAATTGATCTCCTCAAAAAACCCAATTTTTTTTTTATTTTTTGTTAAAATGTAGATGTGATAGTTTTCTACGCGAAAATCAAGTCGAGAAAGTGTATATTTTGTTTGTATGTTCTATATTTAGGCATCAATATCGTACAAGAACGTGTTTTTACAGCTCGAAATGGACTTGCGTCTTCACAAGCTTGGAAATTGTTTTATCTTTTTTTCAACGTTCCCACATAAAAATGAAATACAGTATTTCCACCCTGTTATATTTATTGATTATTTAAATTTTATCATAGGCGGCAAGCTACATCGGTGGAGTTCCAAAAAGAGAAAGCAACACTTCTTAACAGACCAGCAGGTGTTTTAAATTTTTAACGCGTAGGAGTCGGCAGACGTCGTATTGATTCGGGGCCCTCATTGGCCTGCATGAACGTCCCGCCCTTTCGGAGCCAGCAGATGACCACGACCTTTCGCGCTCGTTGTGTTAGATAGGACGGCCCGTGACAGTAAAGCGAGCAGTGCACCCTGTGTCACGAGGAGTGAAATGGTACGATTGTGTCGTTGACGCGGCGAACAGTGACAGCCACCCAGGAGGAGTCAGTCAGAGTATTGCACAAGGGAAAGCAAAGGAATCGTTGCCTGAAAGGATGAGGACACCACGGCCTTACAATATCGACGGTCAACAACTGTTCTGCCAGCCAAAACAACGCCGCGTGCGCGCTAAAACCGGCGGCGCGGAACAGAAATCCCGCAGACGCACACACGAAGATGGGCCGGTTTCGTTAGGGATGTGGGGAAATTTGAAACCAGCCATCCGTGCATGCGTGCAACGATACCGCCTGTTTGCCCTAACTTCGAGCGCCCTATCCTTACCTTGAAACGGCCGTGCTCTCACTCTCTCTCCGGCGAGTTCCGATAGCACCGAAGGGTTATCTATTAAACCTGAGGAAGAAAACGAGAACGGACTGTTTAAGTTTAATTATCCCCACTAACTCGCTCGTTCTGCCCTTATAAAGGGTTATCTCTTTTGCACACAGCAAAGCCCGGAGACTGACATTAAAACGAGCGTGTTGGTAAATATACTTGTGTTTGTATTCTGCCCGGAGACTAGTTGGGTCGAAGTCAGCCTCCTTGTCAACTATAACCGTTTGTGAAGAGTGGGCTTCTCCCGAGATGAAAAGTCAGCGCCGGCTGATGTGCTCTTTTGAAAAAGGGATGGGGAAAGAGAAAGTTTGAGTAACTGCAGAAACTACCTCGAAAGCTCCTCTCCCGATATGAAGCTTCAGGCATAGTCTCGGTTACCTTCTCGCGCATCGCCTGCTCGAATCTATTCTTCACTTTCTTTCGCACGGCCACTGTTCCGCACAGCCGTCGTGGATGTGCGTAACAGAGGGAAAAACAGATTCGAGCATCATCTGGACGCCGTCCTCCTGCCAGAGTTCAGTGTCGTGGGACCGACTCGTGTGTATTTCTTCGCCCCGCTGAACTTTGTTTCTCGGGTGCGGTTTTTTCTGAACGTTTTTTTTTTTTTTTTTCAGTGTTTTCTTACTAACTGTTTTTTAGCACTGTTCAGTTGTTGGGTTTATTTCGTCATGGCGTAGCGGCCTGGAGGTGATGTAGAGAGCATGTTCGCACGCATTTGGTTGTGTCCCGTTCAGGGAATGCCCGGAGGAGTTGGTTTTTGTTCTTGCCATGTGCCGCTGAGTTTTACCGTCTTTATTAAATTATTGATTTTTTTTTTGTTTTACCTTTACGTGCCGTCGACTTCTTCGTCTGACTCTCCACCAGGCGTGGACCTATCGCCTTGCCACCGCTCGAACCTAAATACTTTTTTTTTCTTAACGCAATTTTCGTTAAGATCGGAGTTGGGCAATTAAATTCCTATTTATTTATTCTTATTTCCTACCCCTCTCCATGACACACTCTCTGTGTGTTTCGGACCGTTTCTGTGTCACCACTTTTGTGTATTACGGAAGTGAAAGGACATTCCCTGGTGATCTGTGCGATGTGCGGTGTTTGGTTTCGGAAAGAATTGTATATAATATATCGACGATGTGGTGACTTTCTTTGTCTTAGTAATATGACAGCTAATAGCTAGTCGTGCTAGTTTACTGTGAAAGGTTTATAAATCGAAGCAATACAACGTCTGTGCCTTTTGGTTATTGAAAGTCTACTAGGCCTGCTGATTTGGTTAGATATGTATCTCGTGGTTCCCGCTCTTATCAAAACATACATAAATATTCAATACCACAAAATCTGTTTATAATTGATTACAAAATGCAGAAGGAAATTCAAGAAAAGTTTTTCACAATTCATAGAGACGCATGGGTCGCAATGTCTGACTTAGGTCTTGCAAAACAAAGACGTCTTTTTCCGATATTGAGGCCTAAATATAAAACATACAAACAAAATATACACTTTCTAGGCTTGATTTTCGTGTAGACAACTATCATATCTACATTTGAACAAAAAATTTGAAAAATAAAAACTGTGTTTTTTGAGAAAAGCAATTTCAAAAATGGTACTTTTTGGTTTTTGCATAACATTAACGTATACGTACCGCCAAGGATAAATTATACAGCCGAGTCATTTTATAATAAATATAAACAGCGTGTTTTGGGCTTTCCGTGGACATAACAAATATCGGTGTAACCCAAGTAGATCGCGAGTAATTAATTATCAAAGTTCGTCAACAATTGACCGAGGAGGCGTTTTTGACATTTTTACAGAAAAAAAGCAAAACACCTAAAATTATTTCATGGAATTCGAGCCTTTTAAATGTGTCCACAGAGTGCTTAAAAAAGAAATAATATAATGTGGACTGAAAATCCATGGCTGGAGATCAAGTGAAACATCCGTCCCATGACGGGTGTGAAAAACACTGCTTTTCGCCGCGGCCTCTTTAAAAATTCATAAGTCGAGAACAAAAAATCCGACGAACTTGCGGTTTGTGGCAACTGCGTTTTTAGAAACGGCGCCATAACATGTATATATATATATATATATATATATATATATATATATATATATATATATATATATATATATATATATATATATATATATATATATATATATATATATATATATATATATATATATATATATATATATATATATATATATATATATATATATATATATATATATATATATATATTGCCACTAGCGTGGGTGAGCGCGCGCGCGCGTGGCCCGGTGGTTACCGCGCTTGACTTTCACGTGGAAGGTATAGGTTCGATTCCAGTCAGCGGACTGTTCTTTTATTTATTCTTTCAACTTGGGCTTCTCGTAAGTTCGAGAACATTCTCGTATGATCGAGTTCCAAATGTTCTACGCACCGAAAGTTCTACGCCGAATAATCCAGAAACCCACGAGGGTACATAAGGGGCTCCTCAAGGAGAGCGGAGTCAGTTTCGCCCCAGCGTTCGACTCTGCTGCTTTGCCGACTTCGACGCCCGCGACGCTCTGTTATTATCTTTTGTTCCCCTCTTATTTTTGGCACAAGTTCGCCGCATTAAACGTTTATTTCTTCCTGTTTAGTGATTGACTTTTGGTCACTACCCGTGACAATATATATATATATATATATATATATATATATATATATATATATATATATATATATATATATATATAGTACAGCGTGTTTCACGAAAGGTGGACTAATTCGATATTGCGAAACTTGGCGTCGCACTAAATAAAGACTTGTGTCGTTTTGGTTCTATAGGTAAGGGGCTTATTTAGGGAAATTATTAAAGTTCGGGATAATTAAGTTTTAATTAGTTTTGCGTAATTAATCTTTTAACATTAAGTGTAAGGGCATGGTTTCAATTAGAATCTTGCTGAGCACCATCAGAAACACTAAATCAACGAATTGCAGAAAGATAGAAGGACGCGCGGTGTTTTACGGCTTTCTGAAAAGCCGCACAAATTCGACAGGTTTTTAGGTTTCGGTTTGCAGTCGGAGCGCTTGTCGACACCGACGGCACCACACCCCGTAGAGAAATAGTCCAACCAGCCTATTTTGCGTTGCGCGATGGCAGCGCAGCAAAAGTTGCTTGGACTATTTCTCCACGGCGTTCGGTGCCTTCGGTGCCGAGAAGCGCTCCGATTACAAACCGAAACTTAAGAGCCTGTCGAAATCGTGCGGTTTTTTAGAAAGCCTTAAAATGCAAGGGGGATGAGTGGCCGAGCAGGCTAGAGCACACCAGCTCAGAGCACGTGGAGCGAAAGCTCGCGCTGCAGAAGCCATGGATCCTGAGTTCAATCCCCACCCTGACCGTTTCAATCTGGATGAGCATCGTACCGGCGTGCGTTCGTGTACCACTACTGCGTGGTGCCCGTTAAAGTCCCCTGGCTAGCGGCTGTACCGCATTGGCTAAATTTCTCATTTACAGCTGAGACACCAGACGCCCACTGATGCAGACTAACTTCCGGCTGTATAAACGCACACAATTTTGTCGTAAAATAACGCTTGTGCCTTCTATCGTTCTGAAACTTGTTGACTCAGTGTTTTTCGATGATGCTCACCTAAATTCTAATTGAAAGCATGCCCCTATACTTAAGCATTCTTAGTGTAAAGAAGAAAAAAAAAAAGAAACATTAAAGATCAAAGCACGCGAATGAAAAGGAGTTATTGTTGGAGTATGTCTTTGTCAAGTAGCATATCTTGATGAGAATGATTAACTCAGACAGGTTTACCCTCTAACACCCATTTATTGACTGGTACAAAACGTTTAGGCGTGAATGCCAATTTCTTTGAGATAAGGAGAGTAAATTCACTTTTGTTAAAATTTCGGTCATGGAGGCTAGTCCATAGCTTTTATAAATGAAGCGAGCGGCCTTTTTTGTACTCGATGAAGTTTATTATTGCAATTCTTATTGAAAGGATCTAAATTGATCGCAGCAGAATCTAATGTTAAAAGTACGATAGCTTTATATGTGAGAAGATGCAAGGGAGGGGGAGAAAATTTTAACATTCTTCCAAGAAACAACCTTCCACGGAGCATTAAACGTTAAGTAATCTGTTTGTTTCTTCTAAGTAAGATTATTAGTAATTCATAGTACAAGGTGTTTATGTAACTTTGTTGTGGGACTTCTCACAGGAAGTAATTGTTAAGATTGTAAACACACATTAGGTTATTTTTTGTTAGTAATTCTCACAAAAAAAAAACAGTTTTTTCATAGTTGATGGTCATTTGACGATCTATGCACCATGTCGCGACATTTTGAAATGCTCTGTTTAACGAAAGTTGGACTAAAGCGCTATGTTCTTTTCAGTGAATTACACAGTCATCAGTGTATGATTGGATTTTCACAAGCACACCTTGTACTATGTCATTAACATACAAACTACACCAAATATGCAACAAACACTCAGTTATTAAAATGGGTTTCAGCATATCTCTCAAACCGTCGAAACTGCGTTGTTTTTAATGAACATTGTTCTTACCGACTTTCTGTTGAATCTGGGACTTTAAAGCGAGAGCCTGGTCGACGTGCGTATATATGTAAAAGGAAACTTAGCGGAAGTTCTTTGTACGAAGGAGGTTATAAGCCTAAATAATTGTGGAAGGTACGGGTTTGATTGCGTGGCTTCCGAATTTACTGACGTAGAACTACGTCTTTCTACTAACCTGGAAGGTGGTCCAAAGTTGGGAAAACGATATCACGAAAACTTGGTCGCGGAGCGTTTCGAAGACTTGGTAACCGAAGTGACGTCACGCACGTCAATATAAATTTGGAAGGGGTTGAAGAGTTGAGCGGTCAATGTCACGAAAACTTTCTCACTGTGTGACACAAAAACATGGTCACGGAAGTGACGTCACGCACGTCAAAATAAATTTGAAGTTATTTGGAACGAGGAAATTAGAAAACAAAAGAACTGCGAGGTCTTACGCGTGACGGCGCACTCCTCGCCAGTCTTGGGTAGTTACGCGTTACTAGTAACGCGTCACTGTAACTTCGTTAGTTCTTCGGTAACTTGTAACTGTAACGAGTTACTTTTCAAAAATATGAGTTGTAACTGTAGTTCTGTTACTTTTTCTAAGGTAACGATGAGAGTAACGACGTTACTTTTGTCGTTACTTTCCAGTTTCTTATGAATACTATATCATTGAACAAATAAAATAGAGCTCTTCCTTGCAGTTTCCAAATTGTCTGTTCCGACATTTCGAGCGTCCAGTTGGCCTTGCACAAACTTGTGGATACGTTGTTTCTCGCGAGTCACGACCCGAATATAGGCACGTGTAAACGTGTTAAAAAAAGAAAAGGTCTAGCTTTTTTTACGAATGCGCTGGTACTTTGCGACTAAACACTTACATCTTGTATCTTTCAGCGATATCTATGTTGCGATAGTTCTTTTTCCTGCGCAAACGCTTTTCAATCGGGTGAATCAAACGTGAAACAACAATACACCCGGAGGTAACTGCGAATGTTTCGTATTTTGATTAGCGCGACTATTCAGGCGCGCGGTGTCAACAGTCGAGACAAATTTTAATGCTGTTTGCGGTTTTTTTCTTGTTGCTCTGGTTGTGCAGGGTCCGTTCAGCAAGGGCAGGGACGTGTTCGCCATCAAACGAGGGAAACCTTCATAAATTAATTGTGCGAAGAAAATGCTGCTAAGTTAAAATTTGAAGTAAAAAGTGTACATTTTAATTTTATACAATAAAACATGGTAAGGGGTGTTTTCTACTTTTCCTAAATTTTTGGTGTTATAGAAAAGTAACGTCGTTACTTTCTATAGTAACTGTAACTGTAACGACTTACTTGTTTGTTGCGGTAACTGTAACGGTAACTTCACTACTTTTAATGAAAGCAAGTGTGACTGTAACGAATTACTTTCTAAAAGTAACTCGCCCAAGACTGCTTCTCGCACCGCGGTACGCCAATGACGCAACGAACCTGCTATCGCGTCCTCCACGGAGGCGCCCTCCTCTCATCTGTGTGTGCTTCTAAAAAAAGAAAAAAAAGCTGGAGTAAATTTGTCGTTACAAGTCGAAAGCTGTGTCGTCTGTTTCGCCCTTTTGTGTGTTTCTTTCGTTTTAAGTCAACACCTAACTACAGTGGCTTAAAGGAGGTAGTGCAACGAACGAAACCGGAGAAGCGGCACAGCGTTGGAAGTCGGTCGCGGGTGGCGCTGGCGCTTGCCGCACCGTCGTTCTGGCTATGGCTCCGGCTTGGCCGCTTGGTCAGCTTGGTTCCGGCCGATTCGCAGCTGTCGATTACACTGTTGTCTGCTAGTTTCACATTTTTATTTACCTTCAAACAAAAATCATGTCGTTGGAAGTTCACTGAAAACAAATAATTATTTTTGATGTATTTATATTAGTATGAAGCGTGTTAGGGTGCCTCTATCTGCCGGTCGATTGCGCCACCCTAACGGAGCTGCGTATCGAAGCCCCACCTACACCGTCTTCCAAGGAGCGGCCGTTCCCGATGCATGGTGGAGACTACGCGGTAACTACACTACCCCCTTAAGCCACTGTAACCTAACCACTTCTTATGAGTCGTGAATGCGTAAGCATGCAAGCCGATCCGTCCGCTTCCTTTTTCGTCTGCTGCGAACTTTTCGTCACCGGTCAGCGCGCGTGCTCCCCTGGTGACCTTGGACGCTCCGCGCGATTCGCGTGTGTATGAAGGCACTCTACGCGCGATGGACACGCAGCGCCATGGGGTGAGCGGTTGTGGAAACTGACGAGCGCAGCGGCCAATGGGAGCCCCATCGACGCGCGCCAGCCAACGTAACCGAAGGCGAAATCGCGGAAAACATCTGCCGTTTTCAAGCTTAAAACTGATGACGTCAGCTCGATCGCTCCATGGGAGAGTTAATGCATTAAAAAAAGAAAAACTTCGTGTCGTGTGTTAGAAGTGTCCTAAAATGCGTCTTTGGCCCAAGGGTACGCAAAGAGGTGCCCGCCAATCTAAAGGCAACTTAGATAACGCGTAGAGAGCGCGCGATGACGAAGCAGTAGAGCTCGCGCCTTCAAAGGCCGATGATGTTGGGGGGGGGGGGGGGGCGACAAACGCACGTGGACGCATTTAGGGAGTAAATCAACATACGAGGTGCGCAAGGAGGGGACGAACTTGCGTCCCGTATAGCGCGCCCAGGTTTTCTCGGTTGACTTACTTGGGGCGCAATTCTGCATATGCTACTCGGAAATGATAACGTGCGGGGCTGCAAAATTGATTTTGTTTTGGCTCCGATAACTACTAAAAACAGGGTATCTTTACCAGCACTTTCACGCCTGTGGGTTTGACAATGCAGCACACAACTTTCGAGATGATGGATTGTAGCGTTCAAATGTACAGGCTTTCGAGTGCAAGTGAAAAACGTTATTCCACAAAATATTCAGGCTACACTATAGCTTTTATGACGGGTTGTTTTTCCACCTTCCTCCCCTATTATATCACAAAATCATGAATACACAAGTAGACTTAGCCTGTTTTATTCGAGAAAGAAAGTGTTCGTCTATGATCTCAACGATATAACACGCATGGTTGTTGATAATATTCGTGATAAAGAAATGGTAAAGCTATGCGTGATAGATTTCGTCTTCTTTTGTCCTTATTTTCCTGAGTAATCATAAGTTGTACTGGTTTATAAGATTAAAAAAATAATTTGTCATTGGATATTAGCAGAATCCTCGAGGTATTCACGAGATCAAAGGCATGTATCGGAAGCAATGAGGAGCACGCTGTTGTCTCACTCCAGAAGACTGGCGCCACCGCACAAAAACAGGTCCCTCAGGGGCCCTAAACTCGTCAAACACAAATTTGGAGCCGAAAGCTCACAGAGCGAGCCAATTGGACGTCAGCGACACGAACGTGAAGTCATCGTCCGGATATTCCAATCGGTGCGCTCCCTTAACGTCCGCCCCAACTTTGTGTTCGACAAGTTTAGGGCCCCTGGAAAGAACTGAGTTCCTGCCCGACGCGACAATCTGGTAGCTTAATCTTCTCCCGCTGAGCTAGCACGTTTAGCGCAGTCATGGCAGAACGTACTGGACGCTCCGAATCCTGTCACCGGTACGCTCGCGGAGGACCGGTTAGTCGTAATGCACGTTTAGTCACCCCATGACAGTCCGCCGTGCTGCGATGGCCCGCCGAGGGGCACTCTTAGTTATGCTAAAACACAGCTTTTCTTTTTTTTTCTTTTGCGAAATGTCAATTCGGATAACCGACAAACTTTTTTGGTAACCCGTAACGTCATGGCTGGATGGACCTCGTGAATTTGACAGGATGGGCGGCGATGTTTTGGAAGCTTTCCGCCATATATATTGGGACGGTGTGGTATGGGCAGTATTTCGCGCGCGCAAGTGTCCATTCAGGGCGTTTTCTACTCCCTTTCTATACAGTAGTGAAAATAACACCATTACCTCACCGTGATTTAGAAAGTAAGACAGGCGAAATCGATGTTATCTTCTGACTGTTTTAGCGTGTTGCGACAAATACAGGACAGAAAAAATGTTTTTCCAACTTATTTAATCAAGCAAATCAAATTTTGTTGATCGAAATCAAACTTATTTGGCTTATATCATTTTTTTAATTGAAGCTCGTCTAATATAATTTAGAACAGACTATCTTGATTTAAATCACTCTAGCTAAAAATTATTGTTCAGCGCTGAACGTATTTCTCATCAGAGCAGGTTTTTTTTCAAGCGGTTTGGTCACTGATGACATTGCAGAAGAGAGACATACTGGGAATGTACAGTGCAGTGCAATCAATTTTTAATTCTTTGATCCCCGCCATACTAGAAAAAAAACCTCTGGAGTTTCTTATTAGTTAAAAAAAGCTTGATTTTTTATTTTATTTTACGCTGTGACTTTACTGCAATAGGACGTTACTTTTGTAGTTTTTGTTCCTTTTTTGCGTTTTGATTTTGTTGCAATATGAAATATGTTGCTGAAAAGATAGAAGCCAGAAATCGAGCTGAGCACTCTGGTTTCCTCAGAGGAGCACTTCATTTTACTCGTTTCAGCCCCAAGAAAAATATTTGTTTGCTTGATTAACACTTGATTTAAATAAAAACGAATGTTCTTTGAAAGTACCAAAGGATAGACAAACCGTAATGAAATATATTTTAAAATCGTTTTCGCAGGAAAGGTTTGATTGAAGTCATCCAATTAAACTTGGTCTGATTTAAATCGCGATTAAAATCACGACGTAATGAAGGCGCTAGGCATGGATGTCCGTGTTCTCCAAATGCAGGTGGGTGACCGGGTGATTTGCTGGTCGTTTCGCTATGGCCTCTGGACCAGCCTGGCTTGTGTGCCGGAAGCCCGCTGCCTGCGCCTGCCCGAGCAGATGAGCTACACCGAGGGAGCCGCGTTCTCCATCAACTACGCCACCGCCTACATGGCTATCTTCGACTGCGGAGGACTCAAGAAGGGGCAGAAGGTGATCGTCCAGGCCGCCGCAGGTTTGTACTTGCCTGTACTGGCCTGGACTAGCTTATGATGGTCTGTGATGGTCTTTGATGGTCTGCGCTGGCCTGTGATTACATGTAACGGTCTGTGATGGCCTGATCTAGTTTTTGGGAGTATGGGCAGGCATGCACAGGTGTGTGATTGTTCGTGCTGGCGTATGCTTACTTGTGATGGTCTGTAACGGTATCTGGTGATATGTGGTGGTCTGTGCTGCCCTATGCTAACTTGTGATGGTTTGTGAAAATCTGTGCCGGCCTGTGGTGGTCGTTGTACCGACCACTCTAGACGCCTGAAAGGAACCAGGCTTCATAAGCGGAATCGAAATCACCTGGTCTTGTCCTGTCTTTCTTGTGTTCCTGTCCTCTTGCGCTATTGTTACATACAGGGTGTCGAACCGAAACATTTTTCGTTCCGGTTTTTGGTTGGGTTCAGGGAAAACGGTTCAGCTTAGCTTCGATTCCAGAGTAAAAAAATAAAGGTTCAGACCGGTTGGAACCGGTTCGTACCCATATGCTACAAAAGCAATTGACGACAGCAAAAGATAAACTATCCATATTTTGTAAAATTGTTACATATAAAAAGCAAAGTCTCACATTACTGTTTGGAACGAACGAGCTAGTGCTGGGGCACCTCGGGATGTGGGTGAAAGCGCAGTTCAATGTCAAGCAGCTGACCGAAGAAGCAGGATGTCGTCAAGCATATCCAGGGAAAGACGCCACTTTTGAGACGATAAAATGGACTTCAGTGCGAAAAAGGCTCGCTCGACGCTGACCTGGGTCGCAGGCACTCCCAGGACTACTTGCACCAATGCGCAGAGTTCTGGATGGCGCTTCCGTCTCTCCTCCGAAATCTGCAACACGTTAGCTCCCCTAAAAGGTGGCGGCTCCTTGTCTAACGTTTCCAGGAGGCATGCTATATAAAGTGGGCTACTCTCAGCTCGAACGTGCATGCCAGCCTCAACCTCTTTTTCCTTGAGGAGCGCTTCCAGGGCGTCTTCCGGATTTTCTAGAGCCGCCTAAATTTCCCAAGAAAAGGTTGAACGTTTCTCGCATCGCAGAGCTGTGATCCGCCTCCAAGTCTATGTCAAATGCAGCGTGGCGGCGTGGCCCAATACTTTTGCTCAGGGGTGAGAAGAAGGCCGTAGCGGGGATAAATGTACAGTGCTGCAAAGAAGACATCCGTGTCAAAAACTTGTCGCTCCCTCTTTTTCATTAACTTGACCATGGCCTTTGCTGACGGCAACGATATCGTGGAATTTTCCATAGAATATCTCATCCTTGCGCCGTACAAATGTCCTACAGTGAGCTGTTCCTTCTGCAATGGCGTCGTCGCCACTTCTGGCGGGCGAAGCGATACTGCGACCATTTCGACTTCCGCCCATACGTCTTCAGTCGACCTGGAGCTTTCTTCTTTTGACAGAAACCCTCCAGCGAAGCCTATTAGTTCAAGTAGCTTGGTGAGCATATGCAGCGTGGACATTCACCGGCGTTGGACAATCAAGCATTGGTGTCTTCAATCCTAACTTCCTCATCAGGAACATAACACATTGAACACGTAGTCTCTTTACAAGCACACGGCTTTCTCCGATTTGCGCGAAAATACTTTTTTTTTTTTTTTTACGTTTTAGGTTTTATTTTTTGGCTAGTTCCTTTTGCCACGCACTTTTCACGCGACCTGACTTTTGCGTATGAACCAAAAACCGAGTGGGAAACATATCGTTGCCGCTCCGGAGCGAAAAAAAATATATGTATATATTTCGAGCCGGGTCAACTGTGGTTCGAGCGAAAATAATGTTTTTTTGTTTTTTTTTTCGGTTTTCGGCTCACGATTCGGGTTCGGTTCAAAGCCCTGGTTATATAATGTTCAAAAGCTAGTGTGGCCCCCGGATTTCATATGCTCTGTTAAGGCGCCAGTCTGACAACCATGGCACTCCCTGGCAAGGCCTAACTGGCTTGGCTGTCGGACAACCTAGACACTTCAGGAGCAAGATGGTGGTGCCGAGAGACCTTACTTGTAAACATCTATAGGTACCACATGATCCACCAGAGTTACATAGAATCACGTCGCCTTATCATAACGTTACATATTGATTTATCGTTGTTTGACGTCGCTGCTACGTCGTGGTGTCAAATGACACTACTCACGACACTGACGCCGTGATGTTACGATGCCACGCAACACGTTGATGACCTTACGTGACATTCTGCACGCTGACGTCACGTTATCACGTCCGATAAATTGAGCGGGAAAACCAGTTTGCGTATTTCCAACTTAAAAGGCCCCTGCAGCGTAAAAATAGCATTTGTAGTTTTTCACTCCTCGCGTATTTTACGTACCCTCAGTTAGGCTGCCAACTTCTCAAACAAAAATAACTAATATTTCCTCAGGGAATTAATTTGAGAAGCTCAGATTTTGATACACACATTGCTGTTTCGACACTCGACAAAAACCTGTGACGTAACAGGATGCTACAGTCACTAATCTTGACGTCACGCCTTTTGCGTTTCTTTCAGAAGCACCGCCCCGCTAGCAGGCGGGACGGCGGGAGAGGAAACAATGTATAGGTATGGTGCCTGAGCGCGTCTACGACAGGTGTGTTTACCGCGCCCAAAAAAGTAATCCCTCGATTTCCACCTGATGACGTCATAGAAGTGTCATGCTGTCGCCGGTTGCGATCCTGAAGGTGTCCCAACAGTTGTGGTATATATGGCAGACGCCTGTTCTGCTGCAGGTCGCTCTCTACTGTGAAAGTCCACGGAAGCTGCAGCAGCCGGAAGTTGGAATGCCTGGGACGCCGTGACGACAGTGACACTCGCGTTCGCTCGCGCTTTTCGCCAGCATTTCCACGGCCAACCGCCAGGATCGCGACAGGCAACAGCATGACACTCCGGCTTCTGTGACGTCATTTGTTGCCGCCACTTGGGGACTACTTGTGATGTATGGGCGGAATAGGACGCTAAACACACCAGTCGGAGACGCGCTCCAGGCACCATAGTATAGGTAGCGAGGAGGGCGGAGGAAGGAGCGTCCCAAGCAGACGGCATCCCAATTCTGTTTGGTCACGGCTCGTTTATTGAGTGACTGCAATGCGGGAATATTCAGAGGTGTTTTATAGGCTTTATTCTTCAAATCGCGAGATTGAATTTCGTGGACATTCCCGCAAGGAGGTGCTGGTACCTGCAATAAAGATTTTATATCCAACTAACGACCCCCACTCTCGCCTTGAGAGGCCATTTAATACGTTCGATGAATGCCTTTCTTTACCGAAAAACCGCGAAATTTATTGGTGTTAATGAAGAATAACGCTGATATTTAAAGAAAGCCGGTGGGACCAGAGATGCGGGTTGCCTGCCACTTGAGGAATATAGGAAAAAGAAATTATCTTTGCGTCCATCAAGAATTAACTTCACTAACAAAATACTTTTATAGTGTGCGCCACTTTGGAGTCATTCTACGAACATCTCTCGCCTACCAGTTCACTGAGCAATGTGGGCACCGCACGGTTCCTCGGGTTATATTTTCCCGTGCTAGTGTAGGGATGAGCCCATGTTTGGCTGCCATGTGTTGATCTTTTGGTCAGCGAGCCTCCGGGATAACCTCATTACGAGGATTTCCTGCTCCTGGGATCAGCGCAACGAGTGGACCTGGCGTATACCCTCGACTGCTTCGTCTCCCATAGGGGGCGTCGGCTGGGCAGCGACGCAGCTCTTCCACACGGTAGAGGACGTCCCCGTATTTGGCACGTCCTCGGCTTCCAAGCTCACGCTCACGCGGCGCAACGGAGTGGACTATCCAATCAACTACGACGAAGAGGACTTTGTGTAAAAGGTGCTCCAGATTTAACCCAAAAGCATGTCAAACCATATGAACTCTTACATTCAGGGTACTTCTTTTTTTTTTTTTATACGCGCCGTGTAGGAGTTGCTCCGCTAATGATCCAAGTCCGTCATTGTCGGGGCACGTGCCTTCAGCATGCATTAGACACAAGGGTTAATATCCAACATTGGGCCGAAAATCGGCTCAGTTCTTTTATAAAAAAAAAAAGAGTTTTGCGTCAGCATTCTTTGAGCGCTCAAATTCAATCCTACGCGTTGTGTCCAACGAATGGCGACCGTCAATTCTTGCTTGTCTTTTGAAAAGTGTCTATTGGGGTGAAACGCCTTTCTTGCAAACCTCGCGGGATCGCCAGAAAAAAAAAAATCGGTTTACAAGTTTCTTTGTTGCAAAAATTTAGCGCAAAAAAAAATATATCTATCAGTTCCTTGCCGTTGTGTGCAAATGATTTGCGGCGGCTGCCGAAACACTGCACACTGCCGCAAATGGTTACTCAGCTGCTGTGTTTGAATTTAGCGTTCAATTTAGCAGACGGTCTTCGGGTGACACTGTAACGTAACGCATATCTCGTGACACTGTGCCGTCTAGGTCACCATGAAGCCACGTGGCACTGCATGCATTTCTAGCGTATGAATTTTCCTCGAAATTTAGCGGGGAGGTTTTCCGCTAAATTTGGTGGGAAAATGATGAAGTCGTGTGACATGACGCGACATCACAAATTGTCACGACATTGTGACTCCCCCAGTAAGTTTAGCGGCCAAGTTTTAATGCTGAGTTTAGCGGGCCACGACATGCACGTTCACACACACACACAAACACACACACACACACACACACGCGCGCGCACGCACGCACGCACGCGCGCGCGCACACACGCACACACACACATACACTCACGCGGTATTCGCTATACGATTCCTTGCCAATAACGGCCATCGCAGTAAAATAAAACAGGCAAAACTGAATGTTAGGAATCGCGGAGCGCTGCACATTCCCATTGGTCTCATTGAGATTTTCGCGTCATGGGGAGTGAAATTCCGGATCAATGGAAACACCGTCTGACATACTGCAGAGCGCATACTTAGAACCAGGCGGAAGCGGGCGGATGTCGGCGACTTCTAATTCCATCCGACCGAGACTCGGGAAAAATCTTGGTTTGAACTAGCTGAAGATCGGCGCGGTTGTATAACAAATGTCCAGGCAGCGAATTGACTCCGTAAGTATGGCGTCATGGGTCCAAACAACTCGTTGCTAGGGTCGTTATTATGGACAGATGCATCTGGCTAGGTTTCGCTACAAAAACCCGACCGTTCAAAAATCAGCAGTAGGATTTAAACTTCTAAAAATCACAAATATAGAAAGGTTGAATGTCGTATATGTTTCGACAGAAGTGTGCCGGTAATCGCTTGTTTCTGAAATATTTACGACTGCAACTTCCGGTTCTCAAAATGCCTGCAGCAGACGATGAATGCAAGAAGTATGCCGTCTGCCACACGTCGGCAGGCCAAGCCGGCACCGGTGTCTGAATCGTGTGAATAAAGACGATATTCTGATATTTCATCTGTTTGAAATATGAGTTTCAGACACGTGTAATAATTCAAAGTTGGGTCTGATGCAAAATATGGTTTATCGAAAGTCCGTGAGTCGATCGAGTTGATAGTCTACTAAAAAACCGCATTGTGCCCGTGAGAAAAGCACTTCAGTCGATCGGTTTAGATCCCAAATTTTGTTTGCGGACTCGCGCTAAGGGAGGGTGCTTCGTACCTGGTTATACTCCGCGACAACTTTTCTTGGCAATGCAGTGGAAGGTACAGGCCCGCGTCCCCTCTCCCAATTTGACTGTACGCAGGCTCTCCTCCTCCCCCCTTTCCGTTGAGAGGAGGAGAGCCCGCGCACACTCAAAATGGGAGAGGGGACGCGGGCCTGTACCTTCCATTGCATTGCCAAGAAAAGTTGTCGCGGAGTATAGTAACCATCGCGTGGAGAAAGGTTCTTCCAGTTTCTTCAGAATTCCGCAAGCACAAAATAGCTGGGTAAAGAAACATCAGGGTACTTTATTCCAGATTTTACTCGCATCGCGGTTTCGATAGAGATTTTCACCAAAAGAGCACATCCAAGAAAATTTATGCACGCCATGGAAAAAGAGATACTTCGAAATGGCGATAGACATATAATTCTTTAATAACCTGACAACCTCAATAATAATAACAACAAACGACTTACCTCGACGGCGTACGATTTTGTTCTCATGCCAGCCTGCACTACGCCGGTAATGCACTTCAGGTCGTCGTCGTAACTGATCTGCATGGCGTGGTTTGATTTTACGGCATTTTCCTCCCTCTAAATTAAGCTGGGTACTTCAAAAGAAAAAAAGAAAAAAAAAAGAAAACGCAGATTGCGGAGGCCTCTACGGCCATGGCAATGCACTTGTTTTTGTCGCTCGTTTACCGACGTAATTCAATGAAGACGCCCGCTGCAACAGAGACCAGCGAATCTATCGTGTCGTCTGCTACCAAAGCAAAGCGGAGGGTAATGCTTCAGAAACAGCTTTCATCCTTACAGTACGACACTGAGACGAGAAGAACATCTTCGTAAATAGATATCAAGAACTTAGGTTGCTTCCAAAAAAATTGTTGACTTACTTGTAAGGAAAAGTCTAGCCTTATGTAGAGTCCTCATTCATTAGTTCATAGCAACGCCCCTAGCAACGGTTTGCTTGGACCCAGACGCCATGTTGTGACGTAATCACTTTCGGAGTCAATTGCGTCTGCCACGAAGAATCTTCGATTGATTACCTGCGAAATAAAGTGGGCAGTCGTTTTTCCTTTCGAAGGATCGGTGACGGAGTGCCTTAGCGCACCGCAGCTCGGAGAACGTCGAAAGGTCGCGCTCTAGGAGCCAGGTATCCTGTGTTGCCAGGCATCCTGTGTGTGAAAGGGAGCCTCGGGCTCTCCGTGACGGATGCCTTTCTTTTATGAGCGGCGCATTGCTGGGTTTTGGCTCACGAGTGTTTTATTTTTAGAGCGCAGCTCTTAGGCGCCCGTTTCCGGCTTGAGTGGCACCGCCGTCGCCGTCGCCGTCGGCGTAACCGTGAGGTCACGTGACCCCCCCCCCCAGATCACGTGACCCCTCCACGTCACGTGACTCCTCTCCAGGTCACGCGCCCCCCATTCACGCGACACCCCCAGGTCACGTGCCCCCCCCCCCCTCCCCCAGGTCCGGGGGCCACGTGACACCCTCCCCTCCCCCCCCCCCCCCGACATCACGTGAACGCCATGAGGGGAGGAGGAGAAAGGATGGGAGCAAGGAGTATGAGCACGGGGGACGAATCCAAATTTTCATTACTCCGAAATATTATTTTAAAATACTTCTATCTCTTGTCCCTCGACCGGCTTCGACCCGGAGCCCCATTGTCCAGGAGTAGCAGGCAGGATCACGAGGGCGGAAGAAGAAGGAGCAATATAACCTCCACTCAGTACCCTTCCCTCCTCCTCCTCAAGAGCTGCGCTCCAATTCGGTGTTACATGGAGTTAGTTGTAAACGGCTTTCATTTTTATTCCATTCTTCAACCTTGATTAAACGGCTTTCTTCGCACACAAAACAAACGTTAGTTTGGAAACAGACAAAGCGAATAAAGTGCAAACGAAAGGAATAAAAAAATGCATTTGGAATCCGGTGCACACGCACCCGCGGGAGAAGAAAAACAAAAATCCAGGTGCAGTAACGTTTATATGCCACCACCTAAAAGTACGGGTGCAGGATAACAAATGATTGCGCTCAAGAGTCAAGACACCATCGTGGTCAAGACCGAGAAGAAGTGCACAAACAACACCCTTTCGATTACCCAAAGCCGTGAACAGTGTTCTCTGCCGTGACGTAACGCCATTTCAATGGGACGGCGCCATCTCAGCAATTAGAGCCCGAAGCCGACGTCCTTTGACGCGTTGATTTGACACGAGGCCCGCCCGAACGCTGACGCTGCACTCGGGTCCAATCAGGGTCCACTTCACTTTGATGACGTCAAAGTTCTCCTGCGCAGGACTTTGACTCTCCTATGTGCTGCGCCGGCACAGCCCGTCGGCAGATTGTAGCGAAGGCAGTGCCACCGCCGCGTGTATTTCGCGCGCCTCCCCCGCACGTCACTGGAGTGCGATGATTGGCGTGAACCCGGCTACGTTTTACCATGAAAGTTCATAATAGCGGTCATGTGTGCCTTGCGGTTGTTTGAACAAAATTGTTGGAAAACGGAGCCTTTAAGTGGAGATGTAGCCTACTTGCAGCTGAATTAAAGGACTGGTCCCAGCTGGATCTAGCTAGAAAGGAGGCAACCCAGCTGGATGAAACAAATGACCTGGTCCATAATCCGGTTGCAAGGAGACTGATTAGTACCTAGGTGCAGACATAACCCAAACAGCACCCCAGTGTTGGCCCGACGTTGGCGAAATATTGGATTGATTGGATTCCAATGTAGAACCCAATATTGGAGCGGAAACCGCTCCAACGTAGGGGCGATTGAATTTCCGATATTCAGATGATGATGATCCGACGTTACTCCCATTATTAATCCAACATTGGCATTCCAAAGTATCTAATTAAATACCAAGACCTCGAACCAATATTGTCACGAATGACAAGTGATGAGGCGATAATAACTGAAGAAACTAAACATTTAATGGGGCGAACTTGTGCTCAAAAATTAAAAGGAAACAGAAGATAACAGAGCGTCGCGGGCGTCGAGTTCGGCGTGACAGCAGAGTCGAACGCTGGGACGAAACTGACTGTGACTCGAGTTGAATTGAGTTGAGTGCTTTATTTTTTTTCCAGAAAACGGACCGTTTTTCCTGGCAGGATGCCTGCATGTCACAGCCGATTGGGGGGAACGGGGGTTCGGAGGATTGGTAAAAGATAAAGAAAGAAATAGAGAGAGAGAAAAAAAAACAAATAAAAAACGGTCGCTTGTTATCGACACGCCGTGTCACGGCGAGCGGCGCTGTGATGTCGTCGTAGTGTTCGTAGATCGTGGGCAGCCCTGGGCGTTCACATCACATCTTTGAGGCCGGTGCTAACCAAGTAGGTGGCCAGCGCACGGAGCGCCCGCTCTGTCCCGGCCCGGGGCAGCCCGGGTCGCAGCAACTCGTCCAGAGTGTCGCCGGGGCAGCCGAGGGCACCGTATGCATGCCCCAAGTTCGCCCGCGCGTCTGAGAAGCGCGGGCAATGGCACATCAGGTGCTCTGCGTCTCCGTGGGCGCCGTAGTGCCCGCAGCTGTCATCGCGGTCGGTCCTCCACCTCGCGCGCCCGGCGGGTGTGAAGCTGGAGCCGGTACGCAGGCGGTGCAGGGTGGCCGCCACGCCCCTCGTCAGCCGCCTGGGGAGATTGGGAGGAAGCGGTCCGCGCTGGAGCTCGGGGTGGCTCAGCGCGACTCGCCGCCACACAAGCAGACGTGCGTCCGCGAACGGCGGGAC
The DNA here is from genome assembly GCF_016920785.2 of Ixodes scapularis. NCBI lineage: Eukaryota > Metazoa > Arthropoda > Arachnida > Ixodida > Ixodidae > Ixodes > Ixodes scapularis. The sequence continues at coordinate 1,129,085 of NW_024609897.1, forward strand.
TGGCGGCAGGAGGCATCCAGGGTCGTCGTGGGCCCGGGCAGCCAGTTGGTCCGCCCTCTCGTTGCCGGACGTCCCGCAGTGTGACGGTAGCCACTGGAAGGCGATGGTCCAGCCCTTGTCCTGAAGCTCACCCACGCACGCCACCACCTCCATGGCCAGCTGTGGTGAACGGTCCGGGGAGCGGAGGAGGCCCAGCGCCGCCCTCGAGTCCGCCAGTACGACGACCCGAGCCGGCCCGTTCTCGTCGAGGAGGTGCAGGCCAAGCTGCAGCGCCGCGAGCTCCGCCGTGGTCGATGAGGCATGGAACGTCAGGCGCTCCGCAGCGGCCCTCCCTGTGTCCTCGCGGAACGCCGCTGCTGTCGCTGTCCTGGTGGAGTCACGCACCGAGCCGTCAATGTAGAGGCTTGCCCAGCCGTGGTAGCGCTCGTCACAGTGATGTTCTGTGAGCTGGCGTGCCACTGTTGGCTGAACGTTCCTCTTGGCACTCAGGTTGCTTACCGACAGCTCAGCAACCACGACTGGCGGTTCATTCGGCGGAGGAGGTGCCGTGTAGCGGACTGGAGCGCCCGCGATGTCCCGCAGCCGCGTCAAGGTGTCGGTGAGCTGTGCCCGCCGCCCGCTGATGCGTGCGACGAGGGGTGCGGCGCTCGGTGTTTCTTGCATCCTGATGAGGTGCCGCAGTGCCCGCTCACCCGCCGTGTTCCGGACTGTGTTTAACCCGGCCTCAGCCAGCGTTTGCCTCGATGAGGCGTGTCTCGGGACACCGAGGCACACTCGTAGTGCCACTTGCTGCGCCTGCTCGATGCGCCCCCACTGGTGCTCGGTGAGAGCGAGCAGGGGCAGCGCGTGCAGGACCCGGGCCAGGGTAAGGCCGCGGTACAGCTGCAGCATCATTCGCTGTTCTGTGCCTCTGCGGGCTCCTCCAAGGAGGCGAAGGATGTTGGTGGTCGTCCGTGCCCCTCGTAGCGCCTCCCTCACCGCTAGCTCCCAGGTCACCCGGTCGTTCACTCTTAGCCCCAGGTACGTGGCCTCTCTCGCCGCGCGGAGCCCCTTATGTACAATCAGCGCGATATGAAACCCGAACGCCGGAACGCGTGGCCGCTGATACAGGCTGCTCCACCTGGAGGGCCCCTGAGAACTAATGGAAATGCACCGGGGTTCGAGAGTGCGGGGCCTACTAAGATTAGCTCGACCATCGCGCGGCGGGTCTGGGAGTTCCGCGCTTCGCCGGTGGCGCGCTGTAAGAGCCGTCACATTCGATAGAAAAAGCACTGTCACTCGCTTTGTGTATCAAATTCCCAGCGATATCTCTTCAGCGCTGTCATTCATTATCACTTTGTGTATCGCAAGGACGAAATTAAAGTTAAAATATTTCGTGCACAGAAGACCCGTAGTGTTCGATGACGTGTCACCGGAAACAACGTGCCACGCGCGGTTGCTGAGAAATAGTGAAACGTCATAAACTCGAAATAAAATTTGTTTATTCGCACACCCATATTCTTTATGAAAAAGAAATGCTGCAACAGACCGACGCGGATGCCTCGGTTTTATGAGCAATGCGCATTTTTTCGTGCGAGGTTATCAGTCGATTCTAAAAAATTCGAGAAATTGCTCGCTGAGGTTCTCTTCGGTAACCACCGATATGCCAGGCTTATCAATTCCGGAGCAGGATAAATTCATTACCCCGTCTGAGCAGGGCCTATCGCAAACAGCTATACCCAGGTTAAGCGGCCGCCCGGTGTCTACCGGGCGACAGTGCGGAGACAGAAGAGCACCCCGAGTGACGGCGGTTACAGCGCGCCACCGGCGAAACGCGAAAGTCCCAGACGCCCAGCGCGAGAGTTGAGGATATCTTAGTAGGACCCGCACCCTCGCACCCAGGCGCATTTTTATTGGTTCTCAGGGGCCCTCCAGGTGGAGCATTCTGTATCGATGGCAGCGCGTTCCGGCGTTCGGGTTTCATTCCGTGCTGATTGTACATGCGTGGGCTTCTGGAATAATCGGCGTAGAAAGTTCGACGCGTAGAACACTCAGATTTCGAAGAAGCAACAGGATTCTCGAATTTACCAGAATACTAGTCTGCAGGAATAAACAAAAAGATGCGCCGCTCCCAGGAATCGAACTCTGGCTTTTCGCGTTGGAGCCAGGTACGATAACCGCTAGGTCACGCGCGCGCTGCCTACTTGGCCAGCTGCGCGCGCGGCAATATTACACATGATTTGCAATATTAGATCCCAATAATACTCTAGAATTTCCAATATTGTGTCCAATGATATGACAATATTTCCGATATTGGCATCCAATGATACGCTATGATTTCCGATATTGGTATACAATATATACTACTATGCCACGATTTCAGATATTGTTATCCACTATTATTCCACTATTTTCGATATTGGTATGAAAGTATACGTCCTTTTTGGTTTAATAATATGCTAATCAATTATATTCTGATTTTTCCAGTATTGCAATCCAGTCACAAACCAATTTTCTACTGTAGCTATTCAGTTATATATAAGTTTTTCCCATTATCGGCAACCATGTTAAGACAATTTTTCTAATCTTCTTTTTTATGCATAGCCGAGCATCTCTATTATGTCAAGCAGAATAAATTCGAACTGCGCCAATAATGGTCACCACCTTCACAGTGTTTCGACATTTGTTCGCAAAAACATCCCTTACCCATTCTTTTAATGCAAAAAATAGCGAACATTTATTTCATCATATATATTTCTTTTTAGTCCAGTTGATAACGGATAGAACCAAAGTGAAGTCATCAATGCTTGCATTACCCTCAAGTGAACAAACGCTCCAAAGTTTTTAATGATCCTCATTCATTTCAATATAAACATCCTCCTGTGGCAGAACTAGTAAATGTGGGCCCATTTCTTCAATCGCAAATCAGTCTAAGTCATAGAGACGAAAAATGTATGTCCCTTTGAAGCACCAACCTTAAACTTATCTACAAATGAACAGCTGATCTTTACAAACATTGCTGCCTTAGATGTCTTTGTTTCCGAAACGAAAGGTGTTTCAGCGGTATCCCCAGCTCGATGATGGTTTCCAGGTCGCGAACTGAAAAAAAAAGTTGCAAAACACAATCAAAAATCTGATTTTCTTTACAGGCGTCCACATTGTGCTGGACAGTCTCTCTGGGGAGACTTCACCCGCTCGAAGCAGTTGCTCAAACCAATGGGACGTCTGATTCACATCGGTGTGGCCGACCGGGACGCTCACAGATAGGTACCTGTGCAAGAGAAAATAACCGTCAACCCCTCTTCTTCCTCTCCCCCCCCCTCCCCCTCTACCCCGAAAAAAAGAAAGAGAGAGCATTAGAGCTTAAAATTAAATATTATTATAGTAGAATATCTTTATAATTCACGTCTCATTCTCGGTTTGTGCATAAAAAAAAAGAAAGATTTCCTTCCTTTTCGTGAACCTTTGTTGCCATACATGATATCTGCTTTATCAACTCATAAGGAACACTTTCACTGCTCATACATCATAGATAAGACGCGGTGTTCGCTGCCTCCACGACGACAGAATAATCTGCGGACTCCCCCCAAGCGTGTTCGCTTCTCACATATGTGTGCTACGACTGTGCCTGCAGGCTGTCTTTTTGAACGACGTGGTAGCAGTCGAACTGCGGCTGTAGACCAGTGCGGAGACGTGCCTCGATTGCGCGGGCGGCGGGTCTCGTCAGAAACGGCGAGCGGTCGCACACATTGCGCGAGTACCCGATGGAGTTGTCCAGGATCGTCCTCGTAAATTCGCCGATCGCCACGGCGAAGGGTAACGACATCGTGCATGTACCACCGCCTTCTCGGCTTTGCGTCCGCCTCGTGCTCGCGCAGCTCATCGTTGTCGGCCCCCCGTTGACGCTTTCTCTATGTCTCTTTTTCTTTCTCGCGAACATATGGGGCTTGAAGTTTCGGTTATTGCTTACGCGCTTCCTCTCGTGCGCGTTAATTGGGATCCTGCGCCGTTTCGCTATTCCCGTCCAGCTACGCTCCACCACCTACTCTGCTCAGCGCAGAGTAGACGGATCAGTGGCGTACCAACTTGTTTTGGAGTGTGTGTGTGCGGGGGAGTGCAAACCAGACTCCCCCCCCCCCCCCCCAAGCAGGGGGAGGTACCCTTGGTATCGCTTGGGCGCCGCCAGCCAGTGCTTGCCATACCCAGTGGTGGGTGTTTCAGAGGGGTGGGAGGGATTAAAACGCATGCCTTGCCCTCCCCACTCGGAGAACTGAGGGGGGGGGGGGGGGGGAGGGACAAGAACCGGGAGAGGCAAGGGGGGGGAGGGGCCTTGCCTCGCCCGGTTCATACGCCCATGAGACGGAGGGCCACAGAGTAGACGGAAGGACGCAGAGTCGCCGAAGCTCGCAATTCTCACTTCTTGGACGCAGAGAGAATTTAGTGCGGCCAGGCCGTGTCTAGGTGAGAGAACTGAGCAAGCGCCGCGTTTCCTAGACGCGCGGAGAACGTACCAGAACCCCGCAGTGATTGCGATAAAGATTAGAGGGGGGGGAGGGGTGGGGAGGGGGAGAGAGGTCGGAGCTATCACTGTCTTTCCCACGACGACGTGGGTTTTTTGCGTATATAATAACGCCGGATTTCGCCAAAAAGTGGCACTAACCGCGACCAATGTAAACCAAAAAAAATGTTGATTTGCTTGCAGCATGCCAGCTTAAGAAGAATTGGAGAAGAGCAAACGGAGGAGGGCGGCCATAGTCGCATATAGTCGACTAAACAGAAGTTCTGATTCCTACTTTAAATATACAGCCGATCGGTCTATCAGTTTATGAAGACATGCATCCAGGCATCTGTCAGGTGCGAGCTCAGCAAACGCTCTACTCCAGGGCAGTTGGGAAGCCTTCTCCTTCTCCAATTGTCTGGTGCACAAAAGGTGTGGGAGCCATACTGTAGAGAGCAAGCAAGTAGAAGCTGGAGGGCTTCTGTTAAGTAACGAAGGATTTTGTTAGAAATAAGTAAGATTTGGTTTAGAAAAGTACCTTTCTACAGTTGTGTCGGCATTGTTTTTTTTTTTATCTGCCTATGCTTGTGTGTGCATTTTTTGGCGTCTTCCACCCACACGCGCGGGGGGGGGGGGGGGCTTCGAGCAGCCGTGGGGCTCGGTGGGGAAGAGTCGGACCCCGGTCGTTAACAAACGTCTCCGGTTCCGAGAGGCGGTGCGGGGAGAACACGTGCTTGGAGCTGCTTGCGGCTTTTAACCGAGTGTGCCTCTATACAGAGGGTTTCGCCGCTTAGTGTAAAATTGTCGCTTTTGCGCGATGTAATAATTTAGCCAGACTGAGAAAATTGCAGAGACCGACTCTACAAGGAATTTGGATTTGGCGTTTGGAGCGTCAGGCTGACAGCTCGCCGACCATTGGGCGACAGTGTACCACGTGGGAGTGGTGAAATTTGACGTGATTGGTTTATCTCTGGAGAGAAAGGAGGCCCCTACGAGTCCAGAAAAGGGCTGCCGAGAGGATTTTTAGGGGTTCGGCTTTTGAGATCAGGGGAATTCGGCTCTTGAGACTGTGGACTAAAGTATGGGTTTTAATTTTGGGAGTTTTGTATATTACCGTTAACTTGTCGTTTTGTTTTGAAATAAACGTGGCCACACCGGCCGTCGTAAACCAACCAACGTCGTAATGTGTCCAGCGGGATCGAACAACTTTTAGTTTTTTTTTTCTTATTCGACTACCCGGGGGGACTTGCATCGGGCGAACATCATCATCGGTCGTCACCATCCTGACCGGCCCCCTCTCCCTCGGAAAGTTGACTGCTTCTTTTCTACGCTACCCACCAGAGGTCATCTTGGGGCTGGACACGAATGCTTCATCAGAGTTCGCTGGAATGCGTGCTTCATCAGTGAGAACACTTTTGAGCCCTTGTCAAACGCTTATAAAGCACTTATCTCCTATATGTGCACTGCGCTTCGTTAGCTAGGTGTTGCTGGAAGGGAATGTTGTTCAAAAGGGCCGTGGCTTTGGCAGGCATCCGCAACATGGTCGTGGGAGAGCGCTTCAGCCTGTGGAACTCCCTGTCACGCTGTGTGCGGCCTCAACTTGGCATTGCTGGCGGATGTGGACCCTGACCGGGTGCTGCACGTGCTTCAACACCTGCTCCAGTTTTATGTGCAAGGAAGAGTGAAGCCTCGCATCGATTCACAGTGGAGCTTTGGAGAGGTAAGTCGAACCAGCCCGGCGTCTTTGTCGTCTCTACAGGCCGAGTCTTCAGACTGAAAATTGAGCGAGAGCTCGTAAGCTTCAGTGGGGAATTCCCAACCCACTACGTCATAAAGCTTGCAGTAAACAAACCTTGGTGGTTCACATAAACTCCGCACTTGAGAAATTCTGAATTAAGCAGTCGGCTGCCAATTTATGACGTCTATAATCAGGAATGGAGGAAAGGAAGAACTCGTGTTCTGGATAACTGCTGGGTCTGTCAGCCGTAATCTTTATTTTGCCATCTAAAATGTGTGAGAAAGTAAAAACGCTATAAATGAGCCGGCTTCCCAACTGGACCCTCAATTGGCCCCCGTTACATGCATCTGTAGCTACTGTTGCAAACATGCCGACCACGAGCATGGCTCAAAAGAAGTGGCAGAAGGCCTGTTCCCCTAAGAAGCAAAAAATATATGCGTACAGTTTTGCATGTACACACAATTAGCGCGTCAGGGGACGAACGCAGGAAAGTTAGAGAAGACAGGACAGAGGGCTAATTGTGTGTACTGTCCCCTGTCGCATGTTTTTTTATGATTTTGGTACTGGTTTGCACCCAGCCGCAGGAGGTCTGTCTCGTGGCAGCTTACGTTTTGCCTTTCTACTGACTACTGAATCACTTAGGTATTAGCGAATGAAGTATGTGCCACCGTGCATGAATCAAAACTACCTGAAGGCTCCCCAGCGGTAGAAAAATACTAACTATACGCCTCGTTAATACAAATTCTCTTCTTCGAAGCTTAGTGGGTGAGTGCACTCTTTTACAGGTGACTCGAGCAATGGAGCACATGGTTACCAGAAAGAACATTGGCAAGATAATGCTGATCCCAGGAGATGCCACGGGATAGGCAGATGAAACAACCAGCTAAAGAGGTAAGAACGCCTTTTATTATAAAATAACAAAGGGCATATTAGGCGACAACCGCAATGTCAATCGACGTGCTTCTCTACAATTCAACTGATGAAGAGTGAATTGGCATGAGAGCTTGGTGTGCGAAAGTGTACGATACCATTACTCCACTGCAATCCCCTTTAATGCTGGGCAATTTTCAGGGGACACGCTCTCCACAGGATGCTTTTAATCGATCCATAATTAAAAAAACAAAACAAAAAGCGTAATCTGTGGTAGTTTTTTTTTTTTTAGCCCGGGTGCCAAGTTGGTGGTCGTGGAGGCCATCAAAAATTAATCGAAATCGGTTATTAGTTAGTTAATTAAATAAAACGTTTCGAATAACCTTTTAGCCTTGAAATTTCCCGTGAACCTTTTATAAATAAATTTATAGTAAGTTCTATGGGGGCGAGCAATTTCACACTCCTTCACGGCTTGAAACCCAAACAAAGCGACCGAAGAGCGGCGCCATCGCAACCGCGGCTTTGTTTGCGCAATCTGTCGAGCCGCTTTTGCCCGGTAAATTTCGGTTTGATGCCATGAGAAAGTGTATAGTGCTCACTTTTTTCTTGTAAATATGGTTTTGCAGGGCCGGGCAGTTGAGGATGACATTCAGTAGGCACCGAAGGCTTCAAGGCAGCGAGCCCCGACTGGCACTTGCCGCACTTGAACCACTCTTACTGGACTATGAAGGGACATTTGCGCATGCGACATGTGAGCGAGATTCTACTGGGCAGTCGGTTTAGCTACTAGGAGAATTTTTAGAATACTTCCTTAGTCTTCTCATGTTTTTATTGACACCAACCCAAGCATACATTTAGCAATTGACTTATGTTCTTTAACGAGCTTCGGGCAATCTTTAAACCTTTGCGGCATCCTACAGTGTCCAGGTCCCATCTGTGTCACGTGTCTCTCATTTTAGACACAGCGAAAACTCTACTAAAATAATTCTTGGAGGTGAAACAATATCGCATAAGACTCATAATATCGCTTTTGAAGAATATGCTTCTTCTGAAGTGGTGCCCCACAAGCCACTTTGGTGCTGGCAGATTAGTTATGGATTCAATTTGTAGGAATTTCAAACTCAGTCTTGTGTGGCCCCAGGGCCACCAACATATAAAGAAGCCTTAAATAAATACATATTTTATTCATTCTTCAGTTGCTCTATGCTTTCACTCTACGTCAGTCTACTCTTCAAAGTTTTCATGTTTCCAATGAGGGCACTTTGCAACATGGTTGTGTACCTCACCTCAATCATTAATAGTATATGAAAAAAAAGTTGAATGCCAAGTATTTCAAGAATAAAACTATTGTGCTTAAAGCCCTCCTTCGGTCATTTACTGCCTGCGCAAGAAAAAAGTGTAGTAGTTTTATCTTCTACGAAAAACTAAAGAGATAAGTTTTGGCACGGTAGCTTGTGGGATTCGACTTGCCTTACTGCACAAAGAAGTCGATCCCACTCCGTAGCTCGATGTTGATGACTGCTACGGCCGGGTGCGTACGGAGGCTGCCGTGGACTCCGAGGAGAGGAATCACACGGAAACACAAAGATACTGAAGACGTGTGTTTATTTGGCTGTTCCAAGGACGCCCTTGTCTCCCGGATGCCAGCGCGGCGTGCCAGCCGGTGGGCCATCTTTGCAGTTGAGTCTTCGACGCCACCGCCGGAGATTAGCCCGCGCCCTTCCTGCAGGTGGTCTCTGGCGACAAGAAGAACACACGTAGATAGGGGTGAAAGAATTCCAGAAGTAGCAGGTCCGACTTCTTGGTCCGAGCACGAAGGAACGACCGGGGACAGGTATTAGGGAAGGCTGGCCGTGCGGCTGGTTCGGTAGTCTCCAAGGCTGGAAGCAGGTAAGGATGAACGTTCCCATCTCCAGTCTTCAGGGAGGGTAGAAGCCATCCCAGAAGTGTCTTGTCTGGCTCGCTGAGCCGAGAACGAACGGATGACCATGGAAAAGAGACTTGGCCGAACTGGTCAGTTTATTACAGCACACATGGCCAAGGCCTCCACTATTAGCGTTGTGCGCAACCAAAAGCGTCAATGTGGTCGAAGTTCGCGATTGGGCAAAACAATATGCTTCCTGTATTATTTTAATGCTTGCCCAATCGCCGGTTCACGGCGAGGTAAATCCTGACAATAGCGGCAAGGCAAATCCTGGTCGTGACGTCGGGAAAAGAATTCATAAGACGGCGGCACCAAAACATCTCGGCGCTAATATACAGAGTGTCGATCCCAAATAACCTGGAACAAACCTAAAAAAAAAAAACGAGGCGTCTCGCGGGAGTGAGATTAACGGTATTTTGTTACCAAGCGTCGGACGAAAGTGCACACATTTTGTAGTCCATTTTTTTAAGCTATACATTTAAGCGCCGAAGTTTGGGTTGGAAGGTGGTAGAGCGCGTTGAAAACCACAATTATGGTATTTGCCACATGATAGGCTTTGCACGCTTCTTTCTTTAGCTTTAAAAGTTCAATAAAAAATAATAACGTCACACCGTTCTTGCGCGTTCCGCTTGCAGCGCTTATAAGAGTCAAACGTGCTCTGAAGGAACTAAGTACACCTAGCACACTAAACATCGTTACATCCAAATAACTCGTGGAGGGACCGCAAGCATCGTTTTGAGTACACACACATCACAGTCCACGCACTGACACAGAGTGAAGAACAACCGGCGACGGCAGAGTATACAATTGAGCACAACCGCATTCTACCGTGCCACAGTGCAACACCTCGTAGATAACAAAGCCGTAGTGGTGGATGAGATGGCGGCGTTAGAGAAGGCCACCGCTAGGCACAAATTGGACACGACGATTGCGTCAACCTTCGGCTGAAACTTGACTCGATGCCGAGCGCTGACGGAGCACTCGTTTCAATCTATGTCAAGCGTTGGATTTTTCAAACGATGCCATCTAATTCAGCACTATGGCTTTGTTATCTAGAGGTGTTGCGCGGCGCCTCCTCTTCCCTGGCTCCACGCCAAATGTGCGCGGGACTTTAACGAAAACGAAATGGCAAGCATTGACGAAAACCCGTCGGTGTCTGTCAGTTTGTCAGCGCCGGAGAGAGATGGAGAAATTGACGTGTGCTGACGTCAGCGCTTCGGACCAATGGGAACGTCACACGCGTCACCATTTTGTTCTCCTTCCCTCCCGGGCGCTGACAAACGGAAGGCACCGCCGGGTTTTCCCGGCGGTGCCTTCCGATATTCGATTCGAAAGTTATAGATGATTTTCTAAAAAATTCAATGCGAAAAAGGGGCCCATTTTTGCCCGCTTTCGGTCTTTGGCCCAGAGATTCGCCGGCCACCATTTTCCCTTTGAATGTTCTGAACATCAGATCTAACTTTTGAATAAAATATCGGTTCGTGCTGAAACTTTGTCACCTGGTTCGGACTTCTAGCTCTACTTTTGGGCGGAGAAGGAGCGTTCAGCGGTGTGTAGTTTATTTTTGCGGTGAAAAGATCCTGCAAATTTTAACAGGGACTTGTGACGGCTTGAAGCTAGTCCAACGGTGTGTCTGCCTTTTTTGTGCGTCTCCGTGTGTGTGTGTCCGTAAAACGTTGAGCTGGCACTTTAACAATTAACAGGGACTCCCTCAAGTGTTTATCACAAAGGAAAAACTCGTGCATAACAATAACTAGGTATTTTGAATCACACTCATGCGTGGCTTTAGAAACGCGAGACACTACGTATTTACAAGTTGACGCAAGACAAACATTGCACCCGAGCACATCATTTAGAAAGTGCGAGAAATTGCTAGATTATACTCGGGCAATAACATTTGAATCCCCAGAAGGTGACAGAAAACAAACAGACAGCAAAAGTAACGTCGTTGCTTTCATCTTAACTTTAGAAAAAGTAATTAAACTATAGTTTGAAGCAACACTTAGAAAAAAAGTAAAGCATTACAGGTAAAAGTTACCAAACAAAGTCACAAAGTTTCCGTATTGCGTTATTTGTAGCGCGTCAGTACCCAAGACCTTGTGATCGGTTTTGAGAAACAAATAATACCATAGAGAAGCTGGGAGACGGAAGTAGAAAATGAGTGAAATCGGGGGTCACAAGTGAACTGTTTCCCGTCTATAAGCCACTTACGCGTTCATGAATATACATTTAGGCAAGATACCTCTACGGTTGAGGGACAAGCAACTCGTGTTCCTCCTCGCGAAGCACGGGCCAAGAGCGCTGGCTGATCCGCTGATTTCAGAGGGACATACGTTAATGGTACCTTTATGCGGGCCGTGTTAATCGGGTATTAATTCCAGAGGCATAGGCGCCATTACCTGTCACCATGTTTTAGTACAGGTGTCAAAACAATAAATCTGCCAGTTTCTTAAGCCACCCGAAGCTGAGTGGAGGACGAGCAGAACCCCAAAAGACCTTGAATTCCTCTTGTTATCCACCAAGCTTCAGATGGTTTAAAAAATAATAAATCTACACCAGCTCGTCCTCGTCATTGCAGTTTCTTTTGTGTTTTTTTTTTCAATAAATCTCATTTGAGGAATAACCTAGGACCTGGTCATACCTTAACATTCCGGTAAGTGATAAGACATGGGCATGATCGTCCATTTCATTTTTTCGCATTCATCTGTCTTGGGGCCCGAGTTCAAAACATATTACTTTTTAGTATACGTAAAGGTGCCTATTAATATTGCTCCAAGTCTGCTCGATAAACTATAGTGAGTTTCGAGTGAGATGAGGTCCGGCCTTGAAGTCGCATTCATGTGCCTTGCTGCCTGAATTCGAAACATAATGCATTTCACAATAAATAAAAGTGTCTACATTTATTCCTCTCAGTCTGGTGAATAAAACTGTGAGTTTATAGCGAGGTGAGGTCAGGCCGTGAAGAAGAAAGTCCGGGTGTAGCGTAGCACTCCGAGCAGGATATTCTTGTCCACAGGAAAGTCTGTCTTCGTACAACCCTGCGAATGAAAACAGAACGGCCACACACTAACTTTACCCAACACCCACCTAGAATAAACAAAGAACGGGCTCAAGAATCTGTGACGTCATCACAGTGAGACCGAGCGAAGATGCAGATTGGCAACAAGTGCTGCGTCAGTGCTCGGACGGGCCCGTGTCCAATAAAAGCGTCGAAGGACGTTCGGGATCGGGCTCGGGTCCACTTTCTGAGTTGAAGCCATGAAACTCTGACGACGTTCCATTTAGGACGAAGCGTGTGCTCCCAGGCCTCGATTATTCTTGGTGGTTTTGCTTTACCGCAGGATAAGAGCACCGTCGAAGCACCTGCGACATTGCGCATTAGCAGCTCGGTATGTTTTGCGGGGTAGAAAGTAAAGGTGCTTTATGTATATCTTGTGACTGCGGGAAGTTAGGTTCAATGGGCTCCATGGTGTCTCCGCTGCTGATGAGAAATTTGACCAGTACAGTTCGATCGCTAACCTGGGGTCTTTAACGGGCATTGCGCAGCAGTGATGCACGATTGCACGCCGCTGCAATGCTCATGAACGAACAGGGGTGGGTTCATGTATGATATACAGCGTATGGGGAAGGTAACTACTGATGCGCGTTCCTGATGCCCATATCGCCACTACAGTAATTGAAGCTATCACCATCATGTCGTATTTCGCAGTGCTGTTCGGAATAGTGTCAATTCGTCCAGTTTAGAAGCCAGCAGCGAACCCCACTGCTACAACAATTGCAAACCCTTGCCTCTGGAATTCGTATCCTTCAGCACTAAATTAATTTAGGGGACATAGCATCGTGAAAAAAGATACATATTTTCCTTTTTTTATTCACTAAAAAAATGGTATTCTATGTACGTTGCTGAGAGGAATCTTATTAAAAATCGTTTTCAGAAATTGTCTGCTAGTACTAAATTACTTAAAATGCGCTTCGCCTTTATAAACGGACCTATTGGTGGCGTGCGCGAACTACAGGGGGGACTTCTCTAGCTATGACCATCATCGTATGTGACGTGACGGGTAGAACAGACTGGGACAGACTGCGCAGATGTCGGACCCCTCGGCTTCTCAGCTTGCTTCATGCGCTGTTTGGTTAACGTGCGGCAAAGCCTGTTTCACGCGTTCTGTTTAATTGGTGAAGTGATATTTGTAGTAGGACATTTTACCACAGTTTGAAGCCATGGCACGCGTAGTCGTGCTACCAAACGCTTTTGGCGCTGGGGTGTCGAAGTGTTCGGTTGGTGGTGTGCTGTTCTCGACCCCAGTACAAAAAGCAGGATGATGAAAATAGACTATCCAGCGCTTTACCCCAATACAACATCTACCACGGCGAATAGGATGTATTTTTTTCACAATTATTGAGACAAAATTAAACTGAGAAAGGGGTGATTCATCAAATTGAAAATAGAAAATCTGAATTTACCTTTCGCGTATGTATGAACTCCAATGAAAGCGATTTTGTGTATCCTGTTGGTTCCAATGTGTTCTATGAGTCCTGGTCTCCCATTAGTTTCAAATTGATTCATTTGTTTTAATATGGTAAAGGCTAAACAAACGCTTCCTCAATATAACTGGCAGGAAAAATCGGTGGCTGACCTCCGGAATCGTTCCAATCAAATCTCAGCTTATTCATCTGGTCGATGCGAAACGTGCTAGACCCCCTCGCGATCGAAGCCTTAAATCTACTAAGGCGTTGACACTTGAGCGTCCCAAAAAAATTTAGTATAAACCTGCTATGAGTTACTATTCATCGTATGTTTTTCTTTAGCGGACCCCAATGCGCATAATGCGTGATGAACTTATCAGCGAGAAATTTTAAATGCGTAAACAATTCTTAGTAGAAATGGGATAGAACAGAATAATCAGTCGCCTGAATTTACCGGGCCATGTCAGACAATTAAAAATTTATAAAAATTTCTGCTTGTTTTTCTTTAGCAAAAGCCGCGATATAAGAAACTTCTCTGCCACGTATTCGATGCGGGAGGAGCTAAGCGTGAGTTGTAACTGTCGAGTCACACTTTAATAGAAGAGTCGGTATCGGCAAGCTCAATGCAGCTAAAACAAGTTGGCGGCGGTATGCAACAAGTGCGCACGCGTACACAGCTGAGAAGACGGCACGTTATTCACTCTGGTGAATGCGAAAAAAAAAAGAATCGGAGAGGCTGTGATTAGCCCTGGCGCACGCCGCGCTAAAGTTGTAAAGTGAAGCTGAAGGTTGCTTTAAATATTAGGAAACAAAATTAAAAAGCAACTTACAGGCGCTGTTATTCATTAAAAATATAACTCCCCAAAACGTCATACACGTTTCTTTAATAAATAAACCGCTTTTAATAGGAATCGATGCGAACTAACATAGCGACTCCGTGCTTTGACAAAGCGCATCGTCTGCTCGCATCCTACCAACTGCGCCAGAGTGGCGCCCGAGAGGAACATTGCTCGAAGCAGTGGGCCTTTCTTCTAGTCGTCCCGGTGAAGAAACGCCATCCAGGAAGGCCGAATAATGAGACCAAGATTGGCAGCTCGGTGCTGGTTATTTTGTTCTGGGAGCTCAGAAAACGCGTCCAATCTCGTCGGTAGCTTCTTTTTTCTTCAGTTGATAGTTCAGATCTGTGTGAGTGTATTTCTTTTGAGAGTTTAGACTTTTGAATTACCGTATACCCGTGCGTTGGTTCGTAATTATACACTTACGGCCTTTGCAGGGGGAGTAGGTCCTCCCTGCGGCAGCAGCTCGAAGAAGTCGCGGTACCCCTACCCTTCCTACAGAACTTTAATTCCTTTTTCAAACAGGCACCTCTCCACGCAGTGTTGGCCTCTTTGCTCCGGGGTTGTGTTGGAGAAGTTGCTAGGGTAATTAGACCCACATGTTATGAGGCCGCCTGCCTGCAGGGACTAATGCGGAACACCTCTTTCTCTTTGTCTCCCCCAAGAAAAGAGTTTTTTTCAGACAAGCATTTAATTATCGTGAGTCGAAGCTTTTCCAATCGCCCGCTACAGTTTTTTTTTAACTAGTATAAGGGTACACATTTTCAATAGTAGTGCTCGGGTAAAGGTTGTTCAGGATGGCTCATTCGGTCTTGGGTAAGGTAGTGTGGTCCAAGGTGTAAGATAGGGATCAGGTGGGGAAACGAAAGCCAAATGAGCGACCAGATTCTGTCTCCCCTCGGTTTTCTTTTCTTTTTTTTTTTCGGTCGCGCCATCTATGTGGAGCACCGCGAACTCTTCCTCCGGGTAGGCGGCCGTCGGTGACCGGCTAAACTGACGAAGATGGTTTCTCGAGGATTTTCAATGGAGTACTGTCGTACTCTCGGGTTATTTTGCGTGCTTTTAAGAATCCACAGCAGTTTATTCATGCAAATGAACCAAATATTTATTTTATAGGGTTTGTCTTACTTAATAGTTCAGGGGGAATCCACAGGGTGGCGGATCGGAGAATCTGAGTATAAAGCACTGGATAAATCATTTTATCCAGTGCTTTATCGGAGTAGATCGAAGTGGTGGTGTTGTTTCAGAGAACGTAATGTTTCGTGTTCAGCGAGTTGGCTACTAAGTTTCATTGGTTTCACTTCTTACCTGCATGTGAGGTAAGTTTAAGTTTAGGGGAATTTTAATCAGCTGATATGTCGTAATCCGGTGCGCAGCGCTGCATTGTTAGCCTATATCATGATAACTTGGGCTGGCTCGGGCCCCGACAACTTTGCGTGCTAGTGGAAGCGTTACCGCCGTTACCGCGCTGAAGACTGGATTCGTGCTTCTTTAGTGCTCACGTGAGACGTAATTTTTGATAGATTCTGATGTAATTTTGTATATATTCTGACGTAAGTTTTGATAGATTTTGGCTGCATTAAAGGTGCGACCGCGCTTGCCTGCAATGGCATTCCTCAAGGCGTAGAAGATACGGCCCGCTTATTGTCCTCACCGAAACCGATACAGTAAGATAAACAGCAAACTGTCTCATCTGACTGCCTCTGTTGCCGCCATTTCACAAATTGAATGAACGATAAAAGGTAGATTATCCTTAAAAGCAAGGCGCATGTACGGTGCACCCCAAACTTAACGCCGCCATGAGATGGTCCGGTTTATTAACTTTTTGAGCTATTCCTTAACCTAGCGGTCGAACTAATTGCTGAAGATTTGCGTCCCCGATGAAAACCCAACCAGGGGAAACTATTGCAGCAGCTGCAGCGATCAATTTATCTTTGGGTAGCAGGAAATCGATTTGTATTTGCGAAACCGAGTGGCGGCGTTAAGTTTGAAGGGCGCTGTACTATTACCCTATTGTGCGCCGGCGCAGGTCTGTTAGTAAGCTCAACTCTGTCTTTTGTAGAACCTTACCCTTTGATTTTTTTACGATAAGAATTGCTCGTGGTGATGACTGCGGGAAAAATGAACATTTGTGTACAGAAATTTTGTCACTAATTATTTGTCTTTGTAATCTTAGACATAAAATTTGCATTTCATAAAGCTTTAGGTGTAAAAGACCTCTAGTTTGTGAAAAAAAGTCTGGCTTCACATTGTAATTAAGGCTCAGCAGATATTTTATTCCTACAGAGAAAATGAAGAATTTGACACGCACCAAACTAAGTAAGCTTCGCAAAATATTATCCCCGCGAGTGTCCAGGCACCACATGCATCATTTCGGCAGCCCCCTGATGCCTTGGGCGTAGAAAGAACTGGGCTGCTATCGTAGCCACTGCAGGACCTCTTTCTGAAGCGCTTCATCTGTCTGAAATTTTTTTCCCTCCCTGAGGTTGTTTAAAAGGAAGCTGAAGAGGTTCTTGAAAAAAATTCGAAGCAAAATGCAGTCTTTTTACTTCATGAACCCCAATACCCAGACCGGTTCTGACCGGAGGACCTCACAGTTGCCGAACTTCGGTGGCCGCACCAGGTACTGTGCTGACGAAAGTCTGTGCAACTGGAGAACGATGCGCATGCTCGTGTGGTCATTCTAGTAGCCGGCTTGTCGCACTTCCCCGAAGAAATGTTCCACTGGGTCTTGATTCATCTTGCTGTTATCACATAGGCGAATCCCCAGTTCTTCAGCAGGTGTATACCTAGTTGAAGTGTTGAGTGCAGGGTGACTCTGAGCCCCTCGCTGGTGTTGTTCGTAAGGATGATCTCCCTGGGAACGTTGCCATGCTCTAGTCTGCTTGCCAGTAATCTAGCCATCTGACTGCGCTCTTAATGGTCAGCAGGTCGCTGCAGCCAGGCTTTAGGACCTCAGCAGGCTAGCGTCTGTTCATGGCATCAAATAATTTCTTCAGATGCATAGTGAAGTGGGTGGTCCCTTCACAGTCCACCAGCTCGCAAATATACTGCTCCTGTATATAGTTGAGTCTTTTTGCCATGCTGGCACTGAAGACCTGTGTAGCCAGCTTCACCCTCATCTTGTCTTTTTGGGACGGGCGAATGTGTGCCACTTTGAGCTTGGGACACACCCTGAGGTCTCCAGGTACCAGCTGGTCTGATAGAAGAAAGCCTCATAGTACGTCCACTGGACCTATGCACTCTCAATTTCGAATGATTTTTGCTTTTCCAGTCGATTGCGGATACATTTCAATAGGTAGGGAGTGTCCGAGAATGCATAGATTTTTGGCTCTCTGTCCACCGGATGTTCAAATGAGTGGTACGAATGATCTTGTCTGCCGACGATACTAAGCTCCGTTCACATATATCGATTAGTGTTTGCACCCTCACAGATTATGCCATAAACCTTTGCTCCAGCTTCTTCTAGGAGTAGGATGGCTTGTAGCATCAACTGGGCAAGGAGAGCTCCCCTGGTGGAGTTGCGTTATGCGAAAACGCCTATTGGCTGCGCGTAGCTGCCAGCAAGCGGACAAAAGATAAACACAAGGCCATGGTCTGCCAGTTCGCTTCTTTTCTGGTTGTTTTTCTCATCATCCACTATACCAGTGTATATAGGTCTTGAATTTACGGCTTTGCAGTTCCTTACCTGAATTTCATCAAATATCTGAATGCCATGTTTTTCAGACTCTGCTCTGTGCTGCATATTGAGTAGGAAGAAGTTCTGGGTGAATACACGCTTGAGGCCAACCATGGAGATTGTGATGATCGCAAGTTCCAAGAAGGCCGGTGTTTCGCGAAGCCGGGGTGTGACAATGACATGTTGCAAAAATGACCACCTCGCGGGGCCGGGTTGTGGCAGAACAGGGAACAGCGCGCCTGCAATCTTGGAAGGACCATCCGGGTTTTCCCGCATTCCGTGCTCGTCGGGAACAATGGGAGAATCGAGGGAAAGGAGAGGGAGAGAGAAGAGGGCGCACTCAACGGCCGTCGGTGGGGATTCGGGGGGAAAGCAGTTGGAGGAGAGCGTCGATCGAGACTTAACGCGTGGTCAGCGGCCAGCCGAAAGGTAACAAATAAGAAATGCCGTGCTGAGTCCTGAGGCGGAAACTGCACGACGTACCCTTCCACGCAACTGCCACGAACGGGGTCGCCGTCTCCCGGAGCCGATGTAGCAGCCACACGCAGTAGCAACAACACCCGATTGACATTAATATTACCCGATCTGACGCAAGAGCCACGGCTCATCGCCAGCCAGCCCGAACTCTACACGGAAGCCCCGGTTTGCTTGCCCCTGCGGTGTCCCGAAGGCCTCCGCGAGCACGTCGTCAACTAAGCAGTGAGCCCCAAAGTCATCGACCCTCCCTCTAGTTCCTTAGTAATAAACTTGTATCTGTTCGCCGATCTCCTCACTCATTCTCGTCCAAAAAGAATACCGGGACCAGGGTTGCGGTTGCAAAACGTCACAAGATGTACTTTAAAAGAGTCTTTTCAGATGGTAGAGGCAGAATGTCATTGTCCCTCAGAAACCGACGGGCAGTAGGTGTGCGAATGCGGAGCAGCAGACAGAGCAGCAACCAGTTGTCGTCATATCTGCGCCGCTGCTTGGACTTGCACTTTGCTGCAGCAGTGCATTGGTCCATTACCGAAAGCTGGGCGTCGGAGAGGTTGACTGCAGCAAGCGGTTGGTAAATCAAGTGCTGCTGCACATCGTGCAGTTCCTGCCAGCAGCCAATGACCTCTTTTTGAAGCTTCTGTCTGGACTTGAGAAGTCTCAGCCGGGGCCTTCTACAGGCGATCCTGTTTTTTTTTAGTTGCTTCACCTTCACCTTTTTCGTTGGACTGAATATGACAAGCCTAAGATTGGTGCTATGGGCTGCCTCTCTTTTGTAGTCTAGCAGGATGGATGCGAAGCGCGTTCTTTAGAGAGCGACAAGCAGGGCACTGCCCATCAGTACTGGTGACGAAGGTACACCGGCTATGTGGCCACGCTTCACCCACGTCGACGAATGCACATTCTCTCAGAACGTGAGGGTAGTCCTTTGCATAGGGCCACCAGAACAAAGCACCAGTCGATCAAGCACCTTCAGGGCATGTGTCCGGTCATGTACGTTGTCGATCTAGATGCCGTTGAAAGTCAAGTCCGTGGATACAGTTTTTCCCCAGATAAAGGTGTTGACTGACAAACCTCCGCCCTGTTCTGCTGAGATCGAGAGAACCCTCTCAAATACCTCAGGTTGTCACGTGTCAACCTGTCGACACATGGTGGAAAAGTCAATTGCCTGCACCCCAGCATAGTTCATGGTGTGGACGGCCCAAATCTTTCCTGGAAGACCGACGAGATGTGGCTTCCCAAAAAGATCCGAAAAAAAAGAGGATGATCACACGCGCATTGTAGTTTGATACCCTGTGGCTGGTCGGACACTGACTGAACTCCCACGCTCTCTCCCCGGCCGTTTTATAGGCAGATAGAGCCCTCCCCTGGCGGCGCCCCCTCATTGGTCAAGCTTCGGACCTTGTGTGTGTGAGGCGTGAGGGGACGTCAGCAGGGTTGACGTGCGTGGGAACCCAGCGTGTCCGGAGCCTTTTATTGACAAAGAGTAACGAAATAGCAGTAGCTAACTTCCATGGCAGGGCGCGACCGTGGCCGCGAGTGACGGCTGCCACTACTCCGGCATTGTCACACAGGATGATTGTTCCGGGCTGGGCAATCAGCGCTGAAACTGCCAGGGCTTGAGCTTCCCTGACGTAGATGTTGGGCGCAGGTTGAGTGACGATGGCTAGGTTACCTTGCGGAGTTGCCACACTCAGTACTGTGTTACTGGCGTCGGATGCAACCACTGCGGTGGGAGCTTTAAGGGCCCACGGAACTTTGTGGGGAAGCAATTTCCACACTTGTTGGAGAGTCGTCACGTATCCTTGGGGCAGCGGCCCCGGGTAGTTGAGAAGTCGAAAAAGCGGGTTCAACATATGATAGTGGGCTCGGTAAAGTGAAAAATAAAAACAAAAAACTAAATGGCCCACAAATCGCTCCACTGTCTTCTGTGGGAGTGGCTGTTGGAGGTTCTGCAGCAATGCTGCAAGGTCGCGCTTGCGGTTGCCAGTATGCCCGATCATATGGTCGGCGCCTTCCAGTAAAAAGCCCAAAAACTTAATGGTGTGGGCCGGATGTTCTTGGGTGTCTTTTGCATTGACTTTAATTCACACTTGTGGACGTCGCGAAGGAATTGGCGGGTTATCTGGGCGAGGAGGTGGGCGTCTCGATGAGCCAATAAAAAATTGTCCAAGTGGCTCCATGCCCAGATGCCGAGTGCACGTAAGTGCCGTGTGATTGCGGTGGCTAGCTGCTGCATCACAAAGGGCTCCGGTGGCAGGCCAAAAGGAAGACGCGTGAAGCAGTAGTACTCGTGTTCGAGACGGAAAGTTATCAGCCGCTGGCTTGAAGCATTCAAGGTAAAATTATAATAAGCCTCAGCTAAATCAACCTTGGTGAAGAACGTGTTGCGCAGCGCGAGGTTTCCAAAATTGCGACTGGCAAAGGTTGCAGGCGGAATTTTGGGGCTTTCATGTGCGAGGTGAGTGCCGACGCGTTCAGGATGAACCTACCCTCCGTGTCGCTCTTTGGTGCTAATTTGAACAGGGCTAAGATATGGGCCCCTGGTTGTTTTACGAAGAACTCCCGACTGTAGCATCGAAGCGACTGCTTGTCTTAGCACCGTAACTTGTGAGGGGGGGGGGGGGGCACGATTGTTAACTACAGTGTTCTTGGAAGGGCAGCACAGAACACCTAGTCTTGATTTTATTTCTCAACATTGATAGCTGGCACTTGCAAGAACGAAAGAGGAGCGTGAGGAAATTTCTCAAAGTGCGATCCTGGGCGGCTTTCTAGTTTAGCGTCCCAGTTGAGACTGGGTGAAAGAAAGCACTGCAAAGGCTGGAGCGCGCGAGCGTCTTGAAACGAGGCTTGAGTTCATCTCAGCTTGCTGGCTTTATCAGTGCTTTCTTTCCCCCAGTCTCAGCTGAGATGCTGTTTCTAGCAAGTCGGCCCTGGCTGCTTATTATCGGGGATTTTTAGCAAACTGTTACCATGTTCCGCGTACCGCACTGTCGGAGCATTGGAAGCATGCTTTTATGCGCGCGCACCGTGGTTATTGTATCACCTGGGTGCGTACTTGC
Source organism: Ixodes scapularis (assembly GCF_016920785.2). Taxonomy (NCBI): domain Eukaryota; kingdom Metazoa; phylum Arthropoda; class Arachnida; order Ixodida; family Ixodidae; genus Ixodes; species Ixodes scapularis. The sequence continues at coordinate 1,150,612 of NW_024609897.1, forward strand.
AAGCCTGCTTCAAAGGTTCCGGTAATGCAGTACGCGGAACAGGGTAACGGTTTGCTAAAGGGCACTATTAGTTGCAAAAGGCAGGAGTCGTGGTTTGGTCGAAAAACAGAGTAGAAGTTAAAGTCGTTGCATTATTAAACAGAAACCTTGAAAGTTGATCGTGTGATATTACTATTATTTCAATTATTGAAATAAACATTAATCTAAGAAAAGATTACGTAGAGAATTATTTTGCCCATGTGTAACGCTTTTGGTAGCGCAATTCACGGGGAAGGGGTTTATTATAGACCCTTTTCGTGAATGGTAGGTTTGAGTGACGAGGCTGACTTTTTGTTGCCTCATTGTAATGCGCAGTTACTGCGTTTTCAACATAACACTCTCCGTCAGTGGTTTACGAGGAGAGTAACATGAAAAGCTAAAGAATCCCTGCACAATGGCGGAAAAAACAGAAGCTGCGCGGTTGGAAAGCTGAAGCCTTAACTATATGTCTGTTTATCGTAGAGTGAAGGGAAACAAATTCCACTTCGTCATCACTATCACATATAGTTCAATATTTGAATCTTTGGTGGTGTGGGAACATGGAGAGCAGCATTGAATAGCTCATTTATAGGCACTAGATGTTTTCGAGAACTTCCTCGTGACCCTTATGACTCGCTTCTCACTTTTCTTTTTGTTGTTGTTTGCGGGTTTTATGGCGCAACAGCAACGGAGGCCATACTGCGCCAGACTAAATTAACTGATGAAACTCCTATAGTTACCTCATTACAAAAAGATGATCCTGAAAAAACTGCGATTAGATCTGGTGTATAAGGCCAGTACTAGTAATAAATGATAAAACTCGATCAAGAGGAACGAGAGGGTGCTTTCCCAGCAAAAGAGCGCGATGAAATGGAATACAATATCTAAAAAACTCAGGAAAATGAGCGCGTCGTTCAGTGTCGAATTCCGGGCAGATCCAGAAAATATGAAGACTAGTAAGATTGCCTCCACAGTGCTCACAAACTGGTGGATCCTCCCCACAAAGGAGATATCTGTGTGTAAGGAAGGAGTGCCCGATTCGAAGCCGGCACAATACAACTTCGTGAAAGCGGTTCTTAAGTAAGGAGCTCTCCCAAGACCCAAGGACTGGTTTGCTTACATGGAGCTTGTTATTAGACTCCATAGCCCACTCTGCCTGCCATAGACGAAAAAGTGACGACTTAATTAATGACTTGATATCCTGATAGGGCAAGCTAGCTTGATATTGAGAGCAGTTACGTGAAGATGCAGTGAGCCTGTCTGCCTCCTCATTACCCTTTATACCCATATCACTCGGAACCCAGCAGAATTTTATATTGTGACCCTTACGTAAAGCTCCGTTAAGTTTACTTCGCACCTGTTCCACAAGCATATTCTTAGTGGCTTTTAGAGAGCATATTGCAGTAATAGCACTTTGAGAGTCCACAAATATTACGGCCCGTCTAGTTTTAGTCTTCAGAATATAAACCAATGCAAAAGACACAGCATAGATTTCAGCAGTAAATATACTCGCAAATTTCTCTAGACGTTTAACTTTTACAAAACGACCTGAAAGCACGGCACACCCGACAAACGATGAAGTCTTGGCACCGTCCGTATAAAAGTGAGCATAATCTTTATATTTCTCTTCCAGGTCTAGGAATTCCTGCTGAATCACAAGAGCTGATATGCTATTCTTAGTAAACTTAGTTAAAGTCCAGTCACAAAAAACACGCACCACATTCCAGGGCGTAACGCAGGCTGTGTTCTGCACTCTAAGAAAAAAGGGAGGAGAAAGGTAGCAAAAGCGACAGTTCCTCCTTGTTGCGGACAAGTTGCCCAGAGAAGGGAGGAACGGCAGTTGAGATGAAAGGAGGAGGACGAGTTCCTCCCTGTTCAGTTGGCGCAGGGGTAGAACATCGCGCTCCTGACCAAGTGGTCAACGGTTCGATCCCCAGAGAAGTGGTTTTTTTTTTTTTTTTTTTGGAAAGTTTTTTTTTTTTTTTTTTTTTGTTTACCAAAACACACATAAACAAACCCAGACCGATGAAAGGAAAATTAAAGTCCTTATTATTCTCCGAGACGTTTTACTCCTCCAGGCAGACCGGAGAAAGCTTTCGCCCTCCCGACCCATCTTCTTTCGGTTTCGTTTTTCGAGCACATCGCGCACGTTGTTTAATAAATTAATGTTGAGTTGATTGAGCTTCAGCGGCAGCGAAGGCCGCTTGTAATTCCGTCTTCTAGTCCAAACGTGCAGAACATTTCGGTTGCATTGACGTTTTTACCACCAATTTTATCAAACGAGCTAACGAAGCCGCTAGAAACAGCGAAGTTCCGGAGCAGTGCCAGCAGCGCTACATACACTGGGTAGGACGGCCGTCTCCAATTTGCGGGACACACGCGGAACTACAGCAGCGAAACCACGAGGAACTGTGTCGACGTTTTCGACGTTATGGAAATCGCGGGAACTGCGTCCAAGGAAGGCAGGTTTTCCTGCCGGCTGCCTGGGTGCCTTCCATGCTGAGTTCGGTTCCGTTGTCCCGTGCCGAGTGCCAATCGGCGTTCAACGTGATTCTTCTGCGTGTCAGCAACATCGTCAACGTGGTTCTGTATTTCTTCGTGTCAGCGACATCGTGATGGCAGTGTTGTGGGTTGTGAACAGAAGACTGGAATTATCGCCGATGTGACCGTCTGTTCGCGTATCAGTGGTGTAACAACAAGATGAGATGACGTAAACTGTCGGGCATTGATGCCGCTGGTCGGGCCGTTATCGGAGGGGCCGGGGTGTCGCAGGATGACATTCCGCTTTACATTAAAGAGTTTAAAACCACTTGAGGGATTAGGTGCAGTAGATCGACGTGTGGATAGTCATGTTGGAACGCTGGTCTGAACGGTAAGCTCCTATCGTACAGTGGCCAATGTGACTGCCGGTCCCCGAGAGCGATTGCGCTCTGGGGAAAAGAGAACACTACGAAAGTATGACGGAAAGTACGTATATTTATAATGGAAGTTTAGCATTAAAACAAAGACAGGCAAAATCGAAAAAAAAAACAAAAAAAACGCTATCCTTTATTTTACTGTTTAAATATATTACGGTTCCTGTAGAAACTGCCCTCTAAGTGGCGCGCTGGGATGAGCGCTAGAAGTTTTCGAGCTCGCAACGGCGCAGCTCCGTACACTTAACATTTGTCGCAAGTCGCGGCTTTGACTGCATTCAAGTTGATCGAAAAGCGATTTCTGTGCCCGTGAAGCATCACTTCCAGCTGAGTGGATATCCGCTCTACAGAGATTAATTCAAGACGGCAATTGCAGCTTTGCGCGAACAGCATAAATAGAAACACGAACACTACAATATAAATACTGGCTACGAAGGGCCATGCGGGAAAACAAACTCATGGCTTGGAACCACATTGGAGCGGCTCGATTTATTGGCTTTCAAATAATTATGGCATGATCGAGCGTCTTCTTTTTAGTAAGAGATTCATCCCCTGAGCCATTAAAAATAGCCTCAGATGTATGACATTGCTGGAAAAAAATAAACATGTTCGGAATATTTTTTTTTGCTTAGGGAGTCACCGAAAAATTCCGTACGTTCAAAACGACCACTATAAAAGACGGAAACGCAAGGCTCGGTAGTAGTGATCGGGGTAGTGTGCTGTTGTAGTGATGTTTGTATGTGCGATGCCTGTGTATGCGTTCAATATATGTTGACCTGATGTTTGTAGTGTGCGCAACGTGTCTACATGTGTTAGAGATTCCGAAGGAAAGGAAACGCAATTGTGGCGTAAGGAAATAAAAATATTTTTTTGTAAAACATGAATTGGGCGGTACCTAGCGCCACCTAGCCTAGCTACGTGCGATTACTCTGCTTGACCCTGCCATCCGGTGGCAAGCGATTTAACATCCTTTTACGCTACGCGGCTAGACCATAATTTCGTGTTACCATGCTGAGATAAGCCAAGAGGTTGCTTCGGATTTGCTTTTTTTTGAGAGCGGCTTTTGGTTTTGCGGGCGAATGATTTTCACTCCTCCGTGATGTGCGGTTGACGCAACGGTTGACGAAGGAATTGTGGCTCGAGGAATAGCAAAGGTAGGACATAAAGTGCGCGAACTGAGTGCCGGTTGTCTCCGTTGAACATCGCAGTGCTGACGATGAGAAGACTGAGTGACTGCATGCTTTCGAAACGTAAGTTTCTTTACCTGCAGGGGTAAAGAAACTTCGGAAATAAATAGAGTTCGCGGAAAGCTCGTGTTACGTTTTTATTTCCTGCTCCTCTCGCTTCGTGCAATGGACTTAGTGTTCTCGTTAAGCCTTACCGAGCTCGATTTGCTCGATTCGTGGCCGCCATAATGAGATGCAGTCGACGGAGGAACTTTTCCTCCCCTGCATAAGGACGAAAGTTTCTCCCTTTCTGAAGGAACATATGTGTCAAGAGCGTCCCTCCCTTTAGGGAGGACTATACTGACCCTTTTTTCTAAGAGTGTGAATTAGGTTAAGTTCGTCCAGATGAAGTTGAAGTGAGGAACAAAATTGCTCTATACGAAAACTTAAGGGTCTCACAACGCTTGGCTTATTTTCAAAGAGACGGTAGAATTGAGATCTTTGTACGGAATGATACGTTGGGTGATCAGGGTTTGCTAGGATCTTAGACGCGTAGGTTAGGCTGAGGTATTGACGTCTTTTAGACAGCGACATCTCATTTGATTCCGCATACAAACTAAGTACAGGCGATGTCCGAAAAGCACCTGTTGCCAAACGCAAGCCAAGATGATGTACAGGATCCAACATCCTGAGAGCAGATGGGCGAGCTGATCCGTACACCACGGCGCCATAATCGAGACGAGATCGCACAAGCGCGGCGTACAAATGCAACAGACATTTCCGATCTGACCCCCATAATTTATGAGCCAAAACTTTCCGAAGGTTTGTGGAACGAAGGCAAATTTCCTTGAGAAATCTCAGATGGGGAATGAAGGTAAGTTTTTTGTCAAATATAACGCCAAGAAACCTGTGCTCCTTCCTAACAGGAGTCAGAGTACCGTTTAGTTCCAAAGCTGGGTCTAAGGAAAGCCCGCGACGCAGGGAAAAAGGCACACAGACTGTCTTTGCAACAGAGAACTTGAAGCCATTTTCGTCCGCCCACTTACAAAGTTTGTTCATAGCCAGTTGTAACTGCCGCTCACAACTAGAAAGATTGCAAGAAGATGAGGAGATCTGTATATCGTCGGCATAAAGAGAGTAGGAAATAGACCGAGGTAGCATTTGTGCGAGAAAATTCATTTTCAGTACAAACAAAGTGACGCTCAAAATGCCCCCCTGTGGGACTCCGTTTTCTTGAACAAAAGGTTTAGACAGGGTGCTGCCAAGCCGGACTTGAAAGGTTCTGTTTGTTAAAAAGTTCTTAATGCATTGCAACATCCTACTACGGATATTGCAAGCATACAAGTCTTTCAGGATAACATATCTCCAAGTGGTATCATATGCCTTGTCTAAGTCAAAAAACACTGCAACACAGTGCTGCTTGTTCTCAAATGCTTCGCGTATAACGGTTTCCAGGCGAACCAAATTATCGAGAGTAGATCGACCTCGGCAAAACCCGCACTGATATTTGTCAAGAACCTTTTGCCTTTCTAATATGTATTTTAACCGCCTGTTTATAAGACTTTCAAATGTTTTCCCGACACAGCTCGTCAGAGCAATGGGACGGTAACTTGATGGTAGTGAAGGGTCTTTCTGTGGCTTTAGGAGCGGGATGACATGTGCATGCTTCCAGGCATGGGGAAAGCAGGCTTTTTCCCACAATAAATTGAAGAACAAGAGAAGACTTTTCAGGGATTCAGGAGAAAGGCGACGAAGCATTTCATAATGAACTGCGTCGGGCCCTGGAGCAGAAACCCTCGTTATGTCAAGTGCCATTTCAAGTTCACACTGCGTGAAAGGCTGGTTATAAGGCTCAGAGTCTCCTCCAGACATGGAGATGTTTTGTCGCTCTGCACAAGATTTAAATCTACTGAACGAATCACTGTAGTTTGCCGAGCTGGATGAGTTATAAAAATGTTCACCAAGGATGTTGCCGATGTCAACTAAAGATGAAGAAGGGGCATCAAAAGTAGGAATTGTATAGCACCTATAGTCTCCATTTATTTTCCTGTATCTATCCCAAACCTCCTTGGCTGGCACAAAACTATTTATAGAAGAAACATACTTCATCCAGGATTTCCATTTTGACTGTTTCCTGGTCCTACGGGCTTTAGCTTTCCGCTGCCTGAAGTCTGCGAGATTACGTGATGTGGGATATCTGCGAAATTCGCCCCAAGCCCTGTTTTGATCCGCTAAGGTTGTGGCGCACTCCTTGTTCCACCATGGTTTGCATTTTTTTGGCACATTACCAGAGGTTCGTGGAATAGACACCTCAGCAGCATTTAGTATCTGCTCAGTAATATACAGTGTAGCATCTTCGGGTGACATAGAAGAAAGCAGAGCAGGGTCCAAAGTGGAATGTAACCCAAAAAGTGACCAGTCAGCTTTGCCTAACTTCCACATAGGGATTCGTTTCAAAAGTGAGGGCAGCTGAACAACGCTCTCTAAAACAATCGGAAAGTGATCACTGCCAAAAGGGTTGTTCAGAGCATTCCAAGTAAAGCAAGGAAACAATGAGGGCGATGAAATCGACAGATCTATGGATGTAAATGTGGTGTGAGCTGCACTGAAAAATGTTGGCTCTCTCCCATTAAGAAGGCACAGCCCAGATGCTAATAAAAAACGTTCAACTACACCTCCACGAGAGTCTTGACGGATACTACCCCAAAGGGGGTGATGGAAATTAAAATCGCCTAGAATGATAAAGGGTTGTGGCAGCTGATCTACAAGACCCTGCAATTCACTAAGATGAAATGGAGTATTAGGTGGTAAATAAAGTGATACTACAGTTATGAGGCGGTCTAAAAGAAGGCGCACTGCCACAGCTTCAAGTGGTGTGCAGAGCGGGACCTCAGAGCAGGCGACCCCACCTTGTTCAACCACTGCCACGCCACCAGAGGCAGTATCACTAAGACGGTCTTTCCTAAAGACCCGGTGACGTCTTTAAATATGAGGAGAGCGATTATGGAGATGAGTTTCCTGAAGAGCAAGAGCTATCGGCCGAAGCTCATCCATGAAATGATTTATATCATCAATATTTCTTAAAAGGCCGCGACAGTTCCATTGCATAACATTTACTTTTACCATTTATAAAATATGTTTATATCGGAAAATGTAAATCAATAAAACTCGGTAGTAAAAAGATTAAAACTAGGGAGAGAGACAACTTGGATTACTTCGGCGCAGTTACCGGTTTTTTGTTCTTCCCAGCACGGGTCTGCGTCTGCCACTCCATACTGTCCGGGCCAGAAGCAGGAGCAGCCAAATCGTCTAACTCCATGGACAAGCAGGGGCGGATCCAGGTTTTGTTTAAGGGGGGGTCCAGCAAGGACCCGGGAAAGGGGGGGGGGGGGGGATAGACCCATCATTCGACCGCGGAAGCCGGGTATCACTCCCTGCTCTCTCTCTCCCCCCCCCTCTCCTCCTACTTCCCTCACCCATTAAATGCTTATTGGCTGGGGAAAGTGCTACAGGCGCCGACACAGATTGACCGCCAGTATGTTGTGATAAATTGTATCAAACCTTTGCCTGTTTTGAGAGAGGAACAATGAATATTTGCGTTTTATTGAAAACATGACGGGATTAATGGAAACAATGTACAGTTCTGTTATGGTACTGCTGTCGTACGTCAGTCGTACATCACGCATGCACTAAACATCCGACGCTGATGCTTTCTGATGAACGCCAGACAAATCGCTTTGGTGTCTATCGGAATGTCTTGATGGACATGCATTAGAGCAAGTCCAGTGAAACGTTCTTCTTTCATTGTGCTTCGCGTGTAGGACTTGACTCTTCGTAGAGCAGAAAAACTCCGCTCTGCCTCGGCGCTTGAAATGGGAAGTGAGCATCCAATTATTAATAGCTGACGAATGTTCGGGAACGCGTCGCCGTCGGTGCTGCACAAGGTATCACGAAGATCCTCTGGAACGCTGTGCAGAGTCTGAGTCCTCCAGAATCTACACCACTCCTGGAGCTCGTGCCGCAGTGATGACGGAGACGGGAGATCCTCTTCCCAGAACAGAAGCTCTTCGTGAAGAGACCGCTCTAGAGTGTCCGGGCCATCACTCAATATGTACGATGGTAGTAAGCAAAATATTGCCTTGCCTACCCTTTCCTCCTGAGCAAATCGCGTATCCATCTCTTGGAGCATGTGGTCAACAAAAGGAACTGCCGTGTTGGTTCTGTAATGCTCTTCTGGAGATGAGGACGGATTGTTCGAACGGTGAGGTTGAGGAGCAACTACTCTTGGAGTTTGAATTTCGGTCCCAACAAGATCTGCCAGCTTGACGGAGTCGTTGAACCACGATTTAAACTTTTGCTCGACTTCACACCGCAACGCCCGAAGTCTAGAGATGGTAGAATCAATCATACCATACGCGTCGATGACGTCCCGATCCCGTTTCTGAAGCTTCGTGGCAAGGGGCTTACGACCTCCAAGGCATTTCTTACAATCATAAAAGATACGATCGTATCCAATGACTTCAGATTGACGAGTAGGCCGGCCGCCCTCACCTTGGTGTCGCGGTCCCAGGACCACTGTTCGGCGGGCGGAAGGTCACGTGAGTCATCGGTGCTAGCTTCGACGTCAGTTCGCGCGTAAACATGGCGGTGTTGGTCGGGCACAGTCATAGCTTCTAAGCAGAGGCACACGTACTGGTACAGGTTATAAAACGTATCCAGTGCTGTGTGTCGTTCTACCCATCTTGTGCGACACAAACCGCTAAGCCTCCTCTTCGCTTGTTCTGAACCGTATGCCTCTAGCACTCGTTCCAAGAAACGTTGCCTCTTCGGAGACATGTCGAAGAAGAAAAATACCTCATTGATGACGTCAATGGTGAGGCGCACTTGCGGAATCTTGCACGCTGTTGCGATGCTTAGGTTTAACCTGTGATTGCTGCAGTGAATGTAGAGAGCTTTTGGGGACGCCTCTTTGATTCTAGCTTGGACACCAACCCGGGACGATGACATCGCTGCCGCTCCATCATACGAGTGTCCCCTTGCTTTTGTAATGTCCACGTTGCAAGCAGCCAAGCTTCGGATGATTGCGGAAGCCAGTGATGCCCCCGTGGTTCTCTCCATGTGCACGAAGTCAATCACGCTTTCCTTTATATGAACTCGCTGGTTCTCAAAGACGAGATAACGTAAACAGACACACAAAATTTCTTGGTTCGAGTGCCGGTCGGTAACCTCGCCAGCGATTATTGAAAACACTCGCGACTCGCCAGCTATCTTTTCAGCAATTGATGCTTGGATGTGAGTTTTTATGACATCAATCAGGTCATTCTGGGTTGTTTTTGATGTGCCCTTCGCATTTCGTGCTGCTGTATCGAGGTGCGTCCTCAAGCGCGAGTCATGCTCGGCTATTAAGTTGACAATGGCAATAAAATTGCCTCGGTTGGTTGACGCATTCGTCTCGTCGTCGCGATGGCCACGAAGAGGGATATTTTGTCGTCCGCAAAGTAGAACAGCCTTCACAAGCACCTTAAGGATGCACAAGTTTTTTTCATACAGCTCCTTGTCTTTGTTAGAGATCATGACCGGAATAGTGGCATCTGGCCTGTCCAAACTTGACCTTAGCGTCATAGCCTGAGCCATCGCATCGCTGTGGTAGCGAAGGCCTTGATGGCATTCAAGAAAGCCATCTTTGCCACCGGCCTTGGACAAGTTATTTAGTGGCTTGCTGACTGAAACACCTGCTTTGGCGACACGTGGATCTCGGGGAGAGAAGAGTACACAATATTTGCATAGCCCGCCACGCAGGTGGGGGCTGTACACTAGCCATCGGTATTTTTCCAGCCACGAGTGCTGAAATGTCAAAGTTTTTTTCTCTTTTCGCTGTTCCTTTTGTAACAGTTTGCTTTACAAATGCGCTGTAGTTCAAAGGAGGCACGAAGTGGTTTGAGATGTAGTGAAGCTTTTCAGTGCCTTCCAGCGTAACCAAGGGCACGCTCCCATCTGCAATGAAACCACAGTCTACGGATGTTTCCTTACTTGATGGAACTACCTCCGTGCGTTGTCGTTTCGGTGGTTCCGGCCAAAGCTGTTCTTCGGACTGGTCCGGTGTGTCGGGCCCTGCCTCCGAAGTCGCCAGACGGCTGGTTGAGGCACTCGATAGTTGGGAATCCTCACAATTGCCGACACTTAGCGCAAAATAAGACGTCACTTTACGCTGCATCACTGGAGCTGGACACACTCAAACAAGACTATCCGAAAATATGCATTATTGGAAGAGATACACCGTGGACGCGAGGACCCATTGCTTTTTGTACGGCAGCTGTGTCTGAAGGCTGGAGTCTGGACGTGTGCAGAGACGGAGACTTTTTACAGTTTTTTAGAATGGACGTTTTCGAGTAACTAGCGCCGTCTGGGGAGCTGTCTGCGAACTGTTGGGCCTCAGATCTCCCTTGCGGAGACGAGTCAACGCGCCAACCCCCGGTCACAGTCCGAGTTTCGCGGCGCTGACAATAGCGTCGCGACTATCAGTGGCGCTGTGTATAGCGTCGCCACCGACAGCCGCGCTTGGGTGGTGGGGGGCTCTCATTAATATAAAAATACAAATATAAAGCTTTGTTTGCTAACAGTAATTTCAACAAAACGTCTTCACCGCGCCATGAAAATCAATTGTAATCTATTTGATATAATTATTTCTGTTTGTTCCGTTTTCGGTCTGAAACCAAAACTCTAAACTGACCCGCTCGCCTCGCCGGCGCCCTGGGCCTTGGAAGGAGCCGCTGCTCCCCTCGCCCAAATTTGAAACTTCGTAACGGCGGACGGCGGTGTCGCGTGGTTTTGTTTACCCAAGGGTCGTGCAAGCGTGCTTGCACGACCCTTGAGTAAGAAACCATAGTTGCGGTCGCGTAAGCTGAGAAACGGACCGTCGCCTTTTTCACTGGTGTCCAAAGAGCTTAGCTGGCTGGCTAAAAAGAAAAAAGGGGGGGGGGGGGGGTCCGGACCCCAGGACCCCCCCCCCCCCCTGGATCCGCCCCTGACAAGTCTGCCTCTTGAGTCGTGTCGCTGGTTTTAGCCAGTGTTTTCTTCCGACTTGGATCACGGGGAGCCAGGCCCCGGCCGCGACCAGCGGAAGAGGCAGCGGAGGTGCTGGGCAGAGCGTCTTTCAACTCTGCCTGCTCCGGCCCCTTGGATACTGGGAGAGCAGCACGAGAGTTGTGCCGCTCTTTGCAATGAGTTGGGGCGGGAGTGTCGCTCCTTCTCACTGGGGGAGGGCAACGAAGTAAGGACTGGCAATGGCGTTGCCTGCCTGTCCTTAGACTTGGGGGCAGCTGGTGTACTCCCTCCACAAGGTGGGGAAAGCTGCTGCCCCTGCGGGGGGGTTGGGACCCGAAGGGCCACTGCCAGGGCTTCAGGCGAGACCTGGGTGGCCTTCGATTCCGTTCGCGGTGGAGGGCCCCTGCGCACCGCATCGGAGTACGTACCTTTTGAAAGAACGGAGAATCTTTGCTTAGCTTCTGGATATGAAATGTTTTCTTTGGCTCTCAGGGTAAGGATTTCTTTCTCTTGTCGCCACAAGGGGCAAGAGCGAGAGTAGGCAGGGTGAGGACCCTTGCAGTTGGCACAAGAAATGGCATCTTCACAGATGTCGGCTTGATGGTCGTGGCTGCCACACTTTGCGGAAGTCTCTCTCCCTCGACAGCTGCGCGATCCGTGGCCAAAGCGCTGGCAACGGAAGCACCGCTGGGGGTTGGGGACGTAGGGGCGGATGCGGCAATTAAGGTATCCTGCCTTGATGGTTTCTGGCAGTGTGTGTCGTTCAAATGTAAGAATGACGTGTTTGGAAGGGATTTCCTCACCATTTTTTTGGAATATAATGCGCTTAACAGCAACAACACCAACACCTTGGAGTCCCTCGAGGAGTTCTTCCTCACTAGTGTGCAAGAAGTCGTCCTCGGAGAGGACCCCACGGATGGTGTTGAGCGCGCGGTGAGGGCTAACTGACACTTTGACATCAAGAAAACTAGTCAACTTCAGGATCGCTTCACTTTGTTTTTTGGTGGTTACCTCCACGAAGAGGTCTCTGGAGTGCTGCTTTTTAGCCTTGTAGGAGAACCCGACAAGGTTTTCCAGTAGTTTGGCAACAACAAAAGGCGACAGCTTTGCAACAGGTTTATGTTCATCGAGCGAATGAACAATGAAAAACTTTGTAAATGTTTCGATTTCAGGATCTTTGTCAGTGGTCTTGGGTTCAAGACAACGCCTTTTAAAGGCTTGCCCTGAACGGGGTTTAGAGGGGTGGGGCGCCATAGAAGGGCAAAAGGTGTTCAGAATCCGCGGTGCACCGCCCACCACCGAGCCCAACAAGGGGTTAGGTAACGCACCATAACAAGAAGGGCTTGGCTGGAGACGTTACGCTAACAGTGCTGCAGGGAAACTATACCCAAGTGTGGGTCAAGACAGAGGTCCATTGCCACCCAAGGTTAGCCCTTGCCGCCAAAGAGGGGTGAAAAAGGAGTAAGATAAGTGAGAGAGAAGTTGAGGAAACAGGAAAGGTAAAAGTGAGAGATCGGAGGGGATAGTAGAAGAAATGGCGACTAGACTGAATCATCCTGGCCGGGCCTTACCAGGACTCCCGTCTATGAGAAGCGGGGGCCGAAGTGGTGTATTGCCTCACCCGGGGGGCCCCGAAGGGTCCAAACCTGCCCCGGGCTCAGCTCAACCACCAGGATTCCCTTTTCCCAGACACGGAAAAGCCGCGCACAGCCAGACGTGGGCGGGCGAACCCGCATGGCTCGGGGTTCGAGGAGACGCCACTCTCCAAACACCTGCTTTCACAGATGCCCCCTGCGGGGGCTTTTCTTTTTCTTCTTGCAAAACTAGCTGTGATTTATTGCAAGAACAAGGAAGAAGCGCGAAAAAATATTTGACACAAGAATCCTTGCACCAGGGATGGAAACAGAGCCACTTTGCCTGAGCTTTTTTTACTAAAATTTTTGCTACAATTCAATAGATATCGCAAGTGCGCGTCGTCGGCTACAACATATGTCCTTTTTGCCATTTAGCTTCATTAGTCCGATTAAAAACAAGATACCAATCTCAGAAAGTGATTTTGGTTATAACGAGAAAAACTGTAATTAAAAACATCATTGTTTAAGTACTTTTTCCCTGAAAAAAAAAAAAAAAAAAAAAAACACTTTGCGTACAGGGTCAGATTTTAAAATAGGCCCATGATTTAAAATTATTGCAAAAAAAATATCTGAATATAAATACAACCAAACCAGTCATACAGAGAACTTTTTTAGTTCCTCTAGCATACAATTAAACAAATCGCCAGTTGCTGGAATGCTACGAGGAAACAAGGAACCAATGAAGGAAATTCTTTCAAATTTTATCATAATAAAGTTGTGTTCACGAAAAGAGAGCTGGCATTGCACTTCTAATATCTTTGATGTCGAGTTCCTATGTTTACTAGGAGCATGACCTTAAATGTCGTTGCTGCGTTATGATGTGAAACTGAGTTACGACACTTAAAATTCATATAAAAAGAGCAGTTTTTGAATAAATATAAAACAAAATGGGAGTGTGCTAATTAAGACATAAGCATATCCAGACGAGTCTTCATCTATTGAATAAAAATATAAAAACGCGTCTTGGATGTATTACAACTCTAGAAACTTGGAATGTATAGAGGCATTTCTTTGATTATATTAAAACTTCCACTGTTTTCTTCATTGTGCGTTAAGTGTGGATAAATGCGTGTGACATTGTGAACTAAAACACAGGTGATAAATTGGCTATTTATTTGCAAAAAATAAAAAAACTAAGTGCGTAACACGCACACAGAAACGACAATTCCGCCCCAAACTGCAGCGTTATCAAAACATGTGCCACCGGTAATATGGTTGGGGCCTTGCAATGGCCGCCTTTAAGGGACACTCCTGAGTTTGTTTTAGCTACCCCAACTAACTATATACTGGCAATCACTGGCCTTTACGCTTTCCGGTATTCTATTTAATATTTGGAAGCTCAAAATGGGTATTGTAAAACCGCAAGTGAAAATTATGCCAAAACAAACATTCAGATATACTCGCGCTTTTCAGTGCCGTGACGACAGGGGAAGGCAGGCTTGCAGGTTGAGCGGTCAGTCTAAAAATGAACTATGCCGAGCATTTGTTCCATGCTGCTGCGCAGCCGCTTAAGCAACCTTCCAAAACATTCATTTACATTCCATTTTAGTAATATCTATTCTACTGAAATTACTTCTGAGGCCATTCCTCGGTAACTTAACCTACTTACTCTTTTTAGTAACTGAGTTTTTGTTTTGAGGCCATGTGCAAGGGTGGAATTTCTCGCCTTCTAGCGCTAACTGTACGATATTTTTTTAATCGAATTATAAGACTAGACAATCATGAGGTCGAACATCATATCTTCAGATATCCAAAAATTATAAGAATTGAGTGGAAAATTAGTATTATTAGGTAATTAGTTAACGAAATAATTAATTTTGAATCTTTTCTTCTGGGCCCAATGGCCACTAGCTTGGTCCAGGTACTAAAAAGCTCTAAATCAAGATTCCTTTCTAAAACATTGGAAAAAAATTTATGTGAAATTTGTGTATGGTTCCGTACAACCCTTAGTTAAAATCAAAATGAAAAGTTAGATACAAACAATTAAACCCTGCTTTTGTGTTCACATAATAGACTACTAATTGCAGAAAACTGAAACTTCGTCTGAACGTGCCGGTAGCAGTGGCTATAAAATGCGAAAGTTTGAGCACATAATTTAGCTAAATCAGAATATAATATGTAGAGTGTGTTTCTTTTTAAGTCTAACAGATTTCATTAAAAAAAAGATAGAAGCTCTTCAAGCTACACTTATGCAGTTTGTGCAAGTGAGTTATACGGCCAGGGGGAGATGGTATAGGAGGCTGATAGTAACGATCACTCGGCTAATTAATTCACTGATTAAGTTTTTATTTAGTGAAAATAGATATATGGTTCCAATTAAAAACTTACTGAGCGTAATCGAAAACCATAGAACCAACTCTTTTTAGAAAGATTAAGGCAGGGAAAGGGGGCATTTTACGCTGTTCTGGAAAAACGGTCATTTTGGTCCTGTTTTTAGGCTTCGGTTTTTTGTCGGAGCGAGTCTTTACGCCGGTGGTCCTGCTGCCTGGTGATCGCGGCGCGAAGCCACACCTCGCTTACTACGTAGGATGGAGGGAACTATGGCGCACTGTGTTGCGTGTCTCCGCCACTGGAGAGGACGATCGCGGGAGCATAGATGCGCTCCGATAAGGAACCGAAAATTAGAAAGACGTCCATTTGAGCTTTTTTACGGAACGGCTTAAAAATGCTTCCCCTGCCTTATATCTTTCTAAAAAAGTTTATTTTGTTATTTTTGATGAAGCTCAGTAAGGTTCTAATTGAAACCATTCATCCATTTTCACTAATTAAAAGTTACTCAACAAGTTTTAATTAATTATTCGAATGATCGTTACTATTAGCCCCCCACTACTATGTCCCCCTTGGCCGTATAACTCGCCTACACAAGTCGCATAAGTGTAGCTTTAAGTGCTTTTTAAAGAAAAATCTGTTACACTTGAGAAGAAGCAACCTGTATACATAGACACACACACACACACACACACACATATATATATATATATGAGTTATTTTCTTCTTCTATATATATATATATATATATACATATATATAAGTAAAAAATGCGTACTGTCGGAGTTACTAATTCGAAGTTTATTACGACGTTTCGAGCGGGGACTGCTCTTCATCAGGTAGCGAGTGTACCGCCCGTGAATGTAGAACAACAGCGGACGGACTTATTTCGACGTTTCGGCCGGAGCCCGGCTCTCGTCAGAAATAGTGTTATAATTGAACCAAGGGAAAACGGGGGGGTGGACTGAAACACGAAGCATTGCAGAAAAGGGTTTCACGTAGAGGCCGAACGGTTGTGTCCAGCCTAAAAACATCAAATTTGTTTCCAAAAAAGTAGAAAAAAAAAAGAAAAGAGTGGAATGAAGATGGGACAGAGAATTCATAAAGCACAACATGGGTTCAGAAGGACACAAAAAAGAATGGCTGCACTGAAAAGAAAGAACAAGAAGAAAAAAGAGAGGGGTTAAGCACAGAAGAAAGACGGACCACAGTAAGTACAACTATACACGATTCAATGCAAACGTATGTGCCCTATTGAACCGGTATTGTGCTTCATGACTCCTATGTCCCACCTTCTATTCTCCTGCATTCCCCCCTCCCCCTCCTTTTTTTTACAACTTTGATGTCTTTAAGCCGGCCACTAGGAGTTCTAGATCCAAACCCGGATTCAATTGTAACACTATTCCTTTACAAAGGCCGGACTCCGGCGGAAACGTAAAAATGAACCCGCCCGTTGTTGTTTCACTGAAGGTTCTGTATCGCATTTTACCTACTCCTTTTGCAGTTACGCACCATGCCTGCTATATGTCTAATATTCGGCGAATGGAAATATGAAAAATACGGCTCCTGTCGCAATTATGTAATTGAAAATAAATTGTGAGCAAGGAAGAAAACAGTATCGCCCTTCTAACTTACAAGTTTTTTTTTTTTTTTTTTTTTTTTTACTAAAATAAGTGGTGCAGGTGCTTTCAGGCTGATATTTCAATTTGACGGATATTAAACTTTTCTGAACGTTGGCTCGTAGAGAAATTTTGCTTTTCTTTTGTACCTTTTGTTGCAGGTAACGTCATCTGCTTAAACTTTAGAACTTTATCATCACCGTTCGGGTCATATTCTCGCAAAGTTTCGGCTTTCTGCTTTGCGTAGTTGACTTGTGCGCACCGAAAAACCGGATTTTGGTTTCGTGATTTAACCCGATTGATTCAGTGTTCTTTTAAATGATGTGGGCAGTCAACTGTGCTTACAAGTATTTGGTCGATTATCTGCGTCAAGTGCTGAACGTCTTTGCCCCACGTTTCCTGAAATCGGGAAAACATCGTTTGCTTTCGTTACGTCGTCTTCAAAGGTTTAGCGCGTTTCTTGCCAAAAATTAGAAACACTAAGCCGACTCAGTCAAGAACTCGTTTGCTCGATCTTTCTCAATGTTGCGAAGCACGTTAAACATATTGTACTTAAAGTACTACTTCAAATACCTTTAGAGTACTTGTACTTTTACTGAAGTATACAGTATCTTAATAGGTACTCGTACTTAACTTAAAGTATCTTTTATGGTACGTTCCGAGGAATGTACAACTCCCGACTTCAAGTACATTCTCCAAGTGGGGTTTGTTTCTGGGAAAGCCACGTCGAGGAGGGCATTTATAAGCGCAGTGCCTTGTGCTGGGTGAAATTAAGCTCTTTCAAGGAGCGCGCCCTCTCGTCCTTGGCTTTCTCAGTACTATGCACAACTTTAGAGGTCGACTATTGGGCAGGAGATCAAACTATAGGGGGCGCTTTATCGAGCTTGTTGTCCACACAGCGCGGTGTTTACTAACAGAGCAAAACGAAAAAAAAATTTAACTTCGCCTAGCACTGTCTGGGCACGAGCGCTTCGCTTTGACCAGTGCTTTGGACGCACGAGGAGCGGCCTTCGAATCGTCATCTTCGATGTCTCTGATCAACAACAAACAATAAAATTAGGTTTGTTGTCCACACAGCTGCAGCATCCCGCTAGTGGCGTGACTGTTCGATCTCCTCCCCAATAAGAGTTCGCCAAACTCTAACAAAGTGGCATATTGTCATCTGAAAAGACGTTATCGTCTTTCAAGGCGTCACCTGGTCATTTCTTAAAACGAAGTAATGGCGGCTATGAGACCGATACACACAAGTGCCCTATGAATTGATTGTGTTAAATAGTTCGTACGCTAGAGTAAAACAACTACCCTGTGGCCACTTTGACTTTGTCCAATATTCGTTGCCATTACTGAAAATAACTGATGCACTCGCGATGTCCCCTGGTGTAATGCATACCAGTTAAAAAAAAGAGAAAACACTGTATATGGGAACTAAATGGAACCATAAAATATCGTGTTAAAATTACTTGCACTTTACTTTTAAAGACTGTTGCATTTGTAGTACAAGTACATTGCGCCCGGTGTACTTACTACTTCACTTGAGGCACGTCATTTACTTATTACTTCAAATACTTTATAGATCTACTTTGGCCAACGCTGGCTTTTCTGAGTTTGTTTTCATCTATAGTCTATTGCATCCCACAAAGACCTCTGTTTTTTCTACTTTACCTTAGCAAACCCTGGAGAGGAGGCGAGTGGGGGAGAGCGAACCATCAAACATGGCGAAAAGCGAGTCTTGAGGGGGGAGCTTGTTTTGCTAGTCTAAACATGTAACGGCCCCTGCCTCATGGTGACTTGCAAGGTCGTGGTGGTTTCAACTCTTCCCCGTGGGAGTTTCCGTGAGGGGCCGTGACAATTCTGCGGCCCCACCATAAACACGAAACACTGTGTATGATGTGTTGAAGTGAAACTGCCACAGCCAAGCTGCTCCACTGGACGCCGTCTGCTTTTTATCCAGTGCATAAATGAATGATGCACAATAAAATGTAATTTTAAGCATACAATGCTTTTAATGCTACAGGTGTCACGTGACCTGTACACAAATTTAGTTTATCTGCTAGATTTAGTGGACAATTTGATATCACGTGACCTGACGTCGTAAGACTTACAGACCAGTTCAATTTCCCCGCTAAATTTGGCTGAAGGATTTACGTCACATAACCTCTGCATCAATTCACTCTCCTCCCTAATTTGTCGGGAAAAATTGATGTCACGTGACGTGACGTCATGTGAGCTATGCACCATTTGATTTCCCTGCTAAATTGTGTAAGAAAATCGATGTCACGTGAAGTCATGTCACGTGACATCGATTATTCGCGCCACGTTATTTGTGTAGATAACGTAACTTGACGTCACTTGAACTAGACACAAATGTAGGTTAACCGCGAAGTTTTGTGGGAAAATTAACGTCACGCGACCCGCCGTCACCTGACCTTCACTTTAGGCCTGTATATATTATAGATGCTTTCAGGCAACTTTGCATGGACGCCGCTATCTTGGCATCACGTGAGCCGTCCGCCATTGAAGGCTTCTACTTTCCCGCTGATTCACTACGTATAGACATTTTCATCTCAGTAGTTCTCTTACCGGACGATAGAGGGCGTTGAGGCTCTCGCCGCCATTAGGTTGCTTCAATTTGGTTGTTGGGTGGTGCCAGCTGAACACTAACACACACAAAAATTTAGAGCCGCTGGACTATCAACTATCAGCCTTCTTCTTCCTTCACTTCTATAAGTATTCATAGCCTGGATTGGAGCACTCTTCTTCCTTATTTACAAACTTAATTAAAGTCTACATCTTGTAGACTCTGAGATGGCGAACAATAAAAAAGAAAACGGACGAAGACAACAAAACCTCAAACGCAGCTAAAATGTATTGATTTGTAAGTAGTGATAGAGCGCTGGCGAGCTGGTAATGAACCGCAATATTGTAGACCCTGAGCTGTGGAACGATAAAAAAAAAATAGACAAAGACCACAAATCTCAGAAGCAGCTGAAATGCATTGATTTGAGCACACAAATAAATAGACTTCCAAACACATGGACATAAAGAGAAAAGGAAAGAAAGAACTCGAACGCATAAACAAGACGATCAACGAGATCTACTTAGACGGCATAAAGTCCCGTTCACACACTTGCGACCTCTTACCAGTCATTCACACTGGATCCGGATCCGCGTTCGCAAAGTGGTTACGAACGCGGTTGTATAAAGATCCAGTACAATTGCACACGCACTCGATGACATCAAGTGCGCGTGCAATTCCGTTAGCCCATTGCTCTGCAGATGATAAGCGGTTTTTCGTCGATGGCTGGTATGACTGAGCCGAAGAACTTCTTGAATCAGCTGTGCCATCAAGGATGACCCGCGATCTGTCATCAGCACTTCAGTGCGCCGTGTCGAAGGAGAATGGACTCAAAGAAATACTTGGCGACTTCCATCGCTGTTCCCGATGGCTAGGGCTTTCGTCTCGGCGTATCCTGTAATATAATCGGTCGCGACGACAATCCACCGATTTTCTTGCGTCGATGTTCGGAACGGCCCAAGTAAATCCATTCCGACCTGCTGGCAGGGAGTACTCGGGGCAGGTATCGGCTGCAGGAGTCCTGCTGGATTCGTCGGAGGCCTCTTACGTCGTTGGCACTCATGGCGTGACCGTGTGTACAGGTGCACTGTTTTCGAGTCTCGGCCAGTAGTACTTGTCACGAATCCGGGCGAGCGTCCTGCTATAGCCAAGGTGTCCAGCCGTCGGGTCGTCATGGCATGCTTGAAAGATTTCTTCTCGCAGGCTGACCGGAACAACCAGCAGGCAGGCAGAGCTGCTCATTCCAAAATTCTTCAAGAGCACGCCTCGCCGCAGAACGAAGCTTGGTAATTAAGTCTCGAGCCAAGACTCGCGGAACTGAACTTCCTTGAACTTCGAGGTGGTCGATCATGGCGCGAAGTTCGGGGTTGTCTCATTGAAGTGCTCCCATGTCGGTATCTGTAATTGCCCCGAGAAAACGGGCGTCATCGTCGTCGTCGGTGCTGTCGGGAGGAGATTCGACTGGGGACCTAGACAAACAATCGGCGTTATTATGCTTGCGGCCATACTTGTGCGAAATGGTCACGTCGAATTGCAGTCGAAGGCTCCAGCGAGCGAGGCGTCCAGACGGGTCCTTGAGGTTGGCGAGCCAACAGAGAGCGTGGTTGTCCATGACAACGGACAACCACGGTATCCCGTACAGGTACTGGCGGAACTTGGTTAACGCCCAGACGACAGCGAGACATTCCTTGTCGGTTGTTGAGTAATTTTTCTCTGCCTTGGACAGTGCCCGGCTTTTGTAAGCGATCACCCTCTCTGCTTCGTCTTGTCTTTGGACGAGCACCGCACCTATCCCGGCGTTGCTGGCGTCTGTGCGAACGTTCGTTTCCGCTGATGGATCGAAGTGTCCCAGGTTAGGGGGCGGCTGGAGTCTTTCCTATAGTTCATTGAACGCTTGTTCTTGCTCCTCCCCCCACTGTAAGCTCACGTCGCCCTTCGTCGGATGCGTGAGCGGTGCACAAATCTTGGCAAAACCGCGAACGAAACGTCTGTAGTATGCGCACAGCTTAAGAAATCTTCGTACGGCTTTCTTGTCAGATGGCTTAGGAAATCCGGCGACAGCGGATGTCTTTGCAGGGTCAGGACTTTCACCTTGAGCACTCACGGCATGGCCCAAGAATTTAAGCTCGCCGTAACCGAACCGACATTTTGACGGCTTCAGTTTCAATCCGGCAATCTGGATAGCCTGTGGCACGGCTCACAAACGTGTCAGGTGCTCGTCGAAGTCGCTGGCGAATACCACGACGTAAACGAGATAGACTAGACAACTTTGCCATTTCAAGCCGGAAAGAATGGTGTCCATTACGCGCTGGAACATCACCGGTGCTGTGCATAGTCCGAACGGCATCACTTTAAATTCGTACAGCCCGTCCGGCGTGACAAAGACAGTCTTTTCACGATCTCGTTCGTCGACCTTGATCTGCCAGTACCCACCCTTCAAGTCCAGCGACGAAAAGTATCGGGCGTGGCACAGCCGTTCCAGGGTGTCGTCGATGCGTGGCAGCGGGTAGACGTCCTTTTTTGTTATGGCGTTCAGTCGGCGATAGTCCACGCAGAACCGAAGAGTCCCGTCTTTCTTTTTCACCAGGACTACCGGTGAAGCCCACGGACTGCTTGAAGGCTGGACATGTCGTCATCGAGCATTTCTTGGACCTGCTTCTGGATGACTTCTCTCTCTTTGACAGAAACACGGTACCGTGACCGATGAACAGGATGCGCGTTGTCTTCAGTAACAATTCGGTGTTTCGCAACGGTCGTTTGGCGCATTTTTATCGACGTCGAGAAGCACTGATTGAACTCGGCGAGAAAATCACTGAGTTGTCGTCGTGGTGGGGTATGCAGGGTTGGGTTGATGACAAACTGCGAAGGCGCCGTTGTCTTGGGTGGCCACGAAGAGAGGTCTTTGATATTCCGGTGATTGCGGTTGAGTCTGGGAGTTCCTCGGCGTGACCCACGGCGGTGCCTTTCATAAGGCGCTGGGCCTCCTGTCGGAATTTCGTTACGGGTGCCACAGTGTGTTCGTCTTGGAGATTTGCGACGTCTCTTGCGATGCCGATTCCTCTTCCTAGAAGCAACTAAAGGCTTCCTTCGAGCAAAACGTCGCCGCAGAAAGTCTCATCGACCCTGACGGGTACGAAAACACTTGACCGCGGCGATAGGTTTACGTGGTTTGCGAGGACTCGTACCGCGGATGACGTCGCTTTGGGTCCTCCTGTGGTGGAGTAGGTTTTCGTAGCGTCAGCCGGTTTGCTCCGAGGTCGATGACGGCGCCATACTCGCAGAGAAAGTCCATTCCGAGGATAACGTCCCTCGAACAGTCTGCAGAACGACGACGAACTTGACAGGGCACGTCTCACCGTGGATCTCGACGCGAGCAGCGCATCTCCAAGACCGGTGCGATGAGGTGCCCTCCGGTGGTTCGTATCTCAGGTCCATCCCACGGCGTCGTGACTTTTCGAGGGCGGCGGGAGAGCCTCCCACTTAAGACTGAGTAGTCTGCTCCGGTGTCGACGAGTGCTGATGCGTCGTGGCCGTCGATGACGACGTTTAGGTTATTGGACACCGTTGCAGGGGCGTCGTTTCGATCTCTGGTAGCGTTCGAGTGGGCGCCCTCCGACGTTCGTGGAGGATCTTGGCGTCGGTCGTCTTCGGCAACTCCACCTCCAGGGGTTGCCGCGCCTAGTTTCCCCGGCGAGGAGCGAGGGGTGACAGGCTTTCTCGTCGGGGTCGATGCATCGGCGATGCTGGACGTCGTGGCGACGGCGACCGGAACTCTCGGTGGGACGCAGGCTCGGGGGACTGAGGTCGTCGCAGGTGCTCGTCGATCTCCCAAGGGTGTTCACCATAACGGGGGCGTGGGTCATTCGGGTGGAACCCCCGCAGCCCGAGTTGTCGTTATGGGCAGTGGCGGTAGGTGTGGTTTGCTTCCCCGCAGTAGAAACACAGAGGGCGTCGGTCGGGCGTTCGCCACACGTCGGTATTTCGAGGTGTGCGGGGCTCTTGGGCGGCGTACTGGACCTGGTCGTCGCTGCGGCGGCCGTGCCGCGGCGCAGGATACCGACGTTGGGGCGGCGCGACATAGGCTCAAGGAGGAGGCGGTGGTCGTCGGGCCACTGCGGCGTAGGTCAGGGTGGGCTCTTCGGGTGCTGCTAAGCTGGCAGGAGCCTGCGGTTGAATTGCCCGCTGAACTTCTCCGCGCACCACTTCGGCTATCGACAGTGAAGCCGGCTGGTTGGCAGCTCCTCCCGGACAACGTCTCGAATAACCTCGCGAATCCCCGGGATACTGGAGCCAAGGTCTCAGCTAGACGGCGCGAGGGCAGCGAGGCTGGGTGGTCGATGGTAGTGATTGGCTCGGGCTTGTAGGTCACGCTTGATGTTCGTCGCCTCAGCGACAAAATCTTCGACTGCTGTCGGAGGGCTTCGAACAAGGCCGCCGAGGATGTTGTCTGTCATGCCCCGCATAAGGATTTTAACCTTCTTTTCTTCCGTAGCCTGAGAGTCAGCGCGGGCGCTCAGGCGCAGAACGTCCTTCACGAAGCCGGTGACGCTCTCGTTGGGGCCCTGGGTTCGGGTTTAAAGTAGGTATTCTGCTCTCTCTCAGCGGTGTTGGTTGAGAAATGTTGCCTTCAGCTGTCTTGAAAACATCCAACGATGTCAAAAAAAGACTCGTGATTTTCGTACCAGTACCTGGCAGTCTCTTCGAGCGAGAAATGCGCGTTTTGCAGACGCTGCTCATTGGTCCAGCCATTGAGGCGGGCGACACGTTCGTACGGGTCAACCCAATCCTCCACGTCTTCGTAGAGTTCACCGTAAAAGGGGGCAGCCTTCCGCGGTGCGAGAGGCAAGTAGATGACGGGAGAAGCGGCGGGGGCATGCGACTGGTTGACCATCGTCGGCTTCGTTGGCTGGTTGGTCCTGGGTGGCAGAAGTCCGTATTCCGGGTGTAGACCTTGGGTGGGGCGACTTGATCGGGTCTCGATCTGGTCTTCCTTGGGTCCTCGGGAGCTTGGGTTCGGACTTGTACTGCGGGAACTCGGAGTGCTGCGCTGCACGGACATGCGGTACCCAGCACCTCGACCAAAATGTCACGAATGACAAGTGATGAGGCAGCGAACGACTGAGTAAACTGAACGTTTAATGGAGCGAACTTATGCCCAAAAATAAACGGAAAAACGAAGATAACAACACAGCGTCGCGGGCGTCGAAGGCGGCAAAGCAGCAGGATCGAACGCTGAGGCGAAACTGACTCCGCTCGCCCTGCGGAGTCCCTTATGTACCGTCGTGGGCTTCTTGATCATTCGGCGTCGAACTTTCTGTGTGTAGAACATTCGGAACTTGATCAGACGAGAATGTTCTCGACCTTACGAGAAGGGCAAGTTGAAAGAGTAAATAAAAGGACAGCCCGCTGGCTGGAATCGAACCCTGTCTTTCTGCGTAGAAGGCACGCGCGATAACCGTTAGGCCGCGAGCGCGCTGCCAACTTAGCTGCGCTCGCGGCAATATCTCTTCCAAGGAGAGGACACACTAGCGCCATCTTTTGGGCAGCAGTTTAAACTTGGCGGTTCGGCATATTCTCTATTTCTCTCGCGGGTTATCCTTCCTTTCTTGGCTCGAAAAAATTTTGTCAACGTTATAAACGAGCCTTTCTTATAGGTATTAGGTACATTTGACATCGGAAATCGCGCAAAACCTTCGCTCTTGTGAAATGCAGTTCCAGGGTCACCGCATAGATGGCTCCAGCGTGTCAGTGGGTTCCGTCGTCGCAAGGAATTTTAAGAGATTTCAACAGGTCTCATCTCTCTCGGTCGTACTCGGCTGCAAGTGTGTAAACGGGCCTTAAGCCACTCCCCAGCTGCACACTTTTGGAAAGGGAAGCGCCACCCGAACGGCAACAACTCCAAGGTCCAACACACAATTCGACCTTCAAAGCGTTAAAGCCTAAGCTCAATTTCCTGCTTCTAAATCACCGCTCCGCCCCCCCCCCCCCCCCCCCCAGTTTTCAAGCCCCCCTCACACAAGCAAAACCTCTTTCTTCCGATCAGAGATAACCAAAGACGGCTGGCTTACACAATTCCCCCGCTCGTTGATGCACGGAGTTTCCTTACTTAGCCTTCTAAAGAAATATTTTTCGTTATACAGATCGGAAGTTTCATCCCAAAGAAGGGAACAAAAAATAGACGAACCACCCTGATTTCAGGACTCTGCGCCTTATTCATTACACTTTTTTGGTGCTCTGTAAGACGGTCATTTAAACAACGCCCTATCTGTCCAACATAACTCAACCCGCAGTAAGAAGGATCTTATACACCACCTCTGCGACACAGGTGACAGAGGGGTCTCTATGTTTTTTACCGCAACATCTCTCACGTGCGAAGGTAAACGGGATGAGCTTGTTCAAACGAAAGTCCTTTTTAAAAAACACATTTACGTTAAATTTCGCACCCAAAGCTTCTAGGCTATGAGAAATAATGAAAATAAGGGATCACCGCAAAGGTTCCGCTTTGAACTTTGTCAGCGGTCCCCGATGCGCGTACAAGGTGTCTACTTACATTTGAAACGATGAACTCTTAACTATACCCCGCCGACAGTAGATGTTTGATTTGAACGCCGAAAGCGTTCCCGAGAGAATGAAAACAAGATTTCTTTAGTAAATTGCCAGTTAGTGATCTTACAACTCCCCCTTTCACAAGTTTAGAATGAGCACTCCATGTAGAAAGAACACTCCTCGCAGTTTCCTTCCCATAAAACCTGCAAAGCTCATATTTATTCAATAGTTGCAAGTCTAAAAACTGCAACTTTCCATCTTTCGCTTACACAGAGGTGATTTTTAATTCTGTTGCAGCGGTCAAAATTAAGTTATCGATCTCGGTAGCGGAATGTTGATTCCGAGCACAAAGCAAGATGTTATAAAGAAACCTCCACACTAAAAACCCATCAACACCCAAAGAGCCAAAAAAATCTTATTTTCCTCTCAAGTGTTTTAACATCAAACTCCGTCAACACTGGAGGCCACCGCCGAACCAATGCACACGTCTTTCCGGTGTATGTAAGAGTCCCCATTAAAGTTAAGCACACTCGCCTTCAGAGAGCACGTCAGAAGTTCCAGTACCGCATCTACCGAGATACCCGCTTTGGCCTGAAATGATACTACATTTTTTTCTAAAAGCTCCCTAACCCTTTCGAGCAACACCATGATATATCTAAATAATAATAAAAAAAAATCTTTGATGTCCAAGGACACCACCATGCAAGCGCTACGATGCAGAGGAGAATTACCCTCTGTTAGTTTTTCCGAGTTCCTAAGGTCAATGCTCCCCTCCAGATCGATTGCCCGAACATCCTTCAATAAAAACCGTAAGCGACATTTGCCACGACCCATTTTCGTGGCAAACCGCAAGCGACATTTGCCACGACCCCTTATTCTCTTTAGCGTGGCCGTGATTTCCTCCGCCAAAATCCTACACATCTCCCCTTTTAACACAGCAAAATTATTTTCGCTCTGTTAAAATAACTCGGAAACAGCCACCAAAGGTTTCTCAGTGAAAGTATCATCCGGGAGAACTGCAAACAAGCCACTCTTGTCAGTCTGAAGCAGGGTCAAAGAATTAACTCTCAATCCCCTCTTCAAAGCGGACGCTCTCCTGAAATTTGTTTGCACAAACGGGAAGGACGAATCTTCCTTTACTTCTATACATATTTACAATAATTTACAAATAAAGAAGTAGACGGCTTCCAATCCAGGTTGTAAATACTAATAGTAGTGAAGCAAGACGAAGGCTTTAAAGGGACCATGAAATGACCTTTTTACTTTTTCCAGATAACTTTTACATTAAACCGTCAATGTTCACTGAATGCCGAACAGGCATCCGTTTTCCTCTCGGTTTATTAACTTCTGCACAAAAAATTAATGAAATATCGACTTTTTCTTTCTCTCCAACTGACCGCAAAACAAGCCGTGACGTACGCTGTTTCCGGAACCGGAAGTTCTCTCGGCAGTAGGAGAATGGGAGCGTTAGCGGCGACGAGTTGGGGTGCGCCGGTAGGTTTTACTGCGCTGATGTCACCGACGTATTTTCTGAATCAGCGCCTCTCATCGCCGCATCGCAGCTGAGCGAAATTCAACGAGATATGTTGCGCTACAGCGACAGCATGGGACTAGTCCCATACGCCGGTATGCCTGTTGGGAAGTGCAGCGACTCCAGAAGTCAACCCAACTGTCATTGTTGGTAAAAGGCGGCCCGTGTCAGTCGTTTGCGAAGCGACGTAGATGGAAACAAATTGCCGCGGCGTCATTCGCGGCCTCGGAGATGCAGGAGCGAGCCGACGTTAAAAAAGATACGTTTGAACTACGAGTGTCAGCAAGAGCCACGTAAATACATGTTCACACTCGCAGCGGACGCGCGCGTTTGATGGAAGTGCTGTATTCACGCGGCTGGTAAGCGCTTCGGGACCGATCTTTTACGATTGCAACTCGATACTGACGCGACGCTCGGCAAAGAAAGGTTGGACCGGCATTGCACGTATACCTCCCACGAACTGTTATAGCTCGACAGTGACGTGCAGTCTGTCAGAATAAAAATGGCATACCAATAACAAAGTGTACATACCGTGTTACGAAGGTAATTCATACGGCGTTTATTTCAGCTCTATATCACACAAAACAAGAAGATAGAATCGACGAGAGTCCCTTTTCGACGAGTGTTCGTCAACACTGCCTCGGAAAACAAGGGGAAGAGATTGACCTCACCTCTTAATCTAAAATTGAGGTCAGCGATCAAACTATAATGCGGGAAGGGTCCATAAGGGTAGCGCGGGCATATTCCATTCAGCACGCCAGCCGGTCGTAGGCAGACGGTCTTGCGACGAAGCAACGCTGCGCCGAGTCGGAGTGCCTGCTAGGCCTATATTCTGAGCAGCTCGCTTCGTCAGAGTCGGTAGATTCGTGGCCAGCGTTCTTGTTCGTCGTGGTCTGTTTCAAGTACTTTTTCTTGCTGCTTGAAGTCGGCACGCGCGAGAATAACACGTAGAAAAATAAACGTTCAGTCAGTCAGAGTTTTGAGAGGAAGGAAATCAAAGGAAAAAAACGTTCGACGGCCGTCGCGACCCAAGCATAGAGTAATATACACAAGGTAAAGAGCGGACACTGCCATAGGCCCCAGCGGCCCAGATAGACCAGTGACAGGTAGCGCTCCTAGCGGGCGGTATTAAGTATAATCTGATTCCGTTTCCGGTCAAGTTAGTTTCGGTTTCGGTTTGGGCGTTTTTGCTCCGGTTCTCCAATACCCTTCTCTCTCTCTTTCCTCCCCGCCTCGCTCATCTCTCGGGAGCACCTTGACTCCCGAAACCGCTGTTTTTTTTTTTTTTTTTTTTTTTTTAATACTGACACACTTTTGCTTTATTTTTTACGATAGAGTCCGTGCAAATTGTGTCAAACAATATTTCAACTTACTTCACAAAGCAGAAGTATATATATATTTCTTGTTCTTTTTATATTGTAAAGCATTGAAGTTACACAATCACCGCATTGACTCCTGGCTGGTGGAGCATTTTGGGGTCAACAACAGTAAGTGGTTCGAACACATTTTATTGGACCACATTCATGTACACATGATTTACTTCAGAAGCTCTGATTGTTTTATACGAAAGAGATAGATACTCACAAAAATAAATGAATATGAAGGACTTCGGAATTCGTACACTTCGTAATAGATTCTTAGCGGAACCAAGTTAACAAAACCCTTCCACGGAGAACATGCTGTATGATACATTCACTTTCACGCCGACTCGGGTACGGGAAGTAAGTGCAAAAATAAACAAGACATCGCTATCATTACCAGTCATAAGAGTGTAATAACTGTGCGAAGCACACGCCGGATAGTACAGATAAAAAACACCAATTTGCATAGCCTCAAACTCACTGCGGGCGAGCCATTACCAAACAATGAGAACTCTATTCGAAATCTGACAGGATTCAACGTCCCTAAATATTCCCCGAAATTGTCCAGAAAAGAAATATGGCTTCAGAAAAAAGCGGCTAAAAAACTATGGACACTGGATACAAAAGTGGATACATTTTCTTTCAGATATTGTTAGCCTCTATACACTATTTTCTATCGAATTTTTTTAGAAAGTGGAGAAATATTTTTGTTAGGGAGCCGTGATACTCATTCACTGGCAAAAGGGGGAAACAAATATTTGGAGAGCAAGCTGCACCGCCCACTTAATCACTTTTTGTTTTTGGTTTGGCAACCGCCTCTGTTAATACACTATTAACAGTTAAACCTGTCTCGTTCTTACTAGCCACTGAAGAGTGCAACCGAACTTTGTCCGAATTCCGGTTAAGAAATCAAACATGTCAACACAAGCGTATTCTGCAAAACAATTTTAAAAACCCTTTGTGGTACTCCTCTGGGCAAAGGCGAAAACCACCCAGACCTTAAAGTGTGCTATACAAGGCGGCACACACTCCTCGAACATCTGTCACACTCTCTATTATGGGAAGAAAGTGATTTTCTAGTTGCTGAATGAAATGAAAGGCAGCCTGTGATGGTACTACTAAGTTCCCGAAGAATTTTCCAGGCACGTGGTATGCTTTAGGAACAAGACAGTACTGGTGAGGCCTGGTCAAGTTATTAGACTCATCCGATAGCAGCTGAGAACGGCCACAGCTGTAAGTTGTCTGTTCAAGCAAAAGCTTTGTCAAATAGCCCCAAACGTAATAAAAACGTGAACGAGTCATCAATTATGTTAGACCTGATGTCTGATGCCAGCTCAGAAATATCCTCTAGTGGCGGGAAGTTATCAATTGGAAGACATTCCGCAATGTCTGAAATTAAACTTTAATGGTGCGAAGATATTTGCAACTCCTTTAGGAGGTCAGCCTTGTCATCTTTTACGTTTTCATTGTCCGACAGTTTGAACAGTTTCTTTATCCAGAGGTGTTTTAGTCCTGAGGTGAACTGATGCACATTTGTGTTTCTGTTGAAGCCCAGCATTTGTCGTATCTAGCTCCAAAAACGTTCTCAAGTGTGTCTTGCAGCAGGCGTCGTGTAAGTAAGAACTTAAAAGTCATGGCTGCTTGAAAGCTCATCCCAGAGCATGAGGACACTTTTTATAGTAACTTGCCACCCAATGATGGATTATGGCTGCCTCCTACTTTGAAACTGCCATGCTGAAATCCATCCGAGTTACTGGTGGAGAAAATCAAGTATTTGAGATTCTCCCTTCAGAATGGCATGACGCAACTTCTGCCCTGTCTTCTTGAATTATTTAGCTATTTTGACAATCAAAGAGTATGTCCATCCTATCACAGAAATAGGCTGTAGCCATAACTGCCTCAGGAAGTTCCTTTGCATAAACAAGAGATATGATTACATGAAAGTTTGAGGCACTCAGTACCTGTGGGGCACAATTTTCTTCCATGTTACAGAAAGGTTATTGAATAAATGTGTCTCTCAGTAAGTTTCGGAGTCAATTGCAAGCTAATCTCATGGATAGAACAATGAAGTTCAACAATAGAAGACGGCTCAATGACCTCATTTCCAATGCAAAGTTTGTGGCCTTGGAGATTGCTCTTGGTTGTTTTGGGAAGGTCCGGAACATCAAAGACAAAGTAAACGTGTTCGTTGTCAACTTCGAAAAATGGCTTATCGCCAGACACACCAAGCTTACGTTTGAAGCCCCCTAACCACAGACCACAGCCTTTACTGTGAAGCCAACAGTCTTAAAGGGGCGATGTACTGATATTTGTATTTTGCGCAAATACCGCTTAGAACGAATCCCTGACGTTAATGATCCGTAAAATATACCCGTTCGTTTTCACCACACGCAATCGAAGTCGCAGAAAAAAATAAAGAAAAACGAGCAGAGTTCACCCCCTCATCTCGCAGCCAGAAGAAGCGGCCCCGTGATCTGGAGCCGATTACACGCCGCCAATGTTGATCATAATCATGCGCTGGGATTGGCAAGGCACAGGACACGCGCTGAGTTCGAGACATTATTATGGTTCGACTGTTGTCGTCATTGCAGCGATTTGACACAGGACACTACCCGAATGTTTCTCGAGCTATCGATTATCACGAGCCCAAATCGAGTGTCCACGCCATACTCGGGTCCAATCTATGAGCCGTATTCAAATATCGTCACTGGGCGGTACTGCTACCGTCCAGCTATGTCATCAGGTTTGTCGAAGGAGAGATTAAATAAAAACACTGGGTTTTGTCCTCGAAATTACAGCGCAACAGAGGAGTTTCTTGGTCAGTGGCGTTGCGTGCGAGTATCCTTGAGTCCCACTAGTGCCAGTAAGCTCGTGTAAAGTGAAAAACATTCCAATTGAATATCATTGCACAGCCCCTTTAAGCTCCCGAATGAGAGAAATGAGGAGACTGCGTTAAACAGAAGACGTTGTTCGAGTGTGCACAACAGTGTGTGCAAACGCGCCTCCTGAAAATTTCAGACAGCATAACAACCAAGGCTCTATCTGCAATGTTAGAGGTTCGTTCAACACCGTCATATGTAAACCTACGGACAATGTCGTGTGCAAGGTCGTAAGTTAAATTCTTTTTTTAAAACAATCTCATCGAAAATCAACATGCGCACACGTTCAAGTGCAGCCAGACAGCCCGGCAGAAACAACAGCGCGAGAAGCTCGAACCGATCGGCTCCACGAATTCACGCCGAGCATGCGAGCACGCCGGCGGTCATGCGTCACCTTGATTGATGCAAAGTCGACCGAACATGATGCAGCAGAAAGCACAAATGGACGGCACGCACGGCACAGACGAACGACGCAGGGACGAGCAGAGGCCATGCAGAATGATGCAGAGGCGACGGCGTGTAGGCAGGCCGGCCATGGCAGGCGCCATTCATCACGTGGTTTTTGTGACGTATTTGATTTAATCTATTTAGTCGTTTTAAGTACTTTAAACAATTTTAAAGCATTGCCATTTAAAAAATAAATACTTTTCACAGAAAGAGTTTTAATTCATTTTAACCAAATTGTAGAAAAGCGCCACGTAGCGGAGGGTATGAAACGCACTATCTGGGCCGCGAATCGGCTCCTGTGTCCTCTCTTTACGTTTACTATATTACTCTATGACCCAAATAACTGAACTCGGCCCTCCTGCCTTACTGCGCACGCGCAGTAGTTGCTTTGTTTACCAGACGATAGATGGCGCTTGGCTCTGAGCATTATCAAATTTGGCAATTTTCGCCACACATCTCTAGTTATGCTACAAAATGTGGATCTGAATATGATTTAACAAAACTTTTAGGAAACATTCGCCGGCTATTTATTGTTTACGATCGCGGTGCTGGTGAGGTAGGTTCTAACCCAATAGGCGACGTGGATTCGGCTGACGTGCCCCGTTTCCGCGGATGCATCGTTGTGAAGAGGCGAAGGGAAGAAGGCGCAAAAGAGACCAGTTTTCTTTTAAAAGTTCTATAGCAAATATTTTTTTTTGGCTCCCTATTTTTGTGTTTTTGTGTTTCTTGTCACACCTTTTACGACGTGCGGTGGATGAAATTCGATTTTAAAATCATTTCATGGTCCCTTTAATATTGTTGGTAATCCAGCGGTTGTAAATTTTTTGTGTTATTAGTGTTCAGCTGGCACCACCCAAGAGTATGAACCACCTAGCTCAGCTCCAACCATCAGTCAATTTGGTTGGTTTCGGTTTCAGCGATGCTTGTTTATGATGCTTGTCTATGTCGTTTTTGCTTTATTTAGGAATACAAATATGTCTATAGTAGGACAAACCTAACTAAACAGTGGTACTGAGCCACTTTGAGAACTGCGAAGTGATTTGCAATGGAATTCGCGGGCTTTTTTGCGAACAGATTTGATGCATTATTTTATGTTGATAATTAGCTTCGGCAATGTTCGGCGGCAAATTGTCTGCACTGGTGCAGAAGGATTATTAGCATCGTCTGCTACCGTATCCGACGACAAAAGTTTCTAGAAAAAAGAAACTTATGAATGAACAAATACATTAATGCATAGTGAATAAGCTGTTCGACTGCCTAATTATCATTGTGCTGAATCGAACAGAACAGATGAACTCGCTAGTTATGTTTGGTTTTCGTTGGCACCACCATTTTTTTACTTCTTATTCTGAAAAAGGTTGTAAATAATGACGCAGAAAATCTAAAAAAATAGTTTTTCGGCCGTTTTTTTAAAGAAATTAAGTGTTTCAGAAATATTTCGACAGTGCGAACTAGACCGAGTACGAAAACTTTGTATTATCGACCCTTCTAAAGTACTCATTAACAGTATCTCACAATATTGGCCTTAAAAACAAACTATTCGATATATGGACATTTGCTTACGGCCTACTCAATATATACAATAATGGACGGCTCTGTTAAATTAAAGTGTGACATTTGTCTTTCGCCCAATTGGCCAAATAAAATTAAAGGGCGCAAGACAAGAGACCCCGGCAAGTTTAACTGAAGTCTAATACCATGGCGTCTCTTCATAAACGTGTGTAGACAGTTAATTATTTGTTTGAACAGATGGACTTCGAGGATTCTGGCGTCAGCAGCAACTGAAAGTAAATATCTGTTCACTATCAACAACGCTGCGCTCAGGTGATTTTTTTGCAGACGAATTGTTTGCGGAGTCGCATATTGCGGACCCCAGACGTTTGTGAGTCTCACACGTGAAAGGGTCCGCACCTTTGTGTTGAAAAAAAAAAATTAAATTAAAAATTAAATAATTTTAAAGACTGCGGAAATAGGATCGAGCAACATTATACAGTTTCTTTTCTTAATTTAGTAAATAAACCGATCAAGTGAATGCGCATATTTCAATATTTACTTAGAACGTCGAAATCAAGTAGCTGTGGTATTAATAGCAAACATATTGCCCGATGGTAACGTACCATTCTTCCTAGCATGAAATAAAATTCAAGTTAAACGCATCTTCTTTATCTTCTCAACTAATTCCGCCATATAACCAAAAGCAACTGTTTGCGATGTGCTTCTTATTGAGTATATTCCGCCGCTATTAGTAAGCAACTCTCAGTTGTCTTAAATAATTCACATCTGAACCCTCGTGCTGCCTTTCCCCCAATTTATAGATGTAACGTCATCTAAAGACGAAGTTTCACTTGCTCAAGTCCGCCTCAACTCTAAGTTTGACTTGAAGACGCCCAAGCTGTCTTTTACGTTTCGCAGACGTGCCCGCGAACTTCATTCGTGAAGTCCTGTTCAAGTCGCGAGCGTTCGCGGTGCTCCCCGCTTGGGGGCGAGATTAGGCTGCTATTTTTCTCTTAAAGAGTGTTTCACACTTAACAAAAAAAAGTTGCTTGTTTAAATTTTCTTTATAGCATGTTTTTACGAAACGCAAATCGTGAAAGATGCTGATGCGCGTATTTCGAAAGTAACGTTATACACGTTTTCTAGACAAATGCGCTTTTCCGTCAGGCAGTGTTGGCTCATGGCCCTTGTTTCTTTTCGTTTCGCTCGTTGGCGTCCCTCGCTTCTGTCCACATACGTCGTCATGTGAGCTTCGGCATCTTCTTCATTATGCAAACTCCGGAGAAGCTTGAAGTACGATTCACCGAAGACGAGAAGCAAATGCTTATCTGGATTCAACAAGCATGAAAAGGTATTCGTGTGCGTACCCAAGTCTGGTTTTGCGTTCACAAGCCTCAACGGGAAAGTTCAAAATCCACATAGGATTTTTCGATAACGATAAAAGCGCTTGGAATTTCCTATGCTGAAGGAAAAAGACTAGAAATTGAAGCGGTGCTCAAAGCAGGGTTGTGTTCTGTAACATTCCCTAATTGCATACTATGCGGAGTTGACTAAGTGATCTCTCGAATATGTAAAGTGTAAACTATGCGGCCATCCCTAAGCGCTCTTCCGGCTGTTTTAAACATTATTCTGTGTTGCTTACAAGTTTTTACAAAGGCTTGTTTTCATGGGTGTCACTACATAATGCGTTGGGCGCGGTGCCCGTGCTTCCAATGATCGAAACCAGAATGCAACTACCGGGCATTATAGTTTCGGAGCTATGTTTACCTGGTCAAGCTTTCACGGGCAGACACACAGGCCCAGATAATGTTGTGCATGAGGTATTGGAACTGTCACTGATGTTTTGCGCGCGGAGGCAGGTTTGTTAACCTTCTGTAGTTAAGAAAGCTCTCTTTAAAATTTTCATATTTTCTAATTTGCCTTTGATCATTTCAGCTGGCTGTCACTCTCTCATTTGTGGCATTAATGAATTGAAGTCAAATCATTTTATATATTTTTTCAGAAGCCTCCTTCCTAAAGATTCAGTCCAAGAGCAGGGGTAGCACCATAGATAATAGTGTAGGGCGCCGAGCGCCAAGAAGAGAAGAAGAGGAGCGCAAGGTCGGGGAGCGCGCGACACTGGACAGAGCGTGCAGCACGGCCGACGATCTCGGTGGGGTACCAAAGCAACGCCTCCGAAAATATCGCTCATACCGTTAGATATTGCAAAGTGTAAATAGTGTAAATAAATGTGTAGGACCTACACTTGGTCCCTACATATTTGGTGACCCGATACGCACGCATTCTTCCGCGTTTTCGCCCCCCTCGTACCAGACATGGCCACTGGACAACCCAGCGGAGAAGTCGGTGCGGTTCGTCTTCGACTCCCGCCGTTTTGGCCATCTGACCCCCTCCTATGGTTCGCTCAAGTGGAGGCCCAGTTTTCCACAGCCAAGATCACGGGACAACTGACGAAATTCCACCAAGTCATTGCAGTTTTGTCACCAGAAGTCGCAACAGAGGTCCGGGACCTCATTCTCACGCCACCACATCAGAACCGGTACGACACACTCAAAGCGGAACTGGTAAGAAGAACCTCCATTTCCGAACAACGGAGACTACAGCAACTGCTGACCACAGAAGAACTTGGCGATAAAACGCCATCCCAAATGCTTCGACGCCTCCAGCAACTGCTTGGTGACTCTCCTACGACATTTGACCCTTCGCTTCTTCGAGGTCTTTTTCTTCAGCGGCTACCGGCGACTGTCAGGATGGTGCTGGCACCAACAACGAACATCACCATCGAAGCTTTGGCACAGCTCACGGACAGAGTCGTTGAGGTAGCCTCACCGGCTATATCAATGGTTGCTACAGACTCTCTGGCTGTTAACACGTCGCAGCAAGAGAACAGCAACACAAGAAAACCTCTGGTCACAGATGTCATCGAGGACATGCGTATGCAGATCAACCAGTTGACAACGCAAGTGGCCGCACTCATGACCGCTGCTCCATCTAGATCCCACCAGCGTTCAAGGTCTCGTTCTTCACAGTTCGGCCGTTCTCCACCACGACCCGG
Organism: Ixodes scapularis; assembly: GCF_016920785.2. NCBI lineage: Eukaryota > Metazoa > Arthropoda > Arachnida > Ixodida > Ixodidae > Ixodes > Ixodes scapularis. The sequence goes on from NW_024609897.1 coordinate 1,187,164, forward strand.
ATCCCCTCCACCAGGTATCTGCTGGTACCACTGGAAGTTTGGGAACAAAGCACAAAAATGTCGAGCTCCATGTACAGCGTCGGAAAACGGCCAAGCGCGCCACTAGAGGCGGCTAGTCGGAGCGCTCACTCTACCTCCCGCCTGTTTTTTGTCACGGACAAGAACTCTAAACTTCGATTTCTGGTAGACACGGGTGCCGAAGTGAGCATTCTCCCCGCACCGCCCAGCATATCCCCCAGCAAGAGACAGGCATGCACGCTACAGGCAGCCAACAAGACACCTATTCCAACTTATGGCGAATCTTCCCTCACCCTCGACATAGGGCTTCGCCGAACCTTCCGTTGGATATTTCTCGTCGCGGCTGTCTCTTACCCGACACTTGGCGCAGACTTCCTCCGTCACTACGATCTCCTGGTAGACATGCTTCACCTTCGCCTAATAGATGACACCACTCGCTTGACTCTACAAGGCATTGAAATGAAGTCGCTACTTCTTCCACCGATCATCCCTGATCCTCCTCTTTCACCTTACGACCACCTTCTCAAGGAATTCAAGTGCCTCACATGTCCGAACAACTTCTCCCGACCCGTGCCACATGACGTAACCACCATATTGTAACGACGGGTGCTCCCACCTATGCTCGACCACGACGACTTGCTCCAGAACGTCTGAAGATCGCCAAGGCAGAGTTCGAACACATGCTGGAATTGGGCATCATTCGTCCTTCTTCGAGTCCATGGGCCTCGCCTCTGCATATGGTACCTAAAAAGAATCCCGGAGACTGGAGACCTTGCGGCGACTACCGTGCCCTAAACAACGCCACAATACCAGACAGGTATCCGATACCACACATCCAGGACTTTTCACTATCCCTTCGCGGCTCAACCATTTTTTTGAAGATAGATCTCGTTAAGGCCTGCCACCAGATACCGGGTAGAACCTGCCGATGTTGCTAAGACGGCCATCACGACACCGTTTGGGCTGTTTGAGTACCTTCGAATGCCCTTCGGACTCAGAAATGCAGCCCAAACCTTCCAAAGGTTCATCGACACCGTCCTCAGAGGACTGCCTTTCTGCTTTGCATATGTCGATGATCTCCTAATCTTCAGTCGAAACGAGACTGAACACATCCAACATCTGCGACTACTTTTCCAGCGTCTCGCCGATTATGGTGTTAACATCAACAAAGAGAAATGCCAACTCGGGACATCCCATCTAGAATTCCTAGGCCACGAAGTGGATCAGTACGGCGTACGGCCCCTTCCAACAAAAGTGCTGGCCATGACCAATTTCCCAACACCCACAACCATCCGCCACCTTCGCGAGTTCCTCGGACTGGTGAACTTCTATCGGCGATTTGTTCCCCAGAGCGCTGCGATTCTGTTGCCCCTCACTTCTCTGCTGAAAGGCACCAAGACACCCTCGTCTCCTGTGCAGTGGACACCGATCGCCGAACAAGCTTTTAGCCGGGCGAAGCTGGAACTCGCAAATGCGACGCTTCTGTCACATCCCCAGCACAACGCTCCAACTAACATCATGGTAGACGCCTCCGACGTCGCCGCAGGAGCTGTCTTGCAACAACTAATCGGCACTGTCTGGAAGCCAATTGCTTTCTTTTCAAGACAACTGACGTCGGCGGAACAACATTACAGCACTTTCGGGCGCGAGCTCCTAGCAATATACACTGCAATCCGCCATTTTCGAAATTTTCTCCAAGGAACAGAGTTCTTCGTTCTAACAGACCACAAGCCCCTCACGTATGCTCTGCAAAATGGCACAGACGCTCACTCACCTCGCGAGACACGGCACTTGGCTTATATTGCCGAATATACAACCGACATCCGCCATGTCAAAGGCATCAACAACCCTGTTGCTGACGCTTTGTCACGGAGCACTCCAATTTCCTGCAAACTGGGTTTCCCTCCTGCTGTCGACTATGATGCAATAAGCGTTGCCCAGCAACAGGACCAAGAGCTTAAACATCTACGCGAATTTCCTGGTCGGCTTGCCTTCGAGGAGATTACTTTATCTTCATCCACCACAGGAGTAGTCTGCGACGTCTCGACCGGAACACCAAGACCATTCATACCTGATAACTTTCGCAGGCAAGTTTTTGACTCCGTACACGGTTTATCTCATCCCGGTATTCGTGCCACTCAACACCTAATAACTGAACGCTTCCTCTGGCCCGGAATCAATAAAGATGTCCGAAGCTGGACTCGAACCTGCATTCACTGCCAAAAATCAAAGGTCCAACGTCACACTTCTGCGCCGCTACAGGCATTTCCAACCACAAAAAAGCGCTTCGACCACGTCCACATCGATATAGTGGGACCCCTGCCACCATCTGAGGGTTATCGGTATCTTCTTACATGCATAGATCGGTTCACCCGCTGGCCAGAGGCATTTCCCATTCAAGATATCCAAGCAGACACCGTAGCACGCACTTTCGTTCAAGGATGGGTGCCCCGATTCGGCATTCCATCTACTCTCACAACGGACCGGGGACGTCAATTTGAATCCGCGCTCTTCCGACAACTTCTATCACTCTTGGGAACAAAACGAATACGAACGACCGCCTACCACTCTTCCGCAAATGGTCTCGTCGAACGTTTTCATCGCTCATTGAAAGTAGCGCTGATGGCACAATCCAACCCAAATAGCTGGAACACAAGCTTACCGATCGTCCTCCTCGGACTTCGGACTGCTTTGAAACGAGACCTCGGCTACAGTCCAGCCGAGTTGGTATATGGCTCTACCCTTCGCCTACCCGGAGAATTTTTCACATCTGGTATGGAAGAGCCCGCTCCTGATCCTATGGCATATGCCAATCAGCTGCGAACGATAATGCGAAATCTCCGACCCACATCACCCCGTAAGCAAGCACGAGCTCCAGTATACGTATCTAACGACCTTGACACGTACAGCCACGTATTTCTACGCAGGGACGGCTCTAAAAGATCGCTTCAACAACCATACACCAGCCCGCATAAGGTACTTACAAGAGAAGCCAAGACTTTTACAATTGACTACAATGGACGCCAAGAAACCGTTTCCATTGACCGCCTAAAACCCGCTCATCAGGAACCGCTTGGTAATCCAAACCATGCCATTCATACTTCCACCATTCCCGCTCGACCAACCACGGATCTCACCTGCCTCACCTCACACCGGTTCCCTCGACCTGATCAGAACCATACAGAACACCTCCAATGCACACAAGCACCTCAAGAATCCAACAGACCCAGCTCTGCTTATTCTAAAAACAACCGCAGAGACTGCGGTCAGCTTGGATCAAGACTATCAAACTCTCCGTCACACACGACAACCATTATTCGCCGCAACCAAACAAACACAGGCGATTCTCTCCAAGCTCCAACTCGCCAAGTGACGTGGTGTTTACCGTTATCGTACGGTCATGCTAGTAACGCAGGAGAGAGAGAGGGGAGGGAGAGTATTGTAGGGCGCCGAGCGCCAAGAAGAGAAGAAGAGGAGCGCAAGGTCGGGGAGCGCGCGACACTGGACAGAGCGTGCAGCACGGCCGACGATCTCGGTGGGGTACCAAAGCAACGCCTCCGAACATATCGCTCATACCGTTAGATATTGCAACGTGTAAATAGTGTAAGTAAATGTGTAGGACCTACACTTGGTCCCTACAATAGTAACTTTGTGGTTAAAACTTTTATATTTAATATAAATGCCTTTTATAAACTTTTTTTTTGTTCTTTTAGGAAGTAAATTGCCTCCCCAACCAGTGAATGCGGTCTGGACTGAAAATGATTTCCAGGCAAGTCTTTCGTCTACGTGTTCCTCTTCTCTGTCCTTGTCCCTGTGTGCGCAACTCTCACTATGTTCAATAACTACCAAATTGCCCAACTGTCTACTCTACTAAATGAGCATAGCTATATTGTGGCATATTATGGTGTCTGCGCTATTCACAGTGAGTCAGTAGTCTTCTAAGAATTTGCCAAATTATCATCCCAACACCTTAATTATAGAGGTTGCCTGCGGATAATGTGTGCATTGGTGTGAAGTTTAGTTTGGCCCTAGTGAAGCATCATATAAAGGTGTGCTCAATCTGTCTCTTGATTTTGATTCCTTTTGATGCCTTTAATACCGTGGAAGAATTATTATGCTTTTTTTTCCATGAGGCAATACTATTTTGATTGTGGAGTGGAAACAAAACGTTGTGCCCTGGAATTGAGTCCGGTGCTAAACTTTCATAGAACTGTGTATAGTGGTAAGTCCTATAGAGACAAGAAATATTATACCGGTGGCTACTGTTTCATCAGATATTGTTTTAGGAAACGTTGGTAAACACTCTCCTCCCCTACCGAAAAATCCGGTATAACTTTTCGCTATCCGGATTATGGAACCGGAAATCTATCTGGATTCTATCTGGACTCTATCTGGAATTTAGGTTTTCACAAATTATTCCTTTGTCTGCAATCTGGATTTCGGGTTTCCAGTAACAAATTTTCGGTTCCATAATCCGGATAGGGAAAGTTATACCGGATTTTTCGGTAGGGTCAGCAAAGTGCCTAAACAATGCCTTCTGGACATCAATCTGTAAAGTGTTGCAGTCACCTTAAAACGAAGACATGCTTTTGTGCACAACAGCCATTCGACAAACCTAACAACGTGATGTCATTCGAGAAGTGTTATTATTTTGTGGTGAACAGCCAGTGAACAAATACATAAATCAAACAGTACGCCAAAACTTGTCGAAATGCGGGGCAGTAGTAATATGTGGAATGTGTCTCATAGATCAGGGTAAGTTTTCAGCAGCTCTTTCACCAATTGTGTTCTAGACAGCCATTTTAAAAAGTGGAGATTACTTGAAGAGTTGAAATGCATGGCAGAACCAAGGTATAGAAAGCATTCCTAATTTTCTATATTTATTATGCTGACAGAAGTGAAGGTACATACTGTATATCATACTTTCAACATAAACGAGTAATTCGAACAAGGCATCACAAAACTAGGAATAACTGCTAGTGTACATTAAGGGAGCTTAGTTTACATCTAGGGATCGAAAGCTTGCTTCACGAAACGTGCGTGCACACAATACATGCCTCCTCAGGTTTTTCACGCCAAAAGATATTGAGGATTGTTTATTTTCGGGATACGGAGGAAACCCAGCTGATAGTTTATGTAGAAAACTCATTTGAAATTCTGATAAATGTCTGCAGAATCGCCACCGGGCTCTTGATACACACTCGCGTTAACCCGTTTTCTCGAAGGAAGTGGACGATTTCGGGAACGCCGGGGAAGTGGACGAGTCCGAGCCGTCGGAGCGACAGATCTGTCTAACGGTGAGATGTGTCACTCCCCCGATTGCACGGCACGCCATGAGTAGTGACATGTTGACATCTAGAAACATCTTGCCAACAAATGTTGCAGCGTGACGAGCAACGGTTGCTTGAATATTAGCGGCAGCCGCCTGTTGCCGCCGTTCGTATCAGGTGGTCAAGCCATAGGCGAGCAGGTCCCGCGCCGTTGTCGTTCGTTGTCGCACATCCCAGAGGGATGCATTTGATCACGGAGGGATGGCCGCTTCTCTCGGCGAGAACCACTGTCTCCGAAGGCAACGCCGCAATTGCCGGAGATAAATATTGAACGCGGCGATCTCATATCCGAGATCAAAACGGCAAGCCGCCATATTGAATTGACTACGAAGCTGCGTTGAAGGTAGGTCCAACCTAGTCTTAAAATTTGGGCACTTCAACTTCGCTTCAAGCTTTGTTCAAGCTCGGTTCAAGCTAGGGCGGATTTATAAAGCGGTCTTCCTCCTCTCAAGACGCACTTGAGGAAGTTGAAGTTCGGCTTCAGAGCAAGTCACATCTCTGATTGTGTGGGTTAGAGTCATCTGCAAACTCTGACTCAGTGCTAACACTGACTCCAGCGCTTCATTTTCACACGTATTTTACACGCCGTGGGTGAATATGGTCAAAACGTACTAGAACATTAGCTGCAGAGACTCTGCACCTATAATGCGATGCAATTAGGTATTGAATATATAAGTATCGGACTGCACTTTATGGAGTAAGGCAAAGAAACACGGTGAAACACGAAAATACACGGACACAACGCATCCGCCAAGCCGAGGAGGGGAGAGTAGAGCGGCAGATTGAGGCAACCTAATGGTGGCCGCGTCACGTGGTTTCAAGATGACTGCGCCCATGCGATGGAGGATGTAAAGGTTTATTCATAGAGTTTTAATATACGTGAGAGGTTCAACTGGCGCTAGTATGCGGCTGAAAATTGAAGCAGAGAGCAATCAGTCAAAAACTGACTACCAGTAATGCATTTGTATAGGAAAAAGCAAGTGCATTTTCTTCTTGCTCTCGATTATAATAACAAATATCTCGAATAATTTGTACGTACTACGTACCTTATTACTTGCTGAGCAAAACTGATGGCCATCTGGTGTTTGCAACTTTTTGCATGAGCTACCGAAGACAAGTTTAATCTATATCTCTCTCGGCCAGTTTCAAATGTGCACTTTTGTAAGAATCAAGGGTTTTCTTTGAACACAGACTACACTTCCAACATACATGATCGTCAGAAAACATGCTCGTAAGATTAAAGAAAAACTAATGAGCTTCAGCACGCGCATTTCCAATGTAAACTTCAGTCCACATGACGCTTCTTCAAAAACATCGACGATCCCCGCAACAACCACATTCAAACCCAAACTTGTTTGTAAAATCAAAAGATAATTGTCGACATATCTGAACACTTTTATTACATGTAAATCTATAAGGCATTCCGAAATGCGGCTGTCCAATGACGCCAACAATATATTATATAACACAGGGGCAACCGACGAGCCAACACAAACACGAAATTTCTGTACAAAGAAACGTTTTCACTGTTTGGAAGGAACAGCGCGGTTCCATCTGTTTCATCCAAGCGCGAATTACCAACTAGCCGAAGCAGCCACATTATACAGTTTTCAGTGTACCGTACTGCGTGCTTCTTAGAGCAGAGTGCTGAGAAAAAAAGCGCTCTGCTTTAAGAAGCACGCAGTCCAGTGTAGTGAATCTGTTACCAATGTCATAAATGAGATACCGTTAAGCTGTGGAAAAGTTTACATGGGGCCAACTGGCCGCTGTTTTAACGATAGGAGATGGGGACATAATCGTTCTGTGCGCAACAATGCGGAGGGAGATCTTGCTGACCACTACAGGAGATGCGCTGGCTGTAAGCCTCTTTTAACTGCAACAAAGATTTTTTTTTTTAAGCGAAAGATAAAACGGAGAGAGAAATTTTAGAGGTGTTTTACATCAAAAGGAAAGATGACAACAGCGTTACCATGCCTTCTCTTCTTCTGCTCGAAAAATAAGTAAGTTTTCTACATAGCTAGCTGTGTGTGGAAGTGGCGGTTGGTTGTATTGCAGGTGTGACAAACGATTTTGTGTATATTGTCACGGGTGGTGACCAAAAAAACAGTAGATGATCAGGAAGAAATAAACGTTTAATGTGGCGAACTTGTGCCAAAAAAAATAAAAGAGTACAAAAGATAATAACAAAGCGTCGCGGGCGTCGAAATCGGCGAAACCGCAGGATCGAGCGCTGGGGCGAGACTGACTCGACAAGGTCGCGGGCGGCCTCTTATCTAGAGTGCGTCGCTATCTCGAAGATTCGGCGAAAGCGGTTCGAGCGTCGCGTGATCGGGGCGAGAATGAACACGCACTTTCTAGAAAACAAAAGCAGGGATAAATGATAGAAGTTACGTGTGGCACATGAATAAACGGGAACTTTCTGGAGGACCGTGACCGAGCGTTGCTTTCTCAGCCTTGCTCGCGGCATTACTCCCCCCTTTAAAAGTGCATCGCCCCGATGCAGTGTAAAACAAAACAAAGCAAATAAAAAGAACGGTAAACTAAAGAGTATTTGGAATACGTAAGGTCCACTGTCCTATCGAGCGTAGTACGGCTTCATGCGCACGACGTGGACGACTTCTGGTCGTGGAGGGCGGCGTGATGAAGTCCGTGTTCCGTCGGGCATCACCTCGTAGTTCAGATCCCCGAGTCGACGAAGCACTTTGTAGGGTCCAAAGTAACGTTTCAGGAGCTTCTCGCTGAGACCGCGGCGGCGAATCGGTGTCCACACCCACACCCTGTCTCCGGGCTGGAAGTGGATGTCCCGACGACGAAGGTTGTAGCGGCCAGTGTCGACACGTTGTTGAGCCTGAATCCGAAGTCTGGCGAGCTGACGGACTTCTTCTGCCCTTTGGGCAACCACCTGGGCGTCGTCGCTTGCGTCGACAGCCGCTTCGTGGGGTAACATAGCGTCCAGCATTGTCGTTACCTTGCGCCCATGCACCAGCTGAAAGGGTGTCATTCCGGTGGTCTCTTGTACGGCCGTGTTGTAGGCAAATGTGACGTACGGCAGCACCTCGTCCCATGTCTTGTGCTCCACGTCGACGTACATGGAGATCATGTCGGCGATGGTCTTGTTGAGTCTCTCCGTTAGCCCGTTGGTCTGCGGGTGGTACGCCGTGGTGCGGCGGTGGCTGGTGTGGCTGAGACGAAGGACTTCTTGCGTCAGCTGGGCCATGAATGATGATCCACGGTCTGAGATCAGGACTTCGGGAGCGCCGTGCCGGAGGACGATGGATTCAATGAAAAACTTGGCAACTTCCACAGCAGTTCCGGAAGGAAGGGCTTTCGTTTCGGCATACCGCGTGAGATAATCTGTGGCGACGATGATCCAGCGATTTCCCGACGTCGACGGCGGAAAAGGGCCAAGTAGATCCATTCCGATCTGCTGGAAGGGTGCTGTTGGCGGAGGAATTGACTGCAAGAGTCCGGCCGGCCTCGTCGGAGGTTTCTTTCGTCGCTGGCATTCATGACATGATCGCGTGTACAGGTTGACGGTTTTGGGGAGCTTGGGCCAGTAATACTTTTCACGAATACGTGCCAGGGTCCGGCTGTAACCAAGGTGTCCGGACGTCGGGTCGTCGTGGCAGGCTTGAAAGATCTCCTCCCGAAGGTCGGTCGGGATTACCAGCAGCCATGGCGAGTTGTTGTTCCCGAAGTTCTCTTTGTAGAGTACACCTTGTCTAATGGCGAAGGTCGGCAGCGCTCGTGAAAAAACACGTGGCATGGCACTCCCGCGCCCTTCCAGGTGCTCTATTAGTGCGCGCAGCTCAGGATCGTCTCGTTGACGCCGGGCCATGTCGTCGATGTTCACTGCGCCCAGAAAACACTCGTCGTCATCGTCGTCGCTGCTGCCGGAAGGTGTTGCGACGGGAGCTCTGGACAGGCAGTCGGCGTCGCTGTGCTTGCGGCCTGACTTGTAGACTACGGTCATGTTGAACTCTTGTAGTCGGAGACTCCACCGCGCGAGGCGTCCTGACGGGTCCTTGAGGTTCGCAAGCCAGCAGAGCGAGTGGTGGTCCGTGACTACCCGGAACGGGCTCCCGTATAAGTACGGACGAAACTTCGTGATTGCCCAGACGACCGCAAGGCATTCTTTCTCAGTCGTGGAGTAATTTCTCTCCGCCTTGGTCAATGTCCGACTTGCGTAGGCGATGACTCGCTCGGTGCCTTCTTGTACTTGAACCAAAACCGCGCCAAGCCCTGCGTTACTTGCGTCCGTGTGAATCTCGGTTTCCGCATCCTGGTCGAAATGTCCAAGAACAGGAGGAGTCTGCAGTCGTCGCTTTAGCTCGTCAAATGCCTGCTGCTGTTCATCGGCCCATTCGAACTTCTCGGCGTCCTTCGTGAGGTGTGTGAGCGGTGCGGAAATTCTTGCGAAATCTCGAACGAAGCGCCGATAGTAGGCACATAGCCCAAGGAACCTTCGGACGGCCTTCTTGTCTCTTGGCGCTGGAAATGCTGCGACGGCACGAGTCTTCTCGGGGTCTGGGCGGACACCTTCGTTACTAACCACGTGGCCGAGGAACTTCAGTTCGTCATAAGCGAACCGACACTTTGACGGCTTCAGGGTGAGTCCGGCGGTCCGTATGGCTTGGAGAACTGCTCGGAGTCGTCGCAAGTGCTCGTCGAAGTCGCTGGAAAACACGACGACGTCGTCGAGGTAGACGAGACAGCTCTGCCACTTCAGTCCTGCCAGTACGGTGTCCATGACACGTTGGAAAGTTGCTGGCGCCGTGCACAGTCCGAAGGGCATCACTTTGAACTCGTACAGTCCATCCGGCGTGACGAAGGCTGTCTTTTCTCGGTCCCTTTCGTCGACTTCGATCTGCCAGTAGCCGCTCTTCAGGTCCATCGATGAGAAATATCGAGAGTGGCGCAGCCGGTCTAGAGTGTCGTCGATGCGGGGGAGTGGGTAGACGTCTTTCTTCGTCACCGTGTTCAGCTGCCGGTAGTCTACACAGAACCTAAGCGTCCCGTCTTTCTTCTTAACCAGTACGACTGGAGAGGCCCATGGACTGCTTGAAGGCTGAATTATGTCGTCGTTCAGCATTTCTTGAACTTGCTCCTGGATCGCCTGCCTTTCTTTAACGGAGACTCTGTATGGCGATCGATGCACAGGGCGCGCGTCGTCCTCGGTAACGATGCGGTGCTTCGCAACGGTGGTTTGGCGCACCTTCGACGACGTGGCAAAGCAGTCGCGGTATTCGGCGAGAAGGTTAATCAACTGTCGTCGTTTCGGGCCCGGGAGTTTAGGGTCAATGTCGAGCTGCGCTGGCGACGCACTGTCTTGCTGAGGTGGCGAGAATTCGTCAGTAATGGCGGCGACAGCGGCGGAGTTTTGGAGTTTCTCGACCTGGCCCACGGCTGCACCTTTTGTTAGGTGTTGCGCTTCATTTCGGAAGTTTGTGACGAGGACCGCAGTGCGGCCATCCTGAAGTTCAGCAACTCCTCTTGCGACGCCTATTCCTCTTCCCAGAAGCAACTGGAGGCTTCCTTCGAGCAGAACTTCGCCGCAGAAATCTTCGGTGATCCCGACGGGTACGAAAACACTCGACCGCGGCGGTAAGTTCACGTGGCTGGCGAGGACTCGGACCGCAGATGACGTCGCTTTGGGTTCCTCCGGTGGTGAAACAGGCTTTCGCAGCGTCAACCGGTTTGCTCCGAGGTCGATGACGGCGCCATACTCGCAGAGGAAGTCCATTCCGAGGATAACGTCCCTCGAACAGTCTTGCAGAACGACGAACTTTACAGGGCACGTCTCACCGTGGATCTCGACGCGAGCGGTGCATCGCCCGACTGGTGTGATGAGGTGCCCACCGGCGGTTCGTATTTGAGGTCCATCCCACGGCGTCGTGACCTTTCGAACGCGGCGGGAGAGCCTCCCACTCAAAACTGAGTAGTCTGCTCCGGTGTCCACGAGTGCCGATGCGTCGTGGCCGTCGATGATGACGTTTAGGTTGTTGGACACCGTTTCAGGAGCGTCGTTTCGGTCTCCGGTAGCGTTCGAGTGGGGGCCCTCCGACGTTCGTGGAGGATCTTGGCGTCGGTCGTCTTCGGCAACTCCACCTCCAGGGGTTGCCGCGCCTAGTTTCCCCGGCGTGGAGCGAGGGGCGACAGGCTTTCACGTCGGGGTCGGTGCATCGGCGAAGCTGGACGTCGTGGTGAAGGCGATCGGAACTCTCGGCGGGACGCAGGCTCGGGGGACTGGGGTCGTCGCAAGTACTCGTCGATCTCCCGAGGGCGTTCACCATACCTGGGACGCGGGTCGCTTGGGTGGAATCCGCGCAGCCCTAGTCGTCGGTATGGGCATCGGCGGTACACATGGTCAGCTTCCCCGCAGTGGTAACACAGCGGGCGTCGGTCGGCCGTCCTCCAGACGTCTGTCTTCCTCGGCGCAGGTCGGTCTGGGTGAACGTGCGCCTGATCTTCCTGTCGTCGGGGATACTGCGGCGTTGGGGCGTCTCTTCGGGGTGGCGCCGCGGCTTGGCGGGGAGCTTGCGGCGGTCGTCGGGCTATGGCAGCGTAGCTCAACGTCGGTTCCTGCGGTGCCACCGTGGTGACGGGAACCTCTGGTTGGAGCGCCCGTTGTACTTCCTCGCGCACAGCTTCGGCAATGGAAAGTGTCGCTGGACGACTTGCGGCTGGCAGCAACTGGCGGAGTTCCTCCCGGACGACCTTTCGGATAATTTCGCGAATATCCGTACCAGGAGCGTGCTCGCCGCCAAGCAGCGCGGTGGCAGCGACACTTGGATGTCGCTGGTAGTGGGAAGCGCGCGCTTGGAGGGCGCGCTCGATGTTTGTCGCCTCGGTGACGAAGGCTTCGACGGTGCCCGGCGGGTTGCGCACGAGGCCTCCAAAGATGTCGTCTCTCACCCCGCGCATGAGGACCCGCAGCTTCTTGTCATCTGTGGCTCGTGGGTCGGCACGGGCGCTCAGGCGGAGGACATCTTCTACGAAGCTTGTGATGCTTTCGCCGGGGCCCTGCGTTCGAATTCTGAGGAGATCTTCTGCCTTCTCCCGTCGGTGTAGGGTGGCGAACGTCCGCTGCAACTCGGCCACACAGATGTCCCACGACGTAAGCGAAGCCTCGTGATTCTCGAACCAATGCCTCGCAGTACCCTCCAGCGAAAAGTAGAGGTTCTGGAGGCACTGCTCCGCAGTCCATCCGTTGTGCCGCGCCACACGCTCGTAGTGCTTGATCCAGTCTTCGACATCCTCGTGGATCTCGCCGTGGAAGGGAGTCGGCGTACGGGGAGCGGCGGGCAGGTAGACGACGGCAGGAGCGGCGGGGGTCGGCGACTGGTCGGCCATCGTCGGCTTCGTTGGCTGCTTGGTCCTGGGCGGCAGAAGTCCGAATTCCGGGTGTAGGCCTTGGGTGCGACGACTGAACCGGATCTCGGTAGTGCCTTCGTCGGTTCTTCGTGGGCTTGGCGTCGGACTTGCACTG